>NC_064833.1:25711250-27075000 GCF_024166365.1 Elephas maximus indicus | reverse complement strand
GAGCATAAGAATTCATCCCTAGCTTAAAAGATGCAGAATATCCACTAATACTTTTCTGTGTATTAATTGTAATAACTACTTTTCTTGTAGTACTTTAAAGCATATAAATCCAAACCCATCACCGCTGAGTCGATTACAACTCAGAGCGACCCTTTAGGACAGAGGAGAACTGCCCCCATAAGGTCTCCTCCAATGCTGTAGTCTTTACGGAAGCAGACTGCCACATCTTTCTCTCTTGGAGTAGCTTAGTGGGTTGAAACTGCTGACCTTTTAGTTAGCAGCCGAGCGAGCGCTTTAACTACTATGCCACCAGAGCTCCTCTAAAGCATAGTTGTTCTCATGGCCCATTTCTACAATAACCTAATTTAACAAGCACATATTGCAACAAGGGCAAAAGAAATTTAAGTGACCGTGTAAGTTTCAATTTAAGGTGACCTGAGCAATTTCAATTTGGTAACAGGAGAGTCATATTTTTAACATTTGCTAGATTTACTATAAGGAGTCCCTGGGTGGCGTAAACAGTTACGTAATCAACTACCAGCCGAAGGGTGGTGGCTCAAACTCACCCAGGGGCACCTTGGAAGACAGGCCTGGAGATCTGCCTCTGAAAGGTCACAGTCTTGAAAACCCTATGGAGCAGTTGTACTCCGCACACATGGACTCCCCATGAATCAGAACAGACTCAGTGGCAGCTAACAACGATGACACAGATTTAGCATGTATCATCTAATAATGGCAGTTGTCATTTACTGAATGCCTGGTCTATGTGCATCATTTCTGTGTTTTTGAAACTTTGTGAGCAGTGAAACCATTTTTTCAAACTTTGTACGGGTGCCAATCTCTATCATTAAGTGCAAGTGAGGCTTCACAGGGAGAAAGTCTAATGGAAGGTCAAGGCTCCCCTGAGCTCATGGCAATAAAGACACTATTGGGGAATACCTCAATTCGTTATTAACAAGTTTAACAGGGGATACTGAACTCATGTTCCAGATCCTGAAACAGAGCTGAGAGACTAGATAATATAGCTAGTAAGAGGCCATGGCCATCTTCAAACCTGAATCATCAACTTTGTTTTTTTTGCTTTTCCTCCAAAGCCAGTATTCTTTTTTACTATGCCATATGGCTCCTTTCTGAAACAGGAAAATACTCTCTTTCGCAGTTTACAATATATGCATAATGACTTTTTATAAGTAATTGCAAATTCTGCTAGAGTAATAATTGGTGAATCTCTGGATATATCCTGTTTTATTCTAGCTGACCTTGAACTATACACTTGAACTTCTCTGGGTTTCCCTCTACCACTTTGGGGTTTTCAGTTTCTTTCCTTCTTAATGATTTAGATTTCATATTGCTTTCTGTTCCTAAGTTCTTACTCTAACCTGGAACTTGAATTGCATTCAAAGTACTTAACTGACCTATATGATATTTACTTTGTACATAATATTTTACAGGATTCAAATCAATGATAGGCAATATGCAAAAGAATCAAAATATTTTAGAAATTAAAGTGAATGTAATATCTTGCCCAATCCACTCACTCAGGCAAAAACAACTTTGGTCATCTTACCATTTATACACTGAAAAATTGTCTGAATATTTCTCCACATAGTCAGGTACATGGAAATCATAAAGAAACACATAAAGAAATGATAATAAAATATATAGCTCCTCTAATGAATTTATTCCTGAAGAAAATCCAAAGGAACGTGAACAAGCATACCACTTTCTCTTTGAAATAATAAAAATTAGGGTTTAAGTTCATTAAAAATTTTGCTAAGAAAGTGATTTAGCAAAATCTTAATTGAAAAAACAAGTGCAAATCTTTATTTTCCAGAATTTTTCTACTGAAATGAATTCAATCCAGCATTCAGTAATAACCAAACTCATTTGCTCACTTAACAAGTATTTATTGAGTGCCTACAATGTGAAGGCACCATCCTAGGAGCTGGAGACAGAGCAGAGAACAAAAAAAAATTCTTAGAAAATACACCATTCAAATGCTGCACAGAGAACAAAAATAAACAAAGCACTGTTGTCCTAAAAGAAAGGAGTCCTGGGGCACAGTGGTTAAAGTGATTGACCACTAACCAAAAGGTCAGTGGTTTGAAACCACCAGTGGCTTCCTAGGAGAAAGGTGTGGAGATTTACAGCCTTGGAAGCCCTGTGGGGTCACTATGAGTCAGAATTGACCAATGGCAGTGGGCTTGGTTTGGGTTCAGACCTAAAAGAGCAGCAAAGATAGAAAGGTGCGCACAAAAGACAGTATTGATGCAAAGAAGAGAAAGTGGTTCATTTGGACTGATTAGATAAAGTACAGGTAACTTCAAATAAAATGGTAAAGCATTTTGTTTAATTTAGACTGATTAATATATGGGCAAATCTGTCACAAAAAACCTTTTTAAAGTGTTAAAAAGCAAGGATGTCATTTTAAGGACTAAGGAGCACCTGACCCAAACCACGGTGTTTTCAAACACCTCATTTACATGTGAAAGCTGGAAAGTGAATAAGGAAGAACGAAAAAAAATTGATGCCTTTGAGTTATGGAGTTGGTGAAGAATACTGAATATACTATGGACTGCCAAAAGAACAAACAAACCTGTCTTGGAAGAAGTACAGCCAGAATGCTCATTAGAAGCAAGAATGGCAAGACTTCATCTTACCTACTTTGGACATCTTATTAGGAGGGACCCGTCCCTGGAGAAGGACATCATGCTTGGTAAAGTAGAGGGTCAGCGGAAAAGAGGAAGACCCTCGATGAGATGGACTGACACAGTGGCTGCAACAATGAGCTCAAGCACAACAAGGATTGTGAGGATGGCTCAGGACTGAGCAGTGTTTTGTTCTCTTGTATATAGGGTTGCTGTGAGTCGGAACCGACTTGACAGCACTTAACAACAACAAAATATAGATACCTTTACTTTAAAGGTAATGAAAAGCTAAAGACTATTGAGACTGGGGTACAGATTCAACATTTATACAGATGGGAAAGACGAGTCTTGTAGCTGGGGTGCTCCGTGACGCAAAAGGAGGGAGAGTATGATGAATGTCAGGACAGAAGATCTGGTGTTGACTGCTTAAAGCAAGGGGAAGTTAAGGGATTTTAAGATGAGCGTAATGTAATCATCTTTGTGAGTCAGGGACATAAATGTGTAGGAAGTATGGGATATGAATTGAAGAAGTAAAACTTGTGCTCCCTTTAGGAAGACTGTAAAGTTCTGATGACTGGAGCAGTGACAATGGGACCACAGGAAGGAGGGGTTGAAGTGCAGAGAAATGTTGGCACTAGCTGAGGTCACATGACTTTTAAGTTCCTTTTCAACCCCAATTTCAATGATTGGATGAGAGGAAATGGAAGGGGGGCAGGGAGGAAGTCAAAGATGAGATTCCCTAGGGATATGATTTGGTAGATAACAGAGTGAGTCACAGGAGGATGTGCTCTTAGATTGTTTATAGCAATCCAAAAATAGAAGCACTATTAAGTTGCTTAGAAAAACTTTGTTTTGTAGATGGTGTATGTATATTTCAAACTAGATGTCCCTTACAGGACTCCTTGGCCAAATTTAAAGGAGGTGCTATCATCTGTAGTCTTCTTCACATAAATATGCCTAATCGTATCACTAATAACACTTGGAAGTGATTGGCTGAGTCAAAGAGGCAGAGTTGGAGGCCAGTGACCAGCTGTTGTTGGTCATCCAGCAGCACATCTCTTATCTGTAAACAGACACGGCTGAACGGATCATATTCCTGGTCTCTACTTTCCCAATAGTCTATGATTCTAGTAAATAGTTTTGCTCTAATTTAATTCAAATTTTAATAAGATACTTGTAGAGAATCAAGCTGCTGTGACTGAGAACCAGATTACTTATTTACTGAGCATGTAGGGGGTACCTAGCATGACACCTAATACCCAGGAAACATATTAGAACACAGACCTTAGAATAGGCATGGCCAGCTATCCCATACTTTGAGACACTGTGGCATATTTTTACAGGGAAGATTCATATTTGAATTCTTACATATCTTTCTTTTTCTAATGGGAAAAAATATCCTGAAAATACTTGTCACAATTAGCTTTTATTTCTTTGGATTCAAGTTCAGATTCTGCAACGTGTTTTGAAATTCTTAAACCACCCCATCAAAAAAAAATTATATTCACCTGGAGCAAAAGAGGAAAAAGGAGAGTCAGGAATAGGAGGAGGAAATGGAATGTGTGGCTAATTGCCTCCATGAACAACTGCTTCCTCTGCCATGAGACCAATAGAACCTGGCTATCATTACTCAACATTTTGATCAAATACTCTAGAGAAGAATCCTGATCAAAAGGGGGAAAGTGTAGAACAGAATTTCAAATTCTCATGGACTCCAGACTTTCTGGAGCCATGGAGACTGGACGAACTCTGGAAACTATAATCTTTAAACCTTAAACCAAAAATATCCCCTGAAGTCTTCTTAAAACCAAACAATAGTTTACCTTAATTAGTAAAAAATGTCTGTCTTGAGCATTATGCTCTTTTAAGAACTCTCTGCATGGGATAAAACTCACAATAGCAGCTTGGAAAGATTAGACAGGAACCTTAGGGGCAGTGAGTTTACCTTAGCGGAGAAGGAACAACTCAGAGAAGGAGGATGAGAACGATTGCACAACTCAAAGAATGTAATCAATGTCACTGAATTGTACATACAGAAACTGTTGAATTGGTGTATGTTTTGCTGTGTATATTCTCAAAAATAAGAATAAAATAAAATAATCCAACTTATGTATGACTAGGGACCTGTTTTGACTTTCTATAAAACCATCCATAGTAACTTTTGAAATAACTTTTTATAAACTCTGTATGTCTTCCCTCCATTTCTAAGGTGGCATTCTAGAAAGGAGAACAGACCTTTGGCTATAAAATATTAGCATCTGATGCTGTATGTCTAATTTTTCTTATCAACCTTCTAGAAACCTTGGATTATTTCATTATATTGAGGATTCTAGGACTTTAAAAAAAAATTATTTATCTAGGACTTTCTTGCAACTATTTCGTTTATAAGGTACATAAATATTAAGGACTAAATCCATCTTTGTACATGGAAGGGAAAAATAGTTCTCCTTACCCCTCATTTCAGATAACTTTTCAATGTATAAACAATACGTTTTTCAAAATATCACAATCTTTTTAATAAAGACTAGAAGTCAGAGAGCAAATATAAAACTTTAGGTGGCTGTGATAAAAAAAAACTTCTGATAAACAATAATTGATTTGGCAGACATTTAAAATTCTATTTTAAATTCAAAATCATTTACAGAGATGTAAAAATTATCAGCCACTGAAAGAAAATAAATCCTTTCAAAACTGTTTTTATATCCTGTTTAAAATACTGAAAAAGCTAAAACCATCAAATTAGTTCCCAAAGTCAAGTTTTTATTTATTTTTAAATATGAAGTTGCTAATACAGACTTACTCTTTGTCAACGAATACATTCATTCCAGTTAACTACTCACAAGTACAACCAAGAATCAGTGCTACCTAAAAAGTAGGTATGACTAAACCGACAAATAGTTAATAGGCTAAAATCCTTAAAAATTCTTAAATAACCAATTTTTTTTTTTTTTTTAGTGTCATGCTTACATGATTAGCTTACTTAAACTCCCTGATTTGTAAGAAAAAGTAAAACTTTAGAGCAATGTAAGATAAAAAAAAAAAGCCAGAATATTTAAATTCTGAAAAGAAGTGATAAGAACTTAAAACCCTAAGATGCATTAAATATACTCCATGAAAATGGTTCTAATCTTCCGAGAGATAAGAATTTGTGTCCAGATAAAAAGATGGACGCTGTAACATAGCATGAACATAGAGACCTTTACACTGCATTATAAAATATTTAAATTCCTGTCAGTAGATCTCAAAGAGTAAGGTGCTTATGTTGATGTTAATGACAAAAAAATCTAGTTTACTTTGACAAAACGATTATGTTTATATTTAATTTTATTATTATTATTTTGTTGTTGAAAATAGAGCAGAACATACAGCAATTCAACAATCTCTACAATTTCTATCTTTAAATTATGTGATTCTTAAAGATTATACTAAGGGGAGGCTAAAATTGTACCGCAGAGAAATGAAGACCACCTGAAATGCACCATTCATTGTTCAAACAGAGACGCTTCTGTAAGAAAATTTAGTCAAGTTCTGATGAATGGAACCAATCCTCTTTATAGTTTGTTCTCTTTTGAAACTTTATAATGAAAAGGACAGTGAAGTCCAAATGCTTTGCACATGTGTGCCTTCAGATTTTTTTCCCCTTTTCTGGGCCTAAAATATTAATTCCAGGATGAAAAAAGCCTTAAAAAGTGACTGTGAATGAAAACAATTATTTTTTGACACTAGTCCTTCAAATGGATCTCAATTCATTCTAATGCTATTGGTCAAAACAAGTACTTATTCCTTTAAAAGATATTGATTAAAAATTAAAAAGGTATTGGCTAAAAATAAATTTGTTCACAAGCACTGGAGGTTTTAAAATTTGCTTTCTTTCTTTAACCTACTCATATTGGAGGAAAGCCTGTACCACACCATCTAGTATTTTCAGAACTTCCAACTGGTCAGACTCCTAAAATAGCTCCCCATTTACCTGGGTTTTATTCAAACAGGGAATGACACCCCCAGAATCACACCAGGCTGAGAGAATTGTGTAATTTTCTTACCCATAATACTGAGTTTGTAGAATGACAAAGTTAAGCGAGAAAGTAAGGGAGATAATAAAAATATCATTTCCAAAGACTATTAGCTTATTGATTTAGTGGTCTTTCAACTATAACTTCCTGCATTGACTTTTCACGCATGAACATGTAGGGGTTCAGGTGTGCAGAGTTCCCACTGATTTTAATGGAGTTACACTGTGAAATCCCCATGTGCCACTTTATTTCCCATACATACAGCATAATCAAATTCAGATCACTAACATTATCCACATGTCTCTGAAGGTTATTCATGATAATGAGATACATACATGGTTATCCACGTATCTTCTGTAGACCAATTGAGTAAAAGAAAACTTTCCAAAGAGGCAGGCTGTCACATACAGGTTATCTTTTTAAATGATACACATGTAATATGGAATTATGTATATAACATGGATTTATGTATGTAATATGGAATTATGTATGTAATACAATGTAACATATATACTATATATATGTAAAACTTATTTCGATATCACTCTTTAACAGTTACCAGCTGGCATTGAGTCCATTCAGACTTGTGGTGGACCCAATGTGTGTCAGAGTAGAACTGTGCTCCACAGGGTTTAATGGCTGGTATTTCACAAGTAGATCAACAGGCCTTTCCTCTGAGGTGCCCCGGTGGACTCCAGCCTCCATCTTTTGGTCACCAGCAGAGTGCGTTAATCCCTTGAACTACCCAGGGACTCCTCAATATTATACTAGTGAGTTCTTATTAAGGATGTTAACCAAACCAAACCCATTGCCATCGAGTTGATTCTGACTCATAGAGATCCTATAGGACAGAGTAGAACGGCCCTGTAGGATTTCCACGGCTGTAAATCTTAACAGAAACAGACTGCCACATCTTTCTCTTGCAGGATGGCCGGTGGTTTTGAAACACCAACCTTTCAGTTAGCAGCCAGGAGCTTAACCACTGTGCCATCAGGGCTCTCTCTATGAAGGATGTTAGCTACACATAACTGACTGTTTTCCCCCCAGGATTAATACTAAATTACCAGAAAAAATGTCAGGTAGGGATGGCTGACACCTAGTAGGTGCTCAATAAATATCTGATAAATGAATGAACTGCAAATAATCCATCTTATAATACAGTCACCTGCTCAGTTAAACTTATAATCAACCAGACTGAAGATTTAAAAAATATTTTTTTTCTTTGAAATATTTTACTACCTCGGATTTTCCGGTACATAAAATTAATTCTCTCTCTCTCTCTCACACACACACCATGGCATATTCAAAACATGATATCTTATTAAAAGTTCAGTGAGAACACTTTCATACTAAAATTAATATTTGGACTCTTAATTCAAGTTCTGCTGGAGAAAAAAAGAAAATCACGTATTTGCATCTAGATAACCCTGCGGTTTACAAAAATAATGTGTTAAGCATAAATATTTTTCTTTTTATTTTCACATAGATCTGTTAGAAGTTATGCTTAATACTGGAAGAAAATTATGTTAGAGCAGGTTATAGGGAGGCAACACATTTGTAGGGGAGTCATAAAAGCAGCCACTCAATATGATGTAGGAACTTAAGCCTCATAACCACGACCATGCTATTCAATTATTACGAACCTCAAAACTGCAGTTATTTGAAGAAAGGTCTAAGAAGTACTTTGGACACGCTCCCAAATCCCTTGTAGGACATATTCATTCAAGCAACAATCATTTCTTGATCATCTACTATATTCTCAGCCCTGGGAACATACATATGAGTAGGAGACAATTCCAGATACAAAGGAGTGATCTAGTAGTGGAAGCCAAAGTATGTAGAAAATAATTTAAATAAATATTGGAATAAAAGAACTTACAAGGCCCAACAATAGCAAGGTGCTTAATAGTTTTGCCTAAGAGGTTCAAGGAAGGTGCCACAGATACACAAATATAAGGGTGAAGATATTGAGCAAGAAAGTTCTGCCAGAATCCTCTCCGTACAGCTTGTGAAATACCATGACAATTTTTGGAATTATTGGTAGTAATAGTTATAACACAAATAGCCTTCCTGAAGAGCTCTTGATGTACCAGGCACTGTATACAACACTTTAGATGTATTAAGGATGGATGGATAGAGAGACAAATAGACCACCAACTACATCTTTTGTGCAAGCAATCAATACTTTGTAATTATTTGTTTACTCAGATGCTTTCCCTCCAAAGACCATGACTCCCTTGAGGAAACCGTTATATTCATCTTTGTGTCCCCAGCAACAATTAAGGTAACTGCCCCCTGGTAGGCACTCCATAAAGAGCTCTTGAACTAATAAACACCTGAACCAACTATTTTATCTTTATGGCATCTTTGAAGTCGATTAATATTTCGATGCCTCAGTTTTTTTCAGTCAAGTTGGTCTTTAAGGGCCTTTTGATTTAAAAAAATATATATTAATGAAGTTTTCCCTCTAAGATCCATATTGAGTAACTGATATCTATAAACCTCAGTAACAGTAAAAATCCAAATATAATTGTTTCAACCTATGATTAAAAGCTACCTGCACACCCCTCATTCTTGAATCCATTAGTTTCAGGGTCATAAAATATCTACTGATTACTTATGGGTCCACATTCATTTTATTTTCTTTTTTAAATTAGGAGTTATTTTCAACATACAAGCAAATATGAAAAATAACACAAGCTAAGATCCAACAGTTTCTAAACTTAAACAAAACACAAGCACTCACAAACAAAATCCATTGTCAATTGAGTGGAAGCCTCCCGTTTATTCCTCTCCAATACCTTTTTCTTCATTCTCCTCTCCAAGGGGTAACTACTATCCTAAATTTAACGTGCTTCTTTCCTGTGCCAACAGAGCAAAGCTTACAGGCAGAGATTCACAAGGGTGTTCTGAACACATATGAACTCACTCTCAAAGTCCCAACAACGCCGTAAGTGATGACAGCTGGCCCTCAAGAAACCAGTTCCAGGCACCTCTAGTGCCCACAAAGGATCACCAAGAGATGTTTGCAGACAACTTGTCAGCTACTGGAACAGCAAAATCATTGTGCCCAGTCATCGCCCCTTCACACGAATTAATAGTGTAGAGAGAAGCGGTACGGTGCACTGGCTACATGCTTGGGCTGGGAGCCACTGTGGCAGTTTTGTGACCTTGGGCAAAATTTACTTAACCTCCCCCATGCATCAGTTTCTCCTCTATAAAATGGAGATGACAATGCTATATCTCCCTTACAGAATTGTGCAGATTAAATGAATTAATGCACATAAGCTGCTTAGGAGAGTGTCTGGTACATAGTGAATGCACAAAAAAATGTTTTTTTTTTTTTAATTAAAATCTGGGCTCACAAACAAAATTTTGCAAAAGGAAGGTGTTGTTTCCTTTTCACCATCTCCAGAATCAATCAGAAGCATGCTCTATGTCAGGAGAAAGACAGCACACTCTTGGGGTCTTCTCATCACTACCAGTTGCAGTCAGGTCAGTTCTGATTTATGGCGATCCCACGTGTGTTAGAGTAGAACTGTGCTCCATAGGGTTTTCAATGGCTTATTTTTTCAAATTAGATTGCCAGGCCTTTCTTCCTCAGTGCCTCTGGTGGACTCACACCTCCCACCTCTCAGCAGCCATGTGTTAATTGTTTGCACCACTGAGGGACTCTTCTAATCACCAGGACTCTCAATTTTGGAGCAGTCCTATAGTGTGGGTAAGAAACACTAAGGCCGGGCAAACCTATGTCTAGTCTTTGTTCACTCATTTGATATACTTCTTCAGCACATAATAAACACTAGTCAGCACTGCAGTCACTGGAATTACAGTGTAATGAAGCCAGACAGGACACTGTCCAAAACTGATACATTAAACACGAAATTGCACCAAAATTTGTCTAAATGTGGGATGGCTCATTGCTGCCACAAAAGGTTTGTTTTGAGCCTCAACTTCCTCCTTGGTAAAATAAGGGCAGTAACACCTGCTCTCTCTTCTACATGTTGCCATGGGATGAAATAAAACCATTTTTCTAGAACAAAACTTTGTGAAAGCTGAAGCACTGCGTCAATGAAAGTGCTTACGATATTAACACCTCCGCTTGGGGACTCAGATACAGTCGCTAAAAACTATTCACAATATCAAGGCAGGGAGTGAACTGCAGCAATCACATGTCACAAAACTTAGGTAGAAACCTCTCCACAACTACAGCTTCCCTCATGTGGACTGAATATAAGCTCCTAAAGCAACAGCTAGATACAAATGTTAAGTCTAGTAGAACCAATTTCAAAACTGAATTAAAAACATGTTATTAATTCTTTTCTGAGATATTTAGCTATTTTACGTTCAGAGGAATAGTAAAATGAAAATGACTTTGTCACCCTCCTCATAAATTCTGTCTAAATTCCTAGACACAACAACGACAGAATTCATGTAAATAGTTCTAACCTTAGAGATCAAACTTTGGGAACTCAACGGAGTGGTGGAAAGGAGTCTGGCCAGCTGCTGACCACACTGTTAGTACGTGAAACCAGATCTCCACCTCCGGGCAGGTCAATGTGGAAACCGTCATCATAAGCAGTTAAGGGCTTTGCTAAAGGAGCAGGCTTTTTAGACTGTTTCATTGATTTCAAGCTTTTAATTATTCAAAACAAAATTTAAAAAATAATTTAATAATTTAATAGTGTAAAAGGGAATGTCGGCAGCTCAAATATTAAATTTCAGTTTTTCTCATTTCAAAGGAAGTAGGCTTCCTGGGTGGCCCAAATGGTTTCCTCTCGGCTACTAGCCAAAAGGTTGGTGGTTTGAACCCACCTAGTGGCACAACTGAAGAAAGGCCTGGTGATCTTCTGCAAAGAGTACAGCCAAGAAAACCCTATGTTCTACTCTGTAACATGGGGTCACCCTGAGTCAGAACTGATTTGACGGCAACGAGTTTGGCTTTGGATTTAGATTCCTTTAGTATAAACGTAGTGCTAATGATAGCTTAGAAAGTCTATGTTATAGATTTTATTTTAGGGCTAATATTTAATAAATTACATAACATTAACAAATACAGCACTGAAATAAATCATATCCACCTTCTTATAAATTAGTTTATAGCTTAATTTTGAGTACCTTTCTCCCCAGTTTAAGGAGCTTTGGTCAGTAGCATCACTAGGGGGTGTGGACCACACCCCCTGATACTGTCAGAGTAAAAAAAAAAAAAAAAAAACCTGTCAGAGTAGGTGACTTTAAATGATCCCAGGGTCTGCAATGGTGGTGACAGATGGGCCAGCACCATAGGGGAAGGGGCCACCAAGGCAGTGGCATCACTAGGGTTGGTGTCACCCATCACCCAATGGGGTAACTCATCACTAACCCTGGGTTACCCAGTGCTGTAACTTATCATCCCCTCCCTGGGTCACCTGCCAGTCAGGGCATGGGTGGCCAGACTGTGGCACTTACCATTGAGTAGAAAGGAGGGTTTCTGCCTTGGCCAATAGGAGAGGGGAAGAGCATCTGGAAGCTGCAGGGGGTGGGGACATGAGGTGTGAAGCCATATGGTGCAATACTCAATCCTGCCTGGGGGCTGGACAAGGCTGCTGTGCCCACCAGGGGGCTTGCTGGGTGACCTTGCCTACTCCTGGGCAGGGGTTAGGGAATCATGAGTTACCACACTGGGTGACACCAATGCTAGTAATGCCATTGGTCCTGGTGGTGCAGTGGTTAAAGTACTAAATGAAAGGTCAGTGGTTCAAACCCACCAGCCACTCTGCGGGAGAAAGATGTAGCTGTCTGCTTCTGTAAAGATTACAGTCCTAGAAACCCTATGGGACAGTTCCACCCCATCCTACGGGGTCACTATGAGTCAAAATTGACTGGACAACAATGAGTAACAGGCTCCTCAAATTGGCTTTTAAAATATTGAAATTGCTAGCATATGCTCAATGCTTCACCATCTCTCACTTCTACGTGGTTGGCACCTGGCAACTGTTGATTATGAAAAACAAAATAATCATATAGCTGCACTGATGTATTTCTGCATTTCACATGAAGTCGATTAATTAATCCCCAATTAATAAAAAAGAAAAAGAACAGAGCATAGATAGCCCTACTTTTAAGTAATTTTCTTGCTATTAATTATATAACCGCATTACATTATCTGACTGCTTTATTCAACCTAGCAATCAATTACAACTGCAGTGATACTATTTCTTGGTATTGGCTCTATACATAATGCTAGAATATTGGGTCAAGTGTTATGCAATCTCCTTATCACTACTGGTTCCTGGATGGAATATAGTAAAAAGATTCAAAGACTCTGATGATGGATTTACATCAAAGCTGCAATATAATTGCACTCAAAACCATTAGGAATCCATTTGAACCTGGATAGAGTAGTTCATTACTTGGGTTCTTCTCACAAGAGTACACCATTCTAAGTAATATTTTATTTAATATAAAAGGTTAACTTAGAGAAATTAGCATTACAAATGTCACATTTACTTCCAGCAGGAAATGTGCAACAGTATGTGACAATACTGAATAAAATGTTGAAACATGTTTTCCTTTACTCATTTTTGTAATACAACACTGGTTACTGGAAAATGCTTTACAGCTTTATTCAAAACACATGTTCAAAGATTTGAATGAAAAAAAAAACTCTGGCTCTCTCTGGAACATCTAACCGATATATCATTTGTGTGCTTTAAATTTTTTCTTACTGTCAGGAACACTTTTATGTCTGTAAGATTTATTTAAACTAGTTTATTATATAATGAAGCTTGTCAGATCATAGGGACAAAGTCAAACAAGATGTGCTATATCAAAGTATAACATTTAACATACAGATTTAAGTCTACATATCAAGTACAATGCAATCAAGCAAAGTTTAATCTAAAAATGCAAATGTTTCAGATTATTAAAGCCACATCTGTCCTTTGAAGCACAATTTAGACTGTTTATCAAAAAGCTATGTGTAATTACTCTCCCCCACCCTAGATTTTGTAACAACAGCCTTCTTTTTTTAAGAACTTTTCAATTTCACTTCAGAGCTGGGGTTTTAAAGCCTTAACCACCAAAGAATATAAGAACACAAATGGAAAATTAAAAACCTTTACAATGTGTCCTTTATACATGATTGCTCTGTTTTGTTGGTAAATGAGGATAATATTACAAAAGGCTATTTTCCAGGGTTTAAGAAAAATTGAAATATTTTTGGAAATCACTTCAACATATTTCCAGCATCTCAACTGTGTGTTTCAACACATTATTAAAATTGTTCAATGTAAAGCTTTATTATAGATTTCGCTTTCTCTGTATAGAAATTTTATACATGTTTATCAAATACAGCATTTTAGCCAGTAGAAGATGATTCTGAAGTGCCAGGGAACTAGGGCAGAACTCTGAGTTCCAAGAGTATGACATGCTCAGATCTTAAATATATATATAAAAAATCTTTGTATTCTCTTATATACTTCCCTTGATCTATAATACTACATATAAAATAAAAAAGACACATAAACTGTCCTTGGCAACATTATTAAGTCCAATGACCTGGGAATGTTGCTTATTATTCTAGAGCAGATCTGATATCTCTGCAGAAGTATGATTTTTTTTTTTTCCTGCACACATAAGAACTGAGAATGACAAAGAAGCTTTGGAATCTCATTTACAAATATACTTAAAGATGAGGGTTTATTTTATCTTAGATCATAAAGACTTGAATATATCAGTCTTTTTATAAAAAGAGAATAATTATAAAATTAACTATACTCTCTGATCTGATATCTATAGTGAACTTTAAGTCTCTGATACCTAGAGTGAAGTTTAAAATACTGATGAGATAATTGAGAAGTTCACTGTACTCAAGAGTTGAGCTTGTGTCTCTAGATCGTTAAGGCCACCTATACAAAGGCAGTTGCTTATCGTCACAGTAGCGCAAACTGCTTACAGATTCACGTGTAATCAGAACTCACAAACTGCTAAAACCATAAACTGTGTATCTATTATCTATTGACTATTTCAGGTTTAATCTCTAAATTATAATCAGTTTCAATAATCAACACAGCCCTGAAGGAAAGTGGTGGCTCAAAGGACTCTTGCTCGCCTTTTTTTTTTTTTTTTTAATGGATTTACTATCTCTGTGACTCCACAGGTACGACAAACACACAATAGATGATCGTGGTGATCTTAGTTTTTTTTTTTTTTAAATGGTGTCAACAGTTTGATCGAAAAGGGAATGGAAAAACGTAACTCTGTAATATCATAATCCCTGCCATAATACATTCAGAAAAGGGGTTACTGGCAACATAATGTAGGAGAGTGTTTTATTTTCTTTCCCTGAATGTTTACAGAGTTTGAGAATATTACTGAAATCTTAATGTAAACTTTTTACAACGACATAAAAGGCTTCTAAGGAAACACAATCTAGTCTCAACGTGAGGAACAATTAGTATCCCCAAGAGCTTAGCTTATGTCCTAGGAAAAATTGTGAAATCACAAAACCCTTTCAGACGGATACTAGCTATGGATCTAGAGTCGCCTCAGATAAACTACTGGGGTAAGAAGGGGGCAGGACGACAGAGAAGTGCGGAAGCCACGGTGGGGCCAAGGGCTGAGTCAACTGCCAGCATTTCAGTAGTGAGGGCTCTTTTCATTTCCCTCCCATTTTACAAATGCCCAGAGGCATTTCTGCAGTGGAACATCTTTGCAAATTCTAAAACTAAAGGAAAAAACTTTAATTCCTCCATTTTCATAATATTTTGACAGATTCTTCCAACTTTAATTTGCTTTCTGTAATGGCAGTATGATTTGCATTATGTCACATAGTTTTACCATAAAAAAGTTAATCTCTAGAGAACTGCTCTGAAATTACGCACTACTTTAATAGACATCCCTCAGAACTGAATAAAAATAATTTTCTCATTGTAATCTTATACCGTAATGGTGAGTAAAATCTCACTCTAGACCTGTATTTGAAATCCAGGTTTGAACTTTCTTAAAGAAATTTTGAATGAGATTCCCATTAACAGGTTCTTATTTCTCTCTCTCTCTCTCACACACACACACGTGCACGCACACACATGTGCACACACACACATGCGCGTGTGCACACAAAATCATTTACATAAAGGAAATGATCATAACTGCTTTATTTAAAACTTTGGGGAAGTTATGAAAACAAAAAATCACATTGAAGGGTACTTGATTCCTTCAAGTTGCAGTGTACTTATTACTTATTTGTTCGAAACAGCTGTGACATGTGGAAGACAAAGTGACAAGAACAACAATTATGGTGAAACCTGCTTAAGGACAAAACTAATACAGGAATGCTACATTGCAAGTTAATTCATGGTACAAGGACAAGAGAGGAGGAGTCTTTTTTTATGACGGGATTTGACCTTTGCAAAAAAAAAAAAAAAGAGGAAAAATTCAGTACACCTAACTTACCTTTCATATACAAACAAATCCCATTTATTCTAGGGATCTGTCATGATCTGAATTTTTTCATGATCTGAATTTCCATCTATCAGGGTTTCTTATATTGATATATGAGTGTCCAAGAGCCAAGACAAAGAGTAAGAGGCATGTGGGGGGAAAAGAAAACAAAAATAAGAAGCAGGCTAGAAGAAATATCACGTTGAATCTGATGTTAACAGATATGAAAGGGGATGAAATGGAGTGTGATACCTGGGAAGCCACAAATTCACTAAGGGAAATGAGACCGACATTTAAGGAGATGGGAAACGGGCCTTAAACATAAAAGTTCTTATCCCTACTCTTACCTCACTGTGTAAGTAACCCCAGGCTTCTAGCACACCTAAAACTTGTCTGCTATCTAAGTAAAGATTGTAGCTATTTTCCCCAGGTAGATCATAATTGAGGTTCTTCCTCTGTCTACCAGAAAATCACCATAACCTTGGGTGCAGCAGAATGCTATCTAAGCATAGTGCCACTGTACAACGTAAAAGAGAAGGACTGAAGTCATCTTCCTCCAAATCTGACATAGTCTGGAGCTTCGGAGTCTACAGAAATCCCCCAGCAAGATTCCACTATTAATTTACTGAAGAGGAGTGACACATTAAACCAAAAAACCAAAACCCATTGCTCTCCAGTTGATTCCCACTCATAGCGACCCTACAGGACAGAGCAGAACTGCCCCACAGAGTTTCCAAGGAGCTCCTGGTGGATTCGAACTGCTGACCTTTTGGTTAGCAACCATACGTCTTAATGCCTACGGCATGGCTTGTGTTTCTGAGTTTTAATTTCCAAAATACGAACACCACAGTACTTTATGTAACTATATCTCATCAAGATCCATACATATTTTCCCAATTCATGTTTTTAAATAGTCAACTTCCAATTATCTTCAAAGGATCAGAGGACCTGCAGTTGATTTCCAACAAACCATCCATTTTATTGTTTCTGATATTGTTGCTGACTTTGCTTAATTAAAGTTTATTTCCATAAATAGGATACTTGCTTAAACCAATTCATGATTTTTGGAAGGAAAAGTCCTTTAGAAATAAAAATGATTTCCTTTGCATATATGAACCAGCAAATAGTACTCCTGCATGAATGCTGATAAAAACTGGCTCCCAGAATAAAAAGGGAAGTAGGGATAAAATTGATGAGAGAGCCAAGGTGGAAAAAACAGGCAGTGTTTCCAGCCTCTGTGAGTCAAGTATTAACTGTATGGAGAATTTTCAGGTTGGGGATTATGTCCAATAAACAAAAACCCTTGCCATGACTAATACGAATAATTTTGAAAAACGTTTCATACTTCTCAATAGCATCAAAAACTGAAAAGTAGAACAGGGTGGCTACCTTATCTCCCCATTATTTTGAAAAGCAGAAGTAAAGCGTGTACATTGAGGCTCACCCCCCCCCCAAAAAAACATGTGCACACAAGGAACAGTTAGAAATAGAACTCACGATGCATTTTGAGAAAAGGATATACACAGTCCATTACTTGTTTGCTTAAGTCATCAAATTTTAGTAACACACACACTCATGCGCAAGCGCGCACACACACGCTGAACCAAACAAAACTACCGATTGACAAGATGAAACAGGGTGAAGTGGCCCAAGGTTCTTATTCACAGTTGCATAACAGGCTCCTTGAGCTGCAATATGCTTGGCAGCATTAGCAAGAACAGATACTGTGCAAGTTACAAATTTATACAAGACAGTGCCTGATGTTGTCTTCAGCAAACTGGCTAAATGAGAAATTCCCCCCCCCCCATGTCTTTGCCCCTTATGCCCAAATGAATACAGCCACAGTCATGTTATCACTTCTTTTCCAAAGAATACCAATGGGTTACAATCAAGGTTTTTAATAAACCCAACCACTCTGCCACATCAAGGCTATCCATCGGTTACAGACTCAGTCCAGCTCCTTTGCAAACTTCTGAAAATATGAATCTTTCAGTTAATTTAAGAAAAGGGTATTGCTGAAACCAGACTGAATATTTTCATATGCAGTCCTTCATATGCTTTAGTCTTTGACAGCTGGACTACCTATACACTTGGGCAACAAGGACAGGATTTTTCACATTGTCTCACTTTTCTCTTTTATGTTCTCTAGCCATAAGGCAGACTAATTTCAAGAATTTCTAAGGACTTCTCATTTGTGCCATCTTCTTTTTCTTTTTCTAGCAGCATTATTAGAGTCTCTACTTTTAGGATGGAATTCTACTATGGACCAGGGACATGAAGTCACACTGAACATAAACTTAATGTCTTTTCCAGAATTTGACTAAGACATTAAAATGTAGAATAATATAATGCACAGTGAAAATAATTCTATGTAAGATATAATCCCTATCCAAGTTTGAAAATAGAATTCTATTTGCGTCTTGTGTTTCATTTAAACATTTTAATGCATTTTTTTATATATTAAGAATACAGTTACATATGCTTACATACAATTCCATAAAAGACTGTTGTCTAACTGTAGCCTTCTCTCTCTGTGAATGTTATACATACAACAGGGACAGAATAACAAGTACTTGTGTGTTATTATCACCAGACATCAGTTTGGTTTAAAAAAATAAAAAGTCCCTTTGTTTTGTCTGGTCAATATATTTCTTGCCAAAGGCCAGTCATTTAAGATATTTTAACATTAACCATTGAAACTGATGAAAACTTTTTATTAAATGTAATGACAGCAGTATACACCACTTAAGAAAAGGTTAACAGAGTGTACCCAAATGGCTAATAGGCAGCTGCCAAATTAAACGTAAGAACTATCATAACCATGGCTCATATTCTCAATGTCAAAGACGTATGAAAGTGCATTAGGTTTTCTCTGTGTTTTGGGAAAGTTCCTTTGAGATTGTAGAGGTGATTTCACAGACACTCAGCATGCTTTCAGGTGAAGCTGATCTTTAGCCTACTTTCCGACTTTTCAGAGTTTTTTATTTCCGGGCATGGAGTCTTTTCTTTAAACGTTGGCAGTAGCTGTGTCCCCAACAGAAAGCTCTGTCCTGTGATTACGCCAAGTATCACCTAAAGCCACGGTCTAGGGACTCAGAAGACACCGGTGCATTGGTTTGCAGAGCACGATGCAACTTCCCAGGGAGTCAGGTTAACCACATTTTTCCAGCACATACCTACCCCTCCCCCTCAGACTTGCAGGGCATGGGCTATACATCGTTTCCCTTTTAGTTAGCCTGGATCTTTCTTTTTGTGCTTTTCAGAGATTTAGAAAATGCAAAGGCAAAAAGCAAAGCATCCTTAATTAAAGCATCCAAGATGATACCTGACCTTTCACTCGTGGTGACCAAATGGTTTCTGCTTATTTCCATCACTGCCATCTATCATCCTTAATTAGCACCTACCCAATAAAACAGCTCACTTCTGAAGTATATTAATTAATGTTTTATGACTTTGGTTCCTATTATTCTAGCTGTACAGCAACAACCATAAAAACCATGGCATTTTCCAGCACAAAGGGGCAGTATACATTATGTGTGATTCATGTAAGGTTCATTAATATTTAAGCTAGTATGGCTTAGAGGAGTGGTCTGGAATAAGCTGTGTGTTCTGACTTCATGCCCTAAGGAGCTGGTTCAACTTTCAGTGCCAGAAGAAAGTCCTGAAAGAGACAAGGAAGTAAAAATTCCTGCTATGGCAATTTCAAAATCATTCATGTTAATAGCGGTAAATCCAAATAATAAAGGAAAACTCTAGGTTTAGATGAAATAGTCTCTTCTATACACTTCCTAACCGTGGTACACAGAAGACATTCCCTTTTGTGATATTTGTGAGTAATGTGGAGGATTGAGAGTCACTTCTCAGTGAACATATAAATAAATGATTTTTAATTATTTCAATGATTTGGTGATGTAGAATGGTATCCATAACATCAGAAAGTTTTTTGTAATATTAACTGATAATTCTTAACTCGGGATTGCCAGGGGTTTAATATTAAAAGATCTTACTAAAGTTACTTATAAAAATTCTAGTACCCTTGGAGATATATATAACAAAGAAAGAAAGCAAAAACAAAAAAATTTAAATTAATAAATCTTCTCAGAAGGAATTTCAAAATGTGTAAAAGAAAATCCTTTGAGAGCCTACCATTTATTTCAGTGTATAATCATAAGGATACAAAGCATTTCAAAAGGTCTGTTCCTGATTGGACCATAAATAAATCCACTGAGGTCATGATAACATACTCTTTGGGAGGGAGGGACGGACGGACGGACGGACGGACGGGACGGACGGACGGACAGACGGGACGGACGGACGGACAGACGGGACGGACGGACGGGACGGACGGACGGGACGGACCGGACGGACGGGACGGACGGACGGACGGGACGGACGGACGGACGGGACGGACGGGACGGACGGACGGACGGGACGGACGGGACGGACGGACGGACGGGACGGACGGGACGGACGGACGGACGGGACGGACGGGACGGACGGACGGACGGGACGGACGGGACGGACGGACGGACGGGACGGACGGGACGGACGGACGGACGGGTGGGATGGATGGGTGGGTGGGTGGGTGGGTGGGAGAAAGGGAGGAGGGGAGGAATTTCTAGCAGAGGAAAAATCACAGCAGTCTGCAAAAGCTCTTTTTAGCCATTGACACTGTTATGGAACTAGCTTTTGCAATTTGTTTTTCTCTCTTGCACACTGCAGTTTAAATCTTTCTCTTGCTCCATTATCAATGAGAAAACAGTTTCCTCTGTCCTCTTAGAGCAGTTTCTGGAAGTATCTTTATTCAAAAGGGTTCATTGGTGAGAAGAAATGAATTGTATAATGTGCACTACCTTTGCAAACTAATCAGCATCTAAATCATACTTATCAAAAATATTAGGAGATACAAAGTATTTCCATTGTTCATATATGGACAGTTAAGGCAAACTGTTCATGCAAAAAGAAAACGTAAAGAACTGAAAACAAATTGGGAGTGGGCAGGGATATTTTAAAAGCTGTGCTTGTATATTCAGTGTTCTATTTTTTATTTAAGAGACTAAAGATAAATACTGTCTGTTTGCCCATAGGTTATAAAAGCAGCAGACCATGATGCTGCAGGCCTCTCTAATCACTAAGAAAAAAGGAAAAATAATAATGGCTTTGCCAGAATAGAAAAAAAAAAAAAAAAAGTATAGAATGAACTTGCTTTCTTCCTGAACTAAAATATGGAAAGCTAAGGACGGTAACTTTTATTGCAGAACTTTTTAAACTCTTAAGTGCATAAAGCCAAGGATTAAGCAAAAAACCAGGTTCATAAAAAAAAAATGTATAAATGGTATTTAAAAGACTGCCATAACAAAAGGCATTAACTTACAAACTTTTCTTGTCATAAAACATGAATTTAGCCATGTGCTGGTTATAAGGTTAGCATGAGGTGAGTAACTTTTACAGAAGACAGCAGGTAATGTCACTATGTGTATTTGGTTTCTTTTAATTATAAGAGAAACGTTTTCTTCATGTGGTACTTGGCTCACTTTGCTTTTGGAATTACTTGGTGCTGATTTGAAATTCTTCTCAGAAGCTATCATAACTGTGTACCACCTTTAATGCACTGCACGAAAGACAAAACCTGATAAGGGCCAGGAAATGAGAAAAGAAAGCAGCTCAGTTACAATAAATAGCATGGCAATACGGTGAGAATGAAACTTCTTTAAAAGTAAATATTATTCCACCATACAAAGAGATTATTAAACTGGAAAAAACAAAACTATATACACTAAGCAACAGACATACATTTTAGCAGTGCTCTCTCAATAACTAATACCAGTCACGTACCTTAGAAAGTACAATGAAGACACGCCATGTAACGCTTCATGCTGTCAATTACTACTCAAAACTAGTCGCCCTAGTTTTTCACCCTAATATTTCATTCTGATGTGAGAAGACGCCCTTCTATGCCATCAGGGCTTCTGTTTTCACCATCTATGGTATGCTTTAACTCATAGCTCAATAAACTTTAAACTTCGAAAGCACAAAATCAAAAAAACAAAGAACAAAAAATAACATGGACAAAGATGCTAGCTTGTAGATATAAAATATGCTTCATCATAAAGGGGTGTTCGCAAAACATACTTATTGTTTAAACCAGTGAAAATATGCATAAGATGTTGAACCTGAGTCATAAGCAAGCACAAACAATTGTAGGCAATACTGAGCTTAAATTGGGACTAGCTATTAGTACAATAAAAATTCAGAGAAGGAATTATTTTCCTAGGAAGTATGGCAGGCTCGCACTCCTGAAGTTTGGCCAACTAATCAACCTTCTATTCAACATATAGCTGTGGCTTCTCTTTTGCCTCAAAGCATCTATTTTTAAAGAAAAACATATTGTAACAAACAAGTAATTCTAATTGAAAATGCAAGGAAGAGCTAGGCGGAAATTCAATTTCTGCTTAACCAGCAAACAGCTCTTGGTTTATATAGACTTCACAATTCTAGGTCCTCAATATTTGCACATAATTATGAATTTTTATAAATGTTTGAGTTTCAAAAGGCCCAAAGCCATCAGGCAAAAGAGAGGACCACAAAACTACTGAGAGCTGCAGCTGATACAGTGATGCCCTTGATTTCCATCCAAAGGCTTAACAAGGAATAAAGAATGCTGCCCTCTATTTCTAAAAATGCCCTTGAAATACAAGGTTTAAAAAATGCTTGCCACACTTAGATGCTTACTTATTCTCTGGCTAATGAATAGATTTCAGATATACAATTACTTCACATGCCTGCATTTCTCAGAAACACAACAAAAAAAATTAGCCACTATCAAAAAATTACATCATAAAATTGGACTTAAATTTTATAGACCCTGTTACAGAAACACAGCAATATTCAGAGGTTTTCTACCTGAGCTTAGATAGAACAGTATCCTCAGCATTCACACCTTAGAGATTAAAAAGGTGAAAAAACACTTGAATGGATTAGGAGATTATTATGGAACAGAAATGCCAATGTATTATTTATCACTTCCAGATATAAAATTAGAAAAAATATTAATGATGTAGGAGAGCATGAAACTTGGGAGATTAGGACATTTATAGTAAATAAATGTCATAGAACGAGAGCAACAACAGTGCTAAAGAATGTACTTTCTGAGTATAACTAGGCATGTGCCTGAGGGTTCCAATGCCTTATTGTAATATTCAAATGGCATGTTCACCATCAGCTCTGGACTGGTAGGGTTATTTCATGTCTTGAAGAGGGTCCACAAGTGTCTACAACTGCTCCATTACCTTTACCTTCTAGGGAAAGTTTTGTTAAGAGCCTTTTAAGTATTATTCCACTACTTGTTCATAGCTGATTAGGAACTTCAAGAGAAGGCTGAATTGGAAGTCCTACCACAAAAGTGACGTTCCAATCTCCAATACAGTTGTTGTATACACAGTCGGCCCGCCATATCTGTGGGTTCCACACCCACAGATTCAACCAACTGGTGGACAGAAAATATTTGGGAAAAAAAAAGTTCCAAAAAGCAAAACCTGAATTTGCCACGTGCTGAGCACGACGCTGAATCCAAGCCAATGATGTGATGTGTAAGCATCTCCTGCTGTAGCCTCCCGACTTTTCATAGATCCTCAGTCTCTCTCCAGTACTAGGCGTTTGATCATTGTTTGCCTCATGTCTTGTCATTATTCCCTAAACAATACAGTACTGTGTAACAACTACTTACGTAGCATTTACATTGTATTAGGTATTATAAGTACTCCAGAGATGATTTAAAGTATACCGGAGGATGTGTGCAGGTTATATGCAAACACTATACCATTTTGTATAAGGGACTTGGGCATTAGTGGTATCCATGGGGATCCTGGGACCAATCCCCCGTGGATACTGAGGTACAACTGTACACTGATGTTTCCCCAGTTTACGACCCATATTCTTGCAGCCAAGTGGTATCTTTTGAGTGTGAAATGGCCACTGCCAGTCCCTTGGGCTCAGAGTTACTAGTAGTAAGTTCTACTAGAAAATGGGTTCTTGTTTTTCATCTCTGTATCTTTAGTGTCTTACAAGCATAGAACAGATACTTAAGAAGACAATAGGTACTTATTACACAGATGGTTTCCTCAATCTATATTTGTTTTTTTTTTCATTTGACATCACCTCGTGTGAATAAATGTAGGTCAATATATATGGTCCTTTTTCCACGTCTGCACAATTATCCATGCTATAGTTTTCCACAGCATATTCCATAAAGTCTATGCTACCATGTGGTGCTTCGGATCTTTTTGCCTCTCTCCTCGCTTCCTTTTTCTAATACAAACAATGCTGCCATAAACATTCACTGCTTGACATTTCTTTTGACTAAATCACTAGAAGTGGATTTCCTAGATTTCTAGCGAGGTATGCAGATTTTTTTTTATGCAGATTTAAAACTCTGCTACAAATGATCTTCACAAAAACTCTACCAGTTTACGTAAAAAAAAAAAAAAAAACAAAAAAAAAAACTCACTTTCCCATACCTATGCAGTGGGGAAAAAACAATTTCATTTCATTCAAATTTATATTCCTTTTATTAATGAGGAGGTTGAAATTCATTTAATATGCTTACTGGCCATCTGCCTTTGTTCTTTTTTGAATTTTAATGATTCCGTTTTCTTTCATGATCTCCACTTTGCAGAGAAAAAGTTTTAAATGCATTGTGAATTAAATCACCAAGACTATAAATATTAACTTACTTCGTAACAACCTCTTCTTTCCACATGCATGTAGACTGGGCAGTCAAATTATCAGCATGAGCCAAGAGGATGTGTCCTATACAATTCTACTTTAAGAAAGTCATTCAGCGAACTTTTACCAAATTTTTTTTTTTTAATGTATACATGTGCAAGGTACTGGTGTTTGGGCACCAGTGACAAATGAGGCATATTTCCAGACTTAGACGTTTATCTTTTCAAGTAGCACAAGAAAGCATTAAAAAAAAAAAAAAAAATTAAGTACAACACTTGACTAGTTAACGGGTTTATTATTTAAGATAATAAATATTCATCAAGTCTACAAATATTCAGTGAGAACTTACTCAAGACTATGAGGGATTCGAAGTGAAATTAATATTGATACTGCCCTCATGAAACGTGCTGTCTAGTGGAGGAGGCCTAACAGGACAGAGATCACTATAATTCAAACGAGAAAATACTAAGTGAGCTGGGAGTCGGAATCAACTCGATGGTAGTGGATTTTGTTTTGGTTTGGTACAGTGAAAAAAAAAATTAAAAATTTACCTTTTCTCTATGAAACAGTATTTATTCTTGATCTAATCCTAGGAATGGGACTGATCAATGCCAGAAAGAAAAACAGACTTGATTTCTTAAAGAATTTGGTCTTTTAATAAATCTTGTACCTAAATATATTCCCTTTTTTATGCATTTCTCAAATCACTGACAGCTAAGATCTCTCTCTCTCTCTCTATATGTATCAGCTGAATGAATGGGTAGCAGAGAAGAGCTCTTATATTAACAAGCAGTAAACTTGTCACAGGAGTCCCCAGGCTGTGCAAACAGTTAACATGCTCGGCTGCTGCCCAAAAGGCTGGATGTCAGAGTCCACCCGAAGGCACTTCAGAAGCAAGGGCTGGCGATGCTGCTTCTGAAAAAGCTGCACTGAAGGCTCTGTGGGGTGCAGTTCTACTCGGGCACACAAGGGGTCGCTATGAGTCGGAATCAACTCAAAGACAACTGGGGAAAACAAAACAGATAAACCCGAAAACTTTTCAGATTTTGATTTTAATAAATAACTGAAGCCCACAAAATAAGCAAGGGAAACCTGTCCTAAACCCCAAAATATGTTTCTTAGAAGATTCTACCCAAACATTTGATCGCAGCACCAGAAAGTCCTTAGAGTAGTGTTATATGTAAAAAGGACTAGGTAACTTTACAGTGCCCAGAGGCTTCCTGGTTTTTCACTCTCAAATGAAGCAGAAACTAGACAGGGTTCCCTGAGAAGGACAGAAGAAAGCAAGGTTCATGACAATTTAGTTATAAATTTGTATTTGTTTAGTCGGATTTCACTGCATTTGCTTCAATTTGCTTTATGTATAGGATGCTGTTTAATGCTGTTCAGGGATTTTCTTTTTTGAGACTGAAGATGACTGGGGAAGTCAGACCATCAGTAGCACAAATCCTTATTCCAACATTTAGTAGTATGTGACCTTCAGAAATTCACTTAACCTTTCTGAGCTTTTTTGCCTTATCTATTTTTATAGCTGTTAGGAAGACTAAATAAAATACTATTAAAAAAAAAAACCTATACTTTAATGCATTTGAATTATGGTGTTGGTGAAGAATATTGAATACACCATGGACTGCCAGAAGAACGAACAAATCTGTCTTGGAAGAAGTACAGCCAGAGTGCTCCTTAGAAGTAAGGACAGTGAGACTTTGGCTCACTTATTTTGGATGTGTTATCAGGAAGGACCAATCCCTGAAGAAGGACATCACGTTTGGCAAAATATGGGGTCAGTGAAAAAGAGGAAGACCCCCAATGAAATGGACTGACAGGGCTTCGACAATGGGCTCAAACAGCAACAATTGTGAGGATGGCGCAGGACTGGGCGGCACTTCATTCTGTTTTACTCAGGATGACTGTGAGTCAGAACTGACTCGACAGTCTCCAACAACAATATACACCTTTTAGCCTTCACAGAAAGAACGTATTCAGTTAGTTTATGGTTTGCTATTTGTTGATAATTTTCTTTTCTTATCTGAAAATACCCTGTTGATTATTTTTCAAGTACCAACCGTTTATCACACAAGATAGGACAGAACCACAAAAAGAAAATGTTTGACAAATAACATACACACAGATTTGACTTGGCTGCCCATTTTTAGATCAGAAATTTCAGGTTTTATAAATAGCTCGTCAAAAGGCTGGTTGCCACCAAGAATTAACGAAACTAAGAAGCAAAGTGTGACCTAGCCAAGTACTATTCATCAAACATATGGAGTTTAAATTTCAATTTGTCTTAAAACTTTTTGTGATGCTAGCAAATGAAGCTCAAAACGTGGCTTACCAGTCCCTCATTTAACCCCAAACAATCCTTTGATCTTAACCAACCTCACTATTCCTCTGCAACAATTCCAAAACTGAGTGATTATATTACTTCTTGGCCTTACAAATCACAAGGGTTTAGAATATGCTGGAAGTGAAGTGATATTGTTTCTTAATTCCAACACTAGAGAGCCTCATCTAACTATACCAGCTCATCAAAAAACTAGGGCATAAAAACTATTATAAGAACTCTATTCGTTCTGAAATCCGAGCAACTACTTTCACTGTTTGAAGAAGCTCCTCTATGCTCATCGCAAATAAAGAGGATAACTATTTGGGGAACAGAGATTGACTATGTTTAGATTAGATACAGTGGAAACCTGGGTAAGTGTATCTGTTGAGAAAGCGATCTCTTTTTTCCCTCTGAGAATTTTTCTAAGATGTTTCAGTATAGCTCAGTTATCAACCTTTTGGTTTAAGGCTTCGATTAAGAAAAATTCTACCAAGCATCGCTTTTGGATAAGGTACTGCCAAGGCACTGTGGAGAATACAGAGATTAAAGACAGTCCTTGGAAAATTTCAGTATGATTAGGGAGAGCGTACACTGACACACATAACAGGATAAAGGGCAAGATGCAGCAATGCTTTTCATGTCTTCTAATATGTTAAGGGAGGAGAAAGGAAGGAGAAAATTCTTGACAAAAAGAGGGGCTGGCAGAAGCTGACAAAAGACTGAGTATAATTAAGGGGTTCAGTCAGGACCTCAACCTGTTATATGTCACTGGGTCAGTCCCAAAATCAAGTAATTAAGTTTGCTCTTTGAATAACATCTTCCAATGAAAATTAACCATTCAATGGGGTAAAAACCAAATAATTCCATGTGGTGATAAATATATGTATACTTAAGACATTTACAGTCCCAGTTTGCAATATTTTTGTTACATATGAGATAAGACCTAACTTACATATGCAAAGAGATTCCACTGAATCATAATTGAGCGTGAAGGTCAATATAAGTTTGCCAAATTTTATGAAAATAAATAACTTAATTGCTACAGTTTACAAAGCCGTTTTCCTTGCTTCAGTTACTAAGAATATCTACAATATTTAAAGCAAGAAAAGTATGCATTCAAGTCATGAGCAGTAGCTCCATCTTATGTTGCAAACATCACACAACTACGAGAGAAATGCCCTCCCCCCATACTTTCAAGTCAAACGGAATAAACACGGCCTTTCAGTGTTCCTTAAACCCCAACAAAGTTTGGGATACATCAAGTTAATAAAAGAAGGAAATCCCTAAGGCAAGGTAACTCCTTTGAATTCTTTTTGGCTCCTTTCATCAAAGATCAAATCAAGAGAGAGAATGAAAACAGCTTCAGTTGACCATCAACATGGTTACAGAAGAAAAGGAAATAATAATATTAACCTCAATACCCAGAATCCATACCGTGTGCACATTTTGGATAAAAGAACCTCACCTTAACTGAAACTCAAATGAATGGAAAGCCATGACAAAAGCTAGAAAGACTATTAATGTAATTTTTCCATATAACTAATATAAAGTGCTCTAATAGGCAGTAGTAATTTGATACTTTCACATGAATATCATTTCACTGTCTTATGCTTTATGTGCCTATATGCTGGTCCTCCATAGCAGACTGTAATCTCTTCAGGATAAAAGGCCAATTTCTTATTCATCCTTCTATTTCCAACACCTGATACAGACTTCAGCACAGAAAAAAGTTTTTATGTCTTTGCTGAATGGATAAACTGATTACTATCAAAATACACATTATGATCACCACTGTAAAAAAAAAAAAAAGCTGATACAAAACTAATCATTGGTAATTAGGATGTCCTAAACATTGTTCTAAGTACTTTACATATTGTCTTTTCATTTAATTCTAAGAATCCAATGATAAGAATATAATTACCTCCATTTACAGATGAGATTGAAGCTCAGAGGGGTTAAATAACCTGCCCAAGATCACACAGCTACTAAGGAGCAAAGTCAGTATTTTAATTCTGATCTTTCTGATTATAAAATCTCTGTAGAGACCCACTGTAGGTGAGAGAATAGATATAAAAAGGCCCTATTACCTACCACCCCTCTTCTGAAATTGTAAACCAGCAGGAGACACAGATACACACCAAGTACTCAAAGTTCTTTTGTGGAAGTGTGTATTTGACTAACACTTGCCTTGTAAAATATATGGGTTTTGTTTACCCTTAATCATTGTAATGTCATAGTTCAGGAGAAAAATCGAACAATCTCATTATTGCTACAGTATGGGATGAGATCATCGTTTAAGTCAAATATTTTAGAATGGTGAAAGTATCTTTTCTCATTAAAATAAACCAGCATCAATGTACCTCAAAACAAGGCAGACTACCTCCAGTTTTTTTTTTTTTTTTAAATTGGAAAATCTAAGCATTCTTCCCATCTTTAACACTTTAAGTCATGTGATACATTCTTACTAGTATAAGCCAAAAACAAGGTTCTGGAAGAGAAAATACAGATGGACGCATTATCATAATATGACTAAATTACCTTAACGGAAAGTTTAAATGTTCAACATTTCACATATAGATTTTCAAATTTTAGTCTCATGATACTAACTTGATAGAGGCAAGTCAAATGCAATGTCCCCAAGGGTGGAAGAAATATGCATAGCATAGAGATGTTAAAGATTTCTCAAATACTGCCCTGCAAGGGGCAAATGAGGACTGGAAATCAGTTTTTTCCAATCCATGACCTGTTCCCTTTCAGTTCTTTAATGTCTTGCTTCATGTGTGGGGTGTATTACCTGCTTGGGGATATAATATAAAGGTTTTTTTTTTTTTTGAGAAAGTCAGCCTCAAGTATAATAAATACACGAATTTATCACTTCTTCCTGGAAATAACACCAACCAAAGTAAGGCCTTATAATGCCATCTTCCCAATTTGGTATTTGGGGAAGATGCTATATTAAGTTTCTGAATTTATCTTATGGCTAAAACATTAGATAAAATTGCTCTTAGCACAGTGTTTGATGTATCCCAAGTGATCTTCCAGAAGTTAGATTGAAGAATGTAATATTTTTCTACCACCAATATTGAAGAATCAGTTGTCTTAAGACATTCTCTTTAGGTTTACCTTTACTTTAGAGATGATGAAATCTGTAATTCCTTGTGGTACGCAGATAGATAGCCCTCCAAGAATCCTGGCATACACACACCTTCTCTCTGTTACTCAATAACAGTGATCTAGGTATTGTAAGGAAACCCTGGTGATGTAGTGGTTAAGTGCTACGGCTGCTGACCAAAGGGTCGGCAGTTCAAATCTGCCAGGTGCTCCTTGGAAACTCTACCAGGCAGTTCTATTCTGTCCTATAGGGTCGCTACGAGTCGGTATCGACTCGACGGCACTGGGTTTGGTTTTTTGTTTTTTAGGTATTGTAAAGGGATTTTGCAGATGTAATTAAGAGGTTGTACTCACCTTGCATTTGTGAAAATTTCCTCTACTAGTATAATATAAAGTATGAGCCATATTGCATTTTGGAAATTACAAATAATTACATAAATTATTTTTAATCATGTTTGCACCTTTCCCTAGACAAATATTTTGCAGAAACTATTGATCATACAAGCAGCTCCAGTGGCTCAGTGGTTGAAGTGTTCAGCTGCTAACCAAAAAGATCAGCAGTTCGAACCCACCAGCCACTCTACGGGAGGAAGATGTGGCAGTCTACTTCCATAAAGATTTATAGCCTTGGAAACTCTATGGGCCAGTTCTACTCTGTCTTACAGGGTCTCTATGAGTCAGAATCAACTCGATGGCAATGGGTTTTTATTGGTCACACAATGACGTTGTGGGAAACAAATGAAACAACCTATAGCTCTTTATCATAACTCTTTTTTTATTGATCTAAAGTAAAAAAATATGGGTTGTTTTCCCAAATTCACAATAAATTAGATATACTTTCTGGTATCTCTTAGGCAAAAAAAAAAAAAAAAATTTTTTTTTTTTTTTTTTTTATTAGGCATCGGGACTAATGGTCCTCAGTTGGAAAGTAAATGGCAAGTCAACTGGTGAAAATCTCTGTTTTGTTAACCAAGGACGTGTACTAAAATAATAAGTAATATTGTCCTATCACATATTGAGAAACCTTTATAATCCAAGTACAGTCACTGACATCAATTACTATTGCTAAGAGAGTTTGAAAACTATTTCTTTAGGATAAAACCAATAAAAAGTAAAACAGCTCTGTAAGTAGAAATTTGCAAATGCATGTCTCAGTTTTAGGATTAATGAAAACTTGCACTACTGATGTCAGCTTCCATAGCTGATGGAATGACCTAATGACACACATTGAGAAAATATGGTTCACCATGATGAATTTGCTAAAAAAAATAAGAAGTGGTAAAAATGACACACACAAAAAAGAAAACTATTCCCAATGCCCAATTAGAGTCCCTGGTAATATTACTAAAGTATGTGCTTAACCCTTTTGGGACACACTGCTCTCTCAGCAGCAAAAAGACAAAAGTCTCACAGGCCATGATTTCATGTCCAATGCTTAGCTGAGGCAGGCCAAGTGATCACCAATTTATGTATTTTTTGTTTCTCATGAAACATAATAAAAATAATAATAGCAGTCATGGCTTAATATTTAAATGAAGAAGTACAATTTGAACGGATGAAAGAACCAACGTCTAAACAGTAACTAAGAACAGAAGCGTGAGCTAAACAATCTGAAGCCGTATTTAAAAGCAAAATTTCACAGTAGCTAGTGCCTTTTCCTCTCCCAATGCCAGCAGCAAGGGTGCTTAGCTAAAGTAATTCCCTCAAGGCCTTTCACACAGAACATTAAGTTCAGTGGGTTAACCCAGCTACGTGTCGCTGTTTTTTAAAATAGTTACTGCCCTTTTTTTTTATTGCTTTTTTTTGGGGAGGGGGAAGAGTCATGATGATTAATCATATTTAGTCATAACATAAGTAAAAGAACCAATAAACCAGTAATTTTCAAAAGAACTCCACTATAATTTTTTTAGAGACTAAATTTTTCCTTCTCATTCAAGATGACTATGGAGAATTCATAATGAAAGGCAGAAAATATGATATCTAAGGATAAATTAGACACTTAGATAATTCAGAATGAAAATAATCAATTCACAAGTAGTTGAAGCTTATTATGAGGAGGTTACATTATGTATCTTCTAATATTTAGAAAAATGTTCTCGTTAAAAAACTCTATGTATTCTTTTTAGTAGGTCATACCTATTTCATTTTTTTTAATAGTGTCAACATCCTGTCTTCTAGAAGTACAGCTCTAATGATTTTATGCTCCTACCCCATTGTAATGCCATCCACTGTCTACGAAGAAAGGATCTATATGACTTAGCTTGCCCTTCACATCCTTCATATCCTGGCCCTGCTCTTGTCCAAAGTCTGATACATACCTGGTTTCAAGTGAATTACATGGCACATCCATTTCACTTAAAAAACAGAAGAGCTATGTGGGAGACTAATGAAATGTTACCATCTTTCCTCACAGTGTATTGGAATGTTATTTTCCTCCTTCGTTTTTGTATGGCCAAGTTGACCATTTGCTCCCATTACACAAAACCCAAACTAAAACTGTGAGAGATTCCTCATCTTAAACAGCAACAAACTTCTAAGGGGGGGAAAAAAAAATCACCTCTGCTTTTTAGAAAAGACAAAGAATTCTTCCTGAAGCACTCAATCTTCCCCAATTAAAAAGTTTTATAGCATACTGTTGTCTGACAGCATTTGGTTCAGCAATCACATATTTCTTGGTTTACTAATAAAGAGCTGGGCTTTTAAACATTAATTAAAGAGTGTACATTTCATTTTCATTTATTTGTATCAAAAGAGTGAATTATGGAGCTCTGAGGACACATTATGTTCTAATTTGAAGGCAATGCGTGGCTTTAGGCAGGATGCAAAAAATCGGCCTATGACATTCTGAAGAGGAAGGTAAGTGTTATCAGCAATATACTTCATTACAGTCCCTATTAGCATGAATCCAACATTTTAAGAGACCCTTCAAAGTTAGGAGGAGCCCTAGTGGCGCAGCGGTTAAGCATTTGACTGCTAACCAGAAGTTCAGGGGTTTGAACCCACCAGCTGCTCTGCAGGTCAAAAATGTGGCAGTCTGCTTCCTTAAAGATTTACAGCCTTGGAAACCCTATAGGCAGTCCTACTCTCTTAGAGGGTAGCTATGAGTGAGAATGGACTCAAAGGCAGTGGGTTTGGTTTTGGTTTCTTCAAAGTTCTGGCTTTCTGAAACATATTGAAATCATTTTGAAAAAATACTCGAGAAACAAGTCTATACTATTTTACCATTCTTTGATCCATCTTAAAATTATCTCTTTAAATAAGTTGTTTCCTATGCCATACGTCAAGATGTACTGTGCTGGTGTTTTGTGTTCTTCCACCCTCCGCTGAGGAAAAAAAAAAAGATGTTACTGGCCCTCCAGTTTCCCTTTTTTACTACATGTGAGTGTAGAAGAAAACAGGAATGAAATAATGTGTGTGGAATTCTGGCTGATGCTATCTCTAGACTTCATTCCATTTTGTTTTGCACTCGTATTTTTATATAGATATCAATGCAAGGCACACACAGGGGTTCTGTCAAACAAACTTTTTATCTTACTAAGATGAGGGGAGTTTACTGGGGCATCGAAAAGTTTTACAGGGTATTCTTCAATGTCTCAATCCTCATAAAATCCAAAAAATATAATTAGCAAGATAGTAAGATAATAAAATAACTCTTTGCATACCAGTTTTCCCTTAATGTCAAGATAATGTAAAATATCTTTATTATATGAGGATGAAGAGGTATATATAGGTAAGTAAGCCATTATATTTATCAAAATTATCTGCAAAATATAATCCTCACCTTAAAAATCCATATAAAACTTACAACACATACACACATTCACATACATACATGTTTACACACGTAAAAAAAACTTTTTTCCTAATTATTAAAAACTTGGAAATCCAGAGTATAAATTCATACTTCCAATAGGAGAAGCTGTAAGTTGGTATGATGACCAGCATGTTTCAGTGTTTCCTTTTGTGCCCTTCCCAAGCTGAATGGCTACCATTCTGCTGTTATTCCTTCTTTTTGCCTGATTGTTGATGTTGCCAACATTCACAGGTTGATTTGCCTGAATATTTCCATTGTCCCAGACCACAGCATTAATCTCATGGAATTTGAAACTGTTATTATCTTCTTAAGAATCTTTCCTTTAAGTTAATATCAAGGACTAGTAAAGTTTTTTTCCCCAGAATTTTGGGGGCTGGATTCTTATTTTGTAAATTGGAAAGCAGTTGCTCCTCTATTCTGATTAAATTTCAGAAAGATAACAGCTTTTTGAGTTCAAATCTAGAGGATTCCCATTGTTCTTACAATAAATGTACCATTATCTAAACACACAGAATGAAGTCACAACAAGAACAACAAATAATTACTGCAAAATACATTTTGAATTATAAATTTTTCAGAGAAATTCAATTGCTTACTCAGGATATCAGTTTACGGTAACAGTTCTCTTCACTGCTTCTGAAGTGCTAACAGGGAGACAAGTAAAGTAGATATCCACCCCTCTACAATGTAGTAATTAGACTCTGCCAAAGACAGTTCCCATTTCCCTCTTGTACAGATCTGTAACTCTCTATCCTCAAGGATGAGACCTTTGACCCTCTCCTTTCTCTTTTAGCTGGCCCCATGTAGCTGAAGTTGCCAGATTTTATCTCCAAATAAAAGAGTTATTTGCATTTATTTACACTGGATTTAGATTTCCAAGATATTCCACTGGGGGAAAAAAAAAAGCTGCCATATGTACAGTCTAGTGGTACATATCATCATTACTCATGGCATCTTGAAGTTCTACCGCTTGTTCTTGTCTTTTGGGCTTTGGCTTGAAGGCAATAATCTTTCCTCATCACAGGGCTAACAAAAAGACACCATGGGACTCCTGATGGTATAACCTTCCCAGGTGGTGAGAACTCAGTAGCAATGAGGCACTGGAATCACTCTGTAATGGTTAAGCATCAGATGACAAATCAGCCAAACCTATGACAGATTTGGAGCCCTGGTGGCACAGCGGGTAAGAGCTCAGCTGCTAACTGAAATGTTCGCAGTTTGAATCCACCAGCCACTCCTTGGAAACCTGATGGGGTGCCTCTGTTCTGTTCTACAGGGTCTCTATGAGACAATCGATTCAATGGCAGTAGGTTTGGTTTTTTTGGGGGGGTTTATTACAGGTTTAGAAACTGAGAGTAAATCTAAACACAAACCAGCTAATTCAAATTTTTAGACAAAATAAAATTTGTGGAAAGTGGATATCCTTATCAGTCAATTGGGATTTGGTTGTGTTGTGTGATACCAGTTTCATAAATGACACATACCCAGGGCTTGATGATCACGAAGCATTAAGGGCCTTTTAATTTCACATCAGTTCTTTCTTGGCTTCTAATATATGTTAAAAAAAAAAAAAAGAATAAAATACTGAGATGAGAAACAGAAAAATCAACAAGGAATAAATACCATTACACGTCCCATTTCATGTTCGTTATCTCAGGGACGGCACATGAATACACACACATCAATATACACAGGTTAAATTAGGAGCTACTTCACAGGGATTAAGAGTTGTAAAGAAAATACTGATCTTAGGCAGGAAAGGAGTGGCAAGGGTGCTCCCTCTTGGGGACTGCTAAGTGAGAATGTTCATGGATATTTGAGAGGTGATGGGGACAATAACTAGATAAATATTTCTAAAGTGATTTGGAAGGGCAGCTAAGTACTCAATAATAGCCTGAGTTCCAATTTCAGTGAATCTCAACATTTTATGAAAAAGAGGAAGCTGCTGCAGATTTTTAAATACAACAATAGCATTTACTGAGTGCTCACTGTGGACCAGGCACTGTGCTTCGCCATCTATATCATTATTATTTAATTCAATCTACAAAACAACTCTATGAAGTGGGCACTATTAACATTTCATTTTATAGATGAGGAAACTGAGGCTTAGGTAAGAAAATTAATTGGCCCAAGGTCAAAAGATCAGTAAGTGGGAGAAACATGACTTGAATCTAGGTCTCTCTTAAAAGTACATGAACAAAACAGCAAGGTTAAGGGAAAGATGGACAATAAGTGTTTTTGATGGAAAGGAAGGATAAGATATTAAAAAAGGAAGTCTGGTTAAGACTACAAGCACTCTTTGAAGTCAAGAACATGCTTGGCTTCTTGCAAACACTTAAAGATATTTAACAACAGATATGTTGACTGGGCTATTATCGGGTGACGCAGTGGTTAAGAGTTCTGCTCCTAAAGAAAAGGCTGGCAGTTCAAATCCACCAGCGTTCCTGGGAAACCCTATGGGGCAAGTTCTGCTCTGTCCTATAGAGTCACTATGAGTCAGAATCGACTTGACAGCAATGGGTTTGGTTTGAACTATCAGCAGAAGTCTTGGACTTAAAGTATTTTGTCACTTTCTGTTCGAACTTCACAGGTCTTCACTGGCATCACCATAATAAACCACTAGAATCTGTAACTCCCATAAATTCTTCCCAGTTTAAAAAAAATTAAACTTCATTGTATATTACATTATGGTGTATAGTCCAACTTTAAAACATATTGGCAGCTTTTGATCTACATTATTCCACTAAGCATTTAAAATAAGGTGCACTCAACATTTAATGTTATCATCAATCTATACTGTTAGAAAGCATACTGGCACAGATCTTACGACAATTTGATTAGGGCATCTGAAATTCAATTTGTTTTTCTTATGTTTAAACAAAATATAATTTGCAAAGATAAGCTGTAAGTGAGTATATATTACAAAGATAATTAAAGATTTAAATGTATGTATTAGTTTTCACAGAGTGATGTAACAGGGTTATTTTTTCTTATTGGAAAACACTGACTTACGAAGACAACTAAGTTCTGTTGGAAAAAAATGTATTTTATATATTTTCACTAGAATCTGTCAGAGCTCTGAAAAAAAACATATTCGATCATTTCATTAACAAAGCTTGAACTCATGCTGGGGCATCTCATTCTGAAGCACTAGATTTAACAATGGGACTGTGAACTCCAGTGTCCATGGCAACAGTAGCTAATTCTTCTTTCCAATCATGGCGGCGATTCTCTCCCATGGCTTGAATCAGTTACAAAACAAAATACTCTCAAAGACCTTTCTGAGCCAATAGCCTTGCAGCTAATCTGCTAATAGGAAATAATCCGCAGCTAATACACACATTCCAGGGCAGCGTGTGTTTTCTTAATACTTTGTTTCATGGGCCTCTTTCCAAAGAAAGCACAGTAAAGAATAGAAAACAGACATTCATTAAAAATAGTATTATACTACCTGGCCACTATTACCGCCTAAAACTTGCTGCAACTTGCATGGCTCTTAAAGCTTTGGTTAAAAAGCAAGTGGAGAAAAGGCAACGAATGTAGCAACAAAGAGAATGAAAGCAAATCACTTATGCCAAAAGGGTAAAACCAAGTTAAGAGAAGACACCTTTAAAACAACTGATTTTTAGCAAACCTTCAAAGTTAACGAATTTCTTTTTCTTCAGTTGCTACTATTTGCACAATGTGTCATTGGGGTACATGCCAGTTTCAAAAAAAAACAAAACAAAACTCAATCGCCTTGGAAAGCCTTTTTTTTTTCCTTCCCCTCCACTGTGGAATAAGGGAAATGGTTTAGCATTAAGATTAGTTTTTCACCTCAAGGGTCAAAGTTTAACTTTTTGAGCAACTATAATGACCTAAATCATTCTAATTACTGAGAAGAAGCAATCTTCCCCAAAGTCTGATAAAGTTTGATGAATCAGTTCCCAAAGCTGGATACTGCTTTTTTGTCCAGAGAAAAGATTGGGTATTTTCACTTGAAAGGAAACCCATGAATAATCATAAAGAAAGATGAAATACCTTTTCAACCCACTCGGAGTAGAATTTCCTCCAGCTCAGGGCTGAGGTGGCTTGACACAGCAGTGTATCTGATCCCGGGCTCCAGACCCTGAATTCTACCTGGCTCAAAGACAATGTGACGATTTAAGACTTTATGCTGCAGCTCTTCACTATTCCCTCTAGACACACTCCCCTTGCCCATTTTATAAAAAGGAAGCAAAATGAAATCAACAGAAGTAGAGGAGAAGCAAAGTCTTGAAAGTTAAAGGAATCACCACACCAAAGGGTATCTCCTCATACTCTTTAAATCCGTTTTATAATTCTGGTTGCTATGACAACGTGATGCAACTCTTTATTACCATGACAATCTGACACAACTTTCAAAAAACAGTAAGCACTGTTTTATTCTGTTTTTCAACTGCTCCCAAGGAAACATGCTGTTATTTACATCTGTGATGAAACCTGTACTACAGTATAATAGGTCTTATGTCAGAAAAAGAAAAGCCAAATTATAGTGGAAACTGGAAGAAAAAAAAATATATACATATATAGGTTTAAATTAACCATTTATTGAACTGGATTTTTTCCCCAATTCCTAAGGAATTTGAAATTGGCATCTTTTCCATTTGAAGAACAGTAGCTATTTCTTTACACTAGAAGATGACTATGCACACAAATTAGGACTGGTTTACCTTCCCGGCTACTAACCGTATTCTGTATCACCTGTGAAACTTGGAAGGAAAGTTTTTACAAGCCAAGTCTTTTGCAACCAAAGGGCTATCGGAAAATACATGGAAGGAACCAGAGGACCAGGCTTAACCCAAATAATGGATTTTATTGAGGTAATCACACTGTTCAAACAAACCTCTATAATAGAGTTGGAATTTTTGGGTGACTTCAGCATGGTATTTCTCTAACTATTAAAAAAAAAAAAAAAAAACTATTAGATACCTTCAAATTGGAGGGTATCTGAATTTCCTTGGTCGCCTTCCTGGATGGTCATGTCCATTTGTCACTTTATAGTAAAACAGATGATCTTTTGTCTTAGAGTCAATGTCCCACCAGTGCTCCCCTCAACTGGCCCCCCCCGCTTCTCATGGCTCGTGTAACAAATAAATTTGTTGGGCATCTACAAGGTGCTGAATCCTATGTTGTTTCTAAACATATATTGGTTCTAGTTCAAACAATTATTCTGCAGAAGCTAGGTGTTACTTTTGCTAGGTTGAAAATAAAATAACTACGGAAGTCTAAGTAAAGTAACTCTCAATAGGACCCAGCTACTAACTGGCAAAACCAAGATTTGAACCCACTGCTTTTATCTCCAAAGCCCAAGCTCTTTCCAAGCATAAGTGGCCTTTCTAAATAAGCATAATTTCCAGTTCTTATATAGTGACAGTAATAGATAAAATCTTTAAATATAACAAATATATATATATATAACAAAAAACAAAAACAAGCACCTGTTAAATACAAAAAAAAAAAAGGGGCGGGGGGAAGCCTACATCTGGATAAGCTTTCTTTCCTTTGCAAACCTGTATTTTACTACATCAATATCAGTACCATAAATAAATAAATACATAAATAGCTCTGGGCAAAAAAGGCTTTAAATATGATTAACATCCTATAGCAACTTTGCCTATTTAAAAAGTTCAAACGCTTTTATTTTTTCATTCTGAAATATAATGGCTATCATTTACTACCAAAGAGTGAAGGGGGGAAAAAAATCTAGTAAATTAAAATTTGCTGTCAGCAATTTTGCTGGTTAATTCAATTCTTACGGAAAACATAAAAACCAACAACCGAACCCACTGTCATCAAGTCGATTCCAACTCATAGCAACCCTACAGGATAGAGGAGAACTGCCTTATATGGTTTCCAAGGAGTACCTGGTGAATTTGAACTGCTGACCTTTTGGTTAGCAGCCATGGTTCTTAACCACTACGACACCAGGGTTTATGGAAAACATAAGGTACAGTTAATTTCTAAATGTTGTGAAGAATGCTGATTTCATAAAAATAATATAACAATGAATTCTGACTTTTTCAAAGTGATTAGTAGTAGTGCATACAGTGAGTTCTCAATAGTATATGTTGCAGCAGTCAGCAGTTTCTCACATTTGTACCTCAATTTTAGATGAAGATTTTTAGTATCTTCTGTGTGTACCTAAAGTGGATGCTCACTTTATACATACCTCCAACCCCAGGTTTTGCTACTTAAAGTGCTGATGCTAAAAATCACCAAGCATCAATCTCAAAAATACTTTTTGTCTCAAGTAATACTTTTCTGTGTCCAAAGAAAGGGAGAAAAAACTGATGATATAATACTAGAAAATGAAGAATACGGACATCAAGTATTATCTTCACTTTGTTCACAGAACATTTCTCTTTCTGAACATAGTGTCCACCACGTTTCTTCATATGTGCTGTAAAAAAAACCATCCATTTCCTCCACTCACTTAGGATAACTGCAGCCTATAACAAGTCTAGAGATGGTAGACCACAATGTCCTCAAGTTCCAATTCTTCTGGGAAACTGAAGAAATTTCACAAAAGCTACATGGAGAAAATGATTTAAGGGTAGAGGGTGATTCTACCTGTTGTATTTAGTACCTAGCTCGGTAGCTGAGCAGCTCTTCTCCTGTTTCAAAAAAGAGCAGACCATCTCGTAGCTCAGTTTTTGCCATTATATATGACACTCTTTATTAGTACACAAAAATATCAGAGGATGTAATTATGTTACGTCAATAAGCCCTTATAAAGGGTATCTATTGTAAAAGCTTAGGTTTTAGCTGTGGGCATATACCAACAAGGAGAATCCTTGTGGTATTAAAATACTACTTGAATGCAAATGAAATCAATATTTATTGAGTGTTTATAGATGCCATGGACAACACGAGAAAGAGGCATTCTCAAAGCTTTTAAAGAAATAAGAGCCTGGATGAACTCAATCAATATCTGAGCATGTCCCACATACAAAACCTTGGAGGAAATATGAAGATGTTTAAGGGATGGACATTGCCACAATGGAGTGGAGAATCTAGGAAGTGGAAGGTATACACGCAAACACATTTTATTTATTACAATAGATATTAGAGGGATGCAAAGTGGTCTTACAGTATAAATGAGAGAAGAAATAAGACTTTATCAAGAACAGTGTTTTCTACGGTTTTCTCTTTTTCAGTTAATTTTATGATCTCAATCTGAGCAGGAACAAAAAGCATTTAAAGAAAGGCTTTATATTATTGGTGATGATTCAGCATAAAAGAGAGCTAGATTAAATTGAGGATTTTTTATGCACTGGATCCCCAGTGTCTTCCTAGAACAATGTTAGACAGTAATGAATGAGTTTGTTAACTACGTAAAAGTGGAATAAAGAATTCATGACCCCACAGCATGCTTCCATCCCCTGAGCCTAAACTATACTAAAATATTTTAAAGCTGGTGTGAGACAAAGGTTGGTAGACTGCTATGAAAACTGGTAAATTGAATGTGCTTTACTTAATGATTCTTTGTTTTTCCGACAGTTAAGGCTGTTGTTTGAAAAGAGAATTGATCCAAGATTCAAAGCTATGCTGACTTTCCAGGCCTATTCTCATATAGAATTGTAGTTGAAGATATAGGATGAGAATAAATTCCTCTGTCCAAAATTAAGATAAATGTCAAAAGAATAATATAAAGCCCTTGGGCCAAAACAGATGTAAGGAAACTCAAGCACTAAAATTCATGCCCTTTATTAAAAACAAAACTGACCTTGTCTTTGCTCACATTCTTTTTTCTCTTACTTTACAGTTTCTCAATTCTGAACAGATTAGAGCTATCAAAAGAGAAGTCTGGTAGGAGAGAAGTAGGGAATGCCATCTTACAATACCAGCAAAATAGATGTTGAGGAGGGAGATCAGAAAACCATAAAAGACAGACAAAAAAGCTCAAAAGGCATAAGGGACAGGCACCATTTAGGAGAAGTAAATGGTGTATCCTAGTTGTATTAAAAGTACTGGATGCAAATGAAGCCCATGATACCAATGTTCATAAAGTCACAAGAGAAATGACAGCTGATTCACTCTCTTCAACTAAGCATACATTTCCTGAATACTTTAGGAACATTTCCAACAAAAACTTTGTTTTAAGTTTTAAGCTTGAGGATTATTTTCATATTTTCGGAAATTCACTTATATAGAACCTAATAAACAGGGAAAACATGATACAATGTAGCCGACGCCATGCATATATACTTGAATCCAGTAGACATGGAGTTTAATGGATTTGAAACAAAAGCTGCATGTTACACAGAGTAAATAAAAAGAATCAAATTTTGCGTGAGAATACTAAACGAACTTCATGCTTTGCATTTCTTTAAGGCAATGCCCAGGGAGACAGAACCATGACTCAGCATAAAACATGTCTTGTCACTTAAAGAAAACAAATACAACCCCTGATATTAATGAGCTAAACCTGGTTGTTTACAAAAGTTGTAATAAGGGAAACTGCTTCTACCATGAGCGATTACCACCTGTATATGGTAGACTTCAGAACAGATTCCCTAAACTGGACACGTTCATTCATCGTTTTAACCCACTTAGTATGATACTACATCTTTTGAAAAGTGACCTGTTGCACTTGAGTCCATTCCAACTCAAAGCAGCCCTATAGGACAGAGTAGATCTGCCCTATTCGGTTTCCAAGGAGTGGCCGGTGGATTCAAACTGCCAACATTTCATTAACAGATGAGCTCTTAACCACTACGTTACCAGCGCTCCTTTGAAAAGTAAAAACAAAACAAACAAAAAACAAACCCAGTGCTGTCGAGTCGATTCCAACTCATAGAGACCCCATAGGACAGAGTAGAACTGCCCCAAAGGAGTGCCTGGCGGATTCGAACTGCCAACCCTTTGAAAAGTAAAGCACCTTTAAATCCGAAAGGACAAAGGTTCTTAGAAATCATATAGTAATATCTTTTGGCATTTCATAATATTCATATACCTCTAGCAGAAGTTGTGATATAATTATTATTATTCCCAATTTTATTTAGTAGAAAAGTAAACTAAAGAATGAATGAAGAACAACTCTGACATGATACCTGCATAGGTTCACAGACAACAGATTTTGTGGTTATTTTCCTAACTTTGTAATTATGTTGATATCTGAGGAAGGGCCATTCATTCAAATGTATTAAATATAATTTATCTGCTAATAAAAATCTTCTTCCTTGTTTATAAAGTTTTAAGACTCTGGTGTAAAAATTCCCATGCAATATAAGGTATTATGCTAACGATATATATGTGCTAACGATGAATCCATATTCCAAGCTTTTTTAGAAAACAAAACAATTTTTGGGTTATTTCCATATGGAAGCTCATTCAAAAAAAGACCTTCCAGGGCCAATATTATTTTGTGTATTAACGTCAGTTTCCTCTTCCCTTCTTTTGTTCTTAGTAGATTCTACTATTAATAGATCACTCTCTTTAGCTGTTGAGGCAAAAATTTTCCACTTTTTTAATCTAATTAAGATTTCAAATTAGCATCTTTTTACAGATCAGGTTTTACTTCTAAACTACAAAAAAAGTCAAAAATAAGGAGAACACAGAAGAAGCCTTAATCAGAACCAAAAGTTAGGGGTGTCTCCTGAAACACACAGTTTTCTTTAGTAATGGAGTCAGTCTGTCTGAAGTGTTTCCATACCATTTCCTTGGGGCAAAAGAAATGCTTTAGTGCTCATGTAGGTTTAAAGCTTTTTAATGAACACAGATTAAAAGAAATTGTTGAATTCATTTGCTTTGTCCAGAGCCATATAACTGATTAGAAAGTATAAAGGTATTTTCGTACAACTGGAAAGAATACTGAGAGCTAGGAAGTAATGTGAAGTTATTTGTGACACTAGGTTATGATGTGTCCTGGGGAAAAATGCTGGATTCATTTTTAAAGTGACTTATACAAGTTCAATGTCCTACTTATGTTATTACAAAACAGCCAAGGTGGGATTTTGTCTAATCAGATTTGTCTCAGTCATCCACTTCCATTATGATGAAAGTAATGAACTACTCAACATGCTATGCTATATCCTCACTGAATTCTGCTAGGATGTTTATGCTGAATAATTTTATATTCAAATAATTTATGAAGACACAGAAATAGTATTTTATAAAACTTCACTGCCAATTTATTGTTTGATGTGAACAAGAACAAGGAATGGGCTGTTGATCACTCATCTGAACTGAATATAACCACATGATGAATTTGTTTTTAATGCCAATAGAGTCCAGTCATGGCACACATTCTTGAGAGTGATAGAGAACCCCAAATTTCAAGCATATGAACTCAACATACTCCCATGGGGGTGTATAGATGTTGTTCTAGGTTAATTTCTTTCATTGATCTTTCTCATGGAGTGGAGTAGGGAAGGGGCTAAATGAGTTTCATGGCCGTCCCCCAAATTCCGTAACTCCCTCTCCCCTTGGCTCCAACAACACTCACTCTTTCCTGGTTCATATTAAAGCTCTCTGACCACTTCTTTTCAGAAATGATACTAGAATCCCAAATCATAATCTTCCCTGGAGTTTTTCCTTTTCATTTTATATGCTTTTTCAGCTTGCTTATGTATTTTCTGTTTATTCATTCACTAAACACATAGCTCAGTGTACTGGAACTGTGTTAGGTGGTAGGGATGCTGAAAGAAAAAGGATGATCTTGTCTTCATGGCACATACCAGTTGTGGGAAGATAAATATGCAAATAAAAAATAGATGACATAGTAATAATTGCTATAACCTATGTATCCACAAACTACAGTGGGGGCTTAGAACTCTGGGAAATCTTATTAAGGCCTACTCTTTCAACTATTACTTAAAAACCCTAAATTCCAAATCTTTATAACCAATACAAAAATACCTCCTGGAGCAATATTCTTACCTAACTATAGTATTAAAGCCTGGATACCCAAACTTGTGAAATTCAAAAGTTCATTAAGAAAAAAAAACACAAAAACCAACTTCATTAGCACTAATTTGCATCCCCCCTCCCATAAAAACAAAATAAAACAACCTGTCCTTCTTATTTCTCTAACTTTGTAAATGGTATAACTTTTCACACTGTTGGGCAGAGCCAAAATAGAAAATCATTTTCCTTTTTATTTCTCACACCTCCTATCTAATCATCTGCCACCACCTCTACATGACTTTAATCTCCTCAATTTTGCTGAAGACTCCTCCCTCAACCCTCCACCCCCGACCGCCGCCCCTATCTCTACTCCCATTGTCTTCGTTCAGGTCTTCAGTGGAATTCTAACTGGTCTTCTCCTACCTAGACACTAGGTGCTCCCCATTCCAGCCCATCTTCCTCATCATTGCTTGCAGAATAAGCCTCTTAAAATGTTCACCTGATCTTGTTTCCTGCTTGAAATTTTTGGTGATTCACTATCAACCAAAGGTTATCAAGTCTACCTTCTTGGCACTACAGAGACAACACTTACTTAACTGTATGGGAAACAAACCCTTTTGGGGGCTTAAAAGTGAGCGAAGAATGGAATTATCTGGAAGAATTATCAGCACACCCTTACGATATGCTGCAGATTTGAGCTCAATTTCTCTTGACAGAACAAAACATGGGTGCAAGATCACTGCTATGCCATGATACTCTCCTGAGTTATGTTTTTTTTTCTTAAGGACAGTGATCAAAGATGGAGAAACAATAGCAACAACAAAAAATGGAACCCAGCAGCGTAAAGCAGGTGGCAAAAACCTGGGAGACTTGCTCACTAACAAGCCTTAACCTCAAAACTACAATACTGAAAGGCTTATTACCTCCAGTTATTTCTGGGTTGACAGAAAGAATGAGCATTCCTTTCTTAACTTGGTAATGTTGTAATTTGTACCATCAGCTTATTATTTCATTGAAAATCATGCTTTCCCCTTATTTGGTATCATCATGACTGTGGATGAAAATTACATGCCCTATTATAACAGAAAACAACTTAAATACTTGTCCAAGGGCTTGTGTAGAAAGAAGTTCCAAGCGAGTGTTTCATTAGATTCTTTAAGTGAATTCTACATACTGCCCATCCAACCTGCTTAAAGTCCTACGTTTCCTATCTCAGATAACTTCCTTCTATCTTTTTAGTCCTTCCCCAAACCCACTGACTGACTGCTGGCATCCAACTGGTCACCAAGTCCTGTGGATTCAACTCCACTAAAATGCCCCCACTTCAGAACCTCCTTATGTCTTAGCTATTTTTTTTTTTTTTTTGAAATATATTTTGTCTGTTTACAGCTTGTCTCGTAGGAGGAAGGGTTACAGGATTCAAAATCCAAGGAGCAAGGAAATGAGAATGAGGCACAATGGATTCAGAAACTGTGGAGTGTTTTGAGGACTACTATACACACAACCATGGTCCACAACTCATATTTTACTCTCTCTTTTTAAATCAACTATGGGATAATAAGCGGGTGGGACAAAGTCAGGAGCTGTGACTCATAAAGTTCAGACCATCTCAGAGTACTCAAGGCCTATCTACAATTAGCCCTTACACAATTTTTTATTAATATCATTCACTGCTGTCATGCACACAACCCTATGCCCCGTAGGAAAGAAAGAAATCTGAAAGAAGTGGTAGAATAGGCAGATTCAATATTCTTATTAAGAGAAATAATCTTCCTAGCCTAGGTTACTCAATGTGGTTATGACGTATACTGATAAGCACTGAGTCATTTTCTATGAAATTTTAATCACTTACGGCATATTTAACTCTTAAATCCCCCAAAGCTTCTTGTTTTTGAAAATACATAACTACCAATAACAAATTTAGTCTGCAATTAGCTAGTTAAAATAGATTTAGATTGCACATGAACTATAACTGAAATGAACTAAACATGAAGACTCGTATTCAGGTATAAGAAAAGCTTTGACTGTAAAATCACCACAGAATAATGTTTTCTTCAAAGATACAGCAGCTGTGCGGAGGCCTTTGGTTGGCATTTTTATAAAGTGTGGGCTATATGCATTCATATTCATGTGGAGAATCACATCACCTGTCATTCTGGCAAAAACCTCTCTGACCATATCAAAGATCGCATCTAAACAAACATCAAATAAAAGGCAGTCCTCTACAGGGCATCTGTAAAATGCTCCCATGATTATCGTCATTATCAATTAGCATTTACAGATGATTTCAACCTAAGAATTACACCAAATTAACCAGTGTGCCATGTACAAAAATGACAAATAAAGAAGTGTCTCATGAAATATAAAACTGTCCACACCATGTGTGAAATATAACGAAAACCATGTTCGAGCACGGTTGCCGTTAACATGGTTTCACTTATAGTATAGACAAGGCAGTAAATTATCACACATTCCAGTAACAGGACTTGGCTGCACTTTGAAATCTTGGTGGTAATATTTTTAATATGCAACAATTCTTACCTGAGGCGAGTCATAAGAGACAGGAAAACACATGTGTGCTAAAATTGTTTTAATGTGTGAGACAACCTCACGCTTCACCATTTTTCCGAAATGTCAGTTGCATGTGGCACCTTGAGAGTTTAGCTTTTGTTGTAGGTTTTAGACGTGATTGTTTTATTTAATAGTCTGAAATGACAAAGACTTTGACCTACTCATTTCTACCTACACATACGAACATTGGTTTCTAAAACTTTCTCCTAATCCTTTTAATTTTTACAATAACTGCCAACCAAAAGAATGCAACTGGTTCCAAGTTTTTAGTCACAATGCTTGCAAAGTGATCTCGTAAGGTTACCTGGCAAAAACCCATGCACTTATTGTTTATCAAAGTTAGCTCTTAAACTTTCTGGAGGCAGTTTGAAAGATTTTGAAAAATTAGGACTTACAGACCGAATGCCTGTTTAGACTTTTAAAAGTTTCCTGATAGAAATACATGTGTATTTATGGGTCTGAACATACTTTTCTCTGAAAGTTATATTTCTTAATTTGGAAATTTAGATATAAGGTGGAAAAGTGTAAACTTTGAAAGTACAATGCCTCTGAAAATCTGTCAAAAATAAACTACAACTTGAAATTGTATTTTAGAAAATTAAACATTTGGTTAACAATTTTTCTTGAGGAGTCAAAACAATTTTGGTTTTTCAGTGACCATCGTTCATCTGGTTAATCAACTACAAAGATTTATAAGATGCCACTCATAGCTTTCTAAAAAATTTATTGGCCAAGTATTCAAAAGGAAAGATGAAGAAAAGAATGCCATAAATGATGTTAATTTTTCTAAATGGCCAGAAAGTAAAATCTGAAGAACTTGAAAGATTTTTCCCTGAAGAAATATTTTTTTAAATTATAATTTACAAATTTACAGAAACAAATGTAAAAAAGGAGGTAGGCAGCTTTTCAAATACCGGTTATCAAGAGGTCCATCAAATTAAATTCTGAGATGACAAAAAGTACAGTTTTGTAATTCACTGCCAGATATAGCTAAGAATTTAAAGTTATCCCTAAAACTGATTTTATGAATCAAACTGGTCATTTTTTCTCTTCTACGGTTAAGGAGAAATCAAATAGTCTTAACAGAGCTCATATCTTTCATCATTATAAAAAGAAATATTTAGGGACCTGTCTTGCTATTGTTACTATTATATTGTCTGGTACATTATATATAAAGCATTGAGAGGCTTTGTTCAAATAACTCCTATTTAATAGTAGAGGAAGAATTAAATATTGATTTAGGTATATAACTAAATAAGATTACTTAAATTCAAAGTAAATGGGGTCTGTATCTTTAAAACTGTTCTGGCAGCAATAAACAACTTTTAAAAGTCCATTTCGATAATCACAGTTGTTTATTTTCTTCAAATACCTACTATCCATCCAGCATAGGTAATTTCATTTGTACCTACAAATTAAGAAGTGAGACACATTTGTAAAATGTTTACAATCTACATTTGCCCTGTTTTAAAATCTCTATTTTTCCTTCACGATTATGCAAAGCACAAAAGCAAGATGGTATTTGGTCATTTTATGTGTTTGATCTCTCCTGTCGTAAATGTAAAGCATGAGGAGAAACCAGAAAGGTCAATGGTCTAATTCAGTTTCAGTTTTTAAAATTAAAAAAAAAAAAGAAAAGGGAATGATTCAGGTTAAAAATAAAGATGGCTTAGTTTTCTCTCTCTTCCAGTAAGTAGCAGAAACTTAAGCTGAAAACCCATAGAAGCTGTGCTCATTTCTATTCAGAAAGAACTGTTCTACTGTCTGTCTGCAAATAAATCTCCTTGGTAAATAGCTCCAAGGTTGAGCTAAAGAATATTGTATGGATCAAAGAATTCATGTCTTCCTGTGTAAAGTGAACAGGCCGCAAGCTCACTTGTTTGTCTAAAACAATTAGAGCTCGTATGAAAAGGAGGGGGCTGGGACAAATAAGTTACAGCTGATTTTACTCTGCAAAATATTTAAGGGGGGTTTCAAATTAATAACCGTCCAGGGCCCCCAAACAGCCTAATCTTTGTCAATTGGTGCCAAATTATGCAAGGTGCTGCCAATTCTGGTTGTCTAACAAATCAGGACCAGTGTACGTTACTCCTCGGCTGGCTGAGGTCTGATTGATTCTGGTCATTATATGAGCTGATCTCATTTTCACACATGGAATCAATATGTGAGCCAGATGTTCATTTACAGAGAAGCCCTGAAACGACTCATCTACACGCAACTTTATCCTGGACCACAGAGCACCACAGACCCATCGCCTCTCCTCACCCATACAAAGCTTCACACAGTACCAAATCTATAAAACATTCTGCTGATATTACTGTCAGCTGAACGACTTTTACAGTACCATATAAAGTTGACAGATAATACATGCCAGTCCTAATTTGAGATAGACCTTTTCTTTTGGGACCTCAACCACTGAACAAGCAAACAGATTGAGAAATAACATTTATTACAACACATAAATCATTTTCTTACAACTACAATAGGTCTGGCCTGAGGGTGAAGCTTCCGCATAGGCTATGATTCCTAATACTCTGCTTCGGTTACTAACTTGCACTGTCATTCCGCCACTGATGTGCACACAAGAGCCGATCTAGCTTTTCAGGAGCAAGTTCTTGTCACAGTAATGCCTGAACTCTGTGCCTTAAAATTCATGCTCATTTTTGCCTTTTTGAAATAAAAAAAAAAAGCAAAACATTAGTTTTCTTGAACAGTAATACCATCTTAGCATGTTTATTTTATTAGACAAATTTGCCTCGTATTTTGTTTTATATGGAAATTTTGCAGGGTTGAAAATTGGAACTCAACCTGAGTTTGCTAAGAAGGAAAATAAAGTAGTTGTCATTTTGAAGACAAACAAGTCATATCATGTATCACAAATACGATGGATCAATGCAGATGGCATGAACTTCCTTTTATAGAAAAAAATAATGTCATATTGAAGATTACACATGGTAGAATATTAATAGAGAATCATTGTGCATACCTTAAAGAACTCTGAAAACCCTCGCGGCATAGTGGTTAAGTGCTACAGCTGCTAACCAAAAGGTCGGCAGCTGGAATCCACCAGGTGCTCCTTGGAAACTACGGGGCAGTTCTACTCTGTCCTATAGGGTCCGCTATGAGTTGGAATCGACTCAACGGCAGTGGGTTTGGTTTGGTTTTCTAAAAGAATTCTCGCCTTCTTTCTCAAGCTGATCGAAATAGAAATTCTCTACGCCTCCTGAAAAATACTGACTTGGTACTATCCTCAACTGATGAATCTAATGCATACTTCACAAGATAGCCAATTTCTCTAAAGATTTTCCAATAAATACCAATTTGAAAATACGTGGGTTAACTAAGATGGTGAACCCATATTTTGTATCCATCTGTTTTTCTGTGATTCCTCAACCAGCCTGGCCTCAGTGAAGTTTTCTAAATTGCATTTAGTCCAGCCCAATCCTGCCTGAAGATGTCTGTTTTTCATCAGGTAATGACCATTACATTTGGCTGCATTTCCTTCTAAATCTTGTTGAATGGCATAAGAAACAGAAGCTAGAAAAATCTTTCTTGTAACTCTGCTATGGTTTCTGAACCTAGACCTTTCTGCAGGGATCTAGAAATTTGGCTCACTACTGCAGAACCCTGAAGCCAGATCCATTTGTGAACCAGGTCCAATTGCTCCAACCTTCGACCTCCGCTCCTGGGATACTTACGGTATCATTTAGTTTACCCTGAAAAGAACTGGTTACTGGCCATTTACCAAAAGTTTTGAATTGTGACTTTATGTTCGTGCAGATTTTAGGGCTTTGTCCTTCCTTCTCCAGAATTAAATAAAAATATTGGCCAATCAAATGCTCTCCCTCAAATCTAAAAATTCCTCTTGACAGCTCTTTACACTGAGGTAAAATACTGGTGTATTAAATACTAGTAATAAATGTTTCAGTCATTTTTTTCCCCATATGACAACATCTAAGCAAAGTAATGATATGAATCTTTGTGATGTTTTCCCTAAAGTGAAATTCTCATTATTTCAGCTGAGAATTATCCTTAAGGGGGTGGAGGCGTTCCTAACAGAGCAGGGCCTGTTCAGATGATCAACTAATCTATCCATGATCACAAGCTCCTAGATGAGAGGTGACGATTTAGACTTCCATTTATTCATTCAATTATCATTTACAGAGCACCCATTAGGTGCTAGGCAAGAAGTTAAGGCACTAGGATGCAGAGACAAGTAACACATAAATACCTATCAAGGAATTTGTTACCTAGTATGGAGAAGGGCTTAATAAATACCACAGAGCCTAGTCTTGTAGGTGGCAATCAGCAGGTGAATTATGTTAGTAAGGCCAAATACGAAATGAAAAAAAAATCCTTTTTTTTAGTGTTGTCAATTTTCTGTCACTCACAATATAGTAAACAGTTCCTTCCTAAAGCTAATTAAAGTTCTTGTCATAGCAAAGTTTAAAAATATGTAAACTAGGAAAATATATATACTATCCAAAAACCAAAACCCATTGCTGTCGAGTCAATTCTGACTCATAGAGACCCTACAGGACAGAGCAGAACTGCCTCATAGGATTTCTGAGGAGTGGCTGGTGGATTCGAACTGCTGACCTTTTCCTAAGCAGCCAAGCTCTTAACCACTGCACCACCAGGGCTCCGAAAACATATACTAGAAAAGTTTAAAAGGAGCTGATCAATTTTGAAAAGTTACAGAAAGCAAACAAAAAACTGTATGAATAGAGCTCAACCTGAGGGATTCTTCATTCTTTACATTTTCTCTTACTCAATTTCCAGTGCCTCATAGAGTCTGCATCCACCAGGTGCTCCTTGGAAACTACTATGTCCTATAGGGTCGCTATGAGTTGGAATCGACTCAGTGGCAATGGGGTTTCGTTTTTCGTTCATGGAATCTTGGGAATTTTCCATCCATCCATTTTGTATCCTTACCTTTGTCTCTAAGGCCATGACCACCATCCTACTGTCCCGCAAGTGGTTTTACTTTATTTTAAAGGTACTTGGTGTCCCAACAGGTTTCCAAGGGTCTTTCTCCCTTCCCCTAATATTGCTATAGGGTTAATCTGCTTGAAACATTACTCTCATTCGAAAACATCCAGGGCTCTTCCCTGACTAATAAGTAAAGTTCAATCTCTTCAGCTTTGTATGCAAGATTTCTACCTCCCAGTCTTCAACTCTATTCTCTTCAGGGAACTATCTCCTAGATCGAAACTTGACTTGGTGTATCCTCCTCCAGCTTCCACATTGTTCTCAGTCCATTCCTCTTATCTTAGTTGTGCCCATCCTTCAAAGCTCAATTCAGTCACATGTCCTCATCCATATTCTGAGTAACAGTAAGCCAGCCCTACTTTGCCATACCTCTTGATTTTTTTATTTTAAGAAAAATTGCATCTATATAGCTATATAAACACATACACCAGACTTGGTTTGCAATGGACTCATCCATTATGATACATTTTTCAGTGGCCAAAAAGGACACTTTCAGAGCTCTTAAAAATATGCAGACACTGAACTGATTGATCACTCAAGCCAGAGCTCAGGTCACCCTTCTATATGTCAGACTTTACTCCAAAAAACATTAATCTGTTCTTCCTTAATTCATAAATTTTAAACCTTAGGTCCTCAAAAGAGAATGTTTAACTTCTAACAATGACACCGTTCCTCAACTGTCAACTTCTTATTGAAAGAAACTTTTAATAGGATTGAAAATCTTTTGTGCAGTCATGAACTGTTTGACATTCATAATACGTTCTGTGAAATAGGACATTATGGGATTCGGATATTGTGCAAAAACCATATTATACACAGCCAGTCCCTGGGTTATGAATGCATTCCATTCCTAAGTCTATCTTTAAGTCAAATTTATTTATAAGAACGGTTAGGTACAATTCATATCTCATGTCAGTGAGTCAAATGTTTGTCTTAGTATACAGTATATAGTGTTCTTTTCTATGCATAAAAACATTAAACACTTCTGGATACACTAAAATATCTTTGACATAACAAAACAGTAATAATAATCTTTTGATGTGTGTTGTTGTTATAAACTATTTTATGTACCTCAAATTTTTAATAGGCTTTATAGGGATTTGTGATGGTTAAGATTGTGTGTCAACTTAGCTGGGCCATGATTCTGAGTGTTTTGGCAATTGAATAACGTTGTGATCATTGCTGATCACCCCCACGCTGGAATCTGCTGAGTGGTACTGGCGGGGGTGGGGGGGTGGGGGGGGTGGAGCCTGTGGCTGCTCACTGCCCCCTCAGCCTTCATCTCTCTGCCCTCCGCGGCCTACTTTCTTCCTGCTCACCTGGCCAAGGCTTTTCGCTTGTTATGGATCCAGCAGCTGCCTCTTGTCTGACCTCCAGCTCTTGGGACTTGAGCTGGCAGTTTAACTGTCAGTCTTGGGATTCGTCAATCTTCACAGCCTGTGAGCAAGAGTCCTACTCCCCGACCTACCGATCTTAGGTTCGCCAGCACCTGCAGCTATGTGAATCAGGAGAAACCTTGCCATCTTGCCTGCTGACCTTGGGATTCCTCAACCTTCACAGCCTGGGAGCGGGAGCCCTCCTCCCTGGCCTGCCGACCTTGGGATCACCAGTTCTGTGGCTCCATGAATTGGGAGAGGCCTCTATCCTGATCCATGGACTTGGGATGTTTGAACCTCTACAATTGTGGGAGCTGTTTCCTTGATATAAATCTCTCTACATATGTAGTTATTCACCTTACTGGTTTTGCTTCTCTAGAGAATCCAGCCTAAGACACTGTTAGTTTGTAACAGTGGGTTGTATGTAAATCGAATGTATATCCGATCAGACATTGCCTGAATGTACTTTACGCAAAGCATGACTGTACTGAGTCATGCTTCAGCTCTGACCTCAGCTTTTCCCAATTTCACATATTGAAAATAAGCTCCTTCTTACACAGCTCAACAAGTCAAGTCAGAATTCAACACAGACATCACATTGCCTTATTTATCAATATTAGATAATTCCTCTTGCCATATTAAAGCATTTTGAGAAAAGCTATCTATCCTTTATCTCCATTTTGAATGTCGAGGTTATCAGAATTAGTTCTAGACCCAGATGTTAGAAAGTCTCATTTGATTGAAGAAATTAATGTAAAGAATTTTAAGGATATAGGCAAGCAACATTTCACCACTAATTCATGCAGCTGTCTCAAGGACGAAATATTAGTACAGTCATATGCTGCATAATTTCCATTTGGGCCGCATATGACCACATATACGTCCATGGTCCCAACCCCCATAAAACCTATTCCATTAAAAATTGGAGGTACATACAATGGTTTGTAATAACAAATGGGCGCTGCTTTGTGATGTGCATCAAAACATTATTATTATTATTACTGTACTATTACACTAAAGATGTTTTAGTGCATCTGGCAATGTTTAATGTTTTTATGCATAGAAAAAGGTATGCTATATATTACATACTAAGACAAATATTTGACTAATTGATGTTAAAGACGAACCATACCTATTACGACTCATGCACAAATTCGACTTACAGACAGACTTAGGAATGGAACTCATTTGTAATCTGGGGACTGCCTGTATAAAATATGGTATCTATGCAACATCCAAATCACATAACATCCTATTTTTCAGAATGTATCGTGGACGTTAAGTAATGCATGACTATTTAATAGCAGTTTCTTTTTTTTTTTTTCCAGTAAAGTTGTGCTTCACCAAGCTCTTTGATCTTACTTTCAGTGCGCTTCTGCCAGAAAGTATACATATTAAAAATCTGAAATCATATCTTCTGTCAAATCTGAAATCATTGTTCCAGAGGGAAGGAGCTACAGACAGTTACCAAGATTCAAGAACATCTGTCTTTTCCGATGTGGATTACCTGCTGGAACAAAATTTAGTAGATGTCTATATCTTCTACATTACTAAATTTTCATATTGCTAAAATTCTCTTCTATCAAATTTTGTTAAAAATAAATATATATTGCTGCTTGGGAAACTTTCTCAGGGGACAATATATTCAAAATGTATGCATGCATTTTATTGGCTTTTCTTCTGTAGTAATCTTTGGATTTTGGTTTGCCTCACACAAAAGTGATCAACCCCCTTGCTGCCATCTACCTTGTTCATTACTCTTCCCAGCATTGTACTTTCTCTGTGCCCAAAGCTTCATCCATTTCCTATCTTTCCCTTATTCTTCAACCTAAAATCTCAAATGCAATAACGTACCATATAAGTTATCACTTCGCAAGTGAGACTTTGGCCTGGAGTTGGGAGCAAAGACTCTATATATCCCGGGTTTCTACAAAGGAAATTGCCCCTTTGGTTTACGTGAACAAAAGTAAGAGGACAATGATTTTTAAAGGGGATTTTTTTACACGTCCAAGATACACAGCAATGATCAATTCAACCACAACAAACCTAACTTCCAGAATGACTCTAAAACCACCCTTAGCAGTTAAAACACAAGTTATGTTTAATTAACAAGCTGAATGATATCAAAGAAACGGATAAGACAAAGGCTTATATCAACCATACTTGGTAGAGGACAAACGCACTTTAAAATTTAAAAATGTTTTATCACATTCAAAACTTAACATAAACAAATATACAGGTTAACAAAAGTCTGTCCTTTGGAAATAAATCATATCATGCCATTGTTGTCACCCCTAAATAATAAAAAGTTACCTTCATTCTCAAGAAGTGGTAAGTTTGTGGCCCTCACTAAGAGTGTGTAAAAATTTCCATTTAAATTTTTCTATTTTCAGGGGTTTATAAAAGCTATAAAAATTCTCTCCAAGCTTAAACTTGGCAAACAAGAACTCGGCATGAGGACATTTTTTAAAAAGCCTAAATTTAAAAGCAGTATGTTCATGTACTTTTTAAGCACTAGGAGGACAAAAAAGGAGAGAATTTTTGAGGTTTTAGCTGCCTTTTTTAAAAAATTTGCATTCCTCCGAAAATTGTTTTTAAAAATGAAAATCTACAGACTATAAATCCAAACTTTGGCCCTGTGTCTTCATGAATTTGATATAAATTAACATAATAAAAAATGAACCCTAGCATGAAGGAAGGAAATTCATTGTTCTCAAAAGACCGTTTCCAGAAATAACTATATCGTCCTTCCCTCCAATATGGATATGAAATAGAAAATCATGCATCACTTTTTTTTTTTTTTTTAGCTGAAAAAGCTATTTTCATGAGTAAAAAATTTCAGTGAATCACCGTCATATTTTTGGTAAGAGAGTACTATATTTTCTATCACTGCCTCTCACCTGAAACTCCTATGTATACGAACATTTTGTTTGTTTGGTATTACCTATTATGAGTCTTAGATTTTGTACAAAATTTAGCTCCCTTATGTTTTGTCTGCCCATATGTTAAATTCCATAAACACATGGTAAAGTTATTGTATAAATGCCTACAAAAATATGATACATCTTAAACGTACATTGTAATAAGACAGGTACACTATCGCATCAAACATATCTCAGTATACATGTAAACTGTAATTAATGTTCCATCTCCAAATATATCTAACTACCCTGTCCCAAATATTGCTTCAGGAATGGGAATGACACAAAAAATGACTAATGCATGACTTCTGTTTTCAAGATGCCAATAATCTAGCTGTAGGTCTAAACATCATACAAACACTTGTATCTATATCCTCTTATACAAAGCCCCTATAAAAACATTTTCAGAAATAATGATCTCTCTTGGCCTATTATGGAAACCCTGGTGGCACAGTGGTTAAGTGCTATGGCTGCTAACCAAAGGGTCGGCAGTTCAAATCTGCCAGGCGCTCCTTGGAAACTCTATAGGGCAGCTCTACTGTATCCTATAGGGTCGCTATGAGTCAGAATCAGCTCAACGGCACTGGGTTTTTTGGTCTTGGCCTACTCTCTTTCTTCCATTCTTTTGGGAATATCTGAAATGTAAACAGGGACCTTTTCACACGCCACTCCACATTGTTGGTACCACATTCCGTAGACTGGACCACAGCAGATCTGTCCTTAGCTCCCACCTCATGGGCTGGCTGGTTGGCTTGGTCTCTCTCTGGTAATCTAAGCCCTAAAGTGTGCCCCAAAATGCACTGTTGACACCTTTATGCTTTCACCCTAAAAGTATAGTCTTGATTGCTTGATTACTGCACAGCTACCACTTATCTCCTACTTGTATTAGAAACTGGTAGAAAATAAATGCTATGAGTAATTAAACTAGATAGATCAGTATCTGAAGAACATCAATAAAAGGAAGAGGTGAATATGTTAAATATAAATCAAAAGCAAAAATATATTTGATGTAAAAATCAAACAAAATCAGAGTGAAAATGTTATCTTTACTGTGTCAAGGATCTTCATGGAAAATATGGGAGTTGGTATAACAAGAGTACTTAAAATCTGCTTTCATTTAAAGCTAAATCCCTTCTCCTTTCTCTCCAACTCCCTGATCTATTCCTAAGATGTCCCTATTGTTAATAGTTTTTTCTGTATAATATGTTATTTTAAAATTTTGCTAATATTATTAATTGAACAACTAAACTTTACATATTAAAGATATTTTGTGCAATGGTTCTCATTTACTATATTGATATTATTTCTCATTAGTACAAGTTACAGTTAAATTTTGCAATGTACTACTGAAGGACAGAATTCCAAATATATTCCACTTCAACCTTTCAAACAAATTGAAGACATACAAAAAGAAGTTCAATAACTAAGATTACTCTCAGGATAGGATAGGAAATGACTGCGGCTCCAAGCTGTCATTAATACTCTCATGTTCAAATCCATGAATGATTTCTACCATCACAAGAGCTTTACAGTGCCATGTGTCAATTCCAATTTGAGAAAAACAGGATGCATTTTGATGGTTGTTTTTTCATGTGTTTCCTGTATGACAAAGACTATTAGAGCCTAAGGCTAGAAGAGAACCTCCAGAAATGATGAAATACATGCTTGAGACGGTATATGAGGAAAATTTGTTGGAAACTCTAAGGATATTAAGTAACTCTTCCAGGACTACAGAGTAAGCTGGAGAGAGTCACAGAATCCAAAGACACATCTTCAGTCCCTAGCACTCTTTTCACTATTCTGTGTCGTCTGAAGGTCACTAAGATCTTGATGTTGTCACACCTGTGAGAGCCATCCGGTGGATGCAAAATGGATTTGCTTTTCTCAAAAACTAAGCTCCTCTTTGGGAGTCATTATTGAAATAGATTTAAAAACTTGATGCAGTGACATTAACAAGTATAGATTAAAAGATAGAATTAGTTCACCATTTTACATGGAAATAATTTAAGAACTGCGATTACCCTAATCGATGTATTTGCCATGAAGTATAAACGGAATTAAATGCCAAGTACCTCTTTTTCCTATGACTTTAAATGTAATAGGTTTGGCACGTAGTGTTATTACAACAGATAGATCAACATCTTTTTTTAGGCAATTTAAATAAATCAGGATATAGTGAATCCATAAAGAAGCTAACATTTCCTAAATAGATGACAATTTCACACTGGTAGTGTTAAAATCAGATCTTTCATAATTATAAGAAGTTATGTTCTAAATGTTCTTATATTTTTATCCTTCAATGAAGAACTAGTTTTGAGTGACAAGCAAATGTCAAAGGTCACATGTGTCAAGAGAGGATTATTCTTTCATTGAACATTTGTACGGGGGAATGTTTGTTCTGTACTAATAGCAGGACCAAGAAGACGAAAAACAGAGCAGCTACCTCACCTTTGACTATGCTTTAAAAATATTTTAATAAAGTAATAAAAAAGGATGTACATACCTGTGCCCATACAAGCTGTAATTATCATGTAAAATATTAAATTCTATCTTTACCACTCACTAAATATTTGTTAGTAAAAAAATCCATCGTAGAGAAAAAAATCAATTTGAGTTCTGAGACTATTATCTTCTTTAAACTCCATTTCCTTTGACTCCCTGAAAACATTTCAACATTTTCCCAATAATAATGTGTAGGACAATTTAGCTATCACCCTTGAAAATATTAATCATTAACCTTATTATACTAGAGCACATAATTAAAAGTTACCATATATGCCACTGTTCTTTAGACTCTATAGTGATCTTCACTAAGTCCTTCACAAAACTGAAGATAAAAAAGGAAAAAAAGAGAAGAAACCAAAGAAGCAAAATAAATGCTTTTTATTTTAAGTATGTTAATAAAGTTATATCAAGGTAAATTTTGAAGAGAATTATGACAGTAGGCCATTAAAAAAATCTGATTACAGGATGAATTAATTTTGCCATTGGTGTTGAAATTATTTAAGCTTTAAACTTGAGTCAGCTTAACTCCAAAGCCTGTGCTCTTCACCATAACAAAGAACTGCCTCATTGGTTGTTGAATGGTTGGGCATTTTCATTCTGGGTTGAGTGGGTTTGTTTCAGAACCATTTTTGTGCTCATTCTGATTTTACTCCTTAGTACAACTTGGATAATACCACAATAAACCTGTATGCAAGCGAATCATCCGGTTAGCTGCCCTGGTGTAGGAAAGGGTCCCATGCACGCTCCTATATCTACTGTGCTGACTCACTAGGTGTGAGGACAGGAAGATGTAGGGCCAGAGGAAACATCCCAATGTGAAAGTTTCCTACAGCGCTCAGCACTAGAAATTTATTGGTAGTAGAGGAGAAACAAAGGTTGAAATGCATAGAGCCAGAATGTGAAAAATGGATCAAAATCTCACAATTGATTTCTGGGTGGGGGGGACTCGATGGAGGTTTTACCAAATTTAAAGATAAATTTAAAAATTTACACGACATTACCAAGATCAATTGAGTTATGAAGCTAAATGAAACTTTCCTATGATGCCAATAATAAAAACCAATTTTTGATTAACCAGGCTAGAGCAAAAATTGTTCTCTCTCTAAAAAATATTACATAATTCTTGTCATATGATAAGATGATCAAGGAGGATGGAGAAAAAAGATTACAGAGGTGGTCAGGAATATAATTAACACAAATATGTTATTTTTCTGGATTTTCCTGATGGTTACGATTATTTGTGTTACCTTCTTCAATTCTGTGATTTTTCTGTGATTTCTTTTCTCATTTTGAACAAATATGCATTTTTAATTTAATTGTGTACCCCTAATTTTGAATTATGTTTCTTAAAGGGGGCCCTCCAAATTTTTTAAGTTTTTGGCTCCAGAAAAGGTCTCTCCCTTTTGGATGCTAATCTAAATGGAGGAAATCATTAGGGTCAGTGTAAATACTTGATATTGAAGTTAAAGCTGCTCAATATGGCAGAGCTGTGACCATGTGAAAAAAAATAAAACTAACAGATTAGAAGAGTAATATTTTCCCTGTAATAATTTTGGCCACCTTCAAGCTAAACAGTCAGAAATTTAAAATTATTTTCACATAGCATCGACAGACACAAATCAAATAACCATTAGCGAGGTATAACATGTAAAGACATGTTAGTCACGTGCACTACTGGCCTTTTGCAATAGTCAAGGTCACTTATCTTATATGCCATTATGTAAAACATTCCTATGCATTTTCCCAAAGGGAAGGGACTACTTCAATGAATGTACTTACACATGTTCAACAAAAGTGTGTCATGAAAATTCTATTACAATTTGTTTGATGTATTATTTTTAGGGTAATTTTTTAAACTCTCCCTCGGTTGCTATATTGTTTTTGTTGTTATTAATTTACGAGTAGTACTTTCATGGGCAGTGAACTTGACTACAAAAAAACCCAAAATCAAATGTGTCATGAAAAATAAACCAAATTTCAGTTATAAAGCCATACATTGCATAAAACTAAGTAGAAACACATCCTTCAGATGAACGTAACTTCTTAGCAATATTCCTAGGGAGGATGTCCCTTCATAAATGCTCATTACAGTAATCCTTTGAACTTAAATTTTTAATTAACTTTGAAATCCACAATGTAAATTTGAAATATGCTGCCTTTAGAAATCTTGTTACAGTTAAGAGGTTGGAATAAACAAGATTCCCTTTTAAGAAAATTAATTTTGTGGCTATAAATCCATTTTAATATATGATCATTAGTTAAAAAAAAAATTTTAAAGTTGAATGATGACTTCCTAGATGCAGACACTTGTTTCAGCCCAATTTCAATTTCCACACAGTATAAGTAGAAAGACATACATTTCAATTTCACACAATTTATTTTTTAAACTATAGTCTTCTGAATTATATTTTTCTGCAATCACTTAGGATTCTTGTAAATTATCTATAGGCTTCAGTGCAAGAAGCCTCTGGCCTCAATTTTCAGGAAAACCATTCAGCCCTGGATTAGAATCATCTACCCAACAATTTACCCAAGATTTACCAATGATTCACCTGAACTTGGAAAAAGACATATTCTCATCTCTACTTTGTTCTTCCCATTGTGTTTAAATAAGTTATAGATGTGAAGCAGAGAAAACATACTGAATTTTTAGCCATGACATCAATCCAATGTAGAAAGCAGAAAAAGTTTTCTATAACTTTAAAAAGACTTAGTTACATATCGTAAAAACAACGTTAATGACAATGTCATGAGAATTAACAACTAAACATTAAATAAAAAAAGGATGTTAATTAAATTTTATACTTACTAAAAACACAGATTAAGGAGTGAGGTTCTATAACAGTCAAAAGAGGGGCCAATCAATGTGGAAATAACCATCTTCCAAAATTCTACAATATCAGTCATTCAACAAAATAATCTAGAATGTGCTTTCTAAGAAATACTTCTTGTAAAATTCATATCTATATTTTGGCAGTAATTAATAGCATTCCTCCTTCCCATTTGACTCCACCTAAAGTACTCAATTCAGCAAAGGGGGAAACACATCTACATTCTAGATGCTGATTCACACACATGCTTTTCATTGTCAGTGTAACTATGACTGCTTTGCTAATTCATCAACAGGAGATGGAAATACTTTGAAAAAGCAGCACTAATATATGTCTTGATTGGGAGTGGCAGTGTTAATTACACAGAGTTTTTATCCTGTCAGCAGTTTCAAGACAATTATCCCTAAGTTTAAATTCCAGGAATGCTCTGCACATATGCACACACGTACATTTCATGCCCAAGAAGATCAGAAGAAATACACTAACTGGCAGGAAAAGCATAGGAAGAAGAAAGAACATAGGACTGGGAGTTCTCCTCCCTGCTCGTCTTACTTCCTCCACCATCCAGCTCTTGTTCCCAGAATTACCTATACATTCTTGGTAAAGCCATTTAACACGTTAGGGGAAAAGCTAGAAGTATACACCCGTTCCTCATTTATGGACTGTTTCATTATCCAAATAATTGCATTTACAACAATAGTAAAAAATCTGACTATTTTACGCATTAATGGCATACATCTGGCAGTAAAGAACACCGAGGTGTGAGGCAGGCGTAACACTAACTGTGATGGTTACGGTTATGTATCAACTTGGCTGGGACATGATTCTCAGTGATTTGGCAGTTACGTAATGATGTAATTTGGCAATTGTGTAATGACGTAATCATCCTCCATTTTTGCTTAATGCTGATTTTCGCATAATGGCCTGGTCTTTGGAACATAACCATGTCAGTACATGAGGATGGGTGGAGTCTATTCAGTAGTCAAACTTACTGCTTATGTAGCCCTAAAAGAATGTTACAAAACTAATTTTAGAATGCACACTTTTAACTTGATACTAAAAATTTTTCTCCAATTGTACAAACCCACTGCCGTCGAGTAGATTCTGACTCATAGCGACACTGTAGGACAGAGTAGAACTGCCCCATAAAGTTTCCAAGGAGCCCCTGGCGGATTTGAACTGATGACCTCTTGGTTAGCAGCCGTAGCACTTAACCACTACGCCACGAGGGTTTCCGATTGTATAGTCAAAAAAAAAAAATCCAAAAGTTGGAAATGAGGCAAAATAAAGTGGGTAGCATGTTCTTTCAATTACATACTGGAGGATTATCTGACAGGATCACACAGAATTATTAAATCATTTACAGAATGTACCTGTGTCTGCCTTTTTATTTACTATAAAGTTTAAAGGCTCAGACTCTGGAAAGTCACGTGCTAATTTTTTGCCAAAAAGATAACCTCAAAGGTTAGGGCTCTATTACCCTACTGCATATTATCTGAACTTTGCTTGTTTGCTAAAATGACTGTGGATGATAGAGATGTCTCAATTACCTACTTCTTAGCTCTGTCTGTGAAACAGAAGTAGCTAATTTGGTTAAAAGTTTTAGTTAAAATAGGCAATTAAGATTTTATAAAACAAACAGTGGCAGAAAAGTTCAACTGCTCAAATTAACAGAACATGATTTTGTTTATCAAGTGAAAAAACAAACTAAAAAAGAAAGCAGTTTGGTCTATAATATGAAAAAAGTGTAGTGAAGGATAAAACTAGGGTCTATAAAGCAAGTTGTATAGGACTGAAGGAAGTAAACTTTATTTGATGTGATTTAATAATATAGGTAGTCCCCAACTTCTGACAGGGTTCCATTCCAACGACTCTGCTGTAAGTCAGCTCTGATGTAAGTGGAATGCCTTTTATTATTGCCTTTTACTATCAGTATCTTTATAAATCCAATCTTTGAACATCTGCAAATGAAGATCTAACAATAATAATATCAACAAATTACCTGCTGCAACACTATGTAGTAGTACATGTCAACAGTGAGATATAAAAAAAAAAAAAAAAAAAAGGACGGTCTTAAGTGCAGCTTGTCCTAACTCAAATATGTCATAAGTCGGGGACTACGTGTACCAGTAAATAATAAGCCAGAAAAGAAGTAAAAAATGTATTAGTATTTTGACAAGTCAGTAGGCCCATTCATAAAATACTGTTAAATAAAAGGGAGCTTATGAATCCTTTGCTCCCATATATTAATGCAAAACTAGATATATTTAATCTCTTTTAAAATGATAAATTGGTCTTAGAGCATTTAGTCTGCTCTGTGCTCTGTGCAAAGGTTAGTAGAGGGTTATTTTTTACCTTCTATTTTTCACCAGTGCTTTGCGCTTTTTTTGGCATGCCTGTGATTCTGAAAAATCTGATTCCTTACACTTATGCTTCTGCTGTATCTATTTAAAAAATAAGTATTGCCACTGTGCCCATGGGAGCAGTAGTCAAGAAATCAAACAATGTCTTGCATTGGGCAAATCTGCTGCAAAAAAAAAAGACCTCTTTAAAGTGTTAAAAAGCAAAAATGTCACCTTGAGGACGAAGGTGCACCTAACCCAAACCATGGTATCTTCAATCACCTCATATGCATGCGAAAGCTGGACAATGAATAAGAAATGTCAAAGAATTGGTGCCTTTGAATGATGGTGTTGGCAAAGAATACTGAATATACCATGGACTGCCAAAAGAACAAACAAATCTATCTTGGAAGTACTACAGTCAGAATCTTCCTTAGAAGCAAGGATGGTGTCTCATATACTTTGGACATGTTATCAGGAGGGACAAGTCCCTGGAGAAGGACATCATGTTTAGTAAATTAGAGGGTCAGCAAAAAAGAGGGACACCCTCAATGTGATGGATTGACACAGTGGCTGCAACAATGGGTTCAAACATAGCAATGATTGTGAAGATGGGACAGGACTAGGCAGTGTTTCGTTCTCTTGTACGCAGGTTTGCTATGAGTTGGAACTGACTCGACAGCACTTAAAAACAACAACATTGTCATTCTGACTAACACCAGTAGCCAAGCTATTGTTTCTCATGCACCTTGATCCTATCTTAATCACTTGCCCAAATCTCCTCTGACACCCCGTTTGGTTTTGCTTTTCCAAGATCAGATTCTAAATTTAGGGAGCAGGGGTGTGGAGAACTGTACTCAGAGCAACCGAAACAGACAACATACAATGTGCTAACTGCAAGCTTTACTTCTAAAAGAAATATATAAAGAACTTAACAAGATAGGAAAAGGTAGGAGGCTTAAAGGTTTTAGATGCTTTTATAAGTCATGAAAGAGGAATCCAAGAAAACGAATGTCTGACTTACCCCTTCGCTTGGTTTCCTGAAGGTTTCCATACCCTAGGAAAATGCACTATGGTGAGATTTGGGATATGTGATAGCTATATTTTTCTTTTCTAAATCGGTCATGAAAGCAGTCTTGATGTAGGAAACAGTACATACGAAAGTTGAGGCTCTGGAAATTAATTCCCTTAAAATTATCTCTCCATGCAAATCACTTGGAAAGTTGTCATGAATTCCAGGCAAACTCTAGTTTGAAAGACCACTGATACAGCCCTGAAATTCCATTCCGAACTTTCAAGTGTTTGTCTGGAAATAAGAGCTTTAATATACAGCAAAGTCAACCTAAAAAAGCCTCCCTTAATGAGTACTGTACTAATGCTATCTGCTGGTACACTGATAAAAACAAAAACAAAAGCAAACACCAAACCCGTTGCCTTCGAGTTGATTCCAGCTCATAGTAACCCTATATGTCAGAGTAGAACTGCCCTATAGGGTTTCTAAGGACCACCTGGTGGATTTGAACTATCAACCTCTTGGTTAGCAGGTGTAGCTTTTAACCACTACACCACCAGGCAGTTGGTGCACTGAAAAGTCTCCAGTTACGGTTTGGCTGTTAAATGAGGACGCTTACCAACTACCAGGACTGTTCCACAAATCAGCTGTGAACTGTAACAAATTGCTGGCCCACTGGAAGGCTAAAGAAGGTATTGCCAAACTTGAGACACAAAAGAATTGTTTATTCTCTTTGTACAGTAGTTTTAGGAATAGTCTAGCCACCATGGAAACAAACAAATAGAGGATAATGCATCTATCAGGACTCTTTATATCACAGTGTTCTCACAAACAAAAACTTTGGGGTTCTGAAAATCCCTGTCACGGATTGAATTGTGTCCCCCAAAAACATGTGTCGACTTGGTTAGGCCATGATTCCCAGTATTGTGTGGCTGTTCTCCATTTTGTGATTGCAATTTTATGTTAAAGAGGATTAGGGTGGGATTGTAATACCACCTTTACCCAGGTCACATCCCTGATCCAACGTAAAGGGGGCTTCCCTGGGGTATGACCTGCACCACATTTTATCTCTCAAGAGATAAAAAGGAAACAGAAGCAAGCAGACAGGAACCTCATACCACCAACAAGAAGCACTGGGAGCAGAGCACATCCTTTGGACCCGGTATCCCTTCACAGAGAAGCTCCTACTCCAGGGGAAGATTGATGAGGAGGCCAAAAGAGAGAGAAAGTCTTCCCCTGGAGCTGACACCCTGAATTTGAACTTTAAGCCTATTTTACTGTGAAGAAATAAATTTCTCTTTGTTAAAACCATCCACTTGTGGTATTTCTGTTAAAGCAAAACAAGATGACTAAGAAAACCCCCTTCTAATCAACAAAGGTAAAGGTGAGTTCCTCTTCTTAAGAAGCTGTCTAGAATTGGATGTGTTGAATCATCTCTATGATTGGATTATTAAATAACCACAGAACTGGTGAAAATTTATATTATATGCCCACATAGATGACTTCATATTACACTGGGTTAGTGAACACTTTGAGGGGTTAATATTTTTGCCTCATTTGCAAAGTTGATTGAGCTCTTGCAATGAGCCAGGCACTATGCTCTAAGCCATGGGGCCAAAACACTCTCTGTCCTCATATAGTTTATAATCTCATTAGAATAACATGGTCACAAACTAAAACCATTGCCATCGAGTCGATTCCAGCTCACAGCGACCCTACAGAACAGAGCAGAACTGTCCCATAGAGTTTCCAAGGAGCAGCTGGTAGATTCAAAAGGTCAGCAGCTACAGCTTTAAACCACGGCACCAACATGGTCATATAAAGGTCTTATTAAGAGAGGAGATACTTCAGGTTTGTAGGCTAGATGGTAAATCTAGTAAGAAAAGGCAAAATAAAGCTACAATAAAGGGAGATAATTGATGCAGAAAGACCTCAGAGGGGGCAGAAAAAGAACAAATGGCATAAAATGAACTTTGAAATTCTGAACTACATTACAATATATGTAATGTATCATCAGTATACCCCAGATCAAAAGGCAAACTAAGTGCTCTGTTTCTCAAAGATGATTAAAAGATTGTGAAATGTGTATTAGTTTGAGACTACTTCAGCCTGGGCCTTACGAATGCATGCATCATTTTCATTTACACAAACAATATATGTGTGCTTGGTTAATTCAATGGCCCTGGCACGTAATAGCAATAGTGGAAACAAAATTAATTATCTGGAGCTGCACTCCTCAATATGGTAGCCGGCATTTAATTTAAATTTGCTTAATTTGAAATTAATTTTAAGTTTATTAGAAATCAAATTTACAAGTTTAAATTAATTAAAATTAAATCAAAAATTCAGTTTCTCAGTTGTACTAGCCATACTTCAAGTGCTCAATAGCCACATGTGAATTGTGGCTACCATATTTGCACAGCAGAGATTTGAGAACATTTTCCATCATCACAGAAAGTTCTATTAAACAATGCAGATATAGAGAATTTTAAAATGCTGAAATTTAAAAGGCTGCTACCGGAAAGGCTGGTGGTTTGAACCCACCCAGTGGCTCTGCAAAAGAAAGACCTGGAGATTTGCTCCTGTAAAGATTACAGCCTAAAAAGCCCTACGGAGTGGTTCCACCCTGTCACATGGGGTTGCTATGATTCGAAACTGACTCAATGGCACTTCATAATAATCTAGCAGTGGATGGAGTCTTTGGGTGGTACAAATGGTTAACATGTTCAGCTGCTAACTGCAAGGTTAGAGGTTCAGTCTACCCCCAGGTGCCTTGAAGGAAAGGCTCGGTGATCTACTTCCAGAAAATCCAACCAAAATCCATTATGTTGAGTCAATTCCAACTCATAATCAACCACTGAAAATCCTATGGAGCGTAGTTCTACACTGACAAACACGGGATCACTACGAGTCAGAATCAACCTGACAGCAACTATATACACAATATATGTATTTATAGTAGTGGAAATCTAAATAAGATTTCCTTTTTTAGTATGACTAACAGTCAAGAAATCAAACGATGTGCTGCATTGGGCAAATTTGCTGCAAAAGACCTCTTTAAAGTGTAAAAAAGCAAAGAGGTCACTTTGAGGGCTAAGGAGCACCTGACCCAAGCCTCGGTATTTTCAATCACCTCATATGCATGCAAAAGCTGGACAATGAATAAAGAAAACCAAAGAAGAACTGATGCCTTTGAATTACGGTGTTGGCGAACCTTACTGAATATTCCATGGACTTCCAGAAGAACGACAATTCTGTCTTAGAAGAAGTACAGCCAGAATACTCCTTAGAAGCAAGATGGTGAGATTTGGTCTCACATACTTTGGACGTGTTATCAGGAGGGACTAATCCCTGGAGAAGAACATCATGTTTGGCAAAATAGAATGTCAGTGAAAAAGTGGAAGACCCTCAACAAGACGGACTGACACTATTGTGAGGAAGTGCAGGACTGGGCAGTGTTTCGTTCTGTCGTACATAGGGTCGCTATGATTTGGAACCAACGCCATGGCACCTAACAACCACAACAACAACAACAGATTTAACTTAAAAAACCAACAAGAACAATTATCTATTATCAAATGTTTCACCTAAAATGGTCATGGTGTCACTGGCAGAGTATACACTGAGAAACAATGTAGGGCAGGCAGAAAGCTATTTGCAGACTACCTACACTGGGCACTCAGGGCAAAACATAGTATCAGGTTATATCTGACTAAAATGGAACCATATCAAAGACTCAAGAACCTTCTGAGTCATTTAGTTTATACTGGTAATGCTATACTGAACTCAGTTCAGGTCTATTTTTCTATTTATCTATTTCTGTAGATGCTTGAACTAGTAGGTAATATGAAAAAAACAAAGCAGCAGTATTATTATCTTTCAACATCACAAATCTAATCTGGCTTCTCTTTACTCTATTTTCTAATAAAACTCTACTTCTGTAATTTGGACAACGGCAGAAAAGTTGGAAATGGAGTTAATTTTGAGACAGAGAAGGAGATGGAGAGATGCCAAAATTAGGAATAAAAAATAATAAAATCACAATTCAAAATTACAAATTCTTGCTTTGCTTAGTAGAAGACAATAAAGTATGTGCTAAAGACAAAACATTAGTTCTAGGATATTAGAAAAGGAATGCCAGACTGTCCAGTCTTAGATTATATGGCAAAGAACCAGAGTATGTGTTTCTACTAGCAATAAATTAGATAGTCACATAAGTAAGGATTAATTGCAAAATTGACCTTTGAAACACTGCCCAGTAGCCCAATTTTGAACAATAACTCAAACTTGGTCTTCTACCAAGGACATTTTAGAGAAGAGATTCCAAATGGTTTAATTCGTAGCAGAGACATACTGGCGTGAAGCTTCCTTTTATAATTTTTTTTTGTTTTTTTCTACCTACCTACCCACCCTCTAAAATATATATACCATTTCTTTCCCCCAAGTGTACAACACCCTTTGGGAACAGTGAGAAAACCAGGATTTTGTATCCAAGAATTTCAGAGAGATCAGGTTTCATAATAAAATCTAGCTATCATTACTTGTGGAAACCCTGGTGGCGTAGTGGTTAAGGGCTATGGCTGCTAACCAAAAGGCCTGGAAACTCTGTGGAGCAGTTCTACTCTGTCCTATAAGGTTGCAAGCAACTGAATGGCAATGGTTTTTTTTTTTTTTTTTTTAAATCATTACTTGTGCGTTCAAGAGTTTGGCGAGGAGGAAGTGTTGATTATATAGGTGATATTAACAGAAATTTGTACCCTCACCCATTTCTTCATTCTGATTTTAACTTCCTTATTAATTTTCAGCAATCCTTTAAGTCTTTATTCTCTAATCTCTACTCTTTGCTGTAAATGTATATTCTATATAAAATGGCATGATTTAGGTTAAGTCCATCACTTCCTATTTTGCAGATATGCAAAATTATATTTAATGAACAAGGCGAAATCATTTAACTCCAAATGTCTGTGAGGCTTTGTTCACTGCTGAAATGAGAAAATAACACGTGTTTAAGAATCATGCCACTTCTGACAATTTAGCAAATAATACATTCATTTTGGCAACATCTTTCATGTTGAGTTCCTATATACAAAAACAAGAAAGAAAGAAAGATTCAGTGGCTGGCTTGAAACAAGGAGAATAAAAGAATAGTTATAATTCCACTCACTTCCTTCACTTAGTTTCTAATGTGCTAATGGATGATTTATAATAAAACTAAAACTATGTGAGGTAAAGGTTCCTCTCACCACCAATTATATCTTCACTTGAAAATGGTCCAGAGGACAAAAGTCAACTGAAAAAAAGTGCAGTTAATAGATCAGGATATATTTACCTCCCCAAAGGTGTGAGATAATTGAGCATTAATAAAAAGAAGCCATTCTGGTGTTTTATTTCAGCTGACATTACCTCTTTTGAGCTAACAGGGTTTAGATAAACTGTTCTGTCTATATAAAAACCAAATCGTCACTGTTACCCATTCTCAATGTGTCACCATCTAAGTAAGGCAGCCAATTTTAGAAACTTCCTATTCCTTTACCAGGAAAGAGGGACTATTTTGTTTCAAGCTATCTCAGATTTCAATGGATAGGTAAAATCAGAAAAGATCCAAGCATAAATAATTACTTGTGGATATACCCCAAATGGATAGTTTTAAGCTTGCCTGCTTTCCTTCTTGCTCATCTTCTCCGTTTTTAGCATTAAACAGCAAGTTTCAGAAAAAATGTATATAAGTAACTCAAACAGGCAACGTACAAAGCAGATGTGTCCTTTTCTTGAAAAGGAAAGTTCAAGGCTAAGTATTTACTAAACTTTATAACAACCTGTAAGCTGAGCAATTTAGGTGGCCTAAGTTGTTACACTAATTGTTCTTATTTTTTACATAACTGTAAGTCTCATGTGTATTTCTTTCAAATAAGAAATTAATTATAGTAATGACAAATACATCTCACTCACAGCAACCCGACAGGGCAGAGTAGAACTGCCCCACAGAGTTTCCAAGGAGCACCTGGTGGATTCTCACTGCAGACCTTTTGGATAGCAGCCGTAGCTCTTAACCACACCACCAGCGTCACTATGAGTCAGAATCGACTCGACAGCAATGGGTAATACATCTTAAGTCCTTAGCATCAGGTACTACAGTAAAGAGAGTCTGTATACACAGTACTTCTCTCAATCATCACAAGGTTAAATAAGCTTCACGGAGCCAACAAGAGAAGGTGTGTGCCAGGCTTAGAACCAAGGAAGTGTGACTCTACAATATAAGAGAAAAACTGACTTTGGTTTTAATAATAAAGGATCCAAACACCCTTGACCTCTTCAGTATTCCTGTGCTTCATTCTCGAGATATTATAAATTTCACTGACCATTGCTCATCTGGCTAACATCCTCAGAATGGTGCTAGAAGTCGTAGGGGGAATAAATGATAATTTAAAAAACAAAACCCAAACGTAACCCAGGAGATAAAGTATTTTAGCTTAATGGGTAATATCTTTCACTCTTAAAGAAGTCCCCTGTAGGCTTTGTATAGAATATCACTCATTTGGCAGAGACAGTACAGCACGCAGTATATGATGTGACGTTCCACGTTCTTCAGTTGTTTATGATTCTTGTAGAAACTATTTCAAAACAGAATTTGGGCAGATTAGAATCACTTAACACAGAGAAATGAAATATTATGACTAGAAATCTATCCACAGAACAGTGAGAACTAAAAACCTCATGCTATGAACTGGAATTAAGAACACTATGACTGTAGATAACAAATTAACCACTAAGGAAGTGACTGCTATGGACTAGGAAGGAGATGATGAAGAACTTAGCTGGGGCAGGCACAGGGAATGAAACAAAAAAATGGATATGAAAGTCTGGCAGAAAGAAGACACACTGGCTGAATGAGCAAGAAATAAAAGACAAATGAGGTTTCTAGAAGAGAAAGTTCAGAAATGGTATGCATAAGAGTGATGATAGCTATGGAGGTCAGGTAAGCAAATAGTTAAAGACTAAAACTAGAATTTCCAAAAACTGTACAAAGTTTCGCTGTGCCTTCAAATAAACTGAGTTGAGTAAATTTTTACAGTAATAATTACACATACAATATGTAAGTTGAAATTTACATATACAATATATTTGCATTGTTAAAACTGCCCCCATACTTCTATAATTATTAAATGGCATGTTCTGGAAATTGGTGGAGCGATGTCTTAAGTAGCTACCTTCTATTAAACATAGTGCCTTTGTTAGATGGGGTATGTCAACATATTCACACAATAAACATCTATGACTACCTCCTACCTCCTCTGAATAAGAACAGAAGGCTTGCTTTGAAGCAATATTCTATACGAGACCAGCTCTTTTTCCACCCCATTCACGTGAGGAATACAATCATTCACAAGGTGTTCCCTCCCACAGCACAAAATCTGTATTATTTTAAAGAAAGTCTGTAGTGTATTTATTTTTCTTCAAACAATATGTGGACCCGAACAATAGGACATGAGAGGTTAAGGTCAGGCAGTCATTTGATAAGGCTAGTTTATTTTTTTTTTTTAGTAAACCAGTGCGTAGAAAGAGTAGTTTTCTCCGTATGCACAGCTTGCAATGCACACAAAAACAGATGTCTTAACAGTAACTGGCAGGGAAATGTAAAGATGTTTTGTGTATAGGACATCTTTGGAAAGCAAAACCAGCCTAGCTATAGTAAATGAACATTAAAATTAAAATCCCTAGGGGGCGGTACAAAGACAAGTTAACCAAAAGGTGAGGCTGTTTACCTGCTTTCTATTGTTTTCTCCACCTGGAAAACTTAATGATAAATAATCCCTCATGTTAATAGCTTTTGAAATCTGTTTTTTTCTCAATAATGGAATAATGTGATCACTTTCAGTTATTATTCTTTGAAAACATGATTTTCAGTATCTGCATAATAAACTATCACAGAGAAGTACCAGTATTTATTCTCCCTGACTTTGTTTTTAGGTATTTTATAAATATCGTGACATGAATCTCCAAGTGCTGACTCCAAGTTCAGCACTGTGCTAAACAGACAGTATAAGAAGAGTTAAAGATATAGTCTGGCTACGGTAGAATGTGCTGCTTGGTGGGAAAAATAAGGCACGAACAAGCCAGGGAGTTGTTACAACAAGGGCACGGAACCACTAACAGGAAACTAGCTAGTTGTGTGGCACTGGGTAAATCACAAAGAGAAATGGCAAGATCCACAGATATCATGCGTGTGTCTATACACACATTAAAAAAAAAAAAGTTGTTTTTTTTTTTCCACATACAAAGGTGAAAACATGGAATTGTGTCAGAATAAATGTAGTAACTACAAAGGAAACAAAACCCATTTAGTAGGATTGTTGATTATGCTCAAGAATATGTAACCGAAATTATTTTCACATTAAAACAAACAGGTCTCTAAAGAAACTCTGTTGTTGTTGAGTGCCTCCAGTCGATTCTAACTCATAGCAACCCTTTCAAGAACTTGTACGTTAATTTTATGAATTAGCAAAAATAACTGCTAAAGTGAATGATACAGACGCTGGAGAAATGTGGAGAAGTAAAAGGTTATACACACTGAAATATTCAGGGAAGGTGGCATAGAGACATGAGATTTCCTAGTTTTGAAAATAATACCAATATTAAATATTCAAAGTAGTTTTGTAACCAAAGATGTTTGTAAGCAGGCCACCTGACTAGCCAAATCAAACAACTCATTAATTATTTTGGCCACGCTGAATCCATTAGCTATTATACTTATCTGAAAGGGAACTTTCGGTTTCAGGTCTATCAAGATGAGAAAGGCCTAGAGCTGGTGGGGAAAAAAAACAACGCTTCAGAGGAATATGCTAATAGGATAGGGGAGAATTTAATGTAATTTTATGCAGAATTAAATGGATAGGCAGAAAGGAAGACTGAAAATGGAAGACGAACGAAGAATTCAGGAGAGGATGAAAGAAGCTAGAATAGGGAAGAAGGTGGGGTGCTCCTTTCATGATAGGACAGAAGAAGAATGCATGAAGCTAAAGAAGTCCTTTTAGTAAAATAGAAGACCATTTACAAAGAGTAAGAGAGTTTAGGACAGATAGCAGAGCAGAAAAATATTTCTTTTGCCAGAAATATCGCTGCTGTTGTTAGCTGCAGTTGAATCCCTTCTTCCCCCTCAATTCATGTCAACCCCACACACAAGGGAACAAAACGCTATTTGGTCCTGTGCCATCCCCATAATCAACGGCAAACTGGACCTTTGCAATCCACAGGGTTTTTGCTAGATGATTTTCAGAAGTAGACTGCAAGGCCGTTCTTCCTAGTCTTAGTCTGGAAGCTCCACTGAAAGCTGTTCAGCATGACAGACAGGTGGTGGCTGTGTATAAGGTACACTGATTGGGAACTATCACAAGCAGTCAAATCAAGAGCAGTAAAGGGCTCCTGAGCAAACATGGAGGCCCAGGTGGAGATAAAGAGCATGAAGCCATGTAAGAATGAGTAACCTGGGAATTGTGTCAGAAAGACTGAGGAAACTGATGAAGTCAAAAAAGAATTAGAGGATGTGGTCAACAATGGGGATTTCTAAGTGTTTGGAATTCAAGGGATGTCAGTGTGAGAGCTGATGAAAACCGAGGTATTACGTGTCTGTAAAAAGCTGAAGAGAAAGGGGTACAAAGGTTATTGACACTAAAAAAGTTGAGGAATTCTGAGGGAAAGATACTGAAAGACTCGCCATGTAAATAAAATAATCCATAGATTAGTTAGTCAGAGTCTGGATAATAAATGTTTGTGCCCTGGTTGTCTTTTAAAAATAGCCACAGTTGGCCTAACATCTCTAAAGCAAGCCTATACGGTCTAGAGAGGAGAAAGAATTTAAATCAGAGTGCAAATATTATAACACAAATTTATACAACACAAAGTATTTGACTAGTGAAAACTATAAATTAGGAAAGGGCTAAATAATCTACAACTGGAAAACAAGCTTTCCAGGCATATTTCAGCACAATTCTAAAAATATTGATGGAGGGGCTACTTCAACCAGGCCCTAAGCTTGGCAACAGGAACACACAGATAGGAAATGGTTCCAGTCTCTGAAGCTCAGAGTCTAGAAAGAAGATAAAGCTATAAATAATTATAATATGGTACCATTTTAGAAGGAGTCCTGGTAGTACAGTGGTTAAGCACTTAGCTGTTAACTGAAAGGTCCATGGTTTAAACTCACCCGCCACTCCACAGGAGAAAGATGTGGCAGCCTGCTTCCATAAAGACTACAGACTTGGAAACCTTATGGGGCAGCTCTACTCTGTCCTATAGGTTCACTATTGAGTCAGAATCAACTGGACAGTAACAGGTTTTGCTTTTTTTTTTTTTTTTTTTTTAACATTTTAGAGCTTTCAAGTAAGATACATAGCCAGTTGCTGTTGAGTGAGTTCCAACTCATGGTGATCCCATGTTTGTCAGAGTAGAACTGTGCTCCATTAGGTTTTCAATGGCTGATTTTCAGAAGTACATAACCAGGCCTTTCTTCCAAGGCACCTCTGAGTGGACTCGAACTGCCAACCTTTCCGTTAGCACCCAGTCACATTGACCATTTGCACCACCTAGGAATTCTGGTAAGAGACACAGGACAGAGCTATTACCTGATATTAGCGGCAGAAGGCTTCCTTTTGGATGTGAAGAGTCAGACTGAGTTTTGAAGCATGAGTGTGATTCATACCAAGACCATTCATAACGCAGACACGATGTATTCATATTCTCGGTATCCCTGGCTACACCAAAAGTGCTAAAAATGTTTGATGAGTAAATGCATTCATTTCACTGGGGTATAAAATGGGAGAAGGGGATGTCAGGAGAAGAAGTGGCACGAGAAGAGAGCAGTCAGCACATGAAGGACTCTGTCTGCCAGGCTGATGATTAGGGAACAGGGAAGGGTTTTAAGCAAGAGCAAAACAGGATCGTTATCAGATTTTGTAAAGGTTACCCTGTTGGCAGAATGCAGCATGGATTAGAGAAAAAACCCGACGGCAAGAAGAGAAGTTAAGAGACTATTGTGAGAGTTTAGAAAGAGAGCAGGATCTATACAAAAGAAGTAGAAGAGAAGACAAATTCGTGACCGATCGAACATGAGCTGTAAGGAAGGACAAAGAAGCAAAGATGAGTTCCCAAACTTTAATTTCTGGATGATCCAAAATTTTGTATTGGAGCAACACTGGGGAATGCTGGGATATGAGTATAAATTCTACGGGGCAGTTCTACTCTGTCCTATAGGGTTACTATGAGTCGGAATTGACTCAACCGCAATGGGTTTGGTTTTGATTTTTTTTACTATTTAAGTCCCTGGGTGGTGCAAATGGTTTGCACTGGGCCACTAACTGAAAAGCTGGAGGTCCAAAACCACCCAGTGGCATCACATAAGAAAGGCCTGACAATCTACTTCTGAAAGGTCACAGCAATTGAAAACCCTATGAAGTGCAGTTACTCTGAAATATATGAGGTCGGCTGAGTTGGCATCGACCAGACAGCAACACTTTCGGTTTGGTTTCGTTTGGACTACATGAGTATGGGAGGCCCTGGGTGGTCCAAATGATTAACTCGCTCGGCTGCTAACCAAAGCACCCGAGAAGAAAGAAAGGCTTGGCAATCTGCTTCCAAAAAATATCAGTCATTGAAAACCCTACGGAGCACAGTTCTATTCTGACACACGTGGATTTGCCATGTGTCAGAATCGACTTGATAGCAAATGGTATATTATATAACTCCCACACGCCCCTCCCCCCTTTGCGAAGAAGTCAGTCTGAAAATAAGTCCCAGTATTTGGAATGCTGACAGCTACGGTAGACCCTATCTACAATGCCACACGTGAAGTTCCTATATGATACTCTGTCTGGTTCTGAACAGCACAGAACTTTAAGGCTCCTACTTTGAAGCTAACCTTTTTTTTTTTCCCCTGGAAACACTATTTCCAAGAGTGTTTCCACTATTTAAAATGAAATAGTATTTTAAGTGTTTAAATTCTCAAGAGGGTATGATGTTTGCACAGTTAGGATAAAAAACTTACCGATTTCCTATAAACTATGCCCCTCCCTTTTAATATGAAAGGCAGTTACACTCTACTGTCAAATTTAAAGGTAATTTTTATTTTAAATTCCCTCTGAACAAGGCAAAAGACTTCTAAAGATGAAAACATTTTCCACATATGCTTTCTCTTACGGAAAAGGAAAAAAAAGACAATTCCCCCAAATTCAATCCGTTTCTTAACTGTTTTTTTCCTCTGTTTGAAGATCAAGGTATATTAAGCAAATCAACAACGGTGATACTTCAGAAACTGTTTAGGACAGATGACACTAACTGATTTGGACTGAGGCCCAAGGAAAACGACATACATACAGAAGTGAACTGCGTTGTACCTTCCTTCCTTTACCCATTGCCACTTCAAATAATTACGGAAGTAAAATATAAATCCTCTTTCTAAAGTTAGAAATAAGCTAGGGTCTTCCCTAACTGCCTTCCATAAAGAATCTTAAGTTTTAGAAGATGGAAAATAATGTAAGTTTTTTTTAAAATATCTGTAATGTAAAAAATTACTCAGATTTATCAGAGTCAAGACGTGTGATGCGCCTCCTTTGGATACCAGTTTAAGTTAACGCTTTAAACCCAGGGCCATGGAGTTGATTATGACTCACAGCGACCCTGTAGGGCAGAGTAGAACCGCCCCGTAGAGTTTCCAAGAAGCGCTGGCGAGTTTGAACTGCTGACCCTTTGGTTAGCAGCCATAGCACTTAATGCTTTAGCTATCCTTAAGTCTTAATTGTTAACTAAAGAAAAAAAATTGTGTAGTATTACAATTTGAGTAATATTTCTGATCCTAAAACTTCTCTCACATTTCAGTTTATACGTTATGATTCGTTATCCACCATTATGCAAGCACCTAACTACTGTACCACTAGGGCGCCTACACACTGAAATAGCTAAGAGCTTTATGATTTAGCTCTCCCACTGCACGTCACAACAGAATTTACTAAAGTTGAATTCTAAAGGAATAAAATTAGATGACTGTTATTCAAAATACGAAATCAATGAGCCAATCAATGTAAATCAGTAAGGTACCTCATACTGATCTCACTCAAATACATACATGTACAGAAAAAGGAAAATGCCATATGTAAAAGCACATATTTTTATATAATGAAATTCATTTAATCCTGAACTTACAAGGAATAGTTTAAAAAAATTCTCTTAGGCTACTAAAAAAAAAGCACCAAAAATCCGTTGCCATAAAGTTGACTGCAACTCATAGCAACCCTACAGGACACAGTAGAGCTGCCCCACAGGGTTCCCAAAAAGCACCTGGTGGTGTCCAACTGCCAAGCTTTTGGTTAGTGGCTGAGGCTCCTAACCACTGCGCCACCAGGGCTTCAAAAAAAATAGCACATCTCAGCATTATAAAATATCATTTATATAATTTCAAACCAGTCCTTATTTTCATCAGTACTTTTTTGTGTTTCCATATTTCCTTTCCTTGTTTCAATTAATATAAAAGTCAGAGTGAATTCAACTGGCTGATACACCGATGTTGTTCACTAAAACCATCCAAATTAATATTTTACAAAGCTGGGCTCAACATTTGGTTAGAATGCTTTTTTAGGTCTCAGTCAAGGTCTCCTAAGTATAGCTGAAGTTCTTTCCTCCTCACTGGTGAGGAATAGATGCACTTTAATGTTTTAATTGTTTCTGACATATTAACACAAATGTAAAGGTCAGAATTTCACATTTAGAGGGCTCTTTCTTTAAACTCTATTTAAATAAAGTTAAAAATTGACTTTAGAGAAAAAATCAACTTGTTTTCACACAAAGCAAACATTTTCACATCACATTATATATAATTAATAAAATTCTATGACAGAGCAACAGAGGGAGCTCACACATATTTGATTCCCTCCCTGGCTCTTCCCTCTCATTAGATAAATGAAGGTCGTTTAAGTTTCCTATTAGATGATCTCTGTTCCCCGCCCTCCCCAAAAGAAGGGAAAAAAAAAATCTTATTTTGAATTAAAGAGAAAAAGCTAATTTTAAATTGACATGGATGTTAACCTCAAAGAGTTTATGTTCTTCCACTAATAAGTTTTTACATGTAATTTAGTTTTTCTCTTTTAAATATATAAGAAACGCCTTTAGAAAATGTTCATAGTTACGATTCATTCTGTTTGCTATAGTGTGTTAAATAAATGTGTTCCTGGAATTCTATATGTAAATGTTTGAGAATGGGAATCAAGTCTTGTTAAAAACACAAGCAGTCAAAATTATAAAATTAACTCTTGCCGACGGTGGGCCATAAAGAAATCCCATTAACAACCACAAAAATTTAATGAAGGTAAGAAACTCAATCATATAGGAAAAACCATCAGGGAATGAAAACCACTTCTGCCACAACCCTTAACGGAGTCTATGTAGGTCAGCAACGCAAATGTATTTAAATTTCATGTTTACGTATTATAAAAATTTATATTCTGATCGCCACATTTTAGGGCTCTAAATCAGTCCTTAAATATAGACATGACCCAAGACTCCAAAAAAATTTTTTAACATAGGAGAAAACATATATGTAAGGTATTAAAATACAATCCAGATGATTCAACCATTTAAAAAACCTATTTTAAAATTTTTATTTAATTTTTATTTTTAAACAATAGGTCCAGGCTTTGTTAAAACCTGAATTAATAGGTAAGTGAGCTGGACTTGGAGTACCTTAAAAACTGGACAGATGATCATCCTTGCTTCTAATTTGCTCCTGGTTTAATCTCGGTCACATTTTACAAAGCTAACACTTATCCTCTGGTGTTCTACTAATTGCTTGGTGCAATGTTGACTACTGGGACTGAACCACAAGATACATCACTGTAAGCTGCAGGGAGTGCTTCAGTGAGCAGGAGGTTAAAAACTCCTCATCAGCAGAGAGGGAGAATTCTTTACTTAACTCAGTGGTACAAATTATTTCCAGGTGGTGATAATTATCACTTGCGGTGTTTGATATTCCGGACTTTGCATCTAAATTTATACTTGACAAGTTAAACTTTTCATCGTGTGCATTTTCCCGTAATCTCTCAAAGGCCAAAGACAAGGATAGACGGATTAGTGATGGGTGAAGCCAATTCCACCCAAAATGGCAACACGTAATTACAAGCCTTGTTGTTTATAATTAACTGTGTAAATCACTAACTTGAAAATTTCTTTTCAAAGGATTTAAAGCCAACTCTTCCCAGGGGGATTTAATACTGTATATTATTACACAGTTAAGTATTATTTTGTTTTTTTCTATGAACAAGATGTGCAAATGACATATTTTACAGGCTGTCTTGCCAGCAAATTTGGAAAATGTTAATGAATTGCATTACGACCACCATTTTGTAATTCTTAGTATTTTAAACCATTCTTTGCCATTTAATAAGGTCATACATAAATATGCCATATACTGTTATTGTTGCTTGCCATGGAGTCGATACAGACTCATAGCGACCCTACAGGGCAGAGCAGAACTGCCTACAGGGTTTCCAAGGCTGTAATCTTTACAGAAGAAGACTGCCACATCTTTCTCCCTTGGAGCGCTGGTGGACTCAAAGCGTCAGTCCTTCAGTTAGCAGCCAAGAGCTTAACCATTGCGTCACCAGGGCTCCTCATGCCATGTAGTACATACATACAATTTTTTTCAAGTTATAAAACCTGTAAGTAAAGACAATGGAATTACTTAAATTATCATGAGTAAATAATTTCTGAGAGTAGAGAGTGAGAGTCAAACTCTCCTCAGTTTCAGAAAATAAAAAGTGAGCTTCCAAATATATCTTCCGAGATGCATTCATTTTTCTGTGAGTAATATTTAGGCTTAGAAAACATTTACTGAGAACATACTACGTGCCAGCCACCATAAGTACTCTCTGACACTCTAATTTGAAATTTTCTAATTATAATTTTCCAAAAAAAGTTCTGAGAGGTAAAAATAATGACTTCCATTTTATATACGATTAAGCTAAAGTTCAGAACATATAAGTAACCTGTTCGTGATCACTGAGCTAGTAAGGGGTAGAAGATGTAGAATCTGAACTCACTTCTTCTAAATCTAGGTTTGTTTGTTTGTTTTAATGAGCTTGCTAACACAACATCAAAAAAAGTAAATTGTTCATTTATCACGGAGGTCTGTACCAAAGGAAACCACAAGGAAAAGAAAATATAGATGCACACAGGCAGTAAGTTCTAGATGCCTGAATGTATCATGTCATGCTAAAACTAAGTTAACCTGAAAGTAAGGCTGTAAAAACAATCCTCCAGTTCCTGCCTTGTTACTAAATTAAATTAACATTTACCCAGGGCCTAGATGTTTCAGATACTAGAGACATAAGGAATATGAAACTAACTCTTCCTCAGTCCAATGAAGCAAAGAGAGGGCTATCACACAGTGATATTCATTCGAAAAAGTATCAACAAAGTGTTTTCAGAGAATGTGAGGAGTCCGGGATCAATCCCTCTCTAATTTCCAACAGAAATCAGAAACTCAAAATATCAGTGGACTCTTAATTCAATCATTTTAGTTTCAACTGGGTGGTGTAAACGATTAAACTCAACAACTAGCTGAAAGGTTGGTGGTTCAAACTCACCCAGAGGTGCCTCGGAAGACAGGCATGGTGGATCAGCTTCCGAAAGGTCACAGCTTTGAAAACTCTATGGAGCAGTTCCACTCAGCACGTAAGGGGTCGCCATGAGTAGGAATCAACCAGTCAGCAACTAATAACAACAGCATACAATTTCTGACACCACTTCCAAGTCCTTATGACCAGTCTCATTTTCTCGCCAGTTCCTGATTTTGCTGGGTAATTCCAGCCATCTAAAATGATGCATCATCTAGCATCTGAAAGCCTGCTCTTAGGAATTGCGTTTCTCTCATTCTTCAAAAGTGTGTGCAGATGACTTTTCTGCTAGATGAGAACTGGGTATGTTTGGCAACAGTAACCTTCAAATTCAACACGCCACCCCTTGATTGCAGTATGTCTCTTCTATTCCACAACTTTCAATTTTCCATCATTACTCAGAATTTAGAATTTATAATCTGGTTTTGTTTCTCTTGAGTTATAAGCTCCTTCATGGAAGAAATCATAAATTCTTAAAGCTTTTTGTGCCAAATAACAAGACAGCATAACGGACCCTCTAAACAATACCAATATTTTAAAATACACAAATATTATAGCTGAATCAAATTCTAGTGGAAAAAAAAATATATATGGGAAGAAAATATAGTAAGACCTTGGTAAATATTAAAAGGATATATTTTTAAAAATCGACAATATTGTGAAGCAAAGTAAATTGAAAACAACCGGTTGATGGCTGGTTATTTAATGCACGCCCTGTAAAAACCACAAGGAAATCAAATAAATCTGAGAACAAAGGATTTAGTTAGAATTGTCTGGTCTAAAAGAAGGATCCTTGAGAAGCTTTCAAGGGGTGAAAAAGACCTGTAAGTAGGACTTCTTTATCGTCTACCATGGCAGACCTCACCTCATCAGTTGACTGATGAGTGGTCAGTTAACTGAGAGGGTTATCTGAAGTGGGTAATACAAAATAGATAAATAACATCTACCTACCCACCTACCTACCTACCTATCATCTACCTCAAACCTGTCACCGTCAAGTCAATTCCGACTGAGTTTCATATATATACCTACATCTTATACAAACCCACACACATCATGGGTCTTCTAAAATTTCCAAATGCTTACAATTTTTTTATCAGTCTTTTATGGTTGCCTCACTGACACTTAATTTGATATTTCAAGGGCTTTACTTTTATCAAATTTTTTTCCAAAGCACTCTCTTTCTCAGTCATAGACGAATTTTCTTTTCATTCTCAAATTTTACCAGTTTATATATTTAATTTATTTTAATAAACATAAAAACAAGCACAAATGCCATAACGGGTACGGAACGAACACCACCGACTGTTCATAAATATACCACTAGCAGCAGGAGAAATGTAGATGGGTTACATCAGAGATGGCAGGCTCTCAGCATGCTGGGGTCTATGGGCATCAGCTTGTGCATTCACGGAACGTCAGTCCAGAGAGTATCGGTTAAACGAAGATGGGGCAAGGGGGCTTCTACTGTACTTTCTTAATCCGTGTGTCTTTATCATCATAGGGCAAAATTTCCATCTCTCCCTCACATTTAACACCCATCAATGCTTCAACCACCAACTATTTAGAACAAAAAGCTATAACCACTCTTTATTTGGATCCCTGGTGGTGGGTGGCACAGTGGTTAAGAGGTTGGCTGCTAACCAAAAAGGTCAGCAGTTCGCATCTAATAACTGCTCCTTGCAAACTGTATGGGGCAGTTCTACTCTGTCCTAAAGGGTTGCTATGAGTCAGAATCAACTCGATGGCAATGGGTTTGGTTTAATCTTTATTTAGTGTAACCAGTTCTTATCGGCTATGCCAAGCTAGTAGAACCTTTTCACACTACCCACCTAAAAAGTAACCTCTACATGTGTATACATTTCCAAAATTACACGTGTAATTCATTTGGGTTTTAGGATGAAAACTTAGCAATTAGAAAAAAAAAAAATTACATAGGTCAAGCAATCCACTTGAAAACACGACAGCTCTTTAGCTCTAACAATTAAGATAGGTTGCCTTAGCATCAAAAAATAATCTCTAGAATTGACTCATTGGTTCCTCATTTATAAAGTAAGAGGTGGGCCAAGGACTCACTCACCCTTAATATAATTTCTGATTCTGATACGGAATTTTTTTGAGGGTCACATTCCATTTTAAGATATTCTTGATACATTTTAGCCAAAACTTTGGACTGTAATACAGTATTATTAAGTGAGCTATCAGGCATAAATTGTGCCAACCCATTGCCGTCGAGTCAATTCCGACTCATAGAGACCCTACAGAATGGAGTAGAACTGCCCGATAGGGTTTCCAAGAAGCAGCTGGTGAATTAGAACTGCTGACCTTTTCGTTAGCAGCCGAGCTCTTAACCACTGCGCCACAGGCTCCTATAATCTGTGCCAGAACCTTTTATCTGCATACACAGCAGGACCCAAAACTAGTATCACTGAACTGAATTATACCAGTCAGAAAAGTCAGAGGCTGGAGAAGCCACAGAGACCTGCGAAAGCCAACAATGCAACTTAATGTCCTTTCCATGTCCAGAACAATTCACCACACAGCTTCTGCAAGAGATGAATGATGATGGCAGCAGCAAGTAAAGGAGAAATGCAAGATACGGAAGCCTAGCCAATGTTCCATTTGTAATTTGTCACATCACAGCACAACAAGACTCCTGCAATTTACAATTTATAATGTGGGCAATTTACAATTCAAATGAGTGCCTTGATTTTTAAAAGAATGGACTCGGTACACATCAGTCAGTATGACACAAAAATGCCCGGTCAGGTTCATTCTAAATGCACGTTTTATTTGATACTGTTAACTAATCACTATCATTACTTTTACTGTTTACGGATACAATATTTATTAGGCAAAACGTAATTTGGAATCCTTTCTTGCACCCAAACCTAATTCATTTTCTGACTTCCCGAAATATTTATATCCTGATTAGACATATTAGGTCCTTAAAACTGTTATAATAAGGTGATTTATTTATTTCTGGGGCAGTGTTAAAAAAACTACTCTCAAAGAGGAAGACTGAAAAGGAAAACACCACATAGAATCCTTTCCAAGACACTAAAAAAAAAAAAAAAGATGGGAAGATGCAAAGCAAGAGGGGGGAGACCTAGTTTAGTGCTAAGGAAGAGGATTTAGGCGCCAGCCACTCCTGAGTTTGCATTGTGGTATTAGACTCTGACTTCCTACTATGGCCTATGGCAAGACTCTTAATTTGCTTGCATCAATTTCCACATCTGTAAAATGGGGCTGATGATAGTTACCCACCTTACAGGCATGCTGTGAGAATTAATTAGTGTTTGTGAAATGCTTTGAAGATGAAACACGCTATGTAAACGCTAACCATTATTATTATGAGACAACTGTCAAATGCTATAATTAAACAACTGTAAGTCCCACAGTATGACCTCCTCCAAAAAGCAATCATAGTTCCGTGAGGAAGGAGCACGAGCTCTAGCTTTTCCCCTTTCAATCTTTTAAACAAAAACAGGAACAAAACCCAAGCCTTTTATTTTGTACTTGCAACAAGCTAAGAATCTACACTCCTGGTAAGCTTGAAACAAACAATTTCATGAAGTCCCTATGGCAGCAGTTTTTGAAGCAGGCTGGTGTCCTAAGGGATGTGAAAGCCCAAAGGAAAGGAAAAAAAAAAAAAAAAAAGAGTAAGACAGGATATTTTCAACACCAGGTGAAAAACAGGCAAGCTATACTGTTGCTACTATCTTATGGAAAAGAAGCTCAGTGTACCACAGTGTTGATAAGGATTAAATTAACTTTCGGCTTATGTGGGTTCTGCTGCTACGGTTATTGGGTTGTTTACACCCACCTCTAATATCAAGAATTCAGATATTTATTTCCCTCAATATTAGAAACAGTGTACAAACTGCTAAATTATTAGCTTTCCAAAGACCCTCTAGAAGAATTCCTTTTTTATTTTTCAGCCATCTGTGATTTTTCTTCTAAAGAACTGTTTACTTTGTGGCAACTACTAGGTCTTTTAGTTTATGCAAGAGAGCATTAAAGAAAAAAAGAAAATGGTCGATTTTTTTTTCTTCATCCAAGATTCATTTTAGTAACTTGTTTAAGTGAAAAGTCTTTACTTTCATGTACCATGAAGTCATTTAAAATGACCCCAAAATGAAAGATACTTTACCTCAAGGCAAAAAAGAGTTTAACTTAGCCTAGTTTTTAAAATGTCCACTTCATCAGTTTGTGGATCATTTCCTCATCTTATAAAATCCTTAGGTTTTGCTCTGACAAAAATAATTTAAGAAAAGATTTCCCTGAAATTCTTCTAAGAACATTTCCTAAATGCTCATGTCTACTGAAAACATAGTACTAAAACTATCCTTAATATTAAAACATAAAAATGAAAATATCCTAAATGGTGAAAATATAGAGGTTTTTCAAATCATTATTTATAATTCATCAAGACAAGATGTACAAAAATGTATTTAAACATGAAAGAAAATCCTCCTAAGATATTAGAGGCTTTAAAGGAAATTTCAGGCCCAGAGAAGAATACTTCCAAATTCCTGAAGAGGCACTTCGGTGGACATAACAAAGGGAATGAAACATCAGGGACTGGTGGTAAAAGGAAGGATAGAGCACCAAATTCTCAAATTCACATTTAAGCCCATCATGATGTAGTCCTACCTGAACCCGAGCCAGCCACGGCCCCCTCTTTAGCCCTCAGTTTCTTCATCAATAAAATGGGAGTAATAGTATCTATCCCTTAGTATTGTTGTAAGAGAATTTAATGAATTAATACTTTTTTTTTTAACTGCCTAGTCTTCAAGAACGCTGTGAGTGTGCTCTATACAATGTTTGCTTGGACATAGAGGTGTCTGGCAGCCACTGAACTTGAAGTACTGTGCCTCCTTAACTGACGAGACGTCAGCTACTGCTATACCAAACACTCTAGCATGATAAATTCTTGTCATTATTCCTGAAAATATTAACTAAAAAATTGTATTGATCTGCTCAAAAAATCAGTCTTCGAGAACACTGTGAGTGTGCTCTATACAATGTTCGCTTGGACATAGAGGTGTCTGGCAGCCACTGAACTTGAAGTACTGTGCCTCCTTAACTGACGAGACGTCAGCTACTGCTATACCAAACACTCTAGCATGAAAAATTCTTATCATTATTCCTGAAAATATTAACTAAAAAATTGTATTGATCTGCTCAAAAAATCAGTAGGTATCCGGCAACTTAAGAAAATCGGTTTCATGGACAAGATTTATGCTAATATGAAGTTATATACAGTATAGGGTCACTATGAATTGGAATCAACCCAACAGCCGAACACTGGAGCAGTGGTTAAGCATTTGGCTGCTAACCAAAAGGTCAGCAGTTCGAATCCACAGCTGTTCCTTGGAAATTCTACGGGGCAGTTCTACTCTGTTCTATAACGTCACTATGAGTTGGAATCGACTCAGCGGCAAAAAGTTTAACATTAAATTAAACACAACTATTTTTGCCTGACAGGCAGGGACTGAAGCCCACTCACTCTTAACATTTCTATTAGTTCAAAATGTTTATTTTTTAAATTACTTTATTAATTACTCTATTTTCCAGGAAAGTATAATTTTTGTAGGATTCATGGTTTATGCTTTTGTGAACCATTACAGAGGGTGGTCTTTGGATTTTATAAGTAATTGAACCTAACAGGAGAAAAAAGAGGAAGAGAGTAGGAGGGGAGGAAGGAGAACACGAAGTAACTTTCCAGTCCAAAATACTGAAATCTCTTCTGTTTTCAACTTTTCATATACTGTTTAAAGTTCTGATTATTAAATATAGTTGTGTAAAAACGCAGATAGCAATACATGCTCTTTAAATGACTTAGGGACTGTCCCTTGAAATAAGCCAAAGAATTTGGTTTGATTATTTTTTTAACAATTGAATTTTGAGAATGCTACACAAAATCCTCTCTGTCAATCTCATTATCATTTGCAGGTCTTATATGTAGTTTTGCAGGTAGATACATGTACATGGTTTGAAAGGGTAATTATTTACAATGCTTTTTACTCTTTCTCTTTGTCAGAAACTATTCCCATAAAGTGCAGGCAAGCACATGAAAAAAAAAAAAAAACACGTCGGTGAAAAAATATACTGAAATAAAAAAACAAAGCTTGCCTCTCTATGGACCCATTTTAGAGTTCCTTTTAAGGCTGTAGATGTGATAAGCTGTGTGATCAGACCACAATAATTATACTTTTACTTCCTCTATTTAGTTGCGCTCTTGGCTGGATGGTCAAAGGGCTCAAGTTCAATAGTTAATATTGTGTTTTCTTAAGAGTACGTCTCTAATTCCTACCTAGATAATTCTTAATCTGTTCTTTATTATATCTAAAACGCTAGGACCTTACTGGTAGCTACTATTAAATAATCTTAAAATGTAGAAAGTCACTAAAATACCACAAATGTTCAACGATGCCATTATTCTACTCTTGAGACCATTTGAAAGTAAAAGACAAAATAAAAACTAAACAGATCAAGACAACTTACAGTACTTCCTAAAAAATAACTGTGCTCACAAAGAGTAGGCATTTGATTATATTTCAGATGCAGATTCAATTTACATTGATGGAAAAAAAAATCTGACACACCTAATCATTTACCAATACTCAACTTCATAGTATCTTTTAATTACATTTTATAAATCCATTCTTTGAAGTTATTTCTAGGACAAATGAGTCTATGGTTTTACTTCAAGAGCAGACTCAAAAAAGGAAAAACGAATACAAAATTACATGGATCAAATGCGCATACTGCAATTAATTTCACAATTCTGATTCTTATATCTCCAGATATTAGAGTACAAAAAAACCTGTAGACAACATAGTTTATAATCTGATAAAAATAACGAGATGAGAGTGCCTTTATTATCAACCCCCTCTTAGGGGAAATCAAAAAAGCCTTTAGAAATTGTCTACATCGTAAACTTGACTTGGCATTATTTTTATACCAAAACCTGAAGGGTGGCCGATAAGCAACACAGTTTCTTCAGTGGGCATTTAAAAGAAATAAAATTCTACAGATCTGGATATATTCAATTACATACACAGCATTTGCAATAATAATTCTCCTATAAAAATTCCAATACAAACTACAAAAGAAAAAAAATGCTATAGTAATAGGGGACTTTCTCTAACAATCAGTATTCCAGTATATTTAAGTGATACTTGAGATATTTGTTTTTAATTCCATAAGTACAGAGTAGCATTTGTTTTAATATTTCACACTGAATTTGACATACATATTCTTATTCTTGGTGGTTCGAGAAAAGAAATAATATATACCCAATGAATATAGATACCAGTAAACTTGGACAAAGCAGTTGATCTACCTAAGTATTCCTTACTGTAAACTGAATTAGCAACTTCTACTTTGAAATAAGTTTGCTGAGTAGAGGTTCGTTTAGAAGCAGACTGGTGAAAGGAGGACAAAAGTCCACAAGTACAGACAAGGAGCAGTTATTAAATTATTCTCAGGAAAAAAAAATCTGAATTCTATGTAACTTTTTTTACAAAAGCCCGGTTCAAATGTTTAAATAATAAAACTGCCATTACAGCTGTCAACTGCATTTGAAGTTTATCACTGACAATAATTTCCTAGCAATTAGGTTTTTAATCTAGCATCCAAATAAGGGATGTTTACTTAATCTTATTTTTAAATTATATTAAGAAATATATCGAATGGTGTAATTCATGCCTGAAAAAAATCATAAAAGTGCCATATCAAACAGAAAACACTTAGAAGATGTTTTTACTACCCATTTTTGTTAAAACTTTCTAAACATCAGTTGTTTTTTTAATCAAGGAAGGAAGTAGACAAAGAATGACTGCATGGTTCTCGTTCTCTCTCTCTCTCCTTCCCCTCTCCCTCTTCCTCTCTTTTTATTCTCCACACTAAACTGAGATAATTCCCTATGTCTCTATAGCTTTAGCTGGGTCAGTGAAGCATGAAGTTGAAGCTCATGGGCATGCTGTAGAGAGATCTGGGTGTGAATTCCAGTCCCAGCACTGGCTAGCTCTGTGATCTTAGGCAAGTTACTTGGTACACTGGTCATTAAATGCACTGCGCATCCTTAAATGCTCCAATAATGGAGAACACTCAGCATAATTAGCTTTAGGAAAATCAAAACTTCTTTCTTGGGCTTCTCTTCTCCCCCTCCTTGCTCCCACCATGTTCCTCTCTAAAGAACTTCTCTCCTATCTGGCTGCATTCCCCTGGCTCTCTAGCTGGACTCTCTTCCCAGTAAAAACCACACTCCTAAATAGTAGTCTTCATGTTAGCAATCTCTCCACCACTTCTTCTTGTATACTGTATTTATCTGAATTTTCCTCTTGGGTTCTGCTTTCTGCTTTGAACAGCTAAATAACTACCTGAAAACTACACTGTGCTGGCGTGTAAATACTAGAAGTGAATGAATATGTGGCTACTCTAAAGATTACTTCTATTTTGACAAAAAACACTTACTCATCACAAGCCTAAATCTAAAGAAATCAAGTCTTAATCTCAGGCATCATAGGAACCAAATCAATGAGAATAAGTTGGAGAATTGGGAAGGAGGAGAAAACATTTCTGAAACTTAGAAGCCAAGGCACAGAGAAAGGTAGAGACCAACCAGAACAACGTTCGAAAACCCTTAACGTTAGGCTCTTGTATCTTCCTAACAGGCATATTACTCTCCTGTGGGTCTATAATTAAAGTTTCAGGTATTGCTAAATAAGACTAAATTCAAATTCATAAAAGAGTTGGTAAGGGATAAATAATATTCCCCAGCATAAACTATGGCATGCCTTATTCAGACTGCCAGTCTTAATCACATAGGCTTCTGATTGCTAACAATTAAAATTCTGATCTCCTTTTCTTTCCTTTAATAGATGAAAGCCTTTGTGAAGAAGATGTAAAATTCACCCTGTCATCTTACTGACAAGTGGCACCGAGGTGGTAAAGTGGTGTATTAATACTGATTACACTGATTAATAGTACTGTAAAAATTGGTTCAACGGAGCTTTAACATTTTTTAAAGGAACAGATGAGAGACATACTGGGCAGAATATATAATTGTTCTATTTTATTCTATCACAAAGAGGAATCTTTGAAATTTGTGAATTAAGGTGGAGGATGAGCTATTTCTAGTTTTAATCAATACGTTCATTAAAAAAAAATGATTGTTGTTAGTTGCCATCCAGTAGATTCCAACTGATGGTGACACCATGTGTGCAGAGTTGAAAGGTTTTCAAGTCCGTGACCTTTCAGAAGCAGAGCACCAAGCCTATCTTCCTAGGCATCTCTGAGTGTGTTCGAACTGCCAACCTTTTCGGTTAGTAATCAAGTGCTTAACCACTTGCGCCACCCAGAGACTCCTTAAAATGATAAAAAAACCAAACCCATTGCCGTCGAGTCAATTCCAACTCATAGCGACCCTATAGGATAGAGCAGAACTGTCCCATAGGGTTTCCCAGGAGTGACTGGTGGATTCGAAGTGCTGACCTTTTGGTTAGCAGCCAAGCCCTTAACCACTATGCCAGTTAAACCCCTCATCAGCACTAGCAGGAATCTTTAAGAAAATAACGCTCAAGGTATAGGACCAAAACCCAAAAAAAAGCCAAACCCATTGTCGTCGAGTTGATTCTGACTCATAGCGACCCTATAAGACAGAGCAGAACTGCCCGAAGGGTTTCCAAGAAGCGCCTGGCAGATTTGAACTGCCAACCCTTTGGTTAGCAGCCGTAGCACTTAACCACTAAGCCACCAGGGTTTCCAGGTATAGGACAGAGCCTGTCAAATATACACACTGTCAATCTTCCTCACGCAATTGAATACGTATCCAGTATTGTTGTCACAAGAGTCAATATTGATTGTAATTCCTAGGGAAACAACATACTGCATAAAATGATGGCATCAATATCATAAACTCTTATAAAGAAGAGTAAAAAGTTTCAATACAGACATTGGTACAAATGCTCTCAGATATATCCTACTTCACTCCAATGTCAACCTGGAAGATTACTAGAAAGGGACTCCCCTCTCCATCTTTTGACAGCTAAGGGAACACACTCTGGGAGTTTTGTGGCTTACACAAGTTCTAGCTAGTTAAGGCAGATTTAGGAGTCTCAGTCAAGTAGCCTTTTACTGTAGTATTTTTTTAAAAAAAAAAACCTTCAAATAATATTTAAGATACATAAAGCGTAAGTATAAATTAGAGCTTTACTGAATGAACTCAAGGTAGCCACTTGTTTTCTGCAGTGCTTTTCACATCATGACTATGAAGCAACACTATAATGGGCAAAGCTGGCCTCATAAGCCCGTACAGATAACAGATGCTATAAAAGTCTCCGCTTGCTTTATAAATAATAAGACGATGAACGATTTCTAGTGGTAACAAATAATCATGGAGAGTTTAAAAATTCTTGGACAGTGTGCTAATGGAAAGAAAAGAAATCAAAAACAGCTTCCTAGCAATAAAAAGAGGAGCCGTGGGCTTAGAAGCCAGGCACTCTAGCACTATCGAGTCAGACAGATGTGAGCCCCCACGCCAGCTCAGCCACTAATTAGCTGTGGGACTTTAGGTAAGTCACCCAACCTCTCTGAAGGTCAGCATCCTTACCTGTAAAATGGAGATAGTAATAATTAGTGCCTAAATCAGGAGGCTCTTGTGAGGATTAAATGATAATGCAGCTCTTTTAACTGCTGACTACTTGTTGTCATTACTAATTGCAGTTGTCCAAATTAGAAATGGCGGCTTTGCAAAGCAGTTACCTCCCTGATACTGGAAATCTTCTACCAAGCCTGGACAGGAAATCTATCTGTTAAAGAACATCATGTAAAGAATTCTTGGCATTAGGCTGGTATTCTTGGAAATCTATAACTTATTTCTGGAAGTCCCTTCCACACCTTGACTAAGTTAAGTTTCACCAACCTTTATACCGAACTCCAGTCACTGTGAGTATAAATATTAACAAAATCAGTCTTTGTCCTTAAGAGATTTTGTTCAACTGGGAGAGACAAAAACACAGACACGGTCTATCAGTGATATAAGTTCTATAAACTTAGGGCTCAGGAAGGGTTTCCTCAAAGAGATAACCCCAATCTGGATAATCCTGAAGATAAGGACATGGAGGGCCTTCGATGCCAAGCAAAAGACTCCAGTCTTAACTCTGAAATCTCATAAAAGGCACATACCTCCCTCTGGCTGGAGTGTGAAGGATGAATTTAATAGGAACAACACCGGAAACAAAAAATGCCAGTTCACCAACGCAAAACATTTTTTTACACCAGATGATAGAAAAAAAAAATATGTCCAATAAATTATTTACATTTTAATTTTCCAAAATTATTAGGATATGTAGACATTTGATGATTCTATAACGGATTTATAAAAGTTGAGCCTATGACCTAAGTCAAATTTCAGAAGCATAGGAACAAAAGCTTTTCGGGGCTCCAGCTCCTGTATCATCTCAGTGCTAAAAAGTGCGTATTGTGACCAAAAAACGCACATCTTTGCTCTAAGAATTATAAATTCTACACTTACTTTACAGTTTCTTTTCTAGGCTTTTCCAGAGCCAATGCTTACATACTGTATATGGTTTAGTCCCTGTTAAACATACATTTAAAAATTCCATTTTTTGCAAAGTAAATGGGGCAAATGCATGCTACTGAAGTCTTTATCATCAAAAGCTGGATAACTCACATGTTTTATGTGCACACTATTTAGAGTCCAAAGAAGCAAAGCCGATTTTGATGACTATGATGCTTCCAGTAAATTGAATGAAATGATTAGTATAAATTTTTTTTCAAAGTGCTTTTGAATAGACTTATATCTGTTTTTTCTAAACATCTTATATTGCATTAAAAATATAATTGAGCAGAATATGATTGCACGAAACAAAATTATGTTCAAAGGCAGAAGTAAAATGCATTTTACAATCTAAGCTGGGGAGAATACATTTGCAACACTTAATTTAGTGCATCCGTTTTATAGCTAGATTGCTAACACAGCAGAAAAGCAAGCCAGTCTGTCTGCTCTCACCTCCATGCAATGCCTGCCTTTTGCAGGTGTGCCTCAAGGACTTCTCCCTCTTACTCTTTGAATCATCTTGCAGACACTAATGAGCATTGCTCTTCAGCTTTAATTATTGGCCCCTGACAAGTCAACATAATAGGAATCAGCTTAACCAAGCATACTCCCTAGTGACATGTTCAATTACTCAGGTTGTACTTCTCCAGGAGAGGTCTGAGGGGTTGCTAATTTAACACTGTCAAAAAAATAAACATAGGTATCACTTACAGTTTATCTTTTGACCTTTATGTTACCAAATCTAACAGGATATGCTCCCCCCCCACCCCCGGAAAGGATCTGCAGATTAAGTGTGCTACAAGGCCATTCCAAAAAAAATTAAAGAAACTGTCTGAGGTCCACACCGATGAATGAGGTTATATAATGTGCTTTGTTATCTACAAATGCTACAGCTACTGAGTCACTTCATATCTCTTAAAAAAAAAAAAACTCTTATCTGTCCTCTGCTACTAATGCTTTGTAAGTTCACCTTAGAATAAAATAATAACCCTGTTATCTTTCACCCAAACACTAGTTACCACAAGTGTAAAATTAAATGCACACTCAACTAAGAACATTAATAATTATTTTTCACAAGAAATTTCCAAGGGTATGGAAATAAACTGGTATTTTAATTCACCAACAGTAGTACAGTAGTTTGCTTAGAAACTTAACATAACCAACAAATCGTACCATAATTGAGTTACACCATTAAGATTGTTTTTATTTTTTTTTTTTTTAGTAATTTGGTGGCTATAATAAATGTTCTTATAAAACTTAAATTCTCCCTTTTATAGAACCATTGAAGGTATAGTGTTTGCCAACCTTTTTTTTTCTTGTTCAAAATACTCTTACCTTCAAAGTTTAATCCTAGCAATGAATAAACTAGAAATGACTAATTAAATGTGGCCCAGTCCAGAATACACAGCCCTTAGAATGTTGTAATGTTAAAATGCATCACTACCTACTAGGGAGAGGAGGTCCTAGACAGTAAGATGGCTCTTCACAAATTCATTGCATCTGCTGCAAAAAGGAACCCAAAGCATGTGCTGTCATGGTTTTGGGACAGTTAGAACTTTATATTAAAACTTAATTTTTAAATAACACTAAATTATATATTTTCTATCATATTCTTATGATTGGGTAAATAGTAGTCTGTAAAGATTACTGAGCTGTAGCCTTTAAAAGAAGTAGAACCATGTACACTTCAATTTTGTGTAACTGTAATGTTTAGGTCAGTGTCGGGATCACCTAGCGTACCTGTTAATGTAAATAAGGAATGAATGAATTCCGTATCTAACTCCCTCCAAATATAGGTAGATACAAAGTATTTTAAAAATATCTCATATTTCTTCCTTTCTCACTTAACACACTAATATGAATTTTAGCTGTTCAAAACCTTTCTAGAATAAAATAAAAAAGCATTGCTGCTTGTTATATGTGATATGTTATTTTCTAATATTCTATTTTCTCCTTTAATGATAAGGAAAATTTTGAGTAAGCTGTCTATTCAGGAAACTGTAAATATCATTACATATATTAAGTAGCTTAATTTTCCACTCCATTTACTTTTCTAAGCTAAAATACTGTGACGATAGGTATTGCTGATACTCTGAAACTCTGATTGCTTTTCCTCATTTTCACAGCAACACAAGAGTAAGTGAATTCATATTAGAATTATTGAATCCTTCACTTCAACAAATAAGGGCTGAAATATCTAAGGAGGTTATGCTTTTTCAGAATGGTTTCTTTGAAAAGCCATAATATTTTAAATTCTCAACTTTTTTACTAACATAAAATAAGTATCTAAATTTCTGGTCTAATTAGAAATGGAGAATATTCCTCAAACTACTAATCCTTTAATAAACTTATAAACAGACTCGAATTGATAATTGTTTGCTAAACTTGATTTCTAAATTTATAGTCTTTCTTAAACACTGTTTTTTCTCTGAAATCTTCAAAATTAATTTTACAGTACATTGAGGAAATAATTTTTCATTTCAAATAAAAAATTTTAATAGTGTGGAATGTTTAATATTGTGGAATATTAATAAGCATTTCCATGAGAGTATTTATACGATTACTTTACTTGTCATTTACTAAATTTGTTCCTCAAAAGCATTCTTAAGTTTAATGCAAAGCAAACAAATGAAGAGGAAAATTGTTTAAAACTGGTTCAGCATTTCTAGGCATTAATGAATAATAGGAGAGAATTGTTTTCCTCCTCTCAAGCCCTCAGTGATGTTCTAAGGATAGAGCCCCACCTGTCTTGAAAGGGGGCTTTCCAAAATGACAAAACAGAACTCCCAGTCCAACCCAGATCCCCACCTCAAACCCGAGGCACATGCAAAGGGGAAGGCTATTTCTGTATCCCCAAATTCAATGACCCAACCCTTTCCTAGCATCAATCTTACTCCAAAAACATCATGACACACACACATAACACAAAAGGGTGCAAAATAAAAGGAATGGTTTAGAGTGGTGAAACTGAACTGTGCTTCATTTTCAAACTTCAAAATACAATTCCTCTGTAAGTATTATGGACAAAATAAGCCACTCATTATGGCAAACGAGAAGTGCAACACAGTCTTCGATGAAAGATTTACATCAGTTCAGTAGCACAGCCCGCAAAGCCTGGTTAAATATGAGATTTATCAATGTAATAATAGAAGCAGAAACACATTACAGAGCGGAGGCCAAGAAGAAGAGATAAGTCTTTCCAAAGAGATTAGAAAGGAGGTGAGTCAATGGAGCTCTGAGATAAGGGTCAGCTGGTCCAGATGGCACAGGTTCAGAGGAAAAGGCCCTTTGAGAGGTGTGACAGGGGGAAGAGGGAGAAAGGAGGCCCAGTGACATATGAGGAGAGGGACAAAGGAAGGAACAGGGAGACTGAGACAATTCGACGATAATGAGCATAAATGAAACAGGGCTAGGGGGTGAGAATAAGTGATTCTACTTCAAACACTGAGGGGACTCTTCTTCCACTCCGTGGTTACTGATACTTTCCTATCATCTCTCCCGAAAATATCTGTGGGAGTCTCATTCTCCAAACCCTAAACTCTAAAAGCTATTCAGTGTCAAAAGCAAATACAGACACTTAACAATGACTGGGTTTTCAAATGTAAGGCTCCTATGAATGGATGATACTGGAACTAACAAGGTAGTTAAAAATATTCAAATTTGTCTTCTTCTTCTGCCAACTTGGCTGTTACAACTTTCATTAAAATACCAAGTAGAATTTCGCATAGACTCTGCATTACTAGGCTACGTGCATCAAATGTAGGAGAAGATAAGGTAAACGGAACAGATTATTTCAACATTTGTGTTTCTCACTTCAACATGAGGCCTCTTTTTTCATTATTAAAAATAAGAAAACTAACAGTTAGTCATAATGTTTCCAATATGTTATCAAGCACTAGTGACCTTTTCCATGGATTTCAAAAATCAAATTTGTTTGGCAAGAAATTCTCCTCTTTCCCTGAACTGATCTATTTCCTCAGACGAGAGGGTGTGAAGCAGAAGGCTAAAGGGGACAAGATAAGGAAACATAACATCAGCATATGGTCACGTGGGTGGAGCTTAAGCCAGCATGTTTCCACATACTGCTGCAAACCAGTAGTCAGCACACAAATAGCATCTTCTGCTAAGACACGCTAAATTATATCATAGAACTGTAAAGAGTAAGTGCGATTTCAATGTGGTCTAACCAGTCCACATATTAATCACCAATAGAGATGGTAAAAAATTAACCATTCAAAGGTTAACCAAGCACACTAGCAACCACGAAACTTCAAGGTTCATGTTGGTAACTAACGCTTTCCCCCAAAAAAGTTTTAAATTTGTCTTTTAAATAACGAAGCCTTTCTTAAACTACCAGATGACAAAATATTTTTAAAACAGAGAAATTGATTGCAGAATATATATATTAATGAGTTGAAATGGACTGGTAATTGCCATTTTAAATCCCATAATCATATATATGGTATACTATACTGGGAAGGACAAATTGAAGACGAATGGCCTCACATTCATTGTCAAAAAGAACATTTCAAGTTCTATCCTGAAATATGCCACTATCAGTGATAGGATAATATCCATATGCCTACAAAGACGACCAGTTAAAACGACTATTATTTAAATTTACCACCAACCACTAATGCCAAAGATGAAGAAAATGAACATTTTTACCAAATTCCGCAGTCTGAAATTGATCAAACATGAAATCAAGATGCACTGGTAATTACTGGTGATTGGAATGTGAAAGTTGGAAACAAAGTAAAAGAGTCAGTAGTAGTTGGAAAACATGGCCTTGGTGACAGAAACAACACTGTTGAGATCACATGATAGAATTTTGCAAGACCAATGATGTCATCATCGCAAATACCTTTTTTCAACAACATAAACAGCAACTATACATGCAAACCTCGCGGGATTTAATACAGAGAAATCAAATTAACTACATCTGTTGTGGAGATGATAGAGAAACTCAACATCATCAGTCAGAACAAGACCAAGGGCCGACTGCAGAAGAGACCATCAATTGCTCATACGCCAGCTCAAGCTGAAGCTGAAGAAAATTAAAACAAATCCACGTAAGCCAAAATTTGACCTTTCGCATATGCCACCTGAATTTAGAGACCGTCCCAAGAATACATGTGGCAAAATGAACATTAATGACTAAAAAAAAAAAAAAAAAACCCATTGCTGTCAATTCTGACTCATAGCAACCCCACAGGATAGAGTAGAACTGCCCCATAGAGTTTCCAAGGAGCGTCTGGTGGATTCAAACTGCTGACCTTTTGGTTGGCAGCCGTAGCACTTAACCACTACGCCACCAGGATTTCTTTAATGACTGAAGACCATACAAATTGTGAGATGACATCATACATGAAGTAAACAAAAGGTCATTAAAAAGACAGCAAAGAATGAAAACAAGAAAATACATGTCAGAAGAGACTCTGAAACTTGCTTTTGAATGCTCTAGCAGATAAAGTGAATGGAAGAAATGATGAAGTACAAGAGCTGAACAGAACATTTCAAAGGGCAACTCAACAAGCAGGTAAAGTATTTTAATGAAATGTGCAAAGACCTGGAGTTAGAAATCCAAAAGGGAAGAACACACTTGGCATTTCTCAAGCTTAAAGAACTAAAGTAAAAATTCAAGCCTCAAGTTGCAATATCGAAGGATTCTACGGGAAAAATATTGAACAATGCAGGAAGCATCAAAAGAAGATGGAAGGCATATACAAAGTCATGTACCAAAAAGAATTGGTCAACATTCAAACATTTCAGGAAGCAGCATATGATCAAGAACTGATGGCATTGAAGGAAGAAGTCCAAGCTGATTGAAGCCACTGACGAAAAACAAGGCTCCAGGAATTGATGGAATACCAACTGAGATGTTTTAACAAATGGATGCAACACGGGGGGTGCTCACTAGTCTATGTCAAGAAAATTTGGAAGATGGGTACCTGGCCAACTGACTGGAAAAGATCCATATTTGTGTCCATTCCAAAGAAAGGTGATCCAACAGAGTGCAGAAATTATCAAACAACATCATTAATATCACATGCAAGTAAAATTTTGCTGAAGATAACTCTAAAGTGGTTGTAGCAGTACATCAACCGGGAACTGCCAGAAATTCAAGTCATATTCAGAAAAGGACTTGGAATGAGGGATATCACTGCTGATGTCAGATGAATCTTGGCTGAAAGCAGAAAATACCAGAAAGATGTTTAACTGTATTTTATTGGCTATGCAAAAGCATTCGAATGGGTGGATCTTAACAAATTATGGTTAACACTGTGAAGAATGAGAATTCCAGAACGCTTAATAGTGTTCAGGAGGAATCTGTACATAGACCAAGAGGCAGTTAGTTGTTCGAACAGAACGAGGGGATACTGCACAGTTTAAAATCAGGAAATGTGTGCGTCAGGGTTGTATCCTTTCACCATACTTATTCAATCTGTAGGTTAAACAAATAATTCAAGAAGCTGGACTATATGAAGAAGAATGTGGCATCAGGATCGGAGGAAGATTCATTAACAACCTGCGATATGCATATGACACAACATTGCTTTCTGAAAGTGAAGAAGGCTTGGAGCACTTACTGATGAAGATCAAAGACTACAGCCTTCAGTAAGGACTACACCTCAACATAGAGAAAACAAAAATCCTCACAACTGGACCAATAAGTGACATCATGATAAATGGAGAAAATATTGAAGTTGTCAAGGATTTCATTTTACCTGGATCCACAATCTATGCCCATGGAAGCAGCAGTCAAGAAATCAAAAGACATACTGCATTGGGCAAATCTGCTGCAAAAGACCTCTTTCAAGCGTTAAAAAGCCAAAGATGTCACTTTGAGGACTTAGGTGCACCTGACCCAAGCCATGGTATTTTCAGTTGCCTCACAGGCATGTGAAAGCTGGAAATGAATAAAGAAGACAGAAGAATTAATGCCTTTGAAGACAAGTGAAAATGACCCTTCAGCATCAGTTACTATTACTGTTTCCTTCCCAATACCACAACACGTTTCAAGCACCACGGCTGTTGCTTGTTTTTTATCCCAGAGTTGGAGAAGAATGATATATTTCTAAGGATGTTACTGTTTGTCATTATTAACATACACCAAAGCACTACTTCTAAACTCTCATGCAACATTGGTAATTATGGTACAATTAAGAGGTCGTGTTTTCTGAGCACCCAATAAATCTAACGTTGGGACCCAATAACCAGATTCCTAATTATGAGGGTAATACTGAGCTCAATTTACAAAAGAGATAGAAAGAAATGTCTTTGCCCTTCTCACAGACTCAAATGAAAGGTTAAGTGTTTTATGCTTCAAACCTCTGAGACTTTCAGTAAACTATAACCAATGACCAGGGATAAATGGTAAACAATATTAGAGTGATTGAGCTTAGTCTTGTATTAATAAAGACAGTAGTCATGTACTCTTAACATTGGGAGGGGTTGACGAAACAACGATAAAATTTCCTACCAGCCTTCAATAAAAGTTATTCAACCTTCAGATGGAAATCAGAAAACATATAAGGGAAAAATCAATGGCAAGTCATTGCTTAAGTCTAGCTATTCCACCTCTCCCATATAAGAAACAATCTAAACCCAATATTGGAGCCTGAGCTACTCAGGTATTCTGGCACTAGTGCTACATAGAATTCAAGGTTAAAATTCGGCACAAGGATCTTATTTCTTAGTATCTCTCATGTTGCAAAACATTTTAGCAATTAAGAACGAGAAAATACTTAACTGCTGACAAGTATAAGATTTACGTTGTGGATTCATGTTCTCCCATCATTGGCCTGTACTTAATCACTCCCTTTTTTTTTTCCCCCATCATCTACTCAGTGCAGTTCTGTAAAATTAAGATTTTTCAAAACCATAATTACAATTTGTTTTTTAATCTTATGAGGGATTGCGTGTGCTTTCAGAGTTATCAAATTATCAAGAATCGAACCTGCTAGAGATATGAAAGTACTGATTATTGGTAATAATAATAATAAAGAAGAATTGATGCACTTGAATCATGGTGTTGGCAAAGACTACAGATGTACCATGGCCTGCCAGAAGAACGAACAAATCTGTCTTGGAAGAAGTACAGCCAGAATGTTCCTTAGAAGTGAGGATGGCAAGTCTTTGTCTCATGTATTTGGACATATTATCAGAAATGACCAGTTCCTGGAGGACGCCATGCTTGGCAAAGTAGAGGGTCAGCAAAATAGAGGAAGACCCTCAAGGAGATGGATTGCCACAGCGGCTGCAACAATGGGCTCAAGCATAGCAAGACTGTAAGAATGGCATGGACCAGACAGTGTTTGGGTCTGTTGTGCACAGCGTCACTATGAGTCAGTACCAACTCACTGCCCCCTCAAAGAACAACACTATGCTAATGATAAAACAACTGCTTTAAGTAGAAATGATAAAGAATCTTTGAAAAACTCACGTGGCATAATTTTTTTTAAAGGACAGAGGGGTGAAACTTATAACCAACTTATTTTTTGCAAAGTCACTCTACCTAAAAATAGGTTGCAACTTAAATGTCAGAATACCTGTGGTTTTCAGTGCTCTTAAAGGAGCTTGAGCTTTATTTTAAATATACTCATGATTCAAAAATCTACTAAGCACTACCAAATCTCAAAGCTTTTTACTCCATGATGTTAATGCATCAGCATTATGAAATGTATTAATATTAATGAATGACAAAATGCATTATGAAGTCCTATCAAAAATGTGTTCCTTCATTTATTCTATTTCGTTTATTAATATGAACAAAAAAGTTACATTAACCCGTGGTGGTTGTCATCATATCAATACGCCACCCAGCAGCACCTGACATATTGATATTAAAGGGAGACTATTTTTTTTTTTTTTTTATAAAATAAAGCTACACCTTTATTTTAAATATAGGTAATCATCTGGATATTGCATTACTATTTGGGTAACATTAAATTCATAAATTGTCAATCTTAGGGCTATAATAAGAGCTAAGTAGGTGTGAGTGCATTCTAATTTATTCCTCGGTCTCATGAGCCACAAATATTTTACTTTGATTAGCCCTATATATTCAGATATACGAACGTGACATCAGCACCAGAGAGCTGGGACATGTTTGTCTGGTTCCCTATTGAATCCCTATTAAGGCCTTGCTCTCAGTAGTCACTAAATACATGTTTATTAAATGTGTGAATTAATCCATTTTTATCAAATCTGATGGCACAGGAGGACATTACTTTTAGAGCAGTGCAGAGTTTAAAACGAACTAAATTTGACATCACGCTTCCAAACATTTTCTTAAAAAAAAAAAAAAATCCGATATCTGTAAATCTTCATAAATCACAGCGTAAATGTACTTTTTTCTGTGTTTGCCTCCTAAACGTGAAGCTGAATTACCACGTGGTTGATTTTAACAACAGTTAGGGGATGGATACCCTGGCCTTTTAAGCCTTTTTTTTTTTTTTAATTCCTTTAGCAGCACTTTATACTTACATTATATAGTACCTCGAGTCTTAAAGGTATAAATGCTGAGCCTCCAATAAGTAATCCTATCTTGGGAGACACTAGGAAACTGAGGTGCCCAAAGCACAAGAATGAGCTGCTTATACTTTAAGAGAATTTAAAGATGACGTGCTACTCCATCTATTTTCATGTTGCAATTAATCTCCTTTTTTTTTTTTTTTTTTCCCTTTTTAACTAAAATAGAAGTAAAGCCCATGTTAAGGCTCAAAAAATTTCCGAACATCAGGAAGAGGGTTACTTAAAAGGCTACTTCCCCAGACAATAAAATGGGTCAAGAAAATACAAGCACTAAAAATCAATGATCAATATCAGGCTTGCCCAAACGAAACCCAGGAAGAAAAATTCTATTTAGAGTCCTTACAACATTAATGGGGCAGAGGAATCTTTGCTGACTAAAGCCAGAAGTTAGCAGAGAAAAGAAACAAAGACTGTTTTCATAAAATCATAACAACCATGTTGCTAAGGTGTAAAGGGGCTGTTTAAATATCTAGGTTACTCTGTGCCTTGAACTATTTTGAACATTCCAGGGAATTGCTGCTCAATCCATTTTAGGGGAAGTCCCAAATGCAAAATCAGATGCACTGTGAGAAAAGTTAAAAGGAAGGTTGACTCCGTACAAAGTAATTTATATTCCGGTGTAAACTGCCCGTTAGGTTATAAACTTTACTTTTATCAACTCTAGGCAAAACTTAAGCCCTTCAGAAACTGGACTCCACAAATACCTGGAAGTGATACGATGCACATTTATGTTTTTACAAGGCTACCTGGCAGACAGCATGGCAATGAAACAAATAACCAGTTTCACTCCCCTTTTGACTGCTGAAGTATTAAGAACCATCAGTTGAGCATAAAAAAGTCCCTGCTGAGTTGGTAACACCAGGTAAAACCTCAGCTTAAAGGCAGAAGGCTTGCATTAGGACTGGCTGACCCTTTTTAACATTAACGTTCTCTAACCTCATTACCCCTAACACGTTTATACTAAAACCCAAAATACAAAAGCTACAGCTTTATTTTCCTAAAGACTAAAGTAATATTAACATCAATCACAGTTTAGGGATATGATTACTCTGTACTAACACAATGCTTTCTATCTGCATGTTTCAAAACATTTTATAAACAAAACCCCTGTGGTGCAAAGTGAGATAAGTGTGAAGGTTACACCTATTTTTGAAATGCTTATTCCTTACTTTTGGCAATCACCAAACATTAACCTATATTCTAGTCATGTGTATGCATGGCTTACCTTCCCTAACGGACTCAAAGCACAATGAGGTCAAGGGCTACATTTTGGCCACTTGGTACATACAGTCTGAGGTTTCTGGCATGCACACGTGGCCACATGGTTTTTTTTATCTGGGTAGAGGACAAGCCACATTCTCCATTATCAGTTTTATCAAAAGAAAGATGATTTTTCATTCTCTCAACTTAATCTCAGTTTTTTTGTTTTGTTTTGTCAATCGTTTCAGAACTCCAGCAATAAAAAGGGTATGATTTGGAGCCCTGTTTTAAAAAAAAAAAAAAGGGAAGAAACAACAACAATATTATGTAATGAAAACAGAATTTTACCCTTGGTGGCCTTTACAAACAAAAAATAACCAAAACCCACTGCCATCGGGTTGATTTGAGCTCACAGAGACCCTCTAGTACAGAGCAGAACTGTCCCATATGGTTTCCAAAGCTGTAAATCTTTATGGAAGCAGACCAGCACATCCTTCTCCAGCACAGCAGCTGGTGGGTTCGAACTGCCGACCTCTGGGTTGGCAGCTGAGCGCTTAACTACTGTGCCACCAAAGCTCTGTTACAATAGTAAGGATCAAATGAAACCTGCTGTTGAGAGAGGGAGAACTGGAATAAAGTCTAAAGATCCATCCAAACTCACGCATCTTTAAGTTACTTGCTCAAATCACGCACGGCTACTACAGCAGGCAAGAAAAACAAGAGGAAATCTACCTGTGTTTGATTAGCATTAATAGTGCTCTCAATCATATATTGAGGTACCGAAAAATACACACATCTACCTAAGAAAGTCCTCAATCGTTAATAAAAATAAACACCTGATGGCTACCCACATAAACTGAGCTTGCCAACGAGAGACAAATCTACTGTCTTAACCATGTGCCCTGGTGGCATTGTGGTTAAGAGCTAGGCTGCTACCCATAAGGTCGGCAGTTCAAATCCACCAGCTGCTCCTAGGAAGCCCTATGGAGCAGTTCTACCCTGTCCTATTGGGTAACTATGAATCGGAATTGACTTGATGGCTACGAGTTTGTTTTTTTAACCGTGTGCAGATCTTGATACTCAAATCTGAAAATATTTTTCACAATTACAAAGAAAAATTTAGATTTTCCCGGTGCTTTTGTGAATGTTCCCAGAGTTATAATAAAAATAATTAATTAAAAACAATGGCAATATATCAAGGAGAGAGCAGTGTGAACAAAAAGAAAACATGATACAATAATAAGGGACTCCAAGACAGTATTTTCATGTCGGTGGGTATAAAACATACTATTAAACACCATGATTTTTTTAAGTGACTTGATGACAACAAAATAAATAACTCAGTGGAGCCATTTAAACAGCATTTATGTGAAGCAGGGCAATCATTTCCTGTATTTTCAAACTCTCAGTATTTCCTTTATTTTGATGGTTCTGATGGAGGAAAAATGGCTATTTACATTTGTCATTTTGGTTTTTGTTTTTGATCACTGTTTTAAAAGTTTCTTATTTAAAAAAAAAAAAAAAAGTTTTGGTACTTAATACAAACCTGTAATTAGAATTACCAAGAATGATTCCCACTTCTCTTTCTCCAAAAAGAGCAGGATCTCAAATCAGTTGGTCAGTGTGACTGCCCCAAAAGTGCTTAGCTAATGCTGAACTGCAGTTTTTAATAAAGAAAAAAATTCTGTTGTTGAATTTTAGGAACAGGATTTATTTTAAACAACTTTCAGGCTGATTAAAAAAATAGACTGTATTCAGGTCTGAACAAATTTCAAATTAAGAAAGGATACTTCTGATAAGAAAAATACACTTCTATTTCCAAAAGATATAATTTCCTTGTCTTTAAAAAAAAAAAAAGTGGAAGGGAGGAGCTGTATCAAAGGGAGGGTCACAGGCTTTATCTCCTCTCTGTGACAAAGCTGACATCAACGTGAAGGCATGCCTGCCGGTCCTCTGTGTGAGCCTGTGTGTTCTCTCTCTTTCCATTAGTTTTATTAGGTTGGCTAGGACGTACATTTAAGGTTGCTGATCACCTAAGGCAAACAGCACGATCAAATAGATTAAATGAACAGCAACCGGCCTCAACAAGTACCACATCAAATGTGGATTCTGTGAATGAAACACTCATCTACTGTACTGGCATACTGTACCCACTAGCAATGACTGGATAACTTCTAAAAAAGAAAAAAAGCAAAACCAACCCACCCAACAAATAATTATCACTAAAAAGAACTGTGAGTCCTTTAAAGGTAGACAATAAGCCTTTGGAAGTGGCAGGTGAGGGTAGGGTGTTCTTTGCAAGATTTTTTTTTTCCCCCCGACTTGTCTGTGGTCTGCCCTTTCTTATTCACCACTCAGGGAAAAGGCAATTTGACACTGGCTTCTGTAACCAACCTGGTCTGGCAAGATTTCTCACACACCCTACACAAAAGGCTAACCCCTTACAAAGTACTTACTTCAGATTTACGTCAAGGTTGAGTGAATTGCAGCCAGGGAACTGAACTCAATACATAAGTTTTCTCTGCTAATCACTAAACCCGTGGTTTAGCTAGAAGTGGGGGAAAAATGAAAACTCTGTACTGTTTCTTCGTCTTTTTTGCAAATGTAAATGCAAAAACTCACAGAAATTTAAGGAGAGTGATAAACCTTTTGTTCATTAATTTACACCAAAAACCAAAGACTTCAAAGTGGCCATATGAGTTGATTTTAACAATTTAAATCTTCTATGGCAGTCAACTGCATGATTTTTAACTTGTATTCACACGCCCTCCTAAGTCTTTACTGTACTCACTGTTAAGTCCCCTAACTGTCATAATGCTTAAACTCCAGCTGAGGTATTAGGTGTTACCATAACTCATGCAATGATAATGGCTATTGCTGGAGTATATGTCTCCTAGGGGACACCAACACAATCATGGGTTTATTTCACATTGCCAGAGGTAAAACACAGTCAGGAATCAGTGAATCAGTTACCCAGAAATCTCCAGCTTTTGCCACCATTACAATAATAATAATTGTCAAAAGTACACTTTCCTATTCAGTTACACAGCCCTTATACCCTGCAGAATTCTCAAGAGAACGGGAAGCATCCTAAATGTTTTTCAGCTCTTGCAGAGAGCAGTGCTCAAATCCTGCTTCCATCACCCCCTCTATAAATTGAGCCTGCCAACATTATCAAAAGCTGCAGCACACCAGAATTTATGTCAAATTTATATTTTACACAAGTGAAGAATAAGAGAGAAAAATATAGCTCATTAAATATGATGCTATGAGAAATACTACTTGGATTTACCATGAAGACATACCATACGTTTCTTGACTCAACTAACCCACGTTGGAAAACAAAAGAGGCTATAGCTTTCCCAAGGGTTTTTTTTTTTTTTTTTAATTCTACTCCATTTGCAACATTTCATTTTATTTTTAATGAAGTTGCCATCTGGCTATACCTGTTCATTTTTTTTTTTCCAAATGTGAAACTGTACAAGAAATTACTGGTGGGGGAAACAACAGGAAAAAAAAACAAACAATAGAGCCTGATGACACAGGTCTGTTTATACCAAAGTTGATGCAAAAATCAATTAGGATGATACCAGTTTATACAGACAGAAATGACAATTGCATTTCATGTGACTGGACAATCTGGTGACAGATGGGTCTGCAAAGCTTGAAAATAATTGGTGTATGTTTAAACAGCTGATAGTGCCCGTTACACATACCGTATGGGCCACCAATTATTTCTTTCAAGTTTCTGGTGCCAAAACAATGAATTCAACTTACCTCCTCATAATATTGGTACCCCCAAGATTTCTGTCCATTCCTGTAGCAGATTTTGATGGGAAGAACATGTTTAGTTACCGTGCGGGGAGGGGGTCACAATATATGCTTTCCTTAGATAGTTGTGTTTTTTCTTGAGAAAAGATATTTTTCTGACCACTGTGCACACCTGTGACGTGCTCGTGAATATTAACTCCACTAGATTCTACTTCTACAGATGTCCAAATAATGGCACATTCTTCTGAATGTGGAAAAAAGGGTCATAGAAAAGACAAGGAAATACTTCTTCATATTCTAGCCCTATTATATACGAATAAAAACCAAACACCAAACCCACTGCGACCAAGTCGATTCCGATCCTAGCAACCCTCTAGGACTGAGGAGAACTGCCCCATAGGGTTTCCAAGGAACCGCTGGTTGTTTTCAAATCAATGATCTTTTGGTTAGCAGCCGAGTTCTTAACCAATGTGCCACCAGGGCTCCATAATATATAAATAGGGATTTCTAATAAACATGAGGCTTTCCAAAAGACAGCCCAGTAGAAAAAGGATAGGATACTTAAGGAAAAACATTGTTTACCATATCATTGCCCCATAGGGATAAAAAGGCCTTTAGGTGTATACCTACTTCCTAAATTGGCCTAGCATTTTTTAAAGGACCTAGTCTTCGTTTACTATTGAAATTCAAGTTAGGGACCTTCAGCCTTGACTCTGACTTCCGACATGCCAACCTTCAGGTGTGAAGCAGACTCCTTCTGCCAAGAGAAAGAAAGGAGGTAAATGATGTCTAACAATGTGAACTGTTGGCTGGGAGCAGTGCAGAGAGCCACAGGTGTTTTTCCTTTTTAAGTTCAGAAGTTCTCTCTCAAGTAGTTCTCCAATACTATCTTTTAGCAGGCTGGTCTGCAAGAAAATTCAAAAGCTATTTTCAAAATCCTACCTATGTCTTCTGTTGATGAAGTCTGATAGAATACATATAGGTACAAAACAAGTGAGTAAAGATCACTGATGGTTCATATTGTAGAGGCGTTAATTAGATGAAGGTCATCTTAGGGGTCTCTTTTTATTTAATTGCACTGGAAAAACTGACAATGCTTTTTTTTTTTCCTTATTACTAAACACACTGGAGCTTCCTGTCTTGATTTTATTTTCCATTTAATGAGCTTGTATTTTCATATTAAAAAAAAAAAAAAAACCTATTGCCGTCGAGCAGATTCCAACTCATAGCGACCCCATAGGACAAGGTAGAACTGCCCCATAGAGTTTCCAAGGAGTGGCTGGTGGATTTGAACTGCTGATCTTTTGGTTAGCAGCCATAACTCTTAACCACTGTGCCACCATGTATGTACTATATATATAAAACCAAAAACCAAACCCAGTGCCATCGAGTCCATTCCTACTCATAGCGACCCTATGGAGACCCTATAGGACAGAGCAGAACTGCCTCATAGAGTTTCCAAGGAGCACCTGGAGGATTCGAACTGCCGAGCCTTTGGTTAGCAGCGGTAGCACTTAACCACTATGCAACCAGGGTTTCCTACTGTATATATACACCAGTGAATTTATCAAAGTATTTCAAAGTAATCAAGTTTCAAATCAAAACTAAAAGAAAAAAAAAATTTTCTCAGCTTCTATAATTTGGTAGAAAATGTAGTTGCCTCTCCAAGGTATGCTAGCTGACAGAGTGATCCTATGAGCAAAATGCAATATAATTTAATCATAGATTTACTGACTCCATGGACAACTGCAGTAATTCAGAAATGCTACCTAAACTACGTATTTAGTGCAGCAAACATAACAGCAACAAGAAATGAGAAGCATCATGCTTCATAATTCCGATGTCACCAAAGGGCAACATTTTTTATTACACCAAATTAAAAGAACCAGAAACCATTTACTTTACCCTAAAAGAAGAAGGAGTACCTAAGGTCTCATATGAACAACACTGTCTGCCCAATCTTGTAATGTTATTTTCATACAAGTTATGCCTATCTAAGTTTCATGTAAGTTATATCATGGACTGCCAGAAAAACAAAGAAATCTGTCTTAAAAGAAGTACAGCCAGAATGCTCCTCAGAATTCTTCTCACATACACTGGACATGTTATCAGGAAGGACCAGTCCCTGAAGGACATCATGCTTGGTAAACTAGAGGGTCAGCAAAAAAGGGGAAAGTCCTCAATGAGATGGATTGATACAGTGGCTGCAACAACGGGTTTAAACATAACAACAATTATGAGGATGGCAGAGGGCCAGTCAATGTTTCATTCTGTTGTACACAAGGTTGCTACGAGTCGGAACCAACTCAACAGCACCTAACAAAAACAACACACCCATACTATGACGTAAATTTTTACAAGTGTATGGACAAATGCTATTTTAAAGCAAACTGTACATACTAAATTATGGGTATATGTACCCACCCATACTATCTTTGGCACTAATATGTGTGTGTCTGTCTGTCTGTCTGTCTACACATCATACAGCCCATTTGTTTGAGATCTTAGTGGATGATCAGAGAAGTTGCATGCAACAGAGAATTCTGGACATCCACCAATCTACAGAATGGCTGGTAGGGTTTGAACAACAACACAGTCGCCAACCAGACTGCCCAAAGGCAGGGTGGTCCCAATTGTGGAAGGAAACTATACTCTAGCTCCTCCAAGTCTGGATCAAAGGGAAGACTTGACCTATTGCTCCAAGACAGCTCAATAAAAAAGGGCTGTGATCCAAGTCTCCAGAGAACAAGTACGGCTGAAAGAAACTAGCCAATGAGCCCCAAGCTATATGGCACCAAGAGAGCTGCTGTATTGAAGTTCCTTAACCCATGATTTGGTTTTCGTTGTTGTTTTTGCTTTTTTTCCCTCCTTCTTCTTCTTCTTAATAGCCAGCTGGCATTCTTAAGGCTAGAGGAAATGTGGGGAATGGCAGTGCTCCAGAAATCAGAACACAGCAAGAAGAAACAGAATGCCATCACTTTTGCCACTCGTTCTTCAAAATATGGACAAAGACTCTTCACTAAGTTATGGCAACATGATTCTCTATTTTTAAGAATTTAAGACAGCTCCAAAGATATGGTAAACCTGGGATAATCATACCTTTTTAAGTTACCCAGATTTATTTAGAAATCAAACTCTTCTCACTAGGTCAGTAGTTAAAAATGGATTGTTTGTTGTTGTTAGATGCCTTTGAGACAGTTTCAACTCAAACCAACCCTATCCATGTACAACAGAAGGAAACACTGCCAGGTCTATACCACCCTCATGATAGTTGCTATGTTTGAGCCCACTGCTGCATCATGTGTGACCCTGCTGGTATTTGAAATACCAATGGCATAGCTTCCAGCATCACAGCAAACGAAAGCCACCACAGGATGACAAACTGACAGAGGAGTAGTGGAAAATGGACTGGTAACTATAACTTCATAAGATGGATCAATGAAAGTAAAGAAATTGACCCACTGACTCAAGAAACTAAGATAATTCCATTGCTTCAATACTCAATGAGGTTAATGTAATAATCACTCCAATTCCATACAGATGTTTGTTACATGTTCAGGCTTTTATCCCAAACCATCCTGTACATCTTAATCAGAGATATTTTCATTTTTTTTAACTGAATATTTTTTAACAAGCAATGGCAGTTTATGCAATTGAAAGGAAAGGCTGGTTGATTACATCAAGACAGAGATAGATGAATAAAAAGACAGAGACAGATGATAAAGAGACAAAGAGACAGATGGATAAAAAGACTAACCACATGTAAAAATAAGTGGCTCCAACAAATGCCATCAAGGAAATAATACATCAACACAGATAATGAGAAAAATTTAGTACATCAAGTTCTAGTTAGAAACATATTTTTGTACATGTTAATTCTTCATTTCTAACTTCATAACCATTCTGGCCTAATAAAATTCTGAATGGTACAGTTACTTTTCAAATCACTTGCTCATATTAGAAATGGGAGAGCAATTTGGCATTGCCTGGTGCCTTAGTCATCTAGCGCTGCTACAACAGAAATACCACAAATGGATGGCTTTAACAAAGAGAAATTTATTTTCTCCAGTCTAGGAGGCTAGAAGTCCAAATTCAGGGTGTCAGCTCCAGGGGAAGGCTTTCTCTCTCTCCTGGCTCTAGAGCAAGTTCCTTCTCGTCAATTTTCCCCTGGACTAGGAGCTTCTCAGTGCAGGAATCCTGCGTCCAAAAGACACACTCTGCTCTTGGTTCTTCTTTCTCGGTGGTATGAGGTCCACCCCCGCCCCACCACTTGCTTCCCTTTCCTTTTATCTCTTGTAAGATAAATGATGGTGTTGGTCACAACCCAGGGAAACTCCCTTTACATTAGATCAGGGATGTGACATTAGTAAGGGTGTTACAATCCCAGCCTAATCCTCTTTTACATAAAATTACAATCACTAAATGGAGGACATCCACACAATACTTGGAATCACCGAATTGACACATATTTTGTAGGGACATGATTCAATCCATGACACCTGGCTACATTTTCAGGTGCATATCATCTGACACAGAAATTCCACTTTTAGAAATATAACTTAGAAGGATTTGTGAACAAAGTATATTTGGAAATACTGTTGGTAGGAGTGTGGGGAAAGAAGAGAAGTTGCTCAGTTATGAATATAAAAAACCAGCATTTTATACCGCTCTATACTAAGACCAAATCTTCCATGCATTTAGAAACCTATCCAATGCAAGAAATGGAATTCGGAATAAATACTGGGGCAGTGAGTTAAGAGTTCCAAATGGCCTGATAACATAAAATGTTCCAAATACCTGAGGCCTATAGCCTCATCAAGAAAGGTGCCACCCACTACATCACAACTACAAACATATCACGTAGGAGACCCGAGTGAGGCTCCTCTTAACTGCCAAAGCAGGCTTTCTAGATGACCCTTGGTTCCATTCCTGTCCTCATTATACAATCCATGGTGTTGATATGATTTTTTATCCTGCCGGCAATTCTCACAGAGTGACTGTGAAGGAGAGTCAAAATAGCTTCCCTTTCAGCATTCATGATGTAGCAGAGATCGGAAGGTTGATCACAATAGCCTTTCAGTTCAAAGAAGCGATGGTTTAATTTCTCTCAAATGCAGAGTATTCAGCGATTCTCTTTGCAGAGGGAACTCCTAGGCAAGGGCTTCAAACCAGTTCTGCCTGGTTCAGTCAAGGCCGACAAAGCAAAACTCAAAGGACGCGAATTTTTAAAATATGGGTGAAGTGGAGGAGCCCTGGTGGCACAGGGGTTAAGAGCTCGACTGCTAGCCAAAAGGTTGACAGTTTGAGTCCACCAGCTGCTCCTTGGAAACCCTGTGGGGCAGTTCTACTCTGTTCTATAGGGTCACTGCAAGTTGAAATTGATTCGACCACAATGGGTTTAGTTTTTGGCTTTAAGGGTGTAACCCCATTTGGGAATTGCATTTTCTCTGTTATGTTAATGAAGCAATATCAGTATAGAGTGTGTCTTAAACCAATCACATCTGAGATATAAAAACAGCAAATTGGACACAGAAGAAAGCAAGCATGAATGAGGATGCCACTTGGAGATTACCAAAGAACTCAAAGAAAGGAAGAGAAGCTGAGACATGGATCTCCCCTCAGAGCAGGGACAGGGAGGCTTCCCCAAGAGCCAGAGCCCTGAATTCATACTTCTCACCTCCTAAACTGAGAACATAAATTTCTGTTCATTAAAGCCACTCATCTGTAGTATTCTTGTTACAGCAGCACTAAGAAACTAAGACAACCCCCAACCAAAAGCAAAGTGCCAGACATATGTTTTATGAAAGAATGAAAAATTAACCTGGAAAAGAGGAATAAACCAAAGATTAAGCTGAATAGTGGGTACGTGCTCATGCATACATATATGCACACACACATATACACATAATATTCAGATTATATATCTTAAAATCATTCTTAATGGCTAGATGACTCCAATGAAACTCTCAAAATAAAAATTTAGACGGAAACATAAATAAGGGATAATTACTGACTTTTCAGCATTATATATTAGCAATTAATCTTCATAAAGAAGATATCCCTTTTTTCCTCTTCTTCCTAGTCTCCTCAAGGTTAAGTCAGAGTTTTTAAATGTAGTTTACCGTAAAAAAAATAGTCAGGAAATGAACACTGTATTACAGGAATAAATTGGTTTTATTTTTAGTTAATTTATCTGAAAAGTTGATGTTTTATGTTCTAATTTGTGGCTTGAGATATAAAATTTACCATCGTTCACCCAAAAAAAAAAAAAAAAAAAGCATCAGAAAGAATTCCCCACAAATGCACAAATGACTATATTAGAAACACGTCTATATTTAATTAATGGGATCAAAATTTCACACAGCCACACATCTCTAATATATAAAATTTAATGATTATACAAATTCAACCATATCAACAAATACACTCCTTTTACCAACACACAGCAATATCATCCCAATTAAAACACTCTGTACAACTGCCTACAGTATTTCAGATTGAAATAGCTTCTACTGAAATAGACTTTCCTGCCATTCTGATTTAGCATCTCACTTTCCCTTATCAGCAGATGGTAAGCCAAGTACTATTTAAATCCATATGTCTTCTATAAAAAAAAAAAAAAAAAAGCATAGTTCAAATACTGAATAAAAAGATGAACAAATGTTTTAAGGCTAATCAGATTAGCCTTTATGTGAAAATAAAAAAAGTAACCAAGTGGAGTTTCATTTCCCGCAAATGACTTTTACTACATCACGTGTAGATGATTGAAGGAGTTATGTTTCTGCAAACCACCTAGACAAAACAACTGACTGTAGGGCAAGACTACAAGATAACACTTTCCTGACTGATTATTCTTCATGAATCCTTCCTCTCTGCAAGAATTCCAATCCCGGCTGCCAATGAATCTTGAACCAGGGGGATGCTGCAGTGTAGGCACGGTTCAACAACATCAGGGCTAAGGACAACAGAATAATTCACCAGCTTTCTTTTGTACACATCTATGCCTGTTCTGGAGTCCTGGTGGTGCAGTGGTTAAAAGTTCAGCTTCTAATCAAAGGGTCAGCAGTTCAAATCTGCCAGCTGCTCCTTGGAAATCCTATGGGGCAGTTCCTTTCTATCCTATCAGTTGCTCTGAGTCAGAACTGACTTGACAGCAACAGGTTTGGTTTTGGGGGGTAAGCCTGTTCTAAGGAGCCCTGGTGGCACAAGGATTAAGTGCTTGGCTGTTAACCGAAAGGTCGACAGTTGGAACCCACCACCTGCCCCGTGGGAGAAAGACATGGCAGTCAGCTTCTTTAAAGATTAACAACAAAAAACAACAACCCATTGTTGTACAGTCAATTTGGACTCATATCAACCCTATAGCGACCCTTAAATATTAAAGCCTTGGAAACCCTATAGGAGAGTTCTACTGTCCTATAGGTTTGCTATGAGTCAGAATTGACTTGATGGCAATGTGTTTGCTTTTTGGTTTGACACATGTTTTCCCTCCCTTCCTGTCAATGCTTTCCTAAAGGGTAAATAAAGATACCAAACAAGAACTCCTTTTGAAGAACAGTGCTCCTTGCCTTTACCAACTTCAATTCTACAGATACATCGAAACTTTATTCATCTCTTGTAGGCAAGAAGAAGATTAAGATGATGAAGTTGAGCCTGTAGTGCAAACATTGTATGCATTTCTGAGTTCACAAAATCTTTCAGACTCTCCTTTCGGGATTTGTTTCTAGTAAGTTGGCTGCTGTAGACCCCAGGAATAAGGTGTTCTATGAATATCACCCTTTTCTTCTTATCACACTTCCTCTGACTCCTGATTTGCTCACAAAATAATTGGGATAAACTGTTCCATTGCACAGATCCTCTTATTTTCAATATTCTAACATGTTTCTCTTCTTTAGAAGGGAAAAGTGTAAGAAGCATGGTGGCTCTTTCTTCCCACACTTTGGAATTCCACAGCACTCAGCATCGCGCTCCATAAACTAATAGCTGTGTCAAAGACTATACATTTAGTCCAAACTGGAATCTCGATTTAATTTTTGAAAAGTTATATAAAGAAAATGAACTTTGGGCTTATGATTTCCAAAAAATATAATTATGTATATATGTGTATATGTATATATATATAAACCTTTTAGATTTTACTAGAACTCCTTTAAGCCTAGAAACCCCTCAGCAGATTGCTTTTCTAGATTCCTACAAGTAATTCCATGATCCCTGAGAAATCTCTGCTTCACCAGATGACTCAGAAAAATTTCAAATTTAAAACTGTTCCACTGGAGCTCACGTAGTTTTTCCTTTTTATGAAACTCAAAATTGCTATAATTGACTTTTTTTTTCCTAGAGAAAGCAGCTCACTAAATAATACTATATGATGAAGATTATTAAAAAATTTCCCATCAGTAATAATTTACCAAATCTTCTAGTCCTAAAAAGTGTGCAAATATTACAGTAAAACCTGCGAAAGCTGGAACCTATGTAAGGTAGAAACCTGTCAAAGAAGGAAAACCCAAATATTTTCCACTAAATACAGAGTAATAGAAAAGTGGTGAGTGTACCCTGTCAAAGGTGGAAAACTTGCGAGACCTGGAAAAACAAGGCAGGCCCATTGAGTTCAGGCTCTCACTGGTTTCACCATAGTTTGTAACTAAAAAGTTAATCTATGGTAGAAAATTGTACAAGTCGTATGGCAGTCTCATACAGAAATTAAAATGTAGTTTTCCAAACTCTTTTTTTTTAATCGCATATATGCTCATAGAATTCTATTCAATTAAAAAAATACAGATTCTAGATCCCTTAAGAGTAGTAGCATGGCAGGGCCAAGGAGAGATCAAAATATAAACGTGGTATGGTCCTTTCCTCTGAAGAACTTATAATCTGTTCAGGGAAAAAAACTCACAAGTGGATAAATTATAAGATTGGTATTTTCTGTCTCTCTCATGTTTGCTCTAGTATACTTCAAACTTAACCACCAGCCCCATGCTTTTAGAGGAAAATCTCAAACATACACACACACACTCCACTGGATCTCAGTTTAAGGCCCACGGAGTATGACATAAACCCCAATGTTACAGTGAATTCTCATATTAAAACCATAAGGTCTAGGAACTATAAAAGGAGTCCTGGTGGCACAGTGGTTAAAGCCTTTGGCTGCTAACCAAAAGGTCAGCGGTTCGACTCACCATCCATTCCTTGGGAGAAAGATGTGGTAGTCTGCGTCTGTAAAGATTTACAGCCTTGGAAACCCTATGGAGCAGTTGTACTTTGTCCTACAGGGTTGCTATGAGTAAAAATCAAATCAAAGGCAGTGGGTTGGGTTAGAAACTATAAGGGGTGCCAAACTCAATCCTATGAAACAAAACCACCATATTCGAAACTCATCGGGCTTATTAAAAACAGGACAGCCAAAACTTCTTACTGAACTTGAGTATTGTGTAGACATTGTGTCAGTCACAGACCCAAAACTGCATCTGGCCTGGTCACAAAGATGGATATTTAATAGATCTAAGCTTATAAATCCAATGGAGCACCCAAACTGCATTATCCTTATTAACTATTTCAGAGACCATTATTCACCCTTAGTTTGGATAGTTCTCATGGGGCAAACGGTGACTGATTAAGCTGTTGTTAAGAGTTCACTGTCCTACAAGTATGGAAAAATAAAAAAGAACTACTTAAAAGCAGCTTAGATACAAAACTTAAAAGGCTATTTTAAATGATGGAAAATTGGTACATGCAGGACAGCTTCTTTACCTCTAAAATGATGATGTGGCTACAGGGAATTTTCTAAAGAATTACCGTAAATTCTGTGATTATCATACAATGAACTACGGTTGATTTTGTTAACAGGTATTTTAATTTGCGCTTATTACTACAAAACAACTTAAAATATTTTTCTTAACGTTAAATCGGTAAATAGACTAGAGAAAGGACAAAAAGCCTATCTCTCAGATCCAAACTGTTTACAAGAACTGAAAGCCTTAAAGCTTAGAAGATTTTAATCAAGCCTTCCATTAACCCCCTACTACTATCCTACGGATTGTAGGAATTTTAAACAAAAGGGAAAGCAATGCTTTTAAAATGACTTAATGTAATACCGTATTAAGATTTTAGCCATCAAACAACAGGTGACATATCACAGGCAAGCATTTCTTTTTCTTCTTCATGACAAAATAAGACATTAAATAGGAGATAAAATTGTGCCATCAGATTAAATCCAAGAGGAAAAATCTGTGAATAAATTAGAACACCAATACATTAAATGAATATACAATAGTTCTTACATACAGTATGTTACACATGGCGTATATTTTCAAATGGCTATTCAAGATTTTTTTCATTTACATTTTTCTTCAAATGTACATAACGATCATAAATACTGGTAGTTTAATTTATATTTGAATAAAAGAGCTATTTTCTCTCTAAAGATACAGATACATAGATGTATACAATGATCTTTCTAAAGCTTATTTACACTAAGTTTAAGAAGTTATTAAATTCTTACTTCAGGTGTTGATTTCAGTAGTCACCTGCTCTGCTCTAAAACTTAGTCTTTCCTTTGGATCAATAATGTAATAATAAGACCTTTGAAGCATTCATGTCTCTATGATATTTCTAAATCCTTTCAATTAAGGAAAAACTCCGACATACAAAGGACATTAAAATTTGGTCTCTCAAATGTCAAAATAATTACTTTATTATTAACTTCAAGAATCTTTTTAAAAACACCTCATTCCTTTAAATATTCTTTTTTCTTTATCACCTCATTTTAGTACATTGTATTATTTAAATAGTCCCTGGATTTCAAGGTGGCTAAGGAATCCATCCTTCAACAATCAAAGTAAAATAGGTACCTGATTCTTCGTTGATGCTTCAGAAATGTACCTTATTTAAACCACCATAGTCACTAGCATTTCCTCTTATATATTAATGTTTAAAGGAAATATTGAAGTTTCTGGTTTTTTGGCTACAACTGTGAGACCATTCTAACTAATGAAAGTCAAGAAATGACACCATTTTCCTGTTTCCCAAGAGCGTACATACATAGCCTGGGAAAGTGACCTATTCTTGCCAATAAGCCCCACTAGTGTGTCATCACGTACAGAAACTTTATTCTAAAGGAACCAAGGCTAACAATTTAAAATTGCAAGCAAGATGCAGTAATTTAGTTACAAGGATATTCAATGCAGCACTAATGACAGAAACAAAAAATCAGAAACAAATGCCTAACAAGGACTCGATAAGTATCTTTTTTAGTACAACTAGTACAACATATAATAAAATAGCACGAAGTGACTAAAGATAATGTGGCTAAATACACGACGATATGGGAAAATATTTACGGTTTATTATAAAGTGAAATTGAAGGTTATCCAATAATAAGCATATAAATTCATGTTTGTATGCGCACGTCTATGTGTCCAGAAAAAGATACACCAAACTGTCGAGGAATTTATTTTCTTCTTTTTGCTTATTTATATTTCTTAGAATTTCTACAATGAAGAAGGGAAATAAAATTCCCAAAAATACAAACCTAACATGCTTTTCTCTTTTCTTAGACTCTTTCCAATTTCTTTCTCCGCTTTATCCCCAGCCTCACTCTAGAGGCCACATCCTCTCCTGAAATGCATAGGAAGCTGAGTGGAAATATGGTCACTTTCATCACGACCACCTGCTCTTCAAACAATTCATGTGAATAATAATGAAATATTAACATTAAAGAAGCATAAAGAATCTAAGATAGGTTTATAGTTTTAGGTTTCAGTGGGATGAAACTGAATTATTCACATCCATTAAAAAGAGTCTGAATGATTCACAGCCAATTTTATTTTTATAATTGTAATGAAACAGCTGGGATTAGAGTCTATTCATGGACTCATAAGAAATTTGCACCCCACCTACTAAAATTAGTTTCTGCATCCAAAATTCTGATTTGAACATCTGACTGTGAACAAAACAGGCATCACAGCTCAATGCCAAGAAACAGAGGAAATAAGACTGTAAGCATTATCACATTCTCTCCAGAATTATTTTCTCTCTCATTGTATGTACTTCCTTTCATCCTCATTTATAAGTGGCCCCTTAATAAAATGATTCTTTGAAACAAAGTTATTTGCAAAAAATGAGCTTACTTGTAATAAGCTCAAAGAATTTAATTTTTTAAAGAGTTCAGACTGTATGTTCGATGGTTGTTTATTATTTATGGATTTCAACCAGTAGACTAAAATCTTATTGAAGGCCTTGTACTCCAAAGATGTGATAACTCTTTGGGCATTAGCATCACTAAGCCTGAAAAATAAGGTGTTTTTTTTTTTTTCCCCCTGAAGTTGGCCTGGTATCAATTCACATTATCTGAATAGTTAAGGTTTTATTGAAAGGCTATTTACTGAGGCCTAGAATTTGCAGTTTTAAAGGGATTTCAAGCAATTATCCACTTCAATGTCCATAATTTTCCAATGGAGGAAGCATTGCATAAGGGCTGAATGACTCACCCTGGGTGACGTGGCTAGTTAGTCACAAAATGAGTCTAGAACACAAAGCCTCCTTTCCTCCAATCCAGCACTCTTTCCATTACATCACAGGAGAAAAGTAAAAAGAAAACATGAACTCTAATTTTACCAGAAGATAAAATTCAACCAAGCCTGCACCACAGCCAGAAACAGCCTATTAAAAGTGGAGTACACCCACTCCAATACCAACTGCTACCTCAAAGGGCTGGGCTTACGCAACTAAAGGATAATTAGAATGTATTTTGGAGCCTTCAGAAATACTCAAATCATATGTGAGGTTGAGGCAAGCTCTGAGTTTTGTTTAAATAATAAAAAATAATCCTATGATCACATAGCATAAATTTACTTATACAAGAGGCATATTAACTGGATGAATAATTTATAGATCATAGACTACCCATCAAGACACTTTGCACTTTGAAAACTTCCAACTTTCTTTTAATTAGTTATGTAGTTCAGACGATATGGATGAATTTTCCTGAATTACCAAAAAAAAAAAAAAAATTGGGTTGTAAATTCCTGACATTAAAAATCAGATAAACCAAACTTGCGTATCTCCTAAAACACAGCCAACATTGTTTCAATTGTACTATGCTCTGCAAAGGAGATATGCTTCTTAAAAGTTATAAATAAATAAAAATGTTTTTAGCTCTTAATGTACCAGCAAAGAAATTTCAAAAGTCCCATACTGAGTTTTTTTTAAGTAGATATTTATTTTAATCTAAAGTGAACAGCTCTCCTAAATGTAGTATTTGTATAAGTTTTTAGATTCCCATTAATTTGCCATGTATATATAAATGATATTATACATGTTTTCCTAAATGTTATTAAATGGGTAAGACTATGAGACTATGAGACTTTTTCAGCATATAAAAAGCAAAAATTCAATGTCATATAAGAAAGTATTCTTGCCTGGGTCCTTTTAATACTTCATTAACCCTTTAAGTGATAGTAAAGAAAGAACATTCTCCTTGACATTCTTAAAAATCTCGTGAAAGGAAAATACCTTCCAGTTGAATCATTATAAATGTTTGCGCGGCAAATAAAAGTGAGGACCATTACATACCATTTTACCAAAAAAAAAAGTTCTTTTTTTATTTTCTTCAAGTCCATCTGATCCAACACACAGCTGAGAAAGGTAAAAACTTTAAAACTGGGCTGAGAAATTGTGAAGGACAGCAAGAAGGTCATCCATGGAGGCAAAGTGAGAGAAGTTTCTCTCAAATAAAAGGCAAGACTGCCTAAACAGACTACACTCACTTAAGACACATACTTCAACTTTGCTTAAGAAAATGGGTCCTGCTTGACAATAAATTTCTTTACAAAATATACTATGCTGTATAAGCAGTTTAATGTAAGCATGTCATACCACATACCTGACTACTGGACATGTACCACATTCCATTTAGATGATAAAACATGTCTCTTAAAGATCACTGTTTGTTTCTTAATCCTACACATCAAATACATCAATTTCTAGCACAACAGTTAATCCTCAAGGAACTATTTCTAGGATATTATTTTCCATGCATTATTTATAAGGCAATTTATTTTGTACCTTAAAAAGTATTCTTTTAGATGACAGTGACTTGGAAATTAAACACCATTTATTACCAGTCATGTGTTTTCTCATGTAAAAATTGGAATGATGCTATAAGAAAGCATCCTAAGGAATGGCAGAATAGTAAGACAAAGCAGTACGTTCAAGGAGGTTCATCAAAGCGTTCTTTATGAATAAAAACTGGAAGTAATTTGAATGTTCATCAACAGGGATTTGTCGAACATATTATGACACAGCTATTCCATTGTATATCAAACCAAAAAAGCAAATCCATTGCCGACAAGTCAATTCTGACTCATAGCAACCCTACAGGACAGAGTAAAGCTGCTCAGTAGAGTATCTAAGAAGCAGCTGGTGGATTCGAACTGCCAACCTTTTGGTTGGCTGCCAAGCTCTTAACTACTGGGCCACCAGGGCTCCACCAGGATCCACTAAAAAAGAATACCATGAGTTATATTTGTTAATGGAAAAAAAAAAAAAGGTCCATAATGTATTGTTAAATGAAAAAACAGTGAGGTACATGATTCTACAGCTGAATAAAATACATATATATATATGGATGTGTATAAAGGATAAATTAGATACCAAAATATAAACAGAAAAGTATCTTTGGACTGGGATTTATGAGTGGTTTTCATTTTCTTCTTTACAGTGTTCTGGGTGATCTACTTCTTTTGCAATAAGTATGTGTCACTTGTATAATTTTCAAAAGTTATGTTTTTGTGTGTTTTGTACATATACACGCATATACATGTTTCAATGAAACAAATAATTCCGAAATCCAAGGAAGTCATCCAAGCATTTTATTAGCAAATAGTCATAGGAAGCCAATGGCTGAGAGCATGGACTGTGGAGCGAGATTACCAGGATTAGAATTTCTATCTTTGCCATTACAAGCCCCGTGACCTTGGGCAAACTACCTAATGTTTCTGCCTCAGTTTCCTGGCCTAAATAAAAGATAATAATAGTTTCAACCTCAAAGGGTTGTAAGGGTTGTGGTGAGGATGAAAAGAGTTAATGCAGTAATAAACTAATTGGTAAGTAGTACACTTTTAATCCTAGGAACTGAAATGCTAAATTACTTGGCAATCGATCATAAATATCCATCTATTTTAAACAAAGCATCTATCTTTAAATTTTAAAACAATTCTAAAAAAAAATAGCTTTGCCAGGTTTTGTCTTCCTCGTCGAGAATTCAAATTGGGCAGTTATTAGGTATTCTTGCTACTCAGTTATTAGTAGCTAAGATCAGAAAGTTAATTCCGGAAGCGGATTATTTTATGGGCTGGAAATTTACCAAGACCTCTTCTTCTACATGGTCTAGTATAAATCATAAATACCAAAATTTAAAAGTAATTGCAATACTACAGGCATGTCTTCATGAAAGTCATTAAACTATGTTCTCAGGGATTTTGTCACCATCTTCAAACAAAATACCACATTTAATCAAACATCTATTTTAAAAATCTTGTATTTGTATCCAACTTCTTCTAAAACTTTGACTCGCATAATCACTCCCCATTATTTTAGTGCTAGCAAAATTATAAAGTATATTTATATCCATATGTTCTTAGCTTTTTCTGGTTAATCATGATGTTACAGACAGGTAAAGTCTCTCTTTTCCTAATTAATATGCCCAAATTAAATCTTTAGAATTGAAAAACTATCTTTTGAAGAGGGAAGTTGACATTTAAAATTACATTTGAGAGCCGTTTGATCATTCTGAGATGAAAACGATGTCAAACACTCAATTTATCACAAGTGTTCTCTTGTACTCACAAAAGCACAAAACTGAGACTCCTTTGCCTCCCTCAAAACCACTGATTAAAAGATGAACAAAGTATACCATACGATAAAGTATTATGGCTTTTTTTCCCACAATAAAGTCATTCTGGGGTCTATTTTATTTGTAAATTATAGTTAATTATAAATGCCTATAAATTAGAAAGTTGCTTCTCCTAAATGAAGGAAACAGGTTCTTTAAACTTAACTGAAACAATTTGCATCTCCTTGAACTAATAACACAGCTAGACGCAGCAGGAGGTTCTAGCTTGCCAAGTAAGCTTCCTTGAGTTAATTAGTAGACCTGTCTAGTAATCAATGTCCTTGCCCATAAATACTTCATGAAAGTTCTCAAACAGCGTCTCAGGGAGTAAAAGAGTGTGGCAATGGAAACAATATTTACCTTTTTGGTGGGAACAAATAACAATATCCCAGAAAACCCAAGGTAAAACATTTTTGTGGCATTTTTTGGAATAACCACTTTTGTTGAATCCATCCTTCAGACTGGGCTATGCCAGAAAAATACTAGATTCACACCAAGGCTGTGCAGCTGATGGCTGACACACTTTTGAACTTTTCCGCATTTGTGCTCCTGAAACTTGGGCCACATTCTGTATACTCCTCACTTCCAACATCTGAGAGCCCTCAACAATGGGTTCCTTTGGGGGCCCTGTTATCTACTGACATAAGCAGTCTGTGAAAAAAGGAAGCCGAGCAAAAGATAGTTATACAGGAAATAATTAACAGATACTGTGCTAAAGGATACCATTTCACAGTGACTACACACTTGCAGCCCAATCCACTAAGAGATATGTCTGCTTCCCCTGCCTTCAACCTGGGCCAGGAAAACTCACAAAAAGCCTAGGTTACAGAAAAGGGGTGGTAGAGGAGTGTTTTTAAGAAAATATTTGGGCTAATAGAGCCTATTTACAAAAGGAAATGAGAGAACACAACAGAGAGTTCCCGACAGAGCAGGAGAAAAATGTGGTGCAGAACTCAAATTCACATAAAAAGACCCGACTTAATGGTCTGACTGAGACTAGAGGAACCCCAGAAGACATGGCCTCCAGACTCTGTTAACCCAGAACTAAAACCATATCAGAAGCCAACTCTGCAGACAAAGATCAGACTGGGCTATAAAACATAAAATAATACCCATGCTTCTCAGTTCAAGTAGATACAGGAGATTAAATGGGCAGCTCCTGTCCAGAGGCAGGATGAGAACGCAGAAAGGGATAAGAGCTGGTTGAATGGACACAGGAAAACTCAGTGTGGAAGGGGGAAGTATACTGTCACATTATAGGGATTGCAAGTATGGTCACATAACAGTATGTGTATAAATTTTTCTTTGAGAAATTAACTTGAGCTGTAAACTTTCAGCTAAAACACAACTTAAAAAAAAATGGGAATAGAAAGCCCCATTAGTCAAACTATTAAGAACCAAACATATATATCTCTATACATCCGATTTTAGTTATTTACTGTCAAACACAGTATGTCAATGTCAAAAATCAGTAACCAAATAGAAAAAAAAAAACAAAACTCATTCTACCTAGATTTTATTACAATGAAATTTGTCATGCTTGCTATTACATATAACTAATTCAATGGATGAATTCCATTTTAAAAATAAAAAACTAAAATGTATTGAAGTTTAAATCATACTTTTTCCTAACAGGTGACAATAGAAATGCAGCTATATAAACCAGAAGCACAGAGATTTACAAGGATTGCTAATCTCTAAAAAAAAAAAAAAAAAAAAAAAAAAAAAACTCTACATACGGTAAATACATTTTAATATTATATACTTTTTACTGGCAAATAAAATAACAACTGCTAACTAAAGAGAAACATTATTAAAGTGGCCTAAAACGACCAGTTCAGAGCCAATGATTAGGAACGTATTTATCTGCCATTTTCCCTGGTACAGTCTATTCTCTCTGGTATTTTACATATGGATATGAAAAGAGTTCAAATGCAGTCAGGAAAACTGCTATGTACATATACATTACGTTAAGTGAATACCACTTACATAAGAACTGAAATTCTGCTTCTCTTTTAATTAAACATGAAGCAAAACAATAAATATCAGACTTTTCACTTGCGAGCATCTTTAGTTAAAAAAAAAAGTCCCTGTGGTCTTCTGTCAGTGGTTGTAAAGGCATTCAACATTGTCACTTGTTTGAATGTCTGTCTGCCTGCCAATGGACTATCCCCAAAAGAACATTTTTGCATCTCAATAGACTATCCAGTATCAACAATCTTTAAACGATAAATTTAACGTAACTAAGGAAAGGGGGAAATAACATCTGCATTGTACTGTCTTGGTATCACATTTACAGAACGAACAAATAATCATACTACTTTGCACTTATCTAACACCCTGCAGCTGAGGCTCTCAAATGGCCTGACAAACATTAATTAACTAAGCTGCACAACACTCCTGTGAGGACAGCAGGCATTATGATCCTCTAAGAGATAGAGGAACGGAGATCCTGGGAGGCCCTTCCTTTGACAGTCAGCGGCTGAACTTGGAACTCAACTTCCAGAACTTGGAACTCAACCCCCACAGGGCCCATGGGCCTAAGACCTCCAGCAAAACCAAGCTTTGCAAAATGTGGATGTTAAAACTGACCAACTTTCCTAAATAAATGTTCCCTGGAAACTAAAACCAATCTCAAAGAGGTTTATTTTTCACTCTAAACGCATAAAGAACGTGGGCTAATACACAGGGAGTTTGAACCTACGAAAGGATTGGAACCTATGTGTTACCTATGAAATTCTGTTGACAATGACCTGTAGGAATCCACTAAATGCTTATTGTCCAATACAACCCACAGGTTCACCAATTAAGCCTAAATATAATTCTCCTTTTCATAAACAAAAAATGCATCTGATTGTAGCAAAATTCTTAAAATTTAATGCCAGAAATTTTTTTTACCCTTACTAACGTGGCTAACAGACAAAACGTTCTACTTTATAAAATCCGATCTAAAAATTCCATTACAAGAATTAAATTCAGAAATTCTATTCAAGGAAACTGAATCACTGGTGGCACAGTAGTTAAGTGCTCGGCTGCTAACCACATGGTTGGCAGTTCGAATCCACCAGCCACTCCTTCGAAACCCAATGGGCAGTTTTACTCTGTACTATGGTGTCGCTGTGAATCAGAATCAACGTGATGGCAGTGGGTTTGATCGATTTTTGATACAAGGAAATTGTAAGACTGATACAGTTACATCTGCATATAAATTTATCTACAAAAGTACAAAGAAAAAACAGCATTGTGCAAATATATATTATAGAAAAAACTGATCAGAAAAGAGCATACAACTTTATTGAGTTCAGGCTACAATACACTATTTAGTAAAACTGCAAAGTTATTTGAATTCAAAAAAACAATTAACTTTTGCCTTTACCACAGGCAATGTTAATCAAATATGCTCTCCTCTCTAAGAGCCAAATTCTAAGTCTAAATGAAAACACAGAGTTTTCAAAATATTAATTTAGTAACCACTTTCAGGAACGTATTCAAGTTTAACAAGATCTATTCTGGAAGTTTTAAAAGAGTAAAACTAAGTTTTCGTATAAGCTAGGCCTATTTTTGGCAAAGATTCTAAAGACTTTAATTTTTCTTCCTACTCATTAGGAAAAGAACAATGATTAATGTTAATATGCAACCAAAAGAACCATAATTTTCAAAAAGCAATTTAAAGGATAAGGCTTATGTTAATATGCCCCCCTGCCACACCCAAACCATATTTACTAAGTAAAAATATACACGAATGATCTGATATTGAACACAAAACTGAAAGCCGAGACAGACAAAAAATCTAACTCTTTCACTGTTAATCAAGTGAGCATTCTCAAACTTCAGCTCTTCTCTGTGATTCTGATAGTTCCTTCATCACAGTGAAGGGCAAATTTTTCACTACTACACCCAGTTAAAAACATAAAAAAAATACATAGTCTAAAAAAGACTAAGATTCTGGAGCCAACACTGTAATTACATGCTTTGTGACATGACCCTAACTACATTCAACCTACACCTTAGAAATGTTTCCATTATTTCCCAGCACAATGCTGAACTATTTTAAATCAATATATTCTGTTGGACAAATCTTCCATACTTATTTCTTGATATCACTTTGTACAGTATTTAAGAGATGATTCTCAAATTTCTACTGTTACTATTAGAAACTATATGTATAAATTCTTTTATAAATATTTTTGCTCTTTTAATGCTATACTGCATGCACTATTGAGGAGCCCTGGTGGTGCTGTGGTTAAAGCACTCGATTGCTAACGGGAAGTTCAAACTCACCAGCCGCTCCTCAGAAGAAAAGATGTGGCAGTCTGTTTTTGTAAAGATTTACAGCCTTGGAAACCCTACGGGGCAGTTCTGCTATGTCCTACAGGGTCGCTATGAGTTGGAATCAACTAGACGGCAGTGGGTTTTGGTTTGGTATGCACTATTTAATTTAAAAGGAAACCCTGATAGTGTAGTGGTTAAGAGCTATGGCTACTAACCAAAAGGTCTCCAGTTGAAACCTACCAGGCACTCATCGGAAACCCTATAGGGCAGTTCTACGCTGTACTATAGGGTTGCTATGAGTTGCAATCAACTCAATGGCAATGGGATGACAAGCAGCAAGACAGTTAATTTCCAACTCCATTTTGTTTGCTAAAATATGAAGATTCTATCTCATATGCATATATTTACACAAACCACTGTATCTTCTTCATTCAGAACATATAAATTACATTTGCATATTTCTATTATTTATTTATAAATTATTACAAGAGGCTTTCACTAATAACTAGATCTTAACAACTACAAAATAAAGTACAGAGCTTTTGCCTTTAGTCAACATGACAGCGTTATTCTGCTGGGTTTTTCCTTACAGAAAGCAGGGTAGTGAACTGAGGAAGGTGCGTTTGCTATGATAGATAACTTGGGAATGCCAGTTCCTAGCATCGAAGTAGAACTTCTGTCAAATCCATCAATCAGTATAGGCCCTGATTCTTATTTTAGCATCTGAAGAAGCAGATCAACTAATGTATGAGTACACAGAAATTTTTTAATTGTTAATTAGCTAAATATTACACAGAAAACTATCTCAATAAATTAGCTACCATTTTTATTGCAAACATCTCACAAAATTGGTGATTTCCAAAAGCACTACTCAAATACAAGCAAAATGTAAATTTTAAAGATTGGAATTTTATTAAAATCACAGAAGACTAATTCAAGGCTCCTTTTCTGAACAAATCTACATTTATTTCTGTCAGTTCTCTGACATCTATAGATTGTATCACAAATCCTTGGGTTAGGAAATGTAACTATTTGTTGTACAACATGGCTAAAGGGTCTCCTGCTGAAGATTTCCTACTTCAGCAGCTACTGTAGGGGAACTGAAAAGACAGTTGAAGTGATGCAATAGAAACTTGAAGTCAGGGAATTAAGGAAGTAGAGTAATGAAGAAAAACAACTTTTAAGAAAAGTATCATCATCCCCAGGCTGCTCAAAAAAATATAACTCTCATGCTTAGGTTTGAGCTTTCACTGCTTAATTATTCATAAATCCAAGTTCTTAGAGTATACAAAAAGTGGCAGGAAAGGTATTACTCCAGAAACAGCCTAAAAGAGAAAGAGTTTGGATGAAGATGTCATAGAGGAAAACAATTTTAAGAAGAAAAAGAACATGGGTGGGGGAGTTATAACGATACAGATGTTAGGCACCCAAGTATACATTCTCATGATGCAATATGAAATTATTAAAACCTAGGGCACGCCATTTCTTCTTTACAGCCAGAAACCTTAAGAGCCACTTGAGATTAGAAGAGTCCTGACATGCTAAGAAAATTAGTTATTTACAATTATAAAACTGCAGCCTCTGTAGATTTATTTGAAAGGAGCTCACTGAATTGAACACCCTGCTGAAGGGCACAGGATCTAGCTCTTTTCTTCTAAAAGTTACTTACAATGAACTTGCATCTTCCCTGCAGGGAGGATTCTTTGTTTTGAGGGGCACAGGGGGCAGCACCTCTTCTGCATTCAGTCCTTCCTTTAGCTCCAGGGCATAACTACAGACTGGAAAGGTATCAGCTTTTATAATTAACTGTACACCTCAAAGAGCCATTTCTCAACTCTGCTAGAGAATACCTGAGAAGCACAGATAGGCTTCAGAGAATCTGCAGGAAATCAGAGCACAGCAGCCCTGCAGACTTGGGAAGAACAATTTTGTCCCCAGTTTTTTATATACCCAGAGAGACATCAGTGGTTTCTGCCCCGCGGGTCAAAGCATTGGGCTGACTGAACTATATTTTCTAACTGAATCTTTTTGTAAAGGTTAGCTAGTTTCTGATCCTACCTTCTATGCATGCACTAGCTTCAGAATCATCCAGAAAACTCAAAACTTTCTCGAGTTAAGGTGAAATGTAGAAGCAGTGGTGCCTTAGGCAAAAAGCAGGCATCATCACCTCCTGGAAGCTCGTGAATTTTCAAAATCTGAAATACTTCCTGACAATGCTGAGTCGACAAGGCGAGAAGACAGTGATTAAGGATGTTCTTTTACCCAGAGGTTTCTTGGGTGTGTTTTTGTTTTGTTTTTCCTCCCCAAGTGGAACTATGTCTTTCTCCCAAAAAGAGTCTGATAAATATAAATTATACCACACCCTTTTCTTTGGATGCTCTTCACACCATTCACAGTTAGCTCTATCTCAGTTTTTCCTTTTCTTGGCAACTAAACAACAGCAAGCATTGCCATTTGTACATAATTATCCTGTGGGCTTTACAAAACACTGCACTTCTGTATCAACCTCTCACCAAGGGCTTTACATGCTTAGTGATTTAAATCTTTGGTAACGTCCTTCTTAACCATGTACTGTCAAACCATCTTATAAGTTAAAAAGCATTTAATCATTCTAATGTAACAGAGGTGGATTCTCTGAGGTTCTAAGCCTCCCTTCTCCCAATGCAGCCTTGCTGTTTGGTATAAACCAAAATTCAACCTGAGCTATCAGCAAAGACAAACAAGTGACTGCCTAGCCCTGTAGAGAGTATGTGTGCAGTACACACAAACGCACACCAGCCACTTTCTGCCATGTTGGGTTTTTAAGTGTAAATCAGCAGGTTGACACAGATCATTTAATTTCCCTTCATAAAACAAACCAAAACTAGAAAATGTCTGTGTTCCATTTTCTCTTCAAAATATAGAAATTATTTTAAAAATTAAACCTTCCTACCCGTAACAGGGACTGGGATTCATCCTTGGACTTGCTTTCTCCCGATGCAGGATACTGCTGGGTGAGGGCCCCAGACTTCTCTCCACCAGCTGGCACCCCCTGCAGGAACCCCTTGGTCTCGACAGCCAAGCCATATATAGGTCGTGCCAGATGGGCAGCTTCAACGTTGGGGCTATCCCTCAGAGTCTTTGTCTGCTCTTGGGTGCCAGACACAGGCGTCAGAAGCCCCAGGCTTGCTTGAGTATATGATGGACTGCCCCGCAGGATCTCTGCCCCTCTCCAAGTCACACTGCGAAGGTCATCATTGGAACTCTCAGTCCAAACTTTCTCTTTAAGCCCATCCTTATCTTCCAGCTTCTCCCTCTTCACTATACTCTCGGAGACAGGCTCTCCCATTTTAGAGTCTGGGTTTATCAGACTGTAGACCTTGAGGTCAATTTTGGGCTCCTCCTTGATGGTGGATATGGCATGACTGTCCTCGTCGCCGTTGGCTGTAGTGATGTCCAGTTCCTGGCAGTGAACAGTGTTGAAGTGCTCCAGTAGTGACTGAGTATCGGCAGCTGTAAAATTGCACTGACGGCATTTGTAGCAGCCGTGTGTTCTCCTGGAGAAAAAGAAGACAGTAATTGGAAATCAAGCATCCTGAAGGTGTTTTTTTGTTTTGTTTTGTTTTTTTTTAAAATATCTGAATTTTATCTTCATGTAGAAAGTAGAATGAAACGCAATATTCTCAACACCCAGAAAATGGGTGTAATTAACCGATATTTTCGATTCTATATAAAGAATGTGACATTTCCTTTTATTAGCAGTAACAGGTATATATTTTGAAGTACCTGCCACACACACACACACACACATACCCCACAGTTATAAATAATGTTTACTGCGCTATCAAATGACCTGCTCTGTTCATTTTCCCCTGATTGGATAATTCTCAATTCTACTTTAGTTAAGGAGATATTCATATGATTTTATGCCTGATTTAATCAGCAGACTTGTCGCCCACTTTCTGTTTACTTAAACTAAATGGAGTTTTTTCTTTTATTTTAATTCGCTAACATTTCTAATGCCCAAGTGCTTTGTATGGCTTTTTGCTTATTAAAATAAGTTTTACCTAACAAGTACGCTTAGTTAATAAAATGCTTTTGGTTTATCTACATAATCTAGTAAATAAGAGATATTAAAGGCTCAAGATTTTTCTAAACAAATTCTGTTTATCTGTAAGGACATAAACACATTCAACAAATTGAGTGTTGTGTGTCAGGAAGCATGATAGGTAGGTGCTATGTGAATATATTCATTAAAATGGTGTGTTTGCATAAACGAGTAATAAGTGTGTGTGTGTTTTCTTTTTAAAAGGCTTAAAACAAGGAGATCTTATCAAATTTCATATCATCTTCTGCTGTTAAAGAGAGGAGAACCGCTTCAGGAGGACATACATTTGATTACCAAAGAAGAATGGAGGTGCTGTATCATAAAAGGCACACCTGAGAGGTACACAATGATTTGGCATAAGGCATATTTTCTTTAACTATAAAAACCTTGTATGGCGCTTTATACAAATACCACCTGAAACACATAATAATACACTGAAATAGCGTATCGTGAGTTATCAACTTAAAACAAAGTAACAAAATACACTGGTAAAGCTATATTAAAAGCTACTGCAAGATATGTACTCACATAAGTAATTTTAGATAATCATCAAAATATTACTTTTACAGGCACTGGGTACATACTGGTGAATACAAGACACATGCTTCCTGCCTACCTGGTGCTTACAGTTTAGTTGGGAATGTCAGGTTTCACATTAGACTATAAATAAATAAGCACAAAGAGTGATTTGAGCTAAGAATGAAATGAATAGCATAGTAATGGGGGTGGGAGAGTGGTCAGGGTTGGCAGGAAGGCCTTTCTGAGGGATACAGACAGAGCCTTGTAGGCCATAGTAAGAGGAGTGGTTGTAGTCAAAGGTTAAGGGAAACAACTGAAAAGTTATATGCACGGAAGCAGCATGGTCAAATGTATATTTTAATCACTTTGCAAATATAATGTCTGTGGTGAATAATTACATTCCCTTATGAGACATATCTGATGGTTAAATTCAAAGAATTTTCCTATTTTTTTATAGGAGGTAATTCATATATGTAACAAAATAACCAACCAGTTTTTTGTTGTTGTTGACATCACATAATACTATACATAATTAAAAAAAAAAAACCAGTGCCGTCGAGTCGACTCCGACTCTATGGGGCAGTTCTACTCTGTCCTATAGGGTCGCTATGAGCTCTGAGTATACATAATTAGTTTATATTTTACTGAATAAATATGGGTATTTAAATTTTTCACTTTTTACAGATTATTTTCACTCTTTCCTCCTATTGTTCCTTCGCATGTTGAGTAACCAAGATTTTAAAAAGGAAATGACGCAAATGATGAATAATCTGATCATGGCTCCACCGTGAAAATACAACATTAAAATTAATTGTATCCTAAATGGAAGAAATCTAACTCTTAAGACAAGGATGTTTATGACCAAGAGTAAGAATCTTGCCTCCAATGTCAAGGCCAGAAAATCCAAAGACAGAATTAAGGTCACAAAACACAACAGTCAAGACCTAAAATCCAGGGCATAGCACCTCCAGGAACCTCAGCCAAAGAACCTTCTTATCACAACCACATTCTAGCCTGACCCAATAGAAGATGAGCTCCTAAACCCAAAACTGTACCCCCCCAAAATTGTATTTATAATACCTGATCATCATATAAAAATAGACTTATCAGAATGATTATAGTTCAAAACATACCCAAGAAATATGCTACATAATCTACTGAGCCAAGAACACTAAAAATAAACAAACGGCCTCCAACAGACTGAGTGCCGTACAACTAGATGGTACCTGGCCACCACTGCTGATTGCTCTGATCACAATAGAGGGTCCCGGAAAGAGCTGGAGAAAAATGTATAACAAAATTCCAACTCACAAAAAAAGACCAGACTGACTGGCCTAACAGACTGGAGAAATCCTGAAAGTATGGCCCCCGGACACACTTTTAGCTCAGTAAAGAACCTCATGTCTGAGGTTCACCCTTCAGCCAGGGATTGGACAGGCCCAAAAAACAAAACGAGACTCAAGGGGCACACTAGCCCAGGGGCAAGGACAAGAAGGCAGGAGGGGACAGGAAAGCTGGTAATAGGGAATGCAAGGTCGAGAAGGGAGAGTGGTGACATGTCATGGGGTTGTTAACCAATGTCATAAAACACTATGTACACTAACTGTTTAATGAGAAGGTAGTTTGCTCTGTAAAACTTCACCTAAAGTACAATTAAAAATACTACTAAAAACTTTGAAGAAACACATTTGCAAGTTCTGATCAACCTTCAGCTTGAGACAGTTCTAATGAGGTCACTGGCCACTGTGACAGCATGTGTGTGCTTTCCCTGACATAGTGGGCTATTGGCTTGACATCTGTGGTGGGACCCTTGACTATAAATCAAGACTATAAATTGCCACTCCACTTCTAGCAACACTGGTGACTCTGGTGCAAAAACACAAACCACTGTAGTAATGCTATTTCAAAAATAAAAAGTATAGACTGTAGAACCAGACAGAGTTTCAACCCTGGCTCTATATTTCACTAGATATGTGACTTTGGACAATTTCCTGAACCGCTGCCTCAGTTTCCTCATTCACAAAATAAAAATAGTAGCGCATGTTCATTAATTTCTTGTGAATATTAATACACCCATATGGAAGTGTTAACCAACACAATATACAAGAATTGCCCATTTTGCGAAAGTTCACTTTACGTCACTTCGCTTTTACACCTGTTTTCGATAACTGGAAGAAATCTGAAGAGGACTTTCGCTTTTACAAAAAAACATGAAAGGCAGAAATAGCGTTCAGCGTTTGTTTTAGGGCAAGCCCTTAAAGAGGCAGCAGGCACCCCAGCAGCTACAGTGGTGTCCTCAAGCTCCTCCCCCGGGAACTACACTCAGCATCAAGCTGCCATAGCTTTGAACTGTGTCTGTGAGCATCTGTGCTTTTACCTCGATTTATTTTGTCCATCCATTAGCAAGACATGTCCTAAGGTATCAGAAAAGCCTAAGAGAAGCTCATAAGGGATTTATGTGTTATTGGGTACAATTTAGTAGGTTACTTTTTGGGTCTGGGAGTGCTCAAAAATTTTCCCATTTAAATTAATTGTAATCGATTCTTTCCTCTACGTCATTTCAACTTATGAAAGATTTCATATGAAAGCTCTACTTTGGGATGGGGGGGAACACCTGTAAATCCTAATATAAAGTCCTGTTCTGTATAAATCTGCATCCAATATTCTTTAAGCAGTTTAAACATACGAACTGGTATTTTGGTATCATTCTTTTCCTTTCTCCCATGTATCTTAACAATGGCAGACATCATTAAAACTGAGTTTATTTCCTAAAAGATCTTTTGCTTTAGGACATTAACCGGTAGAATATATTTTAAAATTGGAAATGCATCTCAGGCTGCCTTAAGATTATGCAGCTTCAATATCTACTTATTCTGCAATCTAGAAATGCCCTTGAGCCAATCCTAACCCTTTGCCAAACAGAGACCAATGCATCTGACCTTTATCCATTATTCTACTCATACTTTCTTCTCCTATATACAAGCCTTTGTGTCCCCAACCAAACAGAGTTCATTACAGCAAAACAAGGTGTCTTAATATTCTAAGTTTTCTAGTTTGAAATCCGAGTCTCAGTGGACAACCCCCTGGCTCCTGACAGGTCTCAACAAGAGCTGCTCTGATCTGCCCAACAGAGGAGCTCTTGACGCGAATGACCCAGGCAAAACCTCTCTTGGTACTGATACTGGAAAACTACCAGAATGCAAAGAACAGTGGGGATAGGTTTAAAGCAAAAAAGGAGACGTTCCAGAGATAAGTTTTCAGTGAGAACCAGATTTTACTGCAAGAAGGAAAACTGCATTTTAACAGGAAGGATATTAAAATAAGGTTGTAATAACAAGCTCAATTCACATGCCTTTTCTTCTGAAGAGTTCAAAGCACTCATGCATATGATCTCACATCCCACTGAGTATACGCCTCATTTTACAGATAGTGAAATGGAGACATGATGACTTGCCCACGTTAGTCAACATTAAGTCAAAAATACAGGGCTGCTAACTCCCGGAACAATGTTTCATTTTTCTATGCTGTTTCAATTCTTAACTTTCTATGAAAATAAAGGACACGATTGACGATATGGAAAATGAAACCATGGAGGACAGGAAATCTAATAGAAAAGAAACTGCCTATAGCAACGGCTTGCCAAACAGTCTGGGTGCAGCACTGAAACATTAAGGGCTTCTTGGCAATACAGGCTGCAAACCCTCCTACTTGACCTATTAAAAGAGAATCCCCCAGAAATTATCTGAGAATCTAATTTTTTTTTTTTTTTTTTTTGAGAATCTGAATTTTTAACAATGCCCTCAAGTGACACTGATGCAGGGACCAGTATTTATGAATCACATACAGGCTATATCATGATTCTCAAGCAACTTAACGAATAAACTCAAAAGACACCCCCGCCCCAAGCCAGGCTTTAGGAAAACACTGGTAATGACTTCACTATCTTAGTTATTCAGAACCTTAAGATTATGGGTCTGACTGCTATTAATGAAAAAAGAGTAAAGCTTGACAATTAAGCAGTAAAGCGCTAAACTGCTCAATCTTTCAGGCTACTGAACACCACTAGGGAAAGCAGAAATGTTAAGTTGCTGCATGGCTCTGCAGAACTGAAGGACTCCCCGTCTCCCTATAATCAGCCCGAAATAAATGATAGAAAACACATGAAAGAGACAACAACACTACTTTCAACAGCTTGGAGTAACACAAACTTTTCAGTAATCTATACCAACATCGAAAGCAGTGTTTCTCAAACTTTAATGTGCATAGGAACCATCTGGGGATCTTGTTAAAATTCTGATTCTGATTCTGATTCTGGATGTCTGGAGTGGGGTCCCAGGTTCTGCATTTCTTACAAGTTCCCAGGCAATGCTAATGCTGTTGGTCCCCTGACCGTGAGTCGCAAGAATCATGTAGCTACGGTCAGAAAGTTTCAAGATGGGTATGAGTTAGCTTTCAGTGAACTCTCAGTATATAAACTCACCACTCTATAGGGCATTCCCAAATGAATCCTTGATGTGGAGCAACATCATTTTCCCTCCTAAAAGCACATACAATATCACCCACCTCTGAGAGTCAAAATTAACAGCTTTAGCAGTTAATATTACAAATACAAAACTGTCAAGTGTAATCCCAAACCCCAGTTGTTCCAATAGTGTATCTTTTCTAGTTCATTGTTTAAGGATTATCTTTCCACTACCCTTTAGTTTTTAGTGCTAGGTTTTATATAATTATTTACTCCTCACAACAACCAAAAAAGTATATATTTATTTCCATAATACACCTCTACTTCACAAAGCAGCTGGGGCAAGGATAGTTTAATTCACAAAAAATAATTACAGAGTCGTTGTGGAGCCACATTAGTTTGGATGTTCCTCTAATCTACTAAATGCATTTTATTCTATCAGCATAAATATAAAAACCTCAAAGAGGTTCAGGGAGCCCATTTCTCAAGCCCTACCTGAATCATTCCCTCGTCGCTAAAGACATTGCAAATGACTCAACCCAAGAAAGAACCGAGGATTTGTGAGCTACTCTACAACTTTGTCTTCCTCTTGGGATTTTTCACACATTGTCATTTCTTAAAATCTTGTTATGTCTTTCTTTCCAGCTATATTGTAACTGCCTTAAGGTCCAGATCAAAGCACACATATCTCTATATCCCCCCTCAGAACATCCAGATTGCCAGTAATATCTGCTTAATAACTAAAGGATGTTCAAGACACTGGATTTAATAAGTAGAGTAACACGGCAACAGAGAAATATTAAAAGGTACACAGATATTTTACAGATGGTGTATTTTGAGTGGCTCTCTGAATAAATTCCTCATTATTTAAAAACTATGAGAACTTCTGGCTACTTTAAGCCAAACCAATTTGCATGATACTACAAAAATATGCTTTAATATTCATTTAAACTCTATACCCTCTCCCAACTGAAGAGCAAACACTCTGATCTTCCCACCTTAGGGGAAAAGGATATCATTTTGTAGGTCTCCCTAGCATGAAGTTGCTAGATTAAATACAGGGCACCCAGTTAAACCTGAATTTCAGATTTAAAAAATGAGTAACTGTTTACTGTAAGTATGCCCAACACAATATTTGGGACACACTTATATAAAATTTAAGCATGTCCCATGAATAATTTGAGACATTGACTACATAAACTAAAGAAACTTTAATAAAAGAGCTAAATCATCCTTCGTCTCCAGGCAAAACTACATTAAATTGCTAAAAAGACCGAATGGTATTTCATTGCAGTGACTTAAAATTTCTGTGAGAAAAGCTATTTTATTCCTTGACCTGCTTACAGAATTTTCATGTGCTCTGAAGTTGCACTTATTTCGCATCCATCCATATTTCAGTGCACAGTGGCACTTATCCTAAGAGTAGCATTTCATTCATTAGTAGAGATTATAAACTGTTTTCATAATTTATAAGGGGCTGAGGAATGCTTTTAGAAAAAAATCACCTGAAAGATGCTGCTCATTTATTCTATCTACTCTGATAATATTTCGCTATTTCTATTTCCATAATAAACCAGCCCACAGTATATGTTAAGTACAGCTCTGAGTGACGCTTTGTTTTTGTTTTTCTCCTTTAAATGTTAACTTCCAGAGATTTATGCCATCATTAGAAAAGCTCACTTTTTCTCAATAATTATACTTCTTCAACATTTTTAACCATAGTTTTCCTTCCTCGATGACTAAATGGAGCATCAGAGTAAATGAATAAATCACAAATACTAATCAATTAGACTTGGAAAGTTATCTTTTGGTAATTATAGATTCAAACACTTATAGATAAATTACCGCAAAATAGGGGGAAATGAAGATAATTAAAATTAAATATAATTGTCAATAGCTCTGACATCTTAATAAAGTTAGTCGTTCTTGTAATATGTATTTTATTGGTATAAAAGTCTACAATGTGTGGCACTTGAGATGACTGATACTGCAGAATGGTGAAAGCAAACAAAAAGAATATTCAAGGGACAAAGAAGAAGATGGAATTATAGCTGGGTCATCAGACTAATCTTTTAAAAGGTAGAAACATAATATTTACCTCATTAAAGAAAAATAAGATTCGTCAGGCTATATATAACATACAGCCTTTTCTAAGTGGACAGGTGCAATCTATAGAATATAATCTAAGAGAAATCAAAATTTTGAATGAACAAAATTCCATTCAGTCCATTCATCTTACATTTTTAAGCTGACATTAGTATTTACTCATTCAACTTTTTTTGGTTGGTACTTTCATCTTCAAGTAGCAGAAGAAAAAGAACTAGTGTAATACGTGAAAAATCTCAATTTATGACTCACTTAAAAAAAAGATACAATCACCAAATGTTCAAAACAGACAGATAAGTCTTCCTATAAAATATAAAGTAAGCAAGCAATGAAAAATAATTTATACAAACTAATATGAAATGGGAATCACAGATAAAACTTATCTTATTCCAACACTCGACAGGTGCTTTGTACAAAATACATTATCTGAAATTTAATCACTAAATCTCATTATTAAATCTGAAATTTCTAAAAAATAATGTACACAAAAGACCAAACCAAAAACCTAACCCATTGTCGTTGAATCGATTCTGACTCATAGTGATCCTGTAGGACACAGCAGAACTGCTCCATAGGGTTTCCAAGGGTATAACCTTCACAGGAGCAGACTGTCACATCTTACTCCTGAGGAGTGGCTGGTGGGTTCAAAACAGCAACCTTTTGGTTAGCAGCACTCTGCCACTGCGTCACCAGGGCTCCTCACACTAAATAAAGATAACGATGACGCAACTGTGTGTTGTTTCCTTGATGGACCGTAATAGCCTAGATATCGTTTTGTCTCACAATGGGAATTTCCAACTTGAACTATTATGGTCATTTCAAAGTATTACAAGCAACTGATTTATTATGTATTGTTTGAAAGAGCATGACAGGTAACATACACAAATCTAAATGTAACCATCGTGGCCCTCACCCTTTTAGAAACTCTGTACTAATGCACTGTGTACTTAGCTTTTTCAGATGTGTTGATAATTAAGTGCTTATCATGAAAATCTGTTCTTCAGAGTTAGCAGAGCGCACAGTCCATGTTCTTTCCCAGAGCTCTTTTAAGAATGAGACTGAGCAGTGCCTACATTAATTTGACCACCTACTATATCCAGTGTTATTTCCTTCAGCCAGAGTTTACATATTTTATATCTAAAAGATTTCAACACTGTTTAAAAGTTTAAAAATATATTCATAAGTCTCCTAAGGAACAGGTGCTTGTCATCATATATATTATGAAAAAACATGTGCATATTTCCACATTCTGGCCAACAATGACATTTTTTTAATATTTGCAGACAGACAATAATTATATTATTGTTCTTCAATAATACTGAGCATTTATTCTTGTGTTTATTGGACATGTGTCATATTGATGTGAACTGATGCCTCATTTTATCTATTTTTCCTTTTACTGAAGTTTAATTTGATTTGCAAAGTATCCCAGATACAAGAGATCATATTCAGCACATCACTGTGTGAAATATTATATTGTGGCCCCGTCACAAATTTTATTAGCTAGGTGCAACTAACAAGTTAAAAAATGTAAGCTCTTTACTATGAATAAAATTGATTAATAATTAACATACTTCTTTATCTTGGGTAACCAAAATTAGGATGCAGTTTGTTTTGTTTTTTGTGCTTTAAGTGAAAATTTACAGTTCAAGTCAGTTTCTCATACAAAAATTTATACACATTGTTATATGACCCTAGTTGCTCTCCCTAAAATGTGACAGCACACTTCTCCTTTCCACCCTGTATTTCTTATGTCCATTCAACCAGCTCCTGTCCTTCTCTTCCTCCTCATCTCACCTCCAGACAGGAGCTGCCCATTTAGCCTCATGTGTCTACTTGAGCTAGGAAGTACACTCTTCACAAGTATCATTTTATGTCTTATAGTCCAGTCTAATCTTTGTCTGAAGAGCTGGCTTTGGGAATGGTTTTAGTTTTGGGCTAACAGAGAGTCCAGGGGCCATGTCTTCTGTCATTTATGTTAAAATTTTGTCATCTAATGTTAACGACACACAGAAGTGTGTGTGTATCTTCTAGGTTTTCAAACAAAATGAAAACTGGAACATAATCATAGACTTTGTGCTCCTTCCATCCCACTGTCTCAAATCGTAGTCACTGTAATGCTACATACCACCATCCTGAATGGTCTGTGTAATATATTTCTTTACCTACAAATATATTCACACACACATATATACACACACATACGTATATATATTTGTTGTGTGCTTATCTGGTAGATTCTGACTCATAGTAATCCTATATGACAGTAGAACTGTCCCAGAGAGTTTTCTAGGCTGGAATCTTTAAGGCAGCAGATCACTAGATCTTCTGTCTCACGGAGCTGCTGGTGGGTTTGAACTGACAAACTTTTGTCAGCAGCCAAGTGCTCAACCATTGTGCCACCAGGACTCCTTGTGTGTGTGTGTGTGTGTGTGTGTGCGCGCGCACGCTACAGCTGAATACATGTATATGAATATATGTATATGGTATGCATGTGAATGTATACATACAAATATATGCACATAGTTTGCTAGTGTTTGAACTTATATAAAATGGTATCTGGCTGCAAGACATCTTTTTCCATTTGTTTTTATTCACCCAAAATTATGCTTGTAAGATTCATCCATGCTCTATTCAACCGTCATTTATTCAAATTCCCTACTGCTTTATATTTCATTGTGTGAAAAGTCTACAATTTAATCAATCTCATGTGGACAGATGTTTGTTTTTGCTTTTGATAGATTTTTGTTTGGGTTTGTTTTGCTCTTTCAAAAAATTACCACTACGAACGTTTCTGCACAGGTTTCCCAGCGTGCCTGTGCAAAAGATTTTCTTCTGGGGAGGGAAATTATATAGTCATTGGGAATATGAGCATCTCACACTGCCAGAATTTACCAAATTCACTTTCCAAAGTCCTTATGTACTGATACTTCCTACCCCTTATAATGCCTTTTGTCTTAGAGTTTGTGTTTACTGAGATGAATAAAGTGACCTCATTTTGTCTTTTGTTAGTATTCGCCTTGTGTAACCTCCTCTGTCCTTATCTTTTCATTACTGAGATCTAACTTAACTGCACAAATTGTTCCATATGATAATGAATTTTCTAAAATCTGAATTCTTTGTGGCTTAATATATGTCCCTTTTTATAAATATCCTATATCTGCCTGAAAAGCACGTATATTCTCTAATTGTTGGGTGCAGAGTTCATTAAATTGTTTCATTCGTTGTTTAAGTCTTTCACATCTTGAATAATTTTTTGTCTGCTTGACAAAAAGCAGGTTTCTTAAAATTTTCAACTGTGATTGTGATTTGTCATATTTCCCTGTAATTCTCTATCAATTTTTGCTTTGCGTGTTCATAATTATTTACATTTTATGTATTTTGAACTGTTTTATCATTCCCTGATGAATTCAAATTCTTATTATGTGATGATGACTCATTTTTTTCCCTCATACGCTTGTCTTAAAATCTATGTTGCATGAGATTAATGAAGCTATCTCAATTTTTCATTTGTTTTAAATTTGCTGGTAAAACTCAGACTATTCTTTTCTTTCAAACTTTTCATAGCCTGATGTTTTGGCTAAGTATTCTGTAAAAAGATATCATTTTCTTTTCTTTTCTTAAATACAGTCTGATAATATCCCTTAACTCGGAGGTTTAATCCACATACATCCATTAAGAGCTTTAATATCTGTGTATTTTTTAATCACCTTCCTTTTGTCATTTTATTCATCCAATTATTCAGATGTTTCTTTTGGTATCCTCCCTTGTCACTGCTATTTTTAAAAAACAGATTGCATTTTATGAATGTCCTTTATTTTATGATACCATTTTTCTCCTCTATAGCTGTGGAAGTTATGGAAGACTCCTATTTTTTTCACTGGTTATCTTTAAAAATTTCCAAGTATACATTACATAATCCTAACTCACTTTCCATAGAATTCAAGGACATTAGAACGTCTTAATCCTGACCATCTTCCCTTCAAGTTCTCAGAACAGCATTTCCCAATATCTTAGTTCTATCCCTTTTTAAACTGCATGCATTAGGCAGGCTATGTTCGTTTAGACTTATCCAGGTTTCCCTGGTCTTTGCTTATCTAATAATGTCTTTGCTTTGCTTTTATTCTTAGAAGTTTTAACAGGTGTACAATACTGGGTTGACAGTTGGTCCCCCCCGCCCCGCAAAAAACGTTAGTTTCCCCCTTCTTCTGGTTTCCATTGTTGGTGATAAAAAATCTGCTGTCAATCTATCTTTTCTAGGTAGCTGATCTGTTTTTTTCTCTCTAGCTACTCTTAAGGACCTCGCTGCTTTGACATTCTTTACTTTTACTACTATGTGTCTATGATTGAATTGATTTTTATTTGTCCTACTTAGTGTATGCTATGATTTTTTGTATCTGTGTATTCATGCCTTTCATCAGTTCTGGAAAATCATCAGCCATCTTAAATTCAAATGTTGACTGCCTGTGCTCCATTCTCTCTAGTCGTTTCTTGCGGGGATTTGATTAGATAAATGTTAGAACAGCTCATTGTACCTCCATATTTCACTATCCATCTTTGATACTTTTCCATCTCCTCCATCTCTTACGTGAAGCCCTGGTAGCACAGCGGTTAGAAGCTCAGCTGTTAACCCAAAGGCCAGTGATTCCAACCCACCAGCCACTCCAAGTCCAAAAGATGTGGTAGCTGTCCCTTGTACAATCTGGGTAATGTCTTCAGATCTAATATCTGATTAACTCATTCTCTAGAATTTTCTTACAGTGTTTAACCTATTCATTATGCTTTAAGTTTCAACAATTCTGTTTTTCAATTCAAAAATATGCTAATTTTTTTAATCTTCCGGTTCATTCCAAGTCTGTTATTGCTTATACTGTTTTCTAGTTCTAATTTTTATTTCCTTCAACATTCAATATTTATTATTTTGTGACTGTAACCTCCTATATCTGAAGTTCCTGAGTATCTAAATTTATTATTTGTGATTTCTACTGATTTTGCTTATGCTGGTTTATTCCTCAATGTGTGCAATTTTTTTTTTTTAAATAGTGAGCTCATGTAAAGTTATCTTAGTCCATGGACATCTTGGAGGCCAAATCAGCATACTTTCCTATGCAGACCACTGTGTTTACTCTTGCCGGACACTAAAATAAGATATCAATGTGAAATCATTTTAGCCACTTTCAAGGCCCCAGCTCAAAGTGAAACGAACTCAACACCCTCTCTCCGCCACTGACTCTAAGCTTGACCCCATGATCAACTCCAGCAATAATATGCCATTTGCTCTTAGTACCGCCTCACATTACTGCTTGTTTACTGTTCACTTCTCTTCAGACTGAGTTTAGCTCATTACTGGTGAGGGGAGAAGAAGAGCTTTAGAAATTTCCTTTAGTTAATGGAAGTTTGACAATGCATTAAATAGTAGGTTTTGTATAGTACAGCTGTTTTTAAGGAGATCATCATACAGCTTACACCAGAAACATAGGTTGTACACTGAAAATTTTGATAAGGAAAATGGTAGTCAATTCGAGAATGGATACAGTGTCTAATTAAATAATAAAGAAAATGGGAGTTAAAGAAACATATTCAAGAGTGAAATACAATAATTCAGTCATGATGTCAGTTAGAGGTATAACAGGCAAGGATAAAACAAGAGAATTGACTATTTGGTCCCAGTTACTACAGGATAACCCAGCTTAAACCTGGTTCTTAAAGAAGGCTCCTTGGACAGGCCTCCATCCTGATGTTTTCACTCAGAGCTCTTAAATCAATTCTCCTGCTTCTCAGCTCTAGTTATTTTTTATAACTACATGATTTCACATATTGTACAGTTCTCAGCTTATGCTAATTCTTTACTATACCATAAGTCTTGTATATAAAGCACTCAAAAGCCTAGAATATGCCACAGTCATAACACAGAATTATGGTGGAAGTTTCCCAACATGAATAATATGAATAAACATAACCGTAACCAGAAAGATACTATTGCAATATGGAAATGCTTATCCTCTTTCTTATTCTATCTTCAAAATATGGCTTTTTGAGAAAATGCTTTGATAGCAAATCAAGTTTTAAACATCCATGTGAGCATTTCCTTTCTTATCCCTGGGGCCTCCATCGTTATTCAACTTTCAGCACAGTTCTGTTTTACGTCCCTGCCAAACTATCACTCCTGAAATTGTAAGTCTTCAAATTTCAGATATTTCTACAAGAATTCATAAACAAATTCGAGACAAATAACTCAGCACCTGAAAGGCTCTAGGGTCACTGAACTGCGTGAGATTTTAAGAATATGTACAAGGCTATTTCAACGTCCTAGGGATGCTATTCATTTTTTAAATCAAAATGATAAAATATTGAAAGGTTGACTTAAATTTAAAAATGCACAAATAACTGTCATTTGGTGTGAAACCTTAGGTCTTCAGAAAGGTCTCAATGCAAAATTAATCACCATGTGAACATTTAAACAGAAAAGTTCCAAGACCATATACTAGTCAAAGATCACAATGTAACTTACCCTGTAGATCTAAGTTTATTCATAACTACTGTGTGGTCAAAAACTCAACAAGGATTTCATTTACTTAGAAATATTTACTGAGCATCTATCAACCATACGGGCACTGCGCTAAATGGTGCAGATACAGCAGTTATACCGTCATTAGGTGCTGCCAAGTCGGTTTCAACTAATGGCGACCCAACGTATAATAGAACAAAACGTTGCCCCGTCCTGCACCATCCTCACAACAGTAGGTACATTTGAGCCCACTGTTGTAGCCACTGCATCAATCCATCTCACTGATGGTCTTCCTCTTTTTCAATGACCCTCTACTTCACAAAACATGATGTCCTTCTCCAGGGACTGTTCTTTCCTAATAACAAGTCCAAAGTGAGTGAGATGAAGTCTCACCATCTTCACTTTTAAGGAGCATTCTAGCTGTATTCCTCCGAGACAGTGACGATAAAGATAAGAATAGTCTTTTCCTTCTGAAGCTTATTTTCATTATTGAATATTGACTAAACTCAAACTATTTAGTAGTATTTTTACTTATAGTTTTATTTCTTGGGGGACTTTTCATTTACCCAAAGTGTGCCGAAACCCTCTTTTACCAGACAGGTTTTTCATCAATGGCCTGTTTCCTCAAGAAAAGCCATTTGTCCAAGTGATCTGGTAGACAGATGTACTGGGGTGTGTGTGTGTACTGGCTGATTGTCTCATGATAAAAGAAAGCTGCCTCGGCAAAAAAAAGAGGTTATCTAAGTTTTATATCACCTAACAAATGTAAATGCACAACACGTACATATCCACAAATCCAGCTAGCAGAGCTCAGAAAGAAGTTAATGTCTGCTAGCCCCAGAGATAAATTAACATGTGGCCAACATCAGAGGAGCCAGAAACACTCGCTGCAAGTGTGAACACATATTTGATTCTAGGACTGTGTCTTTCCTGGGGCTGACCTTATAAATTAAACAGTGTAAATCTCAAGTAAGTGTTTTCTGAACATCTTGATTCACTGTGAACATTAGACTGCCCTTCGAATTAACATCAAACATTATTAGCCTGTTGTTGGACATGAACTGCTTCATTATTGGTTACTGACAACACAAACATACACACATTCACACTAACACAACTCTGAAAGAGAATGAGAGGAAATGTTTACCATCTACTGGTATGGAAACCAAAATAACTAGATTTTTAAAGTAGGGTTTTGCATCTACCCCTACCCCTGTTGCTGTAGAGTCAGTTCCAACTCATAGCGACCCTGTAAGACAGGGTAGAGCCGCCCCACAGGGTTTCCAAAGCTGTAGATCGTTATGGAAGCAGACTACCACATCTTTCTCCCTCGGAGCGTCTAGTCTGTTTAAACCACCAACCTTTCCATTAGCAGCCAAACACTTAACCCCTGCACCACCAGGCTCCTTGGATATTGAATCTGCATATAGAAAATCACTTAAAAATAGTAAAGCAATTTACTTTGATTCCTGGAGGCGTAATAACAAGAAAGCACTCAATAACTGCTAAGTAATGTCTGAGCATGTTGTATCCTACTCATAATACAAGTATCCATTTCAATGTTCCTTCCTTAGGGAACCATTTCCTAATCTGCCAGATTAGGCTGGGTTGTCATTACACGTAACCACAGTACACTGTCCTGTATCTTTAATGATTCTTATCACCGATAATGATCCATTAAGCGTCTGTCTTCTTTACTAAACTGTAAGTTCCATGAAGGCTCTGCCAATGCTTATCTTGTTTCTCCTGTATCTTCAATACATGGCACTGAGAGTATTCTGGGAATTAATTAATTAATGAAGAAATGATCACATAAATGAAACCAAGTCTTGTGTCCTAAATTCATCTCCAGAAAATATGAAGGATTATCTGGGAAAACTAATGTTTATAAAGATACTAGGGTGAAGGGAGAAGGAAAATACTAAGCTACCCTAGCTCTAGCTAGGACTCTGAAATAGCTTAAGCACTTTCATCCACTTGGAGGAATGAACGTATAGAAATCTAAAATCAAACAAATTACAGAACACTCACCTTCGGATTACCATTTAGAGACCAAACAAGGATGTTGTGGAATTTCTCAAAGCTAGACTAATGCCCAATCTCATTTTGAAAGGAAAACAAGCAACACATTCTCAACTGATTGATTCCCAGTTGGGCGAGTGAACAGAATGTATTATAGCGGTACCTTTAATTAAGAGTTGTGTTGTCAAAAATTAAGGGTATGAAGTCATATTTAACAAGGACAAATAAATGGGTCGTGGTAATTTCATAAACTCATCAGCAATGCCAGCATTGCTGCAAATTTAAAAATATACTCAGCGAATGGTATAAAACAGGTAAGAAACCTACAAGTAAATGGTCTGAAACAAGTGCCCAAATTAAAATCTGTGGTTATCAATCGATAAAAATATAATCAGCAATTTTATGAATGATCTTTTATGTGATTTTGTTCGACCACTTCCCCAAGTCATCCGAATCACTTCCAACAATTATTAGATCAGGCGTCTGGATTCCTTCTACTTCCATTGCATTTTCTTGATACTCCCCTCCTCCCCAGTATGGCTTACCTGTAGTGTCGGGAAATCTCGTCTTCCACCTGGGTAATAAAATCACATTTGGTACATGAGTGTTCTTTGCTTTCCTTGACAGTCTGCTGCCCCTCTGATCCTTGCAGATGATTTGCTTCTTGTTTGACATCCGACGCTTGCGACTCATGCACACTCTCGTAATGAAAGAGGAGCACATCTACATCGGGGGTGGAGAAGGAGCACTGGTGGCATTGGTGTTTGACTCTCGAGCTTCCGGCCGCCCCAGGAGACAAGTGCAAAAGCAAAAGCGCACAGTGGGAACAATTACTTTTTCTGCAAGCAAATGGATAAGTAATTTCTCCAAGGTGCTTTTCTGGGCTGCAAAGGCCTCTGGGACAGAATGGACAGTGCTTAATGGTACACTTGTGAATGTTATGGAGCTGCTGATAATGACGGAGAAGTGGCCCCACTACAATTACATCAGGGCCATGGCTTTTGGAATATCTGAAGTCACAGAACTGACAATTGTAGCTTGTTACCATGTTATCCTCTGCTCCCTTGCTGGGGAAGTCCTTCTTTTTAGCCCCACTAGAGCCCTTGTCTACCTTGGAAACTGGCTCCCCTTCTGCACTTTTGGCTAGATCATTCTGATTAATGACAGAGCCCCTGGAAAGTTTATCGTTCAACTCTGGATTAAGGCTGCCTGGCTGCGCTCCTCCATGCTGTTTGCCATAATGTTCTAGCAGTTTAACTGAGCTAGATGACTCACAGCTGAAACTACAAAATTTACACCAGTAGTAACTGGTGGCATCTGTACCATTTTGCCTCGAGGAATCAAGGGGCTTGATGGGCACTGAGTAGCCAATGGGAGTGTCATCTCCCGCCTTGACTGTGATCTTGTCCTGCCACTTTCCCAAGTCTCCAGAATCACTGGATCGAAGTGCAGGGATAGATTTGGTAGAGTTTTTCTCTGAAGGTTTCGCACCCTCAGAAGAGGGGAGAGAAGCCTTTATTTTGTTAGGATGAGTCTGAAGAAAGTGTTGTTCTAGTTCAGTTGATGAGTTGCCCATGTAAGTGAAATTGCAGAATTTACAGCGGAAGTACTTGGTGTTTCCTTGGCAATCTGGTGTTTTCCGTCCAATGCCAATGAATGTTCCACCTGAAGTGACCTGGTGCAGAAGAGATGCATGTTACTTCAAACTTGTCATTAATTCAATGAATTCTCAAGGGGAAAGGGGCGTGTGATATTGCCAAGCATTCCACATCAAAAAATACAATAGCACTTACTATGAAATCACTTGAATAATCAGGGCCAAATAAATTCACTCCTCATTTCTCTGTAGCTACATTTTGAGAGGCTCATTATGCTAAACATTTTAGGCCAAAGTAACAGATGAAGGTAAGTAATGAAAGCACTGTAACTAATTCAAGAGATTTAATAATATATACTTAAAAAATTTTTTTTTCAACGGAGTAAGTTTTACTATTTCCTCCCTCAAATCGCATTCTTGCAGAAGCAACCAAATCACGTGGAATTTCTTTTCACCATGCTTAAGGGTTACCGTCAAAACCAGAGTCAATTGCTCAGAGATTACTCAATGCAGACATTCCCCAAGGAAATCTTCTGTTTAGTTCCTACAGCAAAGAGGCTGCAGGCAGAGATGGCCTACTGTACCTTTTGGGTAAAATAAAGGTGTTAAAATGACCACACAAAATGGCTTATAATTGAAGTCCTAGCAATCACAAATAAATTAAAAATAAAATGAATGGAGTGGGCAGGAAATCTTGATGATGAAGGAGGACCAGTGTGGACAGTTTAAAATGTTTCCTATTCTATGACAAAATGAAAAGAAGAAAATCCCCAAGGGCCTTATTTGATTAAGGCTATGTCTCATGGCACAGGACCCAACCCCTCCTGTGGATGGGTCATAGGGATTTCCAAAGACCAGCAATTCACAGGATGAAAATCACAACTGCTCTTCTTTTTTTCCCAAACTATGAAATTACATAGTATTGGAGTGTTATGAATTGAACTATGTCTCCCAAAAATATGTATTGTAAATCCTAAATCCCCACACCTGTAGAGGTAATCACATTTGAGAATAGGACTCTGTTACGTTACTGAGACCGTATCAGTGTAGGGTGTGTTTTAAGCCAATCACCTTTGAGATACAAAAAGAGCAGATTAGGCACAGAGGAAGAAGCCCAAATGGAGGGGAAAGTCACCAAGGAACCAAGTAAAAGATACTGAAAAGATACAAAAACCTTATCCCTGAGCTGACAGAGAAAGAAAGCTTTTTCCTAGAGCTGGTGCCCTGAATTGAAACTTCTAGCTTCCTAAACTTTGAGAAAATAAATTTTTGTTTCTTAAAGCCACCTACTTGTGGTATTTCTGTTACAGCAGCACTAAGAAACTAAGACATGGGGTTATGAACACCTTTAAAGAGTACTTCGTATAACATTCTGACTCCCTTTGCATATGCACCTCAATGGGCATCCCAACTAAACGCCTTCACTGACCTACAGAAATTCATAACAGAGTTTTTGACCGAAATGCTCCAAAGAGGGAGAGATCTCCTCTCCCAACTATCAGAGAAGTCTTCCAGCAACCAGATGTAATATATTAAGTGGCATGATCATGTTCTGCCTTCTTCAACAGCTGCTCAAAAATGACACGTGTGATCACCACTCATATCCAAATCGCCTCATGAGAAAAGTCTCAGGCATTTCAAAATCATTTTAAAGGTTCTCCTTGAAACACAAATAATATTCCTTTGGTTCACTGAGAAATATGTTTGCATTCCTACTGTACAGGACTGAGACTGAAGTCTTCATTCTGCCACTCAAAGAGAGGTGAGACCTTAGTCAAGTTACTTAACCTCTCTGGTCAACAACTTTGTCAATTTGGAAAGTCTCCAATTTTATTTTCAGTATCACAGTTCTAGGAAATGTACATTAACATAAATAACATTTGCTGTACATTAAGACAATAATTTATGAAGGTCTCCAACAGGCTTTAATTGAAGGATGATAATGTTTCACTTAAGACATGTCTATATCCACCATGGAAACCCTGGTGGCGTAGTGGTTAAGTGCTACGGCTGCTAACCAAAGGGTCGGCAGTTCAAATCCGGCAGGTGCTCCTTGGAAGCTCTACGGGGCAGTTCTAGTCTGTCCTATAGGGTCGCTATGAGTCGGAATCGACTCGACGGCGCTGGGGTTTTTTTGGTTATATCCACCATACCAAGTACACAGATTTCACTCAGTCAATAGCTGAGCATCATCTAGCCAGAAAGCGAGGAATGAGGCACTCTCTCAGGAGTCAACCCTGGCAATCAATCACTGGTGTGAGGATGTCAAAGCCACACTACTGAAGGACACAGTTTATTCACCATTTTAACACAAGTGATTAAAGCAACTAAAACTTGGATTGACAAATAATGCATAAAATTGCAAAGTTTCTACATATACTCCCCAAGTGGCCAGAAGTAGGAAGAAATCTTAACTTCAACATACAAAACATTTCAATGTGATGCCACCAACTCAGCAACTTCAAACTTGCATCAAGGCAGTCAATCCAGGAGCATCCCATTCTTCTCTAATAGGCAAAGCAAGCAAGCATGCAAAATCTAGAGACACAAATTTCCTTTGTTTTAGCTACCACATTGCTTCAGGGTTGCCAAGCTTTCCAAATATAAAATGTCTTGAACTTCTGCTTGTAGAACAGGGATTCCCAAGAAACCACGACACATCATCACTGTTTCCTTGGTTTTGCAATCATCAAGCCTCATGTTCAGTGTCTGCAGCAAAAGAGCTGAATGAGGAGTGCACATATTCTTAAGAAATCCCTCTACATAAACTGTTGAAATGAATTTAAATTATTACTAAACATCACACCATCTCTTCCAGTATTTGACAACAACTTGAAGAGTCAGAAAATCCAGACTAAGAATGACCATAACAGGAAAGGCTCTTATAAAAAAAGAGCTAGCAAACATTTTGTTTAGGATTAACTAAGCTACCATAGAAACTGCACTAGGTCTTTTACGTTGGTGGTTGCCATGTGTCTCAACATTGTGTTTTTTACCCATGGAAAACCATCCATTATTTAGGATTCTTTTAGTGGCCACAGACTTTAGTGATGCTAAAGAGTGTTTTTATACTACTGAACACTCTTTCAAAAACCACACAAACAAATAAACAAAAACTCAAGGATCTCAATGACAATTTTGACACTTCTCTACATTATCTTTTTGTCTTCTCGGTAAATAGCAGTATATTGTATCAGTATCATATATTACAAAGAACTGATATTAAGACTTGCGTATCATAAAATCTAATTTTGTAAATTTACTTAGTCTTGGTAATACTTACATAATTACCCAGTGTTTGATGCCTTTTCTCTTTCAAAAGGAAGATATAAAGGCTATATTTGTTTCCATGTTTATACTTTCTACAATGTCAGATGTACACTTAAGTCAGAGGGAAACATAATTGATGCGTATTATAGAAATGCCATTGTAAAATAAAATATAAGTTATTCTTTTAGAAGACAGTACATATGACTATTGGCCACTGTCATTTTATTTTCATGACCCACAAATATTAATTTCAAAACTTATTTTCTAGGTTAAGTACATATGCACACATACACAGAACAAGAGTTATGCAAAATAAGTGCCTGTAGCAACATTTTATTGAAACTCATTGCCAGGAAACAGCGCCTACGCATTCAGAGAATGATTTCAAACTTTTCAAATGGTTGAATCCAGCAAGTAAAAAAAAACTTATCCTCCCCAAGCTGCAACTATACTAAGAAGAGATCACAAGCAGAATACAGCTTTCAGTCTTTCTTTTTTTGCTAACCAGAACTTCAATTACAGCCCATTAATCCAGCAGTTTCTTTGATATGGGTATCCACATTTTAAGAAATGTATGAAACCACAAAGTCAGCTTGGGCCAAAAATGACATCTATTCATTCATGTAGTCAGTAACTACTGAGACTCAGCTTGTACCAGGCTCTGTGACAGACACTGGGGATACACCAAGGAACAAACTAGACCACATTTCTATCTTAAGATACTTACACGTTAAGATCCAAAATTGTACACAAAAGTCATTTACTCTTTTGTATTTATTTGTGCTTCCATCATTTCCTCCCAAGGGAAGTTCTCTAAGTTAAATTCCATGAAAAGACACATCATTTAACCTTCCTCAGGTATATGAATATAAATAATACTGTATAACTTGCCATTTCATAGAATTATTTTGAGGATCAAGTGAGAGAATGTATCTGAAGATTATTTGCAAGCTCTAGGGCTGTGCACTCCAACTGAATTTTCTGCAATAATGGAAATGCTCTATAATCTGTTCTGTCCAATATGGCAGCCACATGCCCTTGAAATAGGGCTAGTGCAACTGAAGAACTGATTGTGTTTCATTTAATTTTATTTAAGTGATTTTTATTTTTTATTCGTTTAATTCTACCTAACTGAAATTGAAATAGCCACATGTGGCTAGTGGCTATCATACTGGACAGCACGCTCTACAGTAATATTTACACGGATGGGATTATTATGTAATAAAATAAACCTTTATTCCTCCTGTCAATGGGAGGAGCAGCCTAAATGAAGGGGAAAATGGCGAAGTCATTCAGTAACATAAACTTGTCACTCCCAGTATTCTTAGCTGTAAACCTGAAGGTTATTTTCTGCCGTTACTAAGTTAATGCTTCCTTTTATATCCCTTCTTTGACTGCAAAACTAATAATTTTGGGAAGCAGAGAGGGACTCAATACATTTGGTTGAATAAATGAATTAATGAATGAACTCATTAAATGAGATGTGAACATGAAGAGAAATATCTCACACCAAGGCCCCTGAGTCACCTGAGATAAGGAAGTGATAGTAATTCATGGTCCCAGTATCAAAGGCTCTGCTTGACATATATGGACTTCTTCCAAAAAAGTACAAAATGCATCTCTCTCCCCAAAGCAAAGGACTATGGAGCCATTTGCTTGTGAGTCAGAGTTATATAGAGAGAAACACCCAACATAGCTATTAAGGCTTAACAATGAGCAAATTTTAAATTGATCTTAACTGACTGAGGCCTACAATGGGTTTTACTCTAACACTGGTTTTAAAAACTATTTCCTGCATGTAGTATTCTCCATGGTTTTCATTTCTAACTTACTAACACATATCTTCACACAAAATGTTTCAGTGCAGAGGTCGACCATATAAAAATGGGTCTTTTTCAAGGTCCTTAACCTCAATTTATTTTTTACCTCCTGTGGAGCAAAAACTAATAAGAATAATATCTAAAAAATATGTCAAAAGAAAATATTTTGAGGGAAAAAAAAAAAAACTCAGACCTCCTAAAATGCCACTTTTGCACATGTACTTATTTTCAATGTAAAAAGTTTTGTTTGAACCACACACAAACTTCTCCTCAGACGTGGTTCCTTTTCAAGTATCAAAATTGATAGCAACAGAGACAATTATGAAGGCACTAATTTAAGAGGACTTAAGGTTATGGGCTGATAGTCAAAAAAGCAAAATCTGAGAAATAAAAAGCTAACTTGTTAAAAAATCACTGTTGAAATACGTTTCAAATAACTTGAAATCTCTAAGGGTCAATCTTGGAAGAAAAAAATAGTCAGAATTAATTTTCTAATTTGCTTATGGAATGTTTCTGCATTATACAGTATTTCAAAAAACATTTCAGAATATACAGCGAACCTCCATGTTACAATTTTTGTTGAAAACATTTAAAAAAAAGACAACGAATCTAGTTAGATGACAATCTTCTCAGTCTCAGGACACAGATAAGATTATTCTTATGTCACAATAGTAACTCCGGTAAGTGATGTTCTCACCTGGAACTTCAAAAGCCAACCAATCTACATTTTTATTTTTTGAAGGGGGAAGAAATTTAAATTCGTATAAGGAGAAACAAGCAAATTCAAGGGAGAAATACTGCATGTTCTTAATTATGCACATGTTCATAATCTGCTTTTTGGATTACAATAATAAATATTCTATCCCAAACTGGTTTTCTCCTTTTACACAGCATAATTCTGAACTAATTTCTCTACAGTTATCTGGCATTTGGGCTGATAAAATACCAATAAATCTTAAAGCCTGTCTCTGTAATTTAGGGGGAACACAACACAAAACAGAAAAGGTAATGCAAGTGGATTAGAAAGCTGAGCGCATTAACCATGGCACCGCTCTCCTGCATCTGACCCACTGCTGCCAGTGGCTCATAATGGAGATGAGCAAAAATTGCATATGTGTTCTATAAGGTATCTTGGTAGGAAAATAGAGAGTCTAATCACTGAAAATGTAAAACTTTCACCAGAGAAGGGCTTTGTTGCACACCTACTGTGTGCCAAGCACTGGAGATACAAAGAAAACTGACATAATCCAAATGCCAACATGCCTACAGTTTAGTACACAAAGTCCACAAGTAAACAGATGACAGCACACTTGTACTTCGTGCTTCTGCTGAGATGTACCAGCTTCCACGACAACAGAGAGCAAGAGGAGCATCTCACCCAGAACGACAGATCAGTAAGGGCTTCTGGGAAGAGGTAACAGTGGAGCTTTGGACAGCTGGGTGGGCATTTGAGATGAGCCTCAAGGGCAATGCTCACAAAAAGGCATTTCACATGGAGGAAACAAAACAAGTAATAACACAAATGAGGGTGAAACAGTATAAAACACTCTCAGGAAAAGTAAAGGGAGATTCAGGTATTACCAAACTTCAAATGGAATCTGCTATGTAATGGTACCTGCTATGTAATAAGTGCTATACATGTGCTAGCCTTATTCTTACTACTATTCCTTCTAGAAGCATAGTGAGAGATGATTTGGAAAAGTAATGCATTCTTGGAGAGAACTGCCCCATAGAGTTTCCAAGGAGTAGCTGGTGGATTCGAACTGCTGACCTTTTGGTTAGCAACTGAGCTCTTAACCACTGTGCCACCATGGCACCTATTTAATTATATAAACTAACAGAAGGTGGCCCTATACTTTCTATAAAACACAGAATAATTGACCAATAAGTAGAATTTAAATAATAAGAAATGGAGGGACTTGAGGAAAGAAAGATGGGAAGAAGGAAGGAGGGAGGAACAAAGAGGAAGGAAAGGTAGGGTAGGAAGGGCGGAGAAGGAGGAAGGAGACAGAAAAAATAATAGAAAGGAAACAGAAATGGAGAAGAGAGAGGAAAGGGAAGTGAGAAGGGAAAAGAGCCAAACAAAAGAGAAAAGAAGGAAAAAGAAGAAACCAATAACAGTTTCCCGCTGCTGTTGAGTCAATTCCGACTCACAAGCTTTCCAAGGCTGTAATATTTATGGAAGCAGACTGCCACATCTTTCTCCCATGGAATGGCTGGTAGGTTTGAACCACTGACACTTCGGTAAGCAGCCTAGCGCTTAACGAATGCGCCAGTAACAATTTACTAAGTAAATATTAAGGATGGAGGCAGTAAAAGCATGAAGGAGGACTGAGTAGGATAAACTATTCAACTATTTGGGGAGAGATAAATATCAGAAAGAAATCCAGGTTAACTCTGAGATTTCCAGCCTGACAGATTTAAATATGGGAGTAGAGAAGAAAGTGGGCAAAAATAGTTGTTTGGGGGAAGGAGTTAACAACTTCAGCTTTACACGCTGACTTTGAGGTGTCACTGGAATACCAAGGTGGAGCTACCCATCAGCTGGAAAAACAGGTCTTAAAGTAAACCATCCTTTATTGTAAGATTCCCAAATACGTTACCGGACACATGAAAGAATTCAGGTGTTCTTTAATCTTACATTAAAGGAGAAATGCTACACAAGTAGGCTATTTCTGAATTCCTCAAACTGCTCACTGGACCCACACTTTGCTCACTTTCAGAATCCAGTGAACAGACAGCTCTAAGCATGGCTGAGGTATGCACTGCGCTCAAATTAGACACTCTAAAGGCCTTAGGATTTGTTCTGTCTCCACACCCATCCATTCCTGTGCTTACTTGTGGGCAGAGGATAAAACTTTAATTACACAGCCTTGGAAAACAGAAGTGGGAGCTCAGTGCATCTCCTCAACCTTTAATCTTCATAGAAAAACCAGCCTAAATTGTGCCTAGTAACTCTCTGAGCAGAAGAAACCTCTCAGGTCATTTAATAAATTTCTAAAACAAAGCCCTCTAAATGACTGGAATATGAACTCAAATCAAATGTGCAGGTGGAAAGTCCCTTCATTTGGGGATAAAACATTGCATCCCTACTTGATTGAATCAGAATTCACCCCTTACACCTCAATAATTATTTAATCACAATATGTTTTTTAAATGATCTATCAGCAAAATTAGTTAGCCTTTCAATGGTTTCAACTGTAATGCCAGTAAGTTCAAATAAAGCAGCATTAACCCACCCTACCCAGTGCCGTCGAGTCGATTCCGACTCATAGCGACCCTATAGGACAGAGTAGAACTGCCCCATAGAGTTTCCAAGGAGCGCCTGGCAGATTCGAACTGCCGACCCTTTGGTTAGCAGCCATAGCACTTAACCACTATGCCACTAGGGCATTACGCTACATGAAATGGATAACAGACCATCTCAAAGAAATCAGTGAAGTCCCCCATTCAATGTGATTCACTTGGTATGCATCAAACAGTCCAGGTTCATCAGTCTTACATCTTCTCCCTTACATGCAACTGGCCTATCTTCTATTACTTTTCTATCTGCAGTAAACTTAAGTCTTGTATTTGGTGAGGCCATATATCATAGTGGCTGTGAAGATAGGCTTCTTTATCCTGTCTACCTTGGTTTACATTCCATTTCCTCCCGTTACTCAACTCTGTGATCTTGGGCAGGTTATTTTCAGTCCCTATATGCTTCAATTTCCTTGCGTTTTTGAAAATGGGCATAGTGATAGTGTCTACTTCACGGGTTTTATGAAGACTGATTAATACATGCAAAGAACTTAGATCCATATATACATGTAAGAAACACTCAGTAAATGTTAGTTACTGTTAGAAGTGAATGCAAAATTGGAAAAATAAAGTTACATGCAATTTTTTCCAAAATTGGAAAAAAGATACATGCAAACTAGCAAATGGAAGGAGTATAGATCAAATTAGAAGTAATCCAGCAAAATAAATTTCACATTTGACTTCCAATTAAAAGCAAACAAGAATTTTCCGATAACACTTCGAATTTTAGAATAATACTAGAAAGAATTGAAGAGATCTATGATTCTCATAACTAGACTCAATGAAGAAATCAGAAAAGGAAGGGGAAGTACTCTGTCTGTGAACTCCCCTGGAGTGGGGACATGACTTACGTATTTGTGTTTTCAATAGACGCATGTATGCTGTAATTATAACAGCCTAAGAATAAGCACTGTATAATCTGCTGATTTGATATGATCAGCAGAGCAACTATCTGACAGATAACTTTTATTAAGAGTTGAATAGTGCTAAATTTGATTGGATGCACCAATAACCATGATTTCTTCTTCTAAACACTCAGCCTGTGAAGAAATGCAGATATTCTAAATAGTGGTATATATGTTCTTCAAACAATGGCAAATAAACAGGAAGTCAAAAAGGGACTGACTTTTTTTTGCTGGCCCTCATGTAACAAAGTCGAACGGAGATTTCACTCTCAGGCAGGTAAAGGGGTTCAAGAAGATGGTCAAGATACTCTAGTCAGGTGGCTACATTATCCAAAAAGCGTTCAAGAAGATGGTCAAGATACTCTAGTCAGGTGGCTACATTATCCAGCTCAGCCATCTACACTGACGAAAACGACCTGGTAAATGCCAAAACTTTGCTTCATTTTATGGCCTTAGGGTAGGCATATGTTTTATTTTGCACACTTTATTACTTGTTAAAGACACACAGTCCTGAATACATGTATGGGTTCATATGCCAAACATTCTCTACTATATAGACAGTCTGAATGGATTAAAGTCTCATTCACCAGTTTTTCTAAAGTGCAATCATCCTCAACTCAGAAAAACAAAGAAACAGAACCTGCTAAGAACTACAACTTCCCTCCTATTCCAGATCAAAGGAAACTCCAAGGCAAAAAATAAATATTTGGAAGTAAAATTCAAGAAAAGTCAAAGTAGACCACAATGAGATTAATGTTCCCTGAGGGTTTTGTTTTGTTTTGTTTTCAGACCAAACTCTAATCCCCTGTTCAAAAGAATGTACTGGTATATGTTAATAAAGCTGATACACTTCAATATGTTGGAAATACAAACACAAAATATGACTTCCTATCTCCAAAATCTGTTCTTCCTGCTTCTAACATGACACATTGGACAAGTCTGATAAAAATATTTACAAAACAGAAATGTAGCTCTCCTAGCTTAAATACAAGACCGTTAGTGGTAAGTTAATGGTGAAATTTTTCTGTTACCCTTAGAATTTTATTAAGGGACTAAATGAATTTAACAGATGGAATCCAATAGCTATCTTCTTGGAGCCCTGAATAATGAGTGCAGAATAACAGGAAAGGTTTATGGTGCTAATATGAAAGGGCAATATATACATAGTGAGCATTTATAAACACGGATGGTTTAAACACTTTCCCGTGGGAAGCACAACTTGACAGGACTCCTACTTTTATAACCTGATCTAAGGACTACGAGCTCCCCCATAAAGATGACGCAACGCACCAATGCACAGCGCATTAAGCCCTAATGAAACAGCAAAGTTCATATTCAACAATGCAGGTCTCCATTCACTGATGGCTTAAATATAAGCATAATAAAACAGATTTAAAAGAAAGAAGCTGTAGTTACTTTTTGAAGAACTCAATCTCTAGTCCTACTATTGTCTATATGTGACCCTCAAAGGCAAAACATAGGTAGTTAAAAATTACATGAACCGCTTACCAATCATGCCACATCCTTTTTTTTTTTTTTTAGTTTTAAGCATAATCATAAAACATGCAGGAGAAACCAAAAATTAAAAACTAAGATCCTAGTCAAGTCAATCAACTCTGAGCTAGCCGTTGTATCTATTCTTGTTTTTCTTGGTAACAAACAGACATGTTTTCTGATTTCAGGGTTGTGCGTGCTGCATCATCAAGGTGCGTGGGGTAGAATCTCATAAATTCCACAGACTTAGAAAGGACAGTCCTGATTTTATGATGGGTACTACACTTAAAGTTACCTCCATTATCCTGCTGGGGCCTCTATTTACTATGCAGCAGGCACACACAGACACACATACAAAATTTGTTTGACAATATTTCTAATAAAAGTTAATCTTAATACTATTCATTGTAATATAATTTACACAGAAGTAACCAAAAAAAAAAAAAAAACCAAACCCATTACTATTGAGTCAATTTTGACTCACAGCAACCCTACAGGACAGAGTAGAACTGCCCCATAGAATTTCCAAGGAGCACCTGGTGGATCTGAACTGCCGACCTTTTGGCTAACAGCCATAGCACTTAGCCACCACGCCATCAGGGTTTCCAACACAGAAGTGGGTATGTCTAAATTTCAATTATTTCCCCAAATATATGTCAAACTGTTGACAATAATTTGAACTCAGAACTGAAAATCTTTGAATCTGTTTAAATTATTTCTTTTCCCCAACCATATATCTCACATTTGCAGTCAAGTGTGTTCAAATTATTTAAAACCATCCAGGTCAAACCAAAGTATAGATCAAAGCCACAGAGTTCTTTAAATCCTCTACTCTGGCTTCTGTTCCCTTTTTCTTGGCCTAAAATGTCATAAATCTATCATTAACCACCAACTGTCCTGAATGTGGTGGGGGCGGGGGGAGGCCAGATGAATTGAAGAATATTAATGAATTGCTCATCTGTTACTTCAATTAGTTTAAATGATAGATTTATATAAATAATTCCTGAATGATTACTTGCCCGTACTACTCATATTTACCAACATCTTTTTATCAGAATCCACACAAGCCATTAGCTTACTACAAATTTCTGACAAAACTGCATTAAAGAAATTCTATAGTCAGCATTTTATCTCCCACAGCTTTTAGTCTCCACAGTTCAAGTGCCAAGGAAAGAACCTCTCAAAAGGCATTTCAGCAACACAAGCATGTTTGGGTAAAAAGGGGAATTTCAGATGTCCTTTTATTCAGTTTACACATATGGGGAAGCCTGTTCAATATTTATTTCAGCATAAAAATATTAATAAATTGCTTTATCTTCAGACATGTTTCTGCATCAACATCTGGTATATGGGCAAAATGTCTGAGATCAGCATTTGGCCAAAAAGTCTATTAAATGTTCTCTTCATAAAGTGAAGAACATTAACTCTGCTAAGCCTTATTCCTGAACCCAATCGTTTCTTTGAAATCATCACCCAGTTTTTCACAGATTGCTTTTTTTCTATTTTTAGTAACATTATTTTTCCTGGAAAAAAAAAAATTGATGTTAACAAGATTATCTTCCCACATGCTGTTTCCTACCATCTTTTGTCTTCTTTACGGTGTGCGGCTGCAAGGACGTAGTAGACAGCATGGACTAGGATCGGCTGTTTTATTTCTAGTTCTATTAGTTCAAACTCAGATAGCTCACACATCTGTTTTATTTCTAAAATCACTGCCCAGGAAAAGTGTTCAGCTCGTTCTGCCCAAACATAAACTTTACTATAAATAACTAAGAACCTAACAAATAACTGTTTGAGGGAAATGGAAGTGTGTTTAAAAATCTGAATTCTTCCAAAATATAGGCCTCAATAATCTTCATTTTAGAGCCTTCCTGACAGCCTAGCTCAGCTTCCCTCAGATGTTGTCCCCAGAGTGAGCAAACTGAAACTACTGCCGGAAATCCAGGTATTAACATCATATTACTTGCTAATTATAAAACACCGTTTTACAGACTGACATTATTCACTTCTAACCCTTCTATCTAAAACACGTATTTTGCAGTTTTACAGCACAGTGTATCTGACATTAGACAGTGAAACGATCTTTAATAAGACAGAAGTTCAAAGCATGTAGCTTTCATGCATAATAACTACGCTGCCTTAATTTGGTGCTCCACAGAAATAATTTTATTTGTAGCAATCCACAAAGTAAGAGGAAATTTTCAGAGAGCTTTGCCAAAACGAAACTGGCTTTTTCAGGGTTCTTTTTTATATCTCCTTCAAAGTGGTAAGACTGCCATTCTGACATTTAAAAAAACTCGGAAATTCCTCTTCTGATTTTCCCTATAAGTGCTGCAAAAATACGTTCACTACCTGTTATTGACAACTCGTTTGCCTGTATTTCTGTATTAGCACTAGGTCAGTAGAGGGCTAAGACAAGTGTGCTGTAGCTGTTGAGTTGATAAAAATGACTGATATTTTAAGGGATTTAGGAAGCCAAATAAGTGTGATGTGATTTCATGAGTTCTCAGGTACTTCTTCTCATCTTTCCTAAAGAAGGTTAATGTCAAGCTTAATATGTTTTGAAATCCCCCTGGCCGAACAATACAATAAAAATCTACAGACTGTAACAGAAACTAATACACTTTCTCAGGATGACCATGAGTTTTGACTATACTAAAATGACTAAAATTAAACAAATATATTTCTTTAGACTCAATTCCACTTTTCATTCTATTGGAAATAGTAATAGGAATTTTTTTTTTTTTTTTACTTCACATATGCTGTGAACTAAAGACAGAAAAGTAGATCAAAAAGGTATGCCAGTTTTAATAAAAATCTAAATCTAAATTGTTACTAAATGCTTTAATAAATTATTACCATTTTCCTGAAATACCAAAAGAAATGCTTTATTAGCTTCCATTAAGGTCATTCTTGTGTCCCTAGTACTTACAATCACATGGATTTATTTTTAATCAATATACAATTCTATTTTCAAATTTCCATTTGCAATTAGTTTGTGTTTTCAGATGTATGTTTCTTCCACCTTCAACTGTGACCCATTTCTAGTCCAATTCAATGTCCAGCTGAGCATAAAATCAAATCCTAATCCAAGACATAGGAAAGACCCTTACTGAAGGAAATGCTTTATAATCTAAAATTAAAACAAGGCATGTATTATTATCATGAGGACCATAAAGATCAGTGCCATATTTGGAAGACTGTGGAAACATTAAGTTGCCCTGAAATATGTCCAGAAACACGAAGCATAACTAATTCTACGAAAGACTTTCTCCCAACCTAATAGAAATGTTGGGACTGTTTCCCATGATGACAGGTTAAAGCAACTCCAAAAACACATTTAAATGAAATTGATACGGAATGTGTCCATCTTTTCTGCTGGATCTAGCAGAATACCCTCCTAGAAATGGGAGCTTGGGTTTAACACAGAACATACGAACTCACGTTTCATTACTAATATCTTTTTCAATACAAAGAGATCACAATACAAAGCACAAACCTGTACATCATAGGTCCCATTTAGTAAAACAGGCCTTGAAGAGTTGATGTCCTGCAGCACACCAGAAAGTACAGAACGGTTGACCTTCTGGAAGTCTTTGGAATGGCTGAACTGCACCATGTTATGAAGGGCCAAGATTTTGCTGTCCAGCTCAGCATCCTGCCTGGTGCGGTTATGCAGTCCTAAGTGATACTTTCGGAAGTGCTTAATCAGATCTGTGGGGTCATTGCCATAGTAACCATACCCACAGATATTGCATTTAAAGTCCTGAAGCTCTGGAGACAGAGGTGCCGGGTCTGGGTTGTCACTCACCAGTAAGTCAGTTTTGGATTTATTTAGTCTTACACCCCCATCTGAAGGCACTTGTGGGTTTTTTGAGGCCACTGAAACTGGGCTTGAGCCTTGACAGTTGGCTTGACCACTCTGCGCTTGCCCTGTTTCCTCCGTAGCCTTTGGTGACATCTTATGATCTTCTTTTGTCTCCGAAGAATCCCCTGATGGGGTGCAGGCCATATCTTGAGGGTCATCTGTCTCCGCTCTTTGAGGAGATTTCAAGGGCTCACAGACTTCCCCAGCAGCTGGAGATGAGAAAGCCAACATATTTCTGTCTGTCACCTCATCATGCGGAAAGGAGGGAAGGTTTCCTCCCTTACTGGGGCTTTCATAATTGAAGCCAGCCTTCTCACTCAGGACTGAGCTTTTTAAGTCCTTCTTACTGCTAGAAGATGGATCCTGGACATGCAAGCTCTGTTCCTCCTTATTATTTAGTTCTGCAGCATCACTCTGATCCGTATTTTCTGACATCTGATCTGCAGAAAATTCTTTGTTCTTTCCAGATACCTTGCTTTCAGTACCTATAGGCTCCAGGGTCTGGCCCTCGCCTTCACTAGCAACGTTTCTCAGAGGGGGGTTCTTTTTCCGGACCATATCTGTACAAACACAAGGAAAAGGCAGACACAGGATTACTTGGTGAAAGTTACTGACATATAATCTAATCTAGAATATTTTACTTATTCTATTATTTTTCAATGTGCCAAATAAAGTACTCCTACTAAGAAAAAACCCATTTTAAATGTTGTAAAAAACTGAGACTAAAGCAGACAACTTACATTTAGAATTATTTTTATCACAAAGAGTGCCTCATTTTTATTTCAAAATGGTTTTAGGAATACTGATTATTACTACCTCCATCCCTCCTGTTAGCTATTTATTTTTTCATTCCTGCCAAATTATACTTTTTGCCCACTTTCTTTCTTCAGTTATAGTCAGTGACACCTATGTGTGTGTATACATACATATATACATTACTCATAGGCTTATTTATACATGCTATATATTATATATAATATGTACACATATGATATATATGTATATATAAACACCATAAACTAGAACTCAAAATTGTTACAATATGCAACCAGGATATAAATATACTTTCAACCAAAATATTCTCGTAGCCAAAAGACTGAAACAGCTTGTTACAAACAGAGTGAAAATGCCTCATTTCTTTCAGGAAATGGAGGATAACAAATTGACATCCCTGCCCTATTGACAAATTTCTTTAAGTCACCTTCAAAGTGTGACTGAAAGTTAGGAGGACTTAGTACACATCACAGTGACCAGGCTGGGTTTTACTTGAACTTTATCATCCAGCATGAGAGGGAAACACTCTTGAATTTTCAGGAAAAAACAGGTGAAAAGTACCTCCACCATCGGAATACACTGTAAGTTCACTAAATATTAGGTCAAACCATACAACATTGTCATTTTTTTAACTCAAAATGGTAAAATGTTGGCAATTTCCTATGATTTCACCTTCACAGGCCAGCTCAACTATGCCTTTCAGGTTAGTAGCATCAGTGACAGGGTCAAAATAAGAACCCTATGACAAATTTCTCTACTGGAGTGTAATGAGTCAGAAATCTAAAGATATAGAGAGATAAGAAAAAATCTGTGTCATGTCAATAAATGTATTAGCAAAGACTCCTAGGGACTGGTTTTCACGGCCTTTGTTCCTTAATTACCCAGGTGAAACACTGTCCTGTGCTGTATAACTCATTGCCCCAAATGTCTCCTGGAAACATCCACCTGTTACTGACTAATAAAACAAATCTTATTTACTAGGCAACTCTGCCGTGGGACAGATTTAACAGAGTTAGTTACACCACGATCAGCCAAAATGTTCTGAGGAAATCCAAATTAATAACACGTTTTAGTCATTTTCATCTATAATTTCTCACGAGTGCTGAGGAATCACACTGGCTCTGGATCTATGGGTGTACCTCTGCTTCTGAAAAGCCAGTTAAGCAAAATTTTTATAATGTGAATCACTGACCAAAAAAAATACTCCAGAGTATAAGGGATCGTTTACAAGGTGAAAATTCTCATTGGCTGAATACTGTCAAAAATATTGTATAGCTGCCTTTAAGAAGGTACACTGCTTTTTCTTACACACAAATACTATTATTAATCATATATCCATAGAATTTCGCTCTCAGTACAGCAACAAAAATATACACACTTATAAAACTTAGGTTTCAGTGACCCGTGAGGTAAGGCGAATTCAGGCTTAAAATTAACTAAGTTAGGTAACCATCATTTGAAAATAAAATACTGGTTAACTTTTTTTTTCTAATGTTTGCATTTCAATGTCTTAATTTGTTGATGTTGACTTTTTAGGAGATTTCTATCTCACTTCCAAAAGTGACTAAAGTAACCTGAGGAACTTGTAACAACATGTAGAAGACTGGAGAGCAATTTTATTGATAGTAAACAAAGGGAAAAAGAAAAAAGGGGAAGCTTAAGCGAGTTTCAGCAAAAAAAAATATTGTTTTAATATGTCCTACAGAAAAGGGCTTTCTGTCTTACGGAGTAACAGATATTCATATGTATATATAAAAATGGGATGTTTTGGTATCACAATTCTGTCTTTTCCTCCAGAATTTCCTGTTTGTTTTTTTCCCATATCACATAATATCTTTAGTAACTATTGCAGTATAATCTTCCTTAGACAAACGTTGAGTAACTATATCATTTTCTCCTTAGTGTAGAAAACCTAACAATAATTCACCAAGTGAATAAGGTTACACAAAAATTATAAAAATTCTATATGAGATGGTGGACCCCATGAACAAATGAGGAATGTATAATTCATTAAAATTATCCTTCCATTGAAGTGAAAAAAAAATGGTTATGGCCATATATTAATTAATGTCCATGGTATTAGAAAAATGGCAACATTGTCAACAGTAAGGGAACTAAGATAAAATACTTTAAAAATGGATAGATATAAATATATTAATCTTAGAATTAGTAAGTTATTTTCAGAACAAAGAAAAGTTTGTATCTTGCCAATCTGTTGTTATCCTCAAAAGATGTAATGGGTCACAGTTTAATAACTACTCAATCAGCATCTTTAATGACTGAAGAAAATGTGATATAATTAAATTATCATCTTTCCAAATTTGAGTTCCTTCTTCCACTTAAGAACAGACCTTTAGAACCCATATGAGTCATGGACTCCTTTTGCTGAATAGAGCCCTTAATAATATACATGACAAAGAATGCTAAAACTTCAAAAAAGCATCAGAAAGGTCATTTGGGCTTTATTTTTTGTTGGGGTGGGGGTAAGAGATGTTCTTTTTAGTTGCTTTATTAAAAAAAAACTGTGGTTAATTTAGTTGACTATACTTTGAAGTAGTTATAGAAAAAATAATTTTTTTACTAGAATTATACTGCCGTAATTTTTCAGAGTGACATATTATGTAAATATAAGCACATTTGCAATACTTCTAAGTGGAAGAAACTCCCCTAGCAAGTCATAAGTTAGATGCCATAAGACTATAGCCACCCTCAAGTTATTATCTCCAAGACAAATAACAGACTGCACTATGTTTTACTGTGTGCCAAGAGCTTTTCCAGTTAATATTTTCACTTGAAAAAATGGATCACATACTTGTAAAATCATACCCAGCATTGACTTCATAAGGCATGTGGCTTTACAGTGCTTTTTACAATTATTAATTCTTTTAGTCAACTAGCAGGAGGCTAATGCAATTGTCTTAGAAGACGCTTGGAAGACACAGAAGACATTTCGAGAGCTGATCTGTACATCTGCAAAACAAAGCAAAAAAAAAAATATTTCCTTCCTAAATGATGCAAACATACTTTAATGTATCGCCCCTAAAATACATCGGTACACTAGCACCATGAGCTGCTTTAAAAGACACTTGATAAAAGCACGAGCAGACCTTGAGCAAGGGCCTCTCCCTCCCCTGGGTTTTCACGAAGTAGCAGGAGGAACACGATATAAAAGACGGCAGGAGAAGGCATCACTCTGATGACAGACTGTGGTGCTGATGCAGTTATTTACCTCTAAAGTACCTCAACCCTAATGACTACAATACTTACCTACACTGGAAGGTGGGAGTGAGAAAGATCTCAGTTAATGAACATCAGTGATGGCTTTTATAGGGAAATTTTTAAATATTACATCAAGGAGCCTTAGTCATCAGCTTTGGCAACTCTGTTTTAAAGTTTATTATTCTGCTACATAGTAATATCCCTCATACAAACTACAAAAAAAAAAAAAAAAAGTCCAAAATGCCAGTTAAAGTAAGTCCACCGTAGGCAACTATTTTAGATAATGGAACCAAAAGTGATTTGAAGAAACAATCGAAGACGACCAAACATAGCAGTTGCTTAGGAGTCAATCCTGTCACCTGTGTGTCGCTGCAGAACTGGCCTCTATAGGATCTTCAGTGGCTGATTCCCCCCACCCCCAGAAGTCAGTCGCCAAGTCTTTCTTCCCAGGCTGCTCTGTGTGGACTCAAACAGCCAAGAACTTTAACCATTTGCCACCCAGGAATCCAAATGAGGGCTACAAGCTTAGAATTGCTGATTTCAGTCCTCTAATTGGGAAATGGAAACTCTGGTAGTGTAGTAGTTAATTGCTACAGTTACTAGCCAAAAGGTCAACAGTTCAAATCTACCAGGTGCTCCTTGGAAACTCTATGGGGCAGTTCTACCCTGGCCTATACAGTCGCTATCAGTCAGACCCGACTCCACGGCAATGGGTTTTGGTTAGTTGTGAAATACAAAACTGACCTCTGGGAGTAATAGTGACCATTCCCACTTTTACATCATCTTCCATTTATATAACCCATTTCCATAAAGTCTATTCCAACTCATAGCGACTCTACAGGACTGAGGAGAACTGTCCCATAGGGTTTCCAGGAAGCGGCTGGTGGCTAGCAGCAAAGCTCTTAACCACTGCAACACCAGGACTCCTTTTCCAACTGTATAAACATGTGCATATTCCTTCAACAGCCCGTGTAATGTGAATGCATTTTATCTGCCAAGATATTTAAGCAGGTTAAAATACATTTAGTTTTCCTAAAATACTCTATATGCATTAATTTTCATTACTGAGATGTAAGACATTCCATCTGCAAAAATCATGTATTTCTACTCTTAATTAATCAAATTTCCTTCTAAATTAAAGTTAAATCTAAAAGCCTTCTTTGCTCTTAGGAAAATTTATTGCTATAGAGGTAATACGATAGTATACTACTGTATTTCTGTGTTACAGTATCATTTAAAAGATTTATGTAATGGAAATAATCAGTTTAGAGCTTGATTCTGTTAACTACGTAATCTTACTAAAAGGCTTAAATATATATATATTTTAAATCTTCTGTAAAAGATGGTGACTCATGTTGTCATTAAAAGGAATCTGATTTTTCTAATATGACCTAGATATTATGAATTAGCCACTTAATGATTTAGTTTCATTTCATATTTATAAATAAAATAATTAATTCATTACATTTACATATATCACTTCGAATAACCTTGCAATAAGATAATCAAATGAATTATTCAACCATCAGCTACCACAGTAATTTAAAAAGAGAGTTCACATATCCATTCAATGCAGATGAGAATTAGGGTTTATTTTCTTTAGATGAGAAACTCCTTGAAGGTAAGGGATCTAAATTCTATGCTCTTTTAGTATCTAAACTATAAACAAAGTAAAGAGCCAAAAGTTTACCTAAGAAGAAAACCTAAAGAAGAATCAAGTAATCTTGAGTCCCAGATTCTGGATCTGATTCAAATCTCATGTCGATGAGATCAAGAGCAAGTTCTTTCACTTGCCCGGTCCTCTGTCCTCACAGGTACAAGGAGAGAATTAGAATAAATGATTTCTATACTACCCCACCTCTGTGACTCTACAACGGTTCTGGTTAATGGTTCAGGCACTTTCCTAAAGTGCCATAAAAGTTGGAAAAACCTTTATCCAACTTCACTGAAAGACTATAAAATATTAAACCATTAACAAGCAAAACCAAAAAATCCAGTGGCATCGAGTCGATCCCGACTCATAGCGACCCTATAGGACAGAGGAGAACTGCCCCGTAGAGTTTCCAAGGAGCGCCTGGTGGATTCGAACTGCTGACCCTTTGGTTAGCAGCCATAGCACTTAACCACTATGCCACCAGGGTTTCCTTAACAAGTAGGGGTGGCCTAAATCACTGATGCCTACTATTCACTTAGTTTTCCATTTCCCCAACATTCATTTGGAAACCCTGGTGGTGTAGTGGTTAAGAGCTACGGCTGCTAACCGAAAGGCTGGCAGTTCGAATTCACCAGGCGCTCCTTGGAAACCCTGAGGCGCAGTTCTACTCTGTCCTATATGGTCACTATGAGTCGAAATTGACTTTATGGAGTTGTTTTTTTTTTTTTAGTTTTAACATTCATTTATTCATTAAATGTATATCTGCCATCAACTATGTGCCAAACACAGCAAGCAAGATGACTTTACTTTTACTCTTTGTCATTAATTTGAAGGGAGAGGAAAGAAATTTTTAAAAAGCAAAAAAAAATTATAAGGAAGTCCTCTTTCTCAAAAAAAAACTTGTATGCATAGACATAAATGTGTGTGTGTGTGTGTGTGTGTGTGTGTGTGTGTAAACCCTTGTGGCATAGTGGTTAAGAGCTACAGCTGTTAACCAAAAAGTCAGCAGTTCAAATCCACCAGGCGCTCCTTGGAAAACCTACGGGGCAGTCCTACCCTGTCCTATAGGGTGGCTATGAGTCAGAACTGACTCGACGGCAACAGGTTTTTTTTTTTTTTTTTTGGTATGTGTATGGGTATCTTTGATAAATAAATATATATATATATATATCATATATATACTCTGAACAAGACTGTAAAAAATGGGGGGTGGTCCAAGATTGTGTAATTTGACCTCAGTCTTAAATCCTGCTGAGTATGATTTTTATTATAAGGAGCAGTTCTTATTTTCACAATATATAATACCAGGTAACTTTTTCTTACTGTTTTTTCAGATAATAAAACTTTTAAGTGTTTGAAATCAAAGCTTAGCACAAAAAGAAAAGTCATGATAGTCTTCTCTTTAATGAAGTTTTTTTTTTTTCCATTCTTGTTTATATCACTGGCCTAGGAGTACTAAGTTATTAATTACACATTTCATGTAGCTTTTATTAAAAAAAAAAAAATTAAAAGAAAAAAAGAATAGTAAATTGTTTCTTTTGATCAAAAGTCCCCCACAAAGAATTTAAAGAATTAAGCAAGTGATAGGAAAATAAAAGGGAGGTCAAGTCTTGGGCCTATAGCAAACTAGATAGCTTCCATATGAACGACATATAAAGAACATATGTGTTTGCTCACTGGTTTAGGAGAAAAAAAAAATCACTTGAATCCTGTCTACTCCATATATACAGATCAAAATCAGATTGCTTAAGTGAACTATAAAATGCAAGGAAACACTGTTTATCCAATTCACAAACCCAGGAATTACTGAAGGAGTTTAAATGTTTTCTGTTTCTTCAGATTCCAGGGCAATACTTCAATGGTAGATTGGTTTTTTTGTAAACTGCTTCGAACTTCATAAACCCAATGTCAGATCCTGTTCTTTGCTATCCTTTTCTATTTAATTTACTCTCTAAATTGATTGTTCCTGAATCTTTAAAGGTATTTTGGACATCTTAAATCCTGTTGAGATTTAAATGTCATCACCTTCAAACAACTCCCATCAAATAAATCTCTCATTAATTCATATCAAATTAATCCAAAATGATCGCTTCTATTAGCATATGCTTCAGAGCACCAAGTCCTTTAACAGTCATCTGGACACTGGGACTAAACTTCGAGTTAACTCAAGGCTCTCTCTCAGATAAAACGCACACTATTTAGATATCCCATTACAAAGAGTTTTGATGCCAGCCCAAATGCATTTTATTAGGCTTTTACTTCACCTTGCTATATTCACCATATTTTAAATATCTCATTTCAAGTGTACTAAAAATAGTGCTTTTTTTTTTCAAATGTACTAGTCAAGGTAAAAGTAGACAGTCTTGTAAGTAATAATGTCATATTAACCAAAATGAATTCTTCATATATCCCACAAGCATGTTAGAGAAAGGCTTTCATTAACTATTTTATTTTTATAAGAGACTTACAAAACTTATTTTTTTGCTTTTAATGACTTTATGCTAAGAAGTCTAAATGAAAGAATAGAATATATCCAAAAAAAAAAAAAAAGAAAACACACCTATTTTCACTAAATGGGACAACTAGAATAGAGCAAGTATACAACATGGATTATCAAAAGGAAAAAAAAAAAAACAAACTCACTGCCGTCGAGTCAATTCCAACTCATAGCAACCCTCTAGGACAGAGTAGAACTACCCCCCATAGAGTTTCCAAGGAGCACCTGGAGGATTCGAACTGCTGACCCTTTGGTTAGCAGCCGTTGCACTTAACCACTAAGTCACCAGGGCTTCCAAAAGGAAAAAAGGATTATTTTTCCTTTCCTAACAGGTGAGAGGCAAATGTATTAAAAACTGATTTGAATAAGATCACAATTTCACTAAGCAAATTAAGAAATATTACCATTCATTTCCCCACATGGATGTAGGTTTTCCTCTCATAGGAAAAAAAAAAAAAATTTTTTTAAATAATCTACAATGACAAATGCTGATTCAAACAAGCCCATCTGACTTTGCATTTGCACATGGGCCAGGCTCAATTTCATTGTTAAACTCAGAATATTTCAACCAATCCCTGGGCAAAGAGCCAAACATAGCACTTAAGTTCAAAAAGAGTAGCTCATGGAAAAGTATAAATGCATCTATTTATCATGATGGTTATGATGCGAATTGACATTTTATTTGTATGTTAATTAGGTTTCCACTGATAATAAAAATAATCTCCAGGGCTATGCTTTGTAGGAATGTCTTTGATTTTCTTCCCAGCATTTGCTGAAAAACATCTCTGTACATTAAATGCATCCCTGGATGGTATAAACAGTTCACACTCTAGGCTGTTAACCAAAAGGTTGGTGGTTCAAGTCCACCCAGAGGCACCTCAGAAGAAAGGTCTGGCTATTTACTTCCAAAGAAGCATTCAGTGAAAATCCTGTGGATGGGGCAAATTATTCAAGAAGCAAGTTAAACGTGGGCTTACAAGTGCTTATTCACTAATCTATAGTGAACGATTTCACATTTTTTCACCACATCAAAGATTCTGCTTCAAGGTATGGCTGGCATCTGTCTCCCTCCCAACCCCACAGCACCTTCACTGAGAATCAAAGCCTCTTTTTAAATTTACAATCCCCGACGGGCAGATGACTCAGTAAACAAGGTAAGCACGGCCTTACTAGTGCTTACTTCCTAATCTGTAGCGAACAATTTCACATGGGTTTCACTTTGATATGGTTCGGTGAAACCCATGTGAATATTGTTCACTACAGGTTAATAAACAGGCACGTTTACGTGGCTTATTGGCTAATCCGCCCCTACCTATGGGGCACTGTTCTATTCTGACACACATGGGGTCGCCATAAGTCGAAATCAACTCAATGGCAACTGGCGATTGTAATTTTTATGTACTGATGTTGCTTTGCCTGTTTTCCAAGCTGTTATTCAATAAAAAAGGAAATCTCAACTCTTAACTCAATCCGCCAATATAACTCTCAGCAGTCCCATAAGAAATTCGTATCATTCACCACAAATCCTTTGGAAAATTCAAGCACAGAAACAATATAATAAATCTAACGTATGTATATCATGAAGGTAATATATTTCATAAGAATGGTCACAGTCCTCACAGCACTGGTAAGCTGAGTCTATTAGGCAAGGTTTTTGTTAGGTTTTATTTTATTTATTTTCTAAGAATGCCAAACTGGACACAAGATTAAAACAAATGTTGTAAAAGCATTCGAGAACTTAGACTGGTAATGTACTATATTAAATAGTCAAAGGGAGGGAAGTAAGTTTGCACCATCGCAGGCAACAGCTCTTCCTCATAAAACTGGGAACTAACTCACAAACCACTGCGCTCATCCCTGAAGCACAGAAGAACCAAAACCAACCAAGTTGCTTTCAAGTCAATTCCAACACTCATCTGAGAACAAATGGCCTGATGAGCAACCATTGTGGGGAGAGGGCTGTCCAACAGGTAGAACTCTAATACCACCATGAAAACCAAAAACCAAACCAAACGTGCTGCCATCAGGTCGATTCTGACTCATAGCAACCCTAAAGGACAAAGCAGAACTGTCCCATAGGGTTTCCAAGGAACAGCTGGTGGATTTGAACTGCCGACCTTTTGGTTAGCTGCCAAGCTCTTACTTAACCCCTGTGCCACCAGAGCTCTAAGGCCACCATGAGGAATCAGCAAATGAATACATTCAAGTAAGAACATTTAGACGTAAGATCGGAGCATCAATATACATAAATTCCACGAAGGCAGAAATCTTTGTTCTGTATATAGTTTTAAAAATCCATTGAAATTAATTAAGCTGTACTGATAAATGTTTTTTCTGCACAGAATATACACTAATGATATGAAATCTGGTAATATAAAACCAGGACCCCTGGTGGTGTAGTGCTTAAAGCAATCGATTGCTAACCAAAAGGTCAGTGGTTCAAAACCACCAGCAGCTCCACGGAAGAAAGATATAGGCAGTTTGTTCTTGTAGAGATTTATAGCCTTGGAGACCCTACAGGGTCAGTATGAGTCGGAATCAACTTGTTGGCAGTGGGGTTTTGGGGGGGCGGTATTTAGTGTTTACTGAATTTAACCAGTTTAGCATCATTCTTCTGTCTTATAAAAAACAAATTCTACACACACAGAGATTGGGATTTTCTCTTTTGTTAACAGTACACTGAAATTTTTCAAAGAAAATGCCTCTTTTTAAAAAATTTGTACTTAAAAGCAACTTCTGACAGTAGAATAGGTTTAAAAAAAAACAAAAACTTTTTGTTTCAGTCTCCTAGGATGAGAAACATTTTACACATGGAAAGAGAAAAAGTATACCTAGAATCCCTTCATAATTTGGGGAGGCACTAAACTTGAAAGCTTCAACTAAAATAACGTTTTTGGTTCGTTTGTTTGTTTGCTTTTTTGGCAAAACCATTAATTCAGAACCTTCTGCCTATGCTCACCGCAAGTTTAGCTAAGCCCTGTCTGGGATTTTACTGTGGTGATTGTTTAAACACAGATGATAAGAAAGTCCAAGATTTTTCTCAATGTTCTCTCGTGCTCTTAGCCTCAAGATTAAAAAAAAAAAAAAAAGTAAGGCGCTTCCATGGTCAAATTCAGTTTAGTGGAAACTGTATACTTTATACCCCCTTGTCAGATATCCACAAAGTATATTAGGGATTAAGTCTCTGAGAAGTCCTAGGCATGGGAGAGGGGGGAGTCAATTCAATTTGGATTGGAATTTCCCAATCTTATTTGGCTTCATGTCACATAATGCCACTTACCCAATAAAACTAATGTTCTGCTGAGCACAGAGGGAGATGGTGCACTAGAGGGTGCTTTTCAAGGAAGAGATATAACCAAGATTTTAAAGCAAATGCAATATTTTTAAAGGAAACAGTATTCCTTCATTAACTTGGCAGGAAAAATTAAGATACTTTGATCCAAAGTGGAACCTTTTAAAAGGCTTATTTTTGTTTTTGTTTTTTTTTCCTAGCAGAGTTATCAACATTAAAAGAAGATCAGGAAGTATTATCGTGAAAGATTTAGAATCAACATTTTTAAAGAATGTATAATGGCGCAGGATTGCGACCACGATAGAACTTCAGTGAAAAAAGGTAGGAGATAAAAATCAATGTACAATATAATCACCAAACTCAAAAAACCCGTTGCCGTCGAGTCGATTTCGACTCAGCGATGCTACAGGACAGAGTAGAACTGCCCCATACGGTTTCCAAGGAGCGCCTGGTGGATTTGAACTGCCAACCTTTTGGTTAGCAGCCGTAGCTCTTAACCACTATGCAACCAGGGTTTCCAGTATGATAACAGCTCTTCAAATTATACATACATAAACATTTATGGGTATAAACCCAATGTTATCTCTGGGTTAAATAGTTTAGGGAGATATCACAGTATAAAGAAACGCCACCTTTTGTTCAGTTATTACTTCTAATGCTGCCCACCACGGTCACCACTCGAAACACTTCTACCTAATCCAGTGCCATCGAGTCGATTCTGACTCATAGCAATCCTACATGACAGAGCAGAATCGCCCCACAGAGTTTCCAAGGAGTACCTGGCGGATTCAAACTGCCAACCCTTTAGTTAGCAGCCATAGCAGTTAACCACTACGCCACCAGGGTTTCCCACTACCACCCAGTATATTAAATTTGTCTCATCCCTTTAAAATAACTTAAAATTTTATCTGATTAAAATAAAGTCTGTATTTTTACAAAAAAAAAAAAATTTAATGAAGTCTGGAACCAAAAGACGGCAAGAAGTTAATTAAAATGTTTAATGAAATATGGTGCGTGAAAAGATATTAGAAAGACCTAGGACTGCACCGACGGATCTACAGTTCACTTAGTAGTTCTCAAACGCCTGCATCTATTATCTGAGAGAATATGTCTAGCCCACGTGCTTCTCCTTGGTTATTAATAAGTCCTATTTCCTCCAATTCCCTCAGTCTCTGCCTCCAGATTCATCTTTAATCATAATGAAGGATAAAAGGTCAATACCTGGGACCAAAGTCAGTACACATATGGCACTGCAGAAGAAAGGCCTGGTGACCTGCTTCACTAAGATTAAAAAAAAAGGCAAGCCAAACTCATTGCAGTCAAGTCACTTTCGATTCATAGTGATCCTATGGGACAGAGCAGAATTGTTTCCAAGGCTGTAATCTTTATGGCAGCAGAATGCCACGTCTTTCTCCCGTGGAGCAGCTGGTGTGTTCAAGCCACTGACCTTTCAGTTAGCAGCCGAGGGCTTAACCATTGTGCCACTATGGCTCCTTTCGGTAAGTTGATAACCACTGAAACCCCTATGGAGCACACTTCTCCTTTGAAACACATGGGGTCACCATAAGTTGGAATCAACTCAATGGCCATGAGTTTGGATTTTTATTTTTTATTATTATTTGTTTTAATGTGGACCTAGATTACCATTGTCCCCCACTGTGGCATTGTTTACAAACTTAATGTCAGTCTGACTCATGTTTCTGCAATGCAGAAAGAGAGAGATTAATGTACACAGAATGGATTCCATTATCTCCCCTTTGCAGGTCCCCAGGCACTAGCTTTATAGGATTTGAGGTGGTGTGCGTGAAGTGTGTGCGTGCGTGAGTGTGTGTGTGTATGTTACTGCCTTCGCCACTACCTCAAAGATTAAAGCAAGGGGTTAAAAGTAATCAATACAATAAAAATAGGCTAGGTAGATTACAAAGTAAATTTAAAACAGAGAATTAATTTTAAATTAATTTTAAACGCAAAGCCAGATATGGAAATGAGGTCAGAGTGAGATCCAATTCTGAGAGGACCACAGGCCCAGATCACTCCGGGGCCCAACAGCTACTACTTTGCATATTCACATATGAGGAAAAGAATAGTGACTGGATGTGTACACGTGAGGCTGCAGAGCTTATGTTAAGGCAGGAATTAGCTCGTTTGTTAAATAAATATTTTACAGTGGTAATCTAGTCAATCTTCACTTTCAACTTCAATATAAACTTTATCTAAACACACACACACATAACCACACCCCTTTAGAAAAGATGTTTCACTATTTGAGTCCAAATTAGTAATTTCTTTTCTCAGTTTTGTTGTGGACACCTGTCATAACAGAGTTATATATATATACACACACATATATGCACACATATGTGTGTGTGTGTATACATAAAATTCTAGATTCTGGGTGTTTTACAAATAAAAAAAAAATAGCTCCTTTAAAATCTAATTGAATGTTGAAAGAAACCAAATATCATAACTAGACTTTTTTTAGACCCCCAGTCTTGAAGGTGATATATATTCTAACCTTAATTAGTTAGCAGCAAAAATGTACTGACTGTACTATAAGCCAGGCACTGTGCCAAGAGTACACTATCTCATTTGGTGTTAATGTTGGTTTACAATCCTTTGAGGAAGGTACTATTATTGCCCAAATTTTATAGATGAAGCAACTAAGGTTTGACGAAGACCTAGCACGTGGAAGAGTTCAATCTGAAGGAGTCCATAGCAATGTTAGACTACTTTGGTTTTCCATAACATTTCTCATAAACTCTCTAGTGTTCTTATGAATGAGTAACATTTCAGCAATGCATATATAAATACAAAAGTGTCAACATTTTATGAAACTTAGAAGAGAACACAAGATGTATGAGACACCATTCACAAAGATTGCCATCAATCAAACTTAACTGATTCTATCCTTGTGTCAACTGAAACAAACATACAGTCTTCCCAACATTTTCATGGACTACTAGGACATCCTAGCTTTTGTATTAGCCTCACAATACCTAGCACACCAGTAAGCTCTCAGACGGATTCACAAGTAAGTCTTCCCGAAATTATCAACGCTACAAAGCCCTCCACAATTCCTTCAGACAAAAAGTCTCCTCCACTATCACCTGTGGCATTTTCCGTGTATCTCTTTGTGCACCTGCCACACCTTGTCCTAATTTTGTGTTTATGTTTCAGGCTACCCCCGCTAGAATGTGAAGTCTCCCAGGTCAGACGGATCATTATGAACTTTATTAATTACATTTGAAAATATCAATATATATTTATTCATATATGTGAATATATTCATCAAAACACCGATATGTAATAATTAAATATATAATTACCTAGGAAATTCCATGGGGCAGTTCTACTGTGTTATATAGGGTTGCTGGTGATGCAGTGGTTAAGTGCAACGGCTGCCAACCTGAAGGTCAGCAGTTCAAATCCACCAGGTGCTCCCTGGAAACTCTATGGAACAGTTTCTACTCTGTCCTACAGGGTTGCTATGAGTCGAAATCGACTTGACAGCACTGGGTTTGGTTTTTTTTTTTTTTTTGGTTATACTATGATTCAGAATCAACTCAACAGCACTCAACAACAAACAAGTGTATGTGTGTATCAGTGATTCTTTATCTTTTTTCAGGTGCAACACAACTCAAGCCAGAAGACAGTTCACATCATTAACAACGACAAACTATGGGAGTGATTATTAGAGGGAATTGTAGTAGCATACTGGGGAAAGGGACACATAAGGTTTTAAAAAGCTGCGTGATATCGACATGGCCCACGCTACCGAGAGGGTAGGCACTCACAAAAATTCTTACTAGATGAATCGACGTTAGCACACTTAGAGATTTCTGCATATTCCTTATCTTCTCAAGGAAGGCCTGAATCTCTGGATGTTAATTAGATACAGTAGAGCAAAAGCTAAAATAAAGCTATACCTGTCTCCTCTGCACGCCAACAAACCAAATCAGGGCACACAGGGATCCAAGCGTTAAGTTATGTCTTTACAGGCATACCTCGCTTTGTTGTGCTTCACTGATACTGCGTTTTGTACAACATGAAAGTTTGTGGCAACCCTCTGTCCAGTAAATCTATAAAAAAAACTAAAAAGTTTTTTTTTTTTTTTTTTTAATCTATAGGTGCCATTTTTCCAAGAGTATATGCTCACTTTGTGTCTTTTGTGTCACATTTTGGTAATTCTTACATTATCTCTAACTTTTTCATTATTATTATATCTGTTATGATGATCTGTGATCAGTGATCTTTGATGTTAGTTACTATTGTAATTGTTTTGGGGCGCCAAGAACAGTGCCCATATAAAAGAGCAAATTTAACCAATAAATATTGTGGATGTCCTAACTGCTCTACGGGACATTTCCCTACCTCCTTCCTTCTCCTCAGGCCTCCCTATTCCCTGAGACAATATTAAAATTAGGCCAATTAATAACCCTACAATGGCCTCTAAGTGTTCAAGTGAAAGGAAGAGTCCCACGTCTTTCACTTTAAATCAAAAGCTAGAAACAATTAAGCTTAGTGAGGAAGGCATGTGGAAAGCTGAGACAGGCCAAAAGCTAGATCTCTCGTGCCCAATAGTTAGCCAAGTTATGAACGCAAAGGTAAAGTTCTTGAAGGAAATTAGAAGTTACTGCTCCAGTGAACATACGAATGAGAAGGAAGTGAAACAGCCTTTCTGCTGATATGGAGAAAGCTTTAGTGGTCTGGATAGAAGATCAAACCAGTCACAGCATTCCTTTAAGCCAAAACCTAAGCAAGAGCAACTGTCTTCAACTCTATTAAGATCGAGAGTGGTGAGGAAGCTTCAGGTGGAAAGTTTGAAGCTAGCAGAGGTTGGTTCATGAGGTTTAAGGAAAGAAGCCATTTTCATAACATAAAAGAGCAAGGTGAAGCAGCTAGAGCTGATGTAGAGGCTGCAGCAAGTTCTCCAGAAGATCTAGCTGAGATCCTTGATGAAGGCGGCTACACTGAACAACAGATTTTCAACTCAGATGAAACAGCCTTATATTGGAAGAAGATGCCATCTAGGACTTTCAAAGCTAGAGAGGAGAAGTCAATGCCTGGCTTCAAAGGACAGGCTGACTCTCTTCTTAGGGGCTAATGCAGCTGGTGACTTTAAGTTGAAGCCAACGCTGATTTACCTTTTTGAAAATCCTAAGACCCTTAAGAATTACACTGAATCTACTCTGCCTGTGCTCTATAAATGTAAAAACAAAGCCTGGATGACAGCACATCTGTTTACAACATGGTTTACTGAACATTTTAAGCTCACAGTTGAGACTTACTGTCTAGAAAAAGATTCCTTTCAAAATATTACTGCTCACTGACAATGCACCTGGACACCCAAGAGCTCTGATGCAGATATACAAGGAGGTTAATGTTGTTTTTCATGCCTGCTAACACAACAGCCATTCTGCAGGCCATGGATTAAGGAGTAATTTTGATTTTCAAGTCTTACTTTTAAGAAATACATTTCATAAGGCTATAGCTGCCATAGACAGTGATTCCTCTGATGGATCTGGGCAAAGTAAATTGAAAACCTTCTGGAAAGGATTCACCATTCTAGATGCTATTGAGTACATTCATGATTCACAGGAGGGGGTCAAAATACCAACATTAACAGGAGTCTGGAAGAAATTTATTCCAACCCTCATGGATGACTTGTGTGTGTTCTGGCTGCTCCACTGACTGGACGTTTCCCTATCTCTTTCCTTCTCAACCCTCATGGAAGACTTCAATGGAGGAAGTAACTGCAGATGTGGTGGAAATCGCTTCAGAACTAGAATTAAAGAAGGGAAATGAAGATTTGACTGAACTGCTGCAATTTCATGATAAAACTCTAACAAATGGGAAGTTGCTTCTTATGGATAAGCAAAGAAAATAGTTTCTTGAGATGAAATCTACTCCTAGTGAAGACACTGTAAACACTGTTGAAATGACAACAAGGAATTTAGAATATTACATAAACTCAGTTGAAAACACAGTGGCACCGTTTGAGAGGATTGATTTCAATTTTGAAAAAAGTTCTATTGTGGCTAAAATGCTATCAAACACCACTGGATGCTACAGAGAAATCTTTCATGAAACGAAGAGTCAATCAATGCAGCAACCTTTGCTGTTGTCATATTTTAAGAAATTATCACAGTCACCCCAACTTTCAGCAACCACAACCCTGATCAGTCAGCAGCCATCAACACCAAGGCAAGATCACCCACCAGCAAAAAGATAAAGACTCACTGAAGGCTCAGATGATGGTTAGTACTTTTTAGCGATAAAGTATTTTTTAATCAGGGTATGTATATTATTTTTTAGACATAATGCTATTATTGCACACTTAATAAAAAAAAATTTTTAATAGACTATGGTATAGTGTAAAAATAACTTTTACATGCACTGGGAAACCAAAATATTCGTGTTACTTGCTTTATTGTGATATTTACTTTATTGTGGCGGTCTGGAACTGAACTCACAACATCTCTGAGGTTGCCTGTGTTTAAGCTGAAACAAATAAAATATCATAGCTCTAGGGCCACGGTCTAGATCTAAATACACAGGTAGTGAAAAAAAGCTCTTAAATCCATTTTTTTAAATTGTGAATCACAGCTATGTTGGTTTGATGTGAGTTCTACAACTGCTGACTACAATACAAATGTACATCAACAATACAACAAAAAAATAAGTTGTGGCATAGGACTACACAATATAATACATGGTCATACAATGGAATAATATGCTGCAATAAAAATGAACTACAAACAACAATGTGGATGAATCTCACACACACAAAAAAGTTAAGTGTGAGATGCCATACACAAAAGGATGCATATTTTAATTCATACAAATGAAAGTATTTTAATGTACGTAAAGTTCAAAAACAAGCAAAAAACTATCTAAAGTATTACCAGTCAGGAGAATGATTAATTAATTCTGGGAGGAGAGATGGGGACAGAGAATGGGAAGGGGCATAAGAGGGCTCCAGGGCACTAGTAATGTTCCATTTCTTGACATGAGCGGTAGTTACACGTGTATCTCTTTTATAATAATTCATTGAGCTACACTCCTTTCACGTAGAAAGTTAAAGTGTGTGTGTGCGCGCGCACATGTGCACGTATTGTGAGTGTATGATTTTTCAATGGAAGAGTAGTTCCTCTGTAGAGAACAGGGCGTACTACACCTGAGAAGAAACATTTCAGCTGCTGCAATGCAACGGAAAGGAACACTGCCATTGGCTAATCAAACTGAGCTGCAGGGCACAACCAGTCTGGATGTGTCAAAGCAGGCATCAAAGCAGTAGAAGAGAGGAGAAAAGAGGGCTTAAGAGAAAAGAAAATAAAGAGTTCTAGACAAAAGGGACTTGAAAGGGAGGAAGGTTTGAAAAGAGAGATCAGAGGCAAAAATAAGAACAGGAAGCAACAGACGCACTAACGGGGAAAAGATAATCAGAGACAAGTAACAGGAGAGAGGAAGGATGGGTCTTTTATTTGGTCATTGTCGTTTCAAGGGGCACAGCAAAGGCACATTATCCATAGTTATTAAGTATCATTATGAAACACTGCATTAATAATTATGGCACAGAGACAAGTGGAAGAGAACTGATAGCTGTCGAGTACCTACTATGTACCAGCCATCTGTTTACTGGCTTATGTCATTTACTCATTTAATCCTCACCACATACCTGCAGGAGCCCTGGTGGTACAGTGTTTAAGAGCTCAGCTACTAACCAAAATGCTGGCAGTTCGAATTCACTGGCCATTCCCTGAAAACCCTAAGGGGCAGTTCTACTTTGTCCTATAGGGTCTTCATGAGTTTGGAATTGACCTGACATCAGTGGGCTTGGATTTTTGTTTTTGTTTTTTGTTTGACATACCTTCAAGTATCTATTAGTCATACTTTATAAATGAGAAAACTGGAACTCAAAAGGGTTTAAAGTAACCAACTTACCTTAGAGGACTAGATGGAGTGGATGAAAAACAGCCAATGAAACAACACTGTGGCTTTTCAGAGACATCACAATACTTCATAAGGTTGAATAAATGTTCTGCTTAAAGGAAGTATGGCAGATTCTACCTTCATCTAATGTAGCTTCCTTAAATCTATGTAGTGAGGTAAACCAAAGTTTCCCACCTCAGAAACAGAATAATGATGGTTTTGCATGAAAGAGGTAAGTTACTAGGTAAAATCCTATCAGTTTTAAGCTTCCCACTTGTTTGCCAAACGCACAGTATTAATGGTTTAATAAACCACTCTTGCCCATCCAGTTGAAGAGTAAAGTCTCAAATAAACATTGGATGTCATATGCTTTCTACTCATGGACAAGTATTTCTCATACTTTTAGAACTTCCTATTAATTCATTCATACAATAGGTATTTATGGAGTATAATATGTATATAGCAATGTGCCAGATACCAATGAGAAAAGAAAATTTAAGAAAAAAATCATTGCTTTCCAAGAGGCTTGCTGTCTTTGTCAAAGAAACAAGGTTCACCATAGACATCTTAGTAACAATACAGGGTAAAATATGGTTTAGCGCTAATATGAGTGGTATCCGAACAATAAATGCCCTAGAAGAAAAACAGTGCATACTAAATATTTGCTATTATTTTATGAGTATTATCATTATTTCTATTATTTATTTCTTAATAAAAGAGTACAATGTGGTCAATAGAATGGGAAATGATTAAGGGAGATCAGAGTAGAGATATACCTGAAGAAGAAATAAGAATTATACACCTATGGGGGAGAGGAAAAAGCTTCCCAAAGACAGGAATAAAAGAAACAAAGGTTTCTACCCAATATAAACACACGTTCAAGGGGCAGTGCAGGATCTGGGTTACGAAAACAGATGGTTCATGTGGAAGATGTGTTGCAAAGGTTAGTGAGATAGAGCCTTGAACCCCAGTTGATGAGGCTGGACCACTTGAGGTTTCTAAATCAAAGAGATTAGGAAAGCTAAACTAGAGGTGGTATGAAGAGTTCCATGAAGGGAGAAAGGTAAAAAATAAACAAAAGTTAGATATTTCAAAAAATAATATTAAGTTGAGTGAACATTTTAAAAGCTTGTCACAAAGGCAAAAGTTGAGCTAACCTATTGACTTACATACTACTTGAAACCCACCTCTTCATTCCTGTTGACTGCCTGCCTATACTTCATCTTTTATCTTAGCCCTGTTTATTCTGAATCATTCTAACCCTTATGTTCTTAGACCTGCAGCATTTTATGAAGAGTTCCAAAGTAACTTAAAAGCGCTGAAGCAGCCCTTCCAAAATGAACAGGGATCTTTTCAGTCCACTGGAAGCTCACTCAGAAATTGGTCAAAAACGTAGTGATGATCCACCTAGTACATTCAGATTCATGTAAGTCGGCAGTTAAAATAATGACCAGGACCTCAACACAGCACACCTCTTTGTTTTAAGCCAGTTTCATAAAGTCTGGCATTTGGCAGACCTCAGATTTAGGTACTAAAACTTCACCTGAAATTCCATTTTATAGCAATGCTCCCTGGTAACTATTCAAGTCTCCCTCCCAGTTGTTTCCCATCCAGATGGAATTTGTTTTTGAACTAGAAGCACTCCAAAGTCAGGTCACTTTTAAACAGGGGTTAGTCCATTCAAAAAGGATTGCTCTAAGGCTCTGCAGTACAGCGCCTGAAGTCACGAGCACAAGTAAAACACGTTAACTTGTGTGTTTTGTTAGGGCTATGAAGGTACCTTTAGGCACAAGCCAACACAGACTTTTTAGCCAAAAAAAATGTAACATTGTTCTCAAATTTGGGGTAATAGGTCTCTCAAAAAAATGTGGGCAGAGAGCTCCTTGTACTTACAAAAGCAACTCCTGGCAAGATTGCCTCTTTTCCAAGGTTGGGCAGAATAAATACAGGGAGAAATGCACACACTCACATTCACACCACGCACACACTCTATGGACTATGGAAGCATGTAAAACAAAATCAGTAGCGGTTTTTGCCAGGTTTGTATCCTCTTCTTTGTGCTTGTCTGTATTTTCCTATAATATATATGTTGTGATGGTTAAGATTGTGAGTTAACTTGGCTGGGCCATGATTCTTAGGTTTATATGTGATCACCTCCATGATGGATCTGCTGTGAGTAGCCAGTCAGTTGAAAGGGAGCTTCCTTGGGCATGTAGCCTGCATCCAAATACAAGTGAATGTTCTGACTTTTGTCCTGTCCGCATCCTGCAGCTGCCTCTGACCTCTGGTTCTTGGGACTTGAGCTAGCAGCTTACCTGCCAATCTTGGGTTCACCAGCTCCTGTAACTACATGAAGCAGGAGAAGCCTTGCCGTCTTACCTGCTGATCTTGGGACTTGTTGACCTTCACAGCCGGTGAGCAAGAGCGCTGCTCTCCAACCCGCGGATCTTGGATTCACCAGCCCCTGCAACTATGTGAATCAGGAGAAGCCTCTATCCTGATTCATGGACTTGAGACTTTTCAGCCTCTACAATCGCACAAGCTGTTTCCTTGATATAAATCCCTGTGTATATATATTTATACATTTTACTGGTTTTGTTTTTCTAGAGAGCCCAGCCTAAGACATTCCTTTTCTCTTAAGCTAACCAGGTCTTATAGGTTTGCTACCAAGAACCCTGGCTGATAAATAACTGAAGACAGGCCCAACCTGCTTTCTTGCTTTATGTCTCATTTCTCCTGGGCACAACTCTGGTTTTGATAGGCTGTGGAAAGTAGGACGAAGAAGCCTGTGGGTAGAGAAGGAAGGCTGTCTTTCTGTACCAGTAATACGGGTTTTCAAGAAAGGACAACTTTCCTTCCCACTCCCACCTCTGACCTCCTACCAAAGTATTGTCTCTTAGGAACTGCGGGACAGAAATGGCTGTCATTTTCCCACTGAAATTTCCACTTCCTTTTTTGAGGATGAGAGAAGGAGATTTTATTTGATGTTTCCATTGAATTAGAGCATGTCATTAATAGCGAATAATTTTGCTATTGAAGATTGCTTAGAAATATTAACCCCACTCTTGGTACCAAATTCTGTCTTAGTCATCTACTGCTGCTATAACAGAAATACCACAAGTGGATGGCTTTAACAAAGAGAAATTTATTTTCTCATAGTCTAGTAGGCTAAAAGCCCAAATTCAGGGCATCAGCTCCAAGGGAAGGCTTTCTCTCTGCTGGCTCTGGAGAAAGATCCTTGTCATCAATCTTCCCCTGGACTAGGAGCTTCTCCCCGCTGGAATCCCAGGTCCAAAGGACGTACTCTGCTCCTCACACTGCTTTCTTGGTGGTAGGAGGTCTCCCACTCTCTGTTTGCTTCCCTTTGCTTTTATCTCTTGTAAGATAAAAGGTGGTGCACGCCACACGCCATGGAAACTCCCTTTACATTGGGGATCAGGGATGTGACCTGAGCAAGAGTGTTACATCCCAACCTAATCCTCTTTAACCACAGGCAGAGATTATGATTTATAACATGTAGGAAAATCACAAAATGGAGGACAACCACACAAAACTAGGAATCATGGCCTAACCAAGTTGACACATATTTTGGGGGGACACAATTCAATCCATGACATATGTATAACTTGAATACTTTACAAAGTTATTTTCTACAGGGAATAAAATAGAAGAGGATATAAATTAAGATAATATATGCTGGAATAGACTGTAAAAGACAATGTGCTCTAATTGTTAATATACTTCTCACTCTTCCGCCATTAGACTGTAAACTCCTAGAGGGCAGCATACAGCACACAGAGTAGGACCTCAATATATGCTGAATGAAGAATGATATCCAGATACCTGTATCCACTGGGAGGCAACAGGTACATCTTGCACAGCTAAATTCACAATCGTTATATGATTAAAGAAAAGAAAACAGCCAAACATTTTCACGTAGAAATAGAAAAGCAAACTTCACTGGGCACCTCTTTTCGTTTAAACATTTTTTTTTTAAGTCATTGATCTTTCTGCTTTAAATCAAAGTTTCTCTTAAACAGTTTGTATACTAAAAATACTGTGTAAATCAAGTGGTGGCAGCAGAATGGCGTTTGCCTATGTTACTTAATGAAGTAAGCACATAATACAAGAGCATTGTCTTAACAAACTAACCTATTGCCGTCAATTCCAACTCATAACAACCCTACAGGATGGAGATGAACTGCCCCACGGGGTTTCTAAGGCTATAATCTTTACAGAAGGAGACAGCCACATCTTTCTCCCATGGAGCAACTGGTGGGTTAAAACCACCAACCTTTGGTTTAGAAACGGAGTGCACTTAACCCCTGCACCACCAAGGCTGCTTTTTAACAAACTAGGAGTCCTTAACATCCTAAAGCACCCAATATTGGCAGGAGTAACATATAAGCCTCCTTTGGTGACTTTAAAGACATTAAAAAAAAAAAACCCAGTGCCATTAAAAAAAAAAAACTGCTTAATTCCACAGTTGGCTTCCAGGGACTGTCTTGAGCAAATGGAAGGTGGGGGAAAAAAAAAAAACTCTTTGAACATAATCGATTTGCATCTAATTTAATTATCAACTTTCTAATTACTTTCACTGGCAAAAATTCTTTAGGAAAGGCATCTTCTGGAAATTTTTCATGTGCACTATGAATTTTATGTTCCTCCCTTTACATGCATCAGATCTCTACTATGATGAAACTATCTATGTTAACTGGAAAAGAGATGGTCTCATTACTAAACAGTAAAATGACATTCTTCTCTGAATTTGCAAATTTTCTTTCATTTCCTGATAGAAAATGTCCATTTTTTTCTAAATCACTGAAGGAAATAAAACATCCTTCCTTGAAAGAACCTTTGCAATAACAAAATGATGACAATCGGGTGCTAAACCTTAAAGAGACATAGCAAAGCCTACAATTCTACAATTAATTCCACCAGTTCTGTTAAGAGTTCACAGGTGCAAGGAAACCACAGTCCTAATGTGAACACACATAGAAGATCAAGTCTCTGGGAAAGGTTTAGAAATGAATTATTGATTATTAACAAACTTAGAGTAACAATCAATAGGAGAATCTGGGTGGTTCAAATGGTTAACATGCTCTGCTGGTAACTGACAGTCTGGAGGTTTGATTCTACCCATCAGTGCCTTGGAAGAAAGGCCTGGCGGTCTGCTTCAGCCACTGAAATCCTATGCAGAACTGTTCTACTCTGACATACATGGCGTTGCCATGAGTCGGAATCAACCAATGGCAACTGGTTTTTTATTTTTTACAGTACCAAAGTCTGAATACAGTATGAATTTCAAAAGGTTGAGAGCAATAAAGTTTCAGCTCATTTTTTTGACTTCTAAGGTACCCATAAAGGTTAAAGGATGTAGTCAGTGTTCAAACTGGGAATGAGTTGCAGTGAAAGGTAAACTGATCAACTGGAAACTATGTCTTGGATACTGAAGAAGAAAGGTCAACACTCTTGTTCATACCCATTCTCCCTTATATAGGAAGTAAGTCTCCGTGGGTCAGTCTAACAGTAAGACTTATTTATTTACATAGATATTTAGGATCAAGCAGTCCCAAGCAATTTAGTTAACACTAAACTCAGTATTACTGCTTACAGGGGGGGAAAGCGTGCAGTGGGCGAACAGCCTGGATTCATTTGCAGCGAGTTTTCTGTTTTGTAATATAACTTAAAATATTTTTGAAGAAATATGGTAAAGTGATTATCCTTCTGGAACTAGATACACTGACACTGTCACATTAACTCACAGCTTGTTAAATACTGTGCAATCTTTCTATAACATTCTTTGTTACGAGACTAGAATCAGCATATGGGAATTGCTCTTTTCCTGCTAAACTGAAGTCATTACTAACTACTCATCTGTGACATGTAATCTTTCTCGTAACCAGGGATTTTTAGCTTCACAAAATTTAGAAACTGCCACATTGTTTCTTGGCATCGTTTGCAAATGTGACATCATTTAAATTTTGCAAAACTCTGTTTTAGCAAAAACGCTAGTGGGTGCTAGGTTAAAGATTGGCCAAAAGGGGTAGCAGGGTCTCTGTTGGGACCAACCACAGTTCATTCTTTCAAACTATACCGTCACGCACCTTTCATTTGGGGCACATGGAATTATAATGAGCTCAACAAATGCATTTCAAAATGGGTTATCAAATTACCATCATACAGAAATGGCTTCCAGTTACTTAGGGTCCCTGTTGAAAAACAACTGTGAGGTGGAGATGAAAAGTTCCGTTTTCAGTTTCCCTAATTTCCAGAGTCTAAGGAATACAGGTTTGTTTTGTTTAAAAAAAAAAATAACAAATGATATATAATAAACATGGATACATACTGAAACATACATATGAATCCTACTGAGGAGGAGGAGGACGGACGGACGGACGGGAACGCGCCCGCGCGCGCGTGCGCCCGCACCGCAGAGTGCCCTACCAAACATAAAATACTTGTCAAGATGACAAAGACATTTTCAGAGAACTGGTATCATTCAGACCCTCTGAAAGTCTCATTTTAGAAATTCTGCAATGATTTCTAAAACTACCTCCATTATTTGAAAACTCCTATTGCAACAAAGAGAGATTCTAATCACTCATCAATTAAATCTGCAATCTCCTGGTTATTTTGCAATCCAAGTACAATCTGGCTGCAGTACCTGACAACAAAGTTTTAGGATTAGCATTCTCATTAGGGGTCCTTTTCCTATCAAATAAAAAGCAATTCCAACGGCTCACTCCAATTTCCTTTAGAAAATATGACTACTTTTTTTTTTTTAGGAATTAGTATTATTTTTACTGATTAACTAAAAAACTAAATGAAACCAGCTGACCTTGAGTTGACCCCAACTCATGATGACCCCAAGTCAGCACTGAACTGCCTTCCACAGGGTTTACTTTTTTTTTCTTTTTTTGATATTAAAAACCTTTTTTATTACTATGGAGTGATAAATATAACAAAACATTTGTCATTTTAACCATTTTTATGTGTATAATTCAGTGACATCAATTACATTCACCATGTTGCACCGTCACCGCCACTATCCATTTCCAAATTTTTTCCTTACCTTTAAGAGATACTCAGTGTCCCTTAAGTAGTAACTCCCCTTTACCAAAAAACACAAAACAAAACAAAACAAAAAAAACCAAACCCATTGCTGTCGAGTCGATTCTGACTCATAGCCACCCTACAGAACAGAGTAGAACAGCCCTGTAGAGTTTCCAAGAGCACCTGGTGAATTCAAACTGCGCCGACCTTCTGGTTAGCAGCCACAGCTAACCACTACGCCATGAGGGTTTCCACAGCCATCCTAGTGGGTGTGAAATGGTATTTGTGTGTGTGTGTGTGTGTGTGTGTGTGTTTTACAGTTTCCACATGTACTATTTAGAGACACTAATTACATTCTTTGAGTTGTGTAACCATTTTCACCCTCCTTTTCTGAGACCTTGTGTGACTTTTAAGAAAATAGATTTCTAGTCTTAAAAAAGCTTAATTTTACTTTGTTGCTTTTCTAATAGGCAGATCTTCTCAATAAATAATTTTATCTCTGGTGTGTTTTTTTTTTTTTCTGGTGTTTAAGCATGTTTATCTCAGAAAACAAAATTAAACACACACATAGTGTGTGCACATGTATGTTCATGTGTGTGTATCTGTGTGTGCTTAGCTTGAAGATCTAGGGAATGTTGCCGTAAATGGTGCCTGTGGATCACTCCGCTGTACGGAGACCCTACAGGGGCTATGGGAGCACATGAGCTCTCATTCTCTGGTGAAAAACTGGCCACCACAAAGGTAGTAAATCATTTTTATTCACAAGTACTTATGACCATGTACATATCGCACATATTTAAAAAAAAAAAAAAAAGATAATTTCTAAAACTTCCAGACAGAATCACAAAATATTATCTCTGGGATACTACTCTGGGGCGGGGGGGGGGGGGGAGGAACTGATATATTCTGATGAAGTTACCACAACTCTTGACAAATAAGAAAGTGATTAATTTCGAGGGGAAATTTTGTAAGACTTATTTTGGAGAAGATGAAATTTCATGAAACTAACAAAAGTGAGCAATGGAGGAAATCTCTGTGTATTGCAAAGGCATGTAGGTAAAATTAAGTACTAATATAAATACTACTTGAAATAAAAATGATGGCCATTAACAATTCAAAGAATAAGGCATAAATGGGCAATGCAAAAATAACCCAAAATGTTTTTTTCAAGAATCTACAATTCAGAGTGGCCCTGAACTCAGTTCTCTTCAACACTGAAGCTTATTTAACAGAAACCCAAATGTAAGAGAACTGATAGATTAAGGCATATAGTCTACCAAGGAAATGATACTAAAACTCGAGTTTTGGAATAATGTGACACCACTCTTCCTGACAGCTAGAATTCTCAACTTTGTTCAACTCTGTATATATCTTAAACATATTTTTTTTATGAAAGATAAAATAAGGCCTTAGAAACACCATTCTGAGCAGTCTCTAATGAGCACTCATATAATTAAAGATATATGGAAATAGAAAGATTAGAACGAGAATACTCATTATAATTATTATTATAATGATAAGTATTCACACAGCCCTTTGACATTCACCAAACCTGTTTTACATTTACTATCTAAATTGATTCTTCCCCCTAAAACTGTGCCCAGGTATTATTATTCACAGCCTACAGATGAGAAAGACCGTGAGCTACAGAAAAGTTTAGAGAATTATTCCAATTCTGATTTTACTCCAACAAAGCCACACCACAGAAAGCATAGCTACAACCTATTGATCTTCTAAATACAGCTTGATATAAGCCTGTTCCCGATACTCTCATGTCCTGGGAGACACTGGAATTTTTCAGTCTCCTTTATTTTAATTTGTACAGTACATAGCTGGAGAACAAATAAGCTTGGGCAGATGCCAAAGAGCTCAAATAATGGAAAAATACAAAAAACAAAACTAAACTAAAAAAGGGGTTTAAAGTATTGTGACACACATTTGTGAGCATTCAAGTAATAGGTGCATCCCCAAACTCTAAGAATGACATCTCCAACTCCCACACTGAGAAAAACGTATGATGGACTCAGAAACGTATTATTTCTATATTACAGCCAGTATTTCCGCTGCAGTGACTTCAGTACCTCTGTTTTAATAGGGCAATCATTTAAGAAATTTGAGGACAGAACAATACATCTTATTAATAAATGTATTATTGCTGATATTTTTATCCTAAGGCCATGATTTTTTAAACATATTATTCTAAAAAGACTTGCCTTAATAAACCACTTTAAGGGCTTTTTGTTTTGTTTTGTTTTCCAGTAAAGCTTTATCTCTAGCTTTATACTATGTCTTATAAATATCAACTTAAAAACTTCCCCTACACAAAGCAATAGTAGAAGTTAAGCTGTTATGAGTTAAAAGACCCAACCTTCCTGATTTTATCCAAAATTTTAAAATTAACAAAGGCATATGTGTGTGTATATATATAATATATATGTGTATATATATATATATATGAACTATCATCTACAAGTTGAAATGACCACCTCACAACCCATGGTTGTATATCAACTATTTCTTTACCTACTGTTATGTACACGGGAATCTTCAAGACAAAAATAAAGCAGTTGGACATAAATTACATGAATCAATGAAGTTCAATTCTTGCAAGAAATACAAGTGGGGCTCTACCCAAAATACTGATGTTTCATGATACGACTTTAGCAATAAGGGCTTCTAGAAAAGAAAATTAATATGGAGGGTGTAAAAAGCATGCTCTTAAACAAGAATTGATTAAAAAATAAACTCGATAATATAGAGGGGTAAAACTTGATACAGACACATGTACAGTACCTGTCTCAAAATTCGTAATTTAAGACAAAGGCCTCAATTCCCAGAACAAAACTAGAGTAGCAGCCTCTGCCCCTTCAAAACGGCTTCACGTGCTAATAAGGGCTATTAAATTATAACTTACACTGTGATTTCGTGCCTACGACTTCCTTCTGTTTATTTTATTCGTAGCTTTCTGATCGAGGATGCATGAGACACAATCCTGCCATCTACTCAAGAACGTCTGTGCAAGTGAACGTATTTTAATATATCAAAAAAACTGGTTTAAGCAGCTCCTTGAAAAGTCTCCGTGAGAAGGTGTGGATTGACATAAGCACTAATAACACTTTTTTAATTCATGAAAAACTGTAGTACTTTAGTTATCTCAACTGGCAACTGTCTTTACGCTGCACAATAATCGCAGGTGAGTAAAAGCTTTTAAGAGGAGCAACTGTTGATGAACACATCTGCGGATCCACAGGAGGAAATCTGTGTCCAGTCAAAGAGGGGGTCCAATCAGAGAGGGCCAAAAGGAGAAGACAAGAGGAAAGAAAGAGTTCTCACAGGAAAAAACCAAGCTAGGGAGGGAGGAGGAGGGCAGGGTGGCAACGAGATGCAGGCAGAGCAAAGCGCGGAGGTACAGGCCGGCGGGAGCGAGGCTCCAGGCACGGCGGAGGCGCGCACAGGGGCAGGGAGCAGGGCGAGATGGAGAAAGCGGCCGGAGCCCAGCACGCAGGGCACGCACGCCCCAGCCGGCGACGGAGCGCGGTAACCCAGAGGGAGTGCGCGCACACAACTGCTTCCGCAGGACTTCCTGCGATGACACCCCACAGCCGGCCGCGGAGCACGCGTGGTGCTGCCGCGGGCCGGGTTCCTGCGGACGCGAACACACACAGCGCGTCCTGTGCCGCAGCCTCAAAGGCACGGCCCCCAGGTTGCAGCCTGTTTCCAAGACACAACCAACTCAGGCTCACCGGAGCTTCTCCAGAATCAGTTAAATAAATAAATCAATAAACCGAATCCTATTTCTGTTACTGATCTGTGCCTCTGATTTTTTTTTTTTTTATTATTTCTCCAGACAAAAAAGAAAAGAAAAAGAAAAAAACTGACTCTTGGTTTTTCAGTTCGGTCACTATCCTACCTACCAAAACACACTAGGTTTTTTTAACGTTCATTCATAAAATATAAATGACTTTTTTTTTCAATCCAACAGAGAAAAATGGCTAATATTTAGCTGATAAGTTTGTTTTAATTCCAACCCAAACTAAGCTTTCTTTTTCATGTCTCTAAAACACACATAAGCCAAGTTAGAATTCTATATGCTGTCAAGTTCCCTTTAGGAGCAGAGGTAGTTACCCAGGAGCGCAAACCCATGAAGAAAGTCAAAGCCAGGAGGATTACTGGGACAGTACTGCACCCCCATGTCATTCAACAACTTCCCCTTAACAGAGTGCTGATCACAGCCTTTTTACCGTAATGGGGCCACAAGGACACAGTTACTCACACTTACATAAACTTTTTACAGAAGACTGCGGCTATCTTTACGGAAAGAATACAGGTTGGACGTTTCTAAAAACAAAAAGCAGGTTTTAAAACATATACAGAGGCAATGGTTTTATCTCCCCGACCATGAGCAAATGCCGCACAAATTAGGGTCTAAGAAGAAAGCAGACTGGAACAGCGCTAATGTGAAAACATCACCTAGTGTATCAACTGTATTACTATCCTGGAAGATACAGATGTTCAAACTTTGCCCACATCCGATGAGAAACAAAATGCAGCTGCTGAGTAAGAGCCCCAGCTCTCACGCCAGACTGTCTGGGTTCAAATCCTGCCTCTGCTACTTGCTAGCTGCTGTAGGCTAGGCAATGTCTTAAATTTCCCTGAGTCCCATTTCCCTCCTTTCTGTAAAAAGAGAATGACAGCACTTCTTATCTCAAGTGGACACAATACACTTAGCAGAGTGCTCAGCAAACGTGAACCATAACCATCATTTTAAGGTGACCGTGACAGAGGAGTTATACCTCCTAATGGAAGACTAACCTCTTGGTAAGCAGCCTTTCCCCTGTAAACCAAACTCACTTATGACCTCTGGATGCTCTCACTTTTATTTGGTGATAAGGAAGTGCTGGCTAGGCATCCACCAAATCAGTCCTTGCTACACATAAGCTGCTTTCTATGCAAACCGTGCCCAGCCTTTGGGCAAAGTTTGCATGCCCTCTGCTCCCTGATTTTCACAAGTGAAAACACCAAGCCCTGACACATGTAATAATGTCCTCCTTCCATCATGAAAGAGCACCACACAGCTTTAGCAGACAGGAAACTAGCCCAGCACACATGCTATCCAGCTGGCAAGTAGAGGCATCTTCAACAGCGTCCACTCCTCCTACATACAGCCTGATAAGGAACATTTTAATGGAGCCAAAACATACATTTCCTTCCTCTATTTCTGCATTCAGCAGACATGAGAGCTGAACAGTGATGTCAGGGATTATGAAACTTCAATAAAGAGATTTCTAAGCCACTAAGGCTACCAGGGCTAAATTTCGCCTACTTGTTTTCAACCAAAAGTATGCATCCCTTCAGTTGTGGAAAAGTACAGAGAATTAAAAAACCCTGACTTAGTAACTACAACGTACTCTTCAGTAAAACTCTACTGTCACTTAAGGAGTTTGCAAAATTCAAGCAGATATTACTTTAAAAAGTCCAACTATCTCCTTCAAAGGATTTTTATTTTAAAGTTGCTGATAGACCTAAGGTGACATCAGAAAAGTATATCTGAAAAAACGTAATTAGCTAAGGTTTCTATGAAGCTTTGGAATGTTTTGTCTTTACGGAAGAAAGAGATAAATGTGAGTTTTTCAAGTAATGAACCACCTAGAAGCAAAGAAGTTCATTCAATAGGTCCTCTCTTTACTTCTCCTTCATGATTCCATATCCACATAGCCTTGGGAATACGCAAAAGAGCAAGCTTTAATAATTTTCCAGAACTGTTTAAAATAATATCTAAGTGCTTAAGAGACTCATATGTTAAATCAAAGAGACTTCCCAATTTTCAGATAAAAGGAAGCTTTTACTTTAAAAAAAAAAAAACTGCAGAGAAGGCCAAGGGTATAATCTTAAAAAAAAAAAAAAAAACCTCAAAATTGTTCTTTGGCTTTTAAGATGAAATTAAAAGTGATTAGGAAAAATCAAACATTCAAAGAAGTCTCAGATATTCTTGTTCCAACACGAAAAACATCTCAGCAGCTATTATTGAGTTATCACTTTATTGGCCATCTCTCGGGAAGACATGGATATCAAAAATAGCAAAGAGGAGTCCAATATCCTCTTGATGCAGTAAGCTTGGGCATCCCAGAGTAGTCTTACTTTTGGCTATTTATGCTCAGCTCCTGACAAACCCTATTTAATAATATCCTTGTTAGATCTTCTGAAAGTCTAAATCATCCTTTCTCCCTTACAGGTAACTTACAAGTAACCCTCATCCTAAAACCAATGTACAAATTAATTGTTCACTGTCCTCAAACACTGTAACACACCATACACTTGGGCAGAGCATCCAACATATGGAAGTTAAAGCTGCAAGTTTCTGAATCACGACTTGAGAGCCCATTGTTGTTATCCTTAAGGGCACATCCATTTATTCCCTGGCATCTTGGATTACTACGCAGTAAAGCACAGCAAGCAGATCTGTGTTTTCCTTTTGCTGTAGTTCACAAATGTACCTTGGCCTCCCTCTGCCTCAGTTTCACTGTCACTGCCACACTCAGTTAAATGACATTTATCAATAAAAGGCAGGACTTCAAAGCACCTTGCAGAACATGATATGCTAAGTTGTAACCTGTAGTAGTGTACTTTAAGAGCAATTCTTGAGGGTAAAATTTCAAGAAACCTCTATTAATTATGTAACACGAGATAATCCTTTTTCTCTCTAAAACCTGACAACTCAATTTCACAATTTTCTCAACAGCTGAATGTCCAATTCTCTACTGGCCAAACCCCATGTGCCAATTCAATGCAACACTTTTAAGAAACTACTGTATCCAAGGCATTACAAGGAAAACAAACATAAATCAGGTATGGACTTACTGTCCGTGGACCTCCAATGCCAAATGAATTCTGGTATGCACTATACTTACGGCACAACTTAGTGGGAGCACAGGGCAGTGGATGTTTAAATCCTAATGAGTGGAAGTAGGAAGGCTTCAGGAAAAAGAGGTAAAGAAATCAGTAAACGAGGAACAGGTAGAATTCCTATATTTAAAGTTGGATGAAGGGCATTTCATAAAGAGGAAATTGCATGAATGAAGGTTTGGGAATGTTCTCAAACCAGAAAGCACTACATTAAGTTTGGAACACATTGTCTAGTATAGAAGGAATGGTAAGTTGAGAAGAGAGTGCAGGGTCCTGAGATGCCAAGATAACGATAAACAGCTTTGTCAGTGAGTTCCTATGGAGTAGAAAGAAGGTCACTGATATTAGAACTCAGAAGCCAGGGTAGGTCTAGAGGTGAAGGCTCTGGAGTTATTTTATTCAGATCAATAGCTGAAAACATAAAATCCTCCAGGTAAACTTCAGAGATGAAGAGAAGGGTCAAGGACAGACCAGAGTATACGTGGCAGAGATGCAGTGCCCTGGAAGCCAAGCCAGGGGAGTTACACAAGAGAATGGCTGACAGCATCCAACTGATCTGAGAAGAACATTCAGATTGAAAGACCACTGGGTTTGGTTGCCATGAGGTCCCTGTGTCTTCAATGCAGCACTGTCAACAAAGCAGAGAAGGCTTGGCAGATTTCACTTCGTTGATAAAGGAAAATACAAATGACAAGAAACTCAGACTGGGCATTCAATATCTTCTCCACTCAAAGGTTATTTTAATATCTGAATAGGTTCATCGTTATCTGATAAAGGAAAGAGAATCTGACATCTGACTTGGAGACATTCTAGTTAATAAATCTCAAAGCATAACATTCTAACTTTGTGCCATACCAAGTACAAGATGTACCCATCTCAAAAGAAACAAAAAATAGCCTTTGTTCTGCTCTGCTAAACTGTTAAAGAAGCAATATTCAATATCTAGTCAACATCTGTCAGCTGTTACCTAAAATCAATTCAGAGTGTAAACTTTAACCTACTCTCTCAGCCTCAGTATCCATACATATATTAGCTAGAGAACTGCAATCAGATTTTTCCTAGATTCCAAGAGTAACTGCGCTTGGATTATAATCCTAACGGACAGAGCATTATACCATATAACTACCTCCTATTTTTTTATAAGTAGGTGCCCTGGTGACACAGTGGTTAAAGTGATCGACTGCTAACCGAAAGGTTGGCAGTTTGAAACTATCAGCCACTCGGTAGAAGCAAGATGTGGCAGTCAGCTTCCATGGAGATTCACAGCCATAGATACCCTATGAGGTCGCTAGGAGTTGGAATTGACTCAACAGCAATGGGTTTGTTTTTTTTTTTTTTTAATCGTCTATAAAATCTCTAAAGATAGTCTTTGTTCACAAGTATGTGCCAGGAGAACAAAATACAAAATCGCTGAAAGAATGTTTGAGAAGGAGTTTACCAAAGGTAGGCAAATACGTTAGCATAACTGTGACTCCAAACCCAAAAAACCCAGTGCCGTCAAGTCGATTCCGACTCATAACTGTAACTCCAGAGGAGTAAAATAAAGTCAAGTGTATACTGATTTATTAGGGAAGAAAATCCCTTAATAAGTGTAAGGAAACTAAGACAATACAAACTTCGTATCTTACATTATTTAAACCTTATCTGGATTTCGCCTGTTCTAAACACCAACAAAAAAGTGCTTTCTAATCAACAAAGTTCAGAGTAATAGCCATTTAGCCTTATTTTGATCTGCAATGCCAAGAACACACAGTAAAGTTACAATCCCCTAAGGTTAAAGAAGAAAAAGAGATACTTGGAGAACAAAAGGAAAATCAAATAAAATAAATTCCAAAATAGTATTAGAGAAATTATTAGGAAATACAAGGGTGATACAGGCATTGATAGTGTTTCCTATGGTTCCATTAGGTACACGTCGAATGTTAAATTATAATTTACAGTTGGAGTAAAAAATAAATTCAAGTATATAAAGAGATAAGAGCCAAAGAAGGAAAAAAAAAAAAAACCCATGTAATAATAATGGAAGTTTTCAGCTTATTTCCATACAGTGTTCACCACACTAAGAAAGAGGTTTTATGTGGAATGATCAGCGTAATAGTTAAAATGGTTCCTTAACTCATTTTGGAAGAATTGTTTTTTAATGTTAATGCTCATTCCATTACTCTCTGGTTTAACTGATTATTTTTAACTGAATAAATGTGGAATTGTTTTTCCCCTAGCAAATATTTTAAAGGAATAACTATCCAGAGTCATTTAGAAAAGGTTTTTATTTGAAAAAAATATATATATGTGTGTGTGTGTGTGTGTGTGTGTGTGTGTTTGTGTATAAAACCAAGACAAACCTGCTTTCTGGTTAAGATACAAACAGAAAAACCCATGCAAATGAAAGGCAGACAGACAGGTATCTTCTTCACCTTGAAACTCAGGATTACAAGAACAATTGCCATCAAGTCTATTCTGACTCATGGCTACCCAACGTGTGTCCGAGTAGAACTGTGCTTAACTCAGGATTATGTGGGCTCAAATGCAGGCACTGGATGGGCCCAGTCCTTTTCCAGGATCTGGCACCCCACCTCCTGCTTCCAAAGCCACTCCTGAAACTGCCTCTCAAAGGGCTTTGCGGCTGTCTTGGACCCAACATCCTTCTGCATGACATGCCCCAAAATTAAAATGACAGTAGCACTGGAGTTGTAAACTGTTTTGCTGAAGGGCGTGGGGGGATGTTTGCATTCTCTATATTATAGAGTATCAGGTATTAGGACGGAAAGATAAAAAGAAGCGAGGAACTTAAGGAAAAGCAGGAATTTTCACCTTTCCAATGAGCCAAACTAGAAGATTAACATTAGCTTAGCTGTAATCAATAAACACTAACTGTATCCATGTTGTACCATAGGGTCATGGCTAAAAATGGAGCTTTGAGAACTTCTAAAAGAAAAATAATGGCATTAAATCTTTATTTTAAAACATTTCATTTCACTGCACTTGAAGCTGAAATGTATCATTCAGAAGACAGAATTAACAAAAGCATTTGAAATAAAGGTGGTCCTTTTCTTCTTTTATTTAGTTTTTATAAATACTAAGGAATTTATGTAAAACGTCATGAATGGCTTCTCAATCACTTTTGCATAACTAGTTGAACATTTCAGGCCTAATCTCACAGATACTGCCTTTAGTTTTTCAACCTGCCAAGTGGTTTACGGCTACTAGAAGTAAATAAAGTCCAATTTCTCACCAACCCACTTTCTGACTCACAGTGACCCTACAGGACAGAGTAGAACTGCCCCACAGAGCTTCCAAGAAGCACCTGGCGGATTCGAACTGCTGACTTCTTGGTGTTAGCAGCCATACTACTTAACCACTACGCCACCAGGGTTTCCGTCCAGTTTCTTAGAAGATAACAAATCTTTAATTCAAATGGTCATCTGTTGTTTGTTTTTTAAATTGGTCTCTGTATGGGAAAATGTTGGAGATATTTCAAGCTAAAGGGAAAAGAGTAATAAAACTAACTTCTTACGACCATCTATTAACCAATTTTTCAGTCCTAACTAGTCCTATATGAGTGAATCCAAAGAAACATCTATCACACGTGTGTGGGGAAAAAGTATTAATCCTAAGTCTTCATTGCTAATTTCTTTAATTTTCTAGGATAGCTTCTAATCATTTGATTCCCGTATCTTCCTAAGGTATTGATAAACATATGAATACAACAACTTTTTTTTTAATTATATGATTATCAATTTCCCACCAAATACTAATAAAAAGTATTCTAATTATATTCTCATACCAAATTTCAGGAAACCCTGGTGGCGTAGTGGTTAAGTGCTACAGCTGCTAACCAAAAGGTCGGCAGTTCGAATCCACCAGGCACTCCTTGGAAACTCTATGGGGCAGTTCTACTCTGTCCTGTTGGGTCACTATGAGTTGGAATCAACTGGTCAGCAACGTGTACAGGTATCAAAATTAAAAAAGAAGAATAGAGGTCATTGAACCTAAACATTAGGCAGATTTCCTCAACAAACATCAAAATTCTCTAGCATTTTATGTATAAGTTAGGATGGTAATCAGACATGAGTTCTAACTCAGTTCTTTACCTAAGTAGTTGGTAATCCTAGGCAAATCACGTAACTTCTTTGATCTTCAGCTTGCCTATTTATAAAATATGATGATTCTGCTCAAATGGATAGTAGCTAATGGCCCTTCATATCCCTAAAATACAATGGGACCCCATGGTCGCTCCAAACATACCTGAGTTAAAGAAAAACAAAGAAATAAAACCAACTTGAACAGCAGATTTTAGACTGACCATACAAAGAAAGTTCAGCCGTTGAGAAAAGAAATGTTTCACTGGCAAGAGTCTACTACTTCTCAACAACAGAAGACTGTTCAAAGACTCCAGAGCCCAGATCTACATTCTGTCCCCATACAGGAAGTGGTACACCATACACTCGTGCACACACAATGACATGTACACATCAGCAAACTAGCCAGGGCCAGTTTTCAGAGCACGAGCATAGATCTAAGAGATTTCTGTGACAGGCTACGCTGTCCACTCTACATCTGACCTCAAGATAGGTCATTTAATTTATTCTACTGTGTATATTCTTTTATATGTGGTTTTACTGACACAGCCTAATATTGAAATAAAATGAGCGCTGATTAGGATCAGAGAGTATGCTAATATTTTTTACATGATCATCTTCTGTCAAAATAAAAAGTCGACCAATGAATTCTACAATGGTGTTTATGTAAGCAAATCTCATTTTCTCCAACGTTAGGAAAAGATGAAACAATCCGTGGAATTTTGTATTCATCTGAATCTAGAGGCATTGATTTAAATCTAAAACCACTGTCCTGGTTCCTCCATTATATTCCGAATAGGTAATTTTTTTTACGTTGTACTTCGAAAATAACACATTAAACCTGGTCTGAATTCGTCACGTTATCCTAATGCGACAACACGCTTTTGATTATGTTGGACCAGAAGTTTTGGACAAATGCTTGCCAGCTATCACAGGAACCAAACCAGGAGGTGGTTCGTTGAACTGTTCACATTTCTACCAGTGGAGACATGAAAATACTGTGAAATACACTCCAGCAACAGTGGAAATAATCCACTCCCTCAGAGTCAATTCCAGTTAGTGAAGAGTGGGGGTAATGTGTCAGAAATATTAAATTGGCAATTTGGTATCTATTTCTTTAGGCCCTGATCCATCTGTTCCAAACGAAATCATTTTTAATAGTCTTTAAGATAGCTTCTTTACGGTAGAAGCCTTATTTGTTTTATATACAAGTATAATTTAAGAAACCCAATCATTTTAACAAAGCAGCCAGCAATAATTAATACATATGAAGGGAAAAGTTTCTTTACACTAAACGTAAGTCAGATTAAGATCTCCATCAAATAGACAGATTTTAAGTTTGTACATTAATGGTATTTTATATTCTCTTATCACTTTTGGAAAATTCCATAGAACTATCTTGAGCTGATTTCAAAGGTCGTTAAAGGATTTTATTTTTTTCTTTTCCCCTCAATCTAAATTTTGAACACAAATTGCGGAAGAATTAAATGTCGTGTTATTTTACACGGTTCATAATTTTTTGCAACTACAAAGATTAAGTACATAGTTTTTCAAACATGACTTTTTCAGAAGTAAAAAAAAAAGTGTAAACTGACATGTGAAAGGATTTTTGCCTCATATATTGGCCCAAGATTCCTTGGAAATGGCCAAAATATTTTTTCAATCACAGGAGTAGCAGGAGAGCTGAAATCACTGATATCTCAATTTCTGAGCCATCAGAAAAAGTCTCTGAAAAGACACCACAAAATAAAAACAAAATGAATATAAAGTCAATGCAAAATTAATTTTTCAATTTATGGAAAAGAACAAGTGTTTCGTAATAAGAAAACCCTAGAAAGATAAAGCATTTCCTCTCCATTATAAAAAGTTTAAAAAAAAAAACTATTTCAAAATCAATAAACTTCAAGCAATCCAAGGTAATTTGGGAAACATTTTTCTAAAAACCAACCCAGAACACAGGACATCCATTCTGAAATAATGAAAGCTTATTTCAATTTAAGAATCGAAAACTTTTTAAAGAAAAAAATTCAAGCTAACATCAGTGATTAACTCAGGGGCTGTATAGCCAAGAACAACTTTCGGCACTTAAAACATAAAACTGTCAGTTTCCTCTGCTTGGAGACAAAACATACAAAAAGCAAACATACCCTGCTATATTTTCCTAGGCATGAAAGATAGGTCTAACCTTTATGTATAAAAGGTGATCACTCTATTTCTGCTTCTTACTGTATTTGTCTCACAGCTCCTAAAAATCAGCTACAAATTCCAAACCTCAGAACCATTCCATAGTAGATGGCTACTATTCTAGTTAACGCTACTTCCTAAAGCTTGATGAAAATAAAATCACTTGTTGAACTACACTAGCTCAAAGCACCAATATGCTGCTAAGCAGTTTGTTCCTGATGTTATTGAATATAAGCTAACATACCCAACAAGTAAAACTCTTTACAAAAGACCTCGAAGGGCTGATAACACGACACACTTGTCATTCCATTTCTTGAGACTTCAGAACATACTGATAGTGAAAATCTTTTATTTAAGTACTCTCTTCCCTGAATCAAGATAACATGCAGTTCAAGCATCATCCATGATCAAATGGTCAAACACAGATTTAGAAACCTGGAATACAGAGTTTGGTGAAAGTACTAAGGAGCTGAAATTGTCGTAACTTTTTGCCAGAAGTATGTCACAGTTGGTGCATAGAAACATTTCAAAATTATACCACAACTTTATTTCATTTATTCAACAGATTTCCTCACAGAAATGGAATGGCAAAGGCCTGCTCAAGAGCAAACAATAAAATCCAATTATTATTTTACAGTATATTAAACTTCTTCCTTTTCTTATACAACTCCCTCTGCCCCGCCCCCATATACATATTATGAAGAAATCCAGGTAAATTCCTACAGCTAGCTGGCCCATTTTTCCACAGAAAGTAGAAATCCTGACTGGTCCAGAAACTAAAATATTAGATCTCAACCAGGAAAAAAAAAAGATAAAGCACTGCAGAATAATCCAGAGAAAGGGCGTTTGGTCTCAGTGGAATTTTCTTTAGCATCCTAAAATGCGTGGCATCATGCTGCCCTTGATCTCTGCTTACTGTTTTAAAAACCAACCAGAAGATTTTCAAAAAGGAAAAATTATAGTGGTACTTTCAAGTGCCAAATTAACTTACAGGCCCTCCACTCCCAAAGGAAAACAGCACAGTAGCACACCAGAAGCTAGAGAACGCTTTTGTCACACAAAGCCAGAACTGATGAGTGTGACCTTGATGGGCTTTAACTAAAAGGCCCAAGTACCACAGGCAAAGAAGTCTAAGATTTCTACGTCAAAAATATACAAAATAATAAAGCCATATGCAGCAATAGTTCCTTTTGTGATAACAGACTGTACAGTATCCTAGTCTCCCTTCTGTTCAGAGATATATCTTTTGGAGAAGGAACTGAAAATGGGAAAAACAAAAAAAGAGGAAAACCTGCTTACACTGATATTTATGCTCTCCTCTGCCCGTTCTCCATTTCTAATCATGACTGGGCTCATTTTTCAAATTTTCCTCTTGCCACTGAAATACTGAATTATTCAAGGAGGGAGAAGACTATGCATATGCACATTCAATGTTACCAATGAAACACTGAACTATTCTGGGAGTAAAAAGTACACGTGTGTTATGTATATAAATGTGCACAGATACATGTAACCATAAAGACTTAAGTTTGACAGGGAACATGCAAAATCATGAACACATATTTACACATAAAATGGGTTAACTGTGACTTTTTCTGTCGGCCTAAAATAAAATTCTTCTAAGTTACCAACTATCTTACTTAAAGCGTATCAAACTACAAGTAAAAAGCAAAACAAAGTGTAAATAATCAGCACACACTTTTAACAGCCTAAATTGTTTTAAGAATGGAACATTTAAAAATTGAAGAGGATGAAGAGTAAAAATAGCTTATTTTCATTGAGGTTTAGATGGCAATGAGTTTCTTACAGAAATTTACCACCTCTTACATCCACAGAGTGTAACACAAATTAGTTCTAAATGCAAAGGAGAAAAACCTCTTACTATTTGCTTATGAATTACAAAAATAGTGTTTCATACTACTCATTATTTGGATGTACAACTGCTTACACTGGACACTTACACCTAAGAGAATTGTTTCCTAAAACGTACCTAAGCTTGCGTTAAGTGAGGAGCAAAATTTACAATTGGCTTTAAAAAGCATACACTTCCAATGATAGGTTAAAAGTAGTGTTAAACATAATCATTTGTGTTCTTTTCTCTAATTTTCACATAATTTGAATCTATTTCTTAACACTCAGTGGTAAAATATGATTTATAAATGCGTGATTTAAGAAGATCTGAAGGGTATATCTGGAAATAATTGATACAAAAAATTATCAATCGCTGAGCAATTAGACTAACATGTATGAGAAAAATTAATAGCATGGGCCTTGATTAAGACAGACAGGCAGGCACACAGGCAGGCAGACAGACAGACAGATACAGATATATAATAAGCCTTAACGTCCATCACTTGGTGTCTTCTAAAAGCAAAGTGAGCTAGATTCTATTTTAAATACTAAATGACATCAAAAGGTAAAGCAGAAACAAATGTCAAACTCCACTTTTGGAAGCTTTCTATGTTCTAAGCTACTTAAAAGTTTTGAGAGAAAAACGGGCTGATGTATTTATTTCTACACCTTTCACAGCTAAAGATGATGTGTGGCTCATGACATCACCGAGAAGCCACATGTAGAAGTTGGTTTTTAACTTGTTTGACCACTCTTGATGTCATTTTAGAAGCAAAAGCAGAATTCAAACTAACCTTCAAATAAGTGTTGGGATGCATTATGTAATTAAAATAGACTTTACAAAGACTAAAATCATTTCAAAAAATATGTAACAGGTTAAGATTCCACACAGTGCCTGTAATGCAGAAACATTCTATACTAGTGAAAATACAGATATGTGCACGTACATGCGCACACTTAGTTAATATGAAGTCACAAACTCATACGCCGCACTTGTGCACAGCTCAGAGAGAAATAAAGCTAAAACTAGATTAGTAATGCCTGATCCCTCTGCACATGCACCGTATCATGTAATGGAGAAATCAGATTCCACAAACTAACTTCTGCAGTATATATTTACACTACTTATAGATGTATCTGATCTCAGATATAATAATACTTTGTAAGGAAAAACTGAATTAATGATTCCCAAGAATTCATGGAAAGTCATCTTATAGAATTTAATCAAGAAACACATGTTATATTATGAACGTTGATTTGTAAGTTTCATACATTCTGTACAAATTCTACAAGTAAAAATAGCTCCTAGGCAAAACCCTTCTTCTTTTTCTATAGCTCAAATATACTTAGCATTTAAATAACATGAGGTTGCATATCATCTCATATTGAGCTCACTCTTGTTTATTATAATGCTCAATTTAATAATATAATTATGTTAATACTTGTATTAAAGTATGGGACAATATATTAAATAATACGAACATATTTATATTTTCTTATAACACTATACTACTGTCATAAATACAAAGTAATTAATGGGTAAATGAATGCAAATAAGAGACTCATGCTCCCTTCAAATAAAAGAAAAAAGAAACAAAATAAACTGTGAGCACTTGTCTATTTTCTTCTAACACTCTACTATGGAGAGCTTAAAAAGCTGTCAATAAATCATCTGTCTGTTCAAGTGTTAAATAAACTGAATATGTAAGTTAACTTCTGATTTGCTTAAAAGTAGTTGGAACATTTTCCAGACCCTAATTTGATTACCTAGATACCAAAGTTGTTGTATTGTGTTGCTTGATGAAATAGTACATACAGCAATCCTCAAAACCAGTATTACAAGCCTGGCAAAGAGCATCACATTTGGGTGACGCAGAAAATCCACCACACTAGGGAAAAATGCATGGGGTCAGAGTATGCAGTCTTTACATGTTCCATATTATTTCTACATAATGTTTTGAAATGCTAGAATTATAAGCTACAAAGTGCTAGCCCCTATAAAGATATACTCAGAAAGAGCCCTGTCACTTAACTATGCCTCTCAACAGAAATGAGACTTTTTGAAAGCGATCTTCGAAGCATTTAAAATACAGTGAAAGGAAGCATTTTATTATTTTTTTTTAATTTCTTAGCAAATACACAGTAAATGTAAGTATTATAATAGTGATGGATTCATTATGTTGAAACTCCATAAGCATTTCACACTTCCAGACTTTATAAAGCAGGTCGCCGCATCTTCTCAAAAGCTTCATGTTTAAAGCCTAGAGTTAATGGTTTAGCATATTTTAAGACTCCACCATGAAGGTGTTTCTAAGTATTGTCAGACCACATACTTTACATACATAAAACACACATGTAATAGCACACACATATATCAGCAATAATTTAAACATAGCCTAGCGATCCTGGCTACTTCAAACATTTGCAGGCATTTACACAACAAGATCTCCTCTTCTACGTTTAATACCCTAATACTACCAAAAAATTACACAAATCAAAATATGTTACCTTTGTTCAAACAATACTGCTGTTGTTCATGATATAACAGAAACTGTCATCCTTAATCTCTCAGGAACCAAGATAGTGGTGGATTCTTGGAGCAGAGGTGGTGCTGAGTGGTTTGAGGCAAAACTGAAACATATTGTTTAAGTAAACCTTAAGGGGAGGGAATCATATGTGCAATTGATGGAATTTTTTTTTTTTTTTTGTATCATCTTCCACAAAGCCTCCCCCAACCCCTCCCCACCACTTAACAGTAAACAAACTGCTGGTATTAAAGGGCTGCAGCTCCAAACACCTCCCTCTGCCTTTTTTTCCTTCTCCCTAAACTTTATCACTTTTCCCTCAGTTTTGAAGTAACAAAGCAACATTCTTTAAATAAAAATTATAACGACAGACATACCCGTAACTTTAAATTTATGTTTGAAGAACTTCTTAAGAAATCAAGTAAATTAAGACTTACTCCAAGAAGCTCTCACTCTGCTGGTCTGAACAACATATAGCTCAAGCCCCGAAAGTTTTGCCTGACAAATCCTTAAGTAAAGGGATAGTTAGCAAAAAAAAAAAAAAAGGGAATGCCTCTGATTCGAACTGAAGTCTGCAGCTCTCACAACAAAAATGAGAAACACAGAAAGTAAATCAAAACTCTCGTATTTCTATGCAGACAAAACTTCAACTGCCTCGAATACACCAAATACTTTTCATAATTATAAATGCCTTTAAAGACTGTTTTTACTCCACACGATACCTAATTTTCGATATGTGTTATTATATTATATTACTTCTTAAAAAATAATTACCGGTCTGAGCAAAAAATAAATAATTAATTAAAAAAAAAACTCTCAGGAGTAAATTTGGGAATAAAAGCCAAGTCGAGGACAAGTAACCATAAAATTTAAACCTCACGAGCAATTCACTTGAGAAATGTCGATACTCAGTTCTGGCTCACCGAGTGGGACGGAGGGCTCCATGTCTAGGTGGAGTGTCTCCCTCCAAGGAAGGAAAAATTGGCACAAATCTTTTTGCTCCCTGAAAGATTTTCCTACTTGCCAGCTTCTGAAACTGCCCTGACGCCAATCAACATCACCAAGCTGTCTCTTAACTGGGGAAAGTCCTGTCCGTCTGTGCAAGGTCAGGAAGAAAATGACTGTAAAAATGACTTGTTAAAAAATGGAAACAAAAAACACTGCAGTGATAAATAGGATTAGAAAATTACCATCTGAAATTATAAGGACAAAAGGAACCACTAGGAGGGTAGAGGGGAAAAAAAAAACTGACCCTTAAAAATAATGCTTTCAATCTAAAAATATTTTTGTAAAGTTTCATCTATGTTCCTTCCTCTGCACTTAAAAATGATTAATGTCACAATTAAACTTCCACATTTTGGGCTCTTGCTAACAGGTGTAGCAGGCTTTGTATAAACATATTCATTGACCTGTCACCATTGATAACCTTAATTTATTCATCTCAATTGAAACAAAAACATTTTTTTTCCCAAATAAGAAATAATGCAACACAAATATATTCACTCCCCTCAAAACCCCAAAACTGTTTAAGTTATGGTAACCTGAAATGCACCAGCCATCACAAAGAGCAATTGGAGAAATCCAGCAGTGCTCAGCAGGAAAGATTTTTAATAACAGATTGAAAAACAAGAATAAAAATAACTGCATCAACAGAGCCTTTCTTCCTCAGGCCACAAGCCCGTTTTTACTTGAACTTTCTTTAAAAAAAAAAAAAAAAAATGGCATTTTGGCCACTAAAACCAATCCAGAACATTATTAAAAGTTAAAAGCTACCAATTACTTCTGTCTGTTCTTTTAAAGCAACGTTTGGCATTACGTCAGTTGGTTTAAAGAAAACAAGAAAGAGAGAGAGAAAGAGTAGGAGAGAAAGTTTCCTGCTTGTATAAACTAAACCACCAGGGAAGGTGTCTAGCCACTTGTAAAGTATTTACTGCAGGTTTTTAAAGAGCTAGAAACATTTTAAAAATTAAGTTTTGTTTTTTCTGGTTTTTTTAATGAAACATTCTTAGGAACGAAAAGCGTATCCTTAATGTCTTCTTTAGGGTGTTCTAATGTTATTTGTATTTCAATTACAGATTTGAATCAGAAAATGATTTCCAACGATGCTTCGGATTTGAAGTACATAGATAATTTCATCTTTGTTTTTGCTACTTGGATTTGTGCTCTTCATAATAAAAGTGAAATAGCAAAAAAAGGTAGACATAACTACTATGTTAGCTACTACAGCTGCAGCGACTAGACAGGCTTCTTCATCTATTAACGATTCAAGTATTTTCATCTGTAAATTCCTTTGCAAATTAAGTAAAGGGGTTTGGGTTAGATTAAATTAAGTTCTACGTTATTATATCCACGAGAGAACCAAACCAAAGACCATCGAATTCAATTCCCAGGGATCTGAGACCCACTTAGCACTTAGCGATATAACAACTCAAAAGGTGACCATAATAGTAACATTTTTATTTACAAAGGTCATATATAATTAATAGAATATTCTGTAGGAATAGACAAAGGATTTAAGACCCTCTTATACTGAGAGTAAATTTTTAAAAGTGGTTAATCTCTGCACCCCATTTGCTACTGAACAAGTAGTATAACAAACTTGGTATTTTGGCATATTTGTCTATCCAACAGTTAAAGATTCCAGAAGACAAAATAATTTTGACCATTATAAGAAGCTTTGCCCAATTTTCTAAGCGTAAATAATTGCAAAGTTCCTTAGTGTTTTCTAAATGTGACAATTACAAGTATCCTTAGAAAATTAGATTAAATTTCTACTTGTGAAAGGCTGTAAGAGCTTCTCCATATTATGTCTAAGGGGGACCCAACAACTCCATAAATCATAACTATTACAGTAACAAAGAATCCACTTCTTTCTATACGATGACATCAAAAGACAAATGCAGTTATCATATGGATAAGCGACCGAAGTAAAAACAAGTCTAGATAAACTATCACTAATTTCCCCAAATTTTGATAAATAGTACATAAGGAAGAAAAATGAGTAAACAAGACTCAGCATGAGTTATCAATGATATTTGTAGTTATAATCAGCAAAAGGGGGAGAAAAAGAAACCTCTATTACCTGAAAGCTTGAGCAAGGTTGGACAACAGAAAGCAAGCCCATAAAACTTGCCTGTTTTTATCAAATTGATTGTAACTTGTGAGCAGCAATATTTGGGACCAAACTGTCTGAGTTTACACTTTACTACGCCTGCCAAAAACAAATGCAGACTACCACACTAGCTGTCCTGCGGAAACTAAATTAAGCAGAGGCAAATACCAAGTGGAAAGTTGTCAGTCTGTTGAATGAATGGCTTCATTTTACACACCAGAGAATACCTTAGTAAGAATATGTTTATCACTTATTTCAAAAATAATCATTTTTCCCTTTAAGTCAGTAACAGACACCTGCCCGTAACTTTCTTAAAGCCTATTTTGTTTTACATACAATCGCATCATGTTGTTGCATTAGTGTTTGCTATTAAATGAGGTACTGAAGTAAAAAATAACTTTTGAATAGATGTATTATGAAAATCGTTCAAACTCCAGTTATCGATATTTATGCTAATTTCCAATCAGAAATAAAGTTCTAGTTCAAAAACAATCTGCGAGGAGTCCTTTAAAAACTTAGTCGTGTTTATTTACTTTAACAAAGAAGGTAAGACGAGTTTATTAAAACCGAACACCCTCTGGCTTGCTTTCTTAATAGAAATGTGCAGATTATCAATTGCAAATTGTAGTCTATGTCTCCATATATATACACACACAAAACAACAACAATAATAATAACAGAAACCTCACAGAAATATTAGGATCTTAAAAGCAGCTTTTGCAAACTAGATGCACTCATTTCCCTCTTTTGAAGGTTCTCCTTATGAATGAAGATTTCCTTATGTGTATTGGAGAAACCTACGCAGGAGAAATCAGAGCAAACTCAAGAGTGATCCGTGACTTAAAAGGAGAGTGAAAATAGGGTAGGGGCCATGTGTTATTTACTTACGATTCGCACACTAATATAGATGTCAACCTACTTTTTTTAAGCAAGTACATAGAAAATGTTACAAATTATTTAAAATATTAACCGTGGAAATGCTAAGCTGTAAAACCAACTCAGACTTCACAGCTATGATGGCACTTTTCTCCTTACTTTTAATGCTACCTTTAAGAGACAAAGGATAAAGCCTAAACAGCAGCACAAACCCTTAAAGGGCTTAGAATTCAAGGGAGTGACAAACTTTTGGTTAGAACTTAATGTTCCACCATTTACTTAGAGAGTGTCAGACTTATTCTATGCGTAAAAGTATTCTCCGCACACATATGCTAACACAAAACAGATATATCAGGATGTCGTAAACATCAGCTCTCCCATGGTAAATAATACTTTGCCAACAGAGTATTAAGGAAGCTTCGGAATGTCTCACATTTAGGGAAATCAAGTCCTAATGCTGGCATTAAAATTCTATTTCCCCTCAGGAGTTTTATTTTCACATTAGTAATAGCCAGACATAATCGTCAAACTCTGGCACATCAGCGGTCCCATATATTTAACTGAATCTAGAAATGTTTTTAACCAAGGGGACAGCATTAGAAGAAAGCACAAAATCAAAGGAGAGATAAATTCTAAGAATGAAATGTCTGACGTGTTAAGATTAAGTATGTCATTAATAAACTTTCACTTAAAGGTAAAAAAAAAAAAAAAATCCTCAAAATGTTGGTAGCATTTCCAGACTGTCCTGTCAGCATCACAACTTACAGGAAACGCTTCATCTTCCCATACAAACCCTGTATTTATTCACAACCCTGGCATACTTGGGGGAAAAAAAATAAAAGCCCACACCATTTTAGAGCTTCTTTGCTTTTTTTTACATTAACCGGTGGAATATCTGAGAAAGCATTCTAAACAAATGAGCAGCATGCAAGAAACTTCCCAACAGTGAATTCAGAAACTTTCATTCTCATTTTGTCCACGTCAAGAACTGGCTGCCTGCATTACTCTCCTTTGCTGCCCCTTGCATTTCTAACTCTGGGAGCCTTTTCTAAAGGATCAACTTTTCCTAAAGCCAGCAGGAAAGGGACAGGATGCTAGCAAGAGCCACAGGTTTGAACTTCAGAGCTGGAGGACTTTGAAGAGTTGTCAGATGGTTCCTATTTTTATTTTTGCTTTGGGCAATCACATTTGAGCAGCGACCAGGCCTAAGAGTTATCACTTCTTTGTAATTTTGTCTCAGGCCCTATCTGTATTTTCCCTTTGTACTTAAACTATGCCCTCAGACCCCTTCCTTTCCACCTGGTGTGTTTACAAAAGTTCAAATGAATCCACAAAAGTTCAATGAATTGGCCTACCTTCTCTACAATTTAACTGCTCCACTAAGCTTCCCACTCCACTTCCCCGTGGAGGGATTTACACTCTAGTTGTGATCTTCCAAAATAGGATAAGGATGAGTGTTCTATCATAATTTCAATTCATCATTAAGATCCATCGCTCTTACTCAAAAACTTTCACAGCGTCAATCCTGAGGCCTAAACGGATCTGGGGAAGTAAACCAGAACCTAAAATGCAGAAAGTCCAAGACTCCCTCTGACACCACCATAGGAGGCTTGCCTTCAAACTTAAACTGCTTTAGAGTCTTAGGGCCATAAAACAGTTACCCACTTCCCTGGAGAAAGGGGGAAACACCACCATCTCAGACAGGTAGTTACAAAAAACCTCCCCCAGCCACAAAAACAGCTTTGCACTTCAAACAGCTCCCACCTCCGCCGCCTCGCTCTCAAATTATTCCTGGGGTCCTATAATCCTGGAGTTATTTGAAGGGACAGTGGTGTCTGCCTTGGCCTTTCAAAGATGCGTATCTCAAGAGCTGAAACAGGAACTGGACAGAAGGCAAAGTGCCTGTCCGCCTGGATGTCCCACCGCTGTCAGGCACTTAATCACGGGCCAATGTCCCTTGACCCGCGACACATGGCGCATCATCCGCACCGCAGAGAAAGCCTGCCCCTTCCTCAGCCCCTACGGAAGCGCCCTGGCTGCAAGGCCCTGCCACATGGCACGGACAGGGCACGGACCCCACGGCCAAGCTGCCCTAGGTCCCGTGCAGGCGGGGACATCAGGGGATGCGACACCCTTCTTCTCCAGGCCAGCTGGGCCTTCAAGGGGAAAAAAGTTTGAAGCCCGGCTTTGCAAACTCTTGAAAGCCAACGCCAGTCCTGTGCTGTTTTCTCACTTTGGGGACCCCACGAAAGCCCCTCTCTGAGGCCCTCCCGACCCTCCCAAGTCCGCCCAACTTACTACTCTGCATGTTGGTGCCTAGTCTGCGCCCCGCTTGTCAGGAGCCCCAGAAAACTTGCAGCAGCGGCGGCGGCGGCGGCGGCTGCCCCTCGGGTCCAGCCACCTCCAGCTCCTCCGCTGCGCCCGGTAGGAGAGAATTAAAATCCGCCAGTAAGAGACAGCGGGGGGAGGGGGCACCGGCCTGAAACTTCTTTTTTTGGCAAATGGGGATTTGTTTTTCCTCCTCCCCGGCGGCTGAACTTGACCCTCCTGACTCCAGGGGCTACTGCAGTTTGAAGTCGTCCCTTCCAAGGCTCAGATGCCGGAGACCCACCAAAAGGAGCGGGGGGGGGGGGGGGAGAAGAGAGCAGAAGAGAAGAAAGAAATCACACGCGCAAAAAGGAAGAAAGAAAATGCATGTGAAACCCGAGAAGCCTGCGCTTGGCTTTCTGCACACTCTCCCCCTGCCTTTTCTTTTTTTTTTTTCCTCTAAAGAAAGTCACTTTTAATTCCCAGGGCTCCCCGCTCGCGATCGCCCACAGTCTGCGCACACACGCGCGGGCGCAGCACTCGCGGCGCGGCGCCCCGGGCCGGCTGAGCGCCCCCGGCCCCCGGCCCCGGCCCCGGCCCGCCCGGGCCTCCCCTCCTTACCTGTTGATTAATCGTCAAGAACACCCTCGGCAGCCCGAAAGATGGTGGCGCGGCGGCCAGAGCCATGAACCGTCTTCTGTTGTTTGCAGAGTTGATCTTGGATTATTTCGGGGAGAGGGGGAAGAGGGAGAGAAAAAGGTCTTTCCTGCCCCCCCTCCCCTGCCCTCTCCCCCCCCCCCTTTATTTAAAAAAAAAAAAAAAAGAGAGCGAGAGAAAGAGAAAGGAAATAGAGCAAGGATGTGCCCGGTGCCGGGTGGGAGAGGGGAGGGGGTGTTGTTTTTTGTTTAAAAAAAAAAAAAATAGGAAGGCGAATGAGCGAGCGAGAGGACGCGGGGTCTGGAGACACGAGCAGCACCAAAAAGGACGCTGGAGATTGCAGTGAGATCGGGTCTTTATCAGAAATGTTATCGCTTGTCAGGACCTCAGTCTCCGCGCATTACGTCAGTTTCAAGACACCAACACTATTAATATCAAAGGAGCCTTCGAGGAGGAAAGCGCCACCCCAGACCGAGCTCCCTTAAAGAGACAGCGCGCGTCCCCGCGCCGCCGTCGCCGCCCCGCCCGCTGGCTCCGAGCACCCGCCGCCGCCGCCCGCCGGGACCGGCCCCGGCCGCGGCGAGCCGGCTGCGCAGAACTTCGCCCGAGTCGGAGCGCCGCGAATGAGAGCCGCGCCGGCCAGGGACCCGGTTACCTTCCCGCCCCGCCTCCCCCTCCTCCCTCCCCACCCCCCAAGTGCGAACGGGCGGGCTGGAAACGCAGGACAAATCTTAAACCCGAAGAATAATGGGATCAATACTGGGACGTACCTTGGAGGGCTGGGGGGCAGGTGGGGGGCACGGAGTGGCGGCCAAAGCGACGTGCCCCAACCACTTGGAGATGCGAGCGAGAACAATCAAAAGAACTCTCAAAGTGCTGCTACCTTTTCGGTTGTTACTTTACCTTCTCCCTCCCAATTAAACGACGCGAGATTTTTGTGTGCGTGTGCGCCCCCCGCCCTTTTTCTGGGGCATAAAGAAATCTAAGGACAGCTAGTGCGTGGCCAGTGTTTTCCACGCACTGAATGGCAAGAGGGCTTGAGGAGAACAACTTGAACTCTATTCTGAGTTGGAGAAGTGCGGACTAAGGTTGCTCTGGTTTTCTGAGCTAGGGAGAAGCCAGCAGAAGCTCAGTGGGTGCTTTAAGGGGGTACCACAAAACAGATAAAATGGGGACATTATGGAAAGGCTGCAAGATTAATAATACCTGCTGCTGTTTGGCGTTTTAGCAGTAGATAGGAAACTCAATTCAGTCTGACATTCTTTGTACTACTTTACATCTCCCAATATTCTCATTGTTAAGTGAAATGCTCTCAACATAAAGTTACTGAAATGAGCGGTTTTGTTTTTGTTTTTTGTTTTTTAACTTCCAAAGATCACAATGCATAAAACGTTACTATGACAGGGTTCAAAGTATAGTAGGTGTTAAAAACTAAGTAAACATTTATTGAGCGGTTGGACTTCATTTTCTTCAGCTGGGTGACTTTAAGTGGTATGCTTTTCTTCTGGTGAAAGTCAGTTTAAACTAATTTTTTGCTAAAAGGAGAAACAGCCTTCCTTCTGAAAACGACAAAATGATGAAAATTAGAATTTTAGGGAGGTAAAATTGTGAATTTGTGAGCTGAAGACGAAATAATTTCCTCCAAAATATTTTTCACTAAATGATCTTTGCATCTCCTTAGAGAAAGGATGAATATATTTGCAAAAGATACATTATCAGAAGTGAAAAAACCAGTCATAAAAACATTTAAACCTGAAGTAGATGCTTTAAGAATATGAACCCTTTTTCTGTAAGGTCTTCTACTTCAAATACCTAGTCAGATATGTGGTCCCTTTTTGTAGCACATTTATTCCAGAAGTGTCTTGGTAGCCTGTCCTTTACACTCTATGAGTAAAAAAAAGCAAAAATTCTTCTGCAATAGAGAAACTAGGCAGGTGAAAGAGTAGTCAAAATACAATTTCACAATGAGGCAAACAATATATTCCCTAAAGGAGGGAGAAGGAAGACAATGAACTTCATATGCATGGAACTATTCATATGTTATCATCAATTGAAATTAATTTGGGAACAGAGATTTATATATAGCCCTGCTAGCAGGGAAAATTAATATCAAATCTTCAGTAAATCTCATAGTCAGCTACTAATAACCACCTGCATATTTCCACACTAGAGTCATTTAATACTGTCCACCAATTTCCACTGTAAAAAAAAAAAAATTCATATATTAAATAGAAGCCTTTTCTTTTTTTTAAGCTATAAATTAACTTGCCGACTTTTATGGAAATATGCACGGAACAGTGAGAAACCCATTTTTAATACAGAAAAAAAAAAAAACAACTGTGTGAAACATTCTTTAGCCATGACTAACTGAAAATATTAGACCACGTTGATTTTTGAAATATGTATCCGAACACTTGAGCAAAACTGTTCGTATTAAAGGGTTAATACCACCAAAAACTGCTGAAACTGGTATCTAACTGATAAAGTCTGCAGCATCTAAGGAGCAAAGTTAAATAGTACAATACATCACAAAGATTAGCCCCTAATCCCCTGTGCTCCCCAATTTTTAAATGACATTTTCGAAGGAGACATGACCTTCTCCATCTTCTTCAAATCTAAGGCAGTCTTCAAGAGTGTAAATTTACTCACATGAAACAAATTGGTTCAAAAAAAAATTAAATCACATGCCTTTGCAAGCACAAAACCCTTGAGATGGTTGGTATTTTTTCACCTGTTGGTATTTTTTTCCACCAAAATTATATATTATATAAAAAAGTTAAAGCCCAAGGTTTGAAGGCCAATTTTGTCCCTTAATTGAAAGGATAAAGTTACAATTCAGGTACTGAAGCCAACAAATTCATGGTCCCTTAAAACTTTAATGAATGAAGCTTCATGGACTCAATTTTGCTGAAGTTTGCCTGAGAATGAAGAATCTCTTCATGCTACTTTTGTATTTCAAGTCAGAGTAGAGCAGATCAAAATGCTGTCTGTGTCAATCCATTCCAATTAACCACAAAAGATCTGTAGAGAACTTAATAAAAGCGCAAATATTTTCATAAACTTTTTCAAGCAAATTATCTATTTATGAAATAATTTATGAAGAAAATTTTTACCTTATGCTTTAGATATATTACATATGCTCTTGATTGACACAATATGTTTAAGCTCAGAGGCCCTCATAGCATTTTTTAATTCTAGTAGGAATATTTCAAAACAACCAGCTAATACATGAGGTCATAATTGTTTGACAGTTGTTTTTAATATATAAAATAAGTTATGTATATTGTTTTCCTTCAAATGTTTGTTGATTTGTTTTTATAGTCCTGACATTTGCATGGCACAAACTGAATTAGGGGAAATATTAAAGATTTATTTACATTTATTATCTTCTGCTGTCAAACATATGCAAAGCTCTTAAAACCACTCTCTTCCTTTGCTTTTATTTGCGATGCGCTTTGAACAATGGAGCCTGGTGGTTAAGATGACAACCTGTGCTGCCATATGACACATCAGAAAATAAAAAAAGAAATTAAGAAAAAGTCTAAAAAAGCAAACAAAAGAAATAACTTTCAACTAATTTAATGTCTTCATAATCTGTCATAATTCTTTGAATTCCAGAATTTTCTCTTCTGACTGGATCTTTGATGAAAAGTTTCCTGGTGCTGTATTAATGCTTATTATATACCAAATTGACATAATTCACTTTTTCTGACTTATTATTTAAACATTCTTTTTTTCTCCTTGTAGTTTATTCAGTGGAGATACAAAGAGGGATTAGAAGTTAAGCACAAGCATACTTGTTTTACATTTTCAACCTTTTAGCACATAACTTTCTTACAGTTCCAGTGCCCATAATCACAATGATTTTACCTGATGGAACATGCATTTCAGAAATGTAATCCAACTGTTTACCCTAACACGTCATAAATTACAATTCCTTTCAGAAACCTCAAAGATTGACAGCCCTTGGTCCTAAATGCCGACTGCTTTGGCACATACTATCAAGAAGATACTTATGTATTATTTGCTCTCATGTTAGTTTTGTATCACATAAAATGTATACAGACCAGTTTGCCTGCCAGCTTATCGAAGTATTTATTTAAGTCTTTCCCTCCTTCATGGGAAGACCTGAGAACAGAAGCACTGTCAAAGATGAACTTCCCTGGATCTATTTCTTCCCGAAATCGTACACCACTCAACCTTTAAAAAACATACGCTTCCGGGCAAATTACGGTCATTTTCCAAAACTACCTATGGCTGCAACGCCTCTGGGTAGATTTATTAAAGATAAATTCAGCTTAAAATAGCCTGTATCTGGTATTCAAATTCCCACTTAAACTTGCCAACCCTCCCCCTGCAGTATCAGGCAAATGCCTAGTTAAACAGATGGGCCTTCGGCCCACCCTAAAAGCCAGCAAATGTGGGCTTTATTTAAATAAGAGGGGAAACAAATTTCCGAGGTGTAGACACACATGTACACACATGCACGTGCACACACATACACACACACCAAAAAAATCGCTGAATAGAACGCCCCATGTAATAATAATAAAGGTTCTTGGTTTTTTATTAGATTTTATGAATGTCCAACTATATACTATACATTGAAAACACAATTAAACAGAATCACTCACGGTTGTGTATTCAGGCCACTATGGGAAATAGTTGGACCTACCTCCCTTTCCTCAATTAAGAGAAAAGATTTACATCTGAATAACCCAGATCCAAATCTGTTCTCAGTTTAACCCTGAAAAATAGGTGTGTTCCAGTTTTCTTCATATTTCCACTGTATGATCTGTTATTTTCTCCTGTGACACTCTACGTCATCTCACCCACTGCCTCAGATGTAATGCAATTAACTCTCAGTTGTATATAACCAACCCCAATTTTGCATAAATTTCAGACTCAAATATTCCACTAGCAATTCATAGTTGATATGCTCAATATAATAATTTAGGGAGAGGAGACTATAAAGAGACAAGTTGGAAGGAGCATGGAAATACACAAAATCTGTTAAAGACATGAGTCATCCACACAAGAAACCTCAGACTTTCAACATCTTTGGCAATACCCACGACCACAGGCCTCACATCCATCGGTTATCTAGTCCTTCCACTGGCTTTTTCCTAAAGGTTTTTGTAGCTGTTACCTCCTTTCTTTCCATCCACACTAATCCTTCCCAAATTCAGAAAGTTATTATCTCTCCCAGAACATACCATTTCACTTTTCCTCCCTGCTCTCTCTTCCTCCATTCGTTACAATAGAGAACTACCAGATCAGATCATCTTCCTTCTGCATTTTCTCCCTCATAGCAAAATTGGATTTTCTTTGGCTAATTTTCAGAAGTAGATCACCAGGGCTTTGTCCTAGTCTATAAACTCCACTGAAACCTGCTCAATATGAATGACCCTGCTAGTTTTTGGAATATCAATGGCATAACTTCCAGAATCATAGCAACATGTAAGCCATCACACTATGACAAACTGACAGATGGGTGAAAACCTTACAGATCACCACAGAATACTGTCCTATGTAGTGCTGAAAAATGAGCCCGCTAGGTTGGAAGGCCCTACACCACGGCTGCAACAGTGAACTGAAACAAGCCAACAATCATGAAGATGGTGCTGGATTAGGCAACTTTTTATTTTATAGTACATACAGCCACCATGAGTCAGAGCAGATTCGACTGCAACTAACAGCACAAACGTGAAAAAACCCACATGTCAAAAGAAGAGCCTCAAAGTTCTTAGAGCGTTCAAGTTCTCCGATAACCTGGTCCTAACCACTTTCTGGCCTTATCTTTTACTCTTTTCTTCCGCACAGGCCACTTTCCTGGCCCACTGATTGAGTTGCTATTCCCTAGATACAGAATGCCTTGTCTTTGCTCACATACCATCTTACTGAGAAGACTTTGAAGGTGCTGTCTTGCTAACTCTACGTGCTAAATATATTCCCTTCTTCTAAGATCAAACTCAGATTCTACCTTCCCCAAACCCCAAATCAGAATCAGCAGCACAGGAACTAAACTTTATCTCTAGGTAGCATGTCATCACAGAGACTTGTAAAAAGTTGGTTGTTGACCTCTTCCCTTCTCTGCTAAACTATAAGATTCTGGAGGACAGGAGACCGTCAAATCATAGATACTCACTAACATCTGTTAAGTTGAATTTGGAAATTAGAACAGGCCCTTTAAATTTTCCTTGGAAACACACTATTGAGCCGAAGTTTTAAGTGCTCCATGTGGCCTTTTTCTTTCTTTCTTTTCTTTTTTTCTTTAATACATATGGGCTGATGCGTCATGTGCCAGTTGAACCTTCTGGGTGGTCTTCATCTCAGCAGCATATTTTTGGCAATGTATCAGAGGAGTTGCTTGTCCTCCTCTGAAATATTGTCCTCATTATCATTAAGTTTTGGTTCATAATTCCATGTTGCTCTAAAAATAGTGAATTAAATGATCTTTAACTAAACCCTAGGCATTAAAATGTGGAGTGTAGAAGATGAAGCAGAGAGCTGAGAATTTTTAGATTGGAAAGGATTATTTATAGCTTGAGAGGCCAGAGCATGAGTTAGAAAAGTTAGAAAAACGAGATAGAGATTAGCCATATCTTTAAACATTAGAGATTTTTTTTTTTCTCCATGTTGTTTAACATTTATAATGTTACGTCATTTTAACACAGGGCAATCTATCTATAGCTATTACTTTTTGCAGAGGTTAAATTATCAAAAGCTTATTTGATATTCAATTGATGGCATAAATCTAAATGTACAGGTTCCAACAGATACCATGCTTCATGATGTTGTGTGAATCCCATGGAATTGTGTGGGAGCACACATGTGTGTGTGCGTGTATCCAGGAGTGTGTTATCATCTTGCAAATGAAATCTTTTGTTTTGTTAACATTCTATCTTGGTGTTCACACAATTGTTTAATCCTTGGTGTATCTAGACAATTTGAATGAACTGGTGTGTAGACGGCCACATAGATATGGCCAAACGACCAAAGGATAAATATCAGTTATTATTTCCATTGTAAAGTTTGTCCTTCGGTAACTGCGAACTTATTGGAAGACAACAGACTGTCAGCTTCTGGAAGGAAGCTACTCTCTACTTTATCTGTTCTGCTCTGAGCCCCGGGAAGAAAAACACATCACTGCAGTTCCCTTGCTCTCTGGTATTTGGTTGGCTTTGGCTAATGGGAGGCCCCATTAGATCAGAGGACGGGAAGAGAGATGGCTAGGGTCCTTATGTCCCAGGCTCCCTTCTATTGGACAGTCCCTCTACCATGACTACACTCTTGTAGGGTTCCATTAGTAAGTCCCCCCCTTGCTGTTTTTAGGCTGAGGGGTTGTAGCTGCTTCACACTGGTGCTGGGCCTTACATGCTTCATCATCTTTTGTTGGTTCCCTTAACCCTGCCCACAACTCTGTAAATGACCCTTGATTAAACACTCTTCAAGTACTCCTTTGACTGTGCCTCTTGTTTCCTGCCAGGACTCTGACTGATACCGAAAAGCTTGTGAACTAAGTCATCTTTGTACCCAGGAATCTAGCATAGTCCTTGTAATGTAATTCAATAAAGTTACACAAATATATGCTAAGGTACCACTATGAGCTAAACACTGTGTAAAGTATTGGGTACAGGAGTGGTTAATGAGCTGACACGGTCTCTACTTGTACAGATTTTATGGTCTAAAAACAATCTTGGGTGGCTTCTTAAAAATACAAATATTTGGGCCTCAACCCAGACCTACTGAATGTGTGTATCTGGAGGTAGGACCTGAAAATGGAATTTCAATATGAACAGCACATGATTTTTCGCATTCATCAAGGTATAAGGGCTAGTGATCTTGTGACTATAACAAATATTAAATAATCTATTATGAACATGAAGAAACTAGGTAAGACCTTGATAAATGCTGCTTGAATGCATGAATAGAGGCATGAATAAATTTTTGAGAATAAGGTGGTTGGGATATGAAGGGCAAGGCCATTCACAATGATTTTCAGTGCTTAGGACATTGAGGTCACCACCTTTTGATGCGGTGAATAAAAGTTGGAGTGGGGGATGCTCTGCAAGTTATGCTAATTGTTTTTGATAATTGTGCTCAATTGTATTAACACTCATCCCCTCCTCCTTCTCCCCTGGCCAGCCTCCACGAATCCATTGTAGCAGTACCAGCTGTTGGGTTTCCCCAGCAGGTCAGAGCCCTGGGCAATTGTTCCAATTTGCTCTAGTCTAGACTCTGGAGATAGCTCTGTCTGGAAAATAGGCACGGACACTCATAGTTCAAAGCTAATTAAGTCAGCAAGATAAACAAGGTGAGACTCCTGGGAATAAAGGGAATTTCTTGAGCCCCAAGAAATTCACAAGGAGCTCTGGTGGTGCCGTGGTTAAGTGCTCAGCTGCTAAGCATAAGGTCAGCAGTTCAAATCCACCAGCCACTCCATGAGAGAAAGATGTGGCAGTCTGCTTCCAAAAAGATTACAGGAAACCCTATGAGGCAGTTCTACTTTGTCTTATAGGGTCACTATGAGTCAGAATTGTCTCCGCAGCAAAAGGTTTAAGAAATTCACAAACAAGAGACTGAGAGCGCTAGTGATAGCTGAGATTTTTAACTGTATTACTCACCCCTCCCAAGGAGAGCTGAGATTTTTAGATAGATAGCATGCCATTGACTGCAGGTGATCATTACATGATAATATCGATTACCTTTTTTCCTATTATCCATAACCCTAGACTAAGATTTTAAATCATACTAACTAATTTGTTCTCATAATTTTTGAACATCTTTTTTAAAAAGAATTATTGGGCAAGATTCTTGTGTAAATAGTCATGTAGTATATCATGACATAATACATGTATGTCCATACATATATATTCACATTTATATTGAGGTCCTTTAAACAAGAAAATATTATCAAAATATATTCTTCTTTTCTAGACTCAGAGGCACATGAAAATGAAAACTACTGCTTCAATTATGATATGAGTTTCCAACTGCTGTATGTTAGCACCTAACAGTTAAAGTCCTGGCACAAATTTGAGGTACTTCCAGCTAAATCTTATTTCGTCTAAAAATACAGGCCACTTCTTAGCTTGGTCTTATATTAAGCGAATAAATACAATTGTATCTTTAGACTACAAAAGTGAAAATGAACATGAAGCAGCAATCTAGAAAGAACCTATTCTGTGGAACACCTCTAAACAATTTGTATAGGTTAATACATAGCGAAAGTGACAATTTCAGTTGGTAACTATGATCTGCCCTACTATGCATAATGCATTGCTTAGTAGGATGCTGTACTGTGACTTACCGGGCCATTAAACAAAACTTAAAATCTCCGTCAGTGTTTATTACATATCCAAGATGATACTCCACTGATAGGGCAGTGTTAAAAATTGGGGATCATTGTGCTTTATTACGATCTAGATGACTCAACTACAAGCTATTCTCCCAGGTATATACTTCTTAACCCTATATTTGACAGTGGGTTTATTTTTCTCCTTCATAATATCTAAGAGAAAAGTTACATAATTTCTACTGAGGTCATGGTGAAATTTAGCTTCTTTGTCTTGGGCTTCAAGCCTACTGCTTCAAAGTCTTCTTAGGGAAGACTACCTTAGAGATGAGAATTATCCAAATGCTTACAAAACTGTAGAAATTGGAATATTAACTTTCTATTGCACATTAGACCCCTCTCTGATTTTACAGATAAAGAAACTGAGGCCTAGACAGTGAATAATGGCAATATCCAAGGACACACCTAAATAATAATAATGGCTAACACAACACATATACACTGCTTGGTATATGCCAGGCTCTGTTACAAGTGTTTTACCTATATTAATTTATTTAATCCTTACAAACACTCTGTGAGGTAGATATCACAATCATCCCTATCTTATAGGTAAGGAAACCAAGGCATATCACTGACATAGCCAAGTCACATGCAGTCAGGTGTAGAACTAGCTGGGTCAAGGGTCTATAGTCCTACCACTCTATTAAAATTTTCATTCTGGTGGCAGAACTGTACTTGAACCTACGATTTTTTACTTAACAGTAGTTCATGCAATTATGGAGTGTGTGTGTGTACGTGTGTGTGTGCGTGTGTGCATGTGTATCTACTTTTGGTGGACACTGGCTGTTTCTTAGCTGCCAACATCCATCAATATCCAATTCTCTTTAGCAATAACATGCTGGTTTCCCTCTAGAGGAAGGGAAACCCCTGTTCTTAATTTATGAGGATGACTCACTGTTCCAAAAGCAAGCATGTGACTCTGGTCTTGCCAATCGGAGCATCACATTCAGGCTTCTGAAACAGTAGGAGCCAAGGAAACCTTGGGGGAAGACTGGAGAGAAAACCCTAGTCTTTTATTCCACTGGACTTGGACCTGAGACGACGTGAGGCTGGAGATCTTGAAACTTTCTCGCCGCTGCAGAAAATGTGAGCTAATGCAGAGAAAGCAGAGCTTAGGCGTAGAGAGACAGATTCTGGGTTTGGCAACATCGTATGGGCCGCTAAATAGTGCTGCACCCCAAGTCAGCGGTAATTCCTGCATCTCCCAATTATTTTCCTTTTTTAAAAAAGTTGCTTAAACCAGTGTGAATTCAAAAAGAATCCAAATGAACCTATCACACTTTGATTTAGTATTATTAGGTATATGGGAAATCCTAGTGGCGTAGTGGTTTAGTGCTACTGCTGCTAACCAAAAGGTCCGCAGTTCAAATCCACAAGGTGCTCCTTGGAAACTCTGTGGGGCAGTCCTACTCTGTCCTATAGGGTCTCTATGAGTTGGAATCAACTCGATGGCAATGTTTTTTATGTTTGTTTTTTTTTTTTTCTTTTGTTAGGTATATACTGATATGACAGAGTTATATGATTATGGAACTTTAAAATATTATAATGGCTTTTCTAGCCAATTATAAGCAATTCAAACAAATAGATTTTTATGCTTTTCACTCACAATGGCACTGCACAGATTGATGACCTATCTTACTTGCCAGATTTGGATTTGTGTAATTTTTGACTATATTCAATATCAAATTCACTCTCAAATGGCAAACACATGAAGATATTAGAAACAATTCTGAAGTTCAGCAGAAATATCCAAAAGACAAATTCCAATACCTGCTGCCAAACAACAGCAGCATCTCCGGAATAAGTTGTTCACTTTCAAACACTGTTTGTTTAAATAAGCAGTTTTATTTAATAACCTTAAATTATATACCTTTGACTTTACAAGTTATTATTGTTATTCTATTGATAGAAGATTTTTTTTTTTTTTACACTACAAAATTTACTAAAGATGTAGGAGACTAAAAAAAAGGAGACTAGCTGGGCAAAATGTATGTCCTAACTTACTGATAATGTTTGGTATTTGAAAGGCTCCGAATAAAGATGTCCAAGGAATTCAAATCCACGTGCGGAAATGAAGAGATCATAGGAAGTGTTGGTGATCATAAAATAGCACGGCTGCCCCACTGTACTCAGTTTTCTCAGCTGTAATCTTTACAGGAGCAGATGGCCAAGCCAGGTCTTTTCTCCTTCTGAGTGGCTAGTGAGTTTGAACCACCAACTTTTTGGTTAGCAGCCATGCACTTAACCATTGTACCACCAGGGCTCCTGATTCCTGTTTTAGAGATGAGGAAATTTAGGCACAGAGAGAAAAATTACTTGACCAAGACCATATGGCAAGTGCTGAAGCTAGAATTTGAGCTCAAGCAGCCTGGCCCCAGAGTTTTTCTAAAGAATCATAAGATTTTTCACATATTTTACATTTAGTGATGGTAATCATTAAGCTAAAAATAATTATATTTTACTCACTAATAATTAGCCAAATATATATTGTTTGTTAAGGATTTTTTTTTTTCTAGAAATAAGTTCCCCAAAATAAAGAGAGATAATATTGCAACTGCTCTTGAGCATTATTTTAGTAGTCCTTTCTTCAATGGATTTTCCTTAATGTTGGTATTTTGGCCAAAATATCAGGAGCTATGTAGATAAAAAAAACAAAAATGTAGATAGCATGCTCTAAATTACATGACAGTAATACAGCTTTTGTACAACTTCTGTAATTGAGTAAGATAGGTTTGAATCTAGTTTATTTCAGTTTCCTTCAACTGAAGTTGTGGACTACTATTTTTGAAATATATTTTTGCGATATGGTTAAAACTTGAGCTAGACCATCTCACATACTTCTACTCAAAGGCTTCCAATGGCTTCCCATGTCATCTGAGTTAAATCCAAAGCCCTTGCTGTAACTTGGAAAGAACCCCTCATCCCCCATTTTACCCCTTGACTCATTTTTTATCACCCTCACCATTGTTGACTCCACACAGTCTCTAGAATTCTTGGTGTTCTCCAAATATGTAAACACACTTCCTCCTCTGGGCCTTTGCACCTACTGTTCCCTCTGCCTGGAATGCTCTTCCCTTGCATATCCTTATGCCTCACTCCCTCACTTCATTCAAGTATTTACTCAATAATCAGCTTCCCAGTGAGGCTTCCCCTGGCCACTCAAGCTAAAATGTCTTTATGTCTGTTCCCTTCCTTGCTTTGTTCTTTCTCCCTGGTGCTTATCAGTGTACAATATATTATCTGTTTTACTTATCTGTCTGATTTTTTGTCTCCTCATCTAAATTATAAGTTTCATGACTGTAGGGTTTTCATCTGTCATGGTTTGCCTCTGTATTCCCTACGCTCAGAACAGTGCCTAGCACATAATAGATGCTCAATAAAGAGGTGTTAAATTTAATTGATAGTAGTTTGTTTTATTGAATTATTTTAAGCAAGAGATAATTGTTTTAAGCAAGAGACAATTTACCTTTCAATTCACCTAGCATAAATACTTGAGTTTATTGTTCAAGTTCTCTATTTAGCAGCTGTGATAGTAGGGATTTTAATTTTATTTACAAAACATCCCATCTGACTCATACAACCATCTGCTGGGTTTTCTTTGGCTTTCCAGAATAAGTTAATGCTCAAAACTTGCTGCCAGCTGAAGCTAATCGATTGAGGTTTTCATTCAACAAATATTTACAGAACACCTACTATGTGTAAGACAGTGAGTTAAGAGCAAGGAATTCAATGATAAGCTAGACCACCATGAAACCTGCTCTCATACAGCTTATGATCTTGTAGGGAAATGCATTGGAACCAAGTGCTGAAGCCTGAGTAGCTAGAGGACTCTTGCAGTACTTAGGTAAGAGGCTAGGGTGATGCCCAAGGAGGTAGACAGGTTTGAGAGATAATCTGAATACAGAATTGGTAGGTATATCTTATGGGCTAAATGTGAGATGTGAGAGAAAAGAAGAACGCAAAGAAGCCTTCCATGTTTCTGACTTAAGGAAATAGGTGATGGTGGTGCCATTTATTGGGCTGAAGAAGGCTAGGAAAGGAACAGGTTTTGGTGGGAAAGTGTGATATTGAAGCAGAGATGTCAAATTAGGAATCAAATCTAGAGCTCATAATAAAGAGATCTGTGAAGGAAACGCACGCTCACACATACACACGTACACATCCCACATGTATATCCCTCACACATGGAAGTCATCAGTATACAGATGGCATTTCAAGCCATGAGAATGGATCACATCTTTTGTGGAAAGATTATCGAAAGAACGGGCACCTAGGACTGAGACTCAAGAGGTAAGATACAAGCAAAGAAACCAGAAAAGGTGACTGGGAAGAAACAACCAGTGCAAAAGAAGGAAAACCAGGACACAGCACAAGTCAAACATTCCAAGAAACAAGGAAAGTATTTCAAGAAAAAGAAAGAGGTTGATTCACATTAGTTAGACTTTGTGGCATGAAGGTTGTCATAATTTGTTCCAAGGAAATGATGAGGACAGAAACCATAATGAAGAGAGTCGAGGAGTGAATCAGAGGGGAGGATGTGGAAGCAATGTGTACAGGTCACCCTTTTCGAATATTTCACAATTCATTAACCAGAGGCTTAGAGTTACTTGAAAATGTGAATGAGGGCAAGAATTTTTTTTTTTTTTTTTTTTTAAAGATGGCAGATGCATGAGGGAATAATCCTGTGGAAAGGAGAGATTGATGAAGCAGATGACAGGAGGATAACTTAAAAGCCAGGCCCTTAAAAAGGTGATAGCACCAGGGATTTATAGCACGAGTGGAGGGATATTCCTTGGATAAAAGAGGGATATTCCTCTGAGATGTCGGAGGAAAGGCAGAGATGAAGATACAGTGGTGGGAAGCAGAGAAGTACTAGTGTATGAGGCAGAGTCCTAAACTGTAAGCTTACTGGATGACTAAGAACAGAAGAAATGTATTAAAAATGTAGTAGGGAGTTCAAACAATCATCAAGACAGTTGGAAAACCAATGTAAAGCTTAACTTCCAGAAAACACTCCCCAGATTATCTTCAGAAACCACTGCTGCTAACACTGCTGCTAACACTGAGCTTAAGAGGCAACAGCTGGCACTTCCACCCCAGGACCTTGCTCCTACAGCCACCACCATTGCTCCCGTCACTGAGAGAGAGTGTTCTCTGTAGCTTCCCTCTTGCAATACTAGCCCCTGAATTAGAGGCTAGCCCTGGAGTGTCTGATGGTGGAGGCATACCTTCAGGATGCTGGAAAAACAAGTATCTCACATAGTTAGCTTTTTATAAGGGAAGATTTTCTCTACTCCCTACAAAGGATAAATCAAGTGAGGAATGGATTCAGATGTAGGACAGGTAGAATAAGTGTCCCACAAAAACATTCAAGTAAAGACAAGATATACTGGCTTAATAATTTTGTTAAAAAATAGAGCAATGTTATCACACAATATAAGAAATTATAGTCACATAGATTCAGGAAGTTTAAGACGGAAAAAAGAGAAGCATTTTAGTGATGAAGGCATAGCAAAAGAATGCTCAAGCATAGTTGCAGATATTATCATTATTGATACCATGAGATTTAAAAAAAAAAAAAAAAGTCTTTCCAAATCTGAGTATTTCACAAATTAACCATGATCTTCAAATGACGTTCACCACTGGCATTGCTTTTGTCCACATATTCTTCTATGTTCACTTTCAGCCCATCAGGAGGTGCAACTACTTTGTATTCATATTATTGTTTTTGAAATATACTGATTCTAAAAAATTCAAGCACTATAAGACAGTTCCAAAAAAGAATTAGAAACCACTTGAATTTCTACCAAATGCTTTTAAACGCATATAGAACTATATGTATACAATTTTACATAAATGTTACATTGTCCAGGTTGCTCTTGTTATTGGATGCCATCGGGTCGATTTTTGACTCATAGGGACCCTATGTGATAGAGTAGAAACTGCCCCATAGGATTTTCTAGGCTTTACGGAAGCAGATCACCAGGTCTTTCTCCCACGGAGCCGCAGGGTGGCTTCGAACCACCAACCTTTCTGTTAGCAGTCAAGCATTTGACCATTGTTCTCCCACAAGGCTCCATACTGGTCAGTAATCTCCTTTGTATAACTGAAAAGACTTGGTCAACATCTTTCCGTTCTATCTACATTGTTATTTGTAATGGCTATTTAGAGTGTCCATCTTTTAAGTTTTAGATTGTTCCCAATTTTCCACAATTGTAAAGCACACTGCCCTCAACCTTCTTGAATGTTGAGCCTTTTATACCTGTGTGATTATGTCTGTAGCACAAATTCTTCGGAAGGAGATTACTAGGATGCAGGGTATACATGTTTTACATTCTGGTACGCACTACCCAAATCTTCTCCAGAAGTAATGTACTGATTATATCTTTACCAGCATGGCATGAGAGTGCCCATGGGAACCAGAACTATTTTGAAGAGCCTTGGAGGAAATGGGCATGGCTATATAATTTCATACCTTCTGAGGTAGCTAACATTGAACCTCCAGGGTCACTGGGGATCTATAATCCAGTTGACATTTACTATTCCTCTCAGGTTTCTCCTCCACTTCCTCCCGCCACCCAAGTATTTCAGGTTGTAGAGGAATGTGTAAGCACAAAGAAAGCAGTTAGTGAGTAGCTCTGGACTTTCTTGTGGTGTTAAGGTTCAAAACCAAAGTTCATAGATTTCTCTTAAGCCTACTTTGATCACCTACCCACATTCTACTTGCTAAAATCCATTAGGATTCAGTTCTGTGAGACAGCATATAGTCTACCCTCTTCATTTCACAAGTAAGGAAAAGGAAACCAAGAGAAATTTAGTAATTTTCTTGAGTTTGCACAGTTAGTTAAAAAAAAAAAACAAGCAAGTAACAGAATCAAATTCTAGTTCTTACGCTATGATTCCAACCCCACCCACCCCCATCCAACTCTAGATTAGATTATGTCAGATGAGCTAAAACCAAAAAAAACCCAAAACTCATTGCCATCTAGTCGATTTCGAAAGTCATTCTTAAATATATGACACATTTGGAGAGTAAATCTTCTCCTTCAAGATTTAACTTTTAAGCCATATATTATGTGGCATATATCTTTATCCCACCATGAGGCAGGTATCTTTTAAAAACTGGCAAATTAAAGTCAAGATGCTAATTAACACAAGTGACTTTCTTCCCAACGGTTCCTAAAACGAATCCTTCCAAATCAAATGATTTTTAATATAACATGGGAATAAGTGGTTATGGCTTTGATAAATATTTCTGTAGGAAAAGGAATGTTATATGACTGGTAAATTTGGCCCTTTCTACCCTAGATTTTCTTACTTGAGACAAAGACTAGATATAGGGCACAGCCAATGACAAAAGAACATTCGTTTCACTGCTCTTCTCGGTGAAAGCTTTTTTACTAATGTCTCATTTTTTTTTTCATTGATATAGCTTTCCCTAATGTTAGATTTTGATGCTTAACTTAGGTTAAGTACCACCCAAAGTGTCACACCCTAGTTAAAAAAAAAAAAAAAAAACTTACTAACTTGAAAGCCTACATTTTTAAGAACGGTGTGATCTGATAATGAAAGACTTCATTTTCACATAGTACGTCAGATCACTCCTGAACAAAAATCAAATGAATACTTTTCTTTTCAGTGAAAACCTTAATTTGTAGATTTCCACAGAGCTTCCATCTCTATATTGTTTGTTATCAAAAGCAAATACGGTCTCTGTCTTCTAGGGACTTACAATTTCAATTCTTTGTGATACCTTTTGGTCTAAAAAGTATAATTCACGACACTTCAGTTATCCAATATAGTCATAGGTCCAATTTTGAAAAATCTTCTGTCAAATATTATCAGCAATTACAATGGATCACTTAATGCTATCTTGAAAATAGTTTGGTCTGCCAACCAAATGATCCCCATGTTTCTTCCCACCCCATTTTGAAGTATTACTTATTCCAGATGGACTATCCACTTTGTTTAAAAGTCCAGTTTCCACAAATCCAGGCTCTGACAAGAGCCTGAGTCTTGTCAGCTGGGTTGATGAGAATATTTAATGAAGAAGCACAGTTTTAAGGTATGAGATAAAATCTCCCAGTCATCTAGGCCCAACATCTTGTATTCATCTTTGATTCATTCTTATTCTTATCCTGTGTACAACCAGTCATCAGGTCTTATAAGTTTACCTTCATCTTGTCATTTACTTCCATCATTCTTTCCTTCCCTATTGCCACTTCCCCTTACTAAGACCTTCTATCTCATGCTGGATTGGTTTACTCTGTTGTCTTCCTTCTCTAATCCACATTTATGCATGAGAGAAATCTTTTAAAAAATCTTTAGTCCAGTTGTTCTATATAACTCAAAAGATGGGAGACATGGAGTGTGAATTCTGTACTCACCCTTCCATCGCATTTGAGTCCACATTCACTGCACTTCTTCCACCTGAACCTGGAAAGTCCTTGTCAGATTCATTTCATATTCTTTGTTAATACAAATTTACTGGCATCGGCTATAAGTCAGTCTACCTCTCAATCATTCAGTAAATCAGGGATGACATATGGCATTTGAGATCCCTGACTTGCAGAATGAGCTTTCATCTTCTTAACCTACATTTGACAGCTGCCTGAATCTTTCTCCAGCAACCTTTTCATCCTTTTTTAAGGAATTCCTCATGGGTTTTTTATTCCAATCATACTATTCCATGAAAAATACCTTTTCCTTCCCTTCTCTGTGACTTTTCTCACAACATTCCTCCAATCTAGAATGTCCTTCCTACTCCTTTCTGCTTATCAATATGACTTTGGAAAATCTTATCTCTTTTTTACAACTTTTATACACTAGGCCAACACACTGTGATAGCTTCCATACCTAAATATGCATTCCTTTGGGTCTATGTGATACATTTAATAAATCATCACATTGTACCCTTGGCTTTTTTTTTTTTTTAATTTTCATTGTGCTTTAAAATTTACGAATCAGGTTAGTCTCTCATACAAAAACTTATGTACACCTTGCTATATACTCCTAGTTGCTCTCCCCCTAATGACACAGCACACTCCTTAACTCCACCCTGTATTCCCCGTGTCCATTCAGCCAGCTTCTGTCCCCCTCCCTCCTCCAGACAGGAGCTGCCCACATAGTCTCATGTGTCAACTTGATCCAAGAAGCTCACTCCTTACCAGTATCTTTTTCTGTCTTGTAGTCCAGTCCAAACCGTGTCTGAGGAGTTGGCTTTAGGGATGGTTCCTGTCTTGGGCTAACAGAAGGTCTGGGGACCATGACCTCTGGGGTTGACTTTTCTAGTTATTTAATCTTACATAATCATTTCACTTTTTTTTTGAATCAGTAAGTCAATTATGGAATTTTAACTCATATTTTTCTTCCATACTTTACATAGCAAGTTGTTGTTCGGTGGTATTGAGTCTACTTCGACTCACAGCAAACCCCAGGTGACAGAGTAGAACTGCCCCATAGGGTTTTCTAGGCTATAATCTTTAGGCAAGCAGATCGCCAGGTCTTTCTCCCGTAGAGACACTGAGTGGGTTCAAATTGCCAACCTTTTGATTAGCAGCCACCAGGGCTCCTTTTACATAGCATGAGAGCTCATAAATACAAGCCAGTGTTTTAAGGAATTTTCTGATAATTCCCATGGGAGGGTAAAATGGTTAAATGCCAATGACACGAGGACAATATAGTGAAGGAAAATACGAAGAATATAAGAAAGTGATTAATATAGCTAAAGTTAAAAGATAATAATAATGATAATGCAAGCTTACATGTTGTGACCAAAGAGTGAGGTCACCCTGCTAAAGATAATCTGACCTTTTGGAAACAGAAATTCTATCTGGAGTTTATAAGTGAGAGCATGATATATACTACAACAGAGAGATGAATTACACTAACTCTTCATTCCCTTAGAGATATATTATCCAACTAACTGCCTGCACTCTGTTTAGTTTTATAAAGCCAAATGAGATCATCCATATTCAGACTTGTTCAACTCCACTCTCTCAAGTAGCAATCAAACAGCTGTCTTCAGTTGCAACTTTGTGACTCATAATACATTCATCCCAAAATGCCCTTGTACATCTTGTAGACCGTATCATCATCATCGTAATAATAGTAACACTTAAGCATTGTGTACAGTCTTTTTCATCTTCAAAGTTTGTTTAAATTCTATAATGCGCTGAAAACGTGACAAGTTAGAAAGGTATGGAGGGTTTTTATAGTTCTAGGAAAAGGGTGTTGAGTAGTACAACCCTAATTACAGTATGCAAACCCCTGAGAGGGTCTATAAATTGGCAGTGTGCACACAAAATGAAACTTCTGAGCTGAAAATTATCAAGTTGAAATTATCTCTCCTTTTAGTGTAAATTGAATAGAAATCTAAGTTATTGGAGAAATATCAACTGGTAATGTAGCTCTTTTCTCAAAGTATGGTATGATGTTACTGTCTAAACTAAGTATTTCATTAAACTTCACTTTATGAAGTAATGAATGTTTTGTCGGTCATTTTGAAATCCTGTTCGCGAGCTTAGATGCTCATCTCTTAGGACATAGTTCTCGATATTCAAACTAAATTTACCATTTTAGTTACACTGTTATTCTTACCAGTCACATAAACACCACGTGACTTTCTTTGCAGGCTCCTCTTTCTGCAGCTTAAATGACACATTTTTCTCCTTTAATGTATCCTTGGAGCTTCTTCATTATTTTAGTTGTTCTTGGCTGTCATTCAGAAAATTCAAAATTGTCCCAAATATACTCAGCTTGGGGGGAGGGGAGAAAGAACACTACTTTCTTTTTGGACCTCAATATTTTTCTTTGTGGACCAACATTTTGCCATCAATTTCTATCATTGACTACACTGCTTCTCAATTTTCTCTCAAGGAAGCTATAAATTAGTCATCCTTATGGTTCTACTGACCAAAGCCTAAAGGAGTTAATAAAAGAATTAGACCTATTTGCTTTATTAAAATTAATATATAACAAGGATTACTGCAATCATAGAACATTTTGTGGGGCACTGGTCCCCCTGAATCATAGGCAGTGAAGATTGCAGATGGCAGTTGTTTCTGTAAAGGAAGAGATTTATGCCAGCTTGATGTGTAAAAACTAGTCTTGGTCATCAGCCCTGCAGCTGTGGCCCATAGAAAGACTCTTTAGCACCCTACTTTTCCTCCCCGATATTTCCTTTTTACCAGGGATGGAAGGTGCACACCTCTTCCCCCTGTGCCATTCTGTGTTTATCCAGGAGGTCAGGGAACACATTTTCCTCCTGAGAATCCTTCCTGACCCTTCTGTAGACGTTCAGCAACCTTAATCTGGGTCATGACCCAAGGAAGGGATCCAATGATCTATGACAATTCTTAAGTATCTTTCGAGTTCACCACAGAATAGCACACTTGCAATTATTTTCTGCACAGATAGCTTGCTTTATACTTGTCTAATTTGTATGAATATTTCTAAACCATTTCCAGTTCTCTAGGCCTGCTCATATTTTAACATGTTTCTCAGTGTTGACAATTTAATATAATGTTGGCATTCATCTGCAAACTCCATTAGTATAGACACCCTTCTCTGATCTTTAAGAAACCAAAAGAAAATATACTTGTAATCCCTTTGAAATACCTCTATATAACAAAATACACTGTCACTTAGCATTTTCTTTGTATTTTGCCCTCTTTTTCTTTCATATAATTTTCCTTGCTGGTTAACTAATTCAGTGTTATTGGGGAAGGAAAATGAATGCTCACTAAAATACAAATGTATTACTTTATGTTTTATCTCATTCAGAATTTTTTTGAGCCATGGTGTGTTTGCTAGAAGTAATTTGCTCTATGATCTTATGTCATTTTATAAGTCTTTAGATGTTAAGATTTTTTCCGTATATAGCTGTTTGATTCTTGTAATTCATAGAACTATATCCACTGTAACCTTTCTAATTTTTGAGATACCATGAAATATAATACTATTTTCAAATAGGATATATGATTTATAATATTTAATTTGGATAGAGAATTCAAGATAATATCTAAAATGAAGGATACGAGTGTGGTACACCATGTTTTTTTCTACAGGCAGTTCTTACAGATCTAGGGGTAGGGGTAGGTGGATTATAATTTATTCTTTGGTCTATCTGAACCCTTGTTATAATGAGATGAGTATACATAAGGTTTTCTTTACTACATTAATTTTTTATTCAACTCCATATATTAACTTTTGCTTATACTGTAATCCTCCTATGAGCATGCCATTATGAAGATTAAATTACTTCTCCACATCCTAATAAGCATTGAAATTTATATAATGAATATGTAAAGTTACGTTAGCTAAATCTCTTATATTTTGCATATGTTCAAAACTATTCCTTGATGTTATCAGTCCATAGTCAAGTTTATTAAATACTTATGGTGTAGTGAACAAGATGTGTAACATACAATGGAATGGGTTTCTCTTTAATTTTAAAAGAAAGTCTTCGTATCATTTTAACTGGGAAATTAATTTTTTTCCGCATCATAGAATTAATCATTCCTTAAGAAATATGCACTGAAGTACTAGTATTTTTCAAGGAAGTGTTCTTTTTCAGAGAATATTTCTTTCTTCCTTTTTTTTCTTTTTTTTTTGCACTTGGTTGGTTGGTTTAAATATACATTCCAAAGGGTTCGTCTTAACAGATGTATAAATTTCCTCAATTTGGAGTTCAGAATTTTACAGGTATGCCACCTGTGAAACCATATCTTACTACATAGGCTGAATTTGAGTAGCTCTTGGAAACTGAGAGTAAATTTGATTATATATTTCAAATTATCAAATTATTTCCCTTCTGTCAGGGAGTCGTGCATGTAGTAGGTCTTCTTTCATTGGGAGATTATACTTTCTCAGCCATAAATTTAGTACAGAAGGCTCTGGGAATCATCAACCAATTGTTTGCTTCTAAGCATGGCAATTCACATTCAACTAAATCAGTAAAGGGAAAACGATGCTTGTCTAAGTATATAATTTAAACATTTTTTAAAAACAACAGCAACAAATCAAATAAAATAGCAAAATATATATTCATCATAAAGATTACATAAATGTTGTGCTTATGCCAAATAAAAAAGCTAAAATAAAGCTTTTTCTGGAACATATTGTATGATGACATCTAAATGCATTTCTTTATGGCACTGAAAACTACTACATTCATTCGAATTCAAATTTTTCTTAGTATCTAGATACTGTTCAAGACCTTACTTTTGTTCTTTTTTTCTCTCTCTGTTTTTTCTTTCTTTCAAAGAATGCTAAGTGGTAGTTGGAAATACTTAGATTCAAATAATCATAGAAGTGAAAGGAATCTAAAAACTTGACCAGCAGCCCAAGCAATGTATTTGTTCTATTCAGTCCTTGTTTGAATACTCCCAGTGGCAGGAAAACGATTGCTTCATAAGATAGGCAAATTCATTTTTTGGTATTTCTAATTGTTAGAAACCTCTTCCTTGGTTTCCTACAACATCCACCAATTGTTTCTTGCTGTGGACTCTGGACCTGCTCAAAATAATCTATTCCCCACAACCTTAAAGATGAATCTTTCAATCTCCTTTTTTAAAAAAATACCTCACTGTTTTGCTACTCTGATTGAAGTGTCCTTCATCAGCCTGGTCACTGTTCTTTGGACGGGTTTGAGTTTTAAAATAGCCTTCAAACGTTAGTGCCTAAACATCAGAAACAAGAAGTGTCCAGGTTAACTCTGATCAATTATAGGTGTAAGCATAATGCTGTTTTCCTTCATCTGAAAGCAACAGACCTCCCAATTTTGTCATAATTTTAGGATTATTTGGCACACAACCGACTAATATGGAGCATGTTAGCAATTAAAAGCTACAGGACTTTTTTTTTCACACAGCCTTGAAAAATAAACGCTCACCCATTATGAACTAGCAAGTAAATTTATCACCTGAACTACCATACTGCTTTGTGTTCATGTTATGGTCTTTGCCAATCATTTTAGTTAATAGTAATTTGTGATGCCTGTTCAATCAGAAATGAAATTAGCTTTGTCATATTTGTATTTAGGTTATGCGTGAAGATGTCTAGTAATTGCCAGATTTTTTCCTACTTATTTGTAAGCCGTCTATTTGATAGCATGATCTCAAATTTGACTGGGGGTTGACAGCAAGTTTGCTAGCATGTAGTTGACGCAATTTACTTTTTCCCCTTTTAGAGAATTGGGACATTTTCACTTCTCCAGTCTTTTGGCACCTCTCCTGTTGTCCATGATTTCTTAAAGATTACTGACAGTGGTTTCATCATCACATCTGCAAGTCCTTTCAGCACCATGGGATGTTATTCAAAAGGAGACTTGAACTCATTTGAAGACCTAGGTACTTTTTACTACCTCCTCATCTGTTCTGGAATTTAATTCCTTCCTAAGGATGTTTGTTATAACCTTTCCAGTTTGAGGATCATGCTCCTTGATAGAAAAGTTGGAAAAGGAAAAAAAAAAAAAGAAGTTGAGTAGTTCTGCTTATTTTCTGTTGTCTGTTAACGTTTCGACATCATCCCTAAGCAGTGTATATAACCCTTCCTTGTTCATGCTGTAAAACCAAATAATACTACTAATGACAATAATAAAACTATTTTTATCCTTTGCATTTTGACAATTAACAATGAAAAGTCTTAATGTTGTTAATTAGTGGATATAGACTTCCTTAGGCTCTGGTAATTGAGAGCTTCTGAAAGTTAGAAATCATAGAAAGGGCTTGCATATGCAGCATATATGACCAACCCATAAGGAAATCTAAATTCCACATTGTTTCTTCTAAGGGAAGTGATGTAAGAATCTCTAATGCTTATTTTCTTATATTTTAATTCAAATGTTGGATAAATTGATCTAAAACCGAAAGAAAGGTATGTGTTACAAATCAAGGACTACAACTTGATTCAAAATCAAGTTTTCAAACTTTATTAACAAATATGCCCCAAAAGGGCTTTTAAATACACAAAGATAGTTTAAATCACAAGAGTCTGTTTTTCAAAAGTATCCTACAATGTAGCAAAACTGTGTTCCTCTTAAAGATTTTATAATGGATTACTAGAAGCTCTATGAGGACAATATGGGTATGTGGTATTATAAAAAACGAGAATAGGACCCTCAAGTTTAGTATCCTGGAGTAAGGAAGAACCAGTGTTTCAAAGTCCTTAAAATATCTTGTAAACAAACAGGTTACTGGACACTTTAGATTTTTCTTTTCGGTATTTAGGAGATGATATGTATTGATTGCTTAACATATGGCTAAAAGCATTTATTTATTCAGGTTTGCCTATACTGAATACATGTCAATATGTACACATTTATGTATTACTCTCAGCCTAAGAGAAACATTAATTAGCAGCTATGCATACAAATAGGCACTCCACAATATCGCTTTTTAAACCATACATATAAAAAACATTTTGGGTTGTTTGATAACAGCACTAATGTTTCTGAGAAATGTGACTTTATTTTTATATATAAACATCTGCCAAAACAGTGAATTTTTAGACAAAATAGTTTAAAAACTTGGACAAACTAAAAATATAGTCAACATGATAGTATATAAAAAACAAGACTACTATTATCAATACTAGTTTCCATGATAAAGTACTTCTTTTAAGAGTTTCAAGAGAAAATTTAGCTATATAAGTTAAATGATATTTACCCAATAACAATTACTCTAAAAGTGGAAAATATATAGAAATAACATACTAGAATTTCATTTCTAAATTAAAATTTTAAAGATACTTCTAAGAATTTTCACAGTGTGACAAAATTAAATAAAACAAATACTAACATAGCCAGTAGGAATAGTTATGAGATGATATTTCTAAACATACAATGAAATATCTTCCAGCAAATAAAGGGAGGCTGATAAATTACGGAAAGTCTTATATACACAGTGATGGATATCTTCCTGGAATGTATGTAAAGGGTTATCACTAGACAACGGGAAATACAACTAAACATTCACCAACAGCCCATGGGATTTAAACCCGTTTCTTGCAAAGACATTTTTCTGGATCAGACACAGTCCAAGTTGGCTGTCAACGTGACTTATGTCACCCTTGCTCTTTCACCGCCTTGTGGTACTACCTCTGTGTGGTTTTATTTACTTCTCTTTTTACTTTTCTGCCTTTCTGCATAGTTTCTCCCTACTTGGTTAGGCTGCTGGTACTACAATGGTAGACTTTAATCTATTTGGTTTATCTCTGACAACTGGAGTTGTCAGGAAGAAATTATTCTAGTGTTAATTTACCTCTTGCAAACCACTGTCTTTTGGTGACAACTCGGTGGAATGGGACTAAACCTAGTATGGATTAGTTCGATTCATTCTGTATCATGGTTACAATCTGCAGGCTAACTCCTTGCCAGCCACCTCCCATTTAATGCCATTGGGCATAAGGGAAATAGAAGATGACTTATATGTCCAATGAGGGCAAAACCTGTGCCTTCCTTTATTCATCATTATTCCCTCATTGCTTAGCAAATACTAGGTGCACGAAAATATATGTTGAATGTTCAGTGGGTCAATTGTCAGTAAAAATCTATCATTATACGAACTGTTAATGGCAGCCCGGTTGCACCAACCTAGTAAGAAAGTATATTTACTATATGGATAATCTGATTCCTTCTATTGTTTGATTTTGGTTTATTCTTATTTATACACCCAATTTTTTGTCTTTTGGGATCTGTTCATAACTACAAAATTCATGGAGTTTTGGAGCTGAAAAGGACCCTACTTGCCATTTTATAGATGAAGAAAATGAGGACTACGGTAAGGCAGATCTACAACTAGAATTCAAAACCCTTAATGATCCAGGTAAATACAAATATTTGAGTGTACTTACTACATGCTAAATTACAGTAATGATTTAAATCCCATTCCTAGTGGAATTTAATTCTGTCCCTCTGACCAAAGAACCTGGTCTGTAAAGAGTGTGCTACATGTGTACTAGATAAATGGCTATTGCTCACCTAATTAATTATGTAACTCAAGTTTCCATCCAGGTTTCTAAACTCCTAGTATTTGTAATTTTTCTTAAGTACTATGTTGCCTCCCTGATAATAACCCAAACTATAATTTTATAAATGATTTCAAGGTGAGATAAGTGACTTTTAAAATCATACTTAACTTTCTATAATTGTCACAAGATAAATTTAATTCACAGTGTTGGGGAACGGTGGATTATTGAGTCAGCCACATAGTAGGCGCTGTGTGTGTGTGTGTGTATAATCTCACTTGAACCATTCAAGAACTCCATAGGCATTATTTGTTCCATTTTACAGATGAGCAAAATGAGACTGAGAAAAAAAACAGCAGAAATAGGAGCTGACATTGATGGGTTTTGACCTGAGAGTAGCCTGACTCCAAAACCCATACTTGTCACACTGCATACAGCTAAGCCTGCATTGCCAGCTAATCTGCCAGGAAACTAACCTTTAAAGTATGACTTACTGCGTGAGGAACTCTAGAGCTACAGTGCTCTGTTGCTTCTAGATTCTTCAGGTGTAGATCTTAGGGAATTGTGCTGAAGCCTGATACAATTTTCAATGCCAGAAAGAAAATTAAAGACTAGATGAAACAACCAATGTGGATTGCATTTTTGACTTGGACTCGGTAATTATTTCTATTTCACTTATAAAAGTAATATGAGCTAGGTAGCAGAAGTCTGCATTTGAGTCTCTTTGCAAAATTAGTATTCCAGCTTTCAAACTAAAGTGATTGCCAAATCCATTGGACATAAATCTTCCTGGAACCCTGCTGCACTGGAATTTGTTGAACACACTCTCCTGTAACCCTCCCTTCCCTTAGCTCCCACACCTCCTGGATGTCCTCTGGTGTCTTTGCTCTTTCTTGGTTTCTTCCCCTCAATCACTGTTGTCCTTGGGAATTCTACCTGCATCCCACTGATCCTCTCATTCAACATATTCTCCCCATGTGATCACTACCCCATTATGATTTTAACAGCCAAAAATAGAACTGACACCTCCCACTTCCTTATTTCTACCCTGACCTTTCCTTAGATCTACAGATGTGCAAATCCAAACACCTGATGGGCATTTCCCCTTGAATTTCCCAGAATGATCTCCCATTTTGCTTGTCCAAAAACCAAAATCATCGTCTCCCTCATCTTCCTCCTTGTCACCTATACCTTACTCTGCATTTGCCTTGTCATGTGTTTGAACTTAGGTTTCCCCAGCCTGTGAATACAGATTAGGCTATATGGATCAATGCCTATGGTTCATTAGTATGTTAGCCTCTACGGACAACCTGCAAGGGCCTGGCGCTGCCTCCCACCCCTTCAGGCCTCCAGCACCTGGGAATTCTCACATGTGATCAAGAATAACTTCTTTCCTATTCTTCAGTGTTAGCCTCTGCAGGGGAATTTGCTGGATATGAGCCATATGAAGATGCCATTTTGGCTCTGGCATTGAAGGCAGTGCCCTTCTTGAGAACTTTGCTTCCTTGCAGCTCCACAGGGCTTGTGTCTGATCCTGCCAGATGCTGCCATTGAGTTGCAGGGGTGAAATGATCCTTTCTCTTGTTCTGTGGAATTTCGTCACCAAGACCCCAAAGAAGCATGAAAATGGTGCCTTCCGTTTCTGCCTGCACCCCCTCTCTGCAGAGTTGAGGGAGAGGCGTGCTTGCACAAATCATACCGCACTGTCCCTCACTTCCCTGCCTCTCTGTCATCTCAAGTATCTGGGCAGCAACTTGTCTCCTCTCTCAGTTTAAAGTGAAGCCTTTCATGCATAATAATCCATGCCAGTGACTTCCCCAGTCTGTATCACTGGTTCCATATGTTGATATTCTACTTGGCTTATTTACCAGCAGAACAGTAAAAGGCTCCAGCACTCCCTGGAGCCAGAAATCTGGGAGTCATCCTAGGTTCCTCCTTAAATATTCTCATAATCTGACCTAGCCCCACCGAGTCTAGATCATTGCTTTTTGAACTTTAAAGGACACGTGAATAACCGGGGGATCTTGATAAACAGATTATAATTCAATAGAGTGAGCTCTGAGATTCTGCTCCCAGGTTATGCCCAAGCTGCTGTCTGCAGAGCACACTTTGGAATTATCTCCTCACTCATCTTTTGCCTCCAGGTATTCTCTCCTAAGGCAGGCTTCCATTTATACTGACTCTAGAATGAGATGGAAGTCTGACTATGTCATTTGCTTGAAGTCTTCGTCAAGCACTGGAGGAAATTCATGCTTCTTCATATGGATAACTAGATCCTCTAAAGACCTAGCCTCTGTCAACTTTTCCAGACTCATCCCACAGCATCTCGCATATTTGAATGCATCCTAATACAAGATTCATCTTAGATGCCCTTTCCTCCAGGAAGCCTTCCATGATCTGCAGCATCTTTACTCTTTGTTATAGTCTTCCCCACATGTTCCTGTGTTTACTTCTCATTTTCATTTCATAAGCTCCTTAAGGCAAAGGGCCATGTCTCAGTCACCTTTGTGATCCACTGTGCTTAGGACTGTGCTTGCATATAGCAGATGCTCAATAAAATTTTTGTGAGTTAAACTGAATATATCCAAAAATTTCCACTCTCCATTTTTAAAAGTGTGTCAGCCTTTTGAAGGCAAATTATGGATATGCTATCATATTTTTAGTGGAAAACTACAGGATCTGTTTGAAGAATTTGGACCACTTTCAGAAACAGTGGCAGAGAATGATGCAAGAAATTAATTGGAAACTGGTTGCTTTTAAGCCTTGTCCTCCTTTTGTGGCACATTTTGCTCATGCACCTTGGATAAACATCTCAATATTTTATTATCTGAAAAACATGGAAAAGTATATAATGTTACCTGCCAGTGATTCTGTTTAGATAAGCTAATTTATAATTACAAATGCCAAACATTATGAAGAGAAGAAGAAGACATAGGGAGACATGTAAAGTACACTGGTTAAAGCCACAGAGTTCCTTCAATAGGACTGAGATAGAAAATAAAGAAGATGGATCAAAAAGACAACTTAGAGCCATCTCCAGAATATATAATATTATTGCTGCTTTCAAAAGAGGTATTGATTTAAAACCACGTCGTCTCGTTTTTAATTAATATGCAGGCGTCTCATTTGAAAGACATAATACTTTCAGTTGAAACACCCTAATGTCAGCTACAATCACAGATGAGGTAAAAAAACAAAGTTTGGGTTTCCTTCTGTCTGTGTTTAAATGACTTATTAACATGTGCAGGTACGGAAACCCTCCTATTAGAAGATCCACAGAGGCACATTTCACTCCCTGCTTAGGCAGCGTACCAGGGAAAATTCATGATTGATGACCTGTGGAAAGATTAGAAGAAAAAAAAAAAATATGCTGCACTTGCTTCTTTACAAGCAGACGAGTTTCCAGCTTTTTTTTTTTTTGGTAACTATTTTGTTCTCAAAGCTGTTTGCATGTAGGCAAATTCAGCTGGCTTTAAAGTTTTCTCTCCATGAGAAAACCTAAAGATGCATAACTTGGTTTAGGGATAAATGATTCCTATGAAAGAATTGTAGTATTCAGATTTCCCTCTAAGTTGATGCATTTCTGTTTAATAAAATAAGTGACCCTCTTAGCAGAATTATAAAATGCGTCATAAATGCAGACTGGTTTCTATTGAATGGTAGTTTACATTATTGTCTGACTTGCATACTTTTTTTGCTAGAGCAAAGAAAATGCATTACATAATTTGCTCTTACAATTTAAGGATTTAGTTCCTCTAATTTTCCAGGTGAAACAGTCTTTAATTTTCCATACCTACATTCTTTTGAATGGGTGAGGACTGCCCCCAAATATCTTCTCTATCTTAAAGAAACAGCTGTTATTTTCCTTCTCCTTTTCTTCTGTAGATGGCTTTTTTTTTTCCCAAGATCCTACTGCTTTGCAGAATTCAAATAAGCGTGATTGACCCACTTAAAGTTTTTACAAAGAGGAAATCTCTTCCTAATGACAATCCCTTTAAAATCAGTTGTTCAGGTGGAATTTAGGTTCTGAAACATGACAAGATTATAATATTGTTGAAGGACTTGAAGGATGCTAACAGAGTTTTAATATTTACTCTGAGATTTTTGAAACTTGAAAATAATGCTGCTGTCTATCCGAACGACATTAAAATAAGCATTATGTATTCATAAGCCACTAGTAAAGCTGGACTTATTGAAAAGTACTCTTAGTGGAATGCGGAAATGGCAGGTAGATAAGAGTATTTGCAGGTACTCTTATCACAGCAACTTCTAGAACAATCCCATTCCATGACCTGTGAAGGAATTAATGTTCACCCACCTCTCTTGGGCAGAGTAGGATTTAATTAAATTTAATTCACATTTTCATCTACATGGCATCTTTTATCCAAAAATATTTATGAAGTATCCTTATGAAACTAAACGGTCAATAAAAATGAAACAAGAAGGGGAAAAACAAAGAGAGTTCATAGAAAATTATTTATGATAAGATTTATATCACAAAATTTTAGTAACAGAAAAACTATCCTCAGTAATAAAATTTCGTCTATAAGTTTGCCATTTTTAAATTACCTGTCTAAGACTATTAAATCAACATTAAAAATAGTTGAGCTGAGGATTAAAAAGCTTTATTATTTGCAGAATGGTTAAATTGAAGACTAATTCACTCCAAAATTATTTCATCTGCTGAAGAACATAAAAAATAAAAATGAATTCCAAGGACTACGGAATAATATCAAATGACATGAAAGATAAAATGAAGTCTGAATGGTTTTCAGGTGCTGGCTTTCTCCTAAAGCTAGCCAACAGAATCAAAACGGAAATGCACGGAGTTAAAAAAAATATAAATATATGTATATATATTGCTGACGTTGGAGTATTTCCTTTCCAAAGAAATGACTTTTACTTGGGAGGAAAACTTCTATGGCAGCTCTTGAGCAGGCCTCAAAGTACCCAGTTTTTTATACATTTAAAGTATCAGGATTAGTACAGTTGTTGAATATGTATTTAAAACAACATTCACAAAAACAAAAACTTTCATTCTTCTCCATGTAAAGAGAAAGTTACAATGTAGAAATAAATCTCATCTTTGGAAATAATCATATTTCCTCCATTTTAAAGAAATGCTATTTTTCTATTTTCTCCAAATGCAGTTATCCCCCCTGCCCCCCTCCCCCCGTAGTATTTCTTTTACTGCTAAGCATTGGAAAGAAGAAGGAAGCAAAATGATTAAATCATGTTCTCCACTGATGCAACATTCAACCTGTTGACCAACCTCTTAGGTGAAGTTTTGGTGGTGGTGTTTTTGTCTCCACCCTCTCGCCTGCCCTCCACCCCCCTAGAAGTCACCCTCACATTATGGCTTTGTTGGTCAGCTGCTTGTCTTCTGACGTTTGCCTGGAAGTCAGAGCTAGACAGAAAAATGAAATAATTTGCATAAAGCACTTAGCACAGAGCATCACGCCTAACAAGTTAGTTGGAAAATTTTAGTTATGATGATGACGGTGGTGGTGGTGATGTTGATATGATGATACCCCTCAAAGACAAACATATATTCGTGGTGCGGGTAGTAAGTGCTATAAAAAAAAAAAAAGATTTTTTTTTTTTGAGTGTCCTAATTGCCAGCAATGTTTACTTATATTGCAATGCAGAGAAAATATTACAAATTTTTTCTTCTACATCTTGTGTTGCAGGCATATAAAAACATGTCACAGGTACATATGAGCAAAGAATATTTTCTGTATAACTAGGTAAATGAACATATATTTCTAACTTAAATTTACAGAAACGCGTTCTATTTTCCAAGTCAATGGCAAAGTATTTAGCTTTGAATTTCGAGGCAAGGAAACCAATATAACAGCTTGAATCCACTAGTAACCCCCCTCCCAAAAGAAAAAAAATCCACTAGCAGGGACTCAGAAATGCCTTGACAATGCATAGGAGAAAAGACTTCACAATTTTGCAGTGACTTTTTTTTTTTTAGGGAAAAGTAATATTTACGTGTTAGTGGCAGGAAGATTTAACATTTTGTTTACTAGAGAGTAAGTCTCTGAAATGTGGGTCTGACAAATTAAGTTGTTATATGAAATACATTTTAGAACCCTGGAAAATAACTGGCAGATCAAAACACTTCCAGCGTCCTCAGGAAATCACAAAACGTTGAAAGTGTTAGTGTGCTGGAGGAATTACTGTTTTTAGTGACATTTTCTGTAGAAGTTCTCTTTGAATAAAGTTTCAGATTCCGTCCTCAGAGTCTTGTTCAAGAGAAAAACAAATTAAAAAATAGTCAAACTGCAAAAAGAACGCTTGGAGATTGCTCAGATATAAAACCTAGCAGACCACACTTTTCTCAATAATTTTTTAAAACTTGTGATTCACGAGGCCCTGAAGTGAGCAGTTCCTGCTTCCTCCGATGATTTTTAAACACAGAAATGAGACATCCCCGACCCTGTGATTTGCTGAATGGTTATTAATGTTCCCATTCTCCTGATTTAAAATTTCATAAGAAAACAATATTCTTTACTAGGTGTAGGAGGAGTAAATCTGACTCAGAAAATTTTGTGTATATCTGCCTATATTTTTATTATGGTAAACTTTTTATCAGGTCAAAATAAGTCCTCAGTCAGTAATTTTCAGTTTTATTTATTCTTGAAATTACCTTTTAAAATTTAAAAGAACAGTATGAGTAAGCAAAGAGAAATGGACCCTACTGTCATTCTTTTGGGGAGTGAAAGATAGTTTAGCAGTCCTAAGTATTAGCCAAATTTAAATTTCAGATAAAATAATACGACAACACAGTCTTAAAAAAAAAAGAAAAGCAATCATTTTCTTAGTTTCTAGGGGAAAAAAATCCTTTCTGCTTCAAGGTTATCAGCTGCTTGTTTTCTTTGCCAATACTTGACAAGCTTCCATAAGTAAATAATCTTTTTTCATCTCTAATAAAATCCACATAAAAATAAAATCCACATACCTGGTCTCAAATTACTAAATGAAACAGGTCAGAATGTTTGGGATAAAGTTGCTAAGCCACCCCAGAGAACTGCTGCTTGAGAAACATCAGGGTGACATGGTCTTTTAGTAGAAAACGACTCAAGGTTTTCTAACAAAACAGTTTTCTAGAAAAATGTAGTAGTCACCTCAACCTTTGATTTACTTTTAAATCCAGTCAGGCTACTTGCCTAAATGACGCTTCACAAGATGACTCCCTTTACCCTCCCAAAAGTACCCATTGCTTTCAAACTTTTGCCACTTCGACGTGACTGCTTTTTAAATGTTGTCAGCTTAGCTACTTAGAATGATGGGGCACTCTTTGTCAGTTCATTAATTTATTTAAGATGTGTGTATGGTCAGATTCATGAAGGTAATAAATCTCTTTTGTAGAGACAGATAATTACTTTAACATGGCAAGACACAATAACATAGAACTTAATACAAAGTGAGCTTAGCATAGGCATGATAGGAAACAATAGAATTCAAGTATTAATAGAAAATAAAAAACAGTTCCCAATTACATAGTCATCGAAGAGAACACATTTAGAAGTTGAAACATTTGATATTTTCTCCTTCTAACAAGCTTGCCTTATTGCTAGATACTTTCCCACATTAAAATTCCACTAATGCCACCGTATTCAGATCTCTAGGGAGCCCTTTCCCCTCTTGAAAATATTTTGGGGTTTCACAAAAATCGTTTGCCTGTCTCACTGGATTGAACCTCAAAGACTTCTTTGACGCAAGTGTTATTCTGACCACGTGAACATGGTTTCCATTTTTTAACTAGATTAAAACATGCATGAACAAACTGCTCATTGAACTTTAATGTTGCTTTGTTGCTTTGATGGCTTACAGATTTCTGTTTCATAGATGGTTTTTCCCCCATACATTCTAAAAGTGAAATGATACATTGTAATTTGAATGATAATTTTGTTTTGATGATTTAATTGATAGCAGACAGAGGGATACAAGCCCTGCTTTTCCATTTATGTTTTCCCCCCTGCTGAACAGATGAGACAACGAGGAGTTTCATCAACATCTGTAGCTAATTAAGGGATGTTACACTAAACTGTATTTCCTTTACCTTCACCCAGGCTTTTCTTGAGGAACTACATGGTAATCTGGGTTCAGAAAAAGAGCACCTTCTTTTTGTCACTCAGAAATCCTTGCCCTTGCCTTTTGTTCGTTTAGGTGATGATTAAAGGCAATCTGCCCACCTTAATTTTCATGATGCCAAGGAAAGTCTTCACACACCCTTTATTGTTATCATTCCAACAGTCTCGCATCCGCTCACTTCACCTTTAGCAGAGCATTCTGTTGCTGTCCTTCCTTTCTCAACTAGGATTTCCAAAACTGTACATCTGTTTTCTACAGACCCATTTTCAAAAAACATCATGCCAAACCCTGGGGGGAAAATCGGAACATGGTTTCTAATCTGCTTGCTTGATTCTGTAGCAATACCATATTTTAGAAGAGCTGTTCATCTTTGTATGGACATGTTAAAAAAAAAAAAGCAGATTGCCAGCTGTTCAAACCTGCTCCACCTCTGTTGCATCCAAGAAGCTATTCATTTCCGTTTATCAGCTATTAAAAAGATTAGATTACATCCCAAATGGACTCTGACTTTCAGTGTGCAGCATCCTCCATGGATGGAAAAAAAAAAATTAATTCTGCTACCAAAATGTCTCTGTTGGCCTCAGTCCTAATAGGACCTAACAGTACAGTAAAAAGAAAAAAAATTCTAATCAGCAGACTGAGGAACAAATCAAAACACTTTTATTGAGTGTTGTTTGGTTATCCTAACACATATAAGGTCAAAGTTTGAGAAGCTACTATATATTTACTTTGACCTACTGCCTTGAGTTTTTCAGTGTTGTTTTCTATTTATGGAAAGTCGTAGCCTCTGGAAGTCTTATGGCATTCCCTAGATAAACTGTTTTTCTCTAAATCCACCTTCTAAATTCCTTCCTCCACCCCTATCCCTCCACATTAAGTTTGTGTTATTGGTAGTTGGCTAGACTTTTCCACTGAAAACTTCAGGAAAACTGAAGGGATTTTTCTAAAAACATCACTAAGAGGTTTATAGGAGGCAGAAACAGAGCTGGGGTGGAACCTTAATTCAATAAGTTTTAAAGCTACTTTTGAGAAGTCTACTTTTGAATTTTTACACTTTTTTTGAAATGTAATTTGTATTTGGAGTAGTGCATGTAAGTGTGTCCAAATGAAAGAAGTTTTACAAACTGCATACATCATGTAACCAAGACCCAAATCAAGAAACATAACAATACCAGCATCCCAGAAGTACCTATCGTGTTCCCTTTAGTCCCTTCTCGCTGCCAATGGTGACAACTATCCTGAATTTCACTTATTATTTTTTAAAGAACCTAGCAGGTCAATGGTTAAGAGCTAGAGCTGCTAACCAGAAGGTCTGTAGTTTGAATCCACCAGCCACTCCTTGAAAACCCTATGGGGTGGTTCTACTCTGTCCTATAGGGTCACTATGAGTCAAAAGTGACTCAACAGTATCAGGTTTTTTTTTTGGTTTTGTGAACTGTTGAAGAAGCAAATGGTTATGCACTCAGCTGCTAACCAAAAGATTGGTAGTTCGAATCCACACAGCGGCTCCACAGAAGAAAAGACCTGGTTATCTGTTCCATAAAGATTATAGCTTAGAAAACCCAGTGGGGCAATTTTACTCTGTCACATGGGGTTGCTGTGAGTCGGAATCTCCTCGACGGCACCCAACAACAGTGAACTGTTATGAAGTGAACACTCACTGTCTCCATCCATCACCCAGGTTACGAAATTGAACTTTGCCAGCCTTGCAGAAGTCCCTCTGTGTGCCCATCCCTGTCATAGCCACTCCCTCCCTTCAAATGTAACCACCATCCTGACCTTTATAGTAATCATTTCCTTGTTTTTTTTGTTTGGTCTTTATTTTTTTATGGTTTTTTTCACCTGAGTATAAATCCCTGGACACTACAATTTAGGCTATAGCTTAATCTGGATATCTTTGATAGCCCTCTGAGTATTTTGAAACAATTGTATTGTATGCTGATTTCTGTTTACTTGCTATTGCCAAACTTTAACATTTATACTGCATGCTGAAAACCATGGTATTATGAAACTTGCAAGAGAAACAAGTTAAAATGTGTTAGTCAGTAGTCTGGCGGAAGAAAGAAATTGGTAATTCCCCTTCTGAAGAGGCCCAGGAATGAAGCAGCAGGGAGGGAAGATTAACTACCTTCACTTAACTGGATTCTCCCCCTAGGCCAGGTTTTTGATGACTGACAGACAGGTTTGCATTTTGCCTGTTTATACCCTACCTGGTGTATGAATTAACAGAGAACTCTAGTCTCTACCCCTGACAGTCCCTTTTTCCTTGTAAAGCTCATTTATTCATCACCTCATTAAATTGAAGAAAATGAACAAAATATAAACAAGTTAGATGGCAAGGCAGTAGGGGTGGTCTTCTATTAACTCTAAGCTAAGAAACAAGACTGCCCTCAGAATAGATAGGGGATAAGTCTTCAAGACCATTGTATAAGTCTTTCTTTCCTTTATCGTTAGTATTTCATTCAAAAATGGGTCCAAGGCAAGACATGGGGGCAAAGTGTATAAGTGGAAATTTAGGGGAAACAAACAAAAAAAAATCACACACATACAGGCAGAGAAAAAACAACCCTTCCCACCAAGAGTGCATGTTGCACACAGTATTTCTTTTGGCAAAGTTTAGACATGTCTTCTAGTTAACAAATGTATTCTGCTGTCAGCTCCTTTTAAAAATTATACTCCATGCTTCATGCCAAATAACCTCTTTAAATATTAATAAATAACTCAAGGTATCTTAGAGAGTCTGTGCTTGAGGAATTATGCTAATACTTTCAATAGGAATGACAGGGGGAATCCCCCCTTAGATATCTGCTCCCAGGAGCAGGCTTCCCCAGATGCTGCCTCCAAACTGGTGCACTCCCACAAAAATAAATTCAATTTATTTTATTCCTGTGAGCACAGACCCATTGCAGGCCCTTTCTAAACAGTGCAGTTGCATTGTCGAGAGTCTCCATTGTAACTCCAAAGGGGGTTATTCTGATCCTAGCCATACAACTGACATTTGCTTCCTAGATAAAAAAGAATAAATGTTCCTAAGTAGATGGGTGGAGCCCTAGTGGTTCAGTGGTTAAGAGCTAGGCTGCTAACCAAAAGGTCAGCAGTTTAAATCCATCAGCTGCTCCTTGGAAGCCCTATCGGGGCAGGTCTGTAGGACTGCTATGAGTCAGAATTGACTGGATGGCAAAGGGTTTGGTTTTTGGTTTGGTAAGTAGGTAGGTAGAAGAAGTCACTGAACCTATTTCTACTGCCTATGCCAAAGTAGTAAAATTGGAAGAAATCCTTTGATGAGTCCTGCTACCTAGGAGTGTGTCTTGTTTTTGATGTGCGGCCATTGTAAACTGTGTGTATGTGTGTGCTTCTCAGCTGATTTTATTTTCCAATCTTCCAGCCTACCTCTCAGAGACATCAGTAAGCATGCAAAAAAAAAAGAAAACCACAACCTAACCTGTTGCCATCAAGTTGACTCAGATTCATGGCAACTCCATGTGTTACAGAGTAGAACTACTCCATAGGGGTGTTTTTGGAAGGCTGTAATCTTTACAGAAGCAGATTGCCAAGCTGTTCTTCTGTGGCACCACTCGGTGGGTTTGAGGTGCCAGCCTTTAGGTTAGTAGTTGAGTACAAATTGTAATGTGCATGCAAACCAAAAAACCAAACCCAGTGCTGTAGAGTCGATTCCGACTCATAGCGACCCCATAGGACAGAGTAGAACTGCCCCATAGAGTTTCCAAGGAGTGCCTGGCGGATTTGAACTGCTGACCCTTTGGCTAGCAGTAATAGCACTTAACCACTATGCCACCAGGGTTTCCAATATGCATGCGGTGAGGCAAAAATGACTTATTTTCTTGATTTTCTTTAGAATATTCCAAGTTACCCCTTCAATAAATCATCCTTCTCATATAGACTTTTGTCTAAGAGATATAAACAACATTGCTGATATTCATCAACTGAAGCTTCATGACATCAACAAAGGACGAGATAATTTATAGCAGGGTGTGATGATAAAGGAGAATGACATTATAAATTGATCCCATGTCTCAGCTTTCTTCACAGGGAGAGATTTAGAGAATATTGACTCCAGCCCTTCATCTACATTCATGCACAATACCAAATAAGAGCCTTCTGGCTATACTCACCCATTCATCTCAAGCAGAATTAAAATTTAAATGAACTGTTACTTAGTCACATTATTTTTCATTATGAAATTATGTCTTTAAAACAAAGAAGATCCCATATTTTTATCCATCTATCCATCCATCCATCCCATTGAAGTACCGTAATTAGCTCAGCTGTCCCTCTACTGTTGAGCGTTTAGCTTGTTTATAAATTTGATATTTTAAATAAAGTTTAAATGAATAACTCTGTGCATAAGTCTATGTTCGCATTTCAAATGATATCCTCAAAGGAGTTTCCAAAAATTATCATATCTGAATCAAAGGGTGTGAAAATGTTAAACCATTTATAACATTGTGTTTAAGACTTGGCTGAATTTGCACTCTCACTGGTAATGTGTTGGTTCCAAAGTTTATGATCTTAGACTCTGTCCTATAGTGAAGTCCAGGGAGAATAGAAAGAAACAAACAGAAGGTATCTTCTTCTTGACTCTCACTATTGACCCTGTAGTGCTATTCCATCCTGCTTAGTCATTTTTCACAATAGGATTTGGTAAGAAACTACACAATCCATTAATCTATTATTCATTCATTCATTCCTTCAACAAATCCATATTATGCCAAACACTGTGCTACATATTTAGATAATGAGATGAATAAGACAGAATCCTTGTCTTCAAAGAGCTTAAAATTTAGATGTCGAAGAGACAGGCACCAAATTAAATACTATGGCGGGATTAGGAGAAGCTGTATGGAAACATGTGGGAGAAGCCCCGATACAGTCTTGGGGATGGACACAGAATTCTACTGAGGGCTTGGCTTCTAACAGAAATTGGGAAATATGAGTCAATTATGTAGCTTTAGATCATTCATTTTACTTCTCAGGTTTCTCATCTGTAAAACTGGGGTAATAACACCTACCTCTATGTACTATTGTGAGGATTAAAGGAGATAACATACACAAAGTGTTTTACATTCATAGGAAGTCCTCAATATCCACCTGGGCATTTAAAATCACCTCAATTCATTCTAAACTCTGATGTCAGATACAGCTTTCAAAATCTGTTCCTGGATATTATATTATTACATTCAAAATTGGTTTTTAATCTTCAGATGGTCATTCTGTGCCCTTTTCATCATGCCCCAATTTCTACCGGGATCTCCTGTACATTTAAGCACATGCTCTCTCCCATAGATCTCACGCACAATTAATTTTGAATGAATGAATGAGAGAATATTCCTTTTATTTCTCCTTATAGAAATCATTTGAGGCCCAGTTGAGTTTCTGTTAATGGCAATGGAAAAATGTGGAAATGAATAGTGGTAATGGTTGCACAACATGCTAAATGTGGTCAATGTCACTGAATTGTCCATGTTAAAAAATTGTTGAATTCGAAAATGTTTTGTTATATGTAGCTTTACCACCATCACACACACACACTCACACACACACACACACACACACACACTCAAGCCTTGAGGCTCATGTCAAGTACTGGCATAATAACCCTGCCTGGCAGTCAAATCAAACTACTCAGAGCTCCAAAAGAATCTCCGAGTATCTGCCTCCCTATGAAAGTTTCCCAAATTTGACTCCTCCTTTGAATTCCCTGGCATTTTATTTGTACCCCCCTTATGCACTTACCTTTTGTGCTTTGCATATTTGTATACCCATGTTACCTACTTTCCAAACTGTAAGTTTTTCTAGTGTTAATATCTTATTTATTCTAGTGGCTAGTAAAATGTCTTGCACAGAGTCACTCATCAATCTGTATTTGTTGGCTGAATCTATTGAAATGGTGATAAGATTATGTCCTTCTTTAACATCATGGGGTAGTATCCACATAATATCCTGTACTTAGATGTTATTAACTCAATTTTACAAATTAAGACACAGATAAAGCAAGAAATTAAGTTATGCAATTGAGCTTTCGAACTAAACTGCGGGAAACAACTCTGTAATTGCCACAGCCAAGGGGGAATATGCATGGATCTAGTTAGTGTGCAAATCAATTTCTTATACCTATATATATAAAAAAAAAACCTATACACACATATATTTACATTTTTCATGTTCCTGTCCAACTTTCTATTTCTTTATTGTCCAGAAAATTGTGATCCCCCCACCTATGTTTTAGAACTTTAATTCTCAAGACTCTTATTGCCTTATCTTCTATGGTCTAAGATAAAGGAAGCTAAAGAAAGATCACATGACCTCAGTTTTCTCACCATAATAAAAATATTAATAATTACAGTAATACCTTTTCCTTGTACACGCTTTATAGGGTACATATATCCCATAATTTGATCCTCACAACCACACAATGAGACATTTAAGGCAGGTGGTATTATCCCTGCTTTTCAGGTGAGGAAGCAGAGGCACTTACAGGAAAGGTTAATTGATACTCAAGGTTATTCAGTTGGTGAGTGGCAGAGGCATGACTCAAATTCAAGTCGTCTAACCTGAATTTCTTTCCATTCCATCCAAGTGCCTACCTAGGAATACTCAACAGCAACAGTGAGAAAAGAAAGGTAACAAGGAATGGGAGCAAAAACAGGAGTAGGATACAAAATGATGGAGCCCTGGTGGCACAGAGGTTAAGCGCTTGGCTGATAACTAAAAGGTTAGCTGTTCAAATCCACCAGCTGCTCCTTGGAAACCCTACAAGGCAGTTCTTTGTCCTGTAGGGTTGCTATGAGTTTGAATCTACTTGACAGCAATAGGTTTCTTATTTTTTTGTTGTTGTTATACAAAATGATGGGAATTTATTAGATTAATTTAGGAATACTATAAGTTACGTCCTAAGAGGTCTGTGAGTGGATGGGAAATTGCAGTTTTGGAGTCTGTTTTCTGCACACATCAATTAATGATGTAGAAGCTTCATTCAAATTTGTAGAGAAAAGTATGTATTCTCAAATCATTACAATGGGCCCACGAGTAAACTGAAATCTACAAAATCAATATATAGGATCAATTTGAGTCTCATTTAAATATTTATATGTGCAATAGAACTCAGGTCTACATCAGTCACATTTAAAAGTTAAAACTACCACAACCACCACAGCCTCCACTGGCCTGAGTCTAGCACAACTGGATGGTGCCTGGCTACTACTACTGACTGCTCTGACAGGGATCACAACAGAGGGTCCCAGACAGAGTTGGAGAAAAATGTAGAACAAAATTCTAACTCACAAAAAAGACCAGACTTACTGGTCTGACAGAGACTGGAGAAACTCTGAGAGTATGGTCCACAGACACCCTTTTAACTCAATACTGAAGTCACTCCTCAGGTTCACACTTCAGCCAAGGATTAGACAGGCCCATAAAACAAAAGGAGACTAAATGCACACACCAGCTTGGGGGCAAGGATGAGAAGGCAGGAGGGGTCAGGAAGGCTGGTAACAGGGAACCCAAAGGCCAAGAAGGGGGAGAGTGTTGACATGTTGTGGGGTTGGAAACCAATGTCTCAAACATTACGTGTATTAATTGTTTAATGAGAAACTAATTTGCTATGTAAACTTTCATCTAAAGTACAATTTAAAAAAAAAGTTAAAATATAAGAATGAAATAGACGTTGCTTCTTGCTCAAAATGAACTTTTATAGATAAATCTTCAAGTTTGGTATAGAATGGATTTTTTTTTCCCTAAAAGACAAAGCAAAAAAAAAAAAAAAAAAAAAACCCAAGTACATCATTTTCCCCCAAATGAAAACAGGTTTTTAATGATTTATATTTGTAAAAATAATTTAAAAGCTTCAGAAAATTGAAAAAAAAAAATCACCTCCAGCCTCACCCCACACAGTTAAACACATAGAAAATATTTTTCTTTTTTTTAAACAAAAATTCGATCACCCCATGCATGCTCTTTTGTGTTGCCACGCCCCTCACCCCCAGTTCCCTCTAGCATCTTTAGGCGAATGAAGCTTAATTTTGACACCTGTATTATGTCAGCTCTTTATATGTCGAGTCAAAAACATCAGAGCCCAAAAGAAACACATGTGTTGAGTCTCTGATATGTGAATTAATCCCAAAGCAGGTTGTTATGAATATGGCTATTTTCTGGTGACAAAATTGCTAGGGATTAAATTTAAAAGCCCTTAGCAAGCTCACAAGTATAAACTCTCATGACAGATACTCTGAGATGTCAATGAAAAATTTCCCAGAGAAACTAAAAGGATATTGTCTTAGAATATATTAGGGAGGAAATAAATTTTAATTCCTGGTGTGTTCATACAAGGAGCTCTGGTGGCGCAGTGATTAAGCATTCAGAAGCAAACTATAAAGGTTGGCAGTTGGAACCCAGCCCTGCTGATATGTGGTAGAAAGATGTGGCAGCCCACTTCCGTAAAGATTAAAAAACCCATTGCTGTCAAGTCGATTATGGCTCATTGCAACACTACAGGACAGAGTAGAACTGCCCTGTAGAGTTTCCCAGGAGTGCCTGGTGGATTCGAACTACCCACCTTTTGGGTAGCAGCCGTAGCTCTTAACCACTATGCCATCAGGGTTTCTCTGTAAATATTATAGCCTTGGAAACCCTGTGGGGCGGTTCTATTCTGTCCTACAGGATCCTTACGAGTGAGACTCGACTTGATGGTGATGGGTTTTGTACTTCGATTGGGTGAGTTCGTGTCAAAAGACCCTTGAGTGCCAGCTAACACGTGAAGTTTCACTAAAGTGTAGAGAAGTACAACTTGATTCAATACATACGTCTATAAATATAAAGGCTTTTCCAATTTGTTTGAAATTTGTATGGATTATGTGAAGGAATTCACTTTGCCCGAGGAAACAAATAGTATGTTTGTATGTTTCTTTCAAAACTTCAGATCTTTTCAGAGTATAACAATAGCTCTTCAGTGATATGCTTAAAAGCTTAAGAGGCAGTATATGAACTAGAAGTGCATTTTAATACCAGCAGGGGTATCAAGAGGTTTTTCGCCTACTTTCCTTTACATTAGGAAAAAAACAAAAGTATGCCTATGATGAAGTCTCTTCAGGCATTTAAATTAATTTGGGAATTTAAATTAGTCTGTAAAGTTTCATCAATTTATCATAAAAATAAAGAAGAATTCTCGTTAATTGGTGAATATTCTAAAGTAAATAGTTTTAAAGAACTGTAATCATTGCTTCTCATCATGAAGCATTTTCTATCCTAAAATATGGAAAAGTACTAACAGGCAAATTGTAAGACATACCTCACTCACACAGCAGAGGTATTCCTAAAACGCCAATGACGATAAAACAAAGAAACAGAACATGCTTCACGTCAGAAATCTTGGTAATGAAAATGCACTTAAATTTATGAGGAATTCATCATTTAAAGGAAATTGGCAGTACAACACCTTACTAAAAAGAATAATCTGATTCATTTCTTCTGAAAGTTTCAAATTTGAACTGCAAGATTTTACTGAAATAGGGACTACACATACATAATGTGTAAATATTTGGGAACAATTTTAAATAATTATAATTGAACTAATGCTGAATTATAGTTTGTCCAAATTATCTCCAATTTTGAATTAGTAAGTGTCCATGATATTTGTCCCAGCTATTGCTGAGCATTTCAACAGATGGGCCGTTTTGTCACCCTGATGAGGAAAGAACAATATCTTCCTTTGCCTTAAGGTCCAATCTACTTTCAGGCCAAATTCCTGGATCTCTGTGAAGTGGCCGGGATGGGACAAAGCCAACTCCAGTCAAAACGGATGCTGAAACTCTTCCCTGAATAAGCCGGTATGTAGCTGAGTTATTGGACCAGGGTCAAACTCTTTCAGATTCCTGAATAGGAAATAATTCCTTTCTTCTTTGTCATATATAAAGGCTTGGTGCCAGCCAAACGACACATGCATAAAGGAGACTAGGATATTTCTTAATGTGATTGTTAAACTGGATACCTTTCAAATGCATCCAAAAAAGAATTTTGTCTAAAATTCCTAAAACCAATTTTGCAAAATCATTTAGCCAATAACATCAATTCCTCCTTATTCTCATAGTGCCTGTGTCTACTCTATGTTATTCTACCTTGGAGTTAATTAAGTGCCCATGTCCCCTACTGGCTAATTCGCTCTTTTAAAGTAAGATCCGTGCCCTGGTCATTCCTACAGGCCTCAGAGTGCTCAGTGCAATGACTTATACACAGTACATACCTTCATTGACCTCTCAGCAGAGTCATTACTTTTAATTACTTCTTTCTCTTCCAAACTCTGTTTTAGGTTCCTCTCTTTATTTTCTTTCCACCATTCGGACTACCCTTTCTCAATATCTTGTTCTGACTCCGCCGTCTTTCTTTGACCCTTAGATACTAGAGTTTCTTAGAGCTGTACCCCATGACTTCTTTCCTACACACATTCTTCTTAGGCAATCTCATGTACTCACATGGCTTCAATTACCACCCATAAAAGCAAATCTGAAATTTATATCTCTAGTTCAGACCTCTTTTCTGAGCCCCAGACCATGTTTTCAAATACCTACTTGTCATCAACAATTGAGTGTCTCACAAGCACCTTAACAGCAACATGCTCCAAGTGAGCTCATTTGACTTTCCTGAAATCTATCTTCTTCTAGCTTCCTCAAGAAACCACCATTCACCCAGCTGCCCGAACCAGAAATCTAGGTGTCTGTATCTATTCTCATATCTAAGCCAATGGCCAGGCCCTACTGATTCTATGTCCTAATTAATGAGAATCTATTCATGTTTCTCAATATCCACAGCCATATCCTTACTCCAAGCCATGGCTTTGTTGTTGTTGTTGTCAGGTGCCACTGACTCGACTTCAACTCGTAGCGACCCTACGTGACAGAGTAGAACTGCCTCTTAAGGTTTTCTTGGCTGTAATCTTTATGAAAGTAGATCATCAGGTGTTTTTCCTGTGAAGCCCCTGGGTAGGTTCTAACCTCTAATCTTTCCTTTAGCAGCCTAGAGCTTAACTGTTAGTGCCCCACCAGGGCTCCTAGCCATGGCTTAGACTATTGCAGTAACTTCCTAGGAGTCTCTCTGCTTCTACTCTTGCCTCCATTAAAATTGGAGGCAAGTGATCTTCTTAGAAAGTCCTATTTAATACCCTTCTCTGGCTTCCTATTGCACTTGGAATAAAATGTAAAATTTGCATCATGGCCTATAAGTGCTTGTACTATCAGGCTCCTAGCTAGCCCTTGAAGACCTCATCTTATGCTCTTCCTGTCCTCCGCTTTGCTTTTCCTACTCCTCGAACACTATAAAACCCATCAAGATTCAGAACCTTCAACCCATTATTATTTTCTTGCCCGAAATGTTCTCTCTCTTCACTCTTTACCCCCTTCTAGTCTAATGCTGGAAACCCTGGTAGCATAGTGGTTAAGAGTTCGGCTGCTAACCAAAAGGTTGGCAGTTCAAACCCGCCAGGCGCTGCTTGGAAACCCTATGGGGCAGTTCTACTCTGTCCTGTAGGATCACTATGAGTCGTAATCAACTGAAGGTTCCTCCCAGCCCCATTAGTCTAATACTGACTTTTACTCATTCCTCACTTCATAGCTTGCATATCACTAGGGGTTTTTTGTCTCTGCCCTCTAGATGAGGTAGTCCTGTTACAAGCTCTCAAGGCAACTTCCTCTTATCTTTAAAAACATTCATCACACTTACAATTGTCTAACTCATGATACTGTTCCTATGCTAGATAGTAAGTTCCATGCAGGCAGGTGCCAGGTAGATATTGTTCACTGGTGCCTTCTTCGTGCCCAACACAATGACTGACACTCAACAAGCGTTGTGGGACAAATGAAGGAACAAATACATGAACAGAAGCTGCTCAATTACTGTTTAGTGGAGGAACAGCTGTGCTTCCCACTCCCTAGTATGCAATGCAATTCTTAAGGGCACATCAATATAGTTTTGGGAGAACCAAGGATGTAATCAGTTACATTTTATTTTTATTCTTGTTTTCAGAAAGAATTTAAAGCAGCTACTTTTTTTTTTACTTCAGTAATATTAATTCCAGATACAATAACTTAATTTATATACTTAAGAGAAAGAGAAATTTTTAAACAAGTGCTAAGACAGTATATTTTCTTCATTACTGATGAACAAATACTTGTAATGAAGAGATATGTTATTGCAAAAATGACTTCATTATCTTCAACTGTTCAGATAAAAGAAATCATCTTTTCAGATCAAGGGGCACATTGGAAATATGCATTTAATTCTCTTTTAGATATGTGAAGAGAAATTGCTTTCATAGGAAAAAATCTGGTTACTTCCTCCTTATTGCTGAAATATTATAATTTTACAGTTTCAGAAAATAATATATTTTCAATAGTTTTACCTTCGTATATGCATAAAAATATAAATTATTCCATTCATCAACCAAAATTCAGCTTGGCTTAGAAAAATTATACTATATAAAGTGATTAGTCTATGTATTTTTTTCCTTTTTTTTAAATAGTTAAATTTAAGTTTTTTCTCATAATAATCAGTGTACTTATATCCAACAAATAATGAAATACTCAGAAGGGAGGCCAAGCTGTCTCATTTACTCCTCCAATGAGAAGAAATAATGTGATCAGTCTGTTTTCAGTGTATGACATTTCTCAGTTGTCACACAGAGCTTTCACACTTCCTGAAATCATGGGAAAGTTTTACTTAAAAATTATTGAACCTGATTCATGTAAGGTCTAAATATATGTAAGACGAATAGAAATCAAGTCACATTTATACTCCTTGGCAGCTAAAGATCTATATTGGGAGGCACGTGCTAAAGATTAGAATAGGAAGGTTAGCGTTTAGAGAATTTTATTGAAAAATCTCCCATTCTATTTTTATATGATTTCATTTACATTTTCTGCAGAGAAGTTGGCAGCACTAAATATTTACTGTTGGGCATGGTCCTTGTTTGTATTTGGAGACTTTTTTTTTCCAAGACAAAGAGTAGGGTACACCTTGAGGAGAGATAAGAAAGGAACTGGAGTTAAAAATCATATCCACACACACACTTGAAACCAAATAGCAGTAAGAACATCACACACAAACGTTCTACAACCAATTCTGCTTGTGAAAATTAGGGAGCAGCATATTTTGAAGAAAATTAAGAACAAAAGATCAATTTGAAAACCTTTGACATGGGAGACTGAAGCTTGCTGCTGTGGGCCATGAAGATGATTTCTAGTCATAGTCTTGTATGTCAGGGTAGAACTGCCCCATAGGGCTTCCCAGGCTGTAATCTTTACAGGAGCAGATTGCCAGGTCTTTTCTCCTGTGGAACCATTGGTGGATTTGAACCTCTGACCTTTCCGTTAGCAGTTGAGCCTTAGCCATTGGACAATCATGGCTCCTTAATGCTTGCTTGCACTATAGAATGCTAGTAAGTGCAGGTGGCAGAATTCAGGCTAAAAGTCAGGCAAATTTCTAAAGGGACTTACTATTTCAAATAATTAGTTAGAAGGAAATATTAATATTGTTATACACTGGATGGATTTCAGTTATCATTTTATATAACATATTCAAAGAGATACTATTATATCTTGAACTCAATTTCTCTTCCTCCCAACCCTAGGTAGAAAATCAGAGAAGCATTACTTACTGAAAACTATTTCAACTTCTACTCATCAATGGATTAGAACAGGTTAAACAGGTATTTTATAGAAGAATTAAAAAGATAAACCAAAATATCAATCTGTTTAATTGCCAAAACCATATTGTAGCTTCACATAAGGATTGGAGAAAAATGCGTTAGTCATGTCAGGAGACCAGGCAGCCTCATGGGCATGACTCAGAAGGTACTACATGGCTACATCACCATGAACATACCAGTTGTATTTTAGCAGCAAATCTTTCCTTTGATGATCATATATTTATGTAGCACATTTCCTTTCATAGGCTTTCAAGGAGGTTTGTGAAATAGGGATCCCATAATTTGCCTGTGGGGGAAATACGTACTACCTCCATGTCAGGAGCCACAGACTACCTTCCCTACCCCGTCACTGTTGTACTAACAGATCTCAGCTGGGTCATAAAGCAGAAAACATCATAGATGTAATATACCTTAGGGGTAATCTTGTCCAAATCTCTCATTTCACAGATGAATATGTGGGGACCAGAAAGGCTAAGTGATTGGATTCAAGCCATTTAGTTTGTTTGTTGGCAGGACTTGAATGCAGGGCTTCTGACTCCCAAAATAGGTCTCTATCACCTCAAAAGCTGTCTCCAGACTTGTTTTCATGACCGGTAACAGTTTTAAAGTTTAGAATCAACCTGCATTTGCTAACCTTTTATTTTGCCAAGAGGGGATGTTAAAAACACATCCATCAACTATTTACTATTATAATATTTAACTGAAGTAATGGCATTTTCCATCACCCATCTGTCAGTTTGTTGTACTGTAGTGGCTTATGTGTTGCTATAATGCTGGAAGTTTTGCTACTGGTATTAATACCAAATACCAGCAGGGACACCCATGGTGAACATGTTTCAGCAGAATTTTCAGACTAAGGCTAGAAAGGAAGGCCTGGCGATCTACTTTTGAAAATTAGCCAGAAAAAAACTTTTGATCACAATAGAATATTGTCCAATACAGTGCTGGCAGATGAGTGCCCTGGGTTGGAAGGCACTCAAAATACACAGTGGCTGCAGCAATGGACTTGAGCATACCAGTGATCATGAAGGTGGTGCTGGACTGGGTAATGTTCTGTTCTGTTGTACATAGGGTTCTCATGGGTAAGATCCAACATGATGGCAGCAAACAATAACAACAATGACGTTGTAACACACAAAAAGGGGAAGAACAAACAATAATGTAAAAGGAGGTGTTCCAAATTAAATAAAATTAACTTTATGGAAGTCTCACTGTATTGTCTTTGTTTTGCTCATTTCGTTGTAAGCTTGTAAGCATTTCGTCATAGATCAGTATTCACCCTTACTTTTATGTCCTCATTTACAAGTTCTCTGTCTTCTTTTCAAACAAGAAGAGAATAAAAAAAAATCCATCACCATGAAGTTGATTCTGACTCATAGCGATGCTGTAGGACAGAACAGAACTGCCCCATAGGGTTTCCAAGGCTGTAATCTTTACAAAAGTAGACTACCGCATCTTTCTTCCACGGAGCGACAGGGCAATCAACAACTTAACCACTCCTTGAAAATAAACATCAAGTTGAAATGATTGTAAACTGGAGTTTTCTTTACCCCTTTCTCTTTTCACTTCTTCAACTCTGATATGGATATCTCAATGATATTATATTTCTGAAAAAGAACACCTTGCCTTGTGTAAGCAGTTTTATGAAAAGTTAAGGTACCCATCCTAGGGTAGCCACTAGCTACATGTTGTTCTTATGCACTTTCCATGTGGCTCGTGCAGATTGAGATGTGCTGTAGGTATAAAACAATAGCCCAATTTTATACTAAATAGAATGCAAGATACACACAAATAATTTTTATGTTAATTACATGCTAAAATGGTGATATTTTGTACATATTAAATTAAATTAATTATTAAAATTAATTTTGCCTGATTCATTTTACTTTTTTAATGTGAATACAAGAAGATTTAAAATTACATATGAGACTCACGCTTGTGGCTTATGTTATGCTTCTGCTAGGCAAGTACTGTGGTTGAAGGACTCAAGTTTTCTGCTTTCCCTCCTAACTATCCCCTTTGCTATCCTCAAAGGTCATAGGTAGCTGAGGCTTCTTTCTCACCAAAAGACCACAGCGCTAACAGCAGAGCACACAGTTGCATATCTGGTGAGATGATGGTTCAGCGGCATCACCTCCAGAACTATTCTAAATTGTCAGTATCACTCCTACAGCTATTCTTGCTCCTCAGTGGATTTTCTTTTAGTCAAGTGTAAATTCTGCCACTCCTATAATATCTGAGTGGGAGAAGCAGAAACAATCACTAGGTTCTCTAAGATGCCAGGAGCATCTAACTAAATTCAGGTGCTTACCCATATAGGCTTCTAAAGTAGATTCTGTCTACCCTGTAGAATACAAATAGGAAGCAGTACCTCCATCCTGGAAGCCATTATTACACTGTTCACATTAGTAAACAGAGCTCACAGGCAGAAACATTCTGAAAAAGCAAACAGAAAAAGAATGTGAATCCAAAGAACGTTTGGAGTGCTTAACAATATTAAAAATTTTTTGCCTTCCATTTTCCTAAATTAAAGACATTGTCTATGACAGCAAATTGAGGGATTTTCCTTGTAATTTGAGAGTAACCACAGAAACTGTTGTTTTCTCTAAATCTTGATAAACGCCACCTTTTTTCAATTAGTGGATCCTACTGATGTTATTGTGTAACAGTGAATTACTTTTTTTCTCAACATATAATTCTATTTGTTGGTTGGGTCATAGACTGTAGTTTTATAGGTTGAATGGCTGGTCTATGGCATCACAGAATTATTCAGCACAGTTTTTGATGAAAACCTTACCCTACCTTCCAGGTATACTGCAACTGAATAAAAAGTGAGGCTGTCTGGTTGCATTGTTTAAAATGACTCCAATGACTCATTTGGTCTATGGCCTCCGTCCAGTTAAACTGGTAATCTCCGAACTGGAATGGCCATGTTTTTGTATTATTTTTTAAAGCCTTCATAGAAACAGTTGTTGCCAAGGGTTTTACATGAAAGCAAAAAAAAAAAAAAAAAAGTCCACACTGCCATCATCCCATACCTGGGCTACTGTAACAGCCTGCTTGATGGCTCCTTACTTCCTTGTCTTCACAAACTTAATCTATCCTGTATGTGGCTGCCAGATGAGTCTTCTTAAATTTATCTTTTTCATCATATCAAAACCTGCAGCATATTCTAACTTATGAGGACTAGCACATCTGGTCTAATATCTATCTGACATCAGAGTCTTTCATATATAAACCCTTTGCTCCTCCTATTCAATCTTAGTTCCTAAACTAGAACCTCCCTCTGTTTTAGTCACTTGCTATAACCCTGAACATTTTACCTCCAAGTGTCTGCTCTTGCCATTCCTTCTCCTGGACCTGCTATCATTTCTGTTCATTGACTATGACTACCTATGTTCTAGCCACCTTTCAAGATCCTTCTTCCACGACTCTTCAGTCTCCCAAAGATCTCTTTATTATCTGAATGAGTTTATACACATCCTTGAATTCTCACATTTTGGTCACCCATTCATTAGTTATTCCTTCCCAGCTGGATTAAGAATTCCTTGATATTGTACATCAAACCCAGTACAGTTCTAGAACTACAATATTAGGTTGTGTTTAAAAGTAGGGCTTGTGTTCCCATAGACCTGTGTCTGAAATCCTAACTCTAAATCTTACTTAACCTCTGTAAAATTCAGTTTCCTCATCTATAAAATGGTGATTGTCGTTAGCTGCTGTTGAGTTGATTTAGACACATAGAGACCCCATGCGACAGAGTAGAACTGCCCCATTGTGTTTTCTAGGCTGTAATCTTTACAGAAACAGATCATCAGGTCTTTTCTCCCAAGGAGCCACTGGGTGGATTTGAACCACCAACATTTCAGTTAGCAGCTGACCACTTAGCTGTTGCACCATCAGGGCTCCTTAAAATGTTGATGACAGGACCAAAATAATTGCTTGCTATGGGATTAACCCGGGTGGTGTAGTGGTTAAGTGCTACGGCTGCTAACCAAGAGGTCAGCAGTTCGAATCTGCCAGGTACTTCTTGGAAACTCTCTGGGGCAGTTCTACTCTGTCCAATAGGATCGCTATGAGTCGGAATCCACTGGAGGGCAGCGGGTTTGGCTATTTTTTTGGTATGGGATTAACTGGAAACCCTGGTGGCGTAGTGGTTGAGTGCTACGGCTGCTAACCAAAAGCTCAGAAGTTTGAATTCACCAGGCGCTCCTTGGAAACTCTATGGAGTGGTTCTACTCTGTCCTATATAGTTGCTATGGGTTGGAATCGACTCAACTGTGGTGTTTTTTTTTTTTATTATTGGGATTAATTAAGATGTTCATGACAGGTTTCCTATCCTTGTCCAAGAGAAGTTTTTGATAGAGGAGGATGAAGGTGAGTGTATGAGGATGCTGGGAAATAGCATGGAATCAGATGAGTACACCATAAACGAGTAAGGGGCACAGACACAAAAGTGATTGGTGTGGATAACCAATGTGGATAGCAAATTCATTTTGCATAGGGCTAACTTTCATTATACCAAATATGTTACTCTTTTTTTTTTTTTTTTTTTTTTAGGGTAGGTCACTGGCATTGAGCTATTTTATGTGACTAAAAAATCTAATCTTGTCATTCCTTTGTTCAAAAGCTTTGTAAGGTTTTGCCTACCTAATACAGTCTAAACGCATTATCTGTACACTATCTCATCACAACAAACCTCTTTATTTTTATGTCCCATTTCACATCTACATTGTATTCTGCTTCAGCTGAATAAAACAATTTATCTTTTGCAGCAAATACTCTATTTTTGAGCCTTTACTTCTTCTTCCTGGAATACTCGTACCTCCATCTCCCTTTTCTTCATTCTGTCCTTGGGAACATCTAGTTCATCTTTCAAGCCCTAACATGGTCTAACCTCCTCCATGGGTAAAATTTCCTAAGTTTCTCAGGATTATTGTTTATGTCTGCATGTAGAATGAGTTTTCCTCTCAAAATCATCTTAGAAAACAGGAGGGCACCTTAATTCATATTAAAAAGTATCCTATACTACAGGGAATTCTCTCAATTTCTATTTTGAATAAAAATATATTTTTCAAGGAAGTCATATGAACCAGAAATGACTGCTATCCATGCCTGTAGATGTCCCCGATGAAACTGGCTGAAACAAAAAGCTGACAAAAACTTACACAGATTTAATAATTATCTCTTCAAGGTGTGATATTATATCCTCAATAATATGCTATTGAGGATAAGCATTTTAATGATCACTTAAAAATTCAATATAGGAATTGGTTACTATGTGGAGATCACAAATGTATATGTAACGGATACATTAGAAAAAAATTCCAATGCTTTTTTACATATGCACTTAGGGCTTTGGGTAAAATATCCAATGACAATTTCATACATAGATGAAATAAGTGATGCACTTCCAAATATTTAGATGAAATGAAAATGGCATGATCTGAAAAACACTTTGGTGAGTGTCTTAGGCTGGGTGGCTGAGCGTAGATGATGCCATAAAAAGATACCAAACCCATCGCCTTCGAGTCAATTCTGACTCATAGCTACACTATAGGACAGAGCAGAACTGCCCCATACAGTTTCCAAGGAGTGGCTGGTGGATTTGAAATGCTGACCTTTTAGTTAGCAGACTACACTAAATCAAGTTGAAGTACCAGACCTGTGTTGGTATACTGTAGAAGAAGGTATCCAAAGGCTTAAGGAAACTGCATGTTAGAATAGATTTATCAGGTTAGACCCACAGACCACACATGGAGTGCTCAGGGGACACACCTTTTACCACAACAGTGAGGAACAAATTTGTGAAGGGAGTCCCAGCATCCTTAAAGACTGCTATGATTGCTATTTCATATAAGTCAGATTAGACAGTGGGAACTGCCCTAACTGAATTAAGACACCTAACTACAATGGGGCTGATTAGACCCTGTGATGACAGGGGCCAAGTGGTGGCACTTAACTGACAAGGTGGGTGTTATTACCATAACAGATAGCAGAGTCAAAGTAGTAACCAGAACAGTCTGACTTTTATGGACTTATGGGTTGGCTATTTAGTCATAGTGTCTCTGTGAGTGAGAAAGATGGAAAATTTGCTAAATACTTACTTGATCTGTACAAGCAGAAGAATTCTAGGCCAAGTGGACAGCAATCTAATTTGAATCACCAGAATAGACAGTCACGGGCCCTCAATCAATTCCTAGACTTGAGCGAGTTTAAAGACGCACAACACCTTGAATGACGGGGAGGCCAGGGCCCTTGAAGAAGGACCCCTCTACACTGCCCAAATTTTATACTCTCGATCTTACTTCCAGCCTTCCCCAAAGGTACCTACTGCCTTTCATGAGAATGACTGTTCACTGGGGAAAAGGAAATAATCATACTTTTAGGGGATTACTGGATACTGGCTCTGAACTGACATCAATTCCAGGAGACCCAAAAATTCACTGTGGCCTACTAGTCAGAGTGGGGGGATATGGAGATCAGGTTATTAATGGAGTCTTAGATCTTGTCCGTCTCACAGCAGGACCACTTCCATCATGCAAAGGGCAGTGGTTTGTTTTTATTGGAATAGACATTTACTCTGAATATGGATTTGCCTTCCCTATATGCAATGTTTCTCCCAAAACTAACATCCGTGGACTTACAGAAGGCCTTATTCATCATCATGATATCCCACACAGCATTGTCTTGTATCAGGAAACTCAGTTCACAGCAAATGAAGTGCAGCAATGGGCCCATGCTCATGGAATTCATTGGTCCTACCATGATTCCCATCATCCTGAAGCAGCTGGCTTGGTAAAATGATGGAATGGCCTCCTAAAGACAATTATGACACCAGCTAGGTGGCAAAACTTTGCAGGGTTGGGGCAATGTTCTCTATGAGGTGATACATACTCTAAACCAGTGTCCACTATATAGTGCTGATTCTCCCATAGCCAAGATTCATGGATCCAGGAATCAAGGGGTAGAAATGGGAGCGGACCTACCGATTCTTGCTTTGTCAGCCTTTGCAACCACATGAGTCAGGAGAAGCCTCCATCTGACACCTAACTCATGACTTTGGGACTTGCCAGCCTCCACAACCATGTCAGCCATTTCTTTAAGATAAATATATATATATTTATATCAAAATATTTAATAGGGGCTGACAAACCTAGAGTTGGCAGGTTAGGCATCAGGCTGCTGGCTCAAGGGCTGCCAAAGCCAGTGAATCCCAAAGCTGGCAGGTCAAATGAGAGCCTGCTGTCTCAAGTCCCAAGAACTGGAGGTCAGATGATGGCGAGCTGGAAACAGGATCCAGAGTAAGTAAGTGAGCTTTGCCAGAATGTCCACATACATATTACGTGCAGGTCACACCTCCAAAGAAACTCCCTTTAGAACTGATTGGCTGATCACATCAGATGAAATTATGGAGGTGATTATATTACCTATGGGAGATCACAAAATAGAGGATAATTACATCAGATCACAAAATGGAGGATAACTACATAATTCTGAGAATTATGGCCTAGCCAAGTTGACGCACAACATTAATGGTCACAGTGGGCTAAAAAACAGCTCACATGATGATGAAAACACTGATGTCAAAGTGCTTGTAAAGATTTTGAAGAAAATTGTTTCATGGAATTTGTGATTGGTGTAAAAGCAGTATTGTTAACAGCTTTTTTAAACAGATCATCAAATTACATACTGGAAATAGTTGTTGAGTAGTTCAATCACTGGAAAAAGACATCACGTTTTGGTACAGTTGAGGACCAGCGAAAGCAAAAGAAACCCTCAAAGGGATGGTTTGACCCAACAGCCACAACAATGGACTCAACCATACCAATAATCGTGAAGATGGCACGGGACCTGGGAATATTTCATTTTATTATACATAAGGTCACCACGAGTCAGAGCTGATTTGATGGCAACTAACAGTTTTTTTTTTTTTTTTTTTTTAACAGTAACAACAAGTTCATCACCATCTCTAAAGTTTTGTTAGAAGTTGGTCAAAAACATTGTTAGTTATTTGTTTACTGTTTATCTTCTTAAGCTGAAGACGAAGAATCACCTTACACTTTTGGTCACCTTATATTGGGCCATACATGGCGATTTCTCCCTCCTATGTGTGTTCCCAGCAGCAACTCCCTTCTGTCATATTGTAATTATCTATTTTCTTGTCTATCTTCTTCTTAGACTGTGAGTGTCTTCAACACAAAGTTTATTCTTTTATCATCTTTCTATCCTGAACATGTAAACCAAAGCCTGGATCAGACATTTTTCTATAGAAAGAAAAAATAAGTGAAATCTTCAGAAATAAAGGAATGGCTTATTAAAATTTAGTGTCAAAATAAAACTTTTAGCCTTTATTTCAATATTTTATTAAACGTTATACATAATTGTACTACCTAAAAAATATAAGGCCTAACTGTTGTCAGGACCATTGCAATAAGTGTTCAAGAAAAATTTAATGAATAAATGAATGATATTATCATTTTAAAATAATATTTTACATCTCTGATTATAAAACATAATTTCCCCCATATTTTAACACCTCAGAAAGCAGGGTATACCTTGCAGCCTATGTAATTAAATAGTATTGTCTCATCATTTAAGTGGTAACCCCTTTTTTTAAAATCTTATTTTATAAAAGATGTTTTTTAGAACAAAAGTATTTTCCCACATAGAGCAAAAGCTATGATTTGTTAATCACTTTCATTTTTTCAGGCACAGAAATATGTTGTTAGTTTGATGATATTATAATTATTTCGTAGATGAGCACACTAAGGCTTAGAGAAGATAAATAAATTGACAAAAGGTCACAGCTGGCACGTGTCCTGTCATTTGAGGGAAAGATTGATTTTTGAAAGAGGGGTGGAGAAATTATGAGAGATTCTACAAGTTTATAGTATAGCTTTTAATATATAATTTATAGCCCTTGCTAATCACAATAACTGAGTTTATTCATAGCAATTCAACTACTATAACTACTATTAATACACTATTATTGCATAATTGCTCTTACTATTAGTGTTGCAAATGGTTAAGGGCTTGACTGCTAGCTAAAAGACTGGCAGTTCAAACCCACCCAGAAGTGCCTCAGAAGTAAGGCCTGGCAATCTGCTTCCAAAAGGTTACAGCCTTGAAAGGCCTATGGAGCAGTTCTACTCCGCATGTGTCAGATCACCGTAAGTCGGAATCAATTTGATGACAACTGTCATCTGGTGCTACTGTAACAGAAATACCACAAGTGGACGGCTTTAACAAAGAGAAATTTATTCTCTCACAGTCTAGTAGGCTGTAAGTCCAAATTCAGGTGCCAGCTCCAGGGGAAAGCTTTCTGTCTGTGTCTACTCTGGAGGAAGGTCCTGGTGATCAGTCGTCCCTTGGTCTGGGAGCATCTCAGCACAGGAACCTCAGGTCCAAAGGATGCTCTCTGCTGCCGGCACGGCTTTCTTGGTGGTAGGAGGTGCCCAACTCTCTGCTTGCTTCCCTGTCCTTTTATCTCCTGTAAAATAAAAGGTGCTGCAGGCCACATCCCAGGGAAGCTCCCTTCACATTGGATCAGGGATGTGACCTGGTAAGGGTGTTAAAATCCCACCCTAATCCTTTTTAACATACAATTACAATCACAAAATGGAGGACAACCACAGAATACCGGGAGTCACAGCCTAACCAAGTTAATACTCACACTTTTGGGGGGACATAATTCAATCTATGACAACAACTAAACAACAGCAATTATATAACTGCTACAAGTAACTACTTGTGTCACTTGCTAAAAGCAAGAACTTTTAATTTTATATAAAAAATTATGTTTTTAGAATAATTTATTTTAGTAATTAGAACTATATTTTACTTCCATTGGGGAGAGAAAAAAAAGAGTCAAATCCCAGCCAGCTACTGGACAGAAATACTACGATAGACACTGCTTACTTCCATTACTTAGCCCAGTTTTCAAAAAGACTCAAAAACCTTTGTTGCTATAAATTCAAATGTTAAAGTCAGTAAACACCCTGACCTCTGCTATTATCTACAAAAGCCTCAGTCAGAAATCCTTTTTCCCCACAGAGAAGGAACGATAACAGTACACATTAGTGCATTTAGTTGTGTGTGTTTTTCTACAAAAAGTTTGTGACTACTAGCTCTAATAATTCATAAAAAGATCAAGACTATTGCTGCTAATCGTGGCCCCAGCCAAAATAGAAAAAACAACAAACAAAAACCTGATTTCAAAATTATGAACATGTGAGGAATAGAAAGAAGTGAAATATGATATGGCCCATGGCATTAAGCATTGGCCAAGAAGACTTTTTAAAATCAGAGTCAATTTTTTTTTCTTCTTGTCATGACTCCTGGAAAGTTTATTGTTTTATTTGAGGCCCTGTCAGTAGAGTTAGCTACGGATATCATTCATTACTGAGAAGATTGGAAATTTGGATTATACAGCATGTATTGTTGTATAGTTCAAAAGTAAGGTTTAAAGTATATTAAAGGCTGACTCTACCATTGATTATCCCATGACTTTGGACAAGTTACTTAAATATTGTGGCTCTCTTTTCTCATACTTAGAAGAGAATTAGTAATTGATAATGATAATAATAGTACTTGCCGGAATACACACTTTTGTTTGGAAGAACATGCAATATAACATAAAGCAGTAAAACCTGTGAAAGCCAGAACCGTGTAAGGCAGAAACCTGTCAGAGAAGGAAAACTCACTGGGTGTTTATGACATAAAAGGGAGCGATAGAAAAGAAGTAAGCACCTTGCCAAAGGTGGAAAACGTACAAGACTCAGAAAAACAAGGGGGTCTCGTCGAGTTCCAGGTCTCACAGGTTTCCCTGTATATGAGAAAGAAATTTATTAACTGGAAATTATCTTATGATCATTATTTTATTTTGGGTCAAAATGTTGGCCTGACACAAAGGCACTGTACATCAGAGGTAAAAAATTAAGTAAAACCATATGATAGACGTTATCAGGTATTTGCTTTTTCTTAGACAGCTAGCGCAACATCAGTCTGAGCTGAGCAACATCACCCACCCAAGCATTTCAAAAAAGGATTATGGAATTAAGAAACTAAAATTTTAAATACTACCTGGGATGTTGTTGTCAGGTGCCACAGAGCTGGTTTTGAGCAAATGCATTAAATGCTAATTACCAAACGGTAAAGTTTAAGTGCGTATTTTTAGGCATCTCATTTTGTTTGAAGGTGACACTAAAATATTCAATGATAATAGACGTGTTACAAAATATTAAAGTATCTTTAGAATGCGTTATGTATCTCTGCAGAACGCTTTAAAGGCTCTTTAGAATCCATGTATATATGAGTACACACACATGCGCGCGCACACACACATCTTTCTTTACAATAAATATTCGTTGATCGCTGCCTCTACAAGTCAGGCACTGTGTAAACCTTCACATTCAATATGGAACAAAATGGGCAAAGTACCCATCCAGAAAGCCCTTTGTCTAGTGGGGAAAAAAGACAAATAAATACAAAAAGTATAATTATAAATTGTGGTATAAAAAAGAGAAAGATGCTACACATGAGATATGAGAAACCTGCCCTATTACAAGAAGTTGGAAATAGGTTTGCCCTTTGAATAGCTATTTAAATCCTTATATGCAATGACTGTGATTGTGCATCAGTAGAAGCAAACCAAAGTAAACCAAGTGGGGGGGAAGATCTCTAAGATTGTAATTACATTGTGTCACCACGGCTCTGAGGAAAAGGTAGGTGACATTTAAAGCTTCAGTCAAGGTGATTATGCAGTAATCTTGGAGAGGGAGTATGTAATTTCAATTTAATAAGCAGAAATATAATCAATGAAATGGGTTGGGAGGTGGACCATGTGATCAGAAAAAGCAATGAAGCATCACCAAGTATTGTCCAGGGAAGAAAAATAACTTGTTTAAGGGGACTTGAGAATTATGGTTATCTTGACAAAGCCTGGTGGCATGGTAGTTAAGAGCTATGGCTGCTAATTAAAAGGCTGGAAGTTGAAATCCACCAGGTGTTCCTTGGAAACTCTGTGGGGCAGTTCTACTCTATCCCATAGGGTCACTATGAATTGGAATCAATGTAACGGGTTTGGTTTTGACAAAGCCATCCCCATAGATTGTGACTAAACTTAAAACTGCCTTACCTGAGAGAAACTTTTTTAAGTTCACATAACTCTCTTTGTTTAATGCTCACAAGCAGCCTTAGGAACACTGACTTACCCTAAGGCAGTGGTTCTCAGCGGGGGTCTGTTTTTCTCCGAGGGACGTTTGGCAGTAGCTGGAGTCAGTTTTGGTTGTCACAGCTGAGGCAGGTGGATTGGCAAGCAGTTAGAAATACTGCTAAACATCCCACAATGCTCAGGACAGTCCCTCACAGTACAGAATTATCTGGATCTTAGGAGGTCATAGCTGGTTGACAAACCTTGCTCTACTGTAAGAGGTATTCTCAACCAAAGAGAGTAAAACAGAAAGAGGGAGCATGTTTCAGGGTCCAACCCCTGTTGGCAGGAGGCCTTTAGGAGCAGAGAGTTAGTCTCTGGCTAACAACCTCAAGGAACTAAACTCAGCCAACAACTAGAATGAGCTTGGAAGCAGATTTTTCCCCAGGTCTACAGCTAAGACCTCAGCCCAACCGATACTTTGATTTCAGTCTTGTAATGCCCTGAGCAGGGAATCCAGCTACACTGTGTCACAATTTTGACCTACAGAAATGTGAGCTAATAAATGAGCATTGTTTTAAGTCACTAAATTTGTGACAATTTGTTATGCAGCCATAGAAAGCTAATACACAACTCTAAGGAACCCATACCGTAGTCTGGCAGATTCCAACATACCCAGTTAGATTGCAACTTCCCGGCAGGAGAACCCATGTGTTCACCATTATATTTCTCAGCACCCACATAGTCAGGAACACAGTAGCCTTCAATAAATATTTGTTGACTCACTGAATTTCCTTGGCTTCATTTTTCTTCTTTATTTTCAAGGAACACATCGAAATTTTGTGTACACACACATAAACTATATTTACACAATCTGTGAACTTGTTTAATGTGAACCTGACTCAAAGAGTTGGGTACATGCTTATTGTGCCTATAAATATAGGTTTCTGGTTAGATAAGGTAGGGTCAAAGCCCTGGACAGAGTGAATTAACCATGGCAAAAGTCAGTTTGTGGCAGAAGTGACCAGCTGGGATTCAAGGCTTAACTGGGTTCATTAGATGACGTAACTATTAAGAGCTTCTGAGGGCTCCATTATTTAAAACCTTAAGATAGCTACTTGATAACAAATAGAATCCTCTCCCCAATCCAAACTTCTGTTTCCTTCACATAAAATGCTAGTGCATGCTAATTTATTCCTGTAAATCTTCTTAGCAAATGTGAAATGTGCAGTTCCACTATATGTGAATTTCAAATAACTACTAGTTCAGGCTCATTGGAAAAAGTAGGATTTGACAAGTTGACTAGAAAAGGGAAGGGATGAAGAAAGCAGAAAGTAAATATAATTTTATTTTTTATTTTATTGTGGAGAGATTTACATGAAGATGAAATGGAGTAAACTTGACTATTAGAAGTATCATCTAGCATTGGCAGAGGTTGGGAATAGAGATTGGGTAAGAATGGTAGTGTGAGCTTTGGCATGTTGTCACCACGGATAGGGTGAGGCTACGTAACACTCTGTTTTGGAGAAAGAAATAGGAAAATTGCAATTCAGTAATATTTAATAGGGTAAATATTAGTAACTGATGTTGTTTTTATCATTGTATCCTGGGAAGAAGATTCAAGAACATGTTCTAGTAAACAGAACCCAATAATTCCAACTCATTAAATCTAAAAAAGTTTTGAAGATTTGGATAGAATATTAAAGAGAACAATCATAATAATAGCATCTACTATTTACTGAGAATTTACCATGTGCATTATTCTGTATACTTTAGACAAAATTACACATTAATTCCTCATGACTATCCTATGAAGACAGAGTCCCTGGGTGGCGAAAACATTTAAAGCACTTGACTATTAGCTGGAAGATTGGCGGTCCAAACCTATCCAAAGGCACCTCAGAAGAGAGGCCTGGTGATCTTCTCCCAAAAGGTAATAGCCTTGAGAACCCTATGGAGCAGTTCTACTCTGCACACATGTGGTCTCCATAACTTGGAATCAACTCAACAGCAATTAACAGTAACAACAACATCCTATAAACTAGATAATATTTTTATACCCTTTTCTCAGAATAGGCAATTTAGGCACATAGAAGGTAAGTAATTTACCAAAAGCCACCAGCTGGCAAGTGTGAGGATTACAGCCAGGGTTTGAATCTTTCTTATTTGGGTTATGCAATAGGCTTTAAAGTGATATTTTGGCCTATCTATCGTGGTGCAGTGGTTAAGAGCTATGGCTGCTTACCAAAAGATTGGCAGTTCGAAGCCATTAGGCATTCCTTGGAAACCCTATGGGGCTATTCTACTCTGTTCTATAGGTCGCTATCAGTTGGAATTGAAGGCAAAGGGTTTTGTTTGGTATCAGTTAAGATGCCTTCAGCTATTGTAGCAAAAGTTCTGACTCAAACTGGTTTAAATAACAAGGATATATATCGTTTTACATAAACAGAATTCTACAGAAACAATGAGCTTCATCAGGGTATCAGCAGCAGCTTGATGCTATTATCGTGGATTCTGGTTTTTTTTTTTTTCATGCCTTAACTCTGACAACTTTAGTGTTTCCACTTTGCTGTCAAGCCTGTTTCCTTCACTTTTGCAAGATGACTACCACAGGTTTATATGTCATATCCAGACTCAAAAATGCCCAGAAGAAGAAAGTAAACAACCTCTTTGTCTCCTTCTTAGGAGTGAGGAAACTACTGAGAAAACCCCAGTTAGCCTCTCCTTAAGTCTCATTGGCTACTATTGAGTCTCACATCTTTTTCCTGGTGCCTGAGATACCAAACACCCGTTCCCATCGAGTTGATTCTGACTCATAGCAACCCTACAGGACAGAGTAGAACTGCCCTGTAGGGCAGCTGGTAGATTTCAACTGCTGACTTCTTGGTTAGCAGCCAAATGCTTAACCATGATAGGGAAGAATTTTGCTCCTTCAGTGAAGTATATGAAGATGAGTATGGCTGGAGAAAAATGAAAGAGGAAAAATGAAATAAAGCTGTAAAGGGGTGGGTGAATGTCACATAATGTCATACAGACTTTACTTTTCATTCTAAATTCAATGGAAGGGGTTGTGTTAGGGAATGGATTAGAGGGAGCCAGGCATAGAATTGGGTAGACCAGTTGGAAAATTCTAATCTAGGAAAAAAATGATGATGGTTGGAAATAGGAGGCAGGCAGTGGAGATGGATTTTAAGTGGATGGATTATAAATGTATCTCACGCACAGAAACTAAAGGAATAGATGGTTGTTTACAGGGAAGAAGAAGAGGGAGGCTTCAGAGAAGACTTTGAGGTCTCTAGAATGAGCATCTTGGGAGATGGAGGTGTAATTTACTGAGATGGTTAACAATAGAGGAATGATCTTTGGGGGACAGCAATGTTGAAGATCAAGGGGTTCATTTTAAACGTATTATGCTTGAATATGCAAGTAGATATTTCAAGTAAGCTGTTGTTTATATAGGTCGAAAGTTCCAAAGACAAGTACACTTTAGAAATATGTAATATGGGAGTTGTTTACATATAGATGATATCCAAAGTCACAGGAGACGATGAAAGCATGCAGGGAGTGCAAGGGAGAGTACGAATGAAGAGAAACCAGGGCAGTGGCCTGCTGAACACCAGTTAGCAAAGAAGGTGTTGATAAAAAAAAAAAGTGACGAGTAGACAGAGAAATAAAGAAAACATCAAGAGTGTATCATGGGAGGTGGAGCCAAGATGGCGGAATAGACAGACGCTTCTAGTGAGCCCTCTTTACAACAAAGACCTGAAAAAACAAGTGAAAAGAGTATATTTGTGACAAGCTGGGACCCCTGAGCTTCAAAGGCAAGCTTAGAAAAGGAGCTGAGGGGCAGGGGGAGGAAGAGACTGTTCAGAAGCGGAGAGGAGTCACCAGATCTGAATCATGGGGAGCCCTCAGGCACCATTCCCGGAGCGGTGGCTGCAGGCTGGTACTAGAGTTCGGCCGCAGTTTCCTCAGGGAGAAGCAACCAGCTACACAGTCTACTCACACCTCCAGAACCAGAGAAGAACGGTGCTCTCAGCAAAAGCTAAGCACTTGCGTATATTGTACCATGCCCGCCCCCCCCCCCCCAAGCAGGCTTCATTGGCTGAATTCCCTGAGCCTCAGACAGGCAATGCTGAGCACATAGAGCCATCCTCCCAGCCTTGGAGAAGGAAAAAATTTGCTTTTGGGGGAAAAGATAATTTGCCAGCTCCACTAAACAGGGGAGCTCAGGACAGAAGTGGCTCCTGTCCAGGCATAAATGGACCATGGACTTTGAGCACCTTTCCCTTCTGCATGGACCTGTGTGGGCCTATTTTGGGAGATTAGGCCCTTGTTGGCAGACTCTAACCGTTTTAGCTGTGTGGTGGAGAGGTGGATGTTTGATGTTTGACATTGCATATTAAACAAGGTCCTCACCTACCCATATCAGGGACCTAAGGACTCCACTCAGGTCACCCAGCCACCCGCAACAGGGGTCCAAAGATAACTGGTACCTTCCAGTCCTTAAAACCAAAAACTTTGGGTGCCCATGGTCCTTCCACAGAGCCCACTCACCTGCACGCTCTAGGGAACAGGGACACTCTTTCCTCAGAGACACTCAGGGTTCAGTTCTTAGCCCCCTGCCTTGTTCAGAGCATGACCCCCTGCTGCAATCAGATACCGGTGCATACACCAATCACCCCTGCCCCTCTAAGACTGTAGGACAGAGGCTTTACCACACGCTTGATGATCAGCTACCTGGACACGTGAGCTGAATTCATACAAGAAAAGCGAAGGGACTTCTAGACTGATATACCTGATAACAGCTCTAGCCAGCTGGGGACAGGACGTCAAAGCTCCAAAGGCAAAAATAATCAAGCTAGCTCACTCAAGCAACCCATTTAGGTATATCGAAACAAAACAAAGCAAGAAGCTATGACACAGTAAGCAAGCATAAACTAATACAATAACTTATAGATGGCTCAGAGACAACAGTCAATATCAAGTCACATTAAGAAACAGACTATGATCACCTCAACAAGTTCTCAAAACAAAGAATCCAGGGATCTTCTAGATGAAAGTGCAGTCCTGGAATTACCAGAGCCAGAATACAAAAAATTAATATACAGAACCCTTCCAGACATCAGGAAGGAAATGAGGCAATATGCAGAACAAACCAAGGAACACACAGATAAAAAAATTGAAGAAATTAGAAACATTATTCAGGAACATAATGAAAAATTTAATAAGCTGGAAAAATCCATAGACAGACAGCAATCAGAAATTCAGAAGATTAACAATAAAATTACAGAAATAGACAACTCAATAGAAAGTCAGAGGAGCAGAATTGAGCAAGTAGAAGCCAGAATTTCTGAACTCAAAGATAAATCACTTGGCACTAACATATTTGAAGAAAAATCAGATAAAATAATTTTTAAAAATGAAGAAAACTTAAGAATCAACTGGGACTCTATCAATAGAAATAACCTACAAGTGATTGGAGCACCAGAACAGGGAGGGATAACAGAAAATACAGAGAGAATTTTTGAAGATTTGTTGGCAGAAAACTTCCCTGATATCATGACAGATGAGAAAATATCTATCCAAGATGATCATCAAACTCCACGTAAGGTAGATGTTAAGAAAAAGTCACCAAGACGTATTATAATCAAGTTTGCCAAAACCAAAGATAAAAACAGAATTTTAAGAGCAACTAGGGATAAACAAAAAGTCACCTACGAAGGAGAGTCAATAAGAATAAGCTTGCACTACTTGGCAGAAACCATGCAGGCAATAAGGCAAAGGGATGACATATTTAAAAAATTGAAGGAAAAAAATTGCCAACCAAGAATCACATATCCAGCAAAACTGTCTCTTAAGTATGAAGGTGAAATTAGGACATTTCCAGACAAACAGATAAAGGAATTCGTAAAAACCAAACCAAAACTACAAGAAATACTAAAGGGAGTTCTTTGGTTAGAAAATCAATAATAGCAGGTATGATCCCAAGACTAGAACCCTGGGCAGAGCAATCAGAAGTCAACCCAGACAGGGAAATCAAAAAAACAAAGCAAGATTAAAAAAAAAAGCTCAAAACAGGGTAACAGTGATGTTATTACATAAAAGAAGACAACATTAAAACAATAAACAGGGACTAAGAAATGTAATCATACACTTTCCTTATGGAGAGGAAGATACAGCAATACAAAGAAATACAAGCTAGGTTTAAACTTAGAAAAATAGGGGTAAATAATAAGGTAACTGCAAAGGAGACAAACTATCCTACTCATCAAAATAAGACACAAGAAATAAATAGAGAATCAGCAGGAACAAAATCAACAACAACGAATATGAGGAAAGGGCAATATATAAACTACTCAGCACATAAAATTAAGTGGGATAAAGAAACTGTCAACAGCACACAAAAAAAGACATCAAAATGATAACATTAAATTCATACCTACCCATAATTATGCTGAATGTAAATGGGCTAAATTCACCAATAAAGAGACAGAGAGTGGCAGAATGGATTAAAAAACAAGATCCGTCTATATGCTGCCTACAAAAGACACACCTTACACTTAGAGACACAAACAAACTAAAACTCAAAGGATGCAAAAAAGCATAACAAGCAAACAGCAATCAAAAAAGAGCAGGAGTAGCAATATTAATTTCTGACAAAATAGACTTTAAAGTTAAATCCATCAGAAAGGATAAGGAAGGACACTATATAATGATTAAAGGGACAATACACCAAGAAGATATAACCATATGAAATATTTATGGACCCAATGATGGGCTGCAAGATACATAAAACAAACTCTATCAGCATTGAAAAGTGCGATAGACAGCTCTACAATAATAGTAGGAGACTTCAACACACCACTTTTGGTGAAGGACAGGACATCCAGAAAGAAGCTTGATAAAGGCACAGAAGGTCTAAATGACACAATCAACCAACTTGACCTCATAGACATATAAAGAACACTCCACCAAACAGCAACCAAGAATACTTTCTTTTCTACTGCACATGGAACATTCTCTAGAATAGACCACATATTAGATCATAAAGCAAGCCTTAGCAGAATCCAAAATACTGAAATATTACAAAGCATCTTCTCTGAGCATAAGGCCGTAAAAGAGGAAATCAATAACAGAAAAAGCAGGGAAAAGAAATCAAACACTTGGAACCTGAACAATACCCTGCTCAAAAAAGACTGGATTATAGAAGACATTGAGGATGGAATAAAGAAATTCAGAGAATCCAATGGAAATGAAAACACTTCCTATCAAAAGCTTTGGGACACAGGGAAAGCAGTGCTGAGAGGCCAATTTATATCAATAAATACACACATACAAAAAGAAGAAATGGCCAAAGTCAAAGAATTATCCCTACAACTTGAACAAATAGAAAGAGAGGAACAAAAGAAACCCTTAGGCACCAGAAGAAAACAAATAATAAATATTAGAGCAGAACTAAATGAAATAGAAAACAGAATAACAATTGAAAGAATTAACTAGACCAAAAGCTGGTTGTTCGAAAAAATCAACAAAACTGATAAACCATTGGCCAAACTGACAAAAGAAAAACAGGAGAGAAAGCAAATAACCAGAATAAGAAATAAGATGGGCAATATTACAACAGACCCAACTGAAATTAAAAGAATCATATCAGATCATTAGGAAAAATTATACTCTAACAAATTTGAAAACCTAGAAGAAATGGATGAATTCCTAGAAACACACTACCTACCTAAGCTAACACAAACACAGGTAGAACAACTAAATAGACCCGTAACAAAAGAAGAGATTGAAAAGGTAATCAAAAAATTCCCAACAAAAAAAGCCCTGGCCCGGATGGCTTCACTGCAGAGTTCTACCAAGCTTTCAGAGAAGAGTTAACACCACTACTACTAAAGGTATTTCAGAGCATAGAAAAGGAAGGAATACCCCAAAACTCATTCTATGAAGCCAGCATATCCCTGATACCAAAACCAGGTAAAGACACCACAAAAAAAGAAAATTACAGACCTATATCCCTCATGAACTTAGATGCAAAAATCCTCAACAAAATTCTAGCCAATAGTATTCAACAACATATCAAAAAAATAATCCACCATGACCAAGTGGGATTCATACCAGCTATGCAGGGATGGTTTTTATGCAGGGGTGGTTCAACATTAGAAAAACAATTAACATAATCCATCACAAAAATAAAAGACAAGAATCACATGATTTTATCAATTGATGCAGAAAAGGCATTTGACAAAGTTCAACATCAATTCATGATAAAAACTCTCCGCAAAATAGGAATAGAAGGGAAATTCCTCAACATAATAAAGGGCATTTTTACAAAGCCAACAGCCAGTATCATCCTAAATGGACAGCCTGAAAGCATTTCCCTTGAGAAAGGGAGCCAGACAAGAATGCCCTTTATCATGTGCTTTTATTCAAAACTGTGCTGGAGGTCCTAGCCAGAGCAATTAGGCTAGATAAAGAAATAATGGGCATCCAGACTGGCAAAGAAGAAGTAAAAGCATCTCTATTTGCAGATGACATGATCTTATACAGAGAAAACTCTAAAGAAACCTCAAGAAAACTACTGAAACTAATAGGAGAGTTCAGCAGGGTATCAGGAAACAAGATAAACATACAAAAATCAGTTTGATTCCTCTATGCTAACATAAAGAATGTTGAAGAGGAAATCACCAAATCAATGCCAGGAAGATAAAATACTTAGGAATAAATCTTACCAGAGATGTAAAAGACTTATAAAAAGAAAACTACAGTACACTTCTGCAAGAAACCAAAAGAGACCTACATAAGTGGAAAAACATACCTTGCTCATGGATAGAAAGACTTAACATTATAAAAATGGCTATTCTACCAATAGCAGTCTATACATTTAATGCAATTCTGATCCAAATCCCAATGACATTCTTTAATGAGACGGAGAAACAAATTACCAACTGATATGGAAGGGAAAAAGGCCCTGGACAAGTAAAGCATTACTGAAAAAGAAGAACAAAATGGTAGGCCCTACTCTACCTGATTTTAGAACCTATTATACTGCCACAGTAGTCAAAATAGCCTGGTACTGGTACAACAGCAGATACATAGACCCATGGAACAGAATTGAGAATCCAGCCATAAATCCATCCACATATGAGCACTTGATATTTGACAAAGGCTCCAAAACAGTTAAATGGGGAAAAGACAGTCTTTTTAACAAATGATGCTGGCATAACTGGATATCCATCTGCAAAAAAATGAAACAAGACCCATACCTCACTCCATGCACAAAAACGAGCTCAAAATGGATCAAAGACCTAAATATAAAATCTAAAACGATAAAGATTATGGAAGAAAAAATGGTATAAACAGTATACAAAACATTATTAAGAATGCAGAAGAAAAACTAGTTAACTGAGAAAAAAAAAACTGAGAGCTCCTAAAAATCAAAGACTTCACCAAAAAAAAAAAAACTCCTAAAAATCAAACAAAGACTTCACCAAAAGAGTAAAAAGACTACTGACAGACTAGAAAAAATTTTTGCTATGACATTTACGATCAGCGCCTGACCTCTAAAATCTATGTATTATTGCAAAAACTCACCTACGAAAAGACAAATAACCCAATTAAAAAATGGGCAAAAGATATGAACAGACACTTCACTAAAGAAGACATTCAGGCAGCTAACAGATACATGAGGAAATGCTCACGATCATTAAAAAAAAAAAAGATCATTAGGCATTGAGAAATGCAAATCAAAACTACAATGAGATTTCATCTCACTCCAACAAGGCTGGCATTAATCCAAAAAACACAGAATAATAAAATTTGGAGAGGCTGTGGAGAGATTGGAACACTTGTGCACTGCTGGTGGGAATGTAAAATGGTACAACCACTTTGGAAATCGATTTGGCACTTCTTTAAAAAGCTAGAAATAAAACTACCATACGATCCAGCAATTCCACTCCTTGGAATATATCCTAGAGAAATAAGAGCCTTTACACAAACAGATACATGCATGCCCATGTTTATTGCAGCGCTGTCTACAATAGCAAAAGGATGGAAGCAACCAAGGTGCCTATCAACAGATGAATGGATAGATAAATTATGGTATATTCATATAATGGAATACTATGCATCTATAAAGAACAGTGAGGAATCTGTGAAAGATTTCATAACATGGAGGAACGTAGAAACTTTATGTTGAGTGAAATTAGTCAGTTGCAAAAGGACAAATATTGTATAAGACCACTATTATAAGAACTTGAGAAATAGTTTAAACTGAGAAGAAAACATTTCTTTTGTGGTTACAATAGGAGGGAGGGAGGAGGGTGGGAGAGGGGTATTCACTAATTAGATAGTAGATAAGAACTACTTTAGGTGAAGGGAAAGACAACACACAATACAGGCGAGGTCAGCACAATTGGACTAAACCAAAAGCAAAGAAGTTTCCTGAATAAACTGAATGCTTCAAAGGCCAGCATAGCAGGGGCAGGGGTTTGGGGACCATGGTTTCACAGGACATCTAAGTCAATTGGCAGAATAAAATCTATTAAGAAAACATTCTGCATCCCACTTTCAAGAGTGGCATCTGAGGTCTTAAACACTAGCAAGCAGCCATCTAAGATGCATCAATGAGTCTCAACCCACCTGGATCAAAGGAGAATGAAGAACACCAAGGAAACAAGGTAATTACAAACCCAAGAGAGAGTAAGGGCCACATGAATCAGAGACTACCTCATCCTGAGACCAGAAGAACTAGATGGTGCCTGGCTACAACCGATGACTGTCCTGACAGGGAACACAACAGAGAGCCCCTGAGGGAGCAGGAGAGCAGTGGGATGCAGACCCCAAATTCTCATAAAAAGACCAGACTTAATGTTCTGGCTGAGACTAGAAGGACCCTGATGGTCATGGCCCCCAGACCTTCTGTTGTCCCAGGACAGGAACCATTCCCGATGCCAACTCTTCAGATATGGATTGGACTGGACAATGGGTTGGAGAGGGATGCTGGTGAGGAGTGAGCTTCTTGGATTAGGTGGACACTTGAGACTATGTTGGCATCTCCTGCCTGGAGGGGAGATGAGAGGGTGGAGGGGGTTAGAAGCTAGCGAAGGGACACGAAAAGAGAGAGTGGAGGGAGAGAGCAGGCTGTCTCATTAGGGGGAGAGTAATTCGGAGCGTGTAGCAAGGTGTATGTAAGTTTTTGTGTGAGAGACTGTCTTGATTTGTAAACTTTCACTTAAAGCACAATAAAAGTTATTAAAAAAAAGAGCATATCATGTTGCAGAAGGCAAAAAAAGGGTGTTTCATGGAGGAATAGGTCGACAACATAAAAAGAAACAGAGAGTGGGCAAGAGAGGAAGGGAGGAAGTAAGAAGAGAAAGAAAGGGGAGAGAGAGAGAAAACAATATTGACTTGTAGGTAATACAGAATCCATGGATATTATACATTTGAGGCCAATTAAAATTAGCTTACATTAGGGAGATGTGCACATCTAGAAGCACAAAGATGTCTAAGACAATGCCTTAGGACTGTCTTTTTTTCTGCCCAGCTTGGCATTACCTGAAGCTGTAAAATATTAGGAATCTGATAATTAAACATGTTTTGAAAGCTCTTTTGTGTTGATCTGTCTGCTTGCTTTTTATCTGAACTCTGTGCCCAATTCTTCTGTGTTGGAACATGCACTAGTGAAAATGTCCATTATTACCACAAATAATGAATTGGATGACTCATGAAGCCTGTGTCTTCAAAGTCAAACTTCCAGACGAAAAATTAAAATTTCCATCATCTGAATGTCTAGCATTGTGTGGACAATGCTCAACCCCAAGGAATGAGCAGCTAATGATGGGATTTTAGGTACCAGACACGAAGTAGGGGAGGATATTTTAAATAAGGTATGAGATCATCTCACATAGATAAAATTAAACTGGTATAATTTATTTTTTTTCCCAAAAGTATATTTCAACCTTGTTGCCGTCAAGTCAATTCTGGTTCATAGCAACCGTATAGGACAGAGTAGAACTGTTCCATAGGGTTTCTAAGGAGAAGCTGGTGGATTCAAACTGCCGACCTTTTGGTTAGCAGCTGTAGCTCTTAATACTTGTGCCACCAGGGCTCCAAAAGTGGATTAGGCTCTTAGAATTTCAAAGGATATGTCAATGATGTAAAAGAAGATGAAATGGATAATTTCATATAGAAAAATTTTGATAACCTTAATTTATCACCCTGAATGCTGTTGGTCCTCCTCGTCTACACTTCCCCACAGGGACTGGTCAAATTTCAGGCATTTTACTTACTCCCCACCCAGGAAGAGGAATGGCTGCACAGATTGGTCCACGATGCCAAAGGGGAAGAGCTTTTTCTGTACCTAAGGTTGGAGTGCTGTAGATGTGGCTTCCCTTTGGGAACTAGGAATAAAGAGCATCTTAGATGTTTAAATCATGGGCTATGGTGTCAGGGCAAACCCGAGTTCATATCACAGCTCTACTAGCTACTAGCTGAGCTGACTTGGATGATTATTTCACTCCAAGCCTCATTTACATTCCTACTTTTTTGATGGTAAAAGTGAGGATACAAAAGATTAACAGATTTTCCAAGAAAATACATACAATAAATGATGAAGCTGGCGCTTAAACTCACACGGAAGGAATTGCATGGCGATTTTATGACCTTGTATCAGAAATCACTTATGGCCACTTCCACCACAAGCTATTGGTCGAGGCCATCATAAAGTTCTAAGTTCAAGAAAGAGGTTTCTAAATATCAGAACATAAATAGAACATATTGAATGGAATCTTTTGTATTGACCATCTTTGGAAAATGTCATACACTTGTTGTTCACTCTGCCTAAATATGTTTTTCTTTTGTTTTTGTATTGCAGGCTCTTCAACATCATTTCAGTCTGCTGAAATGTTACCACCTCTGACAACTGTATCTAAAATAGTAATCTTTTATCTCCCAGCTTTCTTTATCCCTGCTTAATTAATGTATCATGTATCCTACCTGGTTTATCTGTCTATCTGTCTGTCTAGGATCGATCGATCGATCTATCTATCTATCTATCTATCTATCTATCTATCTATCTATCTATCTATCTATCTATCTATCTATCATCTATCTATCTATCTATCTATCTATCTATCTATCTATCTATCTATCTATCTATCTATCTATCATCTATCTATCTATCATCTATCTATCTATCTATCTATCTATCTATCTATCTATCTATCTATCTATCTACCATCTATCTAATCTCTCTCTCTACCTCTATCTATCTATCTATCTATCTATCTATCTATCTATCTATCTATCTATCTATCTATCTATCATCTATCTATCTATCTATCATCTACCTATCCATCTATCTATCCATCCATCTATCCATCCATCTATCCATCCATCTATCCATCTATCTATCCATCCATCCATCCATCCATCCATCCATCCATCCATCCATCCATCCATCCATCCATCCATCCATCCATCCATCCATCCATCCATCCATCCATCCATCCATCCATCTATCTATCTATCTATCTATCTCCTATCTATCTACCTACCTATTTACCTATCATCTATCTATCTATTGCTCTGGTTATCATCTTCTATCTATCTCTACTTATCTACCTGTCTTATTGTTTTTCTACTCCAGTAGAAGTAAACTCTACTATAGCTGGGACTTTGTCTTGTTCACCACCATGTTCCTGGACAAAGAACAATACTTGGCACAGAGCAGATGCTCGATAAATATTTGTTGCATAAATAAATGCATCAATAAATCACCTGACATCAATGAGGTTATCAGAGGATTTTGTTCTGGAGCTAGAGGCATTTAGACAGCAATAATACCACTGGGTAGTCAGAAGAGGAAAGTGCTAAAAGGGAAGGCTGCAAGGGCTGGTGGAGCCAGGTGTGAAAACCAAACCCCTCTGACTTCACAGTTTTCCTTGGGCCAGGTCTGATTCTCAAGATTGCCAAATCAATGTGTTCTGAGGAGGTTTACCAGCCTTTTCAAAATATGCAGAATTTAAAAAACAAGTCATGATACATCATTCCATTGCTTAAACTTGTTAACTCAGTGTTCATGTAACTAAGCTTTCATTTAATCTATAAATTTTATTGCACCAATTACACATTCTCAGAAATGCTTTTCCCATCCTTTGATTTGTTCTCCTTCATGACTCTAGATGGTGAAACCAGAGTTTGAGAATGTCACCTCACATTTTGCTTGACAAGGCATCAAGAGTTGTAGTTATTTATATAACGATCTTCAAACTGCCCTTGATAAGTTGCTAATATTTGTATTACCACATTATAGCTAAGCATTACTTGAAAAGACCTGTTATTCTCTCAAATAACAAAATTATCTTTCATCTTTAATAACTAGGTGCAGATTTCCGTCTAAGTCATTGCCATAAATTTAAATCTAACCGATAACTCCTAAATTATCTACTTCCAACTCAGACTTCTCAAAGGCAAGATTTATATATCTAATTAGTTACTGGACACTTTCACTTTGATGACTGACCAGCACCTCCAATTCAACATATCCAAAATTTATTTTATCACTGACCCTGGAAATCTTCTTCTCACTCTATATTCTCTCTCTTAGTGAATAGATAAGCCATGAGAGGCAGATTTTCCATGAAGCTTATCAAACTAAAACCTCTGGACCCTTCACTTGCATGGGCCCTTTCCAATGTTCTCATCTTATATTTTTCTATTATTTTTCATTATCAGGATGCATGCTTATTTGCTAAAGCCAATAAAAGGTGAGCATTCTATTTTAAATATATGATATGGTTTTAGTATCATGAACTAGTTGTCCTTAACAGAAAACTGGCACTGCTGAATGACATTTGCCTAAAAGAGAGGCAATAGTTCACTACTCTAAAATAAAAGCCATCACTTTTACTAATGTTTTACAATTTTTAACTATTTTACTACTAATAATTCCATTGAGCAAGTCACTTCATTCAGTTACTCAGTGACATTATTCAAATCTAAATGTTCCTTGGCTGTTTTGGTATTCCATCTTAATGTCCTAAGAGAGTGATTAGAGATACCATCTTTAATTTTTTTTTTCAGACTAAAGTTCTGGTCATGTTATATGATATAGAACTTTGTTTTGGAACAAATGCATATGTATCTTTTCGGGGATGTCTTGGTTCTACCTGAATTTATTCCTTCTGCTCATTTCTGGATAGATGGAGTTTTCTTATATCCAAACACTGTCCTAGATAATTAAGCTTTTCAATTTTCTCAAAAGACTATCAACCTCACCTACAATTTGGCTCAAGGCTTTAATATGAACTAGATAAACCAAATGGCTGCTCTTCAGATACTTGCCAGAAAGTATAATTCTAAATTTACTACTTTTCAATATTTGGCAAAGCCTTGGCTGGGAGAAACAATATTCATGGAGAAATCCGTCAAGTTTATGCAGCCCATCCAAAACCGAAACCCGTTGCCGTAGATTCTGACTCATAGTAACCCTATAGGACAGAGTAGCACTATCCCATGGGATTTTCAGGGCTGTGATCTTTAGGGAAGGAGACTACCACATCTTTCTTCTGTGGAGCCACTGGGGGGTTGAAATCACCAAGCTTGTGGTTAGCCGCTGAGCACTAACCACTGCACCACCAGGACTCCTTCTATTCTCTTAAGTTTCCTAAAAACAATACTTAGATTGGAGCCCCTGGGTAATATAAATGGTTAAGCACTGACTATAAGTTAAAAGGATGGGGTTTGAACTGGTGCCTCTGAAGACAGGCCTGGTGGTCTGCTTCCCAAATGTTACCACCTTGAAAACCCTATGGAATGGTTCTGCTCTCACATACAGGGTTGTCATAAGTTGGAATTGACTCAACAGCAACTAATAACAACAAGAACATACTTAGATTATGCCAGACTATCAGAGAACTGAGTATGTAGCGTATAACTCATTTTTATTAAGTTGTTTTTGGAATGATATTTTTGTCCTAAATACAGAGATATTATTAGAAACACCTCTATAAAAGTTTTTATTTGGTTCACTCAAAGGCTGCTCATGATGACACTGCTCATTATGTTAGACTAGGAGTTGTCTAGATTTCCTCCCTTCCTTCTCAAGGAAATATGTTTTTATAGGGTTCAGAATAATAAGAGCGTTTGTTTTTAATATTTTCTGAGAATGATCATGGCTGAATCATCGATCTCTCTTAGATTAAATGGTTGGGGTGTTCTGTAGATCTATTCTATGCTGGTCTAGTTTGGCACAGCCTTTATCTCACTCTTGGAGGGAGAATACTCTGGGCCATAACTGCTTACCTGTTCTGATTCATTCCTTAAATCATTTATTCAGGAAATATTTATTTAGCCCTTCCTGTATGTTTGCGGTGGCATAGTGGTTAATTGCTATGGCTGTTAACCAAAAGGTCGGCAGCTTGAATCCACCAGGATCTCTTTGGAAACTCTATGGGCCAGTTCTACTCTGTCCTACAGGGTCGCTATGAGTTGGAATCAGCTTGACAGCAGTGGGTTTGGTTTTTGGTTTTCTATATGCTTGGCATTCTTCAAGTCATTGAGGACATGTCAGTGTAAAACAAGTCTCTACCTTCATAAATCTCTAGTCCTAATAAAGTGTAAGATTGCTCTTGGCTTCCTTTATATGAGACTCTTCGGGAAGCTGTGATGGCTAAGTCTGTGTGTCGACTTGGCTGGGCCATGATCCTTAGTGGTTGGGCAGTTAGGATGTAGTATGGCAGCTATGTGATGACGTAATCACCTCCATAACAAGATCTGATTTAATATAATCACCTTCATGATGAGATCTCCTATGAGCAGCCAATCAGCTGAAAGAAAGGGAGTTTCCTTGTGAGTGTGGCTTGCCTTCAGTACGTGTGGTCTTTCCGGCAAAGCTCGCTGACTTTGCTCCATCTGGATCCTGAAGCTGGCTCCTGTTCATCTGACCTCTGTCTCTCAGAACCTGAGATAGCAGCTTATCTGCTGATCTTGGGATTCATCAGCCTCTGAAGACTGTGAGCCAGAGGCCGGCTACCTGACCTGCCTATCCTGGGTTCACCAGCTCCTGAAGCTCTGTATGTCAGGAGAAGCCTTCAGACTGACCCACGGACTTGGGACTTTCTAGCCTCTATACAACCACGTGTGAGCCATTTCCTAGATATAAATCTCATTCTCTCTCTCTCTATATATATATGCAGGCTTCACTGGTTTTGCTTCTCTAGAGAACCCAGCCTAAGACAGAGGCATACTTTCAAATTTTAGTACCAGGACTGGTTATCCCCAGATCAACTTGTTTACTGTATGCATATAATAAATTATTGGCTCCTAGTAGTTTTTTTTTTTAGTAGGAGGCTTTAGCTGGTAATTATGAGTGCATGAGATCCTTTTTGTCTTCTATCTCATTTCAGGTTCCATTTTGTGTCCCTGCCCTTATTTTCCCTTTGCCTTATTTTAATAGTACTTATAATTTCTTATGGCACTATACCGTACATGTCTTTGTCAGAGTCTAAAATCTTTTTTAAGAGCAAATTTGAGTACAAAACATAAAAGCATGCAAATAAGTAAAAATGCTCACTTCCTCGCCCCTTAGTTTTCTCTCTCTAATCCATCTACCAGAAGCAACTTTCTAAAATGCCACTTCCATCATACTATAAACTTTCTAATGCAGTTTGGTGGATCCCCAAATAGGCACTTCATGATCTTCCCTTGCTGAGCTGCTTCATTTTGGCTATATATTTCCCACAACATAAGTTCCTACTTTGTCGAATGATTTGTAGATTCCCATGAGTGCGTTGTTCTCTCTCACCTCTGAAGATTCCTTGGTTAAAAGGGCCCATCCCCTCCACACCCTCTCACCTGGCTTGCTCCTATTCGCCCAGTGTCTTCTTCACTGGGAAGCCTTACCTGCTGCCCCAGGCTGAGTCAGGTGCCCCTCCTTTGGTTGTCATAGCACTCTTTGCTTATGTCTGCCCTGCACTTATCTCATTGTATTATAAGTGTTAATTTGCCTGTTCTTGTCTGTCCCTGATGGCATAGTAGTTAAGAATTATGGCTGCTAACCAAAAGGTCGGCAGTTTGAATCTACCAGCTGCTCCTTTGAAACTCTATGGGGCAGTTCTAATCTGTCCTACAGGGTGCTATGAATTGGAATCAACTACACAGCAACCAGCTTTTTTTTTTTTGGTCTGTCCCTAAACTGTGACCTTCTTTCATCTGTATGCCCGCAGATCCAAGTACAGTGCCCCACAGAAAGTGTTCAGTAACAGTTGGCTGAATGACTCAGGGAAGGAGGGATGGATTTGCAAAGATGCCTAGAAACTGGCTTACTTCCATAAGTGATCCTTATTTCTCTGCAAGTCGAAAATGCCCTCAGATTTGCTCAGAACTTTTCAGGCCAAAACTGTGGATAACATGAATCTTTTTTATAGTTCTACCTCTTGGAAGTTGGTTCAAAAAGACAAGAGGACCCTCGAGAGAAGTCTGTTGCTTTCTTGTAAATTTTGCATTTTCTTTTCTTAGATTATGGTCATGTTGACTAGCACTAAGCCTAGCACACAGCTAATGCTCAATAAAAGTTGGTTAAATAAAACCAAACACACTAAATTCATTGCCATTGAGTCAATTCTAACTCATGGTGACCCCACGTGTTACAGAGTAGAACTGAGTTTCGTAGGGTTTTCTTGCCTGTAATCTTTACAGGAGCAGACTGATAGGTCTTTCTTCCATATTACTGCTGAGTGGGTTTGAACCGACAACCTTTTGGTTAGTAGCCAAGTGCAAGCCATTTGTACCACCCAGGGACCTTATTGGTTAAATAATTAATGGTTGAATGAATGACTGACTGAACAAAGGGGTGTAGAATTTTTGCCTACATGGTATTTTTGTTGTTATTGTTAGCTGCCATTGAGTCTATTTCAACTCATAGCGACCCTTTGTGTGCAGAGCAGAACGGCTCCATAGGGCTTCCAAGGCTGTCGCCTTTCGGAAGCAAATCAGCGGGCCTGTCTTCCAAGGCACCTCTGGGTGGGTTTGATAGCTGGTCTTACAGTAAGCAGAACTGATTGTTGTCTGGTGCTTGATGCTCTCTTCTCTACCCCAACGCCATCAGTAATGACTGACGTTTTTGGGTTAAGGATTAAGAGTAAGACTGCAGCAATGGTATAATACTGAGTGGCCTTATGTAAAAAAATGATTTGTTTACTTTCTTTGTGAGTACAGTGCAGGTCCCATTCATTGCAGTACCAAGAGAGGTGGGGGTGGGGTTGAAACATGGGGAGGAGGAGTCTGAAATAGGACAAACATCCGGACAGTGGAAGCCAACCACTAAACCAAGCTTCCTCACCTTTGCCTAGAACCCAAAAAAAAAAAAAACCCAAAACCAAACCCGTTGCCATCCAGTCGATTCTGACTCATAGAGACCCTTTTGGATAGCAGGCAAGCTCTTAACCACTGAGCCACCTTGTCACAGTGGATAAGTGTTTGGCTGATAACCAAAAGGTTAGCAGTTAGAATCTACCAGCTACTCCTTGGAAACCCTATAGAGTAGTTCTATTCTGTCCTATAGGGTCGCTGTGAGCCAGAATTGACTCGATGGTAATGAGTTTTTTTTTTTTTTTTTTTTTGCCTAGAACAGGTCCTGCTAAATCAAAACCTCATTATTTCCTTCTCAGCACCTCTCTGTTTTTTCTTCCAAATATTTTCTCAGGACCTATCGTCTGCCAGGTATTGTAGAGATACAAGAGATGGAATAGAGAGCAAAATAACTATTTTTTTCATAGAGTTACAGTCTAGTGACAAAGGCTGATAATAGAGTAAGTAATAACACACGTTGTGGTGAATGCTATTAAGGGATGTTTTTAGGAGTATGGGAGAATATTAAAAATATCTAATTTGGCTTCCAAAACTCCTGTGGTTCTGAGGTTGGCTCTCCAAGTTTTCGTTAGTGATTTGAATAAGGGCACCCTCGAAAAAGTTTTTGTGTCTTCATAGAAGGTTGAAAATACATAAACAGTTCTAATGACTGAAATGTGCTGGCTCCCCTACAGTTTTCTCAAGTTCTGTCTAGACTCAACCATTGTTCATTGATTGAGAGTGTCAAAAATTCTCATGTAAGTCAAGTGCCTGACTTGAACACATCAAAACATTTGCTGTCAGGAAATTCCCCAAATACTACATTTCACTTTTTAGAGGTAAGAATAAGGGCAGGTTTATGTGCAAATATGAAATCATTTTTTAAATTATCTATTCTGTTAAGTTCCCTGAAAGCAGCACGACCAAGACCTGAATAGTGCTCTGAGCATTTACCAAACCAACCCAGAATATGAAAACTGCATGGTCACTTCTGAGAATTGAAAATCCCAACATGATTTAAAGGATTCTTGGAAGCTCAAAGCTTGATAAAACTGGTATTGGTTTAAAGCTTTTCATGAATCAGCTCTGGGTGTGTAAAACAGGTTTATCAAGATTCTAAAACTTGATTTTTTGGTCTTTGTTGAAAGCAAACTCAGCCTGAGACAAAGTGATATGCTATCTCAATAGAGGAAGCGTAATTTTTGCTTTGGTTACCATTTTTTTATCTTATCAACAGCTATTACATGTCTTCCTATAAACTATGAAGTTAAAAGTAGTATAAACTAAATGAGCCACATGGACATTTGATCTTCTTCTTAGGACAATATGTCATTGCCAAAGAAATTGACCAACTTGGAAAATTAAGGCCATTGCTGACATTCAAAAATAAATAAGAGCTAAACAAATACATATAAAATTACTTATGTAGCATTGCTTTACAAGAAATTTTAAAAAATGAACTAAAATTTTACTATTCAACAGATGGTGTTCTGGAGTGGAGATATAATCCTGGTGTGTGGGCTCAGCACAAGCCTCCATGAAAAGGAGAATTCATTCCTTACCTACTGCCTGTGAACTATTTTATATGAGGATTTACTAATTAAGGGTACTTGAGTTTGACTGCTCTTCAGGATTTAAAAATAAGTGAGGGGAGAGGACATTTCGAGCAGAAGAGTAGTGTTAAAAAATGTTCAATATGTTTGAGAGATTGAGGGTCATCAGTTAATCTGGAGCAGAGTTTCTTTTTTTAGAGTTGTGGCAAAAATGCCAGAAGGAAATTTAAGTTGATTCCAAAGTATAGAGATAAATATTTCTTCCCAAATAATAAAAGACGGTGGTTTACTTAGAAGCCAGCCACGGGGTAAAGTATCGATCTAGCAACCTCAAATCCTTTTTGGAAACGTGTGAGTTATCAACAACTAATATACACTTATTTATACAAGAAAACATATTGAATAGTCCTGATTCTTCAAAAAGCATTTTAATCTTATAAAAAATTAATGTTGTTGACATTTATCAAAATAATGCTATTTCCTGGACTCTGTACTGTATGCTTTACATTATTGCAATTAATCATCTCAGCAATTCTATGAAGGCACATTTTCTCCCTTAATTCTTAAAACAAGCCTGTGAGATACGAGCTGTCATCACCCTCATTTAACAGATGAAGACACTGAGCATCAGAGAGGTTCTGCAACTGCTCAAAATCATGGATGAAGGGCTTGGGACTGGGTCGAGCTTGACTCCAAAGCCCATGCTGGAACCACCACGCTTGTCTCAAATATGTTGCTGTTGTTGTTAGGTGCCGTTGAGTCGGTTCTGACTCACAGCGAACTTACAGGACAGAGTAGAACTGCCCTATAGGGTTTCCAAAGAGCGGCTGGTGGATTTGAACTGCTGACATTTTGGTTAACAGCTGAGCTCTTAACCACTATGACACCAGGGCTCCAGTCTCAAATATAGATAAATCCAATGAACTGTATAGGATATACATTGTCCAAAATCTAGACCAATGTGAGACACTATGCAGATACTTCAAAATTATCTGTCTGCTTGTATCAGCTATCTCAAGGTAACATATTTTCACTGAATAAAATAAAATTTCAGAGATCAAAATAAGTAACGATACCCAAAGACACCAAATGGAAGTGCTGGTGTTTCAATGTCAGTGGGTTGGTATTCTACAATTTGAGAGGTCTCAAAATTGTCATAGGAAATGTGAAATGATCCCCTTACTCCTTCCCAAACTCCCCTTAGGCTTCAGTATCACCTGACATTACAAAACCAACACTTCCATTTGTCAGTGGGTTGGTATTTAATAATTTGAAAGGTCACAAAATTGTTATAGGAAATGTAAAACGATTTCCTTACTCCTTTCTAAACTCCCCTTACCAAACCAAACCAAATCAAACCAAACCTATTGCCTATTGCTGTCCAGTCAATTCCAACTCATAGGGACCCTATAGGACAGAGTAGAACTGCCCCATAGGGTTTTCAAGGAGCAACTGGTGAGTTTGAACTGCTGACCTTTCAGTCAGCAGCCTAATGCTTAACCACTGTACCACCGGGGCTCCGAACTCCGCTTAGGCTTTGGCATCTATTGGTACTAGTTCAGCGGTTAACAGTACAAGCCTGGGAGTCAGATGGAAATAGTTCCCACAGCTTTGCTACTGTCTCTGGGTCACCACAGAAGAACTCTTTTCAGTTCTCTGAGTCTCAATTCTTCTTTTGTGGTATGAGGGTAATAAACTTTCCTTCAGAGTGTTGGTGTGGAATGAAATGTAAAGGTGTATAGAAAGTACCTTGTGCCATACCTGGCACAGAATTAATGTTCAATAAATGGTAGTGATTATTAGTCATTCTAGGCAAACCAGCATTCTTCCTAAGGGTAAAGAACTGTGAAAAGAGAACAATGAAATCAGAGTGGATTTCCTGTTCTCTGCCTTTTAAGTTTTTCATCAAAGGCAACACAATGCAGCAGAGTCTCTGAGAACAAGCCCGAGATTGAAGCCTCCTCTGATTAATGCAGTGCTTTTTTTTTGAGCACAAGCAAATAATCTGAAGGCTAAATTCATGCATGGCTTCACTTGAACCGAAGTGGTCAAGGATCTGCGCAGGCTCTGTGGAGCTGAAGAATTCAGGGATGTGGTTAACCTCAGGATATAACCTAAAACAAATTTAGAGACAAAGCGTCACAAGAAATAGGTTAAGTTTTGGCATTGTGAAGGCACCAGTGGCATATAAGCTTGTCTGACAATTGAGTTTACTTATGTAGGGATTATACTTGCATCCATTTAACAATTTCCCTTTCCACCGCTTGGAAAGCATCAGCTTAGCAACAGAATAATAAATTACCTTTTCCCCTTCGTAGACGTATAAATACAGGGGACCAGGAGTAAGGGCAGCGAGGGGAGTCGTTCTGCTGTGTACAGACCAGCAACACTATCGTATATTCCTGTGTCGCCTTAGAGATTGTCAGGCACATTCATGTACACTATCTCACTTTATTCTCGCATAGCAAAGAAGGAAACTGAGGCCCAGAGAGGTTAAATACCAGATCAAGGGCGCACACAATATTAAGTGGCAAACCCCCAGGTAGAAGTCTGATCTTGAACTCAGAATCAGCTTATTTTGCACCATACCACTGTGCCTGAGTAGAGGTACTCGTTAACTTTTATGCTGTGCTTTACAGTTTATAAGCCCTTCTACATACATAATCCTACTTGATTTTCACAGTATTTTGGAACCAGAAAAAGTCTTGTCCCCATTTTAAGGACCAGGAAATAACCTCAGATGATAAGGGGTAGATCTGGGAGTTGAACTTTGTGGCTTTAAAATGTCTTTCACTCATTGATTCATTCATTAATTTGACACATACATACTCAGTATCTCTTACATACCAGGGACTTCTCTAGACAATGAGAGCACAGTGGAGAATATGACAAATTCCTTGCCCTTATGGAGTTCAAATTCTAGTGGAAGAGATGAACAATAAACAAATGAACCAATGCGCATAAAATTCAATGTCAGATAAAGATATGAGGTATGAAGAAAAATAAAGAAGAGAAAGTGATGGTGATAAGAAGGAGGGTATTTTAGATAAAGTGGGCAGTCTTTCAAAGGTAAGATGTTTGAACAGAGACCTGAATGAAGTGTACATCCAGCCAGGAGAATGAGTTAAGGCTTTCCAGGAATGGGACTGTCAAGGCCAAAGGCTCTCCAGCTTGGTATGTTTGAGAAACCACAAGAGAACCAGGCAGGAGAAGGCTGAGCGAGCTGTATTGAGGGGAAGGAGATGAGTCTGGAGTGATAGACAAAGCACTGAATGAAGAAGAGCCTTGTCATTACTCTTTCCTTTATACCCTGGGTGTGTCATGACTTTTTTCTAAAGATCTCACTGCGTTGGAAAAAATAACTCAAGCATGATGGTCATAGGCCCTAGCAAGTTTCCTTTCACTACCAACTCATTTTTATTCTTATCCTTGATACAATTCTTTCAAGTCACTTCCTTTCTTACCAGCTCCTTTCACATCACCCAGAGCCAGTACAGCAGTAGTTACAGTAACATGAGTACTTTCATGTCGTGTGTAGCAATCTCATAAGCAACAGGGCACGCCTGTTGTGTTTTGTCTCTGTGGCTACTAGTCACGAGCAAACAGCTTTGAAGAGCAGAATGCTATATGGGGGAACTGAATTGGGTAACCCTGAGACTTATCTAATCTAAGGGAATAACTTAAAACAAAGTTGAATCTATGAAAATAAAGTCATTTATTAATGCCAGAGGAAAAGTATTGCAGGTGCACCATACATTTGTATTGATTTATTGGAAATCCAGATTTTCATGAGAAATTGCTAGTGACATCAACTTGATTATTTTGCCAACGGGTAGAAAGCAGACAGGAATCAGAGAATTACAGAGTTATACAACAGGCACTCAAATTACCTAGTAAACTTGGAATTAAACTCTTACCTATTTCTTTTGTTTAGGTCTTTTATTCTGTCCTGCTTGTGTTTAACGAATGTTGCAGGAGCGAAGGCCTTCTCTATCAACTAGCTCCGATGGCAGCACACCTACTAACAAGTGGATTGGGCAATATCAAATAAACCCCTCAGTGTCTTTGTGATGTAATCAGTTAGCTTCCAACTTTGACTTTTTAAGAAAACCAGATATCAGAAACTAAGAAGTAAGTAGCCAATAGACAATTTCCCTTGATATGGGGGTAGTTTAAAAAAAATAAAAACAAAACACTGTTGTTATGGAAAAGGAAATTATGTCTCCAAACCAATTAAACATGTCATGAATAACATGAAGATTTGCATTTCAACAGGTGACATGATTTCTTATTCTAGATTACTTTCAGAATTTGCTCTGAGTACAGGAAGCGATGGTCCATTTGAAACTTCAGGATGACCACATATAGTCGTTTACATCATTTGTAAATGACTACATAAAAATGACTATGTAAAAAGATTTCCTCAGAGAAATCTCAAATCCTTACATCCAAAGTTTCCTCTATAATCTATAATTTCCCCCCTTTTAAGCCCCCCTCCCCCAAAAAAGCAGGAAGAAATAACTGATATTCTAAGTGATGCTTTCTGGGTTTGTGACAGTAGTTCTGAAAGGCGATTACCAGCCATTGGACGTCTTAGCTGGGGCTTCTCTCCCCTTCCTTCAGCCCCTCTGACTGGCTAACTCAGAGCTGCACTTTCCTAAATGGTCTGGTCTGCCATCTAACCACAGCCTACAGTGCTTACTCTTTACCATTCATGCAACGTAATCAATATTTATGAGTGCACGTGAAATATAGGAGGGACACACTGGGTTAATCCCCATTCTCCCTCTTCTCCACAGCTACAACACCTCTTCAAAAAATCTTACACACCAGCCTTGCAGAACCTAAATACACTTTTTAAAAACAGCTAATCTGTTTTATTAAGGTAAAATTTGGATACAAATTTGTGTTTTAATAAAATTCTGAAGGTGCTTATCTTAAGGACCTCTGGGGTCAGTTACAAATAAATTCTTTAAAGTCAAAGAGCCACTTAGTTTTTGGTTTTCATACCACTTTCATGTGCCAAACTTCATTTGATTTCACGGGAACCCTGCCAGGCAGGTGTGAAAAGTATGCTCTTCCATTTTAAATGCAAGGTAACTGAGTTTCAGAAATTTTAAATAACGTTTACTGTTTCTTTTACCCCTAATCAGAAAGGCATGTACTCTCTTGATTTAAAATCTGCTTCCCTCCTCCGGCATTCATTTGAATTAAGCTAAGAGGTTAAGTGCTTGACTGGTGCCAAAAGATTGGCCTTTCGAACTTGCCCAGGAGTGCCTTGGAAGACAGGCCTCTTGGCTATCTGCTCCGAAAACGTCATGGCCTTGAAAACCCTATGGAACAGTTCTACTGAGCACATATGGGGTTGCCATGAGTCGGAATCAATTCAGGGGCAACTAACAACAGCAACAACAACAAAATTGGTGGCCATCTATAAAAAAGGTGAGTAATAGTATAGGAAAAGGAAGTCCCTGATTATAAAATAGTAATTATAGCCACGGTTTATTGAGCACTTACTACATACTGTGCAGTTTACGTACACTTCACTTGGATCTTATATTTGGTTTGTGATCATCAAGGCCCTTAAATAGCATAAGATGACATGACAGCCACTTGACAAATCCATTAAAGATAAGAAATTTTATGTGACCAAATTGACTTTGAATATATTCGAAAGGATAAAAAAATAAAATTTAACAGAATATTTGATAGGCCCTAGATTTTTTTTCTCTGAGTATAAAAGGAAGTTGTTTCAATAGCACCACTTGTTGCTGTTAGCGAAAGACCCATTCATCAACTATCAAGATTTTTGTTTATTATTATTGGAAACACATAAAGGTTTGACTTACATGAATTTTATGGCTATAAATCATACAATTTGACCCAGATTGTAGGTTATTTAAATCCCATTTATTGATGGCAAACGAAAGATTCAGTTAAGGCAGAGAACTGACTCCAAGTTGGTTTCCTATTACTAGCTGTTTTGAAGTTCTCTCAGTTTTTAGCAGTGTAATTTAAATGAGATATGAGTAGCTAGGATATGACAGAAAGGAGAAAAATAAAATCATGCAAAAGTAATTAAAAATTGAGAGGGAAAGATATCTATGCTATAAAAGAGAGTTTAAAGAGAGAATAACACAGCGGGTGAAGACTGGTAGCTGGAGCACCAAAATACACTTCATCCTTCTTCCTGGGAACAGAGTTGGGCCACATTTCCCAGCTTCACTTACAGTTAGATGTGGTTATATGGCCATTGTTGTTTTTGTTTTTTGTGTGCCGTCGAGTTTATTCCAACTCATAGTGACCCTACAGGACAGAGTAGAAGTGCCCCATATGGTTTGCAAGGAATGGTTGGTGGATTTGAACTGCCGACCTTTTGGTTAGCAGCCTGAGCTTTTAACCACTTCGCCATCAGGGCTCCAGTTAAATGGCTAAGATTATTCAACAGGAATTTTAGGAGAAGTGATAGAGGCCATTGTGCACCTTCTCCCTCCTGAAGACTGTAATGGAGAAGACCATGGCAATTTTAGAATTTTGGAAGCCAGGTGTTGAAAGTGGCAGAGTGTGCCTTAGCTTGGTTCCTTGAATGACTGCATGGAGCACAGACACAGCTAACTTAAAACCTCTGCCCAGGTCTGTTTCATAAGAAAAAAAAAAAAAAAAAAAACTTACACTATGTTAACTTATTGATTTATGATGTTAACTTAGCCTACTCTAACTAAGATACATTATGTTATTGGTTCATGGAAATTCAGTGTAAAAGGATAAAGACAGGGTGTTAAAAAGAAAACACTTTATAATAAAGTCAAGAAAAATATTAGATGCTTTTAAAACATTTAGTCATATTTGAAGAAAAAAACTAATGATAAAAAATCTGAATTAACATATACTGTGCAATGATGATACTTAGTTCCAGATTTACTCTTTAGAATAATATATCTCATTTAAATAAGTCAAATGTACTAACATCTTTAAAACTTCCAATAACTGCAAAAAGAGCAATAATAAAAATTTAGGAGGGAAATGTAGTGTTATGGATTGAATCGTGTCCCTCAAAAATATGTATTATAATTCCTAAGCAGTGGTGGTACAGTGGTTAAAGTGTTGGTCTGCTAACCAAAAGGGTGTTGGTTCAAATTCACCAGTCACTCCTTGGAAACCTTATGGGGCAGTTCTACTCTGTCCTGTAGGGTGACTATGCGTGGGAATCAACCCAATGGCAACGGGTTTTACCAGTGTCATGATCCTTCTTGGGAATGGGCTTTCTTTGTTATGCTAATGAGGCAAGATAACTTAGGGTAGGTCTTAAATCAATCTCTTTTGAGATATAAAAGAACAGATTAAGCAAGCCAGTAAGCGAGCAAAGATGGGGGAAGAGAAATGCCAAGCCACATGAAGATTACCTATGATCTGACACACAGAAGAGATAAGGACCTTCCTCCCAAGCTGACAGAGACAGGAAGCCTTCCCCTAGAGCTGGTACCCTGAATTTGGATTTCTACCCTCCTGAACTGCGAGAAAATAAATTTCTGTTTGTTAATGGCACCCACATGCGGTAGGTCTGCTATAGTAGCCCTAGATATCTAAGTTAGTTGCTGTGGAGCCAGCTCTGACTCATGGCAAACTCAAGTGTAACAGAATGCAACATTGCCTAATCCGTGACTTCCTCACAACCTTTGGTATGTCTGAGTTAATTTTTGCAGCCACTGCGTCAATCCATCTCCTGAAGGGTTTCCCTTGTTTTCATGGACCCCTTTTCTTTGCCAGACATGATGTCTGTCTTAGCTACCTAGTGCTACCATAACAGAAATACCACAAGTGGGTGTGGCTTTAGCAAACAAAGTTATTTTCTCACAGCTTAGGAGACTAGAAGTCTGAACTCAGGGTGCGAGCTCTAGGGGATAGCTTACTCTCTCTGTTGGCTCTAGAGAAAGGCCCTTATCTCTTTTCAGCTTCTGTTCCTTGGCTCCTTGGTGATCTTCATGTGGCATGGCATCTATCTTCGCCCATCTCTGCTTGCTTGCTTACTTACTTTCTTAATATGTTCTTCTATATCTTAAAAGAGATTGATTTAAGAGCTACCCTACACTAATCCTGCCTCATTAACATAACAAAGAAAACCCAGTCCCAATGGGATTATAACCACAGGTATAGGGGTTAGGATCTAACTCACAATTTTTTTGTGACACAATTCAATCCATGACAAGGTCCTTTTCTACAGATTGGTCTTTTCTGATGACGTGTCCAAAGTAAGCAAGATGAAGTCTCGGTATCATTGATTCTAAGGTGCATTCTGGCTTTACAAAATGAGTTAATCTTCAATTTAATGAACATCTCTAACTCTTGTCTACTGAGGAGAACTCTACCTTGCTCTACTGGCTACCTCTTGTGTAATAACAGACTGTCTTCTCTACCGAGCTAAGGATTCTAAATTGTCTACTGGCCTTCATATGCCTCAAATTTTTTATAACTAAAAGAATTCTTATTTAGAGCTTGATATTGACTGATAATTTTTACATGTGGATGTAAAAGAATAATTTTGGAGACATCTACTCTTGGAACTACTCCTCTCTATATTTGATTTTTACTAATTCTGTAGTTTTACAGACTTGACTTCTCTGCTTAATCCACATAAACTACTTCTGCTGAATTGAGCTCTAGAAAAATCAATCCTAGTCATGCATATAAACATATAGCTCATGACTGATGTAATTGGTCTCACTGAATTGTACAAGTGAAAAATGTTGAAATGGCAAATGTTGTTATCTACAGCTTTACAACAACAAAAAATATATGTCATCCTTAAGTAGAGGGTAACTCTAATATTAGCCAGATTTCTGGGGTATTTTCATATCATTTTACTCAGTCTGACATTTTTACGTGTGTTTAAAAGTTAAAGAAGACACAACGTCAACCAAAAAATGTATGTGTGGTTACACAAATATGGCTAGTCAAAAATTAAAGCAAAGACGAGAAGGTAAGGGGGCAGGAAAACTACAGCAGTGGAAGTGATATAACCAGAACGAAATGAGTGAGAATGATGACCCAATGTGAAAAATGCAACCAATATCACTGAATAATTTGCATAGAAATTGTTACGTGGGAACCTAAATTGCTATGTGAATGGTTACCTTAAACACGACAAAATATTATTTAAAAAAAAAAAAGCTAATGAAGATAAATATGATTTCCTCCACGATGGATCAAGAGAAGGTCTTAAAATAAAAAAACTCCAAAATACGGGCTTTCTTTTGGGAGTTATTATAATGTCAGAGAAAACATGTTTGCAATATTTCTAAATATAGAATAAAAAACATCCCCCCAATTCACTGGAGGGAAGAGAAATCCCAGCATAGTGATACAGGTACCAAAACACAAGATTTGACTACTTGGTGACTGAAGCCATGGAAGCAGTTGATAGGAAATATACAAGTTGACACTGTCCTGCCAGTCAGACAAAGTAAATCATCTGCCTTTAATAGCAGAACAGATTCCCACTGGATGCATCCTCCTTTGTTAAAAAAATGATGAAAGCTAATCATGTCTGTCCTCTGTGGACACACATGAGACCAAGCACTAGAAAAACACACATGCATAGAGAAAAATAATCAAATTTCTTAAAACACATACACACATCTGCATAAATTTCAGGAAGAGCTACCAGCTCTGCGGTAGTTAACTGAAGTGTTTCAATCGCCAGTCTTTGGCCAGGACCAGATAAGTTACTGGAGAAGAATGGAGGGGTTGACTTTTCTGCACAGGATATCAGTGAAGCTGCTGAATCAAAATCAGATTGTAAAAGTCAGTGTGAAGACAGGAAGCTGTAGTAAAGAATTTAAAAATAATGATTCCAGTATAAACAAAAAATCCAAAGGAAAATGTCAACGTGGTATGTTATTAAATATAGTAGTAATCATGAGTCATGTGAAATGCTCAACAGAACTGACCTTTGCTCCTTTTTCAGTTGCCAGTATAGGATGCATCATAAGCATTATCAAAATCCAAAAACAGGATATAGGAGAAATTGTATTCCCATATCCGTTTGAGGTCGATGTGTATTGAACCAGTGAAACATTGACATTGGAGCTTACAGAGATCTTAACAGCAGTCCAATCTGTTCATGATTACGGGTAAATAAATAATATGAGGCCCAAATAAGCCAACCGACTTGTCCAAGGTCACCACATCAAGTTCTGGCAGAACTGACTGAAAATTCACTTCTAGTCCAGGGATCTGTCCTCCTCATCTCATCTGAATCTCCTGAGCCCATCTTCAATAGTAGGTCAAGAGATTTAAGGATATTTGTATCTTCCTTTCTGTTCATGATATTAACATTACTAATAAAAATAAGATAAAAAGAGTAATGACTACTACAAGCTTTTGTGTACTTATCATAGAAAATCTAACAGTCATGTAACAACCCCAACTAGATAAGTTATTTCATGATAACCCCATTTTGCAGATGGGAAATCTATAGCTCAGAATATTAAATAACTTATACAAAGTCACCTGGCAAGTGTGGGAGCTTCAGATACAAGTTTATCGGAATCCAAAGTCCATATTCTTTCTACTTTGTATCACTGCCTCTTAATCTTTTCATGACCTTTGAGGCACATCAAGAAATCCAAAACGGAGCTAATAATTGAAAGCTTGGTTAATTCCTCCAGAATCTGTTGTCTAGCCATTCAGGCACTGCCAGAAAATGGTTTCTTCTGATCAAGGTTGTTAGAGGTCCTGCTTTGGGAATGGCCATTCCAACAAGAACCATTAGCAGTTTCATATACAAAGAAGCCACCAATTAATTTATTTTGAAAATGATAATATGACAATAGTCATTGAGTGAAAAGATTCCAAGGAAATTTTATGATCTGGTAAAAATCTCTGGAGGCTAGTGATTGTCCTGTCTTAGCTGACATGAATTATTACTGCCCTGTGGATGGTGTTAAAAAAAAAAAATATATATGTCTATAGGAGATCAAAACACTAAGATTGAGTTTAAGTCAGATGCTTGGTACTGTGTAGACACAACCTATGTCATATCTTCCATTTTCGGTTGGGAGGCAGCAGAGGAAGGGTGTGATTACACACAGTTGTTAAAATAATAATATTTTCCAGGCAAGCCTACATTGCTGCTCTAGGTGTTTTTTTTTTTTTTTCCCCCCTCCTCTGTTTAAATTCCTAAAATGCACCAGGCCTCATGAGTGTCAGGCAGACATACTCTGTTAGGAGCTGGTGGAAGATTTGCACATTTCCTCTCTGACATGTGGACAAGCAGACGCTCAATCGCAGGGCTCTGACTTCTCACTGGCTTTCTTTGTCTTCATTCACACATGAGCTCTTGCCAATTTCCCACTGAAAATGCCACTGCAGAGCCTGAAAAGTTTTTGGAAAGACACTCATGGTTTTCAATCTCCTTGGCAGAACGAGAAATAGTCTTAAACAGACTTACATAAAAAATAAATAAATAAATAAATCAAAGGCAGGGTTCGTTTTCCGTAAAAAGTATCATGAAAGCACTTAGAGATAATGGGTTAAGTGTAACTGAATCAGAAACATACTGATTTGGCAGTAGTTTCATTCACAAAATGTTGGAGTGGTTGTAGGTGATGCCAAGTTAAACAGGATGATGGACTCCACACAATACATGTTTGCAACACTAATGGGTCTTTGGTTCAAGGCCACCCACTTCCAGGTGGCGGGAAGCGGGGGCAGCTGCCCCATCTCTGGAGAGTCAGAGGGGCTTCCTGCTCACATGGCCAGATATTCTAGGCCATGAAAAAGGGAAAGAGGATTTGCTTGTCCTTGGTGTTTCATGATCCACAAGGGAAGCAACATTTACCCTTTCACTGGAGAGCTAAGATATCCCTCTCATGGCCTCTAATTCATTTGTGACTCTTGGGGTAAGCTAAGGAGTAGGCGGAGACAGTGGCAGTGTATAACATGTCCCTTGATGTTGTTGTTGTTGTTAGGTGCCGTTGTGTCATTTTCGACTCATAGCGACCCTATGCAAAACAGAAGAATGCACTGCCCGGTCCTGAGCCATCCTTACAATCGTTGTTATGCTTGAGCTCATTGTTGCAGCCACTGTGTCAATCCACCTCATTGAGGGTCTCCCTCTTTTCTGCTGACCCTGTACTCTGCCAAGCATGATGTCCTTCTCCAGGGACTGATCCCTCCTGACAACACGTCCAAAGCATGTAAGATGCAGCCTCGCCATCCTTGCTTCTAAGGGGCATTCTGGTTGTACTTCTCCTAAGACAGATTTGTTCTTTCTTTTGGCAGTCCATGGTATATTCAATATTCTTCGCTAACACCACAATTCAGAGGCGTCAATTCGTCTTTGGTCTTCCTTATTCATTGTCCAGCTTTCATATGCATATGATGCGATTGAAAATACCACGGCTTGGGCCAGGTGCACCTTTGTCTTCAAGCTGACAATCTTTGTTCTTCAACACTTGAAAGAGGTCCTTTGCAGCAGGTCTACCCAATGCAATGTGTCTTTTGATTTCTTGACTGCTCCTTCCATGGCTGTTGATTGTCGATCCAAGTAAAATGAAATCCTTGACAATTTCAGTCTTTTCTCCATTTATCATGATGTTGATCATTGGTCCAGTTGTGAGGATTTTTGTTTCCTTTATGTTGAGGTGCAATCCATACCGAAGGCTGTGGTCTTTGATCTTCAATAGTAAGTGCTTCAAGTCCTCTTCACTTTCAGCAAGCAAGGTTGTGTCATCTGCGTAACGCAGGTTGTTAATGAGTCTTTCTCCAATCCTGTTGCCCTGTTCTTTTTCGTATAGTCCAGCTTCTTGGATTATTTGCTCAGCATACAGATTGAATAGGTATGGTGAAAGAATACAACCCTGACGCACACCTTTCCTGACTTTAAACCAATCAGTATCCCCTTGTTCTGTCCAAACAACTGCTTCTTGATCTATGTAAATGTCCCTCATGAGCACAATTAAGTGTTCTGGAATTCCCATTCTTCACAATGTTATCGGTAGTTTGTTATGATCCGCACAGCCGAGTGCCTTTACATATTTGATAAAACACAGGTAAACATCCTTCTGGTATTCTCTGCTTTCAGCCAGGATCCATCTGACATCAGCAATGATATCCTTGGTTCCATGTCCTCTTCTGAAACCTGCCTAAGTTTCTGGCAGTTCCCTGTCGATATACTGCTGTAGCTGTTTTTGAATGATCTTGAGCAAAATTTTGCTTGCGTGTGATATTAATGATATTGTTCTATAATTTCCACATTGGGTTGGATCATGTTTCTTTGGAATAGGCATAAATATTTATTTCTTCCAGTCAGTTGGCCAGGAAGCTGTCTTCCATATTTCTCAGCATAAATGAGTGAGCACCTCCAGCGCTGCATCAGTTTGTTGGAACATCTCAATTGATATTCCATCCATTCCTGGAGCCTTGTTTTTCACCAATGCCTTCAGAGGAGCTTGGACTCCTTCCTTCAGTACCATCGGTTCCTGATCATATGCCACCTCTTGAAATGGTTGAACATCGACTAATTCTTTTTGGTATAATGACTCTGTGTATTCCTTCCATCTTCTTTTGATGCTTCCTGCATCATTTAGTATTTTCCCTATAGAATTCTTCACTATTGCAACACTAGCTTGGAATTTCTTCTTCAGTTCCTTCAGCTTGAGAAACACTGAGCGTGTTCTTTCCTTTTGGTTTTCCATCTCTAGCTCTTTGCACATGTCATTATAATACTTTCCTTTGTCTTCTTGAATCGCCCTTTGAAATCTTCTGTTCAGTTCTTTTACTTCATCAGTTCTTCCTTTTCCTTTAGCTGCTTGACGTTCGAGAGGTAGTTTCAGAGTCTCCTCTGACATCCATCTAGGTCTTTTCTTTCTTTCCTGTCTTTTCAAGGACCTCTTGCTTTCTTCATGTATGATGTCCTTGAGGTCATTCCACATCACTAGTGTTCAATGCATCAAATCTATTCTTCAGTTGGTCTCTAAATTCAGGTGGGATGTACTCAAGGTCATAGTTTGGCTTTTGTGGACTTGCTCTCATTTTCTTCAGTTTCAGCTTGAACTTGCATATGAGCAATTGATAGTCTGTTCTACAGTCGGCCCCTGGCCTTGTTCTCACTGATGATATCGAGCTTTTCCATCATCTTTTTCCACAGATGTAGTCAATTTGATTTCTGAGTGTTCCATTTGGCGAGGTCCATGTATATAGTAGCCATTTATGTTGGTGAAAGAAGGTATTTGCAATGAAGAAGTCCTTTGTCTTGAGAAATTCTACCATTCAATCTTTGGCATTGTTTCTATCACCAAGGCCATATTTTCCAACTACTGATCCTTCTTCTTTGTTTCCAACTTTTGCATTCCAATCGCCAGTAATTATCAATGCATCTTGATTGCATGTTCTATCAATTTCGACTGCAGCAGCTGTGAGGGAAATAATGGCTTGACCTTAAGTGGCAGAATGCTGGGAGGAATATTAAGAAAACAGCCAGACATTTCAAATCCATTGACATGCATGGTGCCTTCATCTAGAACTCAGATATGTTCTTTTTCCTCTTTCCAAGGCTCATTCTGTCCACTACTTTATATAGTGTGCCGCTTTGGGGAAAAACCAGACACCATCCATGTGATGTGAGGACTCTGAATTCATGGTGTTCTGCCTGCCTCCATGTTGACAGTGCCCAAGTTTTGCAATGCAAGTGCAGACACAGCAGTGCAAGTAGTAAATAATGGTCTCATGAAGAGTACGTTATTCAAATGTCTTCTAGTATTTAAATTAAAAAGGATCACCATTTATAGAAAGTGACGTTTAAAAACATGGCTTCAGTTTTGCACTGAAGCGATACTAAGAATAAAAAGAAAATAAATATGGTAACAAAACAAAACCAAATCCATTGCCATTGAGTCGATTCCTACTCATTTCGACCCTATGTATTACAGAGTAGAACTACTCCATAGGGTTTTCTTGACTATAATCTTTATGTAAGCAGTTATTGAGACCTTTCTTCCATGGTGCAGCTGAGTGGGTTTGAATAGATAACCTTTAGGTTAGTAGTTGAGTACAAACCATTCGCGCCACCCAGAGACCTAATATAATAATACCTGTTGGCATTGAGTAAATTTTGACTCATAGTGACCCCGTAGGTCAGGGTAGAAGTGCCCCAGAGTGTTTCCTAATTAGTTAATTCTAACTGAGTACCTAACGCTGCAGTAAAACTTGCAAAAGCAGGAACCTGTGTAAGGCAGAAACCTGTCAGAGAAGAAAACCTCAAATATTTTCCACTGAAATGAATGACAGAAAAGTGGTAAGATTGTACCCTGTCGAAGATGAAAAATTGCGAGACCTGGAAAAACAAGGCAATTCCATCAAGTTCTGCCTCTCACGCGTTTCACTGTAAGAGTTAATACTATGTGCCAGGAACTCTTCTAAGCACTTATCATATGTTAATTTGTTTTATCGCCACAGAGCCCATACCATTTTAGAGGTGAGGACATTGAGACACAGAGTGGTTATGCAACCTGCTCAAGATCAAACAGCTAGAAAGCAGCAAAGGCAAATGTTGAGTCCAGGCAATCTACTTGCAGAGTATGTAGCATTTTCTGGTTATAACCTACTATTCAGCACTGAACTAGATACAGGCACAGAACTAGGTCGTATGTGTATGAAGCAATAAGACCAATTTTTTATTTTTAAACAAATTGACCAGGAATTTTATTTCAAGTTAGAACCATCATCTCCTTCAAAGTAGTCACCACTGGAAAAAAAATACACTTAGAATAAAGAAGCACCACTCTTTAAAACATGTGTTACAACCCCTGGCGTTGCCATCACAGCTGGTTTATAAATCACACTAGAAAGTCCTGCCCATATTTTCGAGTTTTACTTTATTCCTCACTAGAAACTATTTCATAACCTTCTTAATCACTGAAAAATTCATAAGTCTGTGCTCCAAATGACACCTGGCCATTCCAAAACCCAATTCTATTTTCAAAAAGGAAAGGTTTGTCATCCTTGGGGTTATTCCAAAGAACCTGCTGGGCCATAGGCTCCTAGGACAAGCTTACAGGTATTTTGAGTGGTGACAGCTTCCTTGAAATGTAACATGGTTGTTGGAAGGTGAGGGCTGTCACTTGATTGTCTAAGTTCAGGTTTCCTTATGAAACAAATCATTTCTATGGCTTTATAGTCAAATATCACATATAGTTATCCCTAAAGGACATTTTTTTTTTTTTTAAAGGACATTACAATCTCACTGGGAAGGAAAACTTAGATGCAAATAAGCCATCAGGAAACAACACTTGGCAGATAAAAGTAAAGGCTAACATAGGTGGCGTGAACAAAAAAGTGCTATTGGGAATCATGATGGTGAAAGAGAATACAGAAATAACCAATGTCAGGATGGGCTTTATGGAAGAGAGACCCTTGACCTGGAACTTAATTGAAGAACAGGATTGAGATGTCATTTTAATCATTGTGCTGAGAACTATTAACATGGTAGATGGATAATAAATATTTAATATTGTTTTTTAGTTGCTGTCGAATCAATTCTGACTCATGGTGACCCCACATATACAAAGTAGAGCTGATCAATATGGTTTTCAAGGCTGTGAGCTTTCAGAAGCAAATCACCAGGCCTACCTCCCGAGGCGCCTCTGGGTGGGTTTAAACTGCCAACCTTTTGGCTAGTAGCCAAGCACTTAACCTCTTGCACCACCAAGGGGCTCTTAATATTTGATGACTAACTCCTAATTCCTGGCCCTCCCTGCTTACTGAAACATTGAGAGATAGAGGTGTTTTTTAACACCTACTCCTAGCCAGCCTGAAAACTAGGCTACATTTCTTTGCACTGAAATAGGAAAAGAAGAATAAAAAGCCAAATAAGCCCAAGGAGGGAGAATCACCAAATTCTTAAAAAGTGATTTTGTACCTGTTATTTAGAATTTGAACTACACAACTATTCTTTACAACTCCATGTTGTGCTTGCAAATATTTGTTAAAATTGCTGCCCTAAAAGGTGCTGTGAGGGGCCAAAGGGGGACCTTTAAATTCCAATACAGTTAAATACATGAGGATGAGAAGGACTGCTTCCCTCCAGAGATAGAACTTAAATATTCAGATCCTACAAGATTCAAGTTAATTCATAGCAATAACAGCAAAACTCTTAACTGAATTGCCAAATTGATATCAATATCAAAATTCAGAGAAATCTTTTACAATGATATAGTCATGCACCAGTAGATTGAATACCAATATCCGAATTGTTCACACTAATGCATAAACTTCCTTGAGATCATGTTAGTCAAAAATCTGAAGAATTAATTGACTAAGTTGGAGGAACTTTAAGTTTCTCTTCATTGCTTTAGGTATGCCTTTCTCTGTACAATCAGATTCACTTATAAAACATAATCGGACTACTGTGTTTAATTACGAAGTCTTTTTCTCTTTCTTACATCTTTCCCTTCTTCCCATCCTTTCCTTTCCTTTTTTCTATCCCTCCCTCCCTCTCTCCCTTCCTTTGTTTCTATCAGGTTACTCCCAACCCATAATAAAAGATCATCAATTAGGATACGGAATGTAACTTATACACTGGCATTAAAACATGTTTCATCTTAATAGAATTCTGTTAGTTGGGACGTGTTGAAAGAAGTTGCAGGATTTGTATGTAGATAAACCACTCAATATGATGAGTTGTCAGGAAGTGACCACAAATAGGGTGGATGAAAGAACTGTTTAAAGAAATACTGTGTCAGTGTGGCATCCTTGTATTACTGGCACTCAGGAGCATATGCACCAACTAAAACAGTCAGGTGTAAAACATGAAAAGAGAGAGAATGTTAAGGAATTTGACTATGGCTGCAATGGTAACTCAAAAACTATTCATTAAGTTTCTACTCTGTATAGGGTTAGTGTTGAGGGGGTATGAAGACTGAAAAGATACATTAGATATGTCCTTTAATTTGTTTGTAATACCGCTGGATGAATAATGGATGAGGTCATCCTTAACATGAGCCTAGTTAATATACAACCATTAAAATTCTAACTAGACTGACACAGGACTAGGGTGTGTTTGGGGACATTTGTAATGGGAGACATGATCCAACCATAGATGAAAAAGATTTTTGTTAGCTATTTGCCAGGAATATATTATTTTTTCCTCTCTGATTCCATAGGAGGTGCCAACAGCCTCACTCCAAGTGCCACAGAAGTCAATCCAGAGTGTATGGGTTTTCTGAGGCAGACATATAGGGGACCCACATCATATGTGGGCCCTGAACTGTAGCCTCCAAACTACAGCCCCTGAACTACAGCCACTGATTGTGTAGAAAGGTGTAGGTGATGTCAGTTAAAGACAGTCCTCCCAGAATTGAGAGACTTTAGCAAGGATCACTTATCAAATGTCATCCTTCAGTGAGCAAAATACACACTTAGGGAGAAAGAGGCAATTGAGGTCACCAGTGTTTACTGAGCACCAGTTTTCCTTTAGGGTGCCAAGCTGATAACATTGTCAATGACAGTGAACCTTTGTTAGCCTTCAAAAAAAAAAAGGAAAGAAAAATCAAACCTGTTGCCATTGAGTTGATTCTGACTCATAGCAACCCTGCAGGACAAAGTAGAACTGCCCCACAGGGTTTCCAAGGAGTGGCTGGTGAGTTCAAACTGCTGACCTTTTGGTTAACAAGCATAGCTCTTAACCACTGTGCCACTAAGATCATTGTTAGCCTTACAGAGAATTAAAAGCTTCCTCAAAGTTTGAGGATAAATGCTTAGATATGCTAGGTGTCTTCTTTTGTCCCATCCTTTTCCTCCTCCTCTCCTCAGCTCCTCGATGGCACTGGGTTTTCCTGCTCCTCTCCTCAGCTCAGGCACTTTAAAGGTTACCAAAAGTTGGTAATTTTCTCCTCTCTAGTTATTCCTGGGCAGCTTTATTATCTGCTAGTAAATAGAATAGAATACAAATCAAGACTGTGGAAATGATTGAGCAGCTTGGCCCTGCTTCACACTGCTGTCCTTTAGAGGGGTTGTCTCATAATTTCCCCTGGCAAGCCTTGTCTGCAATCATTTCAAACTACTGTTACTTCCCTGTCAATCCTTGCTGTACTCTGAAGCCTGGGTTAAGGACTAGCACAGTATCCCAGGGTATCTTATGGAAGACCAAACCCAACCCATAGCTGTCGAGTTGATTCTGATACATAGTGACCCTACAGGGATTCTAAAACAAGATCAGGGTTTATTTGCTTTCTGGATGGCTAACTTAGCTCCACTTTCATAGAGATGGAATCCCCAGGCCAGCATTGGAAACCTGTGTGCCTGGAAGCAGGGTTACCTCAAGATATTAATCTAGCATGGGAACAGTTGCTGACAGCAGAACTGGGATTTCCAGAAAGGAGAAAATTCTGAGAGACCTGCATGCAACACCTGTCATCTCTCTACCTCTTATTCCTATTGCAATCACTTAAGGAAATCAGAATACTTACCACAATGGAAACATTCCAAGTTTAAAATTTGAGAAAGAGATTGAGAATATTAGAGTTGGCAATATTGCCACTGTAAAAAATAAATATCCTGGTGAGTGAAGATCCCTACGGGTTGTAATAGTAGACATTTGAAGTTGGAATAAAAAAAATCAAGGTGATTGACGGACTGATGCATGAAGTAAAAAGAACTGTAACCCAGTGACATCTGGCTAAGGACTTCATCAGAACCCACCATAAACCAGAATCACACAAACTCTCCATGTTCTTAATAACTCACCAAATATTTTGTATATGTCTATATGCGTGTTAAGGAGCCCTGATAGTGCAAAGGTCAAGTTCTTGGCTACTAACTGAAAGGTTGATGGTTCGAACCCTCCCAGTGGCTCCATAGGAAAAAGACCTGGTGATCTGCTCCTGTAAAGATTACTGCCTAGAAAACCCTATGGCGGCAGTTCTGCTCTGTCACATGGGGTCACTATGAATTGAAAACCGACTTGATGGTACCTAACAACAACAACAACAAAAGCATCGGCATTTAACAGATAGTAAAACATAAATCATGTCGGTAATAGCCTTGTACAGAGTCTCACTATGTGGCTTGCAGTCTTCTTAGTTGTTCTTTTATTCATGTAAGACTGTAAGTTTAAAAACATCCTTTTAGAGTGTACCCAACCAACATTTGCTGTTTCTCTACTAGAGAGAGCCCTGATTGAGTTCACCAGACAAGTATATCCCTGACACTATGGCTTTGCTTCGTTATTGTGAATATTCAATAAATATTAGTTTAGTGAAGTAAATTAGCCAGAAATACGTATGCTGTGGGAGGTCAGAGGAGGTGGAAGTGCTATAGATGTTGAGAGGAGACCAGTTACTTTAAATTAGATGGCCCAGAAATCTTGAATATAGCAAATGCACTTGACCTCAGCTGTGCAGGATAGGTAGCATTTGGACATGCAAAGATGGAAAAAGAATATCCCAGGTGGCGCTACTGCAGAGCTTGGGTGCAGAGTTGGAGTTGTGAGGACACAAGGTCAAGGATTTGCTCAGTGGATGAAAGAAGTGATGGAGAATGAAGTTGAAAAACTATATGCCTAAAAGAAAGCTAAGGTATCTGGATTTTAATGTGTAGGTAATGAGGAGTCTATGAAGATTTTTAGGTAGACAAGGAACAAGATCAATTTCATCATTAAGGAAAACTTACATGGAAGCAAAATTTGATGGTGAATTTGAGAAGGAAAATAAAGCATAGCTTCTCCTTGTAGCTGGAAATCAAAGTACATTTTTCATACGTACATAGTGTTTAAACGTCGCTTTGTCTTGGCCATATAATAGTGAAAACTGAATATAAATGATCAATATATGTATGTGTGTGTGTGTATATACATATATATATAAATGCTCCCCCCAAAATGTTATTTTTCATCTAAATGCTGCTGTCACTCACTCACACACCCACACATACCCCTATTGGCAAAAATTAAATTCAAACAAACATTTATTTAACATAAGAATGTCTACTATGTACCAGGTGCTATTCTAAAAGCTGGAGAGAAAAAATGAATAAGGCCTCTGCCCTTGAAATTCATAATTTATCAGGAAAAAGATAAAAAAAAAAAAATCAATAATATATAAAAACAAAGCAATAGTAGTGGTATAAACAAAGTATAGGAAAAACACCCAGGGGGTGAACCCTGAATACTTCTTTGGGGGCAGCAAAACAGAGACTTTTTAGTAATTAGATGCTCTAGATCTTAATTCTTAATCTGGAATCAACTGAAGAATATAGTCCTAAAGATTCATGTTAGTGAATATATCCTATTGGGAGGAAATTAGCTGGAGGAAATTAACAAGAGAGAAAATAGGCATTTTCCCTTAATTTTACTCATTTTTGACTGGTATCATAGAAACGTGTTTATATTATACTCATTTTTTTGCTGCAGGCCTATGCTTTGGTGTTTTCTTGACAATGAAGAATGAGTGAAATGACTTGAAGCAGGATTACTGACTAAAAGGGTGAGAGGAGGTTCTATGACCCAAACAAAGATTTTACAGGAGGAGTCACTGAAATGAATATGTGTGATTCTAAAGATATTGATAGGAAAGAGGTATATGTAGCTAAAATAGTAAAACTTCTCTTCTATAAGTCATATTTTCTACTTTAGAAAGCAAGGGACAAAGTAACCCCTAATTCTCATTTCCTGCTTTCATTCAAATTCGATCCTTTCATGGAACAAGAAGTTTATATAAAGGTGTTTGAAGTCAGAAAAGAGCTAAGATTTGTAGAAATCAAGGATAAGCGTGGTGGAATACCTCCTAGAATCTAGGTACCTTGGGATGAAAGAAAATTTGCCCTCCCAAGAAAGCTCTCCCAAGGGTTTTTTATTGTGAGAACATATGCCTAGAGTCACCAAAACAACAAAGACAGGTGTAATCTGCTTGAGAGGAAAATGGACTAGCCTAATGCAGGGCTACTTTGAAATTAGTTAATTAAGGAATCCAGCAAACTCATTCTGTTACTAGTCACTACATTAGTAAAAAGACTCTTCAACTCCCTGTCATGCATGTCAGCCTCAGTAGCAGGAAAAAAAAAAAAAAGAAAGAAACTATTGAGATGACATTTACTCACATAATTTTGGATTAGCACCAATGCCATATTTACTTTTTCAGCTTTCTTTTATATCTGCTGGCTCATGGGGTTTTTCTCAGCAAAACAGTTTTGTTATGCTTGCTTTTATTACAGAGCTATCCAGGCCATGTCTCCAGCAGATGAAGAAGACTTGGGAATCAGTTATATTGTAGCACTATTTATATCGCCAAAGCACAAAAATCTGCAAATCACGGAAGACAGTCTCCACTGAATTAGTGCCACAGAATAAAGTATGAATATGGTGACGCAGGAACCGTGCTGTCAGTATATGCTTAGACTGGTCCAACATTTTTTAAAAACACACGGGAAATTATCTTAATATAATACTGTCCAAAATGCCATCGTCATTTCTGGGATTTTATTTATAAATTTGATTCCTTTCCACAAAGAGAGTTTGGCTCTTTCCAAACATCTTCTCTTGGGATGTGGCTGCTTTATAGCAATAGGTAATACAGAAATGATCTGTGTTGCAATAAGAATTCATTATTAGAGGTTAAATCATTAGCTTTTTAATCTCACGACTTGCATTACTAATATAAATACTAGGTGCATTTAGCCAATGAGAATAAACCTTTAAACTTAGCTTTCTTTTACTCTATACCACCTATTTTTGAAGATATAATCCATGCTATATTTTAAAGTTAAAGTGCTCAGATATACTATTAATCTGAATACTGCTGTCATCTTGAACAAGCCTTTAGTCTGGGGCTTGACGAGCACCATTCTAAACAGGAATCCTCATGTTAGTGACACTAGTGCAAGCAGTAAAGGATTTTTTCCTTTTTTTTTTTTTTTTAGCATTAACTCTCATTACAGTCGGGTCAATGCGATGATCACCAACAACCATGGATAATCGTAGCCATGGGAATGAAATCATTCCATCTGAGGTGTATAACTCACTTGAAAAGAAAGAAAAAAATGAATTAAAAAGAAAAGAGAAAGAGAAGGAAGGGACAGGAAGGGAAAAGAAGAAGGAAGGAAAAGAAAGAAAGGAAAGAGGAAACAAAAGAGAAGAAAGGAGAAAGAAAGAGAAGAGAAGGGAAGAAAAAGAAATCTGGAGATATAAGAAAGGATACTGGTTCTGGTCCCTGGAGTAACTCAGAGTGAAGCAAAGCACTTCTGAGACAGACGCTTCCTTTTATCCCCCTTAGAGTGGTGCAGGGTCAGTGATCTGAGAACGTATGGCTTGTTTAGTGAATACCATGTTTCCATTGTTCTTAAGAAATTTTAAGTCTCCAGCAGCTGAGTAGATTAAGAATGTTGGTTCTCACATATACAGAGAAATCCATCTATGACTCCCACTTGACAAGTTTGGCTTAGCTAATTCTATGAAATAGGAGAACACCAAGTCATAGGATTACAGGAGATAAAGCCAGGACAGATTACTTCATAGTCTTGATTTCAAGTAGATAATCAGCAGCTCACTTTAGAAGATCAGTGTTACCCAGTCAGAATCTTCAGGAATGACCAGGGCCAGATTAAGTGAGGGCCCGCTAATAATCTTTGGAGCCCCAATCTGTTTACTCATGCATTCAGACAGAATATGTGAGTTTTATTTTTTTTATATATAGATAGCTAAGACACACCCACATATATATGTATATGTGTGAATGTGTGTGTCTGTGTGTGTGTGTCTTAGCTACCCACGATGTAATTTCTTCGTAAAGGAAGTTAATTTTGGAATTATCTCTAGGGATTCACAAATCCTTTCCTTTTTATCTTCTGCAAGTTTTCCTTTTTGCGCTCCAATTAGTTGTTGTGGAGCCCTGGTGGTGCAATGGCAAAGAGCTTGGGTGCAAATCAAAAGGTCAGCAGTTTGAATCTACCAGCTGTTCCCTGGAAACCTTATGGGGGCAGTTCTACTCTGTCCTATAGGTCGCTATGAGTAGGAATGGACTTGAGGGCAATGGGTTTGTTTTTGTTTTGGTCTTTGGTTTTGGTCATTGCAGTTTCATTTTGCCTGGACATAAAATTAAGTCATTTTTTAAATTTGGTTCTACCATAGAAAGTAAATTTGAATAATTGAAAATAAATAAAATTTATTAAACAAATAAAATGTATAAAATAAAATTTAGTTTAGAATTTGGACATTAACACAAAAATGTATATTTGACTATTAGTAAGTAAAAAAAAATTATTTGGAACATGTAATTTTGTTCTTCATGTCTGACATAGTCAAAAGAAATAGTACATACAAGACAGTGGAAAATAACTTCACTTGTTTGTCGTAGGACGTTTGTTGGCGGGCCCTTCAATGCTCTTTACTAGTGTTTTCCATCTTGAAATAATACTTAAAAACTTGCACGCTCACATGCCGTCCTTTGATGTTGCATCTTCACAGTTCATTGGACTACTGTTGATACCCTACAGAGGCAAGAGGGATTGTAAAGAGCATGATACAAATGCAAAGGTATGCTCAATCTGAAGGTGCATTTTGGTTTACTTTGTGCAGGACAAGACGAGAAATGTCAGGAGTCACGTGATTATATAGTGCGCTTGATGCATGGTTGATGAGAGAGAATTAAGTGTGACGTTATGCCTGATCAGTCTGAAATGATAAGGAAAGTATAATTGTTATCAGATATAAAATTCATAAAATGTGCATTTTATTTCTTTGTGGGATCGTTCAACTGCCATATTCGGAGGTATGTACATAATTGATGTAACAAATAGCACCACTTCTCAAGGAGCAAGTTTGTTTTGAGTCATAACAATATGAAGTCATTTCTTAAAATAATGTCAGTCTGAAGGGAAGTAGAAAATAAAGTACATTTATATACTTTTTATTATCTAAATACTCATTTAATTTTTTTCTTCAAGGAATTGTTCAATTTCCTCACACAAAGATATGTTTAAGTATTCTGATAAAATATAAATGCAATGTTCTGATCAACATCCATTGTTTTCTTGCAAGATGAATTTAAAAACACACTCATTGCTGCAAAACAGAGACATTTTGCATGATAAATCCAGAATTTTTCATCCTCTTAATGTGCCTAATACCTTGTTTATTAGCATATATATAGTAATATCAAACACTGTGTCTCATGCAACAGACAATAAAAAATGAAGCTCACTTGATGCATAAATTAAAACTTTTTGTGTTAGATAAATATTAATGTTTCCAGTATTTTTTAGACATTTGCTATGTTAGCATTATATAAAATTATTACCCAGGTTAATATTAGGTTAAATGTGTGTTAGATTGTATCTGTGTATATGTCAGACATATCTTAAAGTTAAAGTTATAAATATTATTGTTTTCAAAATGTAGGACATAACTGCATGTAAATGCTATATGGTTAAAAAGTAACTTGATTGAATTCACTGCAATCGTTGACTTCTCCGAGTACCCTCACTTTTTTGCATCATCTGAGACTGGAGTTCCCACTTGTTGTTTACCAGGGCACGTTTAAGAGCATACCCTTGTGTTTGTATCATGGCAAAGAGCACCGCTGGCCCTTCTGGCTGGAGTAGCTGGATCAGCAGACATGGATGTACAAGATGATTCTCTCAAAATGGATCAGGGACCTGTTATCTATGAATACAATCCATCCTTGCCCAGTAGCCACTCAAATCAGAGACAGTTGCATACTGGCTGAATGTAGCGAGAGTTAGATTTGACAGCCTACGCGCACCTCTTTTTTATTAGGAAGAAATAGTGTACTCCCAAGAGATCCGCTGAGATAAGGAGTTTCAATTACACAGTACAGGACTTTAGGAGGCAAATGTCAAAGAAGGTGTTGAAGTCGTAGGGACCTCATAGCTTAAACAAACTTTTGAATGGGCACCCTCGTGACTCTGCATCAACACATGTGGCTGGCACATTTTCATGCACTGGAGCTGGTATCAATATCATTTAGTGCCTTGCAAGTTCTCTTTCACTGTGGTGCTCGCTTTTCCTTGTGTCCTGTCTGCTTGGTATTTATGGGCGTTTACTTTGGAAAACTGGTGTCCCTGATTTGTTGATACCCTAAGCATGTGCTTACCTTGCTTATTGAGTAATCTATCCTTGGGAATGACATTTGAGGAGAAGCACCTTACTTCAAGTTTACTGCTGAGCTTCCCTAATTCATACCTGGAGAATTGATCTTCCTAAAATCATGAGGTATGTGTCCCAACCAGGAAGATCCTGGTCAACTTTTTGAGTTTAGGACTGTCCTAATGGTCTGCCATGATCCTATGTGGGCAGATGACTACAAAGGCTTGGCTTGAGCTCTTTCCATAGCAGAATTCTTCCAGGAAGTGCTCCATGCAAAATGAGTTCTATGGAAAGTTAATGGATGTCTTATAAATAGGGTTTATGTGTTCAAATTAGTTTCAAAGTACTTGAGTTAATTAAAGGCAAGCAAGGTTCTCTACTATGGGATTCCTCAGAGCCTTTCATGCGCCTTATTTTCTCAGATGGGGATAGAGGATGAAGTATTTTTTTTTATTTCAGGTAGTTCCACGTTGATGTTTTTCCTTCTATATCTACTCATAAAGATCTCTGGGAAATTCAAGTCTTGCAACTATTCTAGAACAGTGCTGTCCAATAAACTTTCTGCTATGATGGAAATGTTCTGGATTGTCCAATATGGTAGCCATCGATGGCACTAGTGTTTTTTTTTTTTTTTTTTTTACCCACATGTACTACTGAACGCTTTAAAATCTGGTTAGTGAGAAACTGAATTTAAAATCTTATTTACTTTTAACTAATTTAAATTTAAGTAGCTATGTGTGGCTAGTGGCTAGTGCATTGGACAGCACAGGTCTAGAGCATGATGCATACCAGCCAGAAGGGAAATCCCAGCATCCTTGAGTGTGGCAGCAATCTGTAGGATATATACATATATACAGTAAAACTTCTGAAAGCCATAACCTGTGTAAGGTGGAAACCTGTCAGAAAAGGAAAACTCGAATATTTTCCACTAACATGAGTGATAGAAAAGCAATGGAACTGCACCCTGTCAAAGGCCTTAAACTTGCGAGACCCAGAAAAATAAGGCGGCCCCATCCAGTTTCGACCCTCTCATGTGCATCTGTGTGGCAGGTCCCTGCGTGGCCATTAGCTCCTGCCTGCTTCTTTTTCTTTTTTCCAGATATTCTGACTCATAAAGTGGAATTACAGGGACATTAAAAGCTTTTGATGCAAATCCTGAGCCAGGGACTGACACCATCTACCTTGTTTTCTACTACAAAGGACTCTACCCAAGACAGAAGTGCCTGTGTGCCTGGGCTCAGCTACATTCTCTACATACCTTGCCCATCCATCAAATGTGGCCTTTTCAACATTTATTGCGCCACTCTCCTGTCCCTGAGGCTTAGTACCACTTGGCGCACCCCCTTTTCCTGTTAGAGCCACAGATCACACTGCTTCTGCCGGTTGGCACCAGATGAAGCTGTTACATGCAATCAAATGAAAGGAAAACTTGAACATTTTGGGGAACTTTTCCCAGTAAAGAGGATAACACTTCTGTTCCATTTATAAGGGAAAAAAGGGAGTAGAGGCGGCATTACACTTTGTGTTCCAAGATCTGTGAATGCGGAAGGTGAGAAGAAGAAGACTTTCCCTCTTCGGCTCAGGCTGTGGTCAACAGTTTAGAAGCTTCACAAGTGTTCTTTCTCTCCTTGGCTGATCCGGTTCCAGGACATTGCAAAAGATTTCTTTACAATCACCAAAAGAGCCAGAATAGCCTCACCTTCATCTAGGAAATAATAGCTGTTTTGTGCTATTTCATTCAGCAACAGTGATTCATTATGTACCACTAGGCCTTCCCAGATACTTGTAACTGTCAGGGGGATTTCCTACAGCTTGTTCTCACGCAATATACCTATTTTGTCAAGTTAAACCTAGAGATGTATAATTATCTGCGTCTGTAGATATGAGTGTACTGACGTAGACTTATATGAGGATACAAATGTATCTATTAACACATGCTTCTACAATGATGTCATTCCAAAATGATTCTTGAAGGCTTTTGTAGGAGTGCGTACCTGAGGACCCATCTCCTTTGTCACTACACATGACTGACAGATCTCAAAGGACTGATACCCTCTACTTGGAAAGGTATAAAAGTATTACTCTTGAGGGCACAGAGGTGAGTTTCTTTGCTCTATTGGCAGGGGAGAGAGAGACACTGGGGACTCCCAAACCTCTGCGATCTCCAGGTCAAACCAAAGGAATTGTTTTGTGTGTCTTCTGTGTGCCCCCTTTCCACCTGCTGGACTTCTATGAAGTGCATCTTGGGAAATGCAGATCTCCTGCACATGTTCAGAGCTCTCTAGATTTCTCTTGACTAATGACAGGGCTAAGTGTTAGACTTGATATTTTAGTTGTTTTACTTTAGAATATAAATTATTTAACCTATAAACAGTAAAGTAGATCATACCTTGATTCCTCAACTTATTTTTGAACTAAAGTAGGAAAAGTCAATATGATATAAAATAACAGTGCAAGGTACCAATTTCCCAACCACCATTTATCAAGGAATTTGCTTCTGAGTTCAAGATGAGAAACTGAGTTTTTGAAAGTAAAAAAGCAAAAGCCTATCAAAAAATTCTAACTCACTTTTAAGGCATTTGCCCGATACCAATTTGACCCAAAGTTCATATGGTCCTCAAGGCTGGCAACCAAACTTTTAGTGACTTATGGATTTCGGGGGTGCTTATAAACTCTTAACTCCATTCAGCAAATGGGGCATTTAGCTTGTAAAGACATTTTGTGGCCTGAATAACATTATAGTTGAAGATAGTGATTTTTTCTAAAATAATTATCTGGATGAGGCCAGATATAAATAAAAAGTCAGAGCCATTACACATGTAGCAAGTAAGTGTGAACACGACAATTTATTTAATGAATTTGAAACTCAATACTAGCCTACACTTTTGTTTTCAAAAATTCAGCTTTAGCTGGAAAAAAAATGGTCTTCCTCTATGTTATTCCTGCTTGAATGTTGTCTACTAACTAAGCTGCTATTGGTAAGAAAGGTGTGTATCTTTGTAATATACATAAACTTTTTCAAAGCCTTTGCATTTTTTAATGTAGTCTATTCATTTTTTCAAGCTAATAGACTGGGGGAAATGTAGTTACTCAAAAACATATATTCAAAACAAACAAAACTAAACAAAACAAAAAGACATAAAGATTCAAGTCGATTGTAAACTCAATGAGTCAACAGTGCAATGTGCAGGCAGAATTAATGCAATCATAGGTTGCATCAATGATGGTGTCCCAGATGAAAGCATGTAATGTCCTGCTTTCCCCTGGATGGATCAGGTCAGTCCTGGAGAACTGTTCCTGTTTCTGAGGGCCAAGTTTTCAGAAGGATCTTCACCAACTAAGTATACTCAGAAGAGAGTGACCAGAATGGTGAGAGAAATGAAAACCATGGCAGGCAGAACTTTGGGTTTCATACTACAGGAGAGAAAAGATTCAGGGATGGGGATATGTGTTCGTTTGAATGTCTTCAAATCATTGACAGATGAGTGTATGTGCAGATGTTGCTCTTACTGAGGGTGGAACTAGTATCAAGGATGACACACTTCAGGGAGTCAAATTTCACATGGTCTTAAAACCTTTCTAACCTCACATGGGACAAGGTGGAATGAATTATCATTCTTCTGGAAGAATTCTGGAGAGAAACTGTACACGAATCTTCTTTGAATTGCCATTATAGCATGGTGTAAAAGAAATTGAGTCCTCAGATGGGAGAAACAAGAGGTTTGGCTGCCTTGACAGTCTCTTGTCTTAAATTCATTGAGATATCTGCTGAGCATCAGACTGTACACTCCCTTCTTTTTAGAAGGCATTTTAGCAAACTCGTTTGGGAAGGGTGAGAAAATATATTTGCAAATTGTTTCTCTGACTGATATTGTGAACCCATGGTAGACTAAGACCTCTGAAAACTCAGGGACAAAAATCAAAGACTCGTAAGCACTGCTTAAGCAAACAGAGAAATTCTGCAAAAGCAAAGCATTTATTTATTACAACATTCGTTGTGCAGAGAAAGAAATAAAGGAGAGGGAGGTGGAAGGGCACTGAGAGGTTCTGCATCAGTCATTTTCATTTCAGACCAGCGGCAGGGGATTTTCAATGTTTTGGGGATTTACAGGTAGTTTGAAAAATGTGTGTCAATTTGCAAGGAACATGTTAGTATCTTCTGACTGTAGTTCTACAATAGCTTTGAGTGCTCTGGTTTGGAAGCAGCCCAGTGAAAGAAGTTGCTAGATTTCAGTTGACTTGGAGGCCCCGGGCCCTCTGTTGTTCCCTCCTTTCATCGTCATTCGTGCCTGCTGCAGCAGGAACATCATAAACCGCTTCCTTTCTGAGTCAGGTCTTAGGTAAGTTCCAGATTGTCCTGTCTCAGAAGCAGTGAGTCTGAGCCTGTGTTCTTATCTACACACTTTTCTTTTTCATTCATGGTGGTGTTATCCTTTACCTCTGCATAGGTGCCTGGTTTTACATTTTCTGCTCTCCTTCAGTTTCAGAGTTTGTCTTTTCCCTGATTTATGGCAGCTTAAGTTTTAACTTTGATTTCCTCAACTTTTTTCTACCCATTGTGAGTCTTAGTCTTAGGTCTAGCTATTCTTTGTTGCACCCCAGTTTCCTCAATCCATTCTGGGCCTGGTCAGAGCTCTCCCTGAAAACCATCAGATGTATGCTTTAATTTGCAGGTTTTAAGTAAACAGTCTCTCAGACAAAATGCACTGTCATCTCCTAGTAACCTGCAACCATTAAGGCTCATCTCTAAGGATAATTTACCATAAAAGTGTGCATTAGGAATTCAGGAAAATACCCACTTATTTATTCAGCAAGCATTCCGTGAACGCGCAATGTGCTAAGCCCTATGTTAATTACTAAGAATAGTGAGGTGAATAGGAAATCTCCCTGATCTTAAGAACATCTCACATTCAGCTCCTTACAGTATTTTAGTGCTTTCTTTCTCTCCGTCCAATTTACTAGAATTCTTGTGATATTGTATTGCTTTACCTCTGCTTTCCCTATACAGTCATGTGTCACTGAACGTTCTTGGTCAGTTCTGTGAAATAGGCTGTCATGTGATCTGACATTGTGTGAACATCATATTACATAAGGCAGTTCCTGAATTATTTTCTGTTCCTAAGTCTGTCTTTAAGTAGAATTTATAAGTAACTTGGAGTAGTTAAGTATGGTTTGTATCTAATATCAGTTAGTCAAATGTTTGTCTTAGTTTATAGTGTATAGTGTACCTGTCTATGCATAAAAAGCATAAAGGAAACACTTTCAAGTACACAAAAACATCTTTAACATAATAGTACAGTAATGATACTGTTGCGCTGTACTTCATAAAGTAGGGCCCATTTGTTATCATGAACCATTGTATGTACCTCAGATTTTTACGGGGGTTGGGACCGTAACAGTTGGATGTTGCCAGAATGGACCTTATGCAATGCATGTCTGTATTACCCTCATTTTTCTTTTTGCTTTCCTACAGAGCTGAAAAACTCTGCCACTCTTACTTATGCGTTGAAGAATGCCTCCCCTCTGACCTTTATGGTTACTCCTGAAAATGCATTTGAGGTCAAGGAAAGCATCTTAAACAGGAATTTAAATATGGGGGTGTGGGGATGGAAAATTACATTAAAAACAGCATTTGACAAAGCAATTTATCACTTAATTTTTAAAGACGTATATATTTCAAGTGAATTTAATTTGCATATTTTCTGACTCATTTCCATTCCATTATCATAAGCTCTTTTTAAAGAGTTGCTACATTTTAAAATTTTTAAAGCAGGCATTTGTGTCATCTATGACTTCCTAACCTTTACTTTCTGGAATTTGACTATCAGAAAATTCTTTCTTTGTCTAACCTCAACGCCTCTCAGCTGAGAAAGAATGCTCAGCCACCTTCTGGAACCATAAAGGAAGAGGAGAAAGTCAAATCCAGTTCTCTATGAAAGTCAGGCTATAGCCTTTGATCTTTGGTCCTAGAGTTTTCATTAAAACTCTTTTAGCATTTTAGCACCAGCTATGAGTATTTCACATTTATCAAGATGTAAAATATAAGCTGGCCTAGATGCTTGGTTGATTAAAAAAAAAAAACCCAAACCCGTTGCTATCAAGTTGATTCCGACTCATAGTGACCCTATGGGACAGAGTAGAACTATCTCATAAGGTTTCCAAGAAGTGGCTGATGAATTCAAACTGCTGGTCTCTTAGTTAGTAGCCTGAGCTCTTAACCACTGTGCCACTAAGGCTCCACTTGGTTGATAACCAAAAGAAAAAAAAAAAAAACCTGTTGCCATTGAGTCTATGGTAAATGGCTTCTTTAATGGCAAAGTTGAGGTACCCCTCATGTACCATTTTATAGTGATTAATTCCTGTGTCATGCTCTGACTAATGAATGCACTGTTGTTGACTTGGGCTTTGCACATGGTCTGTGAACACTTGAGTCCCGTTGAATTTTACGTGAACAATGGCCATCTTGAAATTTTTAAGTGTCACAACCTATATTTAATTCCAAGATGGCACTTGAAAGCAGCACTAGACTGAGTTTTTTGAGGAAGGACACCACATTGTATTGATGTTTGCATCTTGAGTTATCACAGTGCCTGGCACTGAGAAAGTATTCATTTTTTTTTACCTGAATAAAAAGATAAATGATAAGTGTTCACTTCACTGAATGCTTACTGTGTGTTACGTACTGTGCAAAGCCCTGTACCTGGGTTATCTCTTTTAATGACCTCCAAAGCTTCACGGTGCAGTTATTCTCAGTTTACTCGTGGGGAAACCGAGGTGCAGGGAATGTTGCTCAAGGATACACAGCTCTGAAGCAGTGGAGCCAGGATTCAGTCCTAGGTAGTTTAACACTAAAGACTGAGCTCTTTTGTACCTCATAGAAAGTTACTATCATTGTCTCAGAATCAGTTATATATTCTAAAATGATGCATGTTTAAAAAGAAGACAGCCTTAGGTTCTGGGAAAAGCACTGGCTAGAAGTCAGGAGCTCTTGAATTCCATTTTCCATGTTTTTTTAACAACAGAATGTCCTTAAGTCAATCACGTTACTACTGCTGCCTTGGTCTTCATCAGTAAACTGGGTATGGGGACAGAAAGCAAGATTCCTTTGGCCCGTAACCTTGTGTGATTCTCTGGTTCCGTGGAAGACTACACAGCTGAAGGTGTCTGAAGCCAGCTAGGCCTTTGGGCTGGGGGCTGAGCCATGACTTAGGGCAGAGCACAGAGCTGGTGTCTGTTCTCCCTGTTGGTCTGAATGCTGGGTATGGCTTGTCAGCTGCTGCTTGTTTTTCCTGCTCAATCTTTTCTTATCAGAGGCAGAAGGCATAAAGGATGCCATCTGGGATTGCTTGTTTAGATACAGCATGGTATTAACAAGTTTTCCTCTCTTCTTACACTTTCTCTCTTACTGCTGGTTGCAAGGAGCAGGGATACACATGTCCAAATGCAGCCATCATCCAAGGTTTGTTCTTCCTCATGAACCTTGGGGGCAAAGGAAAGTAAGCTAGAGGGAAAGGAAGACATTTGGGGGCCAGGAGTGGGTACTGTGTGTTACAGCACCTAGAGAAGCTTTGAGATCAAGTTATTTGAAATTGTGAAAGAAAATGCATGAGATTTTATTGACACCTTCTCTAGGAGTAACAATAAGAGACTGTATACTATTTGGAATCTGGAGATTGCTAAAAGGATAGCACTTCTTAACCTGTTAGAGGTTTTGCCTTTATAGTATCAGACAGTGTTAAAAACATGGGTTTTAGGGTCACACAGATTTGAAGCCAAGCTCTGCCACTTGTTAACTAGTACTGGATGCTGTGGCTGTCCCACCAAGATTCCATTTACCTGGCCTTTGCACCCATCCCCAGCTGATGTGGGTGTTGGCTGTTGACTGTGATCCCAACTGGCCCATGCTTCAGAGAACTGCCTTCAGCCAAAAGGGAGAAACTTCTCTTAGAGGCCAAAGACTGACTGTCAGCCTGGTATAAAAACCTGCCCCCTTGCCCCAAGGTGGAACCAATTCTGTGCTTAATCTTCTGCTTCAGTACTACCTATGGGATTGGGGGAAGTTAGACTTCAGCCAAGGTCACCATCTTGCCCTCAATAAGTGACTACTTCTGGCTCTGCTTCTACGGAAACTGACCTGAGACACTAGGTAAGTTTGAGAAGTAACTTAGTCTCTCTCTACTTCCAGTTTCTCTTCTGTTAAAATGTTATTGGTAATATTACTTCCTTTACATTTTTGTCATAGATGTTAGGTAATCACAAAGTGCGTAGCACAGTGTCTGGCATATTGTTGTTGCTAGCTGTCATGGAGTTGGTCACCAATTTCATAGCGAACACATGCACAATGCAACAAAATGCTGCCTAGTCCTGCACCATCTCCATGATCAGTTGCAGACAAAACTATTGTGATCTAACTAATGGACCACATCTACCATGGCCTCCACCAGACTGAGTCCAGTACAATGAGATGGTGCCTGCCTACCATCACTGACTGCTCTGACAGGGGTCACAATAGAGGGTCCCAGACAGAGCTGGAAAAAAATGTAGAACAAAATTCTAATTCAAAAAGAAAGACCAGGCTTGCTAGCCTGGCAAAGACTGGAGAAACTTTGAGAATATGGCTCCCGGACACCCTTTCAGCTGAATAATGAGGCCACTCCTGAGGTTCACCCTTCAGCCATAGAATGAACAGTCCCATGGAACAAAACAAGACTAAAGGGGCGCAGCAGCCCTGGGGCAGGGACTGGAGGGTAGGAGGGAACAACAGGACACCTGGTAATACGGAACCCAGGGTTGAGAAGGGAGAGTGTTGACATGTCATGGGTTTGTTAACGAATGTCATACAACAATGTGTCTACCATTTGATGAGAAACAAGTTTATTCTGTAAACCTTCATCTAAAGTTCAATAAATGAATAATAAAGTCTATTAATTTTTAAAAAAAAAGACAAGAAAGGCATACATCAAAATGGTAACCCTGGTATTTCTGGGTGGTGAGATAATAATTTATCTTTTCATTTAGCTTCATTTTCTAAAAATTCTTCATTAACTGTGTATCACTTATGAACTAATAAAATGTTATATACATGTTTTAAAATCAGGTCTTGAAAGGACTTGCCAACTTGAATATATTCAGTTGAAAAGTGGATTGTACATCTGTGTAACGAACCAATGCTTGAGGAAAGAAGAAAATGAAAAGTCATTCATTCTCACCAACAGAGACTGGAAAAACCCTGAGAGTATGGCCCCCAGACATCCTTTCAGCTCAGTAATGAAGTCACTCCTGAGGTTCACCCTTCAGCCAAAGATTGGACAGGCCCATAAAACAAAACAAGACTAAAGGGGCACACCAGCCGAGGAGCAAGGACTAGAAGGTAGGAGGGAGCAGGAAAACTGGTAACAGGGAACCCAAGGTTGGGAAGGGAAAGTGTTGACACGTTGTGGGGTTGTTAACCAATGTCATAAAAAAATATGTGTGCTAACTGTTTAATGAGAAACTAGTTTGTTCTGTAAAACTTCATCTAAAGAACAATTAAAAAAAAAAAAAAGAAAACTGGTATGATGTATAGGGCTTTTATTGACCGATTTTCAAAAGTTAGACCACCAGGCCTTTCTCTCTAGTCCTTCTTAGTCTGGAAGCTTCACCGAAATCTGGTCAGCATCACAGAAACATACATGCCTCCACTGGCAGCCTAGTATGTAGTGTAACTATATTATTGCCTATATTATTGGCTCTATGAATTGGGGATTGCTGATGAAAGGTTGCTTTCTCAGTTGTTTGGGAACACCACATAGAAGGCTGGTCACCTCCCCTATCCCTGAATGAGAGTAATTATTATTGCTTCAACATACTGGCTCTTAGTCAGATTTAAAAAAAGGAACAATCTCAACTGAGTCACAGGAAAGATCTTGGGCTCCCAGTGCTCAGCCTCACGCTACGAAGTGATGCATCTGTGGGCTGTGTGTTGCTCTGTGTGCTACTAGCTGCTGGCAGTCATCTCTACTTGTGCAATGGAAAATATTGCTCTCCTCAGACAGAAAAAATATATATATAATAAGTCTCCATACTGCGAGTGTCTAAATTAAGAAATGTAAAAGCCAATTCATGTAAGCCAGCAGGCAAAACCAACAGCAGTGCTGGCTGTGAAAAGAGCAGGCTTCCCAGACGCAGAGCCTTTGGTAGTGCCTCCCCCACAGTGCTCGTGGGCACTTTCCAAATTGAACATTGGAAACTGCATGGCACCTTGGAGCAGATGTTCATTCAGCACTCAGTTAATTGGGTGAGGGTCAAAGAAGTAAAGGGAAGCGTACAGTGTTGATCAAGCAGTTGAAGAGCCACACATTTGAAAACAGTGCTGAGTGTGCTAATTGAGAGATCCATAAAGAGGGGTTCTCATGCTCTCTGAAGAACTTTCTCTGCAGTTGGTGCCGTCAATGAAGCCCACCTGCTATTTACCAACGGCTACTTATATCTTGATGGGCAGCGGTCGATCAGTGGTAGAATTCTTGCCTTCCATGTGGGGAACCTGGTTCGATTCCTGTCCAAAGCACCTTATATGTACCCACCACTTGTCTGTCAGTGGAAGCTGGAAGCTTGTGTGTTGCTATGAAGCTGTTGAATAGGTTTCAGTGGAACTTCCAGACTATGATGGACTAGGAAGAAAGGCCAGGCAATCTGATTCCAAAAATCAGCCAGTAAAAACCCTATGGATCAAAATGGCCCAGTCCTCAACTGATCAGGGAATGCTTCATTCTGTTGTGCATGGGGTCACCATGAGTCAGGGCTAGTTCAATGGCAGCTGACAACAACAACACTGATATCTTATCTGAGGGCTCTTACCTTCTGGGCAAGAGAAGGTACATCCATTTATTTATTATCCAATTAATACAACCCCTCTCACCCCCAGAATACTCCAGCCACTGTGCTAGGTACTTAGGAGAGAGTCACAAGAAAAAAGACACCATCACTTGGATATCATCACTTGGCTCACCAGTGTTGCAAAACGAAACTGGTAATATGAACTTTACTGCTATACCCCAAAGATGAGCTTCTTTTTCTACAGGTCAGCAAAAAGAATTTCCTGACCAGTAGAAACATTTTGTGACTCACTAGACTATAAACTTCCTAAGGGCAGGAGAGCTGGACCTAGAATGGTGCTTGTGATTCTTAGAGGAGTTCACATAGACATGTGCTACAGTTCAGTTAAAATAAAACCTTTTGGCACTTTTGCTCCATCTCATCTTTAGCACAGCCAGTGTTGCATGCTAAATTTGAAGAGGGTCCTAAAAGTTCCAAGAGAGTTATTGGGAGTAGTTGTTGCCTAGTAAACCACAGACAGAATATGTAGAATCAGCCAAGGGCTACCACCCAACTGTGGGCATAAATGAAACTTGAAATCAATGAGTCACATAAACCATGTGACTAAGTATTGAAATCCAGCCACAGATCGATCGTCTCCTTCTAACCTAGGGCTACAACCAATCCAGTGTTTTAGCCAGATCATCCAATCTTTCACCTTCGTTTGTGTTCCTTCCCTTGGCTCTTATTTGAGTGGCGAGAATGGTAGGCATTTGGGAACAAGTCACCTGATGCTTTCTCTTACTCTTTGAAGCGAACGAATTCATAATTCAGTTGTGTAGGCTCGTCCTTCACACCCTTCTCTGATATTCTGACCCATGCCTTTTCTTTTGACATCTTTTTCTCCTTAAAGTTATTCATAACCTTTTAGGATTAAGCAGAAGATGGCTTCCTTAACTCTAATCCCTCCTGTCTCGATCTCAGTTTGTTTTAAGCACTCACCCAAATGCTTACCAATGAGATACTAGAAAAAACCCGGTTGTCATCAAGTCCACCCCGACTCATGGCAACCCCGTGTGTGTCAGAGTAGAACTATGCTTCATAGGGTTTTTAATGGCTGATATTTTGGAAGTAGATTGCAAGGCCTTTCTTTTGAGGCACCTCTGGGTAGACTTGAACCTCCAACCTTTTGATTAGCAGTGGAGCTCATTAACTGTTTGCATTACCCAGGGACTCCTAGTTCCTTCTTATATGGAAACAGAATTTCAAAATAGAGTCCCCATAAGAAAAAAAAACAACACCGACTTCTTTTCTTTATGTATGCCCCTTATCAAGAATATACCTACCGCCATCAAGTTGATTCCAACCAGGAATATAAACTCCACAATAAAAAAACTGTTGCCGAGAAAGCCTATTCAATTTATTTCGCAGATCTGGTTTGTGTAAGCTCATGTGCGAATTAGATCTGAGACTCTCAGATCTGAAAATGGCTTGTCTTTAATGAAACCTGTCTGCTGATTTATCTAGCAGCCATTGGCAGGCAAAACAAAAAATAAAATAGCAGATCCAAGCCGTAAACCTGGTACAAATGGCTGAGGTCGAGCCTCTCCTTTGCAGATCAGTTTGACATGTTTCCTAACAGCTGAACCAGAAGAAATCTTTGGGAAAGTTCTGGAGACTGAGTTCCCCCCCGCCCCCCAGAAGATAGCTGCCACCACTTGCTCAGGATTTTATCACCTTAGAAACACTGCCAGCATAGTACACACCCAGGCCCGAGCTGATGGGCTACACTCACCCTTTTGCTTGTCATGAGTGAACTTGATCGTAAGCCTCTTTCTCACTCACTACTTTCACTCTGGTGGATAAAAGACTTGAACTTGATTTTCTTCTCTGTCTCGCCAGACTGATCATTGCATCATCTCAGAGATGCCTGCTTCACGTGGGATATTAAGGAGCAGAGCACCTATGAAATAGCTTGGTCTTTGCTTTAAAATGCTGATTTAATCAGTCCTTCCTGTCACTCTCCTTCTGTGATGTCTCCTCTCCAGCATTCTTTTCCCAAGCCCACCTTTGTTTTTGCAGCCAAGGAACATTTTGCATTTCATATTCCATCTGCCTGTAACTTTCTACCTTTGAACTGAACAAAGTACCCTAGGAAATGTTTCACAAAAAAAAAAAAAAAAAAAGACTGAGATTTCTTTTTTAAGGTCGACTTGTAGCTGAGCATTGACATTCTCCTTAAAAAGCTGTCCAGAGCCAGGTACAGCAAAGTAGTAGAGTGCTGCATAATAAATTTCCTCCGTATTGTGCTATTTTATTCACAGTTTGGATTAGGGATTGCTTCTGCAATATCAGTTCCACAATTGTCAGTCCCACGTGTATTCAGCCCACCGTCTCTCCTGTTATAAAGGCACCAAGGGTAAAAGTAAAAAGCAAAACAAAACAAAAGCCCATACACTAAATGATGCTGTTTCTTTACATGGAAGTGTCTGATTACGAATGGAACCTGGAAGGTCAATCAGTACAAATTTCCTGAGGGCACCTGGAAGTAAGTAAGAAGAGAGAGAATTTATTTTCTTGGTTTTCCCTAATCCCTCTGCCACTTGTTTTCATTAGATACTAAGGCCATTAAACTTTAGGTATCCCAATCAGATTACAGACTCACAGAGACAGACTCCTTTGGCCCATCCAGAAAGCCCTTTCAGGAGTGAGTTTTGAGCTCTTTGACAAACTTTGGCCATCATAAACTCCTGCTGCTTTTCCTCTCTTCCCTCCCCCTCAGTAATCATTCCCCTTTACGCCCTCTCTCTTACAGCGAGTTCCCTGTTTTTAGCTGAGTCACAGCAGCTGGCTGGCACCTCTAGGGTCATACTGTACGTAACACAGAATCCTCTCTGTTGGCTACCATGGTGCTTCAAAAGAGGGGCTGTGGCAGCTACTGCAAAGCATCCTGGGTACACCAGCCAAGCCCTTCTTTGAAGCCCTGAAGCGGCTGGCAGAAGGAGCCTGGGACAGCTCAGGGATCCAAAGTTCCTGGCTAACATGGCTTCACTGAATCCCAGGGCTCCTGCTGCTGCTGAGATGCTGCTCAGAAGCAGGCCCTTAAGCAATTCAGAACAAAATCCAGACGGACAGAAGCAGAGTCATATGGCCTTTCAAAGCCAATAGCTGCCAGGAAATAGTCTTAAAACTGCCAGAGCCTTGGCAAAAGGCCTTGAGCTTTGCCAGCGGGTGAATAGTAGGATCAGAGCGGTGGTCACATTCTCTTTTCTCAGTCAACTGATTGTGCCTGGGCACCGACAAACACTTATGGGAGCGTGAAGCAATAATATATTGCCTTTGCTCCTGAAAATAAGTACTGGCTTTTTTAAGTACAAATACATCCCAACCAGGTGGAACAATACAGATTTTCATGGTTAAAAACACAATCTTCTGGCTTTCAGATGCTTAAAACTTGACTGCTCTCCACTTCCAAAAAACCATCTGGAAGCTGAATATTTTACAAACTATAGGTCCTGCAGCCCTGTTGATTATTTGTTGATGTATTTGTTCTTCCCTCTCCTCCCCACGTTGTTGATCCCTATCTGATTCTTGTTCTATTAAACAATTTTCTTTTACAAATAATTTATAAACCAAATATTATAATGATGATGATGATGCTATCTAAGCCATACAATATTCTTTCTGCAGTTTGGCAGGAGAAAATGTGTAGATGATTATAAACATATCTTAAATGAATTTTTTTTTAACCCTCTCTCCTTCTTGGCCACAAAGCAAACCCAACTAAAGAAGTAGTTGATCCTAAATGGGAAATCTGAAATCACTAAGAAGCCCTGTATAACATTCAGGGTATGTCTTGTAAAGGAAGTCAAAATGACTTGGTCTTTGCAGCTCTTCCCTCCACACAAATATTAAGTCATAGAAGAACTTAAAAAGATGAAATGATAAGAGGGCAGCAGCTGCTTTTTGTAGCTTTATGGAGGCATTAATGTAAACATATAAAACCAGATTATTTACTATCATATCCATGGTATATGCATCACACAAATGAAAGTGAATACTAAAAACATGGAAAGGAAGTATATCACCTCAAAATATTTACTTTTTTTTTTTTCAATTAAAAAGTCTCTAGGAAATACAAGACATAGGATATTTCACCCCAAAAGCCATACTTTTTAAATTAGGATGGTTTCCTTTGACTGTGATTGCCAAAGAAAGCCAAACTCAGGCAAAAGTATTCCTTAGAAGACAGTGAATAGCAAAGGAAAAAGTGACATTTGAAAGGAACCCCTGAGGAGTTATTAGCAATTGCATTTCTGAGACGTTAACACCTACGATAAGTGACAAAACAGGTTCATCTTGGATTCAGAGTGTTAAAATGTTTTTATTCCTGGTTAAGCCATTTTTAATAAACAATATAAATTATAATTGATTTGCTAGAAGCCAGACGATTCATCAGTGCAACAGGCATAAATATTTTAGAGAATGTGGTCAGCCTGCCCTTATTTTGAAATTCTGAACTGTTTTTCATTCCTCATAAGAAAATCTATATTTTCCTTTCAAACAAAGAGCCTAGTGGTTTAGATGCAGGATTGACATGGAGAAAACAGCATACTTCTCATGTGAAGAGAAGTACCTATTGAGAAAGAAAAGGGAAAACTGCAATAAATACATGTATGTTAGATCAACAGCCATAACAAAATCCAGAATTAAAATGACTTTGCAAAACAATAGCTGTTGATGAACAGAGACAAAGAAAGACAATGCAATGAACTGTTTAACCTATGATTATAGTGTAGGTGACAAGTCTAAATTATTAGCCTAGAAATATTCAGAAGATTATACCTCCCCACAAACTCCTAGTGGAGAGTTAGGTACATAGTGGTTACTCAATTAAAGCTTTCTTATTTAAAGACAGGGTTGTTTCTGACATTTGCAGGGCCTGGAATGAGAGTACATATAGTGGCCCACTTCCCCAAGTACTTTAACCACTGTGCCACCAAGACTTCTTCTCATGGGTCGACATACTTAAAGATTCTAAATCAAGTTAGGAATGGTTAAAATAGAATATATTCTATCCTCATCCCTTGACAAATGTACTTCTCAGTGTATGAAAGTTCAGGTGAAAACACAGAATTCTCAGAAGCTTTGTAGACACGTGGTCCAGCATGGGAAAACTGGTCCCTGGACCTGGGTCTTGATTCATCCCATTTCTTCCCAACTCTGATTTCCTCTCACATCACAAGGGGCCATGAACCTGTGCATACAGACCTGCTAGCCCACAGGTCTAATATCTGAACAACTCCACAGCTAAGAGCAGCCCTTGGTTATTCGATGAGCTTTGGGGTATCCGTACCAGGGTGTAGCCTGCCCTTACGATGACAGGCTAAAGGAAGAGGCCCAGTGCATGACCATTTGGGGCAAGGAATTCAGAGGTCTTGGGTACTTAGGTTGTAGTTTAGAAGAGGGAGACATGGCTCCAGAAAGACATCCTCTTGGTTCCACATCAAGGGAAGAAGCATCCCTGGAAATGGGCCAAAGTCAGGCTCTAAAGTGTGGTCGAAGGTTAAGGCTTCTCTTACTCAGGTCTAAGGGCAGTATTTAATCTCATGTAATCCAGTTCAGACCTAGAGTAAATATATAAACATTTAATCCAATTCGGGCCTATAGTAAATATACAAAACATAGTGCAAGTAAACATGGCTTCAAGAGGGATGAATTCTAGTGTTAGTTCCTGTAACTCAATTGCTGTTGTAGCAACTGTTTTGTTGTAAGAACAAGAGAGAAGGCACTGGGATGGCGGAGCCAAGATGGCAGAGTAATAACACACTTCCTATGGACCCTCTTACAACAAAGACCCCCCTCCAAAAAAAAAAAAAAACAAGTGAATCAATTATCTATGACAATCTAGGAGCCCTAAACATCAAAGGTAAAGATTCTGAATGTCTTTCACCTCCACAGAGATGTGTGTGGGCCCATTTCAACAGCAGTGGCAATTTCATGACATTTGACACCGCTGTATTAAGCGAGGTCCTCAGGTACCCACATCAAGGACCTGAGGACTGGTAGGTCCCCTGACACCACTTACCCACCCATGATAGGGGTCCCAGAATAAGCGGTGCCTCCCAGTCCAAACAGCCAACAGAACTGGGTGCCTATACTCTGGCTGCAAAACCCACCCACCTACGTGCTGTAGGGAACAGGGATACATTTTCCTCCCAGACATTCAGGGGCAGCTGTCAGCCCCCTGCCTTGCTCAGTGAGTGACCCGCACTGCAGCCAAACACCTGTGTCTAAACCAATCAGCCCTACTCGTCTAGGGCTGTTGGTAAGAGCCTGCACCGTATACTTGGTGACTGCCTACTTGGACACCTGAACTGAATCTATGCAAGAAAAGTAAACAGATTCCTTGGCTCACATACCTAGTAACAGCTTTAACCACCTGGGGACAGGATGTTAGAGCTTCAAAGCACCAATAATCAAACTAGCTCGCATGAGTAGCCTATTTAGGCATGAGAATTGTTGAAGATTTTTTTTGCAGAAAACTTCCCTGATATAGTGAAAGATGAAAAGGTATCTATCCAAGATGCTCATTGAACCCCACACAAGTTAAATCCCAAAAGAAAGTCACCAAGACATATTATAATCAAACATGCCAAAACCAAAGATGAAGATAGAATTTTAAGAGTGGCTAGGGATAAACGAAAAGTTCTCTACAAAGGAGTATCAATAAGAATAAGCTCAGACTACTCAGCAGAAACCATGCAGGCAAGAAGGCAATGAAATGACATATATAAAGACTTGAAGGAGAAAAATTGCCAGCCAAGAATTATATATCCAGCAAAACTGTCTTTCAAATATGATGGCAAAATTAGGCCATTTCCAGATAAACAGAAGTTTAGGGAACTTGCAAAAACAAAACCAAAATGGTAAGAAATACTAAAGGGAGCCCTCCAGTTAGAAAACCAATAACTTCAGATAACAACTCAAGACTAGAACACAGGACAGAACAACCAGATATCAACCCAGATAGGGAAATCACAAAAATAAATCAAAGCTAAAACACTCAAAATAGGGAAATAGAGATGTCATTATGTGAAAGTTGACAACATTAAAACAAAAAAGAGGGACTAAAAAATGTAGTCATAGAGCTTTCATATGGAAAGGAAGTCAAGACAATTTAAAGAAATAAAAGATTGGTTTAAACTTAGAAAAATAGGGGTAAATATTAAGATAATCACAAAGGAAACTAACAAGCCTACACATCAAAAGAAAAACAAGAAAAACATAAAGACTCAGCAAATACAAAATCAACAACAATGACAAAGATGAAAAGAAAATACATAAAGAAAAATGACTTAGCACAGAAAATTAAGCAGAAAAAGAAACTGTCTACAACACACACGCACAAAAGGCATCCAAACGACAGCACTAAACTCATACCTATCAATAATTATGCTGAATGTAAATGGACAAAATGTACCAATAAAGAGACAGAGAGTGGCAAAATGGATTAAAAAAAAAAGATCCAACTATATGTGGCCTACAAGAGACACAGCTCAGACTTAAAGACACAAACTAAAACTCAAAGGATAGAAAAAAATATATCAAGCAAACAACAATCAAAAAAGAGCAGGAGTGGCAATCTTAACTTCTGACAAAATAAACTTTAAAGTAAAATCTATCACAAAGGATAAGGAATGACAGTGTATAACGATTAAAGGGTCAATATACCATGAGGACATAGCTATAATAAATATTTATGCCCCCAATGACAGGGCTCCAAAATACATAAAACAAACTCTAACAGCATTGAAAAGGGAGGTAGATGACCCCATGATAATAGTAGGAGACTTCAACACACCACTTTTGGTGAAGGATGCAACATCCAGAAAGAAGTTCAGTAAACACACGGAAGATCTAAGTGCCATAATCAACCAACTTGACCATGTAAACATATACAGAACACTCCACCCAAGAGCAGCCAAGTATACTTTCTTTTCTAGTGCACATGGAACATCCTCCAGAATAGACCATATATTAGTCCATAAAGCAAGCCTTAACAGAATCCAAAACATTGAAATATTACCAGGCATCTTTTCTGACCATAAAGCCATAAAAGTAGAAATCAATAACAGAAAAAGCAAAGAAAAAAAAATCAAACACATGGAAACTGTACATCTTGCTCAAAAACTACTTGGTTAAAGAAGAAATTAAGGGCAGAATAAAGAAATTCATAGAATCAAATGAGAATGAAAATACATCAGAACCTTTGGAACATGGCAAAAGCAGTGCTCAGAGGTCAATTTATAGCAATAAATGCACACATCCAAATAAGAAGAAAGGGCCAAAATCAAAGCATTAACCCTACAACTTGAGCAAATAGAAAGAGAGTAGCAAAAGAAGCCCTCAAGCACCAGAAGGAAGCAAATAATAAAAATTAGAGCAGAATTAAATGAGATATAGAACAGAAAAACAATTGAGTTAACAAGCCCAAAAGCTGGTTCCTTGAAAAGATCAACAAAATCAATAAACCACTGGCCATACTGACAGAAAAAAACAGAATCGGAAGCAAATAACCCGAATAAGAAATGAGACAGACAATATCACAACAGAACCAACTGAAATTAAAAGAATCATAACAGAATACTATGATAAATTATACTCTAACAAATTTGAAAACCTAGAGGAAATGGACAAATTTCTACAAACACACTACTTACCTAAACTAATGCAAACAGAGGTAGAACAACTAAATAAACCTATAACAAAAGAAGAGATTGAAAAGTTAATTAAAAAACTCCCAACAACAAAAAAAAGCCCTGGACCTGATGGTTTCACTGGAGAATTCTATCAAACTTTCAGAGAAGAAATAACACCACTATTACTAAAGGTATTTCAGAGTATAGAAAAGGATGGAATACTCCCACACTCTTTCTATGAAGCCAGCATAACCCGATACCAAAACCAGGTAAAGACACACACGCACACACACACACACACACACACACAAAGAAAATTTCAGATAAATATCCTTCACGAACTCAGATGAAAAATCCTCAACAAAATTCTAGCCAATAGAATTCAACAAGATATCAAAAAAATAATTCACCATAACCAAGTGGGATTCATACCAGGTATGCAAGGATGCTTCAACACTAGAAAAACCATCAATGTAATCCATCATACAAATAAAAGACAAGAACTACATGATCTTATCAATTGATGCAGAAAAGGAACTTGACAGAGTCCAACACCCATTCATGATAAAACTCAGGAAAATAGGAATAGAAGGGAAATTCCTCACCATAATAAATGGCAGTTATACAAAGCTAACAGCTAACATCATCCGAAATGGAGGGAGACTGGAAACATTCACCTTGAGAACGGGAACCAGACAAGGATGCCCTTTATCACCACTTTTCGTCATCATTGTGCTGGAGGTCCTAGGCAGAGATATTAGGCTAGAAAAAGAAAAAAGGGCTTCAAAATTGGTAAGGAAGAAGTAAAAGTATCTCTATTTGCAGTTGAGATGACCTTCCTCACAGGAAACCCTAAAGAATCCACAAAGAAAACTACTGGAACTAATAGAAGATTTCACCAAACTATCAGGATACAAGATAAACATACAAAAATCAGTTGGATTCCTCTACACCAACAAAGAGAATGTTGAAAATGAACTCACCAAATCAATACCATTTAAAATAGCCCCGAAAAAGATGAAATACTTAGGAATAAATCTAACCAAAGACATAAAAGGCCTATACAAAGAAAACTATAAGATGCTACTGCAAGAAACCAAAAGAAACCTACATAAGTAGAAAAACATGCCTTGCTCATGGATAAGAAGACTCAACACTGTGAAAATGTCTGTTCTACCAAAAGTGATCTATAGATACAATGCAATCCCAATCCGAAATCCAATGGCATTTTTTAATGAGGTGAATAAAAAAAATCACCAACTTCATATGGAAAGGGAAGAGGCCCCGGATAAGTAAAGCATTACTGACGATGAAGAACAAAGTGGGAGGCCTAACACTACCTGATTTTAGAACCTATTATACTGCCACAATAGTCAAAACAGCCTGGTACTGGTACAACAACAGATATATAGACCAATGGAACAGAATTGAGAATCCAGATACAAAGTCATCCATCTATGAGCAGCTGATGTTTGACAAAGTCCCGAAGTCTGGGGAAAAGACAGTCTCTTTAACAAATGGTGCTGTCATAGCTGGGAATCCATCTGCAAGAAAATGAAACAAGACCCATACCTCACACCATGCAAAAAATCTAACTCAAAATGGATCAAAGACCTAAATATAAAATCTAAAACAATAAAGATCATGGGAGAAAAAATAGGGACAAAGCTAGGAGCCCTAATACATGGCATAAACAGAATACAAAATATTACTAACAAAGCGCAAATACCAGAAGAAAAACTAGATAACTGGGAGCTCCTAAAAATCAAGAACTTGGCTCATCAAAAAGCTTCACCGAAAGAGTAAAAAGACAACCTACAGACTGGGAAAAAAAATTTGGTTATGACAAATCCAGTCAGAGTCTAATCTCTAAAATCTACAAGATATTGCAAAACCTCAACAACAAAAAGACAAATACCCCAATTAAAAAATGGACAAAAAATATGAATATGCACCTCACCAAAGAAGACATTCAGGCAGCTAACAGGCACATGAAGAAATGGTCTCGATCATTAGCCATTAGAGAAATGCAAATTAAAACTATAATGAGATGCCATCTCACTCCAACAAAGCTAGCGTTAATCCAAAAAAAAAAAAAAAAAACACAAAATAATAAATGTTGGAGAGGTAATGGAGAGACTGGAACACTTACATACTACTGGTGGGAATGTAAAACGGTACAACCACTTTGGAAATTGATTTGTCGCTTCCTTAAAAAGCTAGAAATAGAACTACCATGTGATCCAGCAATCCTGCTCTTTGGACTATATCCTAGAGAAAAGCCCTCACATGAATAGATGCATGCACACCGATGTTCATTGTAGCACTGTTTACAATAGCAAAAAGATGAAAACAACCTAGATGCCCATCAATGGATGAATGGATAAACAAATTATGGTATATTCACACAATGTAATATTATGCAAGGATAAAGAACAATGATGCATCCGAGAAACATCTCATAACATTGATGAATCCAGAAGGCATTATGCTGAGTAGAATTAGTCTGTCACAAAAGGACAAATATTGTAAGAGATTACTATTATAAGAACTCCAGAAAACATTTAAACACAGAACAAAACATTTTTTGATGGTTAGGAGGGTAAACAGTGGTATTCACTAACTTCATAGCAGACAAGGATTATTGTAGGTGGGGGACAGACACGACACAGGGGAAGTCAGCGTAACTAGACTAAACCAAAAGCTAAGAAGTTCCCCAAATACAACCAAACACTTCAAGGGACAGTGTAACAGAGGCTGGGGTCTGGGGACCATTGTTTCAGGGGACATCCAGGTCAATGGGCATAACAAAGTTTATTAAGAAAATATTCTGCATTCCACTTTGGTGAGTAGCATCTGGGGCCTTAAAAGCTAGCAAGTGGCCATCTCAGATGCATCTGGTGGTCCCAACCCACCTGGTGCCAAGGAGAATGAAGAACACCAAAGACATACGGAAAATATGAGCCCGAGACAGAAAAGACCACATAAACTGGAGACTCCATCAGCCTAAGACCAGAAGAACTATATTGTGTCTGGCTACCACCAATGACTACCCCTACAGGGAATACAACAGAGAGTCCCTGATGCAGTGGGAGCAAAGTGGGGTGCACAACTCAAGTTCTAGTAAAAAGGCCAGACTTGATGGTCTGACTGAGACCATAGGGATCCCAGAAGACATGGCCCACCGACTCCCTGTTTGCCCAGAACTAAAATCATTTCCAAAGCCATCTGTTCAGACAAAGATTAAAAAACCCTTTGCTGTCGAGTCGAGAGACAGATTAGACTAAATACAACACATAAAATGATACTGCTCAACATTAAGGAGGGAATAAGGAAATTCATAGAATGCAACGAGAATGAAAATACTTCCTATCAAAACCTCTGGGACACAGCAAAAGCAGTGCTCAGAGGCCAATTTATATCAATAAATGCACACATACAAAAAGAAGAAAGAGCCAAAATCAGAGAACTGTCCCTACAATTGAACAAATAGAAAGTGAGCAACAAAAGAATCCATCAGGCACCAGAAGAAAACAAATAATGAAAATTAGAGCTGAACTGAATGAATTAGAGAACAGAAAAACAATTAAAAGAATTAACAAAACCAAAAGGTGGTTCTTCGAAAAAATTAACAAAATTGATAAACCATCGGCCAGACTGACTAAAGAATTACAGGAAAGGAAACAAATAACCCGAATAAGTAACGAGAAGGGCCACATCACAACAGACCCAACTGAAATTAAAAGAATCACATCAGATTATTATGAAAAATTGTACTCTAACAAATTTGCAAACCTAGAAGAAATGGATGAATTCCTGGAAAAACACTACCTACCTAAACTAACACATTCAGAAGTAGAACAACTAAATAGACCCATAACAAAAAAAGAGATTGAATCGGTAATCAAAAAACTCCCAACAAAAAAAAGCCCTGGCCTGGATGGCTTTACTGCAGAGTTCTACAAACTTTCAGAGAAGAGTTAACACCACTACTATTAAAGGTATTTCAAAGCATAGAAAATGACGGGATACTACCTAACTCATTCTATGAAGCCATCATCTCCCTGATACCAAAACCAGGTAAAGACATCACGTAAAAAGAAAATTACAGACCTATATCCCTCATGAACATAGATGCAAAAATCCTCAACAAAATTCTAGCCAATAGAATTCAACAACATATCAAAAAAATAATTCACCACGACCAAGTGGGATTTATACCAGGTATGCAAGGCTGGTTTAATATTAGAAAAACCATTAATCTAATCCACCATATAAATAAAACAAAAGACAAAAACCACATGATCTTATCAATTGATGCAGAAAAGGCATTTGACAAAGTCCAACACCCATTTATGATAAAAACTCTCACCAAAATAGGAATTGAAGGAAAATTCCTCAACATAATAAAGGGCATCTATACAAAGCCAACAGCCAACATCACTCTAAATGGAGAAAGCCTGAAAACATTTCCCTTGAGAACGGGAACCAGACAAGGATGCCCTTTATCACCGCTCTTATTCAACATTGTGCTAGAAGTCCTAGCCAGAGCAATTAGGCTAGACAAAGAAATAAAGGGCATCCAGATTGGCAAGGAGAAAGTAAAATTATCTCTATTTGCAGATGCCATGATCTTATACACAGAAAACCCTAAGGAATCCTCCAGAAAACTACTGAAACTAATAGAAGAGTTTGGCAGAGTCTCAGGTTATAAGATAAACATACAAAAATCACTTGGATTCCTCTACATCAACAAAAAGAACATCGAAGAAGAAATCACCAAATCAATACCATTCACAGTAGCCCCCAAGAAGATAAAATACTTAGGAATAAATCTTACCAAAGATGTAAAAGACCTATATAAAGAAAACTACAAAACACTACTACAAGAAATTAAAAAGGACATACTTAAGTGGAAAAACATACCTTGCTCATGGATAGGAAGACTTAACATAGTAAAAATGTCTATTCTACCAAAAGCCATCTATACGTACAATGTACTTCCGATCCAAATTCCAATGTCATTTTTTAAGGTGATAGAGAAACAAATCACTAACTTCACATGGAAGGGAAAGAAGCCTCGGATAAGTAAAGCATTACTGAAAAAGAAGAAAATGGGAGGCCTCACTCTACCTGATTTCAGAACCTATTATACAGCCACAGTAGTCAAAACAGCCTGGTACTGGTACAACAACAGACACATGGACCAATGGAACAGAATTGAGAATCCAGATATAAATCCATCCACATATGAGCAGCTGATATTTGACAAAGGCCCAGTGTCAGTTAATTGGGGAAAAGATAGTCTTTTTAACAAATGGTGCTGGCATAACTGGATATCCATTTGCAAAAAAATGAAACAGGACCCATACCTCACACCATGCACAAAAACTAACTCCAAGTGGATCAAAGACCTAAACATAAAGACTAAAACGATAAAGATCATGGAAGAAAAAATAGGATCAACCCTAGGAACCCTAATACAGGGCATAAACAGAATACAAAACATTACCAAAAATGACGAAGAGAAACCAGATAACTGGGAGCTCCTAAAAATCAAACACCTATGCTCATCTAAAGACTTCACCAAAAGAGTGAAAAGACCACCTACAGACTGGGAAAGAATTTTCAGCTATGACATCTCCGACCAGCGCCTGATCTCTAAAATCTATATGATTCTGTCAAAACTCAACCACAAAAAGACAAACAACCCAATCAAGAAGTGGGCAAAGGATATGAACACGCACTTCACTAAAGAAGACATTCAGGCAGCTAACAGATACATGAGAAAATGCTCTCGATCATTAGCCATTAGAGAAATGCAAATTAAAACTATGATGAGATTCCATCTCACTCCAACAAGGCTGGCATTAATCCAAAAAACACAAAATAATAAATGTTGGAGAGGCTGTGGAGAGATTGGAACTCTTATACACTGCTGGTGGGAATGTCAAATGGTACAACCAATTTGGAAATCTATCTGGCGTTATCTTATACAGTTAGAAATAGAACTACCATACAACCCAGAAATCCCACTCCTCGGATATACCCTAGAGAAATAAGAGTCTTCACACAAACAGATATATGCACACCCATGTTCATTGCAGCTCTGTTTACAATAGCAAAAAGCTGGAAGCAACCAAGGTGTCCATCAACGGATGAATGGTTAAATAAATTGTGGTATATTCACACAATGGAATACTATGCATCGATAAAGAACAGTGACGAATCTGTGAAACATTTCATAACATGGAGGAACCTGGAAGGCATTATGCTGAGCGAAATTAGTCAGAGGCAAAAGGACAAATATTGTATAAGACCACTATTATAAGATCTTAGAAATAGTATAAACTGAGAGGAACACATCCTTTTGTGGTTACGACTGGGGGAGGGAGGGAGGGTGGGAGAGGGTTTTTTACTGATTAGTTAGTAGATAAGAACTGCTTTAGGTGAAGGGAAGGACAATACTCAATACACGGAAGGTCAGCTGAACTGGACTGGACCAAAAGCAAAGAAGTTTCTGGGATAAACTGAATGCTTCGAAGGTCAGCGGAGCAAGGGTGGGGGTTTGGGGACCATGGTTTAAGGGGACTTCTAAGTCAACTGGCAAAATAATTCTATTATGAAAACATTCTGCATCCCACTTTGAAATGTGGCGTCTGGGGTCTTAAACACTAACAAGCGGCCATCTAAGATGCATCAATTTGTCTCAACCCACCTGGATCAAAGGAGAATGAAGAACACCAAGGTCACACGATAACTATGAGCCCAAGAGAAAGAAAGGGCCACATGAACCAGAGACCTACATCATCCTGAGACCAGAAGAACTAGTTGGTGCCCAGCCACAACCGATGACTGCCCTGACAGGGAGCACAACAGAGAACCCCTGAGGGAGCAGGAGATCAGTGGGATGCAGACCCCAAATTCTCATAAAAAGACCAGACTTAATGGTCTGACTGAGACTAGAGGAATCCCGGTGGTCATGGTCCCCAAACCTTCTGTTGGCCCAGGACAGGAACCATTCCCGAAGACAACTCATCAGACATGAAAGGGACTGGACAGTGGGTAGGAGAGAGATGGTGATGAAGAGTGAGCTATTTGTATCAGGTGGACACTTGAGACTGTGTTGGCATCTCCTGTCTGGAGGGGGGATGGGAGGATAGAGAGACTTGGAAGCTGGCAAAATTGTCAGGAGAGACTGGAAGGGCTGACTCATTAGGGGGAGAGCAAGTGGGAGTATGGAGTGAGGTGTATATAAACTTGTATGTGACAATTTGACTTGATTTGTAAATGTTCACTTGAAGCTCAATAAAAGTTAATAAAAAAAATAAAAATAAAAAAATGATACTGCTGAAGAGTGTGCTTCTTGGCTCAAGCAGACACGAGACTAAATGGGCAGCTCCTTTCTGGAGGTGAGATGAGAAGGCAGAGGTGGACCGGAGCTGGTTGAATGGACCTGGGAAATCTGAGGTGGAGAGGAGGCGTGTGCTGTCACATTGTAAGGAGAGCACCTAGGGTCACATAACAATGTGTATATAAGTTTTTGTATGAGAAACTGACTTATATTGTAAATGTTCACTTAAAATAATAATAATAATAAAAAGAAGGCACTGGCTGGACATGGAACTTTTGGGTGGAAAAGTAGCGTAACCAAGCAGATTTTTCTTCATTCAGTAAAGGTGTTTCCATTCTCTGATTCAACTTTCATTTGTCAAACACTTACTGAGTTTCTTGCTATGTGACAGGGATTGCTGGGAGCATAGTTCCAGATTCAATCTAGAAAAGTCATTCTGGTCACTCTGAAGAGGGTAGATTGGAAGGAGGCCACACATGCTCAAACAGCTTGGGCCACTTCTTGTGCATATTGTCTCTCCTTCTTTCTCTATTTTTGATTCATCGTTTAACCTCTTTGTTTCTTTTTTCAAAATGTTTGTGTTGTAAATCCTTTCTTCTCTTTTTCCCAACCTCAGCATATCAATCTGACTATCTCCTCTTGCTGACATTTCTACAGCAGAGATACAGGTGAGTTAGCTGCTTAGTGTTTTTTTGCGGGGGGTTCTCTTTTCTTCAACACATTACTACATTTCACTCTCAGGCAAATCATCAGTAATCATTGATTTTTTTTTTTTTTAATTTTGTTCCAGAGGTGTCAACATTGCTCAGACCCTTATGATAGCTTCTATTGACCCATATGCTCAGACACCTGATCTACTTAATTCTCCATGATCTGGTTAAAGCCAATCAGATAACCTTACCTTCCATTATTCAGTGGGAAAAAATTCTTGACCTCCTACCTTAAATACATAATAATGAACATATCTAATCAGTTTACACTCTTCTTTAAAATCTTTCAATGTTTTAAGACTTGATGGGATTCCCCTTGCCTCCTAAAAAAGTTCAAATACCTAGCAAAGCCAAGAAGGTATCTCTAGGCCTGGCCCCTGGCCATGTATTCAACATCATTGTTCACCATTTTTATACAAACTCTATTCTTTGGCCTTTCTGAACTGTGTGAAGGCCACCCAGAGAGACCTTGGTTTTTCATCACATCATGCTTTGAAACAAGCTCTTCTCTCTCTAATGTACTTCTCCACCTTGTCTGCCTGCTGAACAAGTACTTTAAGAAAAACGTAAATTCAGAACGACTCAAGACTTCCTCTTCTGAAAAGCCTTTCAAAACATACATAGGCTGAGGACTTTGTATGTATCTGTACTCCAGTACTAGCACATGGGATTCATATGTATCACTACTACAATATTTTTGCAGAGATTATAATAATTAGAATTTTTGTGTGTTTCCCATGATTTATAGTTATCTAATGTATGTAAAAAAAAATGTATGTCTTTTTTTTTTTAATGTATGTCTTATCCATTTTTGTATTCTCAAAATATAGCACCGTGCCAAGTACTTAGTAGATGTTCAATAAATGTTTGTTGCACAAATAAAATAATAATAGGTAAAGTTACTGGGCATTGTGCTAAGATCTTTACATACATTACCTGACTTAATCTCACTGATACTCCTGAGAGGTGGATACTATTATTATCCACATTTTATAGATGATGAAACTGAGGCAATTGAGAAGTTAAAGAAACTGCCCAAGAGTGTGTGTGTGTGTGTGTGTGTATATACATGTATATACACGCATATATACACACACACATATATATGTATATAAAATGTATAAACTATATATATGTATATATGTGTGTATGTGTGTGTATAAAATCCATTTCCATGGAGTCAATTCCGACTTGTAGCGACCCTACAGGACAGGGTAGAACTGTGCATCGGGTTTCCAAGGAGTGTCTGGTGAATTCAAACTGCCGACCTTCTGGTTAGTAGCCGTGGCACTTAACCACTATGCCACCACGGTTTCCAAAAATATATAGGAAGTGGTAACACGTACAGGAAGTTTGTCAGACTAGCCAGGCCTCATAAAGATGCTGCTGAAGGAGTGAATGAAGTCAGAGTCCTTTCCCTTTGACCTTGTGAATAACTCTCCTTTTATCTCTCTATTTTACGCATACGATTTCTCGTTCCTACGAAGTCCATTTATCTCATTCTAATCCGATAGTACCAAAGGCTGAGGCCTTAGCTCTTCAAACTGCCTTCATGAAACTTGTTTTGATTAGGTCTAACTGATGCCATTTTTCTCTAATCTGCTCTAAAATGAACTGCAGAAGGTGGCACTTAATTACCTGCTGTATTGTGTAGTCTGCTGATTGCCTTATATTGTCTTTTTCTGGTCTTCCCTACTAGATTATAATTCCCTTGAAGAATATAGGAATGTCTTTCTCTCTTTTATCCAAGCCTGAAATATCATATGCACTTATGATTACCACATGGGACCACTTTCAAAGGAATGTGACCATAGAATGACAGGACTTGAAACCATGTCATGTGAGAAACTGGTGAAGGAACTGTGGTAGGAAAAAAACTAGTGGTGGAGACAGTATTTAAAGAACTGCCATGAAGAAGGCTGTTCCCATTATTAATACTACATAACAAATTACTCCAAAATACAGTGCTAAAAACAATAATTTTATTATGCTCACAGATTATGTGAGGAGTTTGACCGGGGGGGTTGGTGGTTCAGTGATAAAATTGTTGCCTTCTGTACATGAGACTTGAGTTTGATTCCAGCCACAGCACATCATATGCAGCCACTACCAGTCAGCCATCATGATATGCGTGTTAGGATGATGCTGAACACGTTTCAGCAGAGTTTCCAGACTAAGACATACTAGGAAGAAAGCCCTGCCTATCTAATTCTGAAAATCAGCCAATGAAAATCTCATAGATCACAATGGTCTGAACCTCTTTCACTCATACAGTTGGCGTCTGGGCTGGGATGATTCAAGCAGGTCCACAGACCAGAGGTTCCTCCCATAATTGTGGGCTCAGGGTAGTCGGAGCACTTAGAACACGGGTTGGGGCTCCAGTGAGTGTGTTCCAGCAAATAAGGCAGAAACTAAGCTGTATAACATTTTACCAACTAACCTTGCAAGTCACAGGGCATCTCTTTTGCCATACTCTATTATTTGAATCAGTCACAAGCCAGCCCAGATTCAAGGAAAGGGGATATAGATGCTACTTCTAAGATAACTAGAAGAGTATCAAAGAATTTGCAGGCAGTTTTAAAACCACCAAAAGAAGGGATTAAGTTTTTGTTTTTTTCTAATGGTATTCCAGAGCATGGAACTAGCTCCCCAACCCCCCGCCCCACCAGCCAAAAAAAAAAGAGAGAGAGAGAGAAAAAGCAGAATTTCAGCTCAATAAAGCCTACCTGTTAATAAATATGTAATTACCAGTCACTCTAAATACAAATTTTATTCACATTATCTGATTTAATTCTAATTATTCTAATGTTTTACAAGAGAAACACAATTACAGAAGAGTAAATAACTGGCCTCTTAGTAAACGGTAGAGTTAGAGTTATGGCACATATTTCCCCGAATATAGAGCTTGGATTTTTATCTTCTATTCTATTGTGTTCTAACAAAGAATTAACAATATCAGAGCTCTTTACTGCGGTGCCTGCTTTGGAGGTAGTGAAAGCCTCATGAGTTGATTAGAATTAGCAAAGATATAAGGAGAATCATGTTCTTCCAAGATCCTACATTGCTCAGCTTAGCAAGACTAGCTCTCAGGAGCCATTGCCTACACAATCCTGAAGGAAGTTTTCAGTTTGGAATCTCTCATACAGCTTTCTCTCTAGCTTTATTGAGGTATAATTCATATATATCATACTGTACATATTTAAAGTATTCAATTTGTTAGGTTGTGATATACATATACACCTGTGAAACTATTGACACAATTGAGATAATGAACATACCCATCGCTCCAGTAGTTTCTTCAGGTCCCTTTGTAATCCGTCCTCCCCACTACCACATTCCTAGACAACCCCTGATCGTTCTGTCGCTATAGATAAGCTCGCATGTTCTACTCATTCATATGACTATTCTGTTTTACCTGACTTCTTTCACTTATTATAATTATTTGGAGATTCATCCATTTTTGGTGGATGTATCAGTAGTTCATTCTTTCTGTTGCTGAGTAGTATTCCACTGTATGGCTATTCTACAAATTATTTCAGCCATTCACTGCGGATGGACATTTACGTTGTTTTCGGTTTATCTAGATAAAACTGCTATGACCATTTGTGTATTGAGCATTCATTTATAAATTTTTGTATAGACTTGGGCTTAGATTTCTATGGGTTAAATACTTAGGAGTGACTGTATCACATGGTAAATATACGTTCAATTTTTTTAGAAATGTCGAAATCATTTTTCAAAGTAGTTGTACCTTTTTCCTTCCCACCAGAAGCCACTTCCGGTAGCTCCACATTTTTCCAACAATTTGTATGCTTTTTTGTTTTTTTTTTTCCTCCTACTACTATAGTGGTCATGTAGTGGTGTTGCATTGTTGTTTTAAGCTTGATTTCTCCAATGACTAAGGATTGAACATCTTTTCATGTGCTTATTTACCATTTTATCCAAAGTGCCTGTCACAGTGTCTCCTCATAGTAGTTGCTCAACAAATATTTGTGGGATAAATGTACAAATTAAGATTACTTCCATATTTGTCTTTCATACAAAGCTTTGTTAATTTACTACATTTTCAATTATATGCAATGCATCAAATGAATAATTTTAGTTTTTCCACTATAAAATTAAAATTTTCTACATCTCACCGAAGCAAGATTAGAAAAATGACAAATGTTCCATCCAATTGTAACATTTACTAGTTGGAGACAACTAATTCAAAGCTTATTGTTAAATATACTACTGATAGGAGAATTCTGCAACCAATTAGTGCTGTTAAATTGCCATTTGTTCATCACAGATGCAATCAAACACAACTCCGGGCAATCAGGCAAACAGAATCTGACTCATGAGGGATATCCTGTTTCCTTGCTCCCATTTTGTTTGCATCTTTCTTGTTTGTTTGAAAACTCATAAAAACCGTATGATGAGCTTAAAACAAAGAAAAAAAGTAGTAGGTACTTCCATGCTGATTTCGGCCACCTATAGTTTGAATTTTGATCTCAGGCCCTTGCTGGTATCACAGCCACCCCAAAAGAGTGTGTTTGCATTCCATCTCACATTATGCGATAGATAAGGAATCTGATGGCTTATTATTTTTTTAAATGTGGTTATTCCATCACTTGCATTTCAAGTCATCTTAAGTGCATCAGTTAATGCTAAAAAATGACTGACTTGATAAAAATAATTGTTACTTTTATTGAAATAGATGCCAAAATACTGGGTATTTTCTTACTTGTGGAAAGAACATACAAATTAGTTTAATTTTTCCCCACTCTTCTTATAACTCAGAGTACACCTCTAAAGTTAGTCACTATTATTTCTCAGCTTAAAATAGAGACTTGTTTTATTAATATCATATTCAAGTACAGGACACGCTTACAAAGTTAAAAATAAAATTTGAGATCTATTGAGAGATACATATAAAAGATATTTCCTTCCTTTGCTTTTGTTTCACTATCTTGAAAATCTGAGAAATAATTGCTACTTACCTTCCCAGCAGAAAAATTATGAGGATTATTAAAATAATGTATGTAAATTACTTAGCTGTCAGAAGCCCTGGATACCTGTGTGATATTTTACAATGCTAAAAATTCATATTCATAGTCTTTACATTTTATCGTAATGTTCAAGTAATTCCCATATCTAGCTTAATGTATTGGCCCTGATTTTTCTTTTTAAGTAGACAGGTGCTGCTTTAATTAATATGAATGGACACAGATTTAAAACCTCCCTTGAACAACAGCAGCTCAAAAGATTAGATAGGAACCTTAGGGGGAAGCAAATTTATATTAATGGAGGAGCAACAACTCAGAAAAGGAGCGTGAAAATGGTTACACAACATGAAGAATGTAATCAGTGACACCATATGGTACTGTAGAAACAGTTGAATTTGTGTGTTTTGCTGTGTATATTCTCAACAAGAAAATAAATAAAATTATATAAAAAATAAACAAAATTTTACACAACAACAACAACAAAAAAAATGAATACAAATAAGAGGTAGAGATCCTAAGTTAAGATGAGGATACAGAAGAGAAAAAAGAAGGCATCCAGAACATTGGTAAAATAACAGAAGCTAAGTTAAACAGATGTTGTTGTTGTTGTGTGCCATCAAATGGATTCTGACTCATGTTGTTGTAGGTGGCGTCAAGCTTGTTCCAGCTCATAGCAATCCTATGTACAACAGAACGAAACACTGCCTGGTCCTGTACCATCCTCACAATCGTTGCTATGTTTCAGCCCATTGTTGCAGTCTGTCTTGTTGAGGGTTGTCATGGACTGACTCAAAAGTATGTGTCAACTTGTTTAGGTCACGATTCCCAGTATTGTGTGGTTGTCCTCTATTTTGCGGTTGATGTAATTTTCCTATGTGTCATAATCCTAATATCTGCCTGTGGTTAATGAAGCAAGGTTAGATTATGTTAAAGAGGATTAGGGTGGATGTAACACCCTTACTCAGGCCACATTCCTGATCCAATGTACAGGAAGCTTCCCTGGGGTGTGGCCAGCATCACCTTTTATCTTACAAGAGATAAAAGGTAAGGGAAGCTAGCAGAGCTGGGGACCTCACACCACCAAGAAAACAGCACCAGGAGAAGAGGCTTCCTTTGGACCTGGGGTTCCTGCACAGAGAAGCCCCCAGTCCAGGGAAAGATTGATGACAAGGACTTTCCTCCAGAGCTGACAGAAAAACCTTCCCCTGGAGCTGTCACCTTGATTTGGACTTCTAGCCTCCTAGACTGTGAGGGAATAAACTTCTGTTTGTGGAAGCCATCCACTTGTGGTATTTCTGTTACAGCAGTACTAGATAACCAAGACAATGGTCTTCCTCTTTTTTGCTGACCTTGTACTTGACCAGGCATGATGTCCTTCTCCAAGGACTGATCCCTCCTGATAACATGTCCAAAGTACTTAAGATAAAGTCTCATCATCCTAGCTTCTGATGAGCACTCTGGCTGTACTTCTTCCAAGACAACCTTGTTGGTTCTGCTGGCAGTGCAGGCTATATGCAATATTCTTCACCAACATCACAATTCAAAGGCATCCATTCTTCTTTGGTCTTCCTTGTTCATTGACCAGCTTTCTCGTGTGTATGAGGTAATTAAAAATACCATGGCTTGGATCAGGCACACCTTAGTCCTCAAACTGATATCTCTGCTTTTTAACACTTTAAAGAGGTCTTTTGTGGCAGATTTGCCCAATGCAATACATCATTTGATTTCTTGACTTCTGCTTCCATGGGCATTGATTACAGATGCAAGTAAAATAAAATCCTTGACAACTTCAATATATTCTCCATTGATCATGATGTTGTTAATTGATCCAGCTGTGAGTGTTTTTGTTTTCTCTACGGTGAGGTGTAATCCATACTGAAGGCTGTAGTCTTTGATCTTCATTAGTAAGTCCTGCAACTCCAATTCTCTTTCAGCAAGCAAAGTTGTGTCATCTTCATATCGCAGGTTATTAATAAGTCTTCTTCCAGTCCTGACGCTGCATTTTTCTTCATATAATCCAGTTTCTCAGATTATTTGCTCAACGTACAGATTTAATAAATACGGTGAAAGGATACAACCCTAGCACACACCTCTTCTGATTTTAAACCATGCAGTATCCCCTCTTTCTGTTCAAATGACTGCCTCTTGGTCTATGTACAGGTTCCTCATAAGTACAATTAAGTGTTCTGGAATTCTTATTCTTCACAAATGTTGTCCACCATTGTTATGATCCACACAGTGGATTGCCTTTGAACAGTCAATAAAACATGGGTAAACATCTTCTGGTATTCTCTGCTTTCAGCCAAGATCCAACTGACATCAGCAATGATATCCCTTGTTTCAAGTCATCTTCTGAGTCTGACTTGAATTTCTAGCAGTTCACTGTTGATGTACTGTTGCTATAATTTTTGAATTATCTTTAGCACAATTTTACTTGTGTGTGATATTAATGATATTGTTCAATAATTTCTGCATTTTGTTGGCTCACCTTTCTTTGGAATGGGCACTAATATGGATCTCTGCTAGCTGGTTGGCCAAATAATTTCTGAGCACAGACAATTGAGTGCTTCCAGTGTTGCATCCATTTGTTGAAACATCTCAATTGGTATTCCATCAACTTTTTGGAACCTTATTTTTCACCAATGTCTTCAGTGCAGCTTGGAAATCTTGCTTTAGTACCATCAGTTCTTGATCAAATGCTACTTCCTGAAATGGTTGAATATTGACCAATACTTTTTGGTATAGTGACTTGTATTCCTTCCACCTGCTTTTTATGCTTTCTTCATCAGTCAATATTTTGCCCATGTTAGTTGTTGTTTTTAGGTGCCTTCGAGTCTGATCAGACTCACAGTAGCCCTTAGAGTCCTACAAAATTGCAACTCGAGGCTTGAGTCTTTTCTTCAGTTTTTTCAGCTTCATAAATGCCAAAAGTATTTTTTCTTTTTGGTCTTCTAACTCCATGTTTTTGCCCATTTCATTTTAATATTTTGCTTTATCTTCTTGAACTGTCCTTTTAAATCTTCTGTTCAGCAATATTACTTCATTCTTTCTTCCATTCACTACTCTGCATTCAAGAGCAAGTGTCAGAGTCTCTTATGACATCTATTTTGGTCTTTTCTTTCTTTCCTGTTTTTTTAATGACCTTTTGCTTTCCTCATCATCATCTTACAACTTGTTTGGTCTTCAGTCATTAGTGTTCAAATCATCAAATCTGTTCTTGAGATGGTCTCTCGATTCAGGTGGAACATGCTTAAGGCTGTATTTTGCCTCTCATGGACTTGTTCTAATTTTCTTCAGCTTCAACTTGAACTTGCACATGAGCAATTGATGGTCTGTTCCACAGGGCTTGTTCTGACTGATGATATTGAACTATTCCATCATCTTTTTCCACAGAGGTAGTAGATTTGATTCCTGTGTATTCCATCCACCAAGATCCACGTGTATAAGCATCATTTATGCTATTGAAAAAGGGTATTTGGAATGAATAAGTTGTTGGTCCTGCAAAATTCTATCATGAGATCTTCAATATCATTTCTATCTCCAAGGCCATGATTTCCAATTAATGATCCTTCTTTGTTTCCAACTTTTTCATTCCAATCACCAGTAATTATGAATGCAACTTGATTGTATGTTTGATCAATTTCAGACCGCAGAAGTTGGTAAGAATCTTCAGTTTCTTCATCTTTGGCTTTAATGGTTGGTATGTAAATTTGAATAATAGTCTTATTAACTGATATTCCTTGTAGGTGTATGGATACTATCTTATCACTGACAGCATTGTACTTAAGATAGATCTCGAAATATTCTTCTTGACTATGAATGTGACACCATTCCTCTTTAATTTGTCATTCCCCATGTCTTGATTATAAAGTGCTGCTATAACAGAAATACTAGAAGTGGATGGCTTTAACAAACAGAAGTTTATTCTCTCACAGTCTAGTAGGCTAGAAGTTTGGATTCAGGGTGTCAGCTTCAGGGGAAAGCTTTCTCTCTCTGTCAGCTGTGAAGGAAGGTCCTTAGCATCAATCCTCCCCCAGAATAGGAGCTTCTCAGCTCAGGGACCTCAGGTCCAAAGGATGTGCACTCATGGCTGTACTTTCTTAGTGGTATAAGGTCCCCATGTCTCTCTGCTCACTTCTCTTTTTTATATCTCAAAAGATATTGACTTTGTGAGCAGCCATCTAAGATATTCCACTGGTCTCACCCCTTCAGGAGCAAGGAAGAATGAAGAAAACTAAACATACAAGGGAAATGTTAGTCCAAAGGACTAATGGACCACATCTACCTTGGCCTCCACCAAACTGAGTCCAGCTAGATGGTGCCTGGCTACCACCACTCACTGCTCTGACAGGGATCACAATAGAGGATCTCAGACAGAGCTAAAGAAAAATGTAAAACAAAATTCTTACTTACAAAAACAAAAGACCAGACTTACTGGCCTGACAAAGACTGCAGAAACCCCGAGAGTATGGCTCAGTAATGAAGTCATTCCCAAGGTTCACCTTTCAGCCAAAGATTAGACAGGTCTGTAAAACAAAATGGGACTAAAGGGGAACAACAGCCTAGGGGCAAGGACTAGAAGGCAGGAGGGGATAGGAGAGATGGTAATAGGAAACCAATGGTTGAGAACGGGGTGTGTTCACATGTCGTGGGGTTGTTAACCAAGGTAATAAAACAAAACGTGTACTGTTTAATGAAAAACTAATTTGTTTTGTAAACCTTCATTTAAGTAAAATAAAAAAAGAGAGAGATTGGGTTAATACACAACTTAGTCTTGTAGACTGAGTTTTGACTCATTAACATAACTGACACTAATCCTATCTCATTAACATCATAGAGAGAGGATTTATAACACATAGGAAAATCACATCAGATTACAAAATACTGGCAATCACACAATACAGGAAATTGTAGCCTAGCCAAATAGATACAAATATTTTGGGGGGACACAATTCAATCCATGACACCCAGGCATAGTAGACCATATGATTGTTGGATTCAAAATGGCCAATACCAGTCCATTTCAGCTCACTAATGCCGAGGATATCTATCTTTATGCTATTTCAGTTTGACAACTTCCAATTTTCCTTTTGACTCATACTGATCCTATAACACAGGGTAGAACTGCCCTATAGAATTCCCTATCTTATTGAAGGGAGCAGATCGCGAGGTCTTTTCTCTCATGGAGTGCCTGGTGAGTTCTGAGTTTGAACCATGAACCACTGACCTTTTGGTTAGCAGCCAAGTGCTTAACCACTGTGCCACGAGGGCACCTAATGTAAACAGATAATGCATGCAAATTTCCCCGTGGCAGGAATGGACCAAAAATCTTTGAGAATCAGCTGTCTAATATTAATTTAAGATGTGTGCTGCCACTCTGTTACTTCCAATGTTCCTTCAAATATGAGACACACAACCTTGGGTTAGTGGTAATTAGAGAAGTAAAAGAATTGGAGTAATGTCCAGAAGGTTTGACAAAGTACAAGAGGGGGATATTTCACACGCAAGAGTTTAAATACAGAAGAAATCAAGAATTTAGCAAATACAGATACTTGCCATTATGTATGAGAATAAACAAACAAACAAATAAATAAATAAAATTGTCCCTGAAAGAAAGCCTTGCTGTTTTAACGTTAATATCAGTCAGAATCAACTGGACAGCAGTGGGTTTGATTTCTACCTGTTTTGAATGCAGTGCTCTTATTTAATCATTCTGATCTACTGATGAAAATGCAACATTCTTGGCAATGTAATAATATAAAGTGCCTGGGCTTTGGATTTATACATTTCTGAGTTCAAATTTCACTTTTGGTACACATAAACTGTGTGACCCAGAGCAAGTTATTATTTTTTTTTTCCTCAGTGAACCTATGATCCTTGTGTCAAATGGGTGGTAATCTCAAAGGGTTTTCTAAGGAGAAGTGACCCTTATAAAGCACTCACTACAAATTGGATGTTCAGTGATGACAGCTATGATTATTACTAAAAATTGCACTGTGCATGCAACAGTGTGATGCAGAGTTAATGTTGACTACAAGGAAAAGAAAAAAATCAAAACTTATGGACGATTGTCTGTGTTTTGACAAGGTAGAAGTATATCTACCTAAATCATACTGTTGATTTGTTTATTCCATAAATATCTGCATGCTTCTTTCATGGGAGGAAGATGTGGCAGTCTACTTTCCTAAAGATTTACAGCCTTGGAAACCCTATGGGGCAGTCCTACTCAGTCCTATAGGGTCGCTATGAGTCAGAACTGACTGGACACCAATGGATTTTATCTGTGTTTTATAAGAAGAATTAATGTATCCAAACTGTGGTGTTGGTGAAGAATATTTAATATACCATGGACTTCCAGAAGAAAAAACACATCATAGAAAAAACATAACCAAAATATTCTTTGAAAGAAAATAGTGAGGCTTTAGCTTGCTTACTTTGGAAATATCATCAGAAAAGATCAGTCACTGGAAAAGGGCATTACGGTTAGTGAAGTAGAGGGTCAGCGAAAATGAGGGAAAGCCTCGATGAGATGGACTGACACAACAGCCAAAACGATGGAGTCAAACATACCAAAATTTTGAAGGTGGTGTAGGAGCAGGCAGTGTTTCATTCTGTTACACATAAGGTCACCATGAGTTGGAGTCAACTCAATGACATCTAACAACAAATCTATTTTTAGTGACCATATGATTTAGATACGGATTCACGTAATTGTCACAAAACTGTCGTCTTGCTATTTTGTTCCCTTTTTTCCAGATAAGAAAACTGAGCCTAAATGAATTCAAGTAACATGCTCACCTGGAGCTGGATTTGAATGTAGACCTATCAAATTTCAAAGTCTGAGCATTCCCTAATTCTGAAATTAAACTGCTTCACCTTTTGTTTAAATTTCCTCTTCAATAAATGACACTAGGTGACTGTCTGTATTTAGATATCTCTTTTTTCTGTACCCAGGGTTATTTATTTCTTAGTACATAATTCTAACAGCCTTTGAAATAAGAAGCAGTCTCCTGGCTTTGGTTAAATTGGAAAATGTAGGATATCTTTCAAATCTGCTTATGTATAAATGTATTTTTTTCTATAATTTTGGACATTTAGTCAGTACCATGAGTTATTACCAAATTTATAGTGAGGGGCAGTGGAGCTGTTACCTGTATTACAAAAATATTTCCCTGCGGAATATGAGGAGATCTACAATTCCCGTAGGAAGAATCACAGAACTAGCTAAGGCTCCATTTTTCTTCTCAGCCTCTTCTCTAGTATTGAGACATGTGTATAGTTGGATCACTTCTAATATTTCTGATCTTCTGCAGATTATTTATTCTTCTAATATTAATTTATAATTGCTAAACACTTGACAGATATGAAAGTCATTGGAGTCTTACAATCTTGCTTCTGTTTTTATTATAAAGACAACTGATAGGGAGCACAGGGTATAGAAGAAGGCAAATATTACTTGGGATATTTTGTACAGAGCTTATAAGTTGTGCCTTGTACATCTGTTCAACACTCCTAAGTTTATGGATCGAATGCTGCTTTAAAGAGATAAGCATACAAGAGGCCTAAATAAGTTTCATATTATTTTAATTTTAATAAAAGTAATACGTGCACATGTTTAAAAAATCAATTGGTTCCTAAAAGCTTATTATGAAAAATAATATCCTGTCTCCATCTAGTCCTATCACAAAGACTCAATAAAACATTTAATCCTTTAAACATGTTTTTCTAGAATCTACATCCTCCGTATTTCTAAATAATGTTTAACATTTCTTAATTTATCAATTTTGATATTATTTTTTAACATCCTTTTTTCTTAGAGGAAACCCTGGTGGAGTAGTGGTTAAGTGTTACAGCTGCTAACCAAGAGGTCGGCAGTTCAAATCCACCAGGTGTTCCTTGGAAACTCTATGGGACTGTTTCTACTCTGTCCGATAGGGTCACTATGATTTGGAATTGACTTGATGGCCGTGGGTTTTTTCGACTTTTTTTTCTTAGACGAGGGTTTTAGCTCTTTTATACCAACTTCTACCTTTCTTCTCATTCTGCCTATTATACCTTCAGAAATATTTTAGTTAAATCAATAATCAGTACTTACATGTTCATGATCACATATGTGTCATTTGTTTCAGAGCCAAGTAGGTACATTGTTTCTATGCCTTTTTTTGCATACTTATTGACTTTACCAATAGCATGTAATTACTTTTATTATTTTCTACAACTGTATTCCATGATCACATATTTAACTATATTTCAAATACACCATTATACCAGGCATTTTTTCTCAAGTTCTCCCTTCCCCTACATACTTTTTTCCTGAAGCTCTCTCTTCCATACCTAAGAGGTGAGTATTTGATCTCTAAATAATCAGCCACTTGTCTGTAAGCTAAAGTGGATGGAGACAATGTCTGTTTTGGTTCACCACTATATTCCCAATAGTACAGTACTTGGAACATATAATCTTATACACTTAGTAGATATTTATGGAGCAAATGGATAAACAGTGTGGTTTAGGTAGATGTACTTCAACTGAAAGGGAGCTAAATACTACCTTAGTATTCATAAATCTTTAAAATAATCTCAGTATTAAACAAGCAGAAGATGCAAAAAAGTACTTTTTATGGTTTCCCTCTATTCTCTGTTATTGTCGAGGACATTAACAATTCTTTAGGGAATGCCTTTGTCCCACAGCATTGGTTAAATCCAACTCTCTCATTTCTACCCCGGCACCTGTGTAGTTAAATTGGTTGACTGGCTCACTTTCAATTCATAATCATGAAGCTATCAATGCTGCCAGGAAATCGTACTCTACTTTCCCAGTCCATCATTTTTCCTTCTCTATCCTTGAGTCTTAATAAAGACATGAATTGAAAAGGAAAACACTGTTGGTGCTAGGTTTTTCATCAGAAACCATGGAGGCCAAAAGAGCATGTTTAAAGAGCTGAATGGATGGAGGGGACCAAAAACAGTAAACCGAGATTTCTATACTAAGTCAAAATATTCTTCAGGAATAAAGGTGATATGTAGACGTTCTCAGTTTAAGGAAAACTAAAAATGTATCACGAGCAAATCTGCTCTAAAAAAAAGGTTACAGAAGTCTGTCAAGCTAAAAGAAATGACACAAGTGGAAAACTCAGAACTTGGACAATGAAGGAAAAGCCACAAGAATGGTAAATACCTGGGTAAATATAATAGATTATCTTCCTCCACTTAATTTTTTTAAGAAATGCATTATTGTTGAAAGAAAATTATAACATTGATGGTGTTTTAATTGTACGTAGATAAAATGTATATGACAACTTTAACATAAAGGGGCAAAGATAAAGGTTTTACACGGTTATAAGTCTTCTACTTTTAAAGTTAAGTCGTAAAATATTAAATCTAAGTGAACTGTAAAATTTTTAGGAATGTGTATTGTAATTATTTAACCAACTACTAGAAAAATAAAACAGAGATATGGTAAAATAGCAAATATATAAAATTAAATGAAACATTAAAAACTATTCATTAATTTAAGAAAGGTAGGAAAAGAGGAACAAGATATAAAAATTATAGGTGACAAACAGACAACAAATACTTAAAATAGTAGGCTTATATTCAACCATATGAATTATAACAAACACGAATGGCCTGAAAATGCCAATTAACAGGCTGTCAGATTTGATAAAATATTTTCTAACAAACATTAAAAGAAAAAAAACTAACAACACTCACTGTAGAATGTATCTTTCAGAAAATAGAAAAGAATACTTAACGAAGTTTTTGAAGTCAGCATTACCTTGACACCATAGCCAGACAAAGAAATTACAAGAAAACAATAGACTAATAGTCCTCATTAAGTCTGATGCAGAAATCCTCAACAATGCATTACCAAATCAAACCCAGCAATATATAAAAGGAAAATACATCATGACAAAATAGGATTTATCCCAGGTGTTCAGTGCTGGTTCAACATTTCAAAATCAATCAATAATGCACCTCGTTAAAGGATTAAAGAAGAAAAAACACACGATTATATCAATATATGCAGAAAAAAAATTTGAAAAATTCAACATCCATTCTTGCTAAAAACTTTCTGCACAGTAAAAATATAAAAGGAACTTCTTTTCCCCTAAGATCAGGAACAGGGAAGAATGCCCACTCCTATTCTACACATGGATCATAACAAATTATGATAACATTGTGAAGAATGGGAATTCCAGAACACTTAATTGTGCTCATGAGGAACCTGTACATAGATCAAGAAGCAGTTGTTCTGACAGAACAAGGGGATACTGTGTGGTTTAAAGTCAGTAAGGATGTGTGTCAGGTTTGTATCCTTTCACCATACCTACAGGGTAGCTATGAGTCGGGGTTGACTAGACGGCAACGGGTTTTTTTTTTTTTTTGGTGTATTCAGTCTGTATGCTGAGCAAATAATCTGAGACGCTGGACTATATGAAGAAGAACGGGCATCAGGATTGGAAGAAGACTCATTAACAACCTGTGTTATGCAGATGACACAGCCTTGCTTGCTGAAAGTGAAGAGGACTTGAAACACTTAAGGATGAAGATCGAAGACTGTGGCCTTCGGTATGGATTATACGTCAACATAAAGAAGACAAAAATCCTCACAACTGGACCAGTAAGCAACATCATGATAAATGAGAAAAGGTTGAGGTTGTCAAGGATTTCATTTTGTTTGGGTCATCAACACCCATGGAAGCAGCAGTCGAGAAATCAAAAGACATGTTGCGTTGGGCAAATCTGCTGCAAAGAACCTCTTTAAAGCATTGAAAAGCAAAGATGTCACATTGAAAACTAAGCTGTGTCTGATCCAAGCCATGGCATTTTCGATTGCATCATATGCATGTGAAAGCTGGACAATGAATAAGGAAGACTGAAGAAGAGTTGATGCCTTTGAATTGTGATGTTAGCAGAGGATGTTGAATATACCATGGACTGCCAAAAGAACTAACAAATCTGTGTCAGAAGAAGTACAATCAGAATGCTCCTTAGAAGCAAGGATGGCGAGACTGCATCTTACATACTTTGGACATGTTGTCAGGAGGGACGTCCTTCTCCCTGGAGAAGGACATCATGCTTGGTCAAGTATAGGGTCAGCAAAAAAGAGGAAGACCTCAATGAGATGGATTGACACAGTAGCTGCAACAATGGGTCCAGGCATAACAACGATTGTGAACATGGTGCAGGACCAGGCAGTGTTTCGTTCTGTTGTGCATAGGGTTGCTATGAGTCGGGATTGACTCGACTGGACCTAACAACAACAACATTCTACATCATACTGGAAGTTTTGTTGTTGTTAGGTGCCATAGAGTTGGTTCCAACTCCTAGCGATCCTATGTACAACAGAAGGAAACACTGCCTGCTCCTGTGCCATCCTCACAATTATGGTTGTGCCTAAGCCCATCATTGCAGTCACTGTATCAATCCATCTTATTGAGGATCTTCCTCTCTTTTTCTGAACCTTTACTTTACCAAGTACGATATCCGTGGTATATTTAATATTCTTCACCAACTCTGTAGTTAAAAGGCTTCAGTTCTCTGCTCTTCCTTATTTGTTGTCCAGCTTTTGCATGCATATGAGATGATTAAAAACACCATGGCTTGGGTCAGATGCACCTTAGTCCTCAAGGTGACATCTTTGCTTTTTAACACTTTAAAGAGGTCTTTTGCAGAAGTTTTGCTAGTGAAAAAAAGGCAAGAAGAAGAAAAACAACACATGAGGTTAAAGGGCAGAAATAGAACTTTATTTATTTGGAGATGAAATGCTCTTTTATATAGAAAATCTCAAAGAATATACAAAAGGCTTTGGAACTAATAAATAAGTTTAGTAAGATCTTAGTAAACAAGGCTGATATACAACATCAATTTTATTTCCAGATGTTAGCAATGAACAATTGGAAATAAAAAATTGAAAACAGTGCCTTTTAGAATAGCATCAAAAAAGTAAACTATTTAGATACCCACCTAAAAAAAATATGCAGGATCTGTATGATGCAGGGGTTAAGAGTTACAATTGCTAAAAGGTCAGCAGCTGGAATCCACCAGCTGTTCCTTGGAAACTGTATGAGGTAGTTCAACTCTGTCCTATAGGGTCGCTATGAGTCGGAATCGACTCAATAGCAACGGGTTTGGTTTTTTGGTGTAGTTGTAGAGTTAGGCTATTGATTTGAGATCTTCTTTTTGGAAGCTGAGAGTGGTGAAGGTTGCACAACATTGCCAATATAGTTAACTCCACTGTAGACTTTAAAATAGTTAAAATGACAAGTTTTGCTATATATGTTTTACCAGAGTAAAAAAAAAAAAGTTTTAAAATGTAAACATAAATGTAGAGATGTATCTCTTTCTTGAATTCGAAAACTCAATATTCTTAAAATGTCACTCTCCTCAAATTTATGTACATATTTAATGCAATCCCAACCAAAGTGTGAATGGACTTTTTTGTAGATCTTGACAAAGTATTTAAAAAACTGATATGTAAAAGCAAAGAACTATAACAGGTAAAATAATTTTCAAAAATCAGGAAAAAAGTTAGATGTCTCATACTATCTGATATCAAAATTTACTAAAAAGCTGCAATAGTCAAGACAGAATGGTATTGGCAAAGGACACACACATAGATCAATGGAACAGAATATAGCGTACAACGATAGGTCACAGAAATATGGTCAATTTTTTTTCTCACAATGGTACAATTAAAAAAAAAATAGTCTTTCAACAAATGGTACTGAACAATTGAAAATCCATATGCCAAAAAAAAAAAAAAAGAACAGTTAAAAAGTAAAATGTAACACTATAAGACTTTTAGCAGGAACTATTTTTTTATTCAACCTAGTTTAGGCAAATAAATTTTGGATATAACACCAAAAGCATGATCATAATAGAAAAAAATTGATTGTGTGAACTTTATATATATATGTATTTGCTTGGATAAAAACATTCTGAAGGGAATGAAAAGACAAGCCACAAACTGAGAAAAAATATTTGCAAATCATATATCTGATAGAGGACTTATACAAAGAATATGTAAATAACTCTTAAAATTTAATAGTAAAAAACAGCAGCCCAACTGAAAAAATTTAAAAGGGCATTTTATCGAAGAGCATATATGAATAGCACATAAGCCCATAGAAAGGTGCTCAACATCATTACCCATTAAGGAATTACAAAGTAGAACCACAATGAGATACCATTACACATAAAAACAAAAAACAAAACAACAATAATAAAACACTCTACAATTCCAAGTGCTTATGAAGAAGAGTGTGAAGAAGAGTAACTGTAACTTTCACACATTACTGATAAGAAAAAAAAAATTTTTTTTTTCATAAATGAAAAATTGCACAGCCAGTTTGGAGAACAGTTTGGGTTTTTACTTTTATATTGTTAGACTTATACTTGCTATGGTTTTTTTTTTTTTTTTTATGGTATCCAGCAATCATTCATTCTCCCAAGGATTATCTCCCTTATCCTTATGAATGAAAATGTATGCTCCCACAAAAATCTGTACACAAATACTTGTAACAGTTTTTTTCATAATCATCAAGAATTAGAGATAACTCTAATATCCTTCAACTGGTGAATGGATAAGCTAATTGTGCTACATACTTATGATAGAATACTATTCAGCAATACAAATGCTAAATAAAAGAAGACAGACTCAAAAGGCTACATACTGGCTTATTTCAATTATAAAGCCTTTTGGAAAAGGCAAAGCTGTAGGGGCAGAGAATAGATAGGAATGGAGGAAGACGTTGGCTATAAACAGTCAGTTCAAAAGAATTTCACGGAGTGATATTTGTTTGTGAATATGGTTAAATGACTGTGTCAACTGTACACAAAAAAGAGTAAATTTTACTGTCTACAATGTAAAAATAGATTACAAAAGACACATACTCCAATAAACACACACACAAAAATCAATATAACTATAAAAGCTTGACCTAAAACAATTAATAGAAATTTGATATACTCAAATTTCCTTTTGTTTTAATCTAGGTTGTAGCCATATACTAGCTTGTCACCTTGCACAAAGTTACGTAAAACTCGGAAAGCCTCAGCTTTGCCATCTGAAAAGTACAAATAATGATATATTATCCATAGAAATCTTGATAGGATCAAAGTGCCTCGTAGAAGACTGGACCTTTAGTAGTGCTTTATGAATGTTAACTTCTATTATTAATGTTCTAATTACCTCTTCAAAGTTGTGTGAAGTTGGCAAGCTAACTCTCTAAACCAATGCTGCCCAATAGTAATGTAATACAAAACACAAATGCAAAACCACATATGAAATTTTAATTTCCCAGTAACTGCATTAAAAAGGTAGAAAGTCTGAGATAAAATTAATTTTAGTAATATATTTTTACCTAACCTAATATATCAAAGGAGCCCTGGTGGCACAGTGGTTAAGAGCTCAGCTGCTAACCAAAAGGTCAGCAGTTCAAACCCACCAGCCACTCGTTTGAAACCCTATGGGGCAGTTCTACTATGTCCTATATGGTCAATATGAGTCAGAATCAGCTCGACCGCAACGGATTTGGGGCTTTGGAATACTTAAAAAAAAAAAAAAATCATTTAAACAGGCCACCAATGTAAAATCATCAGTGAGATAGCTCTCTCTTTTTTTTTTTTTTTGTATGATGTATTTGAATCCAGTGGGTATTTTATACTTAGAGCAAATACCAATTTGTACTAACCGCATTTCATACACGTAATAGCTACATGTGGCTAGTGGCTGCCATACTGGCAATGCTGCTCTAAAAATCTTTGTCCCTATTATTCAAAAAAAAAACCAGCTAATTTCTATTTGGCCACATGAACTCCACATTTGTTTCTTTTGAATTAGCTGAATGTTGGGCAAAGACGGAGAAACTTGTTTTCTTCTTTTAATCTAATTCAAATTCTTTACAGACTAATTCAAAAAATTCTCCGAGGAGCAGAGTCACTCTTGCATCTACCTTAAATACAGGCAGGCATCTCACTTTCAAGCTTAAAGACCATGGGCAGCGTACCATGGGTAGCAAAAAGTACAGGGCAGAGCAAATAGCCTCTCATTGACTTATAGCCCATTTGTCCTCTTCTGTTGTCAGTGAGAACTTGGGTTCTTCAAACTTCTGTTATTTCCAAAGCAAATTCTTTAAACTATCAGTTGCTATAACTCTCTTATGACATGGTAAACTTAACCAACTCATAAAGCATAAATACAGGTTTGGCTACATCCTATTGATAAAGTGCTTGAAGCGTTATACAGGATTAAGGTGCCCAGACTAGATTTATAGCTTGCCCTTGGTGCCAGGGTACAGGAGGAAAAAATTTGGCTAAACTAAAAATAAGTTTACGTGAGACATTGATACACAAGAGTTGACATGCCACTGCGGCTGCCTTGCTCACTTGTTACGAATTGGTTTCTAACACATCAGGTTAGACTCCTTTTCTTTATCTTCCTGTGATAGAACAAGGAATCAGGAAACATCTTTCCCTGCTTTTAGTGTATGAGGAGGCCATGGGAATTCTGGGGGATTGCTTTACTCTAGAAAAGGAAAACTTTTTTTTTTCTGTATCTTCAGTTTCAAGTTCTCCTACTAAGACACACTGTCATTAAACAGCTTGTGTACAGCTTCATAAAACATATGGGAAACCATCACTTGTTTTATTTAGGATAGGGTGCTGCTGTGGAAAGAAATCTGTCAAGTCTTTGTCTAAAGCTTTAGTTCTGAACAGAAATTCGTGGGCAAATACCTTGTGACAGAAAAGAAGGCTAGTCACAAAATCAAAAGGAGCACAAATTTGAGGACATTTAACATGTTAAATATTGTTTCTTGCAGATGAATTTCAAAACAAAGAAGCTCTCAGGGTAGGGGAAGGAAAGGCCCTTTTTTGTGAAAGTTCTGAGAAGGCAGGAAGTAAAACTCTTCTGGCGATGGAAATCCATGGTGAGCCTGGGAATTTAAAGATGCTTTCTTAGGTTTTTTCCTTAGGTAGCCCATCTTGCCCCCTTAATGTCCCTTTAGTCAATCTGCTTGTCTCTGTCATATATCCAGAGGGGCTTGGTCCAAACATAAATTGAATCTAAATCCAAATTAGAGCACAGAAGCGAACTCTAAGTTGCTGTCAGAAATAACCCTTCAAAACCCCAAATCTTTTTCTGAATAATAGTCTATATTTTAGTATCTAGACTTAGTAATGAATGCTTAGAGTGGGGGAAGATTTTTATTTTTTTTTTATGTGTGAAACCAAAGAAGCTATTGGGTCTCTGAGTTGCCATTATTGATGCTATCAAAGTTCCTGTTGCAAGGATTCTTATGAATAATTTCAATGAAAGGGTAGTTGTCCAAAGTCAAAATGGAAAACATTCACCTTTATCAATTAATAATATTTACGTGACCATTCATAAGATGATCTTTCCATAATTAATAAGTTTAAGGAAGCTTAGATCTAAAAATGTAGACAAATGTTCAACATTTAAGTTGATTTTTCCAAAAATGCTCACATTCCAGAGTTTCTATTCTAGGTAAGGGGACATGATAATATAAATTAAGAGTTTTGGGTTAACAGTGTAAAAGAATTTTAATGTTGTTAAGTTTTTTTTTCCCCCTGATAAAAAAGATTTTATTTTTACTCATCTTCTTGTCAATGATCGGGTTTTCTGGAGATGCTGGATAGTGCCATGGCCTTCATAGTTTATCCTATGTGAATTTCAACGGTGATCTCTTATCATTTAAGAAATTCTTCCTCAATGTCTTTGAACTAGCTCTTGCCTATGCCTGGGATCCTCTTTACAATGCTCACTGCCTCCCTTCAAATAGATCCCTTTCAAACGTTACCCTCTTTGAGAAGCTTCCCTAACCACTGTTTCATTCCATGTAACTTTCTTTCCCCTTATGGTATTTTAGTTGCCTTTTTTTTTTTTTTAACACTGATAATGCCTAATATAATGTCATTATATATTATAAGTTTATTGTTACTATTATGCTAATTCTCAACTTGGCTTGTTACTGTCTCCTACCAATATAATGTAAACTCTTTAATAACAGGGATTTTGTCTGATTCACTGCTGTGTCCCCAGAGTTTAGCAGTTAAAATAATTTTTTGACTGAATACATTCATTATTGAACCAACAAGATAAAACTAAGTGCTTCGAGAGTCATATAATTCTCAACTCTAGGCTTCAATATAATCTTTTCATTCCAACTCCTAAAATTTTTACCCACATGCCCTTATGATACAGCCTCATTGAACTACTTTGTCATTAACTATCCTGTTTCAGAATTCTGTACCTTTGCACATGAAATCCATTTGAAGAGTTACCACTCCATTTGTAAAAACTGATTGAAATAGCCTTTGCTGCTGTTGTTAGCTGCCACCCAGTCGGCCCCTGGCTCACGACGACCTCATGTGTTACAGGGTAGGGTTTCCCATAGGGTTTTCTTGGCTGAAATCTTTACAGAAGCAGTTCACTGGGACTTTCTTCCACGGAGGAGTTGGGTGGATTCAAACCACTAACCTTTAGGTTAGCAGCCAATTGCAAACCACTTGCGCCAAGCAGGCTCCTTCAAATCCAACTTACTTTGTAAAAATATTTTCAATTTTCCTTATGTCTCATAGAACATTATACAAATCTCTGTCACAGCATTTACCAAACACGCAAGGGATCACCATAGTCAGAATTGACTTGACAGCAATGGGTTAAAAAAAAAAAAGTGTGATTATTTGCTAGGCATCTGCCAAGTCTATGTCTCATAACTTTTTATACCTAGAAACTTGCAAAGTACCTGGTACATAGCACTCAGTACATGTTTGCTGACTAAATGAATCCTATAAACTCAGACACAGTCTATGATTTCTACCAATAAATATACTAAGTATTTTTTCTTTTTGAATTCAGTACTATATACTATTTCCACCACAATTCTGTCAGTATCATATGTATATAAAAAAAATATGTATGTATAATTCACTATTATATATGATGTATATATAAAATTCAGTACTATATATATTATTATTATATAAAAATATTTTATTCCTTTCTGCGTTTTCTAAGTAAATGCAAATAGCAAAATGAGCAAAAAAGGAGGTTGGCTACATAGCCTAGAGAAACTAGTAGTTGACAGTTAATAACATTCAGGTACCTGAACAGAACAAAGGTAAGCTACTTTATTGTTTCCATTCAAAACAGCTAATTGAGAACAGACTGGGATTTTTGTAAGGGCTTTCTTTAGGTACGCGTCTTAATAAACCTTGCTGATTAAAAAAAAAAAAAAAGGACCTATAAATTGTATTTCTAAGGAAGGACATGGAGTCTCATTTTCTGCCAATTGTTAAGGATATGTTAGACAGGCATCTTTTGTGGAAGCAGACATGAACTAAAAGATGTTTTGCCAGCCTTCACTTCCAAGCAATCTGTTTACCTAACACCAACAAACAAGTTCCACAAGAGAAATGACTGTAGTCCAGAACATACACACCTATAAGAAGCAGAAGACTCATTTCTATCTTTTTTTTTTTTGGAGGGGCGGGTATGTGTACTCTTTCGTGATGGATAAAGGTTCACCTATAACAAGTATGGCTTACATTTGGGGATATTTGAAAATAAAGCTTTTCCTCTGATGGAGGAAAACCAAAGTGAAAGTAACATTTCCATTATGGATTTAGAAGTCAGGAACTGCTTGTAGAATTAAGATAAGCTAGAAACCTCAAATATTTTTATTAATATTCCTTTAAGAGCATTTTTCATCTTTTATCAGGTGGCAGCAGCGTTACAGTGAACATTAGTGTGACTGGATTCCTTCTTTTAGAAGGGATTTACATACTCTTGTTCCTTGTATACCTGAATAAAGTGGTCACTTAAAAAAGTTGAAAGTTACTATATTGAACAGTGTTGTTACTTTATTATCTAATACTTTAAAAAACGAAAGATTATTGAATCTAGTTTGCCAATATGAGCGTGGGAAACCAACAGGTCTCTCTTAACTCCCACCTTCTCCCCATACGCCAGGTAGAAACGGTATGGTACAAGTAACTGGCTACTTCTAAATGCTCAGAGAATATTAGTTGCTATTATCAGTGATCATTATTGAGAGCGGCTGAGAAGAACAAGTGAAAGTCTGTCTTTGAAAATCCTTCAACTGAGTTGCCCGGCTTCCCTGTGACAGGACTGGAACGCTTCACCTTTGCTCATCTCCAGCGCGTAGAAGAGTTCTCTCAAACTGAGTGGAAATAGTATTTAGAGAGTTGTTAGGGATTTTTTTTTTTGCCTGTGGAACTTCAGAGAAGCTGGGAGGGGTTAGAGAGAAACTCTCCTCTGTGTCATGGCTCCCCTCTCTGACCCGCTCCCACTTCCAGCCATGGCTTTAGGTAGAAAAGACATGTCTTGGAGACAGATGTTCACGCTGGAATTTAAGATCAAGCAGAAACTCAAAGCCACTGAAAATTTTCTCACTCACATGGTATAGCTTTTCCCCAATTCAGAAACATGAATGGAACTTATTTCTATATCAGTGCAATTTTCTAGCTTTCTGAAAAAAATGAAACCAAAGAGTTTGTTTTCAGGGAGAAGAAAATGGACACATAGCATGGAAATGAGATGACCATTGCATCTATGTTTACTTTGGAGAACAATTTTATTTTTTCAACACATGTCAAAACCATAGATTATACTTTAGTCTATTTAGTGTTAAAATCTTTTTTAACTCTGCCTCTTGAGTTTTCATAGTTCTGTATATTTATTTACTTGTTTAGTTTAATAACTAACCTCTACATTGCTCTTTATATAGAAGTACTATATTTACTTCTTAATGTTCATTTTCACTTGCAAGTTTGATTGTAACTGGTCATGACCAGTGCACTGACATTTTTAAAGGAAAAATAAACCGAAAGTAGCAAGATGAAAAACAATCTTGGCAGGACTCCTCTCCTCCACTTTGAACCCTCACTTGAAACATATTTGCACAACCACTTCATGTTTTGGTACATTGTGCATCAGATACCTTGAAAAGTTTGTAAAGATATTGGAAATTATGTTTTTCTTCTTTAAATAAAAACCAGGGAAGAAAGGAGGAAGGGAGGAAGGAAGGGAGGGAGGAAGGGAGAGAGGAAAAGAAGGGAGGGAGAGAGGAAGGAAGGGAAGGTGGAATGGAGGAAGAGAGGGAGGAAGGAAGAAAGGAAGGCAGGAAGGGAATGCCTGAGGGAGAGAAAAAGGGTGGGAGAGAAGGAGAGAGGGTGGGAGGGAGGGAGGAGGGAAGGGAGGAAGAAAGTGAAGTAAGGAAAGAAAAAAATAAAGAATGAAGAGAGGAAGAAAAGGATATCATCCCAGAGTGTCCCTTCTTGAAAAATTTGCAGGCTCTTTTCTTAAACAAACACACACACACACACACAAAAAAGCTACCCATTGTCATCAAGTTGATTGTGACTCACAATGGCCCTATAGGAAGAGTAGAACTGCCCCATAGGGTTCCCGAGGTTACACATCTTTAAGGAACCAGACTGGCACATCTTTCTTTCAGGGAGCAGCTGGTAGATTCGAACTGCTGACCTTTTGGTTAGCAGCTGAGCTCTTAACCAGTGTGCCAACCCGGGCTCCTTTTTCTTAAACAACCTACTTATCAAAAAAATAAATAAAAGTGAAAAATCTGAAATTCAGAGGACATGTTCATAGTTACATTTCTAAGCATTCTTACAACACCTTTAAGTTGACTCAGAGAGACTCCCTAAGTATTTAGCCCCATCATTCTAAGTAAGTATTATTCATTTGCTCACAGAAGGAATGGGCTTTCATGCCATTAAATATTCTTAAAGGTTTTTTGTCTGCGTCATGGAAAAATAATAAGATTATGACAGTGTCTATACAACCAAAGCACTTAGATACAAACTGAAAATTTCAGGTAGTAAATTGTATGTCCTATTTCCCTGCAGAAAAATCTGCATATAGAAATTTGCCAGATAGAGACTGGCATCAGGCAACTCCTCCCCCACCAAACAGCACACACAGGGAAACCCAAACCAGCTACATCCTCCTTCTCAACACTTTCAATTATATTTTTTCAGACGGCTTGCTCTTTCCCCACTGTTCAATCCTATTTTTAGTTTTTTTTTTCTTTAACTTGTATAATTAGTAATGCAGGCCTCATCTTATTCAGATAGCATTATAATGTACCTTTGAAAAACCAGTGAGTTAGTAAGATAAAGTCTCTAACATGTTTGTGCTTATTTCAGAAATGCATGGCAACTCTTCATCAACAGAGATTTTGTCAGGTGATTTACGTTCTTTGGTTCACCCTTCTTCCTGGGCAAATATAGGGTGGTAATGATGATAATAATAATTATACATCTTCAGGCAGAACGCCTGTCGAGCCACTGTCTTTTATATCCATGAAATTAGTTCTTACAGAAAGTGGGAAGTCCCAACCTCCCACTCACTAGCAGTGGATTCACAGGAGAGATTCTACTCTTGCCTCCTCCTCGTTACCCTCACTTGTCTCTCTATGCACTAGATACCTGGGCGTGATTAGCATACACAGCCATGAAAACTGGACCAGCAGCTCTTTAGTTCATATTTTGAAATGGTATTAGAGACTGTATGTTGAATATGCACTGTTGGAAAAACTTGGAATTCTTTGGGAAGGATGTAGAAAGTATAGAAACTTGTGTTTCCCATTTCTTAAAATGGGAAACACAGTGAAATAATGATTCCCTTTTCCTCTACTAAAGAAAACAAAAGATTTCAAATTCTCTTGATGGGTCAAGGTACAATGCATCTATTTCTTTACGAAACCATGATGTCAAGTTTGCATATGGTGTGAGAAGGCACAGATAAAGTGGGGGTGAAAGTATAATTTGGAAAATTTAGGCTTTCAACTGTAAAACTGGAAGCACCACAAACTTACAGAAAGGGCATTTGGAAGATATTGTCATATATCATAGAGCCTATCCTCAAATATACTCAGAGAAAAAAAAGAATTTAAAAAGAAATACGATGCTTGAAATCACCTATCTTTATAACTGGAAACCCTGGTGGTTTAGTGGTTAAGTGCTACGGCTGCTAACCTAAAGGTCAGCAGTTCGACTCCACCAGGCGCTCCTTGGAAACTCCATGGGCAGTTCTACTCTGTCCTATAGGGTCACTATGAGTTGGAATCGACTCTACTGCAATGGGTTTGGTTTGGCTCGGTTTATACTCATAACCTACAAAGGTAGAAAAGTAAGTGAAATCATGACTTTTTACTATCCTTCATTGTCATTTGGGCAAGTGACAATTTATAATAATGATAATACTATTATTTACATATCCTCTCTGAAATAAACTCTATCAAAAGAACCCAGTATGCCTCCCTGATTCCATTAAAAGCTTTCTAAAATAGAAAACAATAAACATATTGTCAACACTAGAATACTATCTTTAAAATATATACAAGTGTTGGAATGAGTTCAGAGTAAATCAGGAAGAAGGGTTTGACTTAGTGTACGAAAAAGATGAAAAGAGTATGTATAGCTTGGCTAAGCAATGACTAAGTGGGAACATAACCGCCTGCAAATCTTTCAAGGGTGTGAACACAAAGAAGGGAGGCGTATCTGGTGGCCAGAAAGAGAAGACTCGATTTCATGAGTCTAGTTTGTCTCTATCTTCCTTTTAATCCCATTGATGTTGAGAATCTTGCCTAACGTTATAACATTTAGATGGGAGTTTCCTAACAAAGGAGATTACAGATTTTTTTTTGCCTTTGGAGGGGAACATACTTGGGGACATGTTAAAACTAGACATGAAAGAAGAGAAACTGTATAAATAATTGTCAGTTACACCTGTATCTAATTAGAGTGATAATTGTATCATATCATTGGCATAATTCATGTAACTTACACAAATAGTAAGAATCCGGAGAGGTAACCATCACTGGCCTTAGCACATTTTGGAAACTACATAACAGTTGTTATTTAAAGAATATTATCAGTATATTTAAAAACAAAATAATTGAAAAACAGGTGAATAAAAATGAAAGTTTAAAAAGCCGTCATTAAATCTTAGTTGGACTAAACTAAAACTTTGAGAAAGTCATGATATCCTTAGCAAGAAATTTAGTGCTGTCAGAGAAATAACCCCCAACCCATGAGTCAATTCTGACTCATGGCAACCTTATAGGACAGGGTAGAACTACCCCATAGAATTTCTAAGGCTGTAATCTTTCAGGAAGCAGACTGCCACATCTTTCTTCTGAGGAGCGGCTGGTGAATTCGAACTGCCGATCTTTCGATTAGCAGCTGAGGGCTTAACCATTGTACCACCAGGGCTTCTTGCCAAAGAAATACTAATTTAAAATGAATAGGTTCCTGTTTTTTACCATATACAGTAACATACATATAAAGTAACATATATATTACAGCACACTTATATAGTAATATCTGTATATATATATATAAAACCCAAAACCAAACTGTTTGCTGTTGAGTCGATGGCAACTCATAACGACCCTATAGGGCAGAGTAGAACTGCCCCATAGGGTCTCCAAGGAGCTGCTGGTGAATTCAAACTGCCGACCTTTTGGTTAGCAGCCATAGATCTGAACCACTCTGCCACTGGGGTTTCCCTATAGGTGTATATATACATATGTATCCATACGTATATTTATGCATATATATATATATTACTCTATTACCCAATTTCATGTATTTTAACTCATACATATTAGCATTCTGCTATTGAGAGATTGCTCTAATTTGGTGACCAGAGTAGAAGACATGTTTTGTTCAACTTTAGGAAACATTACCACTTAGCCCAACTAATTATTTTTTACACAAAAGACGTAGTTCAATACACAACTGCAATACGGTGTCAGGTTTTTTTTTTTTTCCTTAGGCTATAATGAACACAATAGAGAAAAATGGTAAAACAATAGAGGCAAAATGCAATGTTCAATAACTGCTTTGCTGCCCATCTATTTTCAGTATAAACAAGGTAAATTTTCTTACCTAGAAACGTCATTAAAACTCCAGCATACTTTTCTCTCACTGTTAGTCAATACTTTCTTACTTTCATTATGTGTTTAGAAGTTGAATACATCATTTCTCTTGTACTTCTGCTCCTGAAATAGTTTATATGTATGAAGACTCAAGTCCTTCTCTGAGAAGACAATTTTAACTGGCAAAGAATGGCTAACTTACATTGGGCATAATTACTTTTAGTCTTAAGACCTCGGCACGCCATCTACTAGGAAATCCATGCCAGGGAATGCCAACCACACCTAACCTATGAGTCGGCTTTAAGAATTTGTGCATTTATTTTTCTCCTGACATTTAATAAATATCACGATAAATGATGACCGTGGTGTCATTTTGATGTCGGTATAGAAGGTTATGGAGTATCCATTAAGTTATAAAAGAATATAACATTTCAGTCCCCTGAAAACATGTCATGCAAAAAAAGTTTCTTTTCATCAAAACAGTTTGGATTTAAATTCATACTAAATTAACTATGAAAGAAGCATAAAGTGTGTCTGTGTTCAATAATTGTTACTGATTGAGAACATGTACACTTGGAGACACAGACTATAAAGCTATACACAAAAATAAAATTTGAATGGCTGGAATACGACAAATAGATATTTTTCCAAAATCCAAAATTATGTCATATTTTACTGTTTAATAAAATAAGATTGAAATTTAATATGTATTATTTTTGCATTAATACATTTTTATATGGATTTTCTTGCAGTAAATACTCCTGAATTAAGAGAGGTAAACCGATCTACTTTTCTGAAGAAAAGATAACCCTTTTTCCTACAAATCCTATTTTATGGCTGCAGTATTACTCTTTGTCCCTGTCTACGTTTTAAAATTTCCTAAGCATTGTCCACATGCTGCAATCATTTTTGTCCTAAGTTTTAGAATGTGGAAACCATTTGATATAAAACCATGCCTATGTCTTGGAGCCCTGGTGGCTCAGCGGTTAAGAGCTTCGCTGCTAATCCTGTCAAATGCTGGAATTTCTTTTTTAATACAGGTCACCTTTTCATCAGTATTCTACTTATGCAAATCCCTATGTGGCCTCTAGGCCACCTCTGACTATTTTGCGTGGGCAAAGGATTATCAACTAATGACAATAATAGGAATCTAAATGATTTTGTGTGATTATTAAGTTCCGTGGTTTAATTTTCAAGGCTATACTCACTATCTTTTCTCAATAGAAAAACAGCAGCTCTTGGGAACAGAAGTGATTCAGACAGAATTGGGCTCAAGTGGAGGGGAACATTGTGGGCTCTTCAGGCCTGGCAGTGTCCACCCACCCACAAAGTGCTGGGGCATTCCTCTCTTTTGTTATTGCTACCATGGCAAGTGGAGAGTCAGAGCTGAGCCGCCATTCCACTGCAAAAAGACTTAGGACTAGTGGAAGCCCAGCCTGGCTCTGAAGTGACATCTCCACCTCATGCTTTTTCTCCCTTCTCCTGGCATCCTCCATCAGCGCCTCTACCTGTAAGCAAGCAGAGGCAGGAGGCAGGTAACATCATGCCTTTGGCATCAAGCACAGAAAGAACAAAACAAATTAAAATGCTTTAAAATGTCGTTGAGCTTCCATAAAAACAGTAAAGAGTTTGCCTGAAAGACCCAGTTTTTAAAGTTGTTCACTTATATTTGTGCTGTAGGGAATTGAAGTGAAGGAACCATTCAGGGGAGAAAAATGTCATTCATTTGAGAAACAGTTGAGTGTCTACCACAAGCCACAGGTACTCTAGCCATGTAGATGCTATGGATACAAAGATTAAAATACTATTTTCCCCTGGGAGGAATATTTCATACCTTTGGTAAGAGTGATAATGAGATTCACTTGTATTTCAGTGAGTCTTTCCCATATGGTTCTAATGGTTAAAAGCATACTTGGAGATGCAATCTATAATCCAGCAGAAAATGTACCTATGCCTCTCTTGTATATGCTGAGAAATGTTGTCTTTAGATTTGATAACGACTTTGGGGCCACATTCATCTGTATTCACTTCCGGTGTGGGAAAGCAGCATTTCAGCTATTTTCAATACCTACATATGCATACACCCACATACAAGCATATACATAAAACCAAAATCTAAATGATTCTGACTCGTGGTTACCCCATGTGTTGCAGAGTAGAACTGTGCTCCATATGGTTTTCAAGGCTGTGACCTTTTGGAAGTGCTCTGCTCCTGGTGCTGCCTTCTTGGTGCTATGAGGTCCCCCTGTCTCCCTGCTTGCTTCTGTGTTTTATATCTCAAAAGATTGTTTCAAGACACAATCTAATCCTGAGTCCTGCCTCACTAACACAACTGCTGCCCATCCTCCCTCATTAACATCATAGAGGCAGGATTTACAACATGTATGAAAATCACAGGATACCTGGAATCATGGCCCAGCCCAACTAATACACACATTTTTGGGGGGACATAATTCAATTCATGACAGCATGCATACAGGGTGATTGAAAATACCATGGCTTGGGTCAGCAACCTAGTCCTAAAAGTGACATCTTTGCTTTTTAGCACTCAGAAGAGGTCTTTTACAGCAGATTTGCCCAATGCAATACGTCATCTGCTTTCTTGACTGCTACTTCCATGGGTGTTGATTGTGGATCCAAGTAAAATGAAATCCTTCACAACTTCAATATTTTCTTCTATGATCATGATATTGATTATTGGTCCAGTTGTGAGAATTTTTGTTTTCTTTATGTTGAGGTGTGATCCATACTGAAGGCTGTGGTCTTTGATCTTCATCAGTAAGTGCTTCAAGTCCAGTTCACTTTCAGCAAGCAAGGTTGTGTTGTCTGCATATCACAGATTGTTAATGAGTCTCCCTCCAATCCTGATGCTGCGTATTTGCTCAGTGTACAGATTGAATAAGTGTGATGAAAGGATACAATCCTCACGCATGCCTTTCCTGACTTTAAACCATGCAGTTTCCCTTTGTTCTGTTTGCCCTATGTACAGGTTTTGCATGAGCACAATTAAGGGTTCTGGAATTCCCACTCTTTGCAATATTATCCATAATTCGTTATGATCTACACAGTAGAATGCCTTTGTACAGTCAATGAAACACAGGTAAACATCTCTTTGGTATTCTATGTTTTCAGGCAGGATCCACCTGACATCAGCAACCATATCCCTTATTCCACATCCCCACCTGAATTCAGCTTGAATTTCTGGCAGTTCCCTGACAATGTACTGCTTCAGCCATTTTTGAATGATCTTCAGCAAACTTTACTTGATGTTAATGATATTGTTCGATTATTTCCACATTCTGTTTGATCACATTTCTTTAGAATGGGCACAAATAATGGATCTCTTCCAGTTGGTTGGCTAGTTGGCTGTCTTCCAAATTTCTTGGCATATATAAATGAGCACTCCCAGTGTTCCATCCATTGATTGAAACATCTTAGTTGGTATTAGGTCAATTCCTGAAGCCTTTTTTTTGCCAATGCCTTCAGTGCAGCTTGGAGTTCTTCCTTCAATAACATCGGTTCTTGATCATATGCTACCTAGGAGGTAGCAAATGAAATGGTTGTACGTTGCACCTTACTTTTTGGTACAGTGACTCTGTGTATTCCTTTTATATTCTTTTGACATTTCCTGCATCATTTAATATTTTGCTCATAGAATCCTTCAAAACTGCAACTAGAGGTTTGAATTTTTTCTCCCGTTCTTTCAGATAGAGAAATGCTAAGTGTGTTCTTCCTTTTCGGTTTTCTAACTCCAGGTCTTTGCACATTTCATCGTAATACTTTGCCCTCTGAAATCTTCTGTTCAGCTCTTTTACTTCATCATTTTTTCCTTTTGCTTTAGCTACTTGATGTTCAAGAGCAAGTTTCAGAGTCTCTTCTGACATCCTTTTAGGTCTTTTCTTTCTTTCCTGTCTTTTTAATGACCTCTTTCTTTCTTCATGTATGATGCCCTTGATGTCATTCCACAACTCATCTGGTCTTTGGTCATTAGTGTTTGATGTGTCAAATCTATTCTTGAGATGGTCTCTAAATTCATGTGGGATATACTCTAGGTACTTTGGCTCTCGTGGGCTTATTTTAATTTTCTTCAGCTTCAACTTGAACTTGCATATGAGCAATTGATGATCTGTTCTGCAGTCGGCCCCTGGCCTTGTTCTGACTGATGATATTGAGCTTCTCCCTCATCTCTTTCCACAGATGTAGTGAATTCAATTCCCGTGTGCTCCATCTGCCAAGGTCCATGTGTATAGTCACCTTTTATGTTGTTGAAAAAGGTATTTGCAATGAAGAAGTTGTTGGTCTTGGAAAATTCTATCATGCTATCTCAGGCATCATATCTATTATCAAGGCCATATTTTCGAACTACAGATCCTTCATCATTGTTTCTGACTTTTGCATTCTGATCACCAGTGATTACCAATGCATCTTGATTGCATGTTTGATCAATTTACCAGATTGCAGAAGTTCTTCAACTTTGGCCTTAGTAGTTGGTGCATAAATTTGAATAATAGTTGTATTAACTAGTCTTCCTTCATGGCATATGGATATGATTCTATCACTGACAGCATTGTACTTTAGATCTCCAAATGTCCTTTTTGATGATGAATACAATGCCATTCCTCTTCAATTTGCCAAGCCCAGCATAATAGACCATATGATCATCTGATTCAAAATGGCAATCACGAGTCCTTTTCAGTTCACTAATGCCTAGGATATTGATCTTTATGTGGTCAATTTCTTTTTTGATGACATCCAATTTTCCTAGATTCATGCTTGGTACTTTCCATGTTTTGATCATTAATGGATGTTTGCAGCTGTTTCTTCTTACTTTGAGTCATGCCACATCAGCAAATGAAGGTTTCAAAAGCTTTACTCCATCTGTGTCATTAAGGTACACTCTACTTTGAGGAAGCATCACTTTCCCAGTGGTATTTTGAGTGCCTCCCATCCTGAGGGTCTCATCTTCCAGCACTATATCTGACACTGTTCCACTGCTATTCATAAGGTTTTCACTGGTCAGGTTTTTAAGAAGTAGTTCACCAGCTCCTTCCTAGTTTATCTTAGTCTGGAAGCTCTGCTGAAACCTGTCCACCATGGGTGACCCTGCTGGTGTTTGAAATACCAGTGGAATAGGCATCACAGCAATATGCAAACAACTACAATATGACAAACTGACGGATGAGTGCTGTCAACCTTTGGTCAGCAGCCATGCTATTAACCCTTTAACCACCAGGGATCCTTTTTTGTACTTAGAGGCAGCCAATAACCAGTTTTCCTCCAACTTGTGGTGACCCCATGTGTGTCAGAGTAGAACTGTGGTCCATAGGGTTTTCAATGGCTGAGTTTTCAAAAGTGGATTGCCAGGAGTTTCTTCTGAGGAAACCCTGTGTGGACTTAATTGCCAGCAGCTGAGCATGTTAACTGTTTGCATTCCAATTTAGTCAAGCTATATATTATCCATTTTATATATTGCCGAACTCATTTTTCTATGATTTTTGTTAAGGACATTTGTGTTTGTTATTGGTATGTAGTTTTTTGTTTTCCAGTTTCTCTTTTTTTGGTGTTTGTATCAGAGTAACACTAGCCTCATAGAATGAGTTAGGAAGTGTTCTCACGTATTTCTATTTTTGGAAAAGTTTGTGTAGAATTGGTGTCATACATAAAGTGCACCAGTAAAGCCACCTGGGCTTGATGTTTTCTTTGTTGGAATATTTTTTGCCCACAAATTCTGTTTCTTTAACAGATATAAGACCATTTAGGTATCTGAACTTTGACAGCTTATGTCTTTCAAGAAATTTGTCTTTCTTTTAAGTTGTCAAATTTGTCACCATAAAGTTGTTCATGATATTTTTGTATCATTTTAATGCCTGTAAAATCTCTAATGCTTTTGCTTCTTTTAACTCTGATATTGTTGACAGCACTGGGGTGGGTATTGGTCATGTATCTTCTCTCTTTTTATCTTGATCAGTCTGGCTAAAGGTTGATTAATTTTATTGATCATTTCAAAGATTTAGCTCTGATTTCATTGATATTCTACAGTATGTCTCTGTTTTTTATTTTGTTGATTTCTTTTCATCTCTTTCTTTCTACATGGAGCCCTTATGGCACAGTGGTTAAGAGCCTGGCCATTAACCAAAAGGTCTGCAATTTGATTCCACCAGCCGCTCCTTAGGAATTCTATGGGGCAGTTCATTTGTCATTTTTTTCTGAAATTTTTCGGGTGAAACCATGTCATAGTTTAAAAATTTTTTTGTTTCCAAACACAAACATTTAATCCTAATCCTAAAAAAAATCATTGCTTTAATTTAATTTCAGTTTTTTCCCTTTTCATGAGTGTGCTTTTTTCCTTTTCTTTCTTTTGCTGCATTCTTCGTTGTTTTTGTGGTGTTTTAATGGTTTTTTTAAATCTACTTTTTAGCTTATTAGCTATGTTTCTTTATTGTGTTTAGTTTCTCATTTCATAGTACACACTTTTAACTTTTCCAAAATATATCTTCAAATAATATTATACCACTTCACATTTGGTGGAAGTTTTCAACAGTGCACTTCGTTTTTCCCTCCTGGACTTTGTGCACATATGAGTCAGAATCAACTTGACAGCACTGGGTTTGGTTTTTTTTGTTTTGGTTGGACTTTATGCTATTATATTCGTATGTTATAGCTTTAAATTTGTTATAAACCCTACAAAACATTGTTATTATTTTTTCCTTTTAACACCCAATTATTTCTTAAAATATATGAAAAACATTTTATATGTATATTTTCCATATACATGTAAATTCAGATTTTTTAAGTACAGATTTTCCTCTAGTACTACAAAATACAAAAATTCCTTTTACATTTGTTGTAGTTCTGGTACACTGTCCTGATGTCTGAAAAAGTCTTTAATTCACCTCTGTTTTTGAATAATATTTTTTTCTGGATTTAAAATTCTTGGTTGACACTTTTCAATGTACTTTATAGATGTTGTTCCATCATCTGTTGGCTTACATTGTTTCTAATGTAAAATCTGTTGTAATTTTTTATTTTAATCCTCTACAAATAATACGTCCTCCTCTCTGTTTAACTTTTTTCTCTTTACCTCTGGTTCTCAGCAGTTTGATTACATTATGCAGTACAGATAGATGTATGGACTTATCATGAGTGATATTTTAACAGTAGCTTCCAGATTTTTTTTTTTTTTGGTGAATTAATCAAAACTTTTCTGGAACTAGCAGTAATCATACTACAATAGCATACCTGAAAATTTGTGGTAGCCTTTCCTGTGCATATTTTTTCTATCCCTAACAAGATGTTTATAGGTACTAACTCCTATACTGAATCTTTTACTTTTTGACATTTCTAAAGTGCAAATTAATTATCCCATGCTACATGGCTGGTGGCATAGTGGTTAAGAGTTATGGCTGCTAACCAAAAGCTCGGCAGTTTGAATTCACCTGGAACTCCTTGGAAACCCTATGGGGCAGTTCTACTTTGTCCTATAGGGTGGCAATGAGTTGGAATATGACTCAATGGCAACAGTTTTTTTTTTTTAGTCTGTGGCTTTTCAGTCTTTGACAAATATATATATATATTTTATATATATATGTACACCAAACCAAAAACTAAACCCACTGCTGTTGAGTCAATTCCACATTACTACAATCCTGTAGGACAGAGTAGAACTGCCCCATAGAACTTCCAGGAAGCACCTGGTGGATTCAAACTGCTGACATTTTGGTAGCAGCTGTAGCACTTAACCACTGTGCCACCAGGGTTTATATTTATCTTTTTATCTATGTCTCTTTGTCTATCTCTATCTATGTCTATAGATATGAAACCCATTGCTCTCAAGTCAATTCTCACTCATAGAGACCCTATAGGACAGAGTAGAACTGCCCCAGAGAGTTTCCAAGGACAGCCTGGTGGATTCCAACTGCTGACCTTTTGGTAGCAGCCTTAGCACTTAACCACGACACCACCAGGGTTTCATACATTGTGTGTATATATATATGTGTGTGTGTATGTATATATATGAAACCCATTGCTATTGAATCGATTCTGACTCGTAGTGACCCTGTAGGACAGAATAAAACTGCACCATAAGGTTTCTAAGGAGTGGATGGTGGATATGAATTGGCAAACTTTTGGTTAGCAGACATAGCACTTAACCACTATCCCACCAGGGCTCCAAATATATATATATATATGTATACATTCCTCCCTCTTGTTCACATTCCTCCTTTTCATCCTTGCCTTTAAACTAAATTACATTCAATAAGCCTTTGTAAATATTAATTAATTCTGAACCACTGCTCTAGGGTTGTATAAAAATGCCCTAGATCACGTTTCCCAAAGTATATTATCTGGAGGTTCTATGGATATTATTTAAAAAAAAAATCCCAGGGCTGAAAATATCTGAGAAACAATAGATTACATAAAAGCTACAGGGAGTTCTTAGTTCAAGGCTTTTCACATAGTGTCTGTACATCTTGAATTTTCTAGAATGCTATATAATTTTTAGCATTTTCCAAATTTTTTCACTATGGGACAACCACCAAATAGTTTGGTAACTATTTAAGGTTGTGAGTCCAGTCAAAACTTTTGCCTTGGTATAATGGACAATAGTTTTATGTGTAGTGATAAACCAAAAATTTGGTATGTGAGTTAATTAACATATGGCATAACATTTAAAAACTTAATGACTTAAAACAATGAAATCATTATTTTCTTTTACAGTCATTTGGGTTGACTAAGCACAGGTGCCCTAATGGTGCAACAGCACTCAGCTGCTAACCAAAAGGTTGGTGGTTTGAACCACTTGGTGGCTCTGTGGGAGAAAGATTTGCTTCCAAAAAGATTATAGCTAAGAAAATCCTATGGGGCGGTTCTCCTCTATCACATGGACGACTATGAGTTGAAATCAACTTGACTGCACCTAACAACAACAACAAATGTAGGCTGGTAGTTATTACTTGGGATTTCTGCTGTGGTTTCAGCCTGATGTTGGCTGAGGCTGCAGATATCTGGTGGCACCAATTGACTGGAGGTTTAAAATGGCTCGCTCACATGACGAGAAATTGATGCTGACTGTCAGCTGTGAGCTCACCTGGGCTATCAACCAGAATGCTTACATGTAGCCTCACAATATAGCTTAGGTATCTCATAGCATGGCAGCTGGGTTCTGAGAGAGTGCATTACATGAGCAAACATTCTGAAAGACTCAATCGAAAAACTGCATGGCTTCTTATGACCCAGTTTTTGAAATTTCACAGAACCAATTCCCCTGCATTCTATTAGTCAAAGCAAGTCACAGGGCCAGCTCAGATTTAAGGGGAGGGACATTAGATTTCACTTGCCACTAGGAGAAGTAGCAAAGAGTTTGCTATCATAAGCTCTCATCTAGCTATAAATTATTTACACTTGCCTCTTCAAAAGATATCTGAAACTATTATCCATTACAACAAAAGACCCATGCTCCATGTAATCAGATTCATGTAAATCAGATTCAAGTATCAGTAATGCTCCTTGCTTGCAGTATATTCAGTACAGTTTCTCTTGCTATGAGTACCTGTGATATAAAGAGACAGGTAATCTGCTATCCAAAACATCCATTAACTGCCATTAACCCTCCCATTTAATATTGGGGATGAGGAACAGGAACGACATATCCATCACTGATCTAAATCAGTTCTGAAATTCAGCTCTTCACAAATCACCAGTTCCTTGATGAATGTTTAGTTATCTTCCTGGGAGTTACTTTATGTGGCTCTTGGCTCTACTAGCTGGGATTTTGGTTCCACCCTCTCTACTTTTTTCTCTGCACACTGCCATCCTTCCTTTTTGATAGAAAAGGGAAAAGGAAGTTTATTTGTAGCTAAATAGCTTGTTGGTCTGCTCCCTGTTCATATAAGGTTAGGTGTTGAAAGACTCTTATCATTTTGAACTGTCTTTTCCCAGTGTTATGGGTTGAATTATATGCTCTGCAAAAATATGTGTTGTAAATCGTGACCTCTATGCCTGTGGTTATAATCCCATTTGGGAATGCATTGTCTTTGTTATGTTACTGTGGCTGGATTAACGTAGAGTGTACCTTGAGTTAAACTCTTTTGAGATATGTAGGAGATTAAGCAAGCAAGCAAAAAAAGCAGAGATGGTTAAGAGAGATGCCAAACCACATGAAGATTAACCAAGAGCAGAAGCTCAAAGAGACAAAGAACTTCCTCCAGAGCAGAGACAGGAAGCCTTCCCCTAGAGCTGGAACCCTGAATTCAGATTTCTATCCTCTTAACTTGTGAGAAAATGAATTTTTGTTTGATAAAGCCACTCACTTGAGATATTTCTGTTAAAGCAGCACCAGATAACTAAGACAGAATTTGGTGCTGAGAGTGAGATGCTGCTCTAACAAATACCTAAAACGTGAAAGGGGTTTTGGAATTGGGTATTGGGTAGAGGCTGTAAGAGTTTTAAGGTGCCTAATAGAAAAGGCCTAGATTGCCTTGAAGAGACTGTTGGTACAATTATAGATGTCAAAAGAAGTTCTGGTAAAGGCTCAGAAGGAAGTAAGGAGACCTATAGAGAAATTCTCTATTATCTTAGAGAATACATATGCCACAAGCAACAGAATATTGCTGGAAATGTGAATGCTAAATGTGCTTCTGTCGAGGCTTTAAAAAAATTATACACTTGTTACTGGACAATGGAGGAAGGGTGATGCTTTTTATGCAATGGCAAAGAACTTGTCTGAATTATGTTCAAATGTTTGATGAAAGGTAGAACTTGTAAGTGATGAGCTTGGATATCTGGCTGATGAGATTTCTAAGCAAGATATTAGAGGGGCCACCTGGTTTCTCCTTGACACTTATGGTAAGATGTGAGAGGAAAGGGATGAACTTAAAAATAAACTGTGCAAAATGAAAACAGAACTCAAAAATTTGGAAAATTCTATTGCACAGACTAAGGACACATGTCTTAGGATGTTCACCAAGGATGTGGCTACACAATCTTTTGTTGAAGAGACTCAGCCTGTGACTGAGGAATCTAGCCAACTGCCAAAGCAGAAGACACATCAGCTTAGACTGAAAGGGACAGAGAAAGAAAAGAAAGAACACTATCTGCCTCTTGGAATTCTATAAGCAGGGAACAGGCCAAAGGAGCTATGTCTCTTTTCCTCCAAAAAAAGAAAAGGGCCATCCCTGGAGCAGCTTGGAGATCAACAGAACTGTTGGAAGGAGCATGGGGTGCAGGGCCTTCTAGATTTCAAAGGGAGGGGCCACGGTCTCCTGGGACTCAAAGGGTGGGGCCACAGTTTCCTAGGTTTCAAAGAGTCAGATCTTCGCCAACTCAGTTCCAGAGTGTGGAACTGCTGTTAAGACATGCCCGAGGCAGAAGAATAGGGCCTGCTGGGGCCAAGGGGGTGAGGTTGCTACTCAGATGGATTAGGAGAATGGGGCTGCATAAAGCTGAGTGAGCAGAGTTGCTGTCCCAGTGACCCTGGAGGCCAGAGCTGAAGTCAAGGGCTGAGGGGCCTCCACTCAGAATCCAGAGAGCACAGCCAAAATGGACAGTATGGACAGCAGGATCATTGCTGAGATGGCTCCATAGAACAGGAGATAATTTTCAAGCCTTAGGAAAAACCCACTGCCTTGGGAGCTAATATAAATTGTTCTGCTGGGTTTTGGACTTGCTTGAGCCTATTATCCCTTTTTCCCCTGATGTGGTAGGGTGAATATGCTTTGCATGTGGGAAGGACATGAATTTTGGGGGACCAAAGTGTGAAATGTTATGGGTTGATTTTTGTTCCCCAAAGAATAGGTTGCAAATCCTAACCTCTATGCCTATGGTTATAATCCCATTTGGGAACAGGTTGTCTTTGCTATATTAATGAGGCAGGATTAGTGTAAAGTGTGTCTTGAATTAATCTCTTTTGGAGTAAAAAGGAGATTAAACAATCAAATGAAAGAAGCAAAGATGGGGGAACAGAGATGATAAGCCACATAAGATCGCCCAGGAGTAGAAGCTCCGAGATACGGACTTTCCTCCAAAGCAGACAGAGAGAGAAAGCCTTCCCCTGGAGCTAGCACCTTGAATTCAGATTTCTAGCCTCCTAACTTGTAATCAGATAAATTTCTGTTTGTTAAAACCACCCACTTGTGGTATTTCTGTTATAGTAGCAGTATATAACTAAGATACTCACCTTTTTTTGTTCAAACTAATTTTGCTTTTACCAACTTAATTCTCTTAAATTTTGTGGATTTCTTATGAAATTTATTGTGGCTCATTTCATTGGACAAAAATTGTATCTTTATGATTCTTTAAGAGAGATCCCTTTTTTTAAAAAAATTTAGGTTCAGAGTGAGTATGTTGTATGATTCTACCTTTAAGATTATTAAAAGACATTTTGTCTAGCTGAGAGAGTTTATGAGCACACCCTTAAATCTTCTTGAAGTATTAGCAAAGTGTTTCGTCTCCTCACCTTTGAGATGATCTTTACCTTCAGACCCTTTCTTAATTTGAGAACCTCTGCCTTCTAGAGAGGCTGATAATTAGAAATAGTTTTTTTTTTGGACCCCTGAAGTCTTGTTTTCTTTATATTTCCTCTAAATTCTGCCTAAAATCTAACGGTCCTTTTTTCACTCATCTTTGTCTGTCTGCCCCTTATCACATATGGCTAAAGCAAACCAGTTTTCACATTCATCATTTTGCGTCAAAAGAGCCTTGCCTATTCTACTAGTTCATTAGTTCATTTTCTATTTTTCACATTACTGCTAACCACACTTTCACTAAAGTTTCTGTCACTATGTAAGGAGTGTCATTTCTTAACATGCTCCAATAATTATTTTTTAAATGTCCTAACTCCCAAGACTTTCACACATCATCAACTGAATCAGCATTACCTGGTCTCACGTGTTGCTTGGTCTCAAAGCCAAGATCACATGTTTTACATTGTTGTTATGATAGATCCTCACTCTGGTTAACAAATTCTGTTCCAGTTATCTAGTCTGTATAACATACCATCTATGATTTATTAGCTTAACACAATAATTTCATATTACCTCTCACATCTCTGTGAATCAACTTGTAGCAACTAGGTGATTCTCACATGGGGTCTCATGTGTTTGTTGTCAGACGTTGGCTGGGTCTTCAGTCATCTGAAAACTGAACCGGGCTGGTTGTCCGGTATGGCTTACTCACATGTCTGGCAGTCAATGCTGGCTGTCACCTATAAGAGTTCAGCTGCGGATATCAAGGTATTCATGACCTCTCAAAATATCTTGAGCTTTTCATAGCGTCATACCTGCATTCCAAGGAGGAGTATCCCAAAAGCAATAATTCCAAGAGAGCTATAATGGAAAATCACAGCCATCTTTTGTCCTAGTCTTTAACAAAAGGCTATTTGCAGCTTTATTTTCACTGAATTGTGTTGGTCAAAACGAGTCACAAACTCAGCTCAGATTAGGAGAAATAGAATTCACCTCTCAATGGGAGGAATAACAAAATTCATATTTTGTGATTTAACACATTTGTAGTCTTGGGTCCTGGGTTCAATTTTAGCTTTCCTACCTGTTATTTCTATCTCCCCTAAAAGTTTCCTCATCAGTTCTTGTTGAGGAACAAAAGAAGGAATATATATGAGACTGCCTTATATACGGTAATATGAAAATCAAGCAGAAATCATTACTTTAATCACATCATCTCTTTTCTTTGAAAATCAGGTTAAGCAACACTTCTCATATGTGAGAATTCAGCCAACTAGAGAGTCTTTTGCTTTATACTTTTGTATAGCATTTTTCTGAGCTTCTAAATTTATTTAAAATCATTGAACTTACAATTATTAAATATCTATTAAGAACTGAATCTGTGGTAAGCTTTATAGACAAAAAGTTGAGTAATAATCTTTTCCTTGCTGAAACAAGGTGGAATAAAATATTGGCATAATTGAATTCAGCCATAGGAGAATCTCATTTAATTCTGGCTTTACGCATTACTTATATTTTTGTCATCCATTAGCCAACATTGCTGAGATCCCATGACAGTTAAGGAAAATCCTTTAGAAAGATTGCTCAATGTGTGGTTGAAGACAAATCCCTATACATGCGGTGAGGCATTCTGGTTAATCCAAGTACAGAATGGGTTGAGGAAGGCAGTTTGTTCACTTGTCTGTGGTGTTGGTGATTCCTCTACCTGTTGCCCCATTCAGGGACAATACTACTTTTAAAGAACGTTAAAAATTTTGACAGGACTCATGAATAAGCACAGAGGGTGTAATCTTACATGTGAGGGAGGTGACTCAAGGACCCCACAAGTCCCCAGATATCTATTCCACTAATTGTCATCAGCCATTGTATTCCTCCCAAAGTTTCAATTGCTAATTCCTTCCAGTTAGATGACAAAGTAAGACATTGTTTTCAGAATGCTTCTGTTAATAAAATTTCCGCTCAACACAGTTTTCTGTCTACCTCTAGCACATTAGAACAATTTTTTTAGTCAGATTATCTAGTCATACCTTGGAAGGAGTTATGGATTGAATTGTGTACCCTGAAAATGTGTGTCAACTTGGCTAGGCCATGATTTCTAGTACTATGTGATTGTCCACCATTTTGTCATCTGATGTGATTTTCCTATGTCTCGTAAATCCTACCTCTACGACGTTAATAAGGCAGAATTAGAGGCAGTTATGTTAATGAGGCAGGACTCAATCTACAAGACTAGACTGTGTTTTAAGTCAATCTCTTTTGAGATATAAAAGAGAGAAACGAGCAGAGAGAAGGGGGAGCTCATTCCACCAAGAATCAAGAGCCGGGTGATACCGTGTCATTTGGACCCAAGGTTTCTGTGCTGAGAAGCTCCTAGATCAGGGGAAGGTTAATGACAAGGACCTTCCTCCAGAGCTGACAGAGAGAGAAAGCCTTCCCCTGGAAGTGGCACCCTAATTTGGACTTCTAGCATACTACGCTGTGAAAGAATAAATTTCTCTTTGTTAAAGCTAACCTCTTATAATATTTCTGTTATACCAGCACTAGAAAGACAGAAGGTAAAAAGGAGCCTATCTTATAATGGAGTTGTGTATAAAACAGTGAATTTTCAATAAAAGTCACAGGCATAGTAAACCTATACTATGTAGATATAGTCATTTATTAATATTAGACAAATATCTAAGATGTGTCTCCACCAGATATGTTTCATTTCACTTAGACTGGTTTGAGCTCTAAGAAATTTTCATTTTTTAAAAGCTTTCTGGATAATTCTTATGCACATCCAGGGTTGAGAACCCTAGGCTAGGTAAATGCTTTCTGATGATGTAACAGGATACAAGAAGTAGAATTTAGAGAGTATATATGTAAACAGGTCAGAATGTCCTTTTTTTGGTATATGAGTTGTCTCATTTGGGCTTGTGACAGTAGCTGTATAGCAGGAAAATATCAAGCATTTTATAGCTCTAGTCTAATCTCCTGCCATTTGCCTACATGAGCCTTTCCTTCTGGCCATCTGGAACTACTTGTACTGACTCGAATGCTTCATGCTCTTTCCTGCTTCTATGCTTTTGCACGTACTGTTCCTACTTCCTCAAATTCCCTTTTCTCACCTTCTTTGTGTTGGTGACCTTAACTCATCCTTTGAATTTTTCCTTAAGCTCTGCCTTTCTCAGGAAGCCGTCCTTGATTTGAATCATCTTCTGTTCTTCTTTTTCCTTATTCTACAGTTCTCAAGATTTTACAGATCTGAGAAAAACAAGTACATGTATATTCTAGGCAAAGAGAATATTTTCTCAAACTAATGAAGAGATCCCACACAAACAGAATGTCTAGTCATCTAAGGCATAGAAAGCTTTTCAAAGAGAACAATTTTTGAAAGCCAACGACACTGCTCCAAGAGAGACAAATACTATAGTCTACACAGAATAAATATAACCAAGGCTGTCACCCAAAGACACATGCAATATAAAGATAGAACCAATATGCAAACATAGGTCAAAAGTTGTTTTTCTCAAAGACCTTCATTTTTTAGATTTGCTATTTTCCATACATTTTTCTTCATTCCATGTTTTGGACTGCTGGATGAGAGAAAGGGAGAAATGCCATAGGCTGGTGGATGAAACGAAAGCCTTTTACTAAAAAGTTTGTGAGGATAGAACTTGATTTTTGTTGAAATTTTCCAAGTCCTTCCAATCAGAATTAATCATAGCTCTGGTGGGTAGGGTGGTATGGTAGCTAATTGCATACACTTTCACATCTAGCAATCCTGGGTTTGACTTACTATATTCATTTCACGTGTATTTACTGAGTGCCTACTATATGCTGGGGATATAAAGGAAAAGGCTTTCTTGACTCATGTAGTTTTTGAGCCTCAATTTCTTCCTTATAAAATGAAGTTAAAATAGTACTCACCTCAACCATTTAGTCGTGTTAGTTGCCATTGAGTTGGCTCTGTCTCATACTGACCCCATGAATAACGGAATGAGCCATTGCTCAGTATTATGTCATCTTCATGATCACTGGTATGTTTGAGTCACGGTTGGATTACCCAACAAGCAAGGTAAGCACAAGGTTAGGGCATCAACAAAACAGGAGCACCGGTTGTCCAAAGCAAAGACTTATAGATGTCAAGCAGACAGGACACAAGGAAAAGCAAGCACACAACAATGATTCAAGAAAGACTTGATTCATTATCCTTGATATGTATGGAAGTATATATTGTTCGGCAGCTTAACTGTGATGAAATCATTGAAGAATTTATAAGACCAAAGAATAGAAAGAAATTTTTAAAATAATAACATGTTAGAGATAATCAAAAATAAAACATAGTGCTTTGTTCTAATATTTGTTTTCTGGTCATTACATTTTCTTTTATGACATCTTTTCATTTGTTCATTTATAATTATAGCATTTATTATGAAGCAAGCATTAAAATTGAAGTATGAATTGTTTAAAGCAAAATTGATGAATGTTAATTTTTCATTGTGAGAGATCAATAGGAATTTACATTGATTGTTGAAACAACTAAGTTCCTTGTCTCATTTTCTTTGTTGTAGAATATGTGGAATATCCTTTTTGTAGAAAATGTGGCATGTAGTAAAAATCTTAGTGCCCCTCATCCACGAAAAATTGTATCATCTCGTTCATTTCATTCCATTAAAATGGCATATACAAATTTTGTGTTTAATTGCTAATATTATAACCTCATTTAAAAGGAAGCTACATCACAGATAGCTAAGACACACACACACACGTATTTATCTAACTCACATATCCCATTCAAACACATGAGTAAGTAGAGGAGGGGACACCACTGATTATCTGTGTTTAGGGCCCTCACATGCCTTACTCTGGCCGTGGTTTGAGTATTGATGTGGCCATGTGTCAATCCATTTCATTGAAGGTTTCCCTTGCCTTTGCTGTCCCTCCACTTTACCAAACATGATGTCCTTCTCCAGAAGTCTGTCCCTCCTGATGATGATTTCAAAGCAAGCAAGTCTAAGTCTCAGACAACATTCTGAGATCTATAGGGTTTTCATTGTCTAATTTTTCAGAGGTAGATCATCAAGACTTTCTTCCTAGTGTGTTTTAGTGTGTAAACTCTGCTAAAACCTGTCCATCATGGATGACCCTGATGCTATTTAATATACCAGTGCCACAGATTCCAGCATCATAACAACATGCAAGCCACCACAGTACAACGAACTGACAGATGAGTGGAATAGCATTTGCTACTTCTCCTTTATACCACATAATCGGATTTTGTAATTACGTATTTATTTGCATAATTATTTTGTTAATGTTAATATGTTATAAACCTATGAGGGGAAAAAAACTCATTTTGCTTATCCAGCAGCAAACTGAGAGGGTAATGCCTAGCAGTCATTCAATACACAGTTGGTTAATGAATAAATATAAAATTCATAAGTAGATTTCAACCATATGGTGTTATATTTAACGTGATCTCCTTGAGGGCAGGAAACTGGCCTGATTTTGATCTGTATGCTTTATCACCTGACATACAAACCTGTTTAACAAAGGATTAAGAATGAAATTGAGAGCAGAGAAAAACTGTAAAGAAAGAAGATGTGAGGAGACAGTCCTTTGGAGGAGCTCCATGGCTAGGTCTTCCCTAAACCTTCCCATGCTAGCATCTTGGGGCTTTGAACAAACCACTGCCACCCACAAATGCCCCCCCGCCAAGTCTAATGGTTTGTCTAAATGTCAGCAGAGTTAAAGAGATATAATTCTTGGGCTTGGCACCAAGGCTTCTGACTCCCTCCCTCCTAGGGTGGTCATGCTGGGAAATAACCATATTTTTATGAACCTAATGCATGTCTTCTGTTTGTTTGCCAACAATGCCCGCCCCCCCCCGTATTTTCATAAGCACACTATGCTAATTTTTTTACAGCAACATGTAAAAATATTGGCACAGCAGAGCTTATGAAAATACCAGTTGACAAATAAACGTAGAAGGTGTGAGTTATTTACATAAAAATACATTACATTGTGGTTCTAGTAGTGGGTCAAATAGGTCCTAATCATGTGACCTTTGGGGTAGAAAAATCACTGGTAGAGGTATCTCAGTATCCTTGAGGTATCTCAGTATCCTTCAGGTATGGTGTTAGTTGGAAATACGTGTAGCAGAAAATCTCAGCACAGCTATTTAATTCTACCTGGCCAAGAGGAGCTGGCAGAAGGTAAGCCCCTTTCATTTTCCTTTCCCATGATGCCAGATGAAGGCAGGTGTGGAAGAGTTCTCAATCTTAAATGGGACAGATTCCAAAAGTCAGGTGACCAGTGTGTCTTGTTACTCTCCCTTTGGGTCCCTCATATAGAGCATAGTGTGGCAAGTGTAGTTTTCCATCTCCACCAGGACAACTTTGAGCCAGGAGAAACCACTCACCTGTTGCATGCTGACTGCTTCTTTTCGTGAATAATAAAAGCTACTTTTCATGTGCTAAAATGTGCTCCGGCCCTGACTTGAAGGTTGTGATATTCATGGAGGAATCACATTTAGTGATTAGTGCCCCATTTCTAATGGTGTCCTTGCTATTTAGAAATCTGAGATGCCTTGGGCACCACGCAGTTCTGGAGTGTTGTCTCACAGAAAGGTCATAGGAGATAGTGGAGAGGGTGCAGTTGGAGCAAGGGAGGTGGTTGTATGAGGGTGCATGAAAGATGAACTCTACCTACTTCTCCATTTTTTTCCTAGTCTTTTTTTTTTTTTATAGTACCAACCCATCCCCCAGCTATACATGAAAGTAGAACAGATGAGGAGTGTCATCTGAGCCACAATGGCTGAAGGGAATCATGCATATCAGGATTTATGCCGACTTCGAACCCAACTCTAGGAATTTGAGGGCCATCACCAACAAGCAATAGCACTTATCTCGGTTACATGCTTTCAGAGAAGGCGACTTAGCTATGCAGCAAGCTAAGCAGGGTTTCCTTCTCTTTCATTTTTGGGTAGTTAGAGCTTGTTTCACTTTTTGCTAGTTCTCCAACTCTCAAGTCACTATCACAAATACCACATATTTGAAGTTTATAAATGTTCAATGTGTCAGATACTTTGGCATGCATTATTTCTCATAATCCCTATTATATAGAAACCCAGGAATCTAAAGCATGCATTGTCTAAAATCCACTGGTAGTAAGAGAAGAGCTACAATTTGAACCAAGTTCTTAAGACTTTAAAGCCTACATCTTTCCCAATGTACCCCTCTGCATGAGAAAGTTACATTATTTTTATTGATTTTAATGATGGTTTAGTCACCAATAACTTCCAACGAGTTTTGTGAGCTTGGAGTCAAGGTAGGTCTATGGGGAGGTTTGTATAGACTTTAAATAAGAAAGAACTTCGTTAGGTGAAAGGAGTTTGAAGTATTTCTTCCAATGCCAACTCTGCAAAGGATTTCTGTACAGCTGCTCAAAGAGGGAACCACTGATTCCTCAGAGAGAGAGTGAAGCAAGCACTCGTCATTGACTTGCTTTCAAAATGCTTTTCAAAGTGTTGAAGATGGTTAAGCTTTCCATTGACATCAATTGATGTAAACTTCATAAAGACTTTTTAAAAAAGCAAGTGCATGTGCTAAAAACAAAACTTACACATAAGGCCATGAAGCAAGAAGCAATCATTGCAACACAGCTAAGCCACATGGAACAAATCCTAAGTAGGACACAGAGGAGGGTCCTGATTGGGCCAGCACGCGCTCGGCCCTACTGGTTGAAGGTTATCACAGTCTCTTTGGTGAGGAGTTGGAAAATCCTTTGTCAGAATCCTCTGAATTTCAACGTGCTTCTTCCAAGTTGGCAAAATTGACTCCAAAATGTTCCTTCATAGATAAAAGTTCGTAAAAGCAATCACTCATGTCCATAGATACAAAAAGTGCAGTGTGGAAAAATAAGACCCAAATTAATGCTTGTTCATAATTACATAATGTAGATAACTGAAAATGCTGTTGTCACACTAATAAAATAAAAACAAATTCTGAAGCAACCAGCTGCAATATCAGCTCTGGACTTCTAACCAGTTTCTTGGAAATTGTGTAAATTGGCCCAAACTGATAGATACACTTGCAATGCATTTGTCACAAATAAGGATAATTTTTTAAAATAATTTTTATTGTGCTTTAAGTGAAAGTTTACAAATCAAGTCAGTCTCTCACACAAAAACCCATATACACCTTGCTAAACACTCCCATTTACTCTCCCCTTAACGAGACAGTCTGCTCTCTCCCTCCACTCTCTCTTTTCATGTCCATTTTGCCAGGTTCTAACCCCCTCCACCCTCTCATTTCCCTTCCAGGCAGGATATGCCCACATAGTCTCCAGTGTCCACCTGATCCAAGAAGCTCACTCCTTACCAGCATCCCTCTTCAACCCATTGTCCAGTCCAATCCATGTCTGAAGAGTTGGCTTCGGGAATGGTTCCTGTCCCGGGACAACAGAAGGTCTGGGGGCCTGACCACTGGGGTCCTTCTAGTCTCAGTCAGAACATTAAGTATGGTCTTTTTATGAGAATTTGGGGTCTGCATCCCACTGCTCTCCTGCTCCCTCAGGGGTTCTCTGTTGTGTTCCCTGTCAGGGCAGTCATCTGTTGTAGCTGGGCACCATCTAGTTCTTCTGGTCTCAGGATGAGGTAGTCTCTGGTTCATGTGGCCCTTTCTGTCTCTTGGGCTCATAATCACCTTGTGTCCTTGGTGTTCTTCATTCTCCTTTGATCCAGGTGGGTTGAGGCCAATTGATGCATCTTAGATGGCTGCTTGTTAGCGTTTAAGACCCCAGACGCCACTCTTCAAAGTGGGATGCAGAATGTTTTCTTAATAGATTTTATTATGCCAATTGACTTAGATGTCCCCTGAAACCATGGTCCCCGGACCCCTGCCCCTGCTATGCTGGCCTTCGAAGCATTCAGTTTATTCAGGAAACTTCTTTGCTTTTGGTTTAGTCCAATTGTGCTGACCTCCCCTGTATTATGTGCTGTCTTTCCCTTCACCTAAAGTAGTTCTTATCTACTATCTAGTGAATACCCCTCTCCCACCGCCCCCCCATAACCACAAAAGAATGTTTTCTTCTCAGTTTAAACTATTTCTCAAGTTCTTATAATAGTGATCTTATACAATACTTGTCCTTTTGCAACAGACTAATTTCACTCAGCATAATGCCTTCCAGGTTCCTCCATGTTATGAAATGTTTCACAGATAACTCATTGTTCTTTATCGATGTGGAGTATTCCATTGTGTGAATATACCGTAATTTATTTATCCATTCATCCATTGATGGGCACCTTGGTTGCTTCCATCTTTTTGCTATTGTAAACACTGCTGCAATAAACATGGGTGTGCATATATCTGTTCATGTAAAGGCTCTTATTTCTCTAGGATATATTCCAAGGAGTGGGATTGCTGGATCGTATGGTAGTTCTATTTCTAGCTTTTTAAGGAAGTGCCAAATCGATTTCCAAAATGGTTGTACCATTTTACATTCCGACCAGCAGCGTATAAGTGTTCCAATCTCTCCACAGCCTCTCCAACATTTATTATTTTGTGTGTTTTGGATTAATGCCAGCCTCGTTGGAGCGAGATAAAATCTCATTGTAGTTTTGATCTGCATTTCTCTAATGGCTAATGATCGTGAACATTTCCTCATATATCTGTTAGCTACCCGAATATCTTCTTTAGTGAAGTGTCTATTCATATCTTTTGCCCATTTTTTAATTGGGTTATTTGCTTTTTGTATTTGAGTTTTTGCAGTATCATGTAGATTTTAGAGATCAGACACTGATCAGAAATGTCATAGCTAAAAACTTTTCCCAGTCTGTAGGCAGTCTTTCTACTCTTTTGGTGAAGCCTTTGGATGAGCATAGGTGCTTGATTTTTAGGAGCTCCCAGTTATCTAGTTTTTCTTCTATATTCTTCATAATGTTTTATAAACTGTTTATACCATGTATTAGGGCTCCTAACATTGTCCCTATTTTTTCTTCCATGATCTTTATCATTTTAGATTTTATATTTAGGTCTTTGATCCATTTTGAGTTAGTTTTTGTGCATGGAGTGAGGTATGGGTCTTGTTTCCTTTTTTTGCAGATGGATATCCAGATATACCAGCACCATTTGTTAACAAGACTGTCTTTTCCCCATTTAACTGTTTTGGGGCCTTTGTCGAATATCAACTGCTCATATGTGGATGGATTTATGTCTGAATTCTCAATTCTGTTCCATTTGTCCATGTATCTGCTGTTGTACCAGTACCAGGCTGTTTTGGCTACTGTGACGGTGTAATAGCTTCTAAAATCAGGTAAAGTAAGTCCTCCCACTTTGTTCTTCTTTTTCGGTAAAGCCTTATTTATTGGTAAGATTTACTCCTAAGTATTTTATCTTCTTGGGGGCTACTGTAAATGGCATTGATTTGGTGATTTCCTCTTCGATGTTCTTTTTGTTGGTGTATAGGAATCCAACTGGTTTTTGTATGTTTATCTTGTATCCTGATATTCTGCGGAACTCTTCCATCAGTTTCAGTAGTTTTCTGGAAGATTCCTTAGGGTTTTCTGTGTATAAGATCATGTCATCTGCAAATAGAGATACTTTTACTTCTTTCTTGCCAATCTGGATGGCCTTTATTTCTTTATCTAGCCTAATTGCCCTGGCTAGGACTTCCAGCACAATGTTGAATAAAAGTGGTGATAAAGGGCATCCTTGTCTGGTTCCTGATCTCAGTGGGAAAGTTTTCAGGCTCTCTCCATTTAGGGTGATGTTGGCTGTTGGCTTTGTATAAATGCCCTTTATTATGTTGAGGAATTTTCCTTCTATTCCTATTTTGCTGAGAGTTTTTATCATGAATTGATGTTGAACTTTGTCAAATGCCTTTTCTGCATCAATTGATAAAATCATGTGATTCTTGTCTTTTGTTTTATTTATGTGGTGGATTACATTAATTGTTTTTCTAATGTTGAACTATCCCTGCTTACCTGGTATGAATCCCACTTGGTCATGGTGAATTATTTTTTTGATATGTTGTTGAATTCTATTGGCTAGAATTTTGTTGAGGATTTTTGCTTCTAAGTTCATGAGGGATATAGGTCTGTAATTTTCTTTTCTTGTGGTGTCTTTACCTGGTTTTGGTATCAGGGATATGGTGGCTTCATAGAATGAGTTTGGGAGTATTCCATCCTTTTCTATGCTCTGAAGTACCTTTAGTGGTAGTGGTGTTAACTCTTCTCTGACATTTTGGTAGAACTCTGCAGTGAAGCCGTCCGGGCCAGGGCTTTTTTTTTTGTTGGGAGTTTTTTGATTGCCTTTTCAATCTCTTCTTTTGTTATAGATCTATTTAGTTGTTCTACCTGTGTTTGTGTTAGTTTAGATAGGTAGTGTGTTTCTAGGAATTCATCCACTTCTTCTAGGTTTTCAAATTTGTTTGAGTGTAATTTTTCGTAGTAATCTGATACGATTCTTTTAATTTCAGTTGGGTCTGTTGTAATATCGCCTCTCTCATTTCTTATTCGGGTTATTTGCTTCCTCTCCTGTTTTTCTTTTGCCGGTTTGGCCAGTGGTTTATCAATTTTGTTGATTTTTTCAAAAAACCAGCTTTTGGTCTAGTTAAGTCTTTCAATTGTTTGTTTTCTATTTCATTTAGTTCTGCTCTAATTTTTATTATTTGTTTTCTTCTAGTGCCTGTGGGTTTCTTTTGTTGTTCTCTTTCTATTTGTTCAAATTGTAGGGATAATTCTTTGATTTTGGCCCTTCTTTTTGCATGTATGTATTTATTGATATAAATTGGCCTCTGAGCACCACTTTTGCTGTGTCCCAAAGTTTCTGATAGGAAGTGTTTTCATTCTCATTGGATTCTGTGAATTTCTTTATTCCATCCTTAATGTCTTCTATAATCCAGTCTTTTTTGAGCAGGGTATTGTTCAGTTTCCAAGTGTTTGATTTCTTTTCCCTGCTTTTCCTGTTACTGATTTCCACTTTTATGGCTTTGTGGTCAGAGAAGATGCTTTGTAATATTTCAATGTTTTGGATTCTGCTAAGGCTTGCTTTATGACCTAATATGTGGTCTATTCTAGAGAATGTTCCATGTGCACTAGAAAAGAAAGTATTCTTGGTTGCTGTTGGGTGGAGTGTTCTATATATGTCTACGAAGTCAAGTTGACTGTGGCATTTAGATCTTCCATGTCTTTATTGAGCTTCTTTCTGGATGTCCTGTCCTTCACCAAAAGTAGTGGGTTGAAGTCTCCTACTATTATTGTGGAGCTGTCTATCTCACTTTTCAATGCTGATAGAGTTTGTTTTATGTATCTTGCAGCCCTGTCATTGGGTGCATAAATATTTAATATGGTTATATCTTCTTGGTGTATTGTCCCTTTAATCATTATGTAGTGTCCCTGCTTATCCTTTCTGATGGATTTAACTTTAAAGTCTATTTTGTCAGAAATTAATATTGCCACTCTTGCTCTTTTTTGATTGTTTTTTGCTTGATATATTTTTTCCCAACCTGTGAATTTTAGTTTGTTTGTGTCTCTAAGTGTGTGTCTCTTGTATGCAGCATATAGACGGATCTTGTTTTTTAATCCATTCTGCCACTATCTGTCTCTTTATTGGTGAATTAATCCATTTACGTTCAGGGTAATTATGGATAAGTATGAATTTAGTGCTATCGTTTTGATGTCTTTTTTGTGTGTTGACAGTTTCTTTTTCCCACTTGATTTTATGTGCTGAGTAGATTTTCTTTATATATTGTCCTTTCCTCATATTTGTTGTTGTTGATTTTGTTTCTGCTGAGTCTGTATTTTTCCCTTGTATTTTATTTTGATGAGTAGGATAGTTTGTCTCTTTTGTGGTTACCTTATTATTTACCCTTATTTTTCTAAATTGGAAACTAACTTTTATTTCCTTGTATTGTCATATCTTCCTCTCCATATGGAAGGTGTATGATTATATTTCTTAGTCCCTCTTTATTTTTTTAATGTTGTCTTCTTTTTATATAATAATGTCACTGTTATCCTGTTTTGGGCTTTTTTTTTTTTTTAAGTAATCTTGCTTTGTTTTTTTGATTTCCCTGTCCGGGTTGACTTGTGGTTGCTCTGTCCAGTGTTCTACTCATGGGTTGATACCTGATATTATTGATTTTCTAACCAAAGAACTCCCTTTAGTATTTCTTGTAGTTTCGGTTTGGTTTTTATGAATTCCCTAAACTTGTGTTTATCTGGAAATGTCTTAATTTCACCTTAATATTTAAGAGACAGTTTTGCTGGATATATGGTTCTTGGCAGGCAATTTTTTTCCTTCACTTTTTTAAATATGTCGTCCCATTGCCTTCTTTCCTACATGGTTTCTGCCGAGTAGTCCGAGCTTATTCTTACTGACTCACCTTTGTAGGTGACTTTTCGTTTATCCCTCGCTGCTCTTATAATTCTCTCTTTATCTTTGGTTTTGGCAAGTTTGATTATAATATGTCTTGGTGACTTTCTTTTCAAATCTACCTTATGTGGAGATCGATGAGCATCTTGCATAGATATCTTCTCATCTTTCACAATATCAGGGAAGTTTTCTGCCAGCAAATCTTCAGCAATTTTCTCTGTATTTTCTGTTATCCCTCCCTGTTCTGGTACTCCAGTAGCTTGAAGGTTATTTCTCTTGATAGAGTCCCACATGATTCTTAAGGTTTCTTCCTTTTTTAAAATTCTTTTATCTAATTTCTCTTCAAATATATTAGTGCCAACTGAGTTATCTTCGAGTTCTGAAATTCTAGCTTCTACTTGCTCAGTTCTGCTCCTCTGACTTTCTATTGAGTTGTCTAATTCTGTAATTTTATTGTTAATCTTCTGAATTTCTGATTGCTGTCTGTGGATTTTTCCAGCTTATTAAACTTTTCATTATGTTCCTGAACAATCTTTCTAATTTCTTCAGTTGCTTTATCTGTGTGTTCCTTGGTTTGTTCTGTGTATTGTCTCATTCCTTCCTGATGTCTTGAAGGGTTCTGTATATTAAACTTTTGTATTCCGGCTCTGGTAATTCCAGGAATGCACTTTCATCTAGAAGATCCCTGGAGTCTTTGTTTTGAGAGCCTGTTGAGGTGATCATGGCCTGTTTCTTTATGTGACTTGATATTGACTGTTGTCTCTGAGCCATCTATAAGTTATTGTATTAGTTTATTCTTGCTTACTGTGTCATAGCTGCTTGCTTTGTTTTGTTTTGATATATGCCTGTGGGTTGCTTGAGTGAGCTAGCTTGATTATTTTCACCTTTGGAGCTCTGGTGTCCTGTCCCCAGCTGGCTAGAACTGTTATCAGGCATCTCATTCTAGGAGTCCATTCAGTTTTCTTGTATGAATTCAGCTCAGGTTTCCAGGTAGCTGTTCATCAAGTGTGTGGTACCAGCTCTGTCCTACAGTCTTAGAGGGGCAGGGGTGATTGGCGTATCTACCAGTATGTGATTGCAGCAGGGGGGCACGCTCTGAAGAAGGCAGGGGGCTGAAAATTGACCCCCAAGTGTCTCTGAGGAGAACACGTCTCTGTTTCCTAGAGCGTGCTGGTAGATGGGTTATGCAGAGGGACCATGCACACCCAAAGTTTTTGGTTGTAAGGACTGGGAGGTACCAGTTATCTTTAGACCCCTGTTGCAGGTGGCTGGGTGACCTGTGTGGAGCCACCAGTCCTTAGGTCCCTGATGTGGGTAGGTGCCGCCCTTGTTTAATAGGCAAAGCAATATCAAACGTCAAATACTCACCTCTCCACCACACAGCTGAAATGGTTGGAGTCTGCCAAAAAGGGCCTATTCTCTCAAAATAGGCCCACACAGGTCCTTGCAGAAGGGAAAGGTGCTCAAGGTCCACGGATGGTTTATGCCTGGACAGGACCCACTTCTGTCCTGAGCTCCCCCTGTTAATGCAGCTAGCAAATTATCTTTTCCCCCCAGTTGCAATTTTTTTCCTTCACCAAGGCCGGGAGGATGGCTCTAGGTGCTCACCAGGGTCTATTTCAAGCCCAGGGATTCAGCCGCTGAAGCCGCCTTGGGGATCGGGGCAGGGGTGCTGGTAAAATATAAACAAGTACTTAGCTTTTGCCAAGAGCACCCTTCTTCTCAGGTTTCAAAGGTGTGAGTAGGCTGTGTGGCTGGCTGTTTCTTCCTGAGGAAACTGAGGCCAGAAGCTAGTACCAGCCCTCCGCCGCCACTGCTCTGGGAATGGTACCTGAGGGCTCCCCGCGATTCAGGTCTGCTAACTCCTCTCCACTTCTGAACGGTCTCTTCCTCCCCCTACCCCTCGGTTCATTGTCTAAGCTTGCCTTTGATGCTCAGGGGTCCCAGCTTGTCACAAATATACTCGTTTCACTTGTTTTTTCAGGTCTTTGTTGTAAAGAGGGCTCGATGGAAGTGTCTGTCTATTCCACCATCTTGGCTCCACCTCCAAATAAGGGTGATTTTAAAATACAAAGCCCTATATTTCTATGTGAGATAACATCAGCCTACTAAGGATAGATCTTTAACTAAACTGCCCAAAAGGATAAAATACTTGATGACATGTCACCGTATGCTTCCACTTAGATCACTAGATTCTGCTTCTACAGATGGAAAAACCAGGTTAAAAATAAATAAATAAATAAATAAATAAAAGAACAGCTCATTTACATATTGTGTGAACAAGGCTTATTACTATTTGAGGTGTGCTGTGGGTTATACAAAGGGGCCCTGGTAGTGCAGTGGTTAAAGTGCCTGTCTGCTAACTGAAATGTCAACGGTTGGAACCATTAGGCTCTCTGCAGAAGAAAGATGTGGCAGGCTGCCTTCATAAAGACTACAGCCTTGGAAACCCTATGGGGCAGTTCTACTCTGTCCTATAGGGTGGCTATGACTTGGAATCAATTCAACAGCATCAGGTTTGTTTATTTTTGGGGGGTGGGTTATACAGCCATGCAGTCCATAATATTTTCCAGTTTAGTTGATCTTTTTTTGTTTTTCTTGTGCAGATTTGCCTTTTCTGTAGAGTATAAAGCAGAGCTGTTCAGATGGCCAGTGTGGTTTCTTTGAAATGTAGCCAAGTGAGAGTTGAGGCATGTCCATGCTCTCTTAGGGTGGCTCTTTTAAATCGTTATGCTATATACGTTAAAGATTGAGGCTGACAAAATAGCCTCTAAGACTGATGGTACTTTGTACGTAACGTGTCAGCTGTCTGGGAGAGGTTGCTGATTGTTTACTTTTGAATTGCTTTCCCTCTGAGGGAAGCATGAGTTAAAATTACAGCATTCTGTGGGGAGGGGTGCCAAGCTGCAGACGTTCTTTATGGTAACCTTCCCACTGGGGGACAGCATCTCTTTTCTATGACCGGTAAGTCTGAGGGTTGAGTCTGAAAGGATAGTAATATCTTGGTTGTAACAAATCAAATAGATGGATTATTCTGGAACAACTTAAACCATATGCAGAGGTATGAAAAACATTAAATATTTCAGATCATATATGTAGTGTAGATTAACAAAAATTTATTTAAGAAAACATGCTTCAGAATCTGTGAGGCAGTGGGTGGAGGAGTGAGGAAGCATAATGATTTATTTGCTTTATGAGCATTCTATTTTCCTAGATTGATTTAAGAAAAAAAAATTTTTTTTCCCTAGTGTTTTCCCAATACAAAAGTATACAAAAGTTCCCAAATCTCACTAAAGCTTATATTGCTAGTCAAAAACTAAGGAACATTTTTTTTTTTCTCCTAGGGTGAATATTTTCTACATGTTCTATATTTAAGTGGATTTAATTTCCCGGATTTTAGGCCACTAAGACCAGTAGTACGAAAATTATCTTTAGGTAGTTCTTTGCTGTATGTGTATAAACCCATGCGCGCATATTAATCTATCTGCATAATTAAGGTATTTGGCTATATGTCTACTATTATCTCTTAATTGGTGATTTCCCTAACAAGAACAAACTTTGATCTACTTAAAGATTTCTGATTCAAACCATATCAGTTTCATCACCTTGGCGATACTCTTCATTCTTATGGAATTCCAAAAGTCATTAGTAGAATGAAGCATAGTACAAATACATAAAAATTAGAAGACAGATATAATACTGAGTCTCTGTTTTCCCTACATTATAGTTTTTCTCCTCTACTAAACACAAAATATCTCTATTCCTTCTCAAGTTCATTATTTAATTATTGTTTTCATATCTCAGTGCAAACCCTTTAGAAACCATCTTTCAGAAACCATCTCAGATACTGCTTATTACATCTTATATGTCATTGAGTGTCACATTCTCTTCCAAAAATCCCACTTGAGTATTGAGGGGCCTAGCAAATATAAGAACTAGGAAGAGAAAAATTTCTAATATGTTCGCCCTTTAAATTTACTCATCCTCTCTCTTCAGGTTTAGCTTTTTTGCGTCAAATGGAAATAAAAAAAAATTGATGGCTGAAAATCAGTGCCACCCAACCTGTTGTAATATAAACCATATATATATATTAAAAAAAAAAATCTAGAAGTAATTAACAAATCTAGAAGTAATTTTCACAAAAAGGGCTAGGTGCAGCTCCTTCGGGGAACCGTCAGTACCCTAAACTTACAACAATTGTAAGTCTGTTGTTTCTGTTTATTTTGTTTTATTTTTCCTAGAACACCATAGCTCCTTAAGACAAGAACAATGTTCTCTTAATCATTGTATATCATTGCCTACTGACTGTATCGGCAGTGCCTGCTAATAAAATATGTATTGAATGACTAAGTTCTTGAAGAATACGGTAAAAAAAAAAAAAAAAAATACGAGAAAACTTTCAGTATAGATTAGCGTGGAGTAAAAATTTTGGCTGCAGGCATAACAGAATCACTTTATAGATAATTGTTGTTGTAGGAGCACATCCATTAAATTAACTGGAATAAGAGACAGTCCAATGCGAATTCTTTAAAAAACAGATATACATTCCTGTTTTAAATCCCAACTGATGAAATGGAAAATTTCTATAAGCCTTGGATAAGCTTAGTGAGATGAAATCAACTAAGAGCCAGGGGCCGTTAGAAATGCTCAGTGGAAGGGAAGGAAATGCTTCCTGGGGCAAATAGCATGACGGAGGAAGGAGTTACATGTCAGAAGATGGAGGAGACTAAGGAAGAGGGTACTTGATATTTCCTCAGTGTCTTCTTGTTGGAACAAAAGTCCATATTTTTTGTGTTAAGAACTCTTGATGGTTTTATAATATTAGGGAAATTATTATAAGATCTACTAGATATGCATTACTAGAATAATTTTAATATCTCTTAAATGTTTCTTTATTATGCTCATTCTAGTCCAAAACCCTGAAAATTCACTCTTGAAGGAAAATATTATGCAGAAGAATTATCTTCAATAATCAAGTCTTTATTGTTCTGAAGTTCTATATTAGCCCTTCAGGACTCAACAGCCCCATACCACTGTACAAAGCTTGAGGACTATTACTATGGTAACAATATACTCCTCTAGGTTTTTTAGCCCTTCACTTACTTTGCTTGACCTATGTAACCCAACACATTCATCTTTATCTAAGTAACTCCAAAATTATGGGCTCACATCATATTTCTTTGCTTATATATTTCCTTTCCTCAGGTCCACGGAGACCACACTTCATCCTGTACTCTGAAGGGACTTCTTGTGTATGATAAAGCGGATGCCTCCTCCTTTGTTCCTGTGAACCATCACCAGCCCTTCCTTGGTAACTGCTGACTCTGAGAAGCCTCAAAATCTTTGACATGACAAACATGTATTCTTATAACATGCAACTGCACAGGACAATTTCCCCCATGTCTGTTTTCTTTCTTTTCCAGACATATGTTATCTAAATAGTGACATGATGCCTTGATTATGGATATATATATGGGAATATGTTGTCAAGAGCCAGGCTTCCTGCTCTCAAATATAAGACATGTGAAATTAAAAAAAAAAAAAAAAAACCCACAAACAAAATTAAACAATTGTTTCATTTGCTTAGGGGTAGTAATGGCTTAATGAAGAGCACACAAGAGTGAATGAGAAGTGATTATATTTGACAACGGACAAGTAAACAAGGTACTAATTAGCTGGCTATTCTTTACATTATCTATCTATATAGGTATAGATATCTAGATATACATATAGATATACTCACCACAATAAAAAGGAATGAACAGCTAATATATATGTAATATGCCATTTCCATATTTTTTTTACATGTTTAATTCAGTGACATTGATTACTTTCATCATGTTGTACAACTATCACTGCCATCAGCTTCCGCAGTTTTCCATACCTTTAACAGACCCTCAGGGCCCTCCTCAAGCAAAAATGGCTAATAGCTTTTGGTCTCTATACATTTGCCTGTTCTAAAGATTTGGTATAAGTGGGATCATACAATATTTGTCATTTTGTGGCTGACTTATTTCACTGAGCATAATGTTTTTCAAGGTTCTTCCATGTTGCAACATGTGTCAGGACTTCGTTTCTCTATGGCGGAGTAATAGATGTTAATTGTACTGGCAATTCCACCATAACAGAAAATTTAGTGTAGAAATGTTCTCTCAGAAAGAATGAAAAATACACATGAAATGTTCCCTTTTGGGGTTAAATAGTTTACCTTAATATTAAGGTTGTGTATCTGACACAAAGAGACTGTGAGAAAAAGAGTCTTGTCATTATAATTACTGGTCATTAAAAAATAGTAATATAAACTTGACATTCAAGAAAACCAAATACAAACTCTTTCAGGTAACACAGCAGATAAATTCAGTTGTGAATATTTGTACTACAAAAGAAGACTGCTTCACTCAAAAAGAATATTAATGGCTGGGCTTCTTTAAATAGTCCACTTCCTAGAGTTTTAAAAATAGGATTGGATTTGTTTTAAAACGGATTAACTTTTCAGGAACACATCTTTTCAGTAAAGTGAGGCAAATCTCTGTACTCCTGCACTTTCCAGTTTGCCAAGTTGCTCCCATTCACTCTGTTGGCCTATTTAGGTTTAGGAGGGTAAAGTGATAAACGGTCTTGCAGATCTTTTTTTTCATGGGTTGAAAGAATTCGTTTTTGTAAAGCAGAGTTCAGTAAATGCAAAAATCACTGGATCTTTAAAGAGAACTTCAAAACCATGTCATGAAATTCCATCAGATCAAACATAAAAGTACATTACCTAGAAAAATATTATTTTTTGGTTTGTTGTGTATGACAGTGCAAGAGATCAGTGAACAGCAAAGATTTTCTCCTCTTTCCGACAGATAGTGAGAGAGCAAAGAAAAATGAAAGAGGACTGCCCGAAGCAGCACCCAGAGCAATAACTTTTACGTTTCCATGTCATCCAGGCAGCTGGATTAACTTATCTCTTTAAACACACTGCTGAGTAAAAGACACACTGCTGAAATTAAGAAATATCGGCTGACTATTAGGAAATGGAGCACACATTTCATTGATTATCATCTTCTGTGTTCCCTTCTTTTGGAGATGGGAAGCATGGCGGAGGAGCAGGGAAACAAAAATGGGAGATGGAATCAGAATGACCCATGATACTCCAGTGATACATCCGTGGTCCAAACCAAAAAAACAAATCGGTTGCCACCACATTGATTCTGACTCATGGTGACCCCATGAGTGTCAGGGTAGAACTGTGCTCCATAGGATTTTCAATGACTAGTATTTTGGAAGGAGGTCACCAGGGTCTTTCTTCCAAGGTGCCTCTGGGAGGACTTGAACAGCCAACCTTTCAGTTAGCAGGTGAAAGCATTAACCATTGTACCGCTCAAGGACTTTGTCCAGGGCCTAGGGCCTCATAGAAACTGAATTGGGAAAAAAAGTCAAAACATCAAGGAAGCATATTGAATTAATGCTAACAATTGTACTGTTTGTACTGTTTGGTCAAATAAATGATAAAATGTTAGAGCTGGAGAAGCCTATGATTTATGGTCTATAAATCTCTCCAAAATATTATCAAGTCCATACACTTCCCTCCAACTCCACTGCTCCAGCTGGTTCAAGTCTCTGTCATCTCTCCAGTGGATTATTTAGAGTCTCCCACCTGCCCTCCCTGTAGCCGCACTTGTCTCTCCCCACGGTCCTCTATAACACTTATATTGCTTCCCAACTCCCAACTCTTCAACGGATTTCTACTGCACCAACCAACATAAATGCTTCAGTCTGCCTCTTCATGTGGCTCCTTTCCCACCAGGCACTGTGGGTGTGGGTTAAGAAAGATGTAATGTTTCACATGCCCCTTTTATCAGTTATGAATATTTCGGTTACAAGTGACAGCCTCATTCAAAGTGGCTTAAAACTAGTAATAATAACAGGAATTTATTGGTTAATGTAACAAAAAAGTTCTCATGCAGTGTTCAGGAAAAGTGCAGTTCGGGGAATCAGATGACACCATCATGATCTAGTCTATCTCGCCTTGTGGCTCTCCTTTCCTTCATGCTGGCCTTATTATTGGGGTCCATGTGATGGCAAGATGGCACCTGCAGTTTCAAGCCAATATCCTCACAACTACAAGCCAAAAGAAAAGAAAGGTCATCTCCTCTCAGGAGATCCCACACAGGTTCTGAGATGAGCTCTTTATTGTGCCAGCTTGAACCATGTAACTACCCATGTTGTCATCAATGTCATTGAGGCATTTGGAGCTCTGACTGGCTCCATCAGTTACACATACCCAAACTCATGGGTTGCGAATGTGGGGAGGGAGGATGGTTTCCCAAAGGAGACTTTCTGGACCTTCTTAATAAAATAATGACTAAATGCCGGGTAGACAAAACCAACAAAAAAACATCATTACAGGAAGAAGAGAAACCAAGCCCTAGAAACTAAATGTGGAGTTTGAAGACTTCCAGGTAAAGGAAAATTCCTGTGAAAGGATAAAATGACCCAAGAGAAACCAAAAGGAAACAGGAGAGGTCCTAGAATTTATAAATAGCTGATTTGCCACAAGCCTTAGCAAATGACTTTATACCATCACTAAAAATTAGTTGTTTGCTTTTCCGATTAGGAAAAAAAAAAAAAAAAAACAGTGAATTTATATAGATTTTATGAGGCAGTACATTTTCCATTTTGTAATAAATTCAATGGGAAATGAAGTTTCATTTAAAACCTAAATTTTCAAGAATGCCTCTATTCTATAAATCGAGGGGTGCCTCTGTGAAAACTATTTTGTAGAAATGTTGATTCTAGACGCCAGATGCTGAGCCTTTCACTGTGAAATGCCTGTTTTTTTTTTGTTGTTGTTGTTATTGCTCTTAACTGCAATGAATGCCTAAATAAAGCAAGTAAATCTAGCCAAATAAGACAAATAGAAATAATTCGTAGGGAGAGGATATTAGAATACCATTTCCTAGGGCACTAGGTGGCTGACAAATGATAGCAGCTCGTGCATGAATCATCATTCTCATTCTCGGTTCAGTAAAAAATAGTTTCATTAACATCCATGCAAGTATTTCCTTCAGAGCTGCAATACCACTGCGGCCGGTGAAGGCTCTGACCCTCTGCTTGTTTAATATGTGACTGTGACTGGGAAACTTGGCAAATCACTGACACGGGTTAGAAGCTTGCTGAAGGGCGATACCGTCAATCTGTTCAGTTATTTATTTGCTCTGAATTTGTTCTTTATTGGTCTTTGCTAAGATACTCCACTAACACTCTTAACCAGGATTAGCCCTGCCACTTTTAAGTCTTCAGGAAGAATTCAAGCCAGTATGCTATGTTTAAATACACCCTTTTATAGGATATATCTTATAATGGGATGCTAGTTGTTAATTGCCATGGAGTTGGCTCTGACTCATAGCAACCCCACGTATAACAGAGCTAAGTGTTGCCTAGTCCCAAGCCATCTTCATGATCATCGGTATGTTTGAGTCCATTGTTGCAGCTGTTATTGTGATTTTCAACCTAGGGGGCTCATCTTCCAGCACTATATCTGACAATATTCTGTTGTGATCCGTAGGATTTTTGTTGGCTAATTTTCAGAAATAGATCACTGGGCCTTTCTTCCTAGTCTGTCTTAGTCTGGAAGCTTCGCTGTCCTGTCCGCTATGGATGACCCTGCTGATAGTTGAAATACTGGTGGAATAGCTTCCAGCATCATAGTACCATGCAAGCCCCCACAGTATGACAAACTGACAGATGGGTGGGGGAATGGAACACCATGCAGCTTTTAAAAGAATGAGGTGTGTAGATGTATACATACTGACAGAGAAAATTATAAGGAACGTATTAAATAAAAATGGAAGTTGCAGGAAAATGTATATAATATTGTATTTGTGGTTCTGAGTTTACTATTTCTGGAAGAATACATACGAAGCTGAGTAGTTCTGAGGAAAGATTGGAAGGAAAGTGGGCATTTACATTTCAGTTTACAACCTTCTATACTATTTTAATTTCTTAACCAAAATAAGGAGGAAAATAGAGCTAATCATTAGAGCTATATAATCATGGAAAAGATGTTTTCAGGGTGTAGTGGGTCTCAGTAAGTAGATATCATCTTGGATATTAAAGAGAATACTAGAGATTTCAAATATGGAAGAATGGGGAAATGATCATATGGCCTTAATGATTCATTTCATCCCTAAGATTTTATGCTACTTCACTATGATAACAGACTTAGAAATCCGTTGAACACATTTTGCCCAAATAAATGGTATTACCCGTTCTATTGACACGGGCACAATGGACCTCTTCATAGCGACCCTATAAGACAGAGTAGAACTTCCCCATTGGGTTTCTGAGGCTGTAATCTTTATGGAAGCAGACTCTCAGATCTTTCTCCCATGGGGCAGCTGATGCTTTCAAGCTGCCATTCGGTTAGCAGCTGGGCACTTAACCACTACGCCACCAGGGCTCCTTTCTTTAACAATAAGAGTGAATAACTTTTATAATAAAAATGCTAATTTTAAACAAATTAGTAAGTGCAGTTTGCAGCATACTCATTCCACATGAGTCTACAAGATCCCAAACTAAATTTCTATGAAGAATGAAAGGAAAATATCTACATACTCCATTCTGCTTTAGCTCTTCCTCTCTGGAATAGTAGACCACCCTGAGATATTTCATTGCCACGTGCTTTAGGCCGATCCCATCATTCTTCATTCCCCATGCCCTTGTCATGATATGAACAGACATCCTCATACTTCTCTGTATGACTGTTAATGAATCTTTGCTTTCCCAATACTCTTCCATTAGCCCTTTGTAACTCATGTTTCCATCATTAACAAAGTGCTTTAATTTACTTATTTTCTAAACATTCCCTTTATCCTGTTGCTCGAAGTGAAGACATATTTTCCTTACCTCCCTTTTAAGTGGACTCTAATTTTTCTCCCATGTCCTATATCCCTGAGGCCTAATGTCATCATTCCTTAGTATTAGTGTTCCCAAATTCTCCTTCCTTGTTTTTTCTTCCTTCACAACTTCTTTGAAGTGTATGTCATCCTTTACCTTTCCTGTGTCATGCTTTTACAGATTAGTTACATTACTATCTAGCTCAGTGATTTCCTCAGCACTTTTTTTTTTTACTGCCACTGTTACCAAAACTGGTTACTAGAACATTCATGCTTTCCATCTCTCTGACCTTGTTAATTAGTGACCTCTTTGTTCCAGTGATCTCAGCCATCCACTCAAGTCACCCTTCCCTTGCCCTAACAACCCCAATAATTGTACCAAATCAAAAATCACTGAGTCAAACATACTTACTTCACTACCACTCTTTCCATCTCACTTCCTCTAGTGTTCCTCCTTTAGCAATTCTTGTGGCTTATGGACTGTACTATTTTTCCACTTTCCATCACCCTCCTAGTATCCTCAATTCACTCTTAACCCAGTTTAAATTCTGTGATTCAGCATGTAATGATAAAAAAAAAAAAAAAAAACCTTGATTTCCTTTTAATACTCTCTTGTCATTTGTTCATTAAAGTTCTAAACCTAACACTTTGTGTGCTAAATCTAACTATCCATGTCCTCGTACATGCACCAGAGAAGCTAATAGCTGAGGGAGAAAAATTACACATCTGTACCCAGTGGGTTCACTTCACACAGTTCCACACTCTCTGGAGCTGTTACTGCTTTTAATTTCCTCTATGTCGTTTCAGGAGTCCTGGTGGTGTAGTGTTTAAGAAAAAAGGTTGGCGGTTTGAATCCACCAGCCACTCCTTGGAAACCCTATGTGGCAGTTCTACTCGTCCTATAGGGTTGCTATGAGTCAGAATTGACTCGACGGCAACGGGTTTATGTGATTTCAAGTTTTCACAATGGAGCAACTATTTCTCCTCTTTGTTAAAATCTCTAATCTCCCCTTTCTGTTTCACTCTCAGGTGGTAACTTCGAAGCCTTTTTCATAGAAGAAAATAGATGAGATCAGACAAGAACTAACTGATTTCCCACTGCTTATTCTACTACCTTTCTTGCACTCCTCAAACAGTTATCTGTATTTGTTATCTTATCCTCTCACTTTCCATTTTATTTTCTGCGAACACCAATCTGGACTTTGTTCTTACCATGTCACTGGAACATCTCTTACAATAGTCACCAATGAGCTACATCTTGCCAAAGTCAATGACCAATTCCTTCCTTTTCTTACTTGATCTCCCAGCAACATGTGACAAGGTTGACCATTACCTCATTGAAACCTTTTTCTCTAGAATTCCATGTCAGCACATCCATCTGGATTGCTCCCACCACACTGGCAGACTTTTCTCTGTTTGCTTTGATCACTACCCCCTTTTCATCCCACTGCATTTTACCTGTGGCTCTGAACTTGGACCTAATTCCTATTCTAGCTCCTCCTTCTGAAATAATCTTACTTTTTTATGTAACTGTTCAGGTACTTACTATCTGCTCCTACTAAAATGTAACTTCTAGGAGGGTCAGAACCCAGTCTGCTTTCTTAACTGCTATATCCTTAGCACCTAGAATAGTGTCTGACACATGGTAAGTGAATAATGTTTCCTGAATATCCGAAAAAGATACAGCTCATTAAAATCTGTATTTTGAGTATATATAGTATATATTCCTTCAAAAAATGTTTGTTAATACTTCCACTCCTGAGGTACTGGACACTGGAGCTATAAAGTGGAGAAGGATACCATCTTTACTCTTGAAGTTCTTATCATCTAGCCAGTGGTTACCATAAGGAGAAATATACTCTGGGCATTATGAGAAAACCTTGGATTCAGGCAGGAAAAAGAAAGGTGAAAAACTTTTCAGTAAAAGCTGGACAGGATAGCCCTTGAGATTAATACTCAAAGCAATAGAGCCTTTTGCACCATGACAAAGGGTAATTTTTCAGAGAAAAGTCTCATCTGGAAACATAAACATAGATGGCAACCTCTGATGCTAAGTTCTATGATTATAGTCTCACATTACCCAATTTTGGCAGCCATTAGTGAGAATGCTCCAAATGATCTAAACTGGGAGGGAAAAAAATTATTTCTGAAAACACTCAAATCACATAACACTTCATTACTCAAAGATAACATCTTCAGTCATACTTTGAGTAGTAAATCAGCGAATTTATAGCAACATGCTTGCAATGTATTTGAGAACTAAAGTACCATCTGTCTTGACCAAATTTTCATTAAGAACTTCAACATTTAATATATTGTAATATACATATACAAAGTTTGGACTCTTGATAATAATAAGTCATTTTAGGGGCAATGAAAAGAGAATACAAAATTTGCAGCATGCTAGATGCTGGCAAAGAGCTTCGTTAGGTCCTTCCACCATTCAGCTCCAGGTCTCCTTTTCAGGTCCAGGCCAATTACTCTTTTCATGCTGATTTTCTCTTTAATCCAGAGTCTCCAGAGACTCAGCCTACTTTTCTCTGCTTTTGAAAACAGCTTACATTATATACCATGTTGTGGGAAAAATTCCATTCACTTTAGCAACAAGAGTTCTTGAATACCAAGGGTTAAATTGACCTAAGACATGGTCTCTTCAATCATATTATGTGCATGTATAAGCTGGACAATGAAAAAGGAAGACAGAAGAAGGGATGCATTTGGACTTCGGTGTTAGCAAAGAATGTTAAATATCCGGTGAACTACCAGAAGAATGACAGAAGTTAATCTTTGAAGAAATACAACCAGACTGTTACTTAGAATGAGTATGGCGAGACTTCAGCTGACTTGGATATGTCATCAGGAAAGACTAATTGCTAGAAAAGTATGTTTGGTAAAATAGAGAATCAGCAAAAATGAGGGAATTGACACATTATGGATTGACACAATAACAGTAACAATGAACTCAAATATACCAATGATCACAAAGATGGAGCGGAACTGGGCAATGTTTTGTTCTGTTATACATAAGGTTACCATGAGTCAGAGCCAGGGTTACCTGGCAATCCTATCATACATTTCTCTAATCCAATCAGTATTTCACACCTTCTCTGTCCTCAAACTCCCTATATCCTCTCTCTACTTTTGTTTCTCAGCTGATGAACTTGCTTATTTCATAAAGAATTGTCACGAACATTCACATGATCCTACAAGAAAAAAATCAAATACAGCTGCGTCTATATCCATGTTTTTTGCCTCCATCTTCAACTATCTGTGTTCCTATCTAGTACCAATTCTTAGCCTTATGCCTTGGATTCCATCCATTTGTGACTCGTCAGTGATTTTCTTTCTGCATTTATCCTAGAACTAATGCCAGATTGAGAAGAGGACATGAAACAGGGGATATCATTGCTGATATCAGATGGAGCTTGGGTGAAAGCAGAGAATAACAGAAAGATGTTTACCGGTGTTTTATTGACTATGCAAAGGCATTTGACCATGCAGATTTTCTAAGAGTAATAAGCTCTTACTCTGTTAAAGTAAAGCAAGAAGATTTATTGTAGGTTTGATAATAGTCCAGATGGAGGACAATGCCTAATTTTTAGGAGAGAACAAACCCTTCCAAAATGGTGAAGCTGCAGACACCTTTTAAAGGGTGAAACCGAAGGACTTGAGCTGTGCTATTTTGATCGGACATTACAAACTTAGATTAATACAAGTCAGGTTATTGGAAGTGGGGATAGGAGGGGGGAGGTTATAGGACATTTTTCTCTTAGAAACAGCTTGCTCAAGTGAAATTTTTCTTGTCAGCAGTTGCCTAGGAGACCTAGATAACAGTCAGCATCAAGGTCTTCTTCGAGAGACATTGTTTCAGGAAGGGTCTTGATAGCTCCTGTGAAACAGTTTATTATTATTCTCTCAACTTAAGCACAGAAAAGGAAGAAAACTTTCTTTAGTTAACACTTAGTCACAGGCTTTGAAGAATAAGTCAGGGGTTTACATTAAAAGCAAGGCAAGATGGAGTAGGGCCCCCAACTCTAAAGCAGACATTTTACTTTAGGTAAGTACCTTAGTTTACTTGCTCTTACTCAGTATCATAACAAATTATGGATAACATTGTGAAGAATAAGAATTCCAGAACATGGAATCGTACTCACGCAAAATCTGTACATAGATGAAGAGGCAGTTGTTCAAACAGAACAAGGGGATGTTGTGTTGCTTAAAATCAGGACAGGTGTGCATCAGGGTTGTATGCTTTCACCATACTTGTTCAATCTATATGCTGAGCAAATGATCTGAAAAGCTGGACTATATGAAGAAGAATGTGGCATCAGGATTGGAGGGAGACTCATTAATAACCGGTGATATGCAGATGACACAAACTTGTTTGCTGAAAGTTAAGAGAACTTAAAGGACTTACTTATGAAGACCATAGACCATAGCCTTCACTACAGATTATACATCAGCATAAAGAAAACAAAAATCCTCACAACTGGACCAATAAGCAACTCATGATAAATGGAGAAGTTTATCACGAAGTTGATAAACGGAGAAAAGATTGAAGTTGTCAAGTTGTTACTTGGATCACAATCAACACCCATGGAAACAGCAGTCAAAAAATCAAACAACGTAATCCCACTCCTTGTAATATATCCTAGAGAAATAAGTGCCTTTACATGAACAGATATATATGCACACCCACGTTCATTGCAGCACTGTTTACAATAGCAAAAAGATGGAAGCAACCAAGGTGCCCATCAATGGATGAATGGATAAATAAATTATGGTATATTCACACAATGGAATACTAAGCATCGATAAAGAGCAGTGATGAATCTGTAAAACATTTCATAACATGGAGGAACCTGGAAGGCATTATGCTGAGTGAAATTAGTCAGCTGCAAAAGGACAAAGATTATATAAGATCACTATTATAAGAACTCAAGAAATAGTTTAAAGAGAGAAGAAAATATTCTTTGATGGTTACGAGAGGGGGGAGGGAGGGTGGGAGAAGGGCATTCACTAATTAGATAGTAGATAAGAACTACTTTAGGTGAAGGGAAAGACAACACACAATACAGGGGAGGTCAGCACAATTGGACTAAACCAAAAGCAAAGAAGTTTCCTGAATAAACTGAATGCTTCGAAGGCCAACATAGCAGGGGCAGGGGTCTGGGGGCCGTGGTTTCAGGGGACATCTAAGTCAATTGGCATAATAAAATCTATTAAGAAAACATTCTGCATTCCACTTTGAAGAGTGGCATCTGGGGTCTTAAACGCTAACAAGCAGCCATCTAAGATGCATCAATTGGCCTCAACCCGCCTAGATCAAAGGAGAATGAAGAACACCAAGGACACAAGGTGATTATGAGCCCAAGAGACAGAAAGGGCCACATGAACCAGAGACTACCTCATCCTGAGACCAGAAGAACTAGATGGTGCCCGGCTACAACCGATGACTGCCCTGACAGGGTACACAACAGAGAACCCCTGAGGGAGCAGGAGAGCAGTGGGATGCAGATCCCAAATTCTCATAAGACCTGGCTTAATGGTCTGACTGAGACTGGAAGGACCCCGGTGGTCATGGCCCCCAGACCTTCTGTTGGCTCAGGACAGGAACCATTCCCAAAGCCAACTCTTCAGACAGGGATTGGACTGGACAATGGCATGGAGAGGTATGCTGGTGAGGGGTGAGGTTCTTGGATCAGGTGGACACTTGAGACTATGTTGGCATCTCCTGCCTGAAGGGGAGATGAGAGGGTAGAGGGGGCTAGAAGCTGGTGAAATAGACACGAAAGAGAGAGTGGAGGGAGGGATGTGGGCTGTCTCATTAGTGGGAGGGCAATTGGGAGTATGTAGCAAGGTGTATATAATTTTTGTGTGAAAGACTGATTTGATTTGTAAACTTTCACTTAAAGCACAATAAAAATAAAAAACAAACGATGTATCGCATTGGGAAAATCTGCTGCAAAAGAGCTCTTTGAAGAGTTAAAAAGCAAAGATGTCACTATGAGGACTAACATGCACCTGAACCAAGGCATGATATTTTCAATCACCACATATGCATTTGAAAGCTGGGCAATGAATAAGGCAGATGGTAGAAGAACTGATTCATTTGAATGATGGTGTTGGTGAAGAATATCGAGTATACGGTGGACTGCCAGAACAAATCTGTCTTGGCAGAAGTACAACCAGAGTGCTCCTTGCAAGTGAGGATGATGAGACTTTGTATCATGTACTTTGGACATGTTATCAGGAGAGACATCCCTAGAGAAGGACATCATACTCGGTAAAGTAGAGGGGCAGTGAAAAAGAGGAAGACTCTCAGTGAGATGGATTGACACGGTGGCTGCAACAATGGGCTCAAACATGACAATGATTGTGAGGATGGCACAGGACCTCGTGGTGATTCATTCTGTTGTACATAGTGTCACAATGAGTGGGAACCAACTTGATGGTGCCTAACAACAAAAATACCTCATTGCTTTTTCTTCTCCACCTAGGCTACCAAATACATATAAAATTGTCACAATAGCTCCCATACTTAAAAAATGCCCTTCTTGAACTCCACATCTCTCTCCATTTTTCTGGTCCTTTAGAGTAAAATTACTTGAAAGGATTGTCTAAATTCAATGTCTCATCCTTTGCTTTTCTTTGTTTTATTGAATCCACTCCAATCAGAATTTTTTCCCAACCCAAAAAAATTCTTCCCAGGATCACTAACAATAAATCTAATGGCTCTCAATTCTCGTCTTAAGTGACCTCAGCAACAATTGACAGTTAATTCAGCCTTACTTCTTGAATAATTTCCTTTACTTGATTTGTAGCATTTTCATTTTTTTTTTGTTCTGGTTCTATCTTACAGACCCTTCTTCTTGGTCTCTTTTGCTGGATCTTTCTTATATCCTCAACTCTAAATAGTGGAGTATCTCACTGCTCAATTTTCTCTTCTAGCTATAATCAGTTACCAGGAAATGTCATTTAGTTCTATGGATTTAAATACCATGACTCTCTAATGAATGTCTACAGCCCTTCCTATCCTGTGAACTCATGACTTGTACATGTAACTGTCTATTCTACATTTTTACTTGGATGTTTAATTGACACTCTTCTTAATATGCACAAAGCTGAAGTCCTGATTTCCTCCCACAATATACTCCTACCACTGTGTTCTCCGTCTCAGTAAATGGCAAATCCATTTTTCCAAATAGCTCAGTCCAAAATTTATCCATCTGACACATTTTTATTGAACACTTGCTATATATCATCCACTGTTTTACATGTTTGGAATACACCCGAGAAGAAAACAAATGAAGATTTTCCCTTTGTGGTACTTACGCTCTAGCATTCTAACAGGAATTGTAGCTGTAACCCTTGCGTCCTTTCTATATGGTCTCTATGAATTGGAATCGACTCAACGGCAAGGGGTTTTTTGGGGGGGTTTTCTTTTCCTCACATTCCACATCCGAATCTGTCAGCAAATTCTTTCAGTCCTCCCCCTTAAAGATTTATGCACATTCCAACAGCTTCTCTTAATTCTGTCCCCCCATTCTTGTCCAAGCTACTATCATCTCCCTGGCGAACTAATCAGTGATCTCACTGGTTTTCTTTCTTGGGTCCTTGGCCGTCTACAGTCTCATCTCTCTACAGCAATCAGAAAGATTCTTCTGAAATATGTTACACATATTACTTTTCTGCTCACAGCTCTCACCTCACTCAGAATGAAATCCACAGTTCCTACCATGACCCACAGGCCCACCATGATCTGTCCCCTGAGACTTTCTGAACTCTTCTCCTACCTTTCCCTCCCTGATACATTCTACTTTTTGCATACTTGAACATGCAAAAAATTCCTGCCCCAAGGTCTTTCCTCCTGATGTTTTCTCTTCTTGGAATGTTTTCCCTGAGGGATTAATATTTTTGTTTCATCTTTTTATCCATGTCTCTGTTCAAATGTTACCTTATTAAAAATGATTTTCCTGAATTTCTGTATAAAATAATACCCACTTCAGTCACTCTCTTCCCTCTACTGCTTTACTTTTCTTCATACTTACAGTCATCTCACACAGGCTATACCTATCTGCTTGTTGCCTTTCTTTTCCCTCCTAGCCCTTAGAATATGAGCTCCGTGAGACAAGGGGCTCTGTTTTATTCACTGCTGTTTTCTCAGATCCTGGAGCAAAACTTACACATATTTGGTAGTCAGAAATAGTTGTTGATATATTTATTGAAAAGCTAGTCAGAGTTGGCCTTTCTTGCTTACTTCCAAAAGAACTTTAATTGAAAGAAAAAAAACAAATAGGTTGTTGTCAATTTGATTCCAACTCCTGGTGACCCCACGTATGTCAGATTAGACCTATACTCCACGGGGTTTTCAATTGTTGTGGTCTTGGGGAAGTAGGTTTCCAGGCCTTTCTTCTGAGGCTTCTGCAGGTGAATTAGAACTGCCAACCTTTTAGTTAGGAGCCAAGGGAGCTGAACAATTTGTGCAATTCTACTGAGTTCCTCAATATTCATTTAAATATTTCTTTAATGGAAAAGACTCACTTCATCTTGGAATACAGAGGCTGGTGAAAACCTAAGCATCGTTTAGCACTTTTTCTTCTAAACAATAATGTTCAAGAAATTAAATTAGTAACTCTCTCCTAATATTCAAGGCTCTGAGAAGTTTTGGGTAAGGAAAACTTTAATGCTGTATTTCTCAAATTGTATATATCTCAAGCTATATTCTGTGGAATGGGAGAGTGATATAGTTGCAACCATCTGAAGAGAGGGGTCTACTCTTTTTCTGAGCATATAAATGAACTCCGTATTATTAAAAAAAAAAAAAGATTCTTTGTATTTGATTTGTCTTCCATAAGACATTCTACTTCCTTTGTTCTACCTTGGCTGGCATTGATTGTTACTCAGGTGCAAGGAATTGAATCCATCATAACAAAAACATCATTAAATCCTCAAATACTGCTGGAAAGGTACTGCTGCTCTCCTCGGTGTCTGCCCAGTTAGGCCATCTAGAATTCTTTCAATCATTTTTTTTCTGAAATCCCTACAGCTTCTTAATTGCTTTTATTTCTTTTTTTCTGACATCTCTCCAAATGAGTGATACCTCATTTTGACTGATCATATCTCTCAGCTCTTCCTGCTATTCCCAAGAAAGAGGAATAATCAGTTATATATGGAAAGACAATTAAGGTAAGATTTTGAAAAAGACCAATAATGGAATATGTTTGAACGACTAGAATGTTTTGTTCCCCTTTCATTCCTTTGGCATCCAATACTTCCTCTCCTTGCTGTTTTTTCTTTAAACTGAGAATCTTTTAGTATACACAAGCTGAAGAGTGAGTGTAAAGTGAAGATGATAGAACTGCAGGCTAGCTCAATATAGCTGTGTTTTAGGCGAGCCTGCAGATAGATAATGCTGTATTAGTGCCCCAATCCGATTCTCTCCTTGCCCTACACATGTATTCATAGCAGTTTACTCATATATTCATTCTGTTCCTTCAGTAAATATTTAGTCACATGTTCCTTGGACTTAGAATGACAGCCTGAGAATAAGATGAGGTTTAGTCATTTGATTGCATTCTTGAGGCTGCAATGAACAGCAGGTCCCTTGAAAAATCCTGGTACCACTTTGACATTTTTCCAAAAAAGATGGTTAGTAATAGGGACTAATATAGGGACTAGAATCCCAAAATATCAGAGCTAGCTGGAATCTGAGATTATAGAAGCCAACCTTTATATTTAAAGATGATAAAGGTAAGTCCTAGAACGCTTAAGTGGCTCGCTTAAGGTCGGATAGACATTTAATGATCCTAAGCCATGCTGTAACCCGTGCTCCCTGCTTTTCTATCAGCTTTACACTAGACAATATTATTCATCACAGACCTGGAACTGTTTCAGAATACTGCCAAAAGGAAATCTAGATCCTTTGAAATGAGCTTTTAAGATATTGCATTTGTATTTTGGGGGGCAGATAGGATGGTTTTGGTGCTTTGTGAAGTAGTGTACAGGTCATTCAACAACTCAACTATAGTATCTTACTTTCACTTCCAGTATCTTACTACAGTCAATGTGTCACGTTAACGTCACTATGAATTTAATGATGAGAGATTTTTGAATTAAGTGGTTTTCTGCTAGCCTTGCTATTTCCTAAGGAGTATTTTAGATTCTTCATCCAATCGCCTTCTTAATGTGGATTGCCCAGAGCTAGTAAAAAACTGGTTTAATTCCTTTTCCAAAGGTCATGTAAACATGAATACTTAGTGAATTAGATGCAAATTCAATTCCCTGAACTCAGTGCTTCCTACTTAAGTTCCTTTCCTATTCTTCACATGTAAGCCCACATCTTACAGCAGAATATTGACTTTCGCGTTACGGTAAAAATCACAATAAAGCAAAAACATTTGATACCTCCACCAGAAAGCAAACTGATAGGAAATTTAGAGGAAAGAAGTGTTCTTTACCAAAATGTTTTTCAGTACTCTTATTTCCCTTTATGAGGTATTTGCATGATTTACTTTTTTGACCCTCCTTTTAGAAGTGTCAGTCTAAACATTCAATATGGAATTAATTTAGGCAGGTTTAAATACAAGGCAGAGATTAAAAATCATGATGTGGTAGAATATTTAATGAAATGCAAAACTATGTCATGTTATACACAGTAAAAAATGGTTTACGAAAAGTATGCACAATGGTTTTGTTCACTATTAGAATGAATAGAGATCAGAATACTAACAATTATTTTTGGATGGTGAGAGGTTGGGCATTTTTTTCTTCTTCTGGCTTTTCTCTATGTTTTTAAATTTAATTTAGTGAATACATGTTACTATTTGATAATAAAAAAGGGCTTAATTGGAAAAGGTTTGTCTCATCTTAATGTTAATAGAGAGGTGAGGTAAGGATACCCCCTTACATTGTACTATAAAATCAATCTTGTTTCAATTTAAAAGCTGAACAATACTTTCTATGAATTAAGCTCAAGAAATAATAATTAATGCATTTTTCAACATCATGAAAATTTTAAAAACAGAGCCTTATCATAAGCTATATTTTAATTGGTATATTACTTATTCACACTATTATTTCAGCAAAATTATGCATAATAAAATGAAATGATCAACATGGCTAGTTTTGATAGAAGGAAAATGAAGGATCTTATTTTTAAAAAATCTAAGCTTTAAGGAGAGCTTATGCTTTTGAAAAAGTCAAGCACAGTGCAGAACAATGTAAAGAAAAATTTAAAAACATTTGAAATTCCATTGCTCTTAAAAACCAACCATTTTAATTTGTCCTTTTATGAACAATTTTATCCATATGACATTTTCTGCCTTTTTGAATATTTCTTTAGGATAAATGCTAGGAACACTAGGTTAAAAGAATATAGATGTATTTATGGCTTTTGAAACATATAGGAACTTTTTTTTTCCTGAAAATTTCATAAATTCTCATGAATTTAAGCTGCCAATAGTACAGAATAAATGAATATTACTTTGAAAACATTTACATTCACATGGAGTTATGTTCCTTTAAAATTTTACTAATTTAATAATATAAAAGAGTAACTTGTTATTTTTTTCAGTTTACATTCTTTTAATAATCAGTGAGTTCGAGCATTTTCCCATATGTTTGTTTACTAGTTATCAACTGTCTAGTCATCTTTTTTTTTTTTTTACCATATTAGTGTCCTGATGCTTTTCTTATGAATTTTTATGAGCTCTTGCCCATGAATTAATCCTGTATTACAAATATTTTCCCTACGTATTTTTCTTTTTACTTTATGTTTTTCTTATGGAGTACTATTTTAAACTTCCTATAGCTCAACCTTCAGCAAGCAAGGTTCCTTGCTGAAAGTGAAGAAGACTTGAAGCACTTACTAATGAAGATCAAAGACCACAACCTTCAGTATGGATTGCACCTCAACATAACGAAAACAAAAATCCTCACAAATGGACCAATGAGCAACATCATGATAAATGGAGAAAAGACTGAAGTTGTCAAGGATTTCATTTTACTTGGATCGACAATCAACAGCCATGGAAGCAGCAGTTGAGAAATCAAAAGACGCATTACATTAGGTAAATCTGCTGCAAAGGACCTCTTTAAAGTGTTGAAGAACAAAGATGTCACCTTGAAGACTAAGGTGCACCTGACCCAAGCCATGGTATTTTCAATCACCATCATATGCATGTGAAAGCTGGACAATGAATAAGGAAGACCTAAGAAGAACTGATGCATTTGAATTGTGGTGTTGGCAAAGAGTATTGAATATACCATGGACTGCCAAAAGAATGAACAAATCTGTCTTAGAAGAAGTACAACCAGAATGTTCCTTAGAAGCAAGGACGGCAAGACTGCATCTTACATACTTTGGACATGCTGTCAGGAGGAATCAGTCTCTGGAGGACATCATGCTTGGCAGAGTATAGGGTCAGCGGAAAAGAGGAAGACCCTCAAGGAGGTGGATTGACACAGTGGCTGCAACAATGAGCTCAAGCATAACAATGATTGTAAGGATGACACAGGACCAGTCAGTGTTCTGTTCTGTTGTGCATAGGGTTGCTATGAGTCAGAACCGACTTAATGGCACCTAACAACAAGAACAACAAGGGTATGCTAAGAAGAGGTAGAAAACTGCCACAACCTATGTGCCTACTTGGACCCAGGAAGAGATATTTGAAACAAAAAAAATTAATATCCTACAGTTGTTCACCCCCTCTACTAGGCAGAGGATATCTAATCCAGTTTTAGGGAATTGGCATAGTAGCATTCAAGTTTAGCTCTGAAAAAATGAGTAGAATTTAGTTTGGTGAATCCATTCTGATTTTACTTGCATTGTATCTATGACTTTGTCTTCTCTTGTTGATTGTACTTCCTCCTCATTTCCTCTCTTCTTTATCCCCATAGATTAATACCTCCTATTAGTCGAATCTGTCATTCTTTACTTGGCCATGAACAAATGACATTCTAAGCCACCACAGTAATTGTAACTTTGGGAGTTACTTTTTTCTGTACCCATAGTTTATAAACCTGAATTGAAATGAATTGATTGTGTCTGAGTTATTACAGGAGAAAGCTGGCACAGGAACCAGCGGTATTTCGTTCTGTTGTACGTAAGGTCACTATCAGTCAGAACAGACTCGACGGCACCTAACAGCAACAACATAGCTCAACATGCTACTATTAGTCTTTGTCATTTTTCCTATTCTTTTGGGATTTAAAGCATTACTTTGACTCTCCATAGTAAACATGCTTCTTAATTTGGCCAGCATAAACCCAGATATGGTATACTCTTTCCTTTACCAACGTTGAAACTTCCTTCATGATTCCATTGCATTCTTCCAAATATAAAGTCAAGCTCATGATACAATCATGAGTCATAATGATTTTGCTAAAGATTTCATGGAGAGACAAAGAAGAAATATTATAAAATACACTACATGGCAAAACTTAGTATTTTCACTAGGCATTCTTATTCTTTCCCTCAAATTCCTCCATATATATTAACAACCTCTTCTCTTTCCTTCCCTTCTTTTTTTTCCTATTCTTTCCACAGGCTCTGAAAGCCTTTTTCAGTGCTTTCTCTAAGCTTGCAGTTAGGACAACAAAACCTGTACCTTTAACTGAATTTGATTCCTTTAAAGTTTGTTAAAGTAACTGTTTACTATTGCTCGACCTTGAGCTTTGGAGTCTTGCCCTTTACCCTATGCAGCTAATCAAAGTATTCGCACACGCACACAGACACACACCCAATGGTCCTATCTTAGGGGTAAATTCAAGTGCTAAGAAAAGCACAATTTTGTCCTTACTCTGACATTAATATTTTCATGGTTTAAAAAAATCCAACCTTCTTAAAACACAATTTAAAAAAAAATCCATCCTTTTATTCCAGCTGGAATTTATTTTTGTGTAATTTACAGTGTTAAATTAATTATTTTTCAAAATGCTAACCTACTTAAAAATAATTTACTAAATGCATATGAATTGGCTAATTAATTCAGATTTGTTGATGACCTCGGCAAGGCACTGGAGATCTTTGGTTTTAGAAAACTCATACAGAAAGAAAGAGGCATAGAAACAACTCATTATTATAAAATATGACTAGCCACTAGGAGCCTTGGTGGCATAGTGGTTAAGAGCTTGGCTGCTAACCAAAAAGTCAACAGTTCAAATCCACCAGCTGCTCTTTGGAAACTCTATGGGGCAGTTCTACTCTATCCTACAGGGTCACTGTGAGTCAGAAGTGACTCAACAGCACCTAACAACAACAACAACAATACTATAAGAGAGATATGTATAAAACGTTATTGAAAACCCTGAGGTTACTTAAGACAAGTTGTAGGATATGTGAAGACTTCAAAGACAACACTTAAACCAAAGAGTAAGTAGAAATGGGCCATGTAAAGAAGGTGGGGGATAGACTTCCAGCAAGAGGGAAAAGCATGTGAAAGGAATAAATGAAAGAACCAGCATATGCACTCTCAATACACTCTCTTGCTCTTTTCATGAAAGCAAAGATTAAAGTATAAATCAAGAAGAAAGCCAGCTAGCAATATTTTGACTGTTAGGACTTGGACCTCCTGAAACTTAGACAAGGACAATGCTCTCATGTACTAATATTTGGTTAAAAACAAAAACAAAAAAAACTGATGTTTGAGTATGACTATTGCTGTTGTTGTTATTATTATGTTCGTGGCCTGGTCTTCCCACAAAGCAACTGTTTGGCAAGACATTTCTACAGAGAACAACTAGCTTTGGACAAGTCAATGTAACTTAAAAGTTTTCCATAGGAATTCTAAAGAGTAGAGTTCCAATTTTTTCCCTGGTTTTATTTTAGGCCCCTAGTATTTTATTTTCAATTTAAAAACATAATAACTGAAGGAATCATATTTCAAAGGATATATTATAATGTGATTCTCTGAATAACACAATGTGAATCAATTAAAGACTTAGAAATTATGATTTTATGTTCAGAATAGAAGCTAAAAAATATGCTATATCTTGAAATATTCACAGAGGCCCACAGGACATAGTTTAGAACATACATTTTTCTCAAACACACACACATGCACACGCAGTTTAAATTTTATTTGGACATTGGCATAACAGGTAATAAATCATTTTTTTTTTGTAAAAGTGCATATATAGATTCATGATTATTTGGTGAATTTCAGAAACTAACTGTATAGAAATCGACCGTCATATAGTTTATAGAGCTGTTCCAACCTATTCATAAAGACTTATTTCCCTGGACTATCTTTAAAAACACATGTGTATGAGTATGTCTTTTGTCATACTTCACTTTTCATATATACTGTGACATAGTAAGGCAGTTAAAAAAAAAAAAGCTAAAGCAAAAAGATCTATCTATAAGGGAAAAAATTGTAAAAAGAAAAAAATAATTTCCATTCATTTTTTCTACAATAAGCAATTGTTTTCTTATATTAGTTTTAGCATATATTTATTTTGATTTAATTTCTTTTTCCTTTTAAACTCTAAGTGGTTAAAGCCAGATACAGCAACAGCACCAATGGAAAGGAAATACGGCTAGTTTACAAAAAGTGGACACTTGCCTGGTGAGTTGGAAAGTACGGAAAACAGCCATTGTACTGTCCACCCATCTGTAATGGAGAGCTGCTTGAGATGGAGGGAAAAAATAACTTGAGCAAAGACCTCTCGGAAAGATTTAAAATACGATTTTGAAACACGTCTGGAAGTGCGGTATGTTTTTACACAACCAAATACAAAGCAATTCATAGACTTATGAATCCATTGAAAGCACAGAAGGTACAGGAGGCACCGGCTACTAGTGGTGTCTAGACACGGAGAAACTGTGACCTCAGCTCAAGCGATCCAGTATTTACTTTTCCTCTCCAATGAGCAGCGTACTTTATGATCTCAGTATGCAGAACAGTTAAGAGAGGGGCAAAAACCAGTTCCCAACTCCTCGGCTATCTTCAAACACAGTGAGGGCATAGAGACTCCAGAGGTTTGGAAAACGTTCATGAAGAGAGCTATTTAGATTGTATATTAAAATATTTCTGTTGGAAAAGCCTTTTTTTTTTTTTCCTTCTATTCACCCCAGAGTGAAATGTGTGTATCAAAATCAGTTACCACCCTCGTCAGCTAATGAATGTTCAACACTGGCATTCATTCTGTGAATTCTTTGTATCATAGTTTAGTGTTCTCAGATGATTAGGATGTTTTATACTTGACCTAAGTTTGACATTTTTTAGTGCCACCTTACCAAACACTTAATCCTTGTGATAAACAGATCGTAGAACATTCTTTCCCACCTTTTTATTTTTCACGTTAGAATCAGGATTATGTAGGTTGTGTATAGATGCAAGTGGTCACAAAAGAAGTATACATTTTTCTAAAACTTCATTTCCAAGTATTTTAGCATCTTAATGGCATCTGAAGTTGTACCACTTGTTTGCACAACAGAGCATATTGTGGATGTCCTTTCTAGCTGGGCTGTCAGGAATCGCAGGCTCTGACATGCAAGCTTCCTCTGGCCTAGGCCTGGGGCATTTCATGCCGGGACCTGAACTGTCTTATAAGAAAGGGGCTACCTTCAAGTTTTGTAGGTCCCACTAGACTTGTGTAACTCTCTAAGCCACTGGCATTTGCACAGTCATGGTACTTAAGAGCAATTTGAAAAAAAAAAAAAAATAATAATACCCTCTCCCCAAACATCTAACCAACCAGACAAACAAAAACAGGACTTTGGGGGCAACGAGCATGACTAATTCTTTTCACGCAAATATCATGTAGATAAGAGATGGGGAGTTCTTTGTGGTGTAAGCAATTAACCTGATTGGCTGCTAACCAAATAGTTGGAGGCTTGAGTCCACCAGACGTGCCTCAGAAGAAAGACTTGGCAGACTACTTCCAAAAAAATCAACCTATGAAAACCCTGTGGAGCACAGTTCTACTCTGACACACATGGAGTTGCCATGAGTTACAATCAATTTAACAGCAACTGGTTTTAGGGAGAGACACAAATATGTGACTATTTCCCTCATACAAGAGCAGAGCAGGACAGTGAGATAAGATTACAATGCCCAGACCTCAAACCAGAAGCAGATAGTAAGGAAATATCACTCACTGGGGCCATGTCGAAGAAGGAAATTTGGAGAGTTCTGAGGTATGACCATTTTCTCCAAATACCAATGTGATGCATTAAAATGTAATTTTGCCAAGCTTTTTAATGATGGCAGCAACACAACAAAATAATGTTGGGGATGTACATAGCCTGTTTGTTTGTTTTGTTTTTTAGTCCATAATCTCCAAGACCATTCTGGAACAAAAGAGTGACATTTCAACATTTTCCTTTGGGTGGTGGAGCCATGTTGCTTGCGACTGGATTTTGGAAAACAGGTATGCACAGAAACTAAAAGTACTATTATGGTACTCTGGTGTCAAGAGCTTTATCGCCCCTCTGCCTTTCTTCACTATTGAGGCTCACAGAGGAAGCCCAGCTTTTCCACAGGGCCACACTTATCTCAAAAAGAAATAAAAAAATGCAATGTATACAAAGTCACACAACCCATGCAGAGTAAAAAGGTTTACTTATTCTTTGGTTATCCAGTAGGAGCACTGATAAACTCATGAAAAAACCAAAAAACCAAACCTGTTGCCATGAAGTTGACTCTAACTCATAGTGACCCTGTAGGACAGAGTAGAGCTGGCCCACAGAGTTTCCAAGGCTGTAATCTTTTTTTTTTTTTTTTTTAAATCTTTACAGAAGCACACTGCCACATCTTTCTCCTACAGAGGGGCTGGTGGGTTTGAACCGCTGACGTTTCAGTTGGCGGCCAAGGGCTTAACTACCGCACCACCAGGGCACCTGATAAGCTCATGAGTGGCAGTCAAATCACCCAGGTCTTGTCTCTTCCTATGGAGAGACAGATCCACCAGTTCTGCCAGGCCTTCGCCATTGTACTGTGTTGAAGTGGGGCTGGACAGAGGATTTACAATCTAGCAGTAGAAGAATCTGCAAATGTCTTGATTGACTGCACATTTTCCAGGGGACAAGTTTGGGGTCTTTGTTCTACCCCTCTATTCAAATGTCATTTCTGATTTTACTAAGAGATTTGATTAATCTCCTGAAACTTTTTTTTTTTTTCCTTAGAGCAAGTTTCTTTGTTTTTCTTGGTTTTTGGATGAATCAGTCTTTTTTTTTTTTTTAAAGTTTTGATCTATTTCTTGCCGCCGAGCAAAATATTCATGTTATGTCTTAATAAATTTGAAGACTCATAAAGGTTAAGATCATAGCTTTGATGTCAGATAAACCAGGACTTAAATCTCTGGTTTGATTCTTTTTTTAGGCAAGCGACTTTACAGAATCTCAGATTTCTCTTTTATAAAATAGAAATTGATATAAATAAAATAGTTTAACACAAGGTCTTGTGTATTCTCTTTTTAAAATGATTTTCAGTGTTCATTTATTCTTATATCATTTCTGTGTGGTAAGATAAAGCTGATGTTTTGAAATTACCTACCAAGGAAAGGAGGCTAAGGTGTGAGGATTGGGGGGCGAGTGGCCACCTGGAGCACTAGGGACTTGTCCAATGAAGGCAGCTGTACAGAATTTCTACTCTGTGTAGAAACGTAGGCTCAGTGTTGTCACGTTTATTCAATAACTATTTTTTGAGTAGGAGTTCCTGGGTGGCACATAGGGTTAAGCCCTCTGAAACTAACCAGAAGGTCATTGAAAACCCTGTGGAGCACAGCTGTACTCTGACTCACATGAGGTCATCAAGAGTATTCATTGGGTATTCATTGAGTGCATACTATAGTCATGTTTTAAACACTAAACAAAATAGACAAAATTAAACAGACAACGAATAAAACTGACGAAAGCCCCTTCCCCCACAAAATTTTCATTCTTTGTGGAGAGATTGAAAATAAACCACATAAAAAATTAAATACCATGTTAAAGACTGGAAGTGCTATAGAGAAAAGGAAACCAGAGAAGTGATAAGGAGATTGCGGGGTGCAATTTTTTTGAGAGTAGTCAGGAAAAGACTACAAATAAGGTGAACTTTGAGCAAAGACTTGAAGGAGATGAGAGAAAGCTCATTACAAATACTTGCTCATGAAGTGTCCGAGGGCTCCAATTTTAAAACAAAGAGAGAAATCTGAAATTTTGTGTGAAATCTTCCAACTAATTAAAAATTATTTTAAATATTAGAGGGGTCAAAGAAATAGATAAAATATGTCAATGGGCTGCATTTATATAGCAGATAGCTAATTTGTGATTTATGCAAAATTCAACCTATCATCCCTTTATTACCCATTTTCAATGCAAAACTGTGTCTTTATAGCTATTTTAAATCCGGTGGCCTATTCTCCATCCCCTTCTCACATCTTTCTCTTTGTTCTTGGACATCCGATACAGCAAATTCTCATGCCTTTTTGCTAGAATCCGTATGGTACATATTTAACATTTCATATCTGAATGATGTATTCATTCTGTCTCCCTTTTAGCAGATATTTAGATTCTCAGGACTAGGACTTGGGCCATACTTCTTGGGAGATAGAAATTTGGAGGCATGCTGCACATTGCCTCCTGGGTTTTGTTTTTCTAGTTTTATTATGGGTATAATTTGCCTTGGATATTTATGCAGTAAACTTTATGGATTATTTTTGTTATCACTGAATATTATCTAGTTGGAGCTATTTAGCAAAAGGGGACAAGCAATATGCCTCTAGCCTCCTGGGTTGTGGTGTTTTTTCATTTGGTTGTTACTAAGTGTACTGATGAATCTAATTATCTTGATGCTATCAGTTCCCTGTATTATGGGTCTTGTTTATTGTTCTAAGACCTTTATGTTATATCAGCAGATTGTATCCAAACTCTCCTGGCATATTATTGTCTCTGAATCTGTTGAGTAGTTTTGCCACAGAAATTTATACCACTTAAAAAAGAAAAAGAGTCCATATGGTTTTTTCGTAGCTCTACTAGCTTTAATTGGATCAAAAATGGAAATGTTTATCATATTCATCTCAGAAAATGATTGACAGCACTCATGTTAATACAGGTTATATTCCATTACTGCAATTCTCATGCCAAAATAAATTTCTGTAGCAGAAAAATTATTTTCAGGCCTCAGCATACAAGTATACTTGCAAGTAATATTTAAGTTATTCTCTCATGAGGGAAGGAATCAAGGAAGATTAGACACTGATCAGGGCCTTGAAGGATTGGAGGACTGATAGAATTTTGACTTTGAAATGAAAGAATACTGTAAGTTGAAGGGATGTTTTGAGGAACACACGTTAAATGCAACAACATTCTTTAACATTAAATCATCTATCATATTTTTTTCATTTGTTGAGTTCTAGCCCAAGTAAAATCTTTTTTTTGATACCATCCACAACAACTCTAACACTTCCCCCTAGGCAAAATTAATTACTGTATTTTTACAAAAAGAATGTGCACCTTCTATGTTTGTTTGCCAGTCGTGTCCTCCCACCCCATCCAGGTATTTTCCTAAGCATGTTATGCTAATTTTTTTTTTTTTTACAGCAACATGTAAAAAAAAAAAAAACTGCAGAGCAGCTCTTATGAAAATATCTCACCTGGGAAGGTGCGGAAGGCACAGTTCGCAAACAAATGCAGAAGGCAGGCGTTATTTGTGTAAAAGTACAATAGTCCTTCTTAAGGAGCTTCCATCTCATGAATTTCCGTATAGTACTTATATTGTCTTGTAATTTATTACATACTTGTCTTTAAACTAGCTGATGCATTACTTTAAGGCAAAAACCTTATATCATACCTCCCAATTCAAGAATAACAACAACAGAATAATATCAAACATTTTATTGAAATTTTATTCTGTGTCAGGAATTGGGCTAGGCAATTGATACAATTGAGATGAAACAAGCCTTGCTACCTTATTAACCGGTTAAAACCAGTTGCCATAGAGCTGATTCTAACTCCCAGAAATCCCATGTGTGTCAGAGTAGAACCGTGCTACCTTACTAGCTGTATACTATTACTTTCACCATTTAGCTGCTAATTGAAAGGCTGATGGTTCAAACTCACCCAGTGGCTGAGCGAGAGAAACCTGGCAATCCATTTCTGTAAAGGTTATAGCCAAGAAAACCTTACGGGGCAGTTCGACTCTGTCACACGGGGTCACTATGAGTCAAAGTGGACTAGACAGCACTGAACAGAAACATTACTTTTACTACTTTATGGATGAGGAAAATGGGTACCAATGAGGTCAAGATACTTGGCCCTGGGTTCCAGTAGTAAGTAGCAGAGCTGAGATTCTATCTAAGCTTGTCTGATTCCAAAAGCACACAGTCTTATACTCCATGAAGTCCTGCCTCCCATTCCCTAACATAGTACTGGGCTTAAAAACAATGTGTTGGATAAGAAAAGAACGGAGAGCATTTAATGAACGTGAGAGAAGTATGACAAAACGTGCATGCTTTGCATATGTTTAAAAAAAATCTGTCAGTGCATCAGTGAAGAACCTTCATAGTGTTGGCAAAATAAACAACCTCTTGGAGTTTTCAAAACGGGATTTGCCCTGCATACGTTTAAGGTAGAAGGGCCTTAGGGCAGCCCTGCAAATCTGCATCCGCCCAGACTTGAAAGGCAAGTCAGTCCAATGCTTGTGATGATGGTAGGACCTAGACGTACTGCAGAGGCACGACATCCAGCTTTCTAAACAATCTCGTCAGCATCATCCCCAGCCTTGTTTAATCATAAACAGTTGGAAGGAGCCCTTACAACCAGTTCCTGGAATCCAGCAAGCCCCCAGCAGTGTCTGCTGCAACAGGTCCTGGAGACTTTGGACACGGGCTCGGAAAGGATGACGGCAGGGCTCCCGAGCACTGCCGTAGGGGGAGCCTGAAGTGAGCAGAGCATGAGAAGGTTGGGCAGAAGAAACATGTTAAGGAACAAGTTGGGGTGAGTAGGCCACAGTTCGGAAACCACAGCGGCACCAGCAGCAGCAGGTTTATCCATTGTAGGGAAGAGGGTTTGGCAGAATTTCCACAGCTAGAGGAAGGATTACAGTGGCGAAGCCTTCAGAACCCTGGAGGTCACGGTGAGCTGCTCCGTGAAGAAAATCTGAGGCAGTTTCTGCACAGCCTAGCAACTGAGAAGTCAGCCCTGCTGGACGACTTTAAAACACACTCACCAAGCTGCCCTAGTATGTTTGGGTGCTCACTGCTGGTAAGTGAGTGAGTGCATGCAATACCTTTTGTAATCCAATCAGCAAGAATGGAAAAAGAAAAAAGTCACTGATGTCCTAAATTTGCAACTTACCCATCATGAGTAACACAATAATCGGGAAAATTTGCCTTAATGAGCAATTCAGTGCTTTCTGGTTGTCTCTTCATCCACTTAAGTATCTTCTTGCCCCAGTGTATTTTCCCTGTCTATTACCATAATGACACCAAGTATATACTGTCAAAGCCTTGCCTGTTTTATAATAAATCTTTACACCCCAATTTCTCCAGAATCAACATGTCCCCAAGATACATTATGCATTCAATTTATTTAAATTTATATAATGTAATAAAAAATTCACTCATTGTTACATATTGTTCTTTACTATTTACTTTACGTATGTACGGGCATTATTTTATAAGGTTGTTTATGTAAACCACATATGTTTTCTTATAAAAATCAGTTGCCGTTGAGTCAGTTCTGACTCATAGTGACCCCACGTGTGTCAGAGTAGAACTGTGCTCCACAGGGTTTTCAGTGGCTAAATTTTCAGAAGTAGATTGCCAGGCCTTCTTCTGAGGCACATCTTGGTGAATCTAAACCTCCAACCTTTTGGTTAGCAGGGCAGCATGTTAACCATTTGCATACCCAGGAATTTCACACTTTATTGTACTACATGGGTCATTGAAGAAGTTTTAAATGATAAGTTTTTTATGGGTAACTATTTTTGTTTTTTTTATTGATTTACAAGTTGACTTTTCTAACCTAACCAATATGTAAGTTGCAGTTCCACTGGATATGCTCTTCAAATTCTGAAAACTTTCTAATGGTAGAAGTGTGAAACAAAGTTCCCTAGGTATATTAGTTATGGACTAAAATATGGGCTCTACACAGGGCACACTAGGATTGGTCATAGTGTAAATTCCCCAGTCTTTTCTGAGTTCCTTAGGTCACTAAGCATCCAAATCTTAAACAACTTCTCCATTTCAATTTTGACTGAGGACCCATGCCTTTCATCTGTAGAAATCATTGGCCAAGTTGTGAGTCTAGGATTTTTATTTCTTGACAGAAAGTGATAAGGTAAGTAGAATTTATGAGTTCATATTGCTTTATGAAATCTTTCTGACAAAACACATCAAAACTGGTTGAACATATAAATTTTGGGTAGGCATTATAACCAGCAATTTAAGAGGAAAATGTATGAAAGCCATAATAAAATTGGAAAATTCTGCTTTATTATTTTCAAAAATTATGTCAATCATCTAATCATCCATCAGGTTAGCCATCCATTCATAATATGTTGTTGAAAAGCACACCATTGTCTTCAGTCTCATTCCTAAAGCACCTGCACCTTTTTCTCTCTTCAACAAAAGGAATTCATTTTCTACTCACAGTGCCTTTTGCTGAAATTGCATCCAATTCTGTGGGTCTCGGTGACAAAGTAGTTCTGAGAGCTATTACTGGAAACAGAAATAGGAAGCAGTGGGCTCTCTGAGCCTGTTAACTTCGTTATTTCAGAATCTTAACAGGAGAGTGCAGAAGGGTCATTTGGAAATAAAAGACATGTTTTGAATGGCTGAATCTTCTCAAGCATAACATCTACTTTGCAGCCACGTAAAAGGGTGTAATCCTCTCCCGCCCCTTTTTTTTCTGATAAAAATTGTAGAACTCAATCACAGCTAAGCTTATTTCTGGCTCCTTTTAGGGTCATATAAATTCATTTTTCCCGACAACCTAGAACCAGAAGAAAATCTTTTACATTTTATGCACTGTGCGAAAGAACAAGAGCTAGACGTCTTGTGTGACTTTATTGGCAATGGAGTGATTGTGGAAAGTATTGACCATTTAACATGGGAAATCTCACGGGCACCTCAGGGTCTGTACTGCCAAAAGAGGAATTGCTTCTCTCACCAGTCTTCTCACATCCTACCTAGATAATCCTGGCAGTCAATGTGATCTAGCTCTTACTTGAGGTTTAGTTATATGATTGCTGTCTCTCTTATTCCATGAAAGATAACCCAGAAAGAATATTGGAATGATGTTTGATTCTGTTCTTAGAACTGTGATTTCAGTTGATATATTATCAGAAAACCAAATAACCATGCTCCCTGACCCACCTGGAAACTTCTATCCTTTGCCAACTGGGGTGCATATTTAGGAGTAACCTTTCACTTTAAAAGTGCCAGAGTTTCAATATGTTTAAGAAGAGAATGAAAGGAAAATAATGATATTAACTCTGTCTGTTTCAACTTTACTATCAGTTGTTGCATAGAATTTTAATATTCCTAAAGCTTTCTCAAATCTTCTCTGATATCTGTTTTGTGGTGATAATCATGGAAACTCCACTCCCTCAGGCTGTCATCCACAGCACCTCAACACTTTCTATCCCTATACAACTCATTATAAAACATCTAGTATTAACAGGAGTCTTTGAGTGATGCAAAAGGTTAAGCAGTGGACTACTAACCAACCCGCCCAGAGGTACCTCAGAAAACAGGCCTGGCGATCTGCTTCCAAAAGGTCAGAGCCTTGAAAACCCTCTGGAACAGTTGTACTCTGAACACATAAGGTCTCTGTGAGTAGATATCGACGCGACAGCAACTAATAACAAAAGTATTAATCGGGGGCACTGAGACTATAACTCCTACCAGACAGGGAAACTGTCTTGCTCAATTTTATTCCTGCCAGGCCTTTTATCTGGCTTTGACATGGTGGGCATTCATCCATCATTCGTTGAATTTGAATCTTATCGCAACATTCTGTATGTATCTCAGAAGCCATCTTCTTGATGGGTTATTCAGAGAAAGCTGCCTCACACAAAATAGTATTACAATGAGTTTTGAAGGTTTGTTTTTGCATACAAATCATTTAAATCTTAAAAACTTTAATTCTTTCCTCAAATGTGTTCACTTCAATAGCTGTCCATAGCTATTTCTATTCTACAGGTGAAGACAGTATTCATCGGCTTATATAAGGTCTGGACATGTTATAGCTAGAAACATGGAGCATTACGTCATGATGCCTCCTCTTATGATGAGAATTCCTTGGGTGGTGCAAACGGTTAATGTGCCAGGCTGTTAACTGAAAGGTTGGTGGTTTGAATCCACTCAGAAGTGCCTCAGAAGAAAGGCCTGTAGACCTGCTTCTGAAAAATCAATCACTAAAACACAATGGAGCACAGTTCTATTCTGACTTCCACAGGGTCGAATTAGTTGGAATCGACTCAGCACAAACTAGAAGAAAACCCTTATGACTTATAATACTTTTTTAGTATTCAAAAATTTTTATTTTCTCATATTGGGGAGAATTAGTTTGGTAATATTCTATGATTAATTATGTTCGACAAGGCTCTCTACCCTGGAAAGTAGAGAGAAAGTTCCCGTAATTCTAGGCAATGAGTCACTTTCCCACAGATCCCTATTGCTTTCTCTCCCCATCGCTAATGGGTAGACAGAATGATTAACTCAGCAATGAACTCAGCACCAGCCCAGGTGCTATATGAGAAATGAAAAAGGGGCAGTTCCTATGTTTAACACAGTTTATAATCTTGCTGGCAAGATCAAAATAACAGATATGAAGTGAGATACTAAGAGTTAAACCATTACTCACTATTTCATCCAGGATAGGACAAGGATCACAGAAGAAGTGAAACTTAAATTAGGCCTTGAAGGAAGAATGTACTTTGAAAATACAAAAGGAAATTCACTACAGGATAAAAAAAAATATGGGGAACAAATGCTTGAGAGTGGGAGAGAGCATGACAGGAGTGAAGGAGAAGGATATTAGTTAGACCAAAACCAAGAGGTCAAAGAGTGATAGCAAATGAACTTGCATATATAGGTTAAAAGACCTTATCCTTCTTTTCATCCTTAGTATCCTGAATAGTGCCCAATATGTAATCAACACTTAAATATTCATTTTTAACTGACGCAGATTAGAAAAGGTTTTTGAAAATCAACCAGAGGAGTTTGGATATGATGTGTGATGAATTAGAAAAGATTTTCTTTAAATTAAACTTTTTTTTTGTAGGAAGTACATGTATATATATATATATATATATATAACAAAACATTTGCCATTTCATCTTTTTTTACTTGTACAATTCTGTGTCCTCAGTTATGTTTGCCATGTTGTGCATTCATCACCACTATCCATTTCCACATTTTTCCATCACCCTTAACAGAAGCTCAGTTCCCCCTAAACAACGCCTCCGCCTTTCCCCCTCCTTCCTGATGAATTACGGAAGATTTCTTGATCGGGAAAATGTTAACAGCATAAGTGACAATGTTTTGGGAGACTGAGTGTTGCCACAGAGAGCACATGAGCATTAAGTTCAGATGATCCTGCTTGTTTTAGGACCACAGGCAAATCTCTAAGCTTCTCTGAGCTTCAGTTTCTTTGTTAAAAATAAAAGGAGATAGGTGGAGCTAATATTTACTTTGCTGGGCTATTGTGAGGATTAAATGAAACAATATATGCCAAGTTTTAGTATGGGTCAGATATCGTTATGCTTTATAAACTCTAGCTAGTTTTACTAGCTGGACAACAAAATGGGGAAGAGACAAACAAGAGGGAAGTGAAGGCAGCCTGGAATAGGATGGAGGTAGTATAAACGCAGAGGAGAACATCAAAAAAAGAAACAACAGGAGTCAGAAAAATTATATTTGGGGCACGAAGCAAATACGCTACCAATATTTTCTATTCTGATGGAGATAAGAATGGTATGGAAAACTGGTTAAAAGTCCAAATATGATTATTGAGAATATCTGATTTTTTTGAAGGTCCATTTCTACCTGTAAACGTAATCACATTTTCCCATTGAATTTCTTAAGTGTCTTTTCAGAGGCTTGGAACTCAATTGGCAAAGTCTTTACAGAGTTTTCTTAAAAAAATTAAGGAAATATGTTTCCTGAAAAAAACAAATAAACATTCGAAAAAAGTAGTGATGTTCTCCATAAAGAGGCACTTTGAAAGGTCAACTGGTTATCGACCTAGTGAATTAACTTACAAATTGAAATGGTACTGAGTTGCCTGGTGGTATAGAGGTTAAGACTCCAGCGCTAACCAAAAGGTCAGCAGTTGGAATCTACCAGCCGCTCTTTGGAAACCCTATGCGGCAGTTCTACTCTGACTTACCGGGTCGCTATGAGTTAGAATTGACTCGGCAGCAATGGCTTTGGATTTGGGGGGTTTTAGTAGGCATTGGTGGATTTTGACAAATAATTATATTGAAGATTCCATTCTGAGACCAGCCCAGCCCACTCCACAGAATTAGAAAATTAACTAGACATAAAATAATATTTTTGATATTAATTTAAACTAACAATTTACATTTGCTAAATGCTAGTGATAAGAAAAGAAATGTTAGTATGTCCTTTTAAAGGAATAGTAGGCCTACTGCCAAAAGTGGAGACATTTTTGTCTGAAGCTGATTTAAGTAAGATATGTTCCACCTTCACTTCCCCAAACAGGAAAAGAAATAAAGATGAGTCATTTATGTTCACCCTGTTCCCAAAATGATAAATTTAATTTTAAAAGAAGCTTAAATCAAAAGTTTATTTTTACTGAAATCGTTTTGACTTTTGGATTTACCCAGGTATCACGAGAGGTGAGATATTTGTCCTAAGTCACACAAGAATCTAAGGAAAAGGAATTGGTGTTCGTTGCCAAAAAAATGTCAAAGATAAAGAATCAATGAGCCTGAGCAGCAATCTAAGCTGAAAGACAGAGCTGAGAATAAATGTGAATTTCTACCCAGCCATACACGAATAATTTCTAGGCAGAATCTGTCTTTTCCCATCTGATAATAAGTGTGCCTGACCTGAAGACCATGTGTGGGCCTCCACCTCTTTGGTGAATCTACTCTGAACAATAAGCATGAAGATAAATGGGCTCCACGCATGAAGAATTGCTGTCCTATTACAAACTATTAGCCCCAACACTCACAGCACCCTGTCTTTCATCATATGAGGCAGGGAAGAAATCTGACCGTGTCACTCTCTTATTTAAATCCTGTAGTAAGCCCTTGCGCCTTTGAGAATATAATCCAAACACCAGTGTATGCAAGGAATAGACCTGACTCCTGTTTACTACTTAGGGTCAACTCTCATTTCCTCCTCAGCTTGCACTCCATACTCCAGGGCAAATAAACCACTTGAGATTTCCTGATCTTTCCTCTCAGTCAGGTTTGGAACACCCACCTCCTTTTGTTTTTAAAGAAAAAAAAAAAAATCTTCACAACTGGACTAATAAGCAACATCATGATAAAGAGGCAATATTGAAGTTGTCAAGGATTTCATTTTACTTGGATCCACAATTAATGCCCATGGAAGCAGCAGTCAAGAAATCAAATGAAGTATCGCGTTGGGCAAATCTGCTGCAGAAGGCCTTTCTGAAGTGTTAAAAAAGCAAAGATGTCACTTTGAGGACTAAGGTGCACCCGACCCAAGTGTTTTCAGTCACCTCATATGCACGTGAAAGCTGGACGATGAATAAGGAAGACCAAAGAAGAATGGACGCCTTTGAATGACAGTGTTGGCAAAGAATATTGAATAAGCATGGACTTCCAGAAGAACAAAGAAATCTGACTTGGGAGAAGTACAGCCAGAATGCTCCTCAGGAGGGGAGATGGCGAGACTTCATCTCACATACTTTGGACATATTATCAGGAGGGACCTGTCCTTGGAGAAGGACATCATGCTGGGTAAAATAGAGGGTCATGGAAAGAGAGGAAGACCCTCAGTGAGATGGACTGACAAGTGACTGCAAGGATGGGCTCAAACAAAGCAATGGTTGTGAGGATGTGGCAGAACCAAGCAGTGTTTCATTCTCTTGTGCACAGGGTCACTATGCATCAGAACTGACTCAACAGCACCCAACAGCAAAAATAACCCCCTTTTACATTCATTCTTGAACATTCAACTGTGGTGTCACCTCATCCAGAAAACCTTCTTGGACCATTTCCTTCCTACCTCATTGGACTTAGTGCTTATGTGCTGTTGTTGTGTTGTTGTTGTTAGTTGCCATTTTGTTGGCCCTGACTTATGAAGACCTTATACATAACAAAATAAAATGTTGCCCAGTCCTGTGCCATCTTCATGATCATTGCTATGTTTGAGTCAATAGTTGAGACTATTGTGTCACTCCATTTCACTGAGGGTTTCCCTTGTTTCTTACCGATCCTCTACTTTACCAAACATGATGCCTTTTTCTAGAGATAACATGTTCAAAATAAATCAGTCAAAGTCTTGCCATCCTTCTAAGGAAGATTCTGGTTGTATTTCTTCTAAAACAGATTTGTTAATTCTTCTGGCAGTCCATGGTAGAGTCAATATTCTTTGCCAACACCGCAATTTGAATACATCAGTTCTTCTGTCTTCCTTTTTCTTTGTCCAGCTTTCACATGCTTATGAGGAGATAGAAAAGACTGTGGCTTGGATTAGGTGCACCTTAATCATCAAAGTGATGACTTTGCTTTTTAACACTTTAACGAGTGAGATAAATCAAATTAAATGATGGATTGCAGCAGATTTGCCCAGTGCAATACATCATTTAATTTCTTCCCTGCTGCATCCATGGATATTGATTATTGATCCAAATAGAATGAAATCATTGGCAATTTCAATTCCTTCAGGCTTTCATAGCTCCTTTTATACTATTTATCTCTTCTAATCCTAATGCTTTGTTTAATTGTTTTCTCTTCCATGAGACTATAAACTTTGAGAAAGCAGAGGCTTCATTTTTATATCCTTAGCTCACAGCACAGAGTACGGCAAGTAGTAGATACTGGTGAATAAATGAGGTAAATGACACTCAATTTGATTTCAACTACAAATGGCTTAATCCAGGTTTCAGGAACATCTGAGGCGAGTTATAATTCCTAAGAATAACACTAAGTTTTTCATAGATCATTTTGGCTGTTTAATTTCTTAGTTTGAATAATGTCAAACTAGTTTTTCAATCTTTCATTCTTTACTTCAATTTTTTTCTCCACACAAGGATCACAAGAAAACTTTTGAATTCTAGATACACCAGACATTTCACAGCCTTGGCAAATAGTACAAGCTTCTTTCTTCCCTGAAAGGAACCTCTTCCATGAATCATAGAAACCATAGCCTTTTTCTTCTCCTTGCCAAAGGCTATTTAATAAATGTGGTGTGGCTTTTCTAGAGATTTCTGGGTGATTGGTGGAAATAAAATATGAATACCACTGAGATGATATCTATCAGACTCATACCAGGAATATAAATTTTATTCACACACTTCTCTCATTTCAACATGCAAATTGAAAAATAAAAGTTTAAAGTGTAAATGTTAATACGGCCTTGCCCCTTTGGTTTGCATGCAAATCCCTGAGCTACAACCCGAAACAGGGGCTTCTCAGCTACTTTCTGAGTGGCATATAGATGAAGAAGGCAACTTCTTTGTTTGATATGATGGTTTGATAAAGCAACCATATTGTTCCTACTAGTGGCTTTAAGAAAGCATAACCCTCACTTAACATGCAACACAGAGCCACATGCCTTCATTTCAGAGTACATATATATCCCCTAAATAACTCATTATTCTATTTCTAAATAGATTCGCCTTAACAATAGTACATGTATATCTAAAACACACACACACAGACATATATATATACATGGAAACCCTCTTGGCATAGTGGTTAAGAGCTATAGCTGCTAACTGAAAGGTCAGTAGTTTGAATCCAACAGGCACTCATTGGAAACCCTACGGGGCAGCTCTACCCTGTCCTATAGGGTCACTATGAGTCAGAATCGACTTGACGGGTCTCATGTACTTATATATCAGGAGAGACTTGTCCCTGGAGAAGGACATCATGCCTGGTAAAGCAGAGGGTCAGTGAAAAAGAGGAAGACCCTCAGCAAGATAGATCGACACAGTGGCTGCAACAATGGATTCAAACATAGCAATGATTTTGAGGATTGCTCAGGACCGAGCAGTGTTTCTTTCTGTTGTACATAGGATCACTTTAAGTCAAAACAGACTCGATGGCGACAACAAAACAACAGTGATGATAACGTCCTTAAATGCAAAACAGTTGATATTTTAAGAATATTTTTCTGTATTATGAGAAGAGTGTTGACATGTCATGGGGTTGGTAACCATTGTCACAAAACAAAATATGTACTAATTGTTTAATGAGAAGCTAGTTTGTTCTGTAAACCTTCATCTAAAGTACAATAATAAAAATAACTAAATAAAGGTAAGAGTTGAAAATGAAAAAAAAATTCCATATTAAAAATGAATTGAAAGTATTTATTAGACAATTAATTTTTTCACAAACATACCTTCTTCCATGGGATATAGAAAATAAAATTAGTAATGTCTTTCTTAATCTGAGATAAATTTTCCTTTTGCCTTCCATGCATTCTAGCCAGGTGAGCGGGCAATTATTTTGAAGGTTGGCAATCTGCTGCAAGTCTTAAAAAGCCAGCAAATATCTAAGGAAAAAAAAGCTCGGTAAATACAGATTTAAGATCCCAGCTTGGAACTACAGAGAGCACATGTACTTTTGTAAAAAACACGCTGAGACAAAAAAAGAAAAGAAATCCTGGTTCTGCTATTTATTGGTGTTGTAATCTTGAGCACACTGTTGCACTGTTGTTGCTGTTAGCTGAGCCTCAGTTTCTCCACTTTGAGGATGGAGAGCAGAACCTCAAAGAGATGTCTTGACAATTAAATGAGTTACTGCATACTAAACGCCTAGCTTTGTGCCTGATAAATTTCTCTCTTTTTTTTTTTTTTTTTTGGTCTCTCAACCAACGTTATTTCCCTCATCCTCTTTCTCTGGTCAAACTATGCTTGTTTCCAGACTGTACTGACTTTTATTTTTTCCCCTGAAACAAATTAATGCATTGAGAGGCTACCCTGACTTCTAAAAGTTATGAAATCCATGGTGCGGCAAACACACCCTGTTCCTGTGTAGCCTGAGTTATTCAGCATTGCTGCTTCTAAGCTCAGGAACATTCCTGAATGTTACTCAGTAAAAGTACTTTTAGGTAAAATACTTCATTACTCTCAGATACCCCACCACAGAGTAGCATGTTATCACTGAATTTGGTTGACCTAGTTAAGCCATCTCTAATTTTATTCCTGATAGGCTATAATTAGGACGGTATGAAATAGCCTACAAATATTCAGTGCCAGCATTTATGCCAAAAAGCAAATAGAAAACCTTCAATAAGGCCCTTTTTCAGATTTGTCCTTTCATGTCACCAGAGTTGACAATCTTATAGAAAAAGAGAGAGGGAGAGGAGAGGAGGAAAAAGAGAGGAGGGAGAGAAGGAGAAGCGGGGAGAGAGAGAGACAATAGATAATCTCTCAGCTTTGAGTTTTTTCATATTGTTGACAAAATTATTCACCCAAATTTGTCATCAGATATTTCATATCTATAAGTAAAGGAGCACTGGTTGCACAGTGGTTAAGACCTCAGGTTGCTAACCAAAAGGTCAGCAGTTGGAATCCACCAGTCACTCCTTGGAAACCCTGTGGAGCAGTTCTCTGTTCTATAGAGTCACTATGAGTCAAAATTGACTCGATGGTAAGGGGTATGGGGTAAGGGGTTAACGGGTTATAAGTAAAGTTGGGGGAAGTATTATTACAAATAAACAAGCAAGCAAACACATCTTACATAAAAAAAGCCTCTACTTTTGTGACCAGGGCTTTCAAGAACATAATATCAGTTTTCAGAAAAAGCTAAACATGACTCTAACAGTATTTTCAATCCTAAATCCCCCCTCCAGCAAATACAGCTTCAGAAATGCAACACCTATCAAATATTTCTTCAGAATGCCAGATTGCTGGGATTTTAAAGCATTCTATCCTCCCCCCCCTTTTTTTGACATTTAGACAGATTGAGTTTGAGAGAGGAAGTGACTCTGGGTCCAGACTGCCCTGCACCACTGTCAAAGGAAATAACTGAAGTAAAATGAAGTGATAATATACTGTAGAATATTTAACAGAGCAAAAGGCAGAGGAAAATGGCAATCTGGGAATACACAACTGATCCCCAAAATAGACACAGTCTCCAGTGCCAGAACAGATGCCAAGTACAGTAGATCATAAAATGGTAAAAAAAAAAAACTACCTCTGTCCCGAGGACCGCATGTTGACACAGGGGAAACAGCTCCCCAATAGTCAGAATAGTTGGGTCTTTATTCCCAGTTACTGCTATCATTTGTCACGGACCCTGCCAACTTTCCTTTCTACTCCTTTCTGTATATTCATCAGTGAGAGAGCTGGTAAGTAACCTCCTTAATGACTGCAGCATGTTGCGGTAGGATTAACGACAGATAAAGTACAACTCTGGCCTCTTATGTCGTGTTGTGAATGAAATCACAGGGTTCTGGGAGGATATTAACAAACCTCTTTCCATTTCATAGAAGATGCAAGGTGACTAGGGACATTTAGATTTTCCTCCCAAGGAAAGATATGATAAATAGTGTGGTAAAGGAAAAATACACCCCCTTCTGTGTGCTTAATGAGCGACCTGACACCTTCTGGGGAATGGGGTAAGGATGCTGACATGTATGTTAGTATGACGCAAAGGTTGAAAATTTGGCAAAATAACCCTTCGTCGTTTGCTGAAAGCCACAGAGAAAGGAAGGAGAGTTGTGGCGTTTGGGGGACTATATCAAACTTATTTGTAGGGCGGTGGATTTGGGAAGATTCACATTTGAAGAAGGCAGTTCTACTCTGCCCTATAGGGTCGCTATGAGTTGGAACCTACTCGACAGCAATGGGATTTTTTTTTTTTTTAATCAGGGCAGAAGAGAGCAGTCAGCTTGTCTCATCACCTGGCAAATTTTCACTTAATATTTGTATGGAAGCCCTCTAATGTAAGTGTCCCATTGTGCCGAGCGGGTATTGAAGTGAGATAACATAAACCTTAAATAGAAAAGGTTTTTGTTCTAGATTAATTTTCTCCTCCCCCCGACCCCGCTCCACTTCCTAGTTGGTATCCTCCTTCCCTCCCCTCCTCTCCTCTCTTCTCTCCTTTCCTTTTCTCCTTCTTCTTCATCCCCTTTTCCTTCCTCTTATCCTTCTTCTCTCTCTGTCTCTTTCTTCCAACCAATGACACCCTTTAACATCTTGCACGGAGGAAAAACAAAAAGTAAACCAGATTAAAGAGAAAGGAGTTTGGGTGGAGAAAGAAACAGGGAAAAATTACAAAAACAGCCAAAAGAAATCAGGGTGGCTATGTTCCCCTGGAATCATTATAGTATGAGACAGCATTCGTTTAAAAAAATAAGTGTACGCTATGGAAAGTTTTCCACTAAAATAATTTCTTCTGATTCCCAAACACAAAATTTGAAGTGATCTTGATCTCTGGCTGATATTTCTCTTGGTGGTACAAATACACACAGTTTCAATGAGCTTCCATTTGTGAAAAGGTTAAGTTGCTATGATTTGGGGCAGAAACTAGAATTGAAGGGAGGATTTTGCCTGGCGTTTCTATTCAAATCTTGTGAGCTTCAGGATAGAAGGATGTTCAGTTTTGGTGAAAAAGAGCTTCCCATTTCCAAGAAGAAAAGGTTTATAAAAATCTCAAATTTCTTCATCAAATAATATTTATAAAACATAATTTGATAAGTTGGGACTATTTTTCCTTCAGATTTACTGGGATTTAAAGAAAATCTTAAAAGAGAATGATATTGACAAATTAATTTAGACATTTCTCTAATACAAAATGTTAAAAAAAGTGTGTATGTATGTATATATATGTGTGTATATACATACACATAGTTAAGAGCTATGGCTGCTAACCAAAAAGTCAGCAGTTTGAATCCACCAGTGGCTCCTTGGAAGCTCTACGGAACAGTTCTACTCTGTCCTATAGGGTCGCTATGAGTCAGAATTGACTCTATGACAATGGGTATATATATAAATATGTATATAAATATGAAATACCTCTTCCTAGGGGAATGTATTGACCAGCAAAGAGGGATTTTTAGTATGAAAACTGAAAAGATTTTCTTTAATAACAGTGAAATTAAATTTATTAAGGAAATCTCGGAAAAATATGGGAAACTGATAAAAAAAAGCCTTCTCTGTCACCTAAACACATCCTGTATGAACACTTTGGTGTAGAGCTTTCCCTTTTTTTTCCCCCTTATGAAGCCCTTCTTCCAAATATTTTTTAGTTGTAATTATACTGTTTGCACAATTGAATAATAATAATAGCTATAATTCATTGAGCAGATATATTACCTATATTTATAGGTGATCCCTAAATTAACCATCTAAATTAGGGAGATGAAGAAGGTGAGATTTGAACTCAACAAAGATGGCATAGCCAGTAAGGGTGTAGTTAAACTTGAACTCAGTTTTTTCTTTCTGTGCTCTTTCTACATCATTATTCTGGTCTATTTAATCTGTAAATATTTAAGCTTTGTTTAAATGACCCCGTCTCTATAAGCACCTCTACTCTAAGTAGATATAAGTTCCGCGCAAATAAGTTTCAACACAAAATAGCACTGTGATCAAACTTTGGGGGATGGTGTACATTTGTGATAAAGTTCGAGCTAAAAATCCTTCGACTAATAAGAAGGATTCTGGTTCATTACAGAGAATGTTCAGTGGTGAAAATAGACATCATGTACTCTGGAAACTATAAATTTATTGCTAATTCTTTATTGTACATATTCTTGTGATTTTCATTTTGATGAGGTTGTGAGATTTGGGTGTGGTATTCCCTTGTGCAGTGTTCTTGAATGTTAATTATACGTAAGTAGAACAATTTTCTTATAAAAAGGAAAAGGATGGGAAAAGAGAGGCTGTTCTGACAGCCTCAATTATTCTTTTTCTCTATCATACACAGGGCACTATTTGAACCTGCAGCAATTTGCTGGCAAGAGGAGTATCAAAAGCATATTCAATGGATGAGATGAAGGACAGCAATTCCTTCTATTAGACTGGCAATTGACCATCTGCTTCAGAGCATAGTGTTCAACCTGGTAATTGTGGTCAAATAGTCTGACGATGCATGTCAGGCGTGTTATTTTTTCTGGGGTGGTTGGAGTGGGATGGGAGCAGTGGGCAGTGCAGTACAGTTACCTTCCTCATCCTTTTAAGATCATGGACACATTCAGTACATTTTCTAGCACCTTCTCCCAAGGCCAACCAGGAAAAAAGGTACTGCATTAAACATTCAGTTAGATAAAGTTAAACTTAGACTCTTTTCCTAATATTTCTTTAGCAAGAAAACTTTTGGCTTCAGATGAACCTTGCAGTTTTTTACTGGTGCTCTTAGAACTACTATCTGAGGGGTAAGACCATTTATGCCAGGGGATTTATTTTGAAATCTTTATTTATACTTTATTTCAAGGTTTTTGGAAATTATTCAGATCTTTTATTTAATATAATATAATTCTATGCACTTTGGTGTGAGAGGTATGCTTTTTTCATTTAGGTTTTATCTTCTCATGTAGCCTTACATAAGAGAGCATAATACTATCAGGTAACAAATTTCCAGGCTACTGTAGCTAAAGGAGTAAGTTTAATACTTTAAGACCCATTACCCATTATCGTTGAGTCAATTCTGACCCAAATCGACCTTATGGGACAGAGTAGAACTGCCCCGCAGGGTTTTCGAGGAATGGCTGATGGATTCGAACGGCTGACCTATTTTTTTGGTTTGTAGTCAAGCCTTTAACCACTGTGTCTTCAAAGTGGTTTGTCTTCAAAGTAACCATGGAGTAATTTTCTGTTTTATTGTTTCTTTGTTTTTGGTAAGGGGAATTTTTTTTGTTTCAACTTGGAAGCTGATCTTTTTTTGACAAATGGTTGAATGAAGAAGAAAGAGTAAATTCTCAGTGAGAGTAGAATTTACCTGGGAAGCATTGCACAAATCTATGCAGTAACTATTAGCTTTAGGTTGGAATTACTGTTGCCCTTCTTTTGGACTTAGGTATTTCAGAACTCAGAAGAGTAGGGGATTTTAGAGGCACGAAGTATTCTATCATTCTCCTTGTCATCCCTACCAAATGTCACTACCAACATGAGTCCATGATGGCTGCTTTATAAAATACTAATAGTCACTTACTCATTCATTTATCAAATATTTGGGGGCAACCTACTCTGTGCCAGACACTTTTTTAGGTGCTAGGAATGCAGTAGTGAGCCAAATCAAAACAAAATAAAACAGGAAAATAAAATTCCCTGCCCTAGGGGAACTTACATGCTAATGGCGCTGATGGGCAATAAACAGATAACTACTATATATGCTTTTTTTTTTTTACACTATACTGCACATACAGTAAAAAAAAATTTTTTTTTTTTTTTTTACTATATGTGCAGTATAGTAGGTAGGCATACTTGCTAAGGAGAAAAAAATAAATCAGGGAAGAGGATAGAAAATGCTGGGAGGAACATAACAGCTACAATTTGACAAACACAGATTAGACACATACATTTTTCCATCTGAAACTTCCCATAATTCTTCATCTGAAATAATAACAAATGATTCCATGATCCTTTACTTGTTTCTCATAAAGAGTACTACCTACATTTCTCCATGATATGACTTTTGCATTCAACAACAAATACTTTATAAAATTCCATATCTTGCTAGAAGAATAAGTAATGAGTTACCAACAAATAACCATTTTTTTTTTATATTGAGATTAAAACAAACATTTTTTTTGCTGTTTGATTTTACCAGATGCAAATGAGTCCAGGTGAGAATTTTCTTTCTCCTTTTTTTTTTTTTTCTCATTGCTTGGGAAGGTAAGATGGAGTCAGACTTGATGGAGGAATTTTGTGAAAGTGCATTTAAGAGAAAGAATAAATGAAGTTTAATCAGGCTGAAGTGAGTACTTACAACGTGTCTACAATCAAGCATGACAACTCTCATGATACCACTATGAGAAAAAAAAGCTTCAGTCTCATTTTCACATAAATCAAGTAGTAAAATAAAGGATATTACCTGTAAGATCGGTGCTCTACTTAAAAACCGTCTGTATGAGACCAAAAGGTCAACAATTACTCAAAAGCAAAGAAAAGATAAAGGGGCAGGGAAACTAGAGTACTGGAAATGGAACAAACAGAATACAATTAAAGAGAATGTTGACACATTGTGATAAATGTAACTAACGTTACTGAATAATTTGTGCGGAAAAAAAAAGAAATTATCAAATGGGAACCTAACTTATTGTATAAACTTTCACCAAAAACTCAATAAAATATTACTAAAAAAAAAAATCAAATAGCAAATGGAAACATTGTCTTTAGAATTATCCACAAAGGTGTTTGAAATTTCTCTTTCAATAAAATTTCTTTAAAAGTTTATTATTAATGGTTCATTCTTTTGTTTCAAACAATACCTTAAATAAACCCCAAGCAGAATAAACTCTTAGTCACAATCATTTCAATATGAATTAATTGATCAGATGACTTTTCTTCTCGGCAGAAAGTCCCGGGAAGGCTTTAAAGTATTTGACATCAGCAGTTTGAAAAGAAAGGGGTGTGGACAAAGAGAACAAATTTTACTATTTTTTAAAGGGCAAGTTCAGAGAATCGTAAGAACCTGCATAGAAATAATAATTTCTGGAAACTTAGGCTGTTAAGTGGCATCTTCTGAAACAGTAGTGAGTTGGGTGCACTGTTTTACCTCATTTCTGTATCTTTCCTTTGACTTGGTCAGTAGAGTACTGAACAGGAATATGTCAATCACACTTGGAACCAACAGTATTCCTTCCTGAGCCTCTGAGGAAACATATTTCTTCTTTTTCCCCCTTCTTGTCTAGCCAGATAATTTTATAGTGGGAATAAGGAGGGCAGAGGGACTTAAAGAGAGAGGCAAGAAAATATAGGGTGTGAGGGCAGAGAAGCCTGGAGAATCCATCCTTCTATTTTAGGTCTCATTTTTTTAATATTACCCTTTGGCTCAGCCAGCGTTAATTTTCATCCTGTCTGCCTATTCGTAATATTCAGTTCCTTTCCAGTAGTTTGTTCCCGTTAAGAAGTCTTTAGGGGCTGGCTCATGGAAAAATATTTGAGGGCTTTGCTGTATTTCTGAGTGATGGAAAGTATTCCTTTCCTATATGTATAAGCAATATGAGAGCTGGTCTTGGGTGGGGCTTTGTATCGGAAACCATGCAAATAGTGAAAAAAATATGAGTATTTTCCCAGAGATGAAATGGCAATCATATAGCAATGGTAGAAAAAAGGGGATGATTATCAAATAAGAATTCTCACCAAGTAGGCATGGGTGTATGTGTTGACCATAAAATACTTATTTGGTGACTTAGGCAAAATTTGTTGCCGTGAAGATGGCCTGTCCTGATGATTTTCATCTTTCAAGGGTAAGAAAGCCCAAAAAACCAAACCCATTGCTGTGGAGTCGATTACAACTCATAGCGACCCTATAAGACAGAGTAGAACTGCCCCCATAGGGTTTCCAAGGAGCCGCTGGTGGATACGAACTGCCAACCATTTGGTTAGCAGGCAAGCTCTTAACACCACCACCACCACCACCACCAGGGCTTCAAGGATAAAGGAAATTAAAATGCTTAGGAACAAAAAAAAAAAAAAGAATTCTACAGGAACATTTTAAGTTTTCTGTATATAGCCTAAGAATAATAAAAAAAAAAAAAGTATTTCTCTATGAAGATGCTCCATTGAAACTTTATTAAGCAATAGTAAAAATAAAATGAAATATTCCAGATGATTCTAATCCAATCTAATAACATTAGCTAATGTTTTTGAGTACTTAACTCTGATAAGCACTTTATTCATTATCTCATTTAAAGATGGCATCAACTGTATGAAGTACTTATGGTCACACTGTTTTTTTTCTGCTGAGGAAATAGAGGCATAAGACAAGAAAAAAAAAAAAAAAAAAAAGGCCAAAGCAGTATTGCAGTCCACCTAATAGAATTAGGTTGCCTTCTAGCTTAGACTTTGGAAAAGGGTTGGTAAAGGGCAATATTACCATCACAAATCCACTTCTCTTTTCACTAGACCTCAAGGCCAGAATGTACAAGTCAGGATTTTCCTGAGTCCCAACCGCCACCTCAAGGGCTTACTCACCTTCTTCTGATGCTTTTATCTTCCAGCTCTATCCCACCTCCACTCCTCCTCATTGCTGTCATCTACCAAACTTCCAGTCATTCCCCTTTACATTCATGATTTTGAGACCTGTATGTAAAGCTTCTTTTAAAAATAAATTTAATTAAAAAAATAATAATTTAAAGAGGAACATATTTAAGGTGATACAGAGCTATGACAAAAATAGCGATATCAGTGAAATCCAGACCTTCAAAAAAGAATCCAAGGTTCTTCATAAGCTTTCAAAAGCCTACTGACCTAGTTCTTGCCTGCTCATCTCTTAAACTTCACCCTCCATGACTCCATTCCTCACCACTTACACGGTCAAACCAAAAACCAAACCCGTTGCCGTCCAGTCAATTCCTAATCATAGTGACCCTATAGGACAGAGTCAAAATGCCCCACAGAGTTTCCAAAGAACACCTGGTAAATTCCAGCTGCAGACCTTTTGGTTAGCAGCTGTACCACTAAACCGCTACACCACCAGGGTTTACATGTAGATCTGTAGAATTATGTGTGGTTTTAAAAACATTCCAGGCTCATTGTTACCCTCACTTCTCTCCTCTTTGTCAGCTCCAGTTCCAGACAAATTTATTTAGTTAACTTTGTCTATCTTTAAGACTCAGTTCAGTGATTTCTTTTTACAAGACCTTTGACCCCACCAGTGGAGTGGTGGTTAGTGATGGCGGCCTTGGGAAGGGAATTGGACTCCACAGCCATCTCTGTCACATACTGCCATGGTGGTTTTACAATTATCTATTATATGTCTGTCTCCCCCACTAGACTGTGGGTTTCTTAAAGGGATGGACCATGGCGTAGTCATCTCTGTCCCCCCAGCATGTAGTGGAATGCCAAGCACAGAGAAATCACCCGATGAATGTGGAATGAATAAATACTGCCAATGTCTTTAGTGGAAAAGATCCACTTAAAAATATCTTCCCTTTCATTATTCTTTTTAAGTTCCTTCCATCCTTAGCACAAGGTCCTAAATGTGAGTGCAAAGTTATAATTTTGCATCTCAGAGACAGAGCTGATGTTGTGATTTATCTTTTCCAGAGGCAGGACTGCCTTTTACATTTAGGACTGGACTGAGTGAGCCCACGTTTGAAAGTTTTGTTTGCACACTCATGAAATATAAAAGTGCCCACTTCTAAAAAAAATCAAATGCTCCTGAAATCCCAAGCTTTTTCATTTTAAATAACACTTAAGGTAGGTGTCTCCTGAGTAAAATAAATGCAAAATCAGTATGCATCAGAGGGAACATTTAAACATTTTAATTGAACTGCTAACCTAATCAACTCCATCATCTGATATATGCCTTCTCCATTCTCATTTCCTGCAGCAAAGAGCAAGAAGCCTGCCTTGTTCCAAGATGTGCATTATGCGAGGGTCGCTTAATCAGCACATACAGGTTTTTGTCTTCCAATTTACTTGCCCTCATTCTCTTGACTCCACTTTGCCTTTATTCTCCCCATCATTTCCAGAATCTTTGTTAGGCTCCTACTGAGAACACAAAACATAAAGGGGATATGTTTGGCCTTAAGTAAGAAAAGTTCTGTGATCTCAGAGGCATTTGCCATATGGACGCTTACAGAGGCAGACACTGGAATGCTTTCTTAGAAGACTCCGGAATGTTTCCAGAGATGCAGGCATGCAAATTAAAACTTCGGCAAGGGCTGGGCTGATTTACTGAACGCATTTGCCAGAGGCTTTACCAGAATATTTTGCAGTATGGATTGTAAACCTTTTTTTTTTTTTAAATAGCAAGAACAAGGAGGACATTATGAGCCTCATTGTTATATAGACAAGAAAGAGTGGGGGAAGGTAAATAAATAGGCTTCTAATGTATGTTAATTTATGTCCAGTGTGCCTCCTGTCATTTATTTTTATTATAGAATCTGGTTACCAAAAACAAGTGAAGAGGAAAAGGTTTTCAATAAAAGAAGAACACAGTTCCAATAAGGAGTAAAATAATGATATTTTTTTGGAGGCAGTAGCTTGGTAGAATGCTATAATTGGCACCATCAATATTGGAAAAGGCAGTCCTGCAGTCTGCTCACGTTGCTTGTTTTGAGGTTGGTATGTTTGCCCTGTTTTAAATATACTGTCAAATGGTAGCATGACAGCACAAGAGTGCCAGAAGTTATCGCCGGCATTTCCACTGGCAACGTCTGCAGAAAGGGGCCAAGAGCATAAGACCAGCAAAGGCCCTATAGAAGTTTGAGCAGGTGCTGCAGTTTAATGTAACTTAAATTTCCAGAGCTGCTGGTGTCAAGGAAGTTAATGAATTGTGGTTTTACAAGAAAATATGCATGTAAATTATCACCTGGGAGTTCCCAGAATAAAAATGGCCAGACAGTTGATCAGTGGGCAATTTTTCCCTGCTTTCCTCCATCCTACTTCCTAACTCTCCCCAAATGTTAATATTTTATACCTAAAGCTAACACCTAAATAATCCTTTTCAAACAGCTATTTGAAATTATACCACATCATTTCATTATTGCATAAACCTGAAAGGATTATGCATAAAATGACTCCCCAATAATATTTACTGACTAGCAATAATTTTGAGACTGCACAATTATGCATATTTAAAAGCTCATAGAAACAATTACCTTGCGAAAATCTAATGACTTAGAGAACCTGTGGGTAGATCGCATTTCTAAAGTCAGAAAGAGAATTTTTCCTAGAATTGAAATACATTTTTTGAAACAATGTTTTAATTACTTGATTGGACCCAATTCCTTTAATTAGACAATTAGGACAGTAGCAAAAAAGGACAGCAATGTTGTTAATGTGTCATAAAATGTTTAAGTAACATTCAAATTTTGCTGAAACACATCTTTTCCATATCCTGAGGGATACTAGAAAATGATTAGTTTGGCTTCTCTTTAAGAAAAACCAGGACTTTTTAAAGCTACAGCTTTATTCTATCTTATTTTCTGAGCTTAAAAACATGTAATTAGTAAATAAAACTTTGAGTAAAATTTATCAGAAACTATTTTTAAAAGAATTTGATAATTCAAAGGTAATAAGAAGTGGGCAATCTTTCCAAAATGTACGTACAATAAAATAAAAATAAGCTCATGCCTTGTCAATCTCCAACCAAACTGGCATAGCATTTGTATAAAAATACCACATGAGGGTGAGAAGTATAAATAAAACATCAAGGATCAATTCCTAACGCTGAAGTACCAGTTACTCGTAGTTTTTTAAATACTAGGAACATTCTTCCTGTGAACGTTTTTTACCAGAATACTCTAAATCATCCATTACTTTAAGCGGTAATGCATCCTTCCAGCACCTGTCAATTCATCTATTTCCGAAATCCCCAGTATGCTTTAATTCTTCTCTGCTTTTGGCTGATGAGCACTTACAGCTGTTGGTCATTAAGGTTACAGCTGGCCTGTAATGAGGTAGTCTTCGCAAAAAGAAAAATTATTTATGTTTCTTCTCGTGTTCCAGTGGACATTAGCTAAAGCAAGTCCAGAAGCAGATAGCCAGCCCTGTCCATGCAGCTGTTCAATGGTGTTACACACTGGCCTGGAAATCACTCTTTCTGTAGCTAATTTGAGTTTACAAACATCGAATAGGAAGTATCACATGTTGTCAACTAGATTCCCCAGGATTTACACATGTGGCAACACTACTTGTCCATATATATATATATACACACATATATACATATATATATATACATACATACATACATATATACAAACAAATACGAACATGTATTTGGATAAGAATTTTTCAAAATTTAGCTAAGCAAATATAAAGCTAAGTAGGTGGCAGTAAATTCTGGTTGCTAGGGTCGCCCAAGATTAATATCAGGGTGCTTTTATGCACAACTGTTTGTCAAGAGACAGTGGAATAGATTGTATCAGTGAAGTAACCCAAAATAGGCAAGTCAGAACAAAGAAGTCCTCCCTCCCTCAGGGAATCATTGGAAGGATTGGGTCAAGGTAAAAAAAAAAAAAAAAATTCCATCTCTATCAAAAATTGGCTCCTTAAATGACGTAATCATTTCTCTACATGAAAGTCAGAGAACTGACACAGTAGAATTCAGATAATTAATAATACCTTTAATCATGACTTGTCATGTCATAAAGTGATAGTGTTTCTTCATTTTATCCCCATCATCAGCCCAGTTACCCAACATTTGTTGAGAGCGGTAGGGAGGGCAAATTAAAACGAATGTACCCCTTAGCATTTGCCAGATAAGCCACAAATTGAATACCCTCTTAAAGGAAAAAAGGACTTCAAGTCTAAAAAGAGAGATCGGTGCTTTTTGATGAATATTTCCACTTCAAGTTATATTTATGTCACAAAATCTTTTATTTGCCACTGTATAAATTGTCAGCAATCTTTCCTTTGTATCTGATTCATCATTAAAGCCACAATGCTGCGATTTTTTAACTATTACATGGCCTTGGGTGGTAACAGTCGAAAAGTAAACTCAACAAAATGCAAACTATTGGTAAACTTTAAAACAGCTAACTCATCTCTGAAGAAGTAGGGAAAAAACTAGAAAGATCTAAGGACAAAACATACAGTTGAAATCCTAAAATATTTAAAAAACCAGGCTCTTTGGAAAAAAAAAAAAAGTGCTCTATAGAGTACAGCTGAGAACCTATCTTAGGCTGTGACATCAATATTCTTAGCAGAATTGGCCTCTCTTGCCTTTGGCCAGAAAGTCTAGACTTCTGGATGCAGCTAGCATTCGCCAATGCAGAAGTAACTGACTTAGGATATGGTAAAAAAGAGGGCCTTTTTTTTTTTTTTTTTTTAAAAGACGACTTTTTTACTCTTAATACTTATTACATATACTAAAATGTTCTGTAGAGTGGGCATGTTAACTCTTGACGTGCTGGACAAATTCCAGTTTGGAGGCTGTATTTTTTTTTTTTAAAAAAAAAGCAGTAGAAAAATCTGGAACTCCATTTCATGTAAGAAAGCATATGGCATGAAACTAAATATAGTTTAAACATATGAAGCATATTAAATTAATTATTATAATTTGAGTGATTTGAAAAATGTCTTCAGTTTTTATGACATATGCTTGTAATGATTCACATTACCTGTAGGCACTTCAAAAGCATTGGGATTCAGATTCCCTTCAGTAATTAGGGGGTCAAATGATACGTTGGGTACTTTGGAGAAAAGAGCCCTGTGAAAGTGGGCAACGTACCAAAATAATACCCTTCAAGACAGATGGGGATTCAAGCCCAAAATGATGTGCAATTGTCCTCTTTTTGAATAACATGCTTTAATATTACAAGGAAATGCAGGGGCTATATCTGAGTAGTCAATACAACACTTGTACCTGAAGTTAAACAAAATGTGTATCTTTGTCCATGGGTTGTTTCCGACTTTAGAGTCCTCATTTCTACTTCTAGGAGTATGACCTTTTAGACGTGTTTTTTATGCACTACTACATTTGAGCTTCGTCATCTGGACCAGGCATCCTAATTATTTGTTCATTCATTCATTCACCCACTCATTATTCATTCCACAAATATTTACTGAGCACTCCAGTGTAGGTACCAGACATTGCTTTAGGTGCTTAGGAGATATGGTCAAGAAGAGAGGTAAGGTCATTCTTTTGTGTGTTATATTCCCATGGGCAGACAGACAATAAAAAATAAGAAATTTAAATAACTCCAAACAAGGGAGGAAAAATCAGAAAAGGAAATTGACAAAGAATGACTAATAGGGAAGATGTAACACTAAACAGGTGACAATTTGTTGAGACTTAAAGAGTGAAAAGGCAGAAGTGCTAAATGTTTATTCTCTTGAAGCCTGTTGTTGTTTATGGGCCCTGAGCTGGGAATGAGCCATTCAAGAAAGAGAGAGAAGGCCTGGTGGCTGGAGTTAAGCCTTGTGGGGAGAGAATAGAAGAAATGGAGTTGAGAGTTTGGCAGAAATGAGATCATGTAGAGCTATGTAGGTAGGGAGTTTGCATATTACTCAATCTTAAATAACAGCAATAACCGTAGTCACACCAATAGCAAGAGGAATTGCATTGAGTGCTTATTATGTGCCTGGCACTGCTTTAAGCACTACATACACAACCTCATTTATTCCCTATCATTATGCCCATTTCAGAAATGAGGAACCAAAGTCCAGAAAAGTAACTTCCCCAAGTTCATCCAGCTGGTAAGAAGCAAAGTCATTTACTTATAAACACTGTACTTCTTATACTTCAAATAAATTGCAAGCACGCATATGATAATTCTTAATCCTTCAATTTGTTGTATGCCCTCAGATAAGCATTGCATGCCAACTCTGTACAAGCCACTATATCTGGGACAGCTAGAATCCTGTCTTAGTCTTTGATTGCCTGACCTCATGTCTCATAGGGACTCATCAGGTGGGAGGTTGAGTAGTAAAATAGAAAAAGCACCAGATTCAGGAATCAGTGCTCTGGTTTCATAGGTGGGAGGGAGTGGTGGTTAAGAGTACCAGTGGGTGACCTTGGACAAGTTATTTAATCACTCTTTTTGATCACATGCTGTTGCCATTAGTCAGAATCGATTTGACGGCAACTAACAACAACGACAACGGGTTTCATATTTAGCTGTTGCTAAAGTGAGGATGGAAACCCTGGTGGCGTAGTGGTTAAGTGCTATGGCTGCTAACCAAAGGGTCAGCAGTTCGAATCCGCCAGGCGCTCCTTGGAAACTCCATGGGGCAGTTCTACTCTGTCCTATAGGGTCGCTATGAGTTGGAATTGACTCGATGGCACTGGGTTTGTTTTTCCTTCAAATTTTTTTTGTAAAGTGTGGATATTAATAATATTGCTTGCCTTGTGCTGGAGTTTATTCACCCATTCAATAAATACTTTCTGAGAGTCTTCCATATGCCGGACATTGTTCTGTTCTATAAAAGGAAATAGAAAAATAATAAACCCCTGCCTTCATTTAGTTTACATTCTAATGGGATAGATAGAGTTCAGAAAACACTACTATATGTTCAAATGTTAAGTGCCACAGAGGAAAAAAAAACAACTAAAGCATTCAGCGTGACAAGAAAAATCAGAGTGTGAAAAGTGACTGCATCTTAGATGGGGAGCCCAGGTTAGGCTTCATGGATGAGGAGACCTGTGAGGGAAGACCTGTAAGAAGACATGGGAGCAAAGAGAAGGTCAGACACGGGGACTGCAAGGCTTGAGTGGGCCAATGTACTTCAGGAGGCCAGGGGAGTGAGAGGGGGAGCGTGTTTGGATATGGGGTCAGAGAGGAAAGAGGAATGATAATGTAGGGTCTAATAATTGGTGTGGACTCTGAGTGAAATGGACAGCAAAGGCAGGGCAGGGAGCAGATGAATGATATAATCTGACTTTGTGTTTTGACAGGAATACGTTGCCTGCTATTTTAAGAAAGGACTGTGGCAGGGAAAATATAAGCTATTCCAATATTCCAGGTGAGAGACTGTGGTGGCTTGGACTAGGATGGTCGCTGTTGAAGTGGTAAGACACAAGCAGATTTTGGATATATTTTGAAAATAGAAGAGATAAGATTTGCTGAGGAATTGGGTATGAAAGGGGAAAGAAAAAGAGGGCTTCAGGAAGACTGCAAAGTCTTTGGTCGTAGAGAGGAATACATCAGCTCTTGCTCGAGAAGCAGTGAAAGCAATTCTTGGTACTGAGTGAGCGCTAAAAAACTGGTAATGTGATTGATTATAAATTTCAGCATGTTCATCTCAATTTTTTAACCCATAAGTTGGCTATGGGTTCCAATTATCATAGATTCGTGGTCAGAAGCATGCATGTAAATTGCAAAGTAGGTTATACAATTACTAAATAGATGTTCAATAAAGACTGGAGGGAAGGAATTCAATCTTGGCCCCCATGAAGAGATCAGAAAACCAAAACAAAGAAACAGACAAACCCATTGTTACTGAGTCATTCTGACTCATAGAGACCCTATTGGACAGAGTAGAACTGCTCCATAGCGTTTCCAAAGAGTGGCTGGTGGATTCAAACTGCTGACCTTTTGGTTAGCAGCTGAGCCCTTAACCGCTTGGAAACTACTAGCTACATTTGGTGCTTAAACAGCCTTTATAGAAGTAACTAAAATCCTAAAATGAGGAGAACTAGAAGCATTAGGAAGGAAGGGCACATTAGCAGGCTTATTCAGGAGAAAGGTGAAGGCCTTGGGGAAGTTTCTGAGTCAAAGGCAAAGCTTTCTTAGAACAAACCTGGGAACTGTGAAAGCTAATGGACAAAGCTCTCAGGGTTTATTTTTGGGTTAGAATAAACTAACATTAAACTGGAGATTATTAATAATAAAGCCATTATAAATAATATAATATAAAATAAATTCTAATAATAAAGTCATTAGTCTAGAGAAGTAAGATTAAATATAAAAGCGACTTGTGGGTAGAGAAAAGTAAATTTTAAATTATCTTTTGATTTAGAAACTATTTTGAACAAAAACTGCTCTTTGAATGATATCGTAATAATAAAAAAGGGAATGCTATTCTCTGCCTTTTTTACTACTATTAAATGAGACCATAATTTTTTTGTCACAAATACTAGAGGGACTAAAAGAACCATGTTTATAAATACTAAATAATTTTGTTCTATTTCTATTGTTATGAGTACTGGTACATTACTCTGTAACGCGTATGCTGACACGAAGTACTTTTTTTTAATATGTACAGAAGTGCTTCAATCTAACTACTAGTTTTAGCATTTCACAAACATATTAGAAAATCACTAATTTTTGAAAACACTGAAGAGCAGAAATTACTAAGGAAGAAGGTAATTGGCAGTGATTAAAATGATGGCCATCAAAGGGAAAAAATCATTTTAAAGGGGTTCTTTAAAAATTTGCTTTAACTTGCCAGCTTTATAGTGAAGCTATTGATAGGCACATACTGTTATAAAAAAAAAAAAAACTATACCTCCACCTGCTAACAAATGGCACTCACAGTTCTGAAAGCCGCCTGACATTTTTAGAACCAGGTGCTTCTGTGGCTTTCTTCTGAAAGGTATTCCCCCCTCGGAACATGCGTTTGAATTACTGATTATTTTTTCTGCCTTATTTCTGTGTGGTGATCAAGTGCTTGATTGAGCTTTATTTAAATAGGACATATGCATTGTTTCAAACTAGTTTTGCATAAAATGTGAATATGAATTCACCAACTAGGCGATGTGTTTGAATCTCAAATGCATTAGCAGCTATTACCCTCTGTCTTTCATTTAGCTGTCTTACAGTAATGTTAAAAAGAACACTGCGTGTGCCTGAATTACTAAAGAATTTTTTCAACTATGATTTCCATATTATTCACTTAAAAGTAGCATTGTAAAAATGCCTTTCATGTTTACCGTTTCAACTTTAAAGTTTTTCTTTTTAATCAGAGTAAATCAATTTGGTGAAATACGATTTTCTTCAATTGCGTTACCTTAAGGCAATGCTGTCTCCTAGATTTGTAACATCCTCTGTTACAGTGCTACGGAATTATGAAATGTCAGGGCTTCAGTGTATGTTTCTAAAATCTACACATTAGAGATGCTACGTAACTTACATATTAAAAATATTTTAGCACTTAAATGCATTTCTGTTATATGTCTAAAGTTTCAAATAAAATAGCAATGATTATTTACTGAATTAAAAGCCACAGGAAAGTTTGACATTTTGAGGCTACGGTTTTGAATTATCTGGATAATATTTTAAAAGTATAATAGAACATGTCGATTCCTTTTTTAAGAATCATCAAAATATTTCTATTAATTTCTCCCTTAAATATTTTTTTTAAATACAAAAAAAATTTTTTTTTAAATACAAAAAAGTTACTACTGGTCCAAGATTAATGATGGAAAGTTTTAGACTGAAAAGGAAAATTATTCACAAGGTTTCAAGCAATTAAAAGGTTATAAATGAAAATCTTCAGGTTAACTGTGTGACTTTCCAGCTTTCACATACAAGAAAATGTTTTTACTTATTGATTTTAAACTCTAATGTGAATTTTCAAGATAGATTAAATGAAGCTATTTTATTTTCTCCAGAACTAGCTTAATTTGACTATTCTTTATTATTCATCTTCTTTTTAAGAAACCATTTTATGATTGGAAACTATTATACCTGACATCCAAAATCCCAGACCATTCTCCTATAAAAATTCAGAGCTATTATTTTTTCCCAATGAAGAGCTTAAACTAACTCTTCAACTTTTTCAATTACTTGGGGTTTTTCTTCGTTATGAAAAAGAAAATCACATTTTAGGTCATAGGCTTAGAGACACTATTATTATTGCAATATATAGCAAACAAAGCTGACTTTGAAAAATGAATATTTCTAGTACGGTGGAGTCAGATTTCAGCATAGCAATCCTGAGGTCTTGATGACATGCTTACATTATTTATCTAGAAGTCCTGAAGTCATCACCTAAGAAAAATCCTCAATGCATTCTAAACTACACATATTGCCATTAAGGGAGGATGGTAATGTAGATAATAGTTTCCATAAATTTAATTAAACAACAAGGAGAAAAAAAGCTATTTACTCAGCATTTTTTCCACTGATAGAACTTTTGGCAATGGTATATTTGGCCCTTACAAAAGTCTAACTAAAGCTGTTTTCTGGAAGTAAAGTTTTAATTATTTCATTGACTAGAGGAGAATTAAAACTGGGTCAGGAATTGAGTCTAACATGCATTCTGTTTCGCCTTATTCTGATAGTCAAAAGTCACACCCAATAACTTAGTTCTTTCATGTCAGAAAACTAGAAAACAAGCTCACTGGCTGAAAGAGAAGTTCATCTAGGATCAAAATCATAAACTGTACCTTCTACTCTGCCTCAGTGTCTTAGTCCCGGGCATTGGCCAAGTTACTTAAACCTCAAACGGTTCGTCTATAAAATCGGGATTACAATAATCCCTGACCCTGTGATGACGCACAGAAAATGAAGCTTTGCTCTCAGTGCTGTCTGAAATTCTTTAGTGAGCAGTAAGGTGTTATTCAGAAGTGTTGTAGAGATGATCATCTGCAAGAAAATAGCATTTGAGAAAAAAAAAAAAAATCAAACAGGTCTGTGATCAAATGAAGCGACTCTGTTGGAGATTACGTAGATGACTTGAACAGCCATCATACCTTACCATCCTTCTAGTCACCTTGAGTGTTACTAAAAAGAAAGTTTTCGAAGAAACACGTGACTGACAAGGAGAATTGATGGAAAATATTTTGTGTTCTCGTTAGAACAATTGTTATCGCCGCATTACATGGGAAGAATTGAAGGGAAGCAGGAAACGATCAGGGGTGCTGTGGAGTAAGTTTTAATTAAGCAAACTCTTCCTCACAGAGTTTCTAAAAATGGGAATACATGCAAGCAGAGCAAACCCGCTTGCAGCACAGCTCATTATCAAATCATTGCCTCTGAAAGGTAACAAGGACACTTAGCAAAGGTAGTCCTCCTGTGGGCCGAGTTACAGAAACACTGCACTCTACCAGTAAACAACAGCAGCAACAACTACAACTAGGAGAGCGATAAAATGAGCAGTTTCAGTTTGACGTCCGTTTTAAAAAAGACAATCGTAATATACTTTGCTTCTCCCATCTCCTTCCAAATTTCAAAGCAGTCAAGGCATTTTTTTTTAATATAATTTTTATGGCTTCTTATAATTTTTTTTTTTTTATAAGGAGATACAAATTTTCTTCTGGTTTTTGAAGCTTTCAATACCTTGTCTTAATGCAAACCTTTCTGAAGTGCTTAAAAAACAAATGCGAATAGTTCAGCCTTAAGAGGCACTCTACTCTGACAATTTACCAGGAAAGAATGTTCAGGAGTAATAAATATATATTTTTTCTTAATATCTTAATATGCCTATTTTTTTTCTCCCTTTGGCATAAGGAGTGCCAAATGCATTGTGCATGGGGATCATTTTCATTCACAAACACAAAATTTTCTTTCAAGGAGAAAGTGTGTGTTTGCTTAATCTCTGATAGTAAAAGGCATCTGTGCCTCCTGTTCATCTAGCAAGAGTGCGAAATTGTGTCTCTCTCTATCTCTCTCTCTCACACACACACTTCTTTCTCTTTTTTTCATATGTTTAAATCCCATAAGAATAATCATCCGGCACGTCTGAAATTTAACGACAAACAGACATTTTATTAAGCAAAAATAAAACTTTCAATCCACCTTTTATACCATTAAACTCAGAAGATGCCAACTGATGGGAGTAAGGGAGGAGAGATCGCCCAGAGCACAGACGTTAGTCAATAAAGAAACAGACTGCTTTGATGTGTGTTGGCTATCACAAGCCAAGTTACTATTAATTATAGGTTGCCTTACCTTTCGACACGTAATTTACCTTTATTAAATGTAAAATATATTTCATATTATGATTATACCAGAGCCAGGCTGGCTGATTTTTTTTTTCTGTATTATGAGATGACAATAGCTGCTATTACAAAACCAAAAATGTTTTTGAATGCAGATGTTACCCAAAGTATAAAAATCTAAGAAACACTTTTGGAAGTAATCCCCAAGAGGTAAAAATGAAATATTTTTAAAGTACTCTATTGAACCCCACCTGACTCCTTTTGTTCACCTGAATTAGACTGAGGTCAGTAGAGTTTTTGTTTTCTGTTTTACATAAAGCCAAATACCTGAATCTAACCTTGATTACACTCGATAATGCAAAGTTTAACTCCAAATAGTTTGTTTGGTTTATTAGCCAAAAAGGACTAAAAAACTGGTGAGTTAACCCAGCCCTTATTTAAAGTACTATAATATTTAAAATTGGAGCAGAAATATCAGTTTGCAAATAAATGTAATTTCTTTTCTTCTTCAAGATTCCTGGTGAGTACATATAACATGTGTAGCTGAAAACAATCTTATTTTTTTCTTTCCGGTAACCCAGCTTTTCCAACAGTATCAGTAAAAGTACAGGACATAGAAATAGCAACAACATTTCAAGCAAATATCATTTTAATATTAAAAACTAAATCTGTGAACTAAATAAATCTTTGGTTTCGGTTCACTTCGATCAGAGGATAGAGGCTCAAAAACGATTTAACTTCCAATTGAACATTCTACTTTTAAACTGGAGAATGCAAGAGAAAAGGATTTTGGATCTGGCACATTTAAAACGACATATAATTAAGTTAATATTAAAATAGAAAGTCCAATATTTTGTTTATTTTCATCATTATTAAGTTTGTGACCACTTAATTCATCGAGTATAATGTGTACAAGGAAAAAGTTAGCCATCCATCTGTGAGAATTATGCCTGCCATAAAAATAGGCACAGTAAAATTACCACTGGAAAAGCACACTTCTTTCCCACTTCCCACCCACTTATTTTTATAACATAAATGTTATAGTAGAGAATACAATCACTTTAAAGGACACAAATCCTTCTATTAAAAAAAGTTAATTTGATAGGTGCCAGTGCTCATTTATCATGGATATAATTCAAGTACATTAACTGCAATTAACTAATATAATCAAGGGTTTGTACTTCGATTTCAAGAAGGTTGGGATGTTTGTGTGACTCAAAGATGGGAGAAACTGAGTTTCCAAAAGTGGCTGGGTTATAGGTTCCCCTCAAGCAGTCATCCGTAGAATCAGTGTCATTCATGGCAGTAACAGAAAAAGTACAGATCCCAGGACAAATGCTGCCACATAGCTTCATAGACTAGGATGTGACTGCCCTGATCTCCTGTATAGGAGCCCAGAGGAAGGATTCAGGGAAGCAGGCTTAGACTTGCCGTAGCAATAAACTACACTTTATATAGAAAACACTGCCCTTCTTTTGTTCATACCACAGCAAGGCATGGTCCCTGCCAGGGACCTAATCTACAACAACTTTGTGACCTCCTACTTCTATAACTTAATTATTTAGGATCAAAAAGACAACTAGATACATTAGCATGACCCTAGAAGCCAAACCTGTTACTCCCTTCAAATATTCAATTGACCTTCCAAAGTAAATATTTCTCCCTGACCCTTTTACCACTCATTTTCTCTTAAATTGGTTGTTATTGCTTTGAAGAGTCTCCTGATATTTTGCAAGCAGCATTAAAGTACACAGCCCCTGACTATAATTTTAGCCTATCGACTGGTGCACTGATAGGAATTGAAGCACACAAGAGGTCCAACAGCCAATAGCATTTTGTTAATCACAACAACATTTGTGCTCACGTTAGAGATCTTTGCAGCAGGCTCATAAATCTGCAGCTTCCGCATCAGCAGAGAGCTTGCTTGGTTTTATGCTGACAGTATCTGCTTTGAAAGAATAAGGCAAGAGTGAGTAGCACTCTCAGCACAATAAGGATTAATTTCAAGCATGCAAATATAGGTCACAACTATTTTCATAGCCTAAGTACCACTGCTACATCACTTATACCCAGATAATTCTGGAAAAACTACCAGCAACAAGGAATGTGTAAGTGGACAGCAAACATGTTTTGTCTTTGGGCTCCATTTACAATCTGTTGAGCTTAACATCACTCAACTACATTGCGTGCCTTAAAAAAATAATGTAAATGAACTACGAGTTGAATAGTGGCTTTGCCTGTTTTTTTGAAGTTTAGGTGGTAGGGCACAGAAAAGGAAGAACGAATACTTCAAGTCAGCTATATTACTTTAGTATATGCAGAGTGCGGGGTGGGGAGGGAATAATTAGGTTTACAACATTAATAGCCCATTCTAAAAGAATGCCTTTTGAAGCAAACACAAACACACCCCATATGAATCCATTCCCATTTCAATGAATTGAATTGGTGGTAAGGAGAGAGTAATGCGTCCATTCCATTTGTAAACAGACATTTTCCTACATGTGAGTACATAATCCCTGCTGACATTAATGAGAGGATAACCCCTTTTGTTTGTTCTTACTCACGTTACTCCAGAGTCCATTTTACAACTCTAACTTAAAACTGGTTGCAGACGCACCCTGTGGATTGATAATGGAAAAATGAGATTAACCAAGTGAGCAAGCACCCCTACTTCTTCCTGTGATGTAGAAAGCTAAGCAATGCATTCGAGAAGGATCTTGATTTTACCTTTTCTTTACATTCTTTCTCCCCACCCCCACCCCCATTACTCGCTCTATTTAAGAACCTCTTCTTGCTTGTAAAATTCCCTTTCTTGGTTCATGTAAGAGACTAATAAAATCATTACAGTTTTCTTTTGCCAAAAGGTACTTTAGAGACTAATCTTAATTTAGATCCAGACACTGCTAAGTCAATACATCAGTGTTGGGAAAATGAATTCAAAGCAAGGTCATTTTTCTTACTAATTTTTTTAAAGGTGTTGCAGATTGAAAATGCCTTAGGAATCATTCCTTAAAACTATGGCGACATTACAAAGTCGTAATTCTCCAGTTTTGACGCTTGGGGTTTTCAGGGACTTATTTTAAGAATCTACATTAGGAATTAATTTTTTTTTTACTTACTGGTCCATACTAAGGCTGAAATTCACTTACTGAAGCGGAACAAAGTTTTCAAAATAACTATGCTTATGAAGACTCTCACCCCACAATATGTAGAGATAGCCCCAAAATAATGACGTGCTTTTAAAAAACATCCCTGAGAAAATTTGCATATAGTCAACGTTGTCTACTCACAATAAGCAGTGTAAAATGAGACCATCAAGAAGGTGTACAATTTCATGCTTTATTTATATATATTCCTCCTAAAAATGTGATACATTTGTTTATATATTTTGATCCTAAGGCAAAAACTGGTAGAATCTGAAATTTGGGACCACACCCTTGGTTCATAGAAGGAAAAGAAAATGAAACCCTCTTTGAATCACCAAAACCCTGTAATTCTGTGAAAACAAAAATAGTGGAATTTAATAAAATGAAAACTCTTTTTTCTTTTTTTACTAAAAAAAAGAAAAGAAAAAGCCATAATAGCTATAAGGTCCAGATGCTAGCAAAAATTAGAAAAATAGAAATAAAGTTCTTCTTAAGGACGAGACAAAGTTACAAAGAAGGGTAAGATTAAAATCAAGACATTGGTTTGTTTTGTTACTGACTCCAGTGAGAGAGCTAGGCCACAAAAAAGTTTGCTCTCTCTCCTTTCCAAATATACTGAAATTGAGCAGTTCTTTTTTTTTTTTTTCTATGTAAGTACCCACAGAAGAATCACTGGGATTACTCTGATGCATTTGTGATCCAGCATGTGTGAGAAGCCTGTAGAATCTTCCAACGCAGCATTGTGCAGATTCTTCGTTCATGAGCAAGCTATTTTATAGTAGACCAGGACACCCGTTTTGGATGCACTTGTCATCACTCTGGCTACATAATATGAAAAAGGTTGCCAAGAGTTCTTCACTGCTTTTCAGATTCACTTGTCATGAACAAAATATGTGATTAAGTGCTATTTTCTCCAAAAGGAGTTCTATTTGATTCCCTACTTGGGAATAGTAAAGAAGAGGAAAACAGAGTCGCAGCTCTTAGTTACACCTTGCTCTTTTAATCCTCAGTGTCTGGAATTATATAAGCGTGATGAATACATAGATACGTTGGATATTTTCACATTCTTAAAGGCATTCTTTCGATTTTATAAGCGGTATTAGTGTTTTTTTCTATGGAATGCAATAATGCAAACTCACTTTCATGGATACAATATTATCATGATGAATTAGCAGATAGCTTTTAGTTTTTATGTTTTAAACATACTGTGGCAGATTGTAATTTCCTAAAATGGCTCCAATAATATCTCCCATGCCACATTCTCTACTTCTAATGTGATTTTCACATGTCTCCCATCAAGAAGTGGCATTAACGTCTTCTCCTCTTGAAACTCAGTGGCCTCTTCTGACCATTTTGACCAATAGATTATGGCAGAAGAAATCCTATGTGAGTTCTGAGGCTAATTACCACGCAAACCTTCAGCTTCAATGCAAGCAATCCAACTATCCTGCGGCCTCCATGATGTGAGGAAGCTCAAGCTAGAGCATGCAAAAGGTCAACATGGAAATGTGGTGAAGTTACATGAAGAGAGGAGGACATCAGGAAAATCCCTAAACAGACTAACCTCCAGCTGGTCCAGCTCCAGCCAATGCCTGACTGCAAATACGGGAGAAACTCTGAGCAAGAACTGCGCAGCTGACAGCCCCTCCCGAAACCCTGAGACACAGAAACATGAGACGCAATGAAATGGTTGTCCTTTGAAGCCACTAAGTTCTTGTGTGATTTGTTACATAGAATTAGCTAACTGGAACAATGGCATATACTTTTTGAATTAGATCCTACAGTGTTAGAACACTTTCAGGATTGTACACAGTCACTGGGAAGAATTGTAATATACTCTTGAGCAAAAATACCTTTTTGCTTAGTATGTTAGTCCTTATTTAAAAAGGGATATTGCCATTGGGTAGACCCTGCCATAAGTAATTCCACAATCGATGAACAAATATTTACCACACACCTGACGCATCTTTCTGCCTCTTGCCCTCCGTATGACAGGGACTCACTCAAAGTTGTGCTCCTTGAATTTGTCTTTAAATAATTGTTAAGTTGACTTAATCTTTTCAACAAAATAACTTTATTTTTAACTGTTGTGTACCATGGAGTAAATTCTGACTCATCATAACCCTATAAAGCAAAGTAGAACTGCCTTATAGAGTTTCCTATGAGAAAATAGGAAATTTTTGTGGAAACATATTACCAGTCTTTTCTCCTGTGTCTCTGCTGGTGGGTTCCAATTGCCTACCTCTCAGTTAGCAGCCAAGCACTTAACCATTGTGCCACCAGGAGTTCTTATTTTTAACTAGGCAAAGTAAAAGACTTTTCTAAAAGATATTTCAGAATGCGTTATGTCATGGAAGCAGAGTAAGCCAACTATAAATTAATTTTTTCATGACATCTTAAGGTCATATTGTGAAAGTTAGGGGAGCAGCTTCCATACTGAATACACTCAAACTGGTGGTTCTAATGCTGATGTTGTCTTGCGTCACCGACCACTTTTCAACCTGTGACCCTAGTCTGGTTCCCACTCATATTCTGGTTTCTTCTATGTTGAAGGCAGAAAAAAGCAGATATCCAACCTCCTTAAGCAGGAGCCGATTTAACTGGCTATGGGGCAATTTCCTAAGATGTTTTGTTCTTGGTTTAGGTTTTCTAGGTTGTTTGGAACTGTTGAAAAACTACCTAATAAATGGAGATTTATTGTCCTAAGAATCACAGCTTTATAAGTTTGGACAAAATGTTCATTTTCATCTACTTAAATCAAAATACTATTGAAATTCTTCTACAGATTCCTTCAACAAATGATTGTCAAGTGTCTGACTGAACACCATAAATATGTGAAGATGGTTAAGCATTCTGTGTCTTGAATTTAATAGGCTTAGTGCTAGTTCTCATAACCCAAAGAACGTGTTAATTCTCCCTATTATGATCAAAATCTTCCAAATTTGCTCATCTCTACTCTCTCCCCACCCCCAGCTAATGCCTCCAACTCTCTCTGGCTCCCACATAATCTCTCCAGTGCCCAGGACCAGTTTGACTGGACCCATGGAGATTCTGACTTTCCCAGGCTGCTCAGAAGGGCCCGGTAATACAATTCAGAATTTCCAGGAATTAACACCCTATGAGGAATTTGACCAATTAGGAGATAGAAACAGCCCCCTGCCTCTCTTGGCCTCAAGACATCCTTCATAACTAGCAACCAGCCATGCTTCTTGTGGTGCTGTATCGCAAATAACCAAAGCGCCTGGGTCTGGGAAACAAATATTGGAAACAGGAGATAATTAGCCCCTGTTACTATCTCTGTGAAAACCCTGGTGGCGCAGTGATTAAGAGCTACTTCTGCTAACCAAAAGGCCGACAGTTCGAATTCACCAGGCACTCCTTGGAAACCCTATGGGGCAGTTCTACTCTGGCCTATAGGGTCACTATGAGTCGAAATCAACTTGACGGCAACAGGTTTGTTTTTTTTTTTTTTTTTTTTAACGTCTCTATCAGAGACCCACTTATGGAATTGCCACATTACACCCCTGTGATTACAAGTCTAGGTCCCAGGGAGGATACTATCCACAAGGGGGCACAGAAAAGGTTCTACTGACTAGGCTGTAAATACCCTTCTGGCCACTTTTTATACTTCATGCCACTGAGCCAGTAGACAAAGAAGGGAGACTCTGTGTTGACTTGGCTAATCAATTCTGATTAGTACCAAGTAATAGGTTTTGCTAGTATGCAATAGGGGCAGAGAAGGTTACGACTAGGATCCAAAATATCCTCTAGGGGTGCTTGTGGTGTTTCTACGCCCAGTGATAACTTAGTGGGTTATTGAAGACTCCTGAGAATTGAATGTCTGCAACTCCACCAGAAACAATTCAAACCAGCCAAAATATTGGTTGAACGTGAGGGAAATCTAGAAAGGATAGTGAGAGAAAGTGATGACAAATTTTGGTTGTAGGCCCAGGCCCAGCTACAGCATTAGGAGAAGGGAGAGCTATGGATTTGTTTGAAAATCTACCTTAAGTCTTTTCAAGAGATTGCCATTTGTTACCACCATCTGGATTGTTTTGATACTTCTCATCTCTGGAAGAACTAAGAGCATCTAGTTTTTTATTTATTTATTTTTTTTTATTAACTTTTATTGAGCTTCAAGTGAACGTTTACAAATCAAGTCAGTCTGTCACATATAAGTTTATATACATCTTACTCCGTACTCCCACTTGCTCTCCCCCTAATGAGTCAGCCCTTCCAGTCTCTCCTTTCGTGACAATTTTGCCAGCTTCCAACTCTCTCTATCCTCCCACCCCCCCTCCAGACAGGAGATGCCAACACAGTCTCAAGTGTCCACCTGATACAAGTAGCTCACTCTTCATCAGCATCTCTCTCCTACCCACTGTCCAGTCCCTTTCATGTCTGCTGAGTTGTCTTCGGGGATGATTCCTGTCCTGTGCCAACAGAAGGTTTGGGGACCATGACCACCGGGATTCCTCTAGTCACAGTCAGACCATTAAGTATGGTGTTTTTATGAGAATTTGGGGTCTGCATCCCACTGATCTCCTGCTCCCTCAGGGGTTCTCTATTGTGCTGCCTGTCAGGGCAGTCATCGATTGTGGCCGGGCACCAACTAGTTCTTCTAGTCTCAGGATGATGTAAGTCTCTGGTTCATGTGGCCCTTTCTGTCTCTTGGGCTCTTAGTTGTCGTGTGGCCTTGGTGTTCTTCATTCTTCTTGATCCAGGTGGGACCAATTGATGCATCTTAGATGGCCGCTTGTTAGCATTTAAGACCCCAGACGCCACATTTCAAAGTGGGATGCAGAATGTTTTCATAACAGAATTATTTTGCCAATTGACTTAGAAGTCCCCTTAGAGCATGGTTCCCAAACCCCCGCCCTTGCTCTGCTGACCTTTGAAGCATTCGTTTTATCCCAGAAACTTCTTTGCTTTTGGTCCAGTCCAATTGGGCTGACCTTCCATGTATTGAGTGTTGTCCTTCCCTTCACCTAAAGCAGTTCTTATCTACTAATTAATCAGTAAAAAACCCTCTCCCTCTCTCCCTCCCTCCCCCACTCGTAACCACAAAAGGATGTGTTCCTCTCAGTTTATACTATTTCTGAGATCTTATAATAGTGGTCTTATACAATATTTGTCCTTTTGAGCATCTAGTTTTTATATGGAACATAAATTTTTATATGGAACATGGATATCATAAACCATGCAAATGTATCTGAGTGATTCAAATGGTGGATTATATTGAATTCAGTTTATGCATCTTCCCAGTTTCACTTATTTCATTCCTTATTGCCTGAATCTTGGACATTTGCTCAATTGAGAGTCCCAGTCACTGTCACCTCTGTCTCATCTCCTTAGATTTTGAGGTCTCTTAAATTCTCCCAGAGGTGGGGTCTTAAATGCTAGTAAGGGGCTATCTAAGATGCATCAATTAGTCTCAGCCTACCTGGAGCAAAGGAGAATGAAGAACGTTAAAGACACAAGGTAATTATGAGCCCAAGAGACAGAAAGGGCCACATAAATCAGAGATTACATCAGTCTGAGACCAGAAGAACTAGGTGGTGCCTGGCCACAACAAATGATTGCCCTGACAGGGAACACAACACAGAATCTCTGAGGGAGTAGGAGAGCAGTGGGATGCAGACCCCAAATTCTCGTAAAAAAGACCAGACTTAATGATCTGATTGAGACTAGAAGGACCCTTCACGTCATGGCCCCCAGACCTTCTGTTAGCCCAAAACTGGAACCATTTCCAAAGCCAACTCTTCAGACAGGGAAGGGACTGGACTATAAGATAGAAAATGATACTGGTGAGGAGTGAACTTCTTGGCTCAAGTAGACACAGGAGACTATAGGCAGCTCCTCTCTAGAAGGGAGATGAGAAGGCAGAGAGAGAGAAGCTGGCTGAATGGACATGGGGAATACAGGGTGGAGAGAAGGATTGTGTTGTCTCATTAGGCGGAGAGCAACTAGGAGTACATAGCAAGGTGTATACAAATTTTTGTAAGGGAGACTGGCTTGATTTGTAAACTTTCACTTAAAGCACAAAAAAAAAAAAAAAAAAAATTCTCCCAGAGGTATGGTCTGGGTTTTAACAAGGCCTTCATTGAATTTGCTGCAAAGGAGTTCCAGCAGTTCCAGGACCCAAGGCCAAAACAACCATATCTATGGGGTCTCTGGCTTTCCCAGTGACTGCCCAGATTAGTGTATACAGGTAATCCCTAATTTACAATTTATTTGAGTTACAATGAACCTCATTTACAACGTCATTTTTTTTTTTTTGTACATCTTATCATTAGTGATATGCACTACCAACAATGTGGCAGCACACAATTTGCTGCTGTTATCATTCTCAGATGTTCACTTGTAGATGTTTACTTTTATGATTTACTGCTTAAAGCACTGCCATGTAGATTTTGTTTTCTAAACTAAATCGGGGCGTCAGTTGCTTAAAAACAGAGACTCAAATGCTGATCGCTTTGCTAAAGTCAATAGGCAGATTCAGGAAGCAGTGAGATGTTACTGCAAAATACATGAAGAAAAAAAGAAAAGGACCATTCAGACAACTCTCACTGATTTTCTGACTAGAAATGCCATCTTCATTCCCAGTGATAATCTAAGTGATACAGAACCTCCCATAAGTGGAGTTATTGCCTCTACTGACAAGATGCCAACTCTTTTTCATCGTCAGAGTAAATTTTTATGTTTTTTTATGTATGTGTGTATTAAAATGTATCTGTAGTTTATATGTCATGTTTCCAGGCCCCAAAGACAAATAAAGTTCGGATTTATAAAGATACTGATAATAAAAATGCAATAATAAGGAAAACTAAAAAAAAAGAGAGAGATATTTGATCACATCAGGATCAACTTAGGACTGAGTCATTGGAACAGAACCCTGTTGTAAGTTGGGGACTACCTGTACAACTTAGAGATGAAGGACAATTAATGGTTTTATGGAACAAATTTTAACCTATTACAGACAAGAGATGGGAAGGAACCCACGGAGAAATTCATCCGTTCTCTCTGTGTATCTCTCTAGAGACATCCTTCATGACTAAACAAATGGCTGTTTTTCTTATGATTCTCTGGACAATCCTGTATATACCATCTCGTGTTTGTTTTCCCTCTTTCTCAACCTCACTTCTTGCTTTCTGTTACTCTTGTTGAGCTGGAATTTTATCACTCAATAAAACATATTTTCTAGCGACTCAGGCTGAGTTAATCACTCTTCTCTCAATGAATTCTTGTCTGTCAGTGTCCTTGGTATGAGAGGCAAAGTGTAGATTTGCAGTATCACCTCCCTCATTCTAGAGAATGTACTTCTAGTCATAAATTCTCAAATCATAATAATCTTGTTATCTATTATGCAGCTTTGGCAAAATAAAACCCTTTGTTAATTTTCATATCTCCTAGTATATTCCTGTTCTTTCTCATAATTTGCAGATTTAGCATAGTTGACTTTCATCATACTAAATTTAGTTCACCATTACGGTCTGTAGAATCTCTTTAGAATGCTGGCATTCAAAAGTTTAGGTTTCTGGCCCAAAATGATCCCAACTGAACATGCAAACAATATACAAAGATTCAAGCCAATATTATTAGCCAAATCATTAATAAAGAACAGAACTAATACAGACTCCTGTGGTATGCCACTATTGATCACCTTACAGATTAACTTTGACTGTTATTAAACAACACAGGTTGAACCCAGTTGTCGTTGGTAGGTGCCGTCAAGTCAGTTTCAACTCATAGCGACCCTATGCACAACAGAATGAAACGTTGCCCAGTCTTGCAACATCCTCACAATTGTTGCTCTGCTTGAGCCCATTGTTGCAGCCACTGTGTCAATCCATCTCGTTGAGGGTCTTCCTCTTTTTCATTGACCCTCTACATTACCAAGCATGATGTCCTTATCCAAGGACTGACCCCTCCTCATAACATGTCCAAAGTATGTGAGATGTAGCCTCGCCATCCTTGCTTCTAAGGAACATTCTGGTTGTACTGTTTCCAAGACAGATTAGTTTGTTCTTTTGGCAGGCTAGTATTCTTCTCCAACACCACAATTCAAAGGCGTCAATTCATCTTCAGTCTTCCTTATTCACTGTCTAGCTTTTGCATGCATATGAGGAAATTAAAAACACCATGGCTTGAGTCAGGTGCACCGTAATCCTCAAGGTGACATCCTTACTTTTCAACATTTTAAAGAGATCTTTTGCAGCCAATTTGCCCAATGCAGTGCATCTTTTGATTTCTTGACTGCTGCTTCTATGGGTGTTGATTGTGGATCCAAGTAAAATGAAATCCTTAACAAGCTCAGTCCCTCTCTGGTTATTGTGATGTTGCTTATTGGGTCAGTTGTGAGAATTTTTGTTTTCTCTATGTCGAGATGTCATCTGTAGTGAAGGCTGTAGTCTTTGGTCTTCATCAATAAGTGCTTCAAGTCCTCTTCACTTCCAGCCAGCAAAGTTGTGTCATCTGCATAACACAGGTTGCTAATGTGTCTTCTTCCAACCTTGATGCCCCATTCTTCTTCATATAGTCCAGCTTCTCACATTCTTTGCTTAGCATACAGATTGAATAGGTACGCTGAAAGGATAGAACCTTGATGCATACCTTTCCTAACTTTAAACCACACAGCATCCCCTTGTTCTGTTTGAATGACTACCTCTTGATCCATGTACAGATCCCTCATGAGCACAATTTAGCGTTCTAGAATTCCCATTCTCCACAATGTTATCCATAGTTTGTTATGATCCACACAGTTGAATGCCTTAGCATAATCAAATCAACAAAACACAGGAAAACATCTGTCTGATATTCTCTGCTTTCAGTCAGGATTTGTCTGACATCAGCAATGATATCCCCGGTTCCACGTCCTCTTCTAAATCTGGCTTGAATTTCTGGCAGTTCCCTGTTGATATACTACTGCGGCCACTTTTGAATGATCTTCAGCAAAATTTTGCTTACATGTGATATTAATGATATTGTTCAATAATTTCTGTATTTGGTTGGATCACCTTTCTTGGGAATAGGCATAAATACGGGTCTCTTCTGGTAGGCTGGCCATTTAGCTATCTTCCAAATTTCTTGGCTTAGATTAGCGAGCACCTCCAGCACTGCATCCATTTGTTGAAGCATCTCATTTTGTATTCCATCAATTCCTGGAGCCTTGTTTTTCACCAATGCCTTCAGTGCAGCTTGGACTTCTTCCTTCAGTACCATCAGTTCCTGATCATGTTACTTCCTGAAATGGTTGAATGTCGACCAATTCTTTTTGGTGTAGTGACTCATTGTATTCCTTCCATCTTCTTTTGATGCTTCCTGCATCATTGAATATTTGAATGCAGTAGTTCAATCATTTATGACTCTGCCCAGGTGAACAATTAGCTATGTTGTCTTCAAAATTCTTACTTTATAATACACTCTCATGTCAGTTATGACTGATAACGTTCTTTAAAGCCAAATTAATCCCACTGGAAAAATTTAAAGAATGATAAAAATGATCCTGATCAATTTAATAGTACATATCAAATGCTTGGAAACCCTGGTGGTGTAATGGTTAAGTGCTACGGCTGTTAACCAAAGGGTTGGCAGTTTGAATCCACCAGGTGCTCCTTGGAAACTCTGTGGGGCAGTTCTACTCTGGCCTATAGGGTCACTATGAGTCGGAATCAACTTGACAGCAGTGGGTTTGGTTTGGTTATCAAATGCTTTAAAATGTGCATAACTTTTGATTCAGTAATTCTTCTTCTAAAAAAATTACCCCAAGGAAATAACCATGGATAGGTGTGCAAAACATAGCTCTGTGTATTTTTTAAATAGAGGCAAAAATGGTGATAACTTCAATGTCCATTTATAGAGGTTCAGCTAAGTAATGTAAGGTATGTCTGGAGGTTGGATTAAATTTACTTATTAAAATAGTTCCTAAAACTACTTAGTGACTTGAAAAAAAAAATCTATATTACGTTAAGTAAACAAGCAGCTAGATCCCTATCTGCTCCTCTTCAGCTGGAATTGCATTGGGTGGAGGCAACAGAAATGCTTTGATTATTGAGAGATCAAAGGGCTGTATTTAACACTCTGCGGGCTGAGTTTTAGCATCTTTCTCCTCCCAAATATTAACTACCTCTAGCAAACGGCATTACATAAACACACAGTGGGAAATAGACAACTAATAAAATAAGATTTAAAAGTAAACTAGAGGCACTGAGTCATGAAGATTGAACGGTCTGTGTTTTTCTCAGGTTAGTCACCTGAGGATTACTTAAGGATACTTTTGGGTTTGTGCAAAGTTGTTGGAACCGAAGGCATCAGTTACAGTGCTGGAAAGAATTAAAATTAGGAAGACAGATCGGTACCAAGAAATAGCCAAATGGCAACCTTCATTAGTGCCTCAAGAACTCAGGGATTGCCACTGTCATGCAATGAACTGGAGGCAAAGAATCTTAGTTTGAGAAGTTATCCTCTCTCTCTCTTTCTTTCTCGCTCTCACAGAGAGAGAGGAAGAGAGAGAGAAAATAATACATGTTAAAGTGTTAACAAGAGTGCCTACTTTGAAATAAACTGCCGTCCTCTAAAAGGTCAAAGCTGAGTTACGATGAAATGAACTCTTCTGGTGATCCACTGGCCCCATTTTCTCTTTGACTATATGGCTATGCTCCCGTGTATGTCCAGCAACCCAGGGCTTTCCTTCTCTGTGTGACCTTTACTCTTGTACTGTATTTTGACCTTGTTTTCAGGCATTCTGATTGAGGGACACACCTTAGTAAAAACAAAACAAATTAATAAATTCATTGGTATTAAATTATAATGACGGACAATGTGTTGCATGTCTTATTATACATTTGTATTGAGGTGTAACATACATACACAAAAAGTACACAAATCTAAAGAGTACAGTTTGAAGAATCTTCCCAAATTAAACAACTGTGTATAACCAGAATTCAGATCAAGAAATAGTCAAAGGTCATATGCATTGTAAGCTACAGTTTTGACCTTTATGGACACTTAAAGTTTTTTTTTTAAACTACGATGTATGAGTGAAAAATTCATAATAAATTCTGAAAATTAAAAAAAAACAACAGAACATTCCCAGTCCCTAGAGCTTGCCCATATGCCCCTTTCCATTCACTACTACCCCTCCTCACAACAAAGCATAACTACTTGCCTGACTTCTAATTTCAAAGATTACTTTTAACTCTTTTTAAACGTTATGTGTATGAAATCATAGAGTGCATTCTCTTTTTTTTGTCTGAGTTCTTTCACTGAACATTATGTTTGTAAGATTCACCCATATTGTTGTGTGTTGTTGCAGTTCATTCATTTTCATTGTTGTATTTTCCATTGCGGAATATGCCGCAATGCATTTATCCATTATCCTATTGATGAATGTTCAGGTAGCTTCTAACTGAGACTATTACACATAGGGCTGTCTGAATACTTCAGTAAGGCAAACGTATGTATATATTTCTGTTGGCTATACGTCTGTAAGAGCACTTGCTGTATCAAAAGGAAGGCATAGGTTTAGCTTTTGTAGATACTGGATTGGCAAAGTTGATGGTATTATTTTCTTTGGCATGTTTGCATTTCAATAAGGGTTAAGAAATCTTTAGCCGTAAGAGTAAATCTTCAATTGTAGAATTAAAATACCAAAGAGATATGTTGAGTGTTGATAATATCTTCGAAGCCAATTTAGTGTTGCCTACAGAAAAAAATTTTTTTTTTTATAGTTAATCTTCATGTACGGGGGGGCAGGGATTCATAAAAATATTTTGGCTAGCTTATATTAATAAAAGATTGTTTCCACTCTGAAAACAATTATACAATTCTTGTACAGTCCCAACCAGAATTGTCACAATTCTAATAAAGCAGACATTTCCGATTAAATTTTTTGAAATCTACATTTTTTTTTTTTTTTAGTTTTGACTTAAGACTTAACATTGATTTAAAATTATAGAAAAATAGGTAAGTTAATAATAGCACTAAAGAAGACCCTCAATGAGATGGATTGACACAGTGGCTACAACAATGGGCTCAAGCATGGGAATGATTGTGAGGATGGCACAGGACAGGGCAGTGTTTCCTTCTGTTGTACATAGGTTTGCTATGAGTCAGAGCTGACTTGAAGGCACCTAACAACAACAACAACAACTAAGAAACACCCAATGCTTCATAGCCAGAGGCCATTTTGAAGTGACAAAGCATTTAGGAAGAAGATCTGGGTTATAGAGAAATTTTAAAAATACTTTGTAAGAGTTTGATGGAAAAACCCTGCCCTCTTGAGATGAATAGTACAAAGAAAATGATAAACTTGAGACTTCGCCAATCAGAAAGTTGTTTTATTTAGTAGGAGGTCAGAAATAAAAATAGAAGTAGAAAGAGGACATATACATATGTAGTATTTGTATTTTTATAATAAAAAAAAAGTTTCTCAATACCAGACACTTCTGTTTCATTTTGTACCTGTTTTTTATATAAAGACCAAGGTGCCATGTGATGTATTCAAATTACGCTCAGTCTGTCTCCCTCATAAGATTATGAGCTCCTGAAGGGTGAGGAATTTTAGCCCCCGCCCCCCGCTTTTTTTTTTTTGTTTTGTCTAAAGACCTAGCCCAGTGACTGGCATAAATCAGGACCTTAGTATGTATTTGCAAAATTGAGTCTTTTGGAGTAGTTTACACATCAAACTCCCCAAGAATACAATCCTCCACATATGGGATACATGTAATTATTCTTTTTATTAGAGTGGAAAGAGCCTGGGCTATGGTGTTAGATCTGAATTTGAGTCCACCCATCAATAAGTGAATAAATTCTCTAGGTCTTGGGTTTCTCACATGCAATGGGGATAATAATCATTATTTCTCAGGTTGTTGTGCAGGGAAATGTAATCAGTAGGAACACTTTTCATGGTAGTGCAATGCTGGGTAAACAAATGGAACCCACTAAGTATGAGTACTCTTTATCTTAAAACATGGACATTTTAGCAGATGGTTTTATCCTTGTCCAAATACTCTTTGCAATCCTTGATCTGGAACCTCTGTGAGAAGGAAAATTTTCAAGTTTCTCTCCACAATTCTGATGATAAGTTTACCTACTGAGGCTCCTACCTAACTGGAGATGTAAAAGAAAAGTGAAAGGGAGAGGAAAGGGACTGGCTATGAGCAAAGAAGTGTCTGGCTATGAGCAAAGAAGTGTAGGGCTTCTTTCTTGAATTGGCTTGCCCACACTCAGCTATAGAGTTAGATAAGGATTCTAAACGTTGCTCCATTTCTTTACTCTGCCAAAGATTTTAAGTGGTAAGCAGCTCGGTGTAAGACAAAGAACATGGACTTCTGAGTGTGAAAGGTTTAACATTTACTATGTTGACTAAATATGGGTACCTGGAGTAATTTCTCTAAGCCTCAGTTTCTGTTTATAAAATCGAGATAATAAGACTCAGAGCTGTCAGCATTAAATAAGATGACATACATAAGGTCTTAAAGTGTCTGTCGTATAATAGATCAAAAAAAATTAATTCTTCTCTTTTATTCTTTGTTTTTTCCTCTCTCTTTACCTTTACCAGTTAATGGCTCAGAGCTCTCCCAAGGAAAAGACAATGGAAAGAAAACAATAGGTATTACACCAATTGAATGGTTAATTTCCTCCCCCCCCCCCCCCGCCCCAGATTACAGTATTAGCTGTGTTTTATTACTACTTATCAAGTCAGGGAAAGGACTGAAACATTATATTTCTATATGTTCTCCCACGTTGCGCCACTCCATTTCCCGTCAAATGTTGTCTATTACTTAAAAAATAGCAAAATTTGTTTAAGGTTATCAAGGCCCTTAAGAAATAATAATTAACTAGTCTTTAAATCTGAAAAAAAAAAAAAATTTTTTTTTTAAATCTGAATCTTTAGAATTGATTTTCATGATTAATATTGGCCTTCCCAACTTCATCCATCCCCTTGCCTCAACTTACACTGCCTTGGGAAAATGGATGGCAATTTTTCATTGAATACCAAAAAAAAAAAAAAAAAACCCCAAAACAAAGCAAACCCATGGCTGTTGAGTCAGTTCCAACTCATAGCGACCCTATATGACAGAGCAGAACTGCCCCATAGAGTTTCCAAGGAAAGCCTGCTGGATTCGAACTGCTGACCTTTTGGTTAGCAGCAGTAGCTCTTAACCACTATGCTACCAGGGTTTCCTTTCATTGAAGACTTCCTAATATTTTTTTAAATCCTGACTATTAGTTTTTAATCCTTTGGTATTAAAACACAACAACAAAAAAATCTATAGACTGACTTTTTGTCAACTTTCCTCTAAATACTACTTCTCTTTAATGCTGTTCACTTGACTTTTTTTTTTTTTTTTTTCCATGAAAAACATCGATCCAAACATAGGGTACATATACTGTTGTCTCTGATCATGACAGCATCTCCTTTTTTAGGGTTTGGGGAATGTTTGTGTAAGCACGTGAATACAATTGAAGTGGCCATCTTTTCAAAGATCTACCTTGTTGGTCACAGTGATGGACCAACAATGGCTCTTGACCAAAACCGGACCAGTTAGAACCCTTGCATTTTTATGTCTCAGTCCCTTTGGAGGGCAAAATTCGGATATTGGGAAGCCTGAAACCATCCCTACATTTTTTTCCTAAGACAATCGTATTGAGGTATAATGGAGTATACTAAACTGGACATACTTGAACTATTTGATTTTTTTTGACATATATACACATCTGGAAAATCATCACAATTCACAATCATTGCACTAAACTTTCCCTACCCTACTTTTTGAAAGACACAGTCTTAAATTGGGAAGATTTTTGCCCATGGACCCAATTTCTCTAAGACCTAGATACGCCCTGCCTACATTTTGATCAAATGAGCCAATACACCTCTTGTGTAAGCTGTTCAAGTTGAGCTACTGTTATTTGATACCAAGAGTCCTGAATATACGTCCTGATGACCAGAATACATACTTAGAAAATGTTTTTCAGTCATTTTATAGACAAAACTAAAATTAATTTTCAAAATTCCATTCATGTGAGCTTCTAATTTACCTAAACTGCACAACAGAATCAATCACAAATGAATGTTAATGCTTGAGAAATTGAAAGCAATTCAGAAGCCATTTGCTGTTTTTCTTTTTCATATGAAAATGACTCAGAAAGTAACCTAGAAGATTTAATGCATATTTCATATTTCTGTTCCTTAGCAGCCCTAGTAAACACAATCATCTTTTAAAAACCTACTGTGCTGTATGTGTGTGTTTTTTTGGTTATTGCAAGGCAAAAACTGTCTCAATACTTCTGTAATAAATGTGATTGTTATGGATTGAATTCTGTCCCCCAAAAAAGTTATGTTGAAGTGCTAACCCCTGAACCTGTGAAAATAACTCTGTTTGGGAATACAGAATTTCTTTTGTTGTATTAATTACATCATACCAGAGTAAAGTGAGTCCTAAACCTGATCACCTCTGAGAAGTGCCTTATAAAAAGAACAGAATAGACACAAACACATACACAAAGGGAAGAAAGACACCATATAAGGATCATTTTTTTTTTTTTTTACTAGCAAAGGAATGCCAAGAACTTCCAGCTGTCACTAGAAACTAGGAGAGAAGCCTAAAGAGGGAATTGACATAGCTGGGACCCTGATTTAAACCTTTAGCTTCCAGAACTGTGAGCAAATGAATTTCTGTTCTTTAAAGTCACCTACTTGTGATGTTTTTGTTACAGCAGCACTAGCAAACTAAGACTGACATAACAAATCCTTCTGTGTTCATGGGATCCCTGACAAGGAGAAGACCATACACATGAAGCAGAACGGTTATAAGAAGTTGGAGAGAGCACATTGCCTCATCTCACAATCTTAATATTTCTAAAAGATGGTCATCTTGCTTTGGGCAAGAACTAATTTAGAGAAAATTAAATACGAGGAAAAAAAAAAAAAAGACTGCTTCCTAAAAATATAACCCTAATGTCTCACCCTAGTCTTTAATAAGGCTAAACCCTAGAATTGGATTTTTAGACCTAAGAATTATAATAAATGTCATTTTTTTCTAATAAAGTAAATTCTAGGTCAATAAAGAACAGAGAAGGAAAGCATGAAGAGATTTAATAACATTGTTCTCACTTAAAAAGAATGACCTTGGTCAGTGTAAGACAGGCAAAGTAGTTTATACCTAGAAGTGACAATATTTGTATTTTTTATTTTCTGGCATTGAGAAAATACATTCATACTGATTGAAGTGATAATATAATTTATAAGTAGGAAGAAATAAAGGAATTGGATTTGGAAACAGTAATGCAAATCTCTATATAAAACTTAAAATGTAAAAACAACAATTAATTTTACAAACAGACCTAAAGCTTAATCAACTTTCCTTGTGTTTTAGTTACGCCCTGAGCCTTAAGGAGCCTCCAAGAATAGTTTGAAAAGTCCTAACTTAGATTACCTTTCCTAGAACTTACAAACTCTTATTCATTAAAAAAAATAAATAGGAAAGTAAGACGGTATATTGCATCTCTCTTTATCACAATATCCTGGTTCTTGCCAAGTAGAAAGCTCAGTGCCCACAATTGTTTTAATAATCCTTTAAATAAATATTTCTCCTCTTTTCTATTGATCAGAGCTCACTTCATACAAAGAGCTATCAGTATCATTGGAAAATTCTTGACAAATTTTAAGATGTTTCTAATGATGTGATTTCCCCCAGAAAACATGTGGAAATCTTTAGCAATCTGATATGTGTCAATATTTTGGTCAGAAATTACAAAAGAAATGATTCTTCACATTTCACCTGGTAGAGACTCAGAACTGACTAAGAATGACCTTTAACACTGAGGTAGGTGATATATACAAATCAGCTGCATTTATAATATACTTCACGAATGTCTTTAGTCTTCCAGATTCCTCTAGCCGTATGTCCATCCTCAGTGAAGAATATGTCTTCCACACTAGAGTGTAGTGTATTCAAGGGTAAGAACTATGTTTTGTTCATCTTTGCATCCATGGGACTTTGTACATAGTTGATGATTGGTTTGTTGAATGAAGAAATAACACCTTTTGTCAGACTCTCATTGGCCCAACTATAGAATACTCTCATGAGGAGGTATTGACACAGAGGCGGATGGTTGTAATGGTGGTTATATTTGTATTAGTTCAAGTTAGTTAGACCAAGTATTTTTGGAGATATAAGTCATTGGGTCTGGATTATTTTCTGGGACACATCATTCAAGGGAAGACGAGACAGATATAAAGAAGCAACTATGGAGATCCAATACTGAACATAAAATGGGTATAGAAGACAGTAGAAACACATTTGGTCAAGACTTTTAAGGACACAAGAGATCTTCAAAAGATCTCTTTTAGCATGGAACTGAAATATAATTAGACTATGAAAACTATGAGATAATAAAGAAATTAAAATATGGGGCCCATACAGAACTGATCAAGAAGGATTATCAAGAGACTATTACCCAACTAAAAACCAAACCAAACCCACTGCTGTAAAATCGATTCCAACTCATAGTGTCCCTATAGGACATGGTAGAACTGTCCCACAGGGTTTCAAAGGCTGTGCTCTTTATGGAAGCAGACTGACACACTTTTTTCCTGTGGAGCAGTTGGGGGGGTTCAAACTGCCGACCTTTTGGTCAGCAGCCGAGTGCTTAACCACTGCATCACCAGGGCTTCTATTTCTCAACTACTTTTTGCAAATGAGCATATTTTCACCCAACACTGTTTTCAGTTATAATTGAATGGAAGCTCTAATTGAATAGTTCTTTGTGGCGTCCAAAGTCCAACACAGCAGCTAGTTCCTTTGTATGGGTTCAAAAGTATTCCCAGAATGAATTGTAAAACACTCATGCTTTCTGTGAACGGAGGCCAATTTCTGACAATTTTATTAAGCAATACAGACTCCCCACTTAATCCTTTGGTTTCAACAAATGCAGTTAACACAAATTAGTGAAGTAGAAACAAACAAAGACACAGGTCAGTTGCCCCAAGAAAGATGTTAAAATAAAGTAAAATAAAATATATTTGAAACACACTAAATGGGTCCAGCTAAAGCACAGTACAAGTTAGGCCAAATAAAAACCCATCAATCTGGAAACCTTCCTGGGTTTACAAGAAGTCCCTTCTGATCTCAGCCTGTATTTATCTTCCAGATGGAAAAAGAGAAGCAATAAATCTCTCTGTATCAAAAGCCTGTTTAGTAAAACTAAATGGAAAGTGTTTGGCCAATTAGACTGAACTAAATCTCCCCTAGGCAAACCTACTATCGATGTATATTTAGCTTCCTGACATATTTAACTGTAACCTGGGAAAGGCTGGCTAGCCAATGTAAAAAATGATAATTCGAAAAAATGAGCTCCCTATTAGCTCCATTCACCACAGCAATAAAAAGAGCTATTTCTACTCTATTGCATTTTGTTGAAACCAAGAAATAAATTGCAGAGATAAATAAAATGGACATGTTACATAGGGGTACCAAGACATTTGCTTTAGGTTCTCACACCATTACTGCCATGCTAGGGCTGTGTGAATTTGAGCTGGTCTGTAAGTGCTAAAATTTATAGGCTACTTGTCTGTAAATGAAAGGGTAGCAATAGATTATTCTTAAGTTCCTTTGGTATTCAAAAATGTCTATGACTTAAAAGTGAGGAAGGAAGTTTTGTGGACAAATTATTTGTAAAGGATCTATACTTATTTCTTCACATATCCATTAAAAAAAAAAAAAAGATCCAACACTAAATTGTTAAGATATCTCCAAAAAAGACATTTCATCATCAAAAGCCACCTAAGACCAAGAAGTAATCAAATAGCTTTTTATTGGAGCATTTAGTAAATATTTGCTAACATTTAGTGAGTGTGTACTATTTAAAATGCTTTCATGGAAAACCCTCTTTAGTCCTCAAAACAACCCTGTGGGATAGATACTATTTTATACTCATAGATAGGCAAATTGAGATGCAGTTACAGTGCTAGAAATTTCTAAAAGGCAAACCAGGATTCAACTTCGGGCTATTTCAAAGTTCATACAATCAATCACTACACATTTATAAGAAGTCTCTTCAAGAGATGGAAAACTACTAATTGTTGAGGGAATATATGTGGTTAGTTGCTATCATGTCGGCTCCATGTGTACAACAGAACAAAACATTGCCTGGTCCTGCGCCATCTTCACAATCATTGATACGGTTCAGTTTGCTGTTACAGCCACTGCGTATTTTGAGTGCCTTCCAATCTAGGGGCTCATCTTCAAGCACTTTATCAGGAAATATTCTGTTGTGATTCATAGAGTTTTCATTGGTTAATTTTTTAGAAGTATATCACCAGGCCTTTCTTCATTAGGACAGTCTGTCTTAGTCTGGAAGCTCTGCTGAAATCTGTCCACCATGACTGACCCTGCTAGTATTTGAAATACTGATGGCATAGCTTCCAGCATTGTAGCAATATGCAATCCACCACAGTACAACAAGCTGACAGACGGATGATGACAACACAGTAAAGTTTTCTATATAACTTTAACTTGTACTTCAAGCTACAAAGCATACACTTTTTGTGTTGAAGCATTCTTTCAGTGCCTCTGCTATGGAGCTGAATATCGTTTGGTTTGTGTGAAAATATATATAATTTTAATTTCCCCTGAGACTATTTGAAAAAATAGATCACTGATAAATTATACAAGTTTATTAAAAATGGTAAAGTAACTCAATGGATTTTGGTGTGCCAAACATCCATCTCTATGAATAAACTGGACTAAGAATTAGATGGCTTTCATTAAAGGTCTTGCTTTACCTATTACTAGCAGGACTTTGAGCAAATCATCTCATTATCTTGAACATCTCAATTGTACAAAATAGACCCTTCTTCACCATGGAAGGTGGTAAAATGGAAGGAAGAAAGGCTTTGGAATTAGAGAGGCCTCTGGGTTGCAATTTTGTAGGAGTCATGCAACCTCTCACAAATTACTTAAATATTTCCATAACTTAGATTTTTTGCCTGTAAAAGGGAGAAAATAATAATAACTTCACAGGGCTACCAAAAAAAAAGAAGAAAGAAATAATAATAATAATTTCATAGAGCTACAGCACAGATTAAATTATGAAACTTTCTCACATTCGGCATTTGGACACACAGAAATGGAAAAAAAAAATCACTAGAAAATTTCCTGCACATTGAGGTAGTATTCTGTCCTGGATATAATGGTATTTCCTACATCTGTTCCTTGGACTTGTCTGATTTATTGTTTGTTTGCTCATTTGTTTCCAGTAATGAAGATGGAATTGTACTGAGACTTTCATTTTCTTTTTTTCCTAACTTTCTTTTCTTTTGCTTTTTCCTAGGACAAAAGAATGCATTACTTTTTAAACACCCTGACAATTCAGGGTCCACGTGGGGACTACCTGCTCCTCAACCTTGTTAAAATTGCATGGAGCTCCAGTCATGTAATTAGTCACAGACAGGAAAATTAAGAAATTACACATGACAAATGGTAAATTTAAAAAAAAAATTTTTTTTTTACAAATTCACACTGTGTTCAAATGTCTAACAACATGTGTATCTTACATAAGTTTTGGAACCAAAAAAGAATGCTCCTTCAGATATGCTAAATAGAATGAACAAATATATACATTGCTATTATTATGTATCTCATTCTCTTTTACCCAGATGCAGTCTATAAAAAGCCTAGAAATGAATGGTAATTTAAACTATAAAGTTATATTTAACACACTGCAAATCAGTTGTTGTTGTTGTTGTTCTTAGGTTCCATAATATCGGTTCTGACTCAGAGATCCTATATATGTACAACAAAACAGAACATCGCCCAGTCCTGTGCCATCCTCACAATCATTGCTGTTTGAGCCCACTGTTGCAACCACTGTGTCAATCCATCTCATTGAGGGTCGTCCTCTTTTTCACTGACTTTCTACTTTACCAAGCAAGATGCTCTTCTCCAGGAACTGGTCCCTGCTTATAATATGTCCAAAGTACATAAGATGAAGTCTTGCCCTCCTTCCTTCTAAGGAGCATTCTGATTGTACTTCTTCCAAGACAGGTTTGTTTGTTCTTCCGGCAGTCCATGGTATATTCAATATTCTTCGCCAACGCCACAATTCAAAGGCGTGTCCTCTTCTTTGGTCTTCGTTATTCATTATCCAGCTTTCACATGCATATGAGGCGATTGAAAACACTTAGGTTGGATCAGACACACCTTAGTCCTCAAAGTGACAACTTTGCTTTTGAAGACTTTAAAGAGGTCTTTTGCAGCAGATTTGCCCAAGGCAATGCTGCGTTTGATTTTTTTTTTTGCTTCAGTGAACACTGATTGTGGATTCAAGTAAAATGAAGTCCTTGACAACTTCAACCTTTTCTTTGTTTATCATCATGTTTCTTATCGCTCCAGTTGTGAAGATTTTTGTTTTCTTTTATGTTGAGGTGTAATCCGTATTGAAGGCTGTGGTCTTTGATCTTCATCAGTAAGTGCTTCAAGTTCTCTTCAACAAGCAAGGTTGTGTCACCTGTATAACGCAGTTCATTAATGGGCCTTCCTCCAATCCTGATACCCTGTTCTTCATATAGTCCCACTTCTTATATTACTTCTCAGCATGTAAATTGAATAAGTATGGTGAGAGGACAGACTATTTCCAATTTTTTAGAAGACGATTGCCAGGTCCTTCTTTCTAGTCTGTCTTAATCTGGAAGCTTTCCTGAAACCTGTCAACCATGGGTGGTCCTGCTGGTATTTGAAATACTGGTGGCATAACTTACAGCCTTACAGCAATATGCCAGCCACCACAGTATGGCAAACTGATAGAAGAGTGGTGGCAAATAATTTTCCCCCTTACCCTCCTCTGAATGAATCTATTCTTTATCTAAATATCTACCTGTTATGTTCTCTTTATTTCCATCAGGAGAGAAAAGATGGTGAGACTAAAAGGCCCTTAAATGGACAAGATAGTGTCAAAAATACAGTAGATAGCTCAGGCCCAGGGATGGATTACCCAATAAGCAAGGTATACACGAGCTTACTTACTAATCAAATCTATGTGAAATTGTGCACTACAGATTAGTAAGTAAATACAATTAAGCCATGCATAACTTCTTACTTGTTAATCCTCTCCTTCTCAGGCCTCTCACTCAACTACCACTAATTTAAATATGTAGTTTAGTGTACAAACACCAGGACAGTTTTTAAACTGAAAGGGAGCATTATTAATAATTATACCATGAAAACAGGGGCAAGCCAGGGCTCTTATGGACCAATTAAGATGTAAGGTTGACATATTATGCAAGTTGTGTCTGTTCAACAACCCAAATATTTTCTGACTATCCAAAATATACCCTGTGTCTCTCCCTTTCTCATAGTCTCTGCTACCCCATCACCAGGTCACTTTTTTTCTCTCTCGGATTGCTGCAATAGTCTCATAGTAATCTTTTTGGTTCCGCTCTGACTTATGCTCTCCCCATTTCCCCAGCCAATTTTTGACACAGCAGCATAAGATGTAATTTTAATACACAGGTTCTAAACTGGAGGATATATTGTGCTCCACTCCCCACCACTCCTCCCATCCCAGGACATTTAGCAATGTCTGGAGACACATTGGATTGCCACAGCTCAGAGGCTGTTACTGGCTTCCAGTGGGCGAGGGGCCAGGGATGCTGTGAAACATCCTACAATGCGCATGATAGCCCACACAACAAAGAATTATCTAGCTCAAAATATGAATGGTGTCACAGTTGAGAAATTCTGTTTTAAAATATAAATCATATCACATCATGCCTCTGGTTAACCCATTGTCTTTAAGTTGATTTCGATTCATAGCTACCCTATACGACAGAGTAGAACTGCCCCATAGGGTTTCCAAGGCTATAATCTTTAGAGCTCATCTGTCAGTCATACAAATTATGAATCTGGGAAAATCGGAAGTTGTCAAAAATGAAACAGAACACATAAAGATCCATATCCTAGGCATTAAAAAAAAAAAAAAAAAACCTGAAATGGAATGGTATTGGCCATTTTCAATGATAAAGTCTACTATAATGGGAAGGACAAAATAAAGAGGAAAAGCATTTCATTCATCATCAAAAAGAACATTTCAAGATCTGTTTTAAGTACAACATGGTCAGTGATAGGATAATATGCATATGCCTACAAGGAAGACCAGTTAATGTTCATATTCACCAACCACTAATGCCAAAGATGAAAAATGGAATATTTTTGCCAACTTCTGCAGTCTGAAATTGATCAAACATATAATCGAGATGCATTGATAATTACTGGTGATTGTAATGCAAAAGTTGGAAATGAAAAAGGATTGGTAGTTGGAAAATACAGCCTTGGTGAAAGAAACAATGCCAGAGATTGCAAGATAGAATTTTGCTAAGACCAATGACTTCTTCATTGCAAATACTTCTTTTTAACAACAAACATGGTGACTATACATATGGATCTCCCGTGATGGAATACATAGGAATCAAATGAACTACGGGTATGGAAGGAGATGATGGAGAACCTCAATATCATCAGTCAGGACAAAGACGGGGGGACAACTGCAGAACAGACCATCAATTTCTTATATGCAAGTTCAAGTTGAAGCTGAAGAAAATTAAAACAAGTCTATGAGAAGTGAAGTATGACCTTGAATATATTCCAGCTGAATTTACAGACCATCTCAAAAATAGATTTGATGCATTGGACGCTATTGACCAGAGACCAGGCAAGTGGCAGGATGACATCAAGGACATCATACAAAAAGTAAAGAAAGGTTATTAAAAAGACAGGAAAGAAAGAAAGAAAAGACCAAAATGGATGTCAGAAGAGACTCTGAAACTTTCTCTCGAATGTAGAGTAGCTAAAGCAATGGAAGAAATGATGAAGTAAAAGAGCTGAACAGAAGATTTCAAAGGGTAGCTTGAGAAAACTAAGTAAAGTATTATAATGAAATGTCAAAGACTTGGAGTTAGAAAACCAAAAGGCAAGAAAACTCTTGGCATTTCTCAAGCTGGAAGAACTGGAGAAAAAAATCAAGCCTTGAGTTGCAATATTGAAGAATTCCTTGGGCAAAATATTGAACGATGCAGGAAACATCAGAAAAAGATGGAAGGAATACAGAGTCACTGTACCAAAAAGAAGTGGTTGATGTTCAACAATTTCAGGAGGTAGCGTATGATCAAGAACTGATGGTATTGAAGAAAAAAGTCCAAGCTGCACTGAAAACATTGGTGAAAAACAAGGCCCCAGGAATTGACAGAATACCAGTTGAGATGTTTCAACTAATGAGTGAAATGCTGGAAGTGCTCACTCATCTATGCCAAGAAATATGGAAGACAGCTACTTGGCCAACTGACTGGAGGAGATCCATATTTATGCCCATTCCAAAGAATGGTGATTCAACAAAAATGCAGGAATTATTGAATAATATCATTAATATCACATGCAAGTAAAATTTTGCTGAAGAAAATTCAGAAGTGGTTGCAGCAGTACATCAACAGGGAACTTCCAGAAATTCAGGTCTGATTCAGAAGAGGATGTGTAACAAGGTACATGATTGTTGATATCAGATGGATCCTGGCTGAAAGCAGAGAATACCAGAAAGATGTTTACTTGTGTTTTATTGACTATGCGAAGGCATTCAACTGTGTGGATCATAACAAATTTTTGATAACATTTCAGAGAATGGGAATTCCAGTACCCATAATTGTGCTCATGAGTAACCTTCATATAGACCAAGAGGCAGCCATTTAAACAGAACAAGGGGATACTGTGCTGTTTAAAATCAGGAAAGATGTATGTCAGGATTGTATAATTTTACCATACTTATTCAATTTGTATGTTGAGCAAATAATCGGAAAAGCTGGACTATATGTAGAAGAACAGGGCATCAGGATTGGAGAAGGACTCATTAACAACCTGCATTATGCAGATGACACAACCTTGCTTGCTGAAAATGAAGAGGATTTGAAGCACTTATTGATGAAGATCAAAGACTACAACCTTCAGTATGGATTATACCCCAGCACAAACGAAACAAAAATCCTCACAACTGGACCAGTAAGTAACACCATGATAAAAGGAGAAAATTTGAAGTTGTCAAGGATTTCATTTTACCTGGATCCACGATCAACGTTAATGGAAAAAGCAGTCAAGAAATCAACGGATCCACTGCATTGGGCAAATCTGCTGCAAGAGACTTCTTTAAAGTGGTAAAAAGCAAAGATATCACTTTAAGGACTAAGGTGTGCCTGATCCAAGCCATGGTATTTTCAATCGCCTCATATGAAAGCTGGATAATGAATAAAGTAAGGAAGACTGAAGAATTGATGTCTTTGAATTATGGTGTTGGCAAAGAATATTGATAGACCATGGACTGCCAGAAGAATGAACAAATCTGTCTTGGAAGAAGTAGAGCCTGAATGCTCCTTACAAGCGAGGGTGGCAAGGCTTTATCTCACATGTTTCAGAAGTGTTATCATGAGGTATCAGTCCCTGGAGAAGGACATCGTACTTGGTAAAGTAGAGGGTCAGCAAAATGTGGAAGGCACTGAATGAGATGGATTGACACAGTGGCTGCAATAATGGGCTCAAACAGTAACTATTGTGAAGATTGTGCAGGATCAGGCAGTATTTAGTTTTGTTGTACATGTGGTCACTATGAGTTGGTACCAACTTGAAGGCACCTAAGAGCATAACAACAAAAACAATCTTTATGGAAGCAGACTGCCATGTCTTTCTCCCATGGAGCACCCGGTGGGTTCGTACTGCCTACCTTTCAGTTAGTAACGGAGTGGCTAAACACTGAGCCACCATGGCTCCCATAGCTTCTTGTTAAATCCCTTACCACAGCTGACCACTTCTTACCCTCCCATTTCTATGCTCTATCTGTCTGACTGCCAAATCCTTCCAACCTCCCTGCTCACTTCAGGCAAGAAGGTCCTCATTTCTGGAGTCAGGCTGAATCCTGACCAGGCCTCTCTGCTTAGAATGCTCTTCTTCTAGGTCTTTGCATGGCTGGCTTCATCTTATCCTCAGATCTTAGCTCAAAAGCCACCTTCTCAGATAGACCTATCTGAAGGACTTCTAGCTCATAATAAGACCTGTAGCTGAAATTGCATGACCCTCCACCCCCAAGTCCCCCTGTCACTCTGTCACACCCCATTATCATTACCCCCATTTAGTTCTTTTCTCTTCTAGCACTTTTATAGCTAAAATTATTTTATTTTGTTTGTCTCACTGTGTTTTATCCATTTCTTCCCAATAGAACGTAAGCTCCAGAAAGGCCTGGACCTTGCCTGCTTTCTTCTTTTCTGTATCCACAGTGTCTAGAGAAGAAAAGGTCCTGGCAAAGAGCCGGCATGTAATAAATATTTGTCATTAGAAAACCCTCTATAATAAATTAACCTCTCTACTATCTGAAAAGGACAGCTTTAATGATTAATTATGGCAATAATAAGATTAGTAACAGCAGCTACTGCTTACATAGTATTAACCATGGGCTGGGTATTGTGCTAAACCCTTTACATTAATTTCCTCAGTCATTCCTTATGATTCCCAACTTACCACCTATAGTCCAGCCATTCCTTGCCATGCCAAGCTCTCTATAATCTCCAGGCCTTTGTGTATACTATGCTTTCCACCTAGATGTCTATTTCTCTTAACTACCTAGGAGAAATTGGATTGGGGATCTGTGATCCCACAACCACGCATTACTTCCCTTTATCTCTTTCATAGACTAAAACCTCTTTGAATGCATTCTATCTCTGTTGCTTGTTCCATATTGGTAGAATTTATGAATGTTGTTCGGATTATTTTCTTGGTTTACTGATGGACAAATTGAACCATACAGAAGCTAATTTCCTAGGATCAAATAGTCTGTGTATAACTATGATTCAATTTCAAGCCTGTTGTAATAAACAATTAATATTTTAACCACTGTTATACATTAGACACATAGCCTTGGACAAGTTACTTAACCTCTTGGAGTCTCATTTCCTTAATTAATAAAATTCTTGGTGTGAGTGGGTTGTGGGAACTGGTGGTAGATCAGATGAAATCTCTAATTTCAGGTCTAAAACTTATGAATGTAAATGCTATTCTGGAAGATGTTTTACAGGTAGAAAGTATTTGACAAGTAGGCAAATATATTTATTGTTGAATTCTACAGAATACACTCAGTATAGATACCGTGGGCAAATGAAACACTTTCCTCCATTCAGGACTGCTCCCTCCCCTCAGCCGATTTTGAAAATCGACCATTCTTTCACTTTTTAGGAATTCTCACTCTTACTCTAATAGCAAAAACAGGGTAGGTCTGCTCTCTTTCTACATGAAAATTACAATTCCTTGATAGGTTAAGCTCCACAGCTTTCAAACTGCTTGTTTATCCACTCAGGAAACTGGTTTACTGCCCTACAAAACAGCACACCCATGCGATTAGCACTTAATTATGGCCTAGTCAGTAGCTGGGCTAGACAGGCTCAGGTTGAGTTAACTCCCTCAAAATAAGTTTGGGTTTAGTTTGTTTCCTTTGGGTTGTTTTGTGCCAAAATTTTGCATAGAATTCATGCAGATTTGACTTAGTCTCAAAGAATATAAAAATTTTACCCATATCCTTATTTGATGTATGATATTAATGTCAATGTAAAAAAAAAGCTACTTGGAATCTAATAACAAATTTCTTTAATAATTGGCTACATACACTTAGCTATATATTTAGATGTAAGTATTGCCCTATTTTGCCAATTGAAAAGTCATTGTTAAAAAATTTATGAAAATGGTTAGCTAATTGTGACAAATTATAATACGTAGACTTTGTGGGTTCGTTTATTTTAGCTGAAAATTTTGCCAGGTATTTCCAAGACAAAATGAGATGAAACACGAAAGGAATTCCTTTTGCCAGATGTAGTAGTCAGCCTCCAAGATACTCCCCTGGTATTCACAACCTAACGCAGATTCCTTTCACATTATGCCAGGGTTAGTCTATGTGATCAATAGAATACAGCAAAATTAATAGTATCATGATTAATGTTATATGTCAACTTGGCTAAGATATGGTCCGCAGTTGTTCAGTCAAACATTAGTTTAAATGTTGCTATGAAGATATTTAAATGTGACTGACATTTGTAATCTAATGACCTTAAAACAAACAAATAACCTTCCATAATATATGTGGGCCTGATCCAATCAGGTGAAGGTCTTAACAGTAAAAAAATGAGAGTCCAGAAGGAGAATGGAGACATTTATTTATCGTTTACATATTCTTCACCCTTTAATAAAACTGCCCCTCCCGAATAAAAGATGGAAACCATAGCAGACCACAAGATGATAAGTATACATTATCATTTTAAAGGTAGTTTAGAAATAGTTTTAAAATTTTGTTTGTTTATGGAATTATTTAGATTCTTAATTCAGCATTTGATTGCTAAAATTTAAGAGGAAGATAGAAAAAGGAGAGAGAGAGAGGACTCAAACAAAGGAAACAACAACTGGAGAAATTTCCCCAAAAGAAAACACAGACATTATAATAATGGCATTCCAGAGCAGTAATTTTGAAAATTTTTATGTTTTTATTTTTGTGTTTTTGATTGAAGAAGGCTTTTATTCAAATGAAAGCTTTTGTGGAACCCTGAACCAGAAAGTCATGGCCAATATGTCCCCTTAGGGGTCTCAGAAAAACAGAAGAGAAACAGAGGAAAACAAAATTGAGCAGGCCTCTCACTTGAATGTCCATCATGCAATGTTGAGTAGAGAAGATGATAGGCAATATCCTTTCCTGATTTCTAACTTCAGGGAGAAGACCGCAATATTTTACCATTCAGTATTATGTTTGATGTAAAGTTTTTGGTAGATATTTATCTCACTAAGGAAACTCCTTTTATTCTCAAGTTGCTAAAACTACTTTTTTTCAGAAATTATAGAATTCTACTACCATTCTTAAACAAGGGCAAATAGGACCTAACACTTGCCCCATGCTCTATTGGGCTTCACTCTGGCATTCTTCAACTGTGTCCTATATATTGGGGTGAATACATGGGCCATATTCCAATTTAAAAGGAGCTCTGCTGGCACAGTGGTTAAAGTGCTCACCTGCTAGCTGAAAAGTCAGTGGTTTAAACACACCAGCCACTGCAAACGAGCAAGATATGGCAACTTGCTTCCATAAAGTTTTACAGCCTTGGAAATCCCATGGCGGCAGTTCTACTCTGTCCTATCGGGTTGCTATGAGTTGGAATCAACTTGATGGCAATGGGCGGGGATTCCAGTTTAAACAATAATACTTCACCACTCTGTAGTCCCTCTACATTTGTGTATTGGCATCAAAGAAGTTAGTCTACAAAAAATTCTTCCAAACTTTACAGCTTATGTATTGGCGGGGAGGGGGAGGAGGAAGGACCAACAACTTTACAGAGATTTAGAGTTCTTTTTTCAAAATTTAACAAATATACTGAAATACATCTGATATTATCAAGGTAAGTAAGAAACAATCAAAGATTATGCACCCAAAAAATATAGAAAAAATTATTACAGATGTATTTCAAGCGGTTAATTAACAAAACATTTTGTAACTCTTTTTTCTGCATTTTACAATACCTGCAGTATTAGTCAGACATTTGTAATTTGTAATTTATTGTGATTTCTTTGCTCATTCTAAATAAGTGTTCACTTTTTTCTCATTTTTTTTTCATAAAATTGTATTCTTTTTCTTAAAGGGTCCCTCAAAACTTGGATCCACCTGTTTGTTGTTATTAGTTGCTAGCAGGTATCACTGAAGAAAGAGAAAAATGAACAAGATAGTGATATGCTAGATAATTCAAAAGAATATGGCTCATATGGCAAAAAATTAAGGGATGCCTTGAGAAAATGAAGGATTCCCTAGAGCATTTTAGCAAAATCAACCCCATTATGATCATCCTACAGAAGTCACATGGAAGTGAAAATTGCTATAATAGAAATATTTTGATTTAAAAAAGGCAAAAACAAACAAACAAACAAACAAAAACCAACAAAAATCAACATTCACTACCAGATTTTGAATCCTTTTTCAATAGACTTACCTTAGTGAGCCTTTTTCAGTAGTGGAGATGGAAACTTTGAGATAGGTCATATGATGAGATCAGTGTAAGTAGCTAATAACCCAGTGCCATCGAGTCGACTCCAGAGTGGCAAAATAAAATTACTCCTAGAGAACTCAGAAACTTCTTTTCTTGCCTTCCCTCATATCAAATACAAGATGAGTGGGATAAAAAGAGAGGGAGAGAAGAATGTAGGAGATAGGGGAGAAAGGGAAAATAAAAAGGAAAAGAATGGTGTGGAGAAGAACAAAAGAGAGAGAACGAGTTAGTGGAAGAAAGTTGCCCATGCTAGATAATGTTACACACATTATCTCATGTAATACCCTCCCCCCTAACAATTTAAGGTAGTTATTAGTCTTTTTTTTTTATTAGTCTCAGTTTTCCAGACTGAGTAAACTGAGTCCTAGTTAGGCAGATTGTCCAGTGTCACAAAGATAGTTCGTAGCAGATTTGGAATTCAAAGATAGGCATCTATTTTTCTAGATCATAGCGTACTTTGCTTGTATCGGCCCCCCACAGAATCAACTGTATGTAAAAGATGACTTCTGGCAAGGCTATATTTCAAAAGATTTCCTTTTGGAGGAATTTAGAGTGAATAGGACATTAGTTAGGAGTCAAGATTTAGAAAAAGAAATCTATAATCATTACAAAGCAACTCCACCAGCCCCCATTGCCATTGAAGGGGACAGAGTAGAACTGCCCCAGGGAGTTTCCAAGGAGCACCTGGTGGATTAAAACTGCCGATGTTTTGGTTAGCAGCCATAGCTCTTAACTACTATACCACCAGGGTTTCCAAATTTCTGAGGAAGATAAATATGATCGTTGATGACAAGGCTGATTCTGGACACAGAATCTTCATTTTTGCATTTGACATGTCAAAGAGAAAAATCATTAACAGACATCTTACTTTGATTTTAAGGTTTTTCTTATCCATGAAACCAAATATTAAGCATAAAGTTCCTGACCAAATCCTGCCAGTGGCTTTCACCCAAAGTTGCTAATCTTTTCTTTCCTATTTGAAGACGGGCTTACTTAATTTAAATTTCAAAAGGTGTCATGCCTAGTAGACAAGAATTATCTCAGGTGAATGGAAGGACAACACTCAATACAGGGGAAGTCGGCACAACTGGACTAAACTAAAAGCTAAGAAGTTTCCTGAATACAACCAAACACTTCGAGCAACAGAGTAGCAGGGACAGGAGGTCTGGCTAGCGTGGTTTCAGGGTACATCTAGGTCAATTGGCATAACAAAGTTTATTAAGAAAATGTTCTGCATCCCTCTGTGGTATTGGCTTCTGGGGTCTTAAAAACTAGCAAGTGGCCATCTAAGATGCATCAATTGGTCCCAACCCACCTGGAGTAAAGGAGAATGAAGAACACCAAAGACACAAGGAAAATATTACCTCAAGAGACAGAAAGGGCCACATAAACGAGAGACTCCATCAGCCTGAGACCAGAAGAACTAGATGGTGCCCAGCTACCATCAATGACTGCACTCACAGGAAACACAACAGAGAGTCCCTGATGGAGCAGGAAAAAAGTGGGGTGCAGAACTCAAAGTCTAGTAAAAAGGCCAGACTTAATGGTCTGACTGAGATTGGAGGAACCTGGAAGACACAGACCCAGGACTCTCTAATAAGTCAGAACTAAAACCATCCCCAAAGCCAACGCTTCAGACAAAGATTAGGCTGGACTATAAGACATAAAATGATACTTGTGAAGAATGTGCTTCTTAGTTCAAATAGATTAAAAAAAAAAAAAAATGAGACTAAATGGGCAACTCCTGTCCGGAGATGAGATGAGAAGGCAGAAAGGGGCAGGAGCTGGCTGAATGGACACAGGAAATCTGGAGTGGAAAGGAGGGGTGTGCTGTCACATAATAGAGAGAGCACCCAGGTTCACATAACAATGTGTATAAATTTTTGTTTGAGAAAGTCGCTTGAGTTGTAATCTTTTACTTAAAGCACGCACGCACACACACACACACACACACACGAAAGTATCATGCTTGCAGGTGGGTGGATAGAGCCAGGTGAACTGGTATCAGTTGATCTCAGTAAAAAGGGGAAGGGAAGGTTCACTGAATCTTGTTAAGATTAGCCAGTGGTTGTTTTTCTGTTCTTCTCCATCCTCTTTTCTTTATAAGCTTCATTGTAACCAGCCTACTTTGAGCCATTTTCTTTTTCTTTTTTTTGGAATCAGAATGGTCTCCCTATATGTTTGCAGAATACTTGCTCAGCATAAACCTTATATTTCAATTTCTTTGAGTTTTGCTTATTTTTAACAGACATGACCATCCGTTGCTGTGTGTTAAGAGTCATTTTCACCTGAAGTAATCACTTTCTCATTCAAATAAGAAGTGGCAATCATGACAACGTATTCTTTTTTGAAGCATACTAATCAACAGCACAGAGCCTGGAAGTCAGGCAGACTTAGATCCATTTCTGCCTTTCCACTCACTGTTAAACTTGTGTAAATTCTTAACCTCTATGTCTTAGTCTTCTTATCTCTACAACGTGGCTATTACTCCTTCACAGGGGGTACTGGGATGATTAAATGAGAATCAGGGTAAAACACTAACTCAACACCTCATGTACAACACAATAAAAATATCCGTTACTGACTACTGCTACCAACGAATGATAATGAGAAAAAAAGAAAACTGACTAGAAGAATATACGATTTGTTTTGAAGCAAATGTGGGGTGACTTTATTCCAAAGTTACCAAAACTTTGAGACTATTGCCAAAGAAGGCATGAAAAGCGAAACAAAAAATTCAGACAATTTCTCCAATTTCATTTAGTATGGCTTTCAAGAACCCTTCAAACTAGGGAAGAATGGCAGAGGCAAAGACCTCTTGGAAAGCTGAAGCTACTAAACAGGAGGTGGGGAAGAATACAGTCATTTGCAAGCCAGAATCTCACTCAGAATTCAGACAAAGGCCTCTGTTCTTCAAAAAAAAAAAAAAAAAAAATACAAACTCCATCCCAGCTGCCTCAAAGCCTGGCCATTCAAATTAGCTAGCTCAAACATCAGTTTGTTTTTGATTACCGCCCTGCCTGGTGTCTTACTCATCACTATATCCATAATATAGGACTATTCTTTTAGGAAAATGGCTCTGTTGTGGGTTTGGCAATGAGAGCTTCAGTTCAGTTCAGCTAAACTTATTTCTTTTGTTCAAAGGAGAGAAACTGTTTACAAATAATTTGTGTATAGTAATTAGTTACCTGGTTTTAAAACTGTTTTATTTTTATTTCCTCTCTTCCTTGTGAAGCCATCTGGGAAAGCTGATTACTCCTAAGTCATTATAAGCTAATATGCAGTCTAGGTAGGCTGGGTTTTGAATCTCTGTTAATGCTAGTGAAATACTTAAAACTAACTAGATTGTTTTAATAATTAAAAAAAAAACCAAACCCAGTGCCGTCGAGTCGATTCCGACTCATAGCGACCCTATCGGACAGAGTAGAACTGCCCCCCTGTAGAGTTTCCAAGGAGCGCCTGGCGGATTCGAACTGTCGACCCTTTGGTTAGCAGCCGTTTATTGTAAATACTTCTTTAAAAAGAATCTTATAGTTCATGCTTATATATGCTACCAGTTACATATTTATAAATTTTTACGGCCTGTTATGCAGATGTCTAAGAAAAAGATGATTCCCAAATGCAAGAAAATTGTATCAATACCTGTAACAGTGTCACTAATATAAGGAACGCTAGAAAAGATTCCATTAAGGCTCAAGACAACCCTTAAAACACTGAATAGTGAAACAGTTGTTACATAGCTCCATTATTTCTATGTGTAAACACATGAATTCTTGCATTAGTGATCGGTCAAATATAATGTAATTCAGACAACAAAAGTGGCTACGCGAACTTTTCACACTTATCTTAAATTTTTAGCTAAAGGTTATTCCACCCTTCCAAAACTCAAATGGGCTAACGACAGTTTATAATTCAAGAGCTTCTAAGCACTCGTCTAATTGTAGTCAGCTGATTCCAAAATGAATTTCAAGTTCTCTTTTACGTTCCTTTGAGATAAATAAAAAATGAACATCCACCTAAAATAGAATTGGTGTTATGGATATGTATGCAGCCTCCTTTCCCTCCTGTAGGAGCAAATTCATGCTTGCTTAATTTTTCGTCTTCATTCTCAGCATCGTAATCTGGGTTCATCACACGAAATTCAGATAAGGATCTTGTGGTCCTCCTGGGAGCTGTGGTACATTCTACAGATCCAAATGAGAACTAAAACGGATCAGGATTTCTTACTGATTTTTGCAAACATTCACATACATACATAAAAAAGAATATGAAAAAGACTAAACAACAAAACCCACAACTAGCTCTCAGTTAGCACATTAAAAACACGACTTCTACCTCACCAGGTTCTGGTGCATTTGTTTAAATTTGCACATAGCTCTGTGCACGGGTGTCTTAAAACCTTATTAATGCATCTAATTAAAGTAATGACAGAGAACTTCCACAGCATCTAATGAAAGAAAACAAAGATTAAATTTAAGTTAATCAGCTTTGAAATGTAAACAACCACATTCAATCATTAAACGATTCCGTTTATTTTTAACAGGTTCTTAGAAGTGAGTCTAATAAACATCCCGTTTTTTCTTGGTATCCCCAAATGTTCGTTAGCACCATTAATCCATTAGTAAAAATCCAAAGGGACATTTTGTGCTGCTATAAACTTAGTCCAGGTTTTTGATGAACAGGGGCAAGTAGTTAGCCAATAAATTCTAAAATAATTCGTGAGTATGTCAAAAACAGATACTCCTATACATTTAAAGTTTAAAAAAAAAAAAAAACTGGCACTAGTAAAAAAGATCATCACAGGCTTGCCATCCCAAGATGTTAGCCCTCTGCTTTGACACCTTTTACACGACAGAGCATTTATTTTTCACAAAGGAAGACAAGGTAGCTTGTGTTCCTGGTAACATGTCAGCAGTGGGCTTCAAAATCTGTTTCTAGCAACCAGACAGTTCAGAACAGAGGGAAATGTTTTGATGTTTTGCAGAGTTAGGAGATGAAAGAACCAATGTGAAGGCTGATGAAGGAAGACATCACTCAGCAGGTGTTGAGCACCAGTGATGTAATAATATCCCTCCACACAGTTTTACCGGTAGCAAGGGTTGGAAGCCCAGAACGATTTTGACACCAAGAAAAGTCTAGTTGATTTTGTGTACTATTCCTCAAATGGCCAAAGGTTCGGTTAGTTGATTTCTTATGCTTTATGGTTTGAATGGGCTTGCACTTCTAATTGAACATAAGTTTGCATTATCCTACACTGGGTAGGTGCTTTCAAACTATGGTGTGGGCAAAGAATATTGAATATACCATGGTTTGCCAAAGAATGGACAAATCAGTCTTAAAGAAGTACAACTGGAATGCTCCGTAAAAGTGAGAATGGTGAGACTTCCACTCAACTTACTTTGGACTAATTTCTAGAAAAGCGATTGATAAAGTCTGATAAAGTAGAGGGTTAGTGAAAACCCACAAAAAGGTGGATTATGTCCCTACAACTTTAACAAATAGAAAGTAAGCAACAAAAGAATCCATCAGGCACCAGAAGAAAACAATGAAAATTAGAGCTGAACTAAATGAATTAGAGAACAGAAAAACAATTGAAAGAGTTAACAAAGCCAAAAGCTGGTTCTTTGAAAAAATTAACAAAATTGATAAACCATTGGCCAGACTGACTAAAGAAATACAGGAAAGGAAACAAATAACCCGAATAAGAAACGAGATGGGCCACATCACAACAGACCCAACTGAAATTAAAAGAATCATATCAGATTATTATGAAAAGTTCTACTCTACCAAATTTGCAAACCTAGAAGAAATGGATGAATTCCTGGAAAAACACTATCTACCTAAACTAACACAATCAGAAGTAGAACAATTAAATAGAACCATAACAAAAAAAGAGATTGAAACGGTAGTCAAAAAACTCCCAAAAAAAAAAGCCCTGGCCCGGATGGCATTACTGCAGAGTTCTACTAAACTTTCAGAGAAGAGTTAACGCCACTACTACTAAAGGTATTTCAAAGCATAAGAAATGACGGAATACTACCTAACTCATTCTATGAAGCCACCATTTCCCTGATACCAAAACCAGGTAAAGACATCACAAAAAAAGAAAATTACAGACCTATATCCCTCATGAACATAGATGCAAAAATCCTCAACAAAATTCTAGCCATCAGAATTCAACAACATATCAAAAGATTAATCCAGCATGACCAAGTGGGATTTATCACCAGGTATGCAAGGCTGGTTTAATATTAGAAAAACCATTATTTATTTTTTTTTTACCATATAAATAAAACAAAAGACAAAAACCACATGATCTTATCAATTGATGCAGAAAAGGCATTTGACAAAGTCCAACACCCATTTATAATAAAAACTCTCACCAAACTAGGAATTGAAGGAAAATTCCTCAGCATAATAAAGGGCATCTATACAAAGCCAACAGCCAACATCACTCTAAATGGAGAGAGCCTGAAAACATTTCCCTTGAGAACGGGAACCAGACAAGGATGCCCTTTATCACCGCTCTTATTCAACATTGTGCTAGAGGTCCTAGCCAGAGCAATGAAGCTAGACAAAGAAATAAAGGCATCCGGATTGGCAAGGAGGAAGTAAAATTATCTCTATTTGCAGATGACATGATCTTATACACAGAAAACCCTAAGGAATCCTCCAGAAAACTACTGAAACTAATAGAAGAGTTTGGCAGAGTCTCAGGTTATAAGATAAACATACAAAAATCACTTGGATTCCTCTACATCAACAAAAAGAACATCGAAGAGGAAATCACCAAATCAATACCATTCACAGTAGCCCCCAAGAAGATAAAATACTTAGGAATAAATCTTACCAAAGATGTACAAGACCTATACAAAGAAAACTACAAAGTACTACTACAAGAAACTAAAAATGAACTACTTAAGTGGAAAAACATACCTTGCTCATGGATAGGAAGACTTAACATAGTAAAAATGTCTATTCTACGAAAAGCCATCTATATGTACAATGCACTTCTGATCCAAATTCCAATGTCATTTTTTAAGGTGATAGAGAAACAAATCACCAACTTCATATGGAAGGGAAAGAAGCCTCGGATAAGTAAAGCATTACTGAAAAAGAAGAAGAAAGTGGGAGGCCTCACTCTACCTGATTTCAGAACCTATTATACAGCCACAGTAGTCAAAACAGCCTGGTACTGGTACAACAGGCACATAGACCAATGGAACAGAATTGAGAACCCAGATATAAATCCATCCACATATGAGCAGCTGGTATTCCACAAAGGCCCAGTGTCAGTTAATTGGGGAAAAGATAGTCTTTTTAACAAATAGTGCTGGCATAACTGGATATCCACTTGCAAAAAAATGAAACAGGACCCATACCTCACACCATGCACAAAAACTAACTCCAAGTGGATCAAAGACCTAAACATAAAGACTAAAATGATAAAGATCATGGAAGAAAAAATAGGGACAACGTTAGGAGCCCTAATACAAGGCATAAACAGAATACAAAACATTACCAAAAATGACGAAGAGAAACCAGATAACCGGGAGCTCCTAAAAATCAAACACCTATGCTCATCTAAAGACTTCACCAAAAGAGTAAAAAGACCACCTACAGATTGGGAAAGAATTTTCAGCTATGACATCTCCGACCAGCGCCTGATCTCTAAAATCTATATGATTCTGTCAAAACTCAACCACAAAAAGACAAACAACCCAATCAAGAAGTGGGCAAAGGATATGAACACACACTTCACTAAAGAAGATATTCAGGCAGCTAACAGATACATGAGAAAATGCTCTCGATCATCAGCCATTAGAGAAATGCGAATTAAAACTATGATGAGATTCCATCTCACTCCAACAAGGCTGGCATTAATCCAAAAAACACAAAATAATAAATGTTGGAGAGGCTGTGGAGAGATTGGAACTCTTATACACTGCTGGTGGGAATGTCAAATGGTACAACCACTTTGGAAATCTATCTCACGTTATCTTAAACAGTTAGAAATAGAACTACCATACAACCCAGAAATCCCACTCCTCGGAATATACCCTAGAGAAATAAGAGCCTTCACACAAACAGATATATGCACACCCATGTTTATTGCAGCTCTGTTTACAATAGCAAAAAGCTGGAAGCAACCAAGGTGTCCATCAACGGATGAATGATTAAATAAATTGTGGTATATTCACACAATGGAATACTACGCATCGATAAAGAACAGTGAAGAATCTGTGAAACATTTCATAACATGGAGGAACCTGGAAGGCATTATGCTGAGCGAAATTTGTCAGAGGCAAAGGACAAATATTGTATAAGACCACTATTATAAGATCTTGAGAAATAGTATAAACTGAGAAGAACACATACTTTTGTGGTTACAAAGGGGGGAGGGAGGGAGGGTGGGAGAGGGTTTTTTACTGATTAGTTAGTAGATAAGAACTGCTTTAGGTGAAGGGAAGGACAATACTCAATACATGAAAGGTCAGCTCAACTGGACTGGACCAAAAGCAAAGACGTTTCCGGGATAAACTGAATGCTTCGAAGGTCAGCGGAGCAAGGGTGGGGGTTTGGGGACCATGATTTAAGGGGATTTCTAAGTCAATTGGCAAAATAATTCTATTATGAAAACATTCTGGATCACACTTTGAAATGTGGCGTCCGGGGTCTTAAATGCTAACAAGCGGCCATCTAAGATGCATCAATTTGTCTCAACCCACCTGGATCAAAGGAGAATGAAGAACACCAAGGTCACACGACAACTAAAAGCCCAAGAGACAGAAAGGGCCACATGAACCAGAGACCTACATCATCCTGAGACCGGAAGAACTAGTTGGTGCCCGGCCACAACCGATGACTGCCCTGACAGGGAGCACAACAGAGGACCCCTGAGGGAGCAGGAGATCAGTGGGATGCAGACCCCAAATTCTCACAAAAAGACCATACTTAATGGTCTGACTGAGACTAGAGGAATCCTGGCGGTCATCGTCCCCAAACCTTCTGTTGGCCCAGGACGGGAACCATTCCCGAAGACAACTCATCAGACATGGAAGGGACTGGACAGTGGGTAGGAGAGAGATGGTGATGAAGAGTGAGCTATTTGTATCAGGTGGACACTTGAGACTGTATTGGCATCTCCTGTCTGGAGGGGGGATGGGAGGATAGAGAGAGTTGGAAGCTGGCAAAATTGTCAAGAAAGGAGAGACTGGAAGGGCTTACTCATTAGGGGGAGAGCAAGTGGGAGTAGGGAGTAAGGCGTATATAAACTTATATGTGACAGTTTGACTTGATTGTAAACGTTCACTTGAAGCTCAATAAAAGTTAATAAAAAAAAAAGGTGGATTAACACAATGTTGTTATTAGGTGTCATTGAGCCAGTTCTGACTCATGGCGAACCTATGTACAACAGGACAAAACACTGCCCAGTCCTGTTTTATCCTCACAGTCGTTACTATGTTTGAGCCCCGTGTTGCAGCCACTGTGTCAATCCATCTCTTTGAGGGTCTTCCTCTCTTTCACTGACCCTCTATCAAGCACCATGTCCTTCTCCAGGGACTGATCCCTCCTGATAATATGTCTAAAGTATGTAAGACGAAGTCCCACCATCTTTGCTTCTAAGGAGCATACTGGCTGTACTTCTTCAAAGTCAGATTTGTTCATTCCTTTGGCAGTCCATGGTATATCCAATATTCTTCACCAACACCATAATTCAAAGGCATCAATTCTTCTTTGGTCTTCCTTATGCACTGTCCAGCTTTCACACACATATGATGTGATTGAAATGACCATGGCTTGGATCAGGTGCACTTTAGTCTTTAAAGTGACATTTTTGCTTTTGAACACTTTAAAGGGGTCTTTTGCAGCAGATTTGCCCAATGCAATAGGCTGTTTGATTTCTTGACTACTGCTTCCATGGGCATTGATTGTGGATCCAAGTAAAGTGAAATCCTTGACAACTTCAATCTTTTCTCCGTTTATCATGATGTTTCTTATTGGGCCAGTTGTGAGAATTTTTGTCTTATGTTGAGGTGTCATCCATACTGAAGGCTGTGGTCTTTGATCTTCATCAGTAAGTGCCTCAAGTCTCCTTCACTTCCAGCAAGCAAAGTTGTGTCTTCTGCATATTGCAGGTAGTTTTTTAGTCTTCCTCAGATCCTCCTGCCCAGTTCTTCTTCATATGGTCCAGCTTCTCAGATTAATTGCTCAGTATACAGATTGAGTAAGTATGATGAAAGGATACAACCCTGACGCACACCTTTCCTGACTTTAAACCACATAGTATCCTCTTGTTCTATTCTAACGATTGCCTCTTGATCTTATGTACAGGTTCCTCTGAGCACAATACAGAATTCTCGAATTCCCGTTCTTTGCAATGTTGTCCATAATTTGTTATGATCCACACAGTTGAATGCCTTTGCACAGTCAATAAAACAGGTAAACATCTTTCTGGTATTCTCTGCTTTCAGCCAGGATCCATCTGATATCAGCAATGATATCTCTCGTTCCATGTCCTCTTCTGAACCCAGCTTGAATTTCTGGCAGTTCCCTATAGATGTACTGCCTCAACCACTTTTGAAGAATCTTCAGCAAAAATTTTACTCCTGTGTGATTTTTTTTTTTGAATAAATGAATTTTATTGCTTCTTAAAAATATCACCCGTTAAGTCTTGGGAATCATCCGGCCTCATTTCCGTAGCTGGACAACTCTTAGATCTTACTCGTCGGCCTGTTGAACACTTCCTTTTTCAGAAACATAGGTGCCATCCAAAAATTTTTGGATATCCTTGTTTTTAACTGTCGTGGCTTGCTGAATTTGATACAAGCTCAATGACATTTCCTTCAAGAATTAACTCATCCTTCTGGGCTTGAGATACTGAACAAGCAACACCTGGCCTCATCCGAACCCTACGGATGTATTTTTCACCCAAGAAGTTTCGGATTTCAACAAGTGACCCACTCTCCTGGATAACAACGTTGATGGGGAAGTAAGCATACACAGACCTCATCTTGTAATGGAAGCCCAGTGTAACACCCTTGATCATGTTCTGTACATGACTGCAGATAGTGTGAACTGTAGCCAGTTCCTTTCTATTTCCCCACCATTTGTCAACACGAAGCCTCTTCTTTTTCTTTCCAAGGAGACTGAGTTCTACATTGATGTGATTGAAGTCCCTCCGCAAAGTCCCTCTGGGGCCCTTCACAATAACCGTGCGTCCCTTCAGAGTGATGTCGACATTTTCTGGAATGTCGACAGTCTGGTTGCTGAGAATGGTCTTCATTCTTGCAGTAGATGCGGCAAAGAGGTCCTGAGTGATTTTAATGATATTGTTTGATAATTTCTGTATTCTCTTGGATCACTTTTCTTTGGAATAGGCATAAGTATGGATCTCTTCCAGTTGGTTGGCCAGGTACCTGTCTTGCAAATTTCTTGGCATAGATGAATGAGAACTTCCAGTGCTGCATCCTTTGGTGAAACATCTCGATTGGTATTCCATTAATCCCTGCATCCTTGTTTTTTGCCAATGCATTCAGTGCAGCTTGGACTTCTTCCTTCCATATCATCAGTTCTTGATCATGTGCCACCTCCTGACGTGATTGAACATAGACCAATTCTTTTTGGTATAGTGACTCTGTATATTCCTTCCATCTTCTTTTGACGTGTCCTGTTTTCTTCAGTATTTTGCCCACAGAATCCTTCACTACTGCAACTCTTGGTTTGAATTTTTTTCTTCAGTTCTTTTAGCTTGAGAAATGTGGAGAGTGTTCTTCTTTTCTGGTTTTCTTATTCAGGTCCTTGCACATGTCATTATAATACTTTGTCTCCTCGAGCCACCCTTTGAAATCTTGTGTTCAGCTCATTTACTTTGTCATTTTTTTCTTTTGCTTTATCTACTCAACATTCAAGAGCAAATTTCAGAGTCTCTTCACACATCCATTTTAGTCTTTTCTTTCTTTCCCGTCTTTTTAATGACCTTTTGCTTTCTTCATGTACGATGTCCTTGATGTCATTCCACAACTCGTCTGGTCTTCAGCCATTAGTGTTCAACCCATCAAATATATTCTTGAGATGGTCTCTAAATTCAGGTGGGATATACTCAGGGTCGTACTTTGGCTTTCATAGACTCGTTTTAATTTTCTTCAGCTTCAACTTGAGCTTACATATGAGCAATTGATGGTCTGTTCCAAAGTCGGCCCCTGGCCTTATTCTGACTGATAATATTGAGCTTTTCCATCGCCGGTTTCCACAGATGTAGTCAATTTGATTCCTGCATATTCCATTTGCTGACATTCACGTACATAGTCACCATTTATATCGTTGAAAAAAAGTATTTGCAATGAAGTTGCTGGTCTTGTAAAATTCTATCATGCACCTCCACATCGTTTCTATCACCAAGGCCATATTTTTAAACTACTCATCTCTGTTTCCAATTTTTGCATTCGAATCACCAGTAATTATCAATGTTTCTTGATTGTATGTTCGATCAGTTTCAGGCTGCAAAAGTTGGTAAAAACCTTCAATTTCTTCATTTTTGGCCTTAGTGATTGTTGTATAAATTTGAATAGTATTTGTGTTAACTGGTCTTCCTTCGAAGTCCTGTGGATATTGTCCTATCACTGACAGCATTGTACTTCAGGATAGATCTTGAAAGGTTCTTTATGATGATGAATGAAAAGCGATTCTTCTTCAAGTTGTCATTCCTTGCATAGTAGGTCATATGATTGTCAAAATGGCCAATACTAGTCCATTTCAGCTTACTAATGCCTAGGATATTAATGTTTATGCATTCTATTTCATTTTTAATGATTCCAGTTTTCCTGGATTCATATTTTGTACTTTCCAGGTTCTGATTATTAATGGATGCTTGCAGCTGTTTCTTCTCATTTTGAGTTGTCCCACATTAGCAAATGAAGGTCCCAAAAGCTTGACTCCATTCACATCCTTAATGTCAACTCTGCTATTAACACAATAGCCAGAACAATAAGCTCAAACTTACCACATACCAACTATCATGAAGATGGCGCAGGACCAGGCAACCTTTTGTTCTGTTATGCATAAGGTTGCCAAGAGTAGGAGCAAGCTTTAAGACAAATAACAACAGTGAGTTTACTCTAAGCCCTCAACCATTTCTCTTGCTATGGCAAGTCATGGAAGAGTGATGCAATCTCTGCCCAGACTGAGTGTTAGTAACCATTCTTGGCATGGCTAATTCTCATTTCACCCGTTTCCCTTCCACTTAATAAAACATATCAGCAAGAACATGATCCAGAATTACATTCATTTTATTGCATAAGAGAAATAAGCTGTCCCCAAGCTCAAGGAGCTCAAGGATGCTGCATATTATCATCTATCCCTTCATTCAAAAATTATTTATAAAGCTCCTACTATGTGGCAAGCAGTGTCCTAGGGACTGGGGATACAGTGGTTACCAGATAATGAAGCATAGGTAAAACCCCTTAGAAGTGAGCTCATTCTACTAGTTTCTTGCATTATTGAGATTGTTCAATTATCCGTTCTCCAAGCAAAATTCAGAGTAATTGTTTTAGAAAACACAAATGTAGTCATATCACTTGCTTCAAACACTTCAATGGTATCTTTTGCTCTCAAGAAAAAAATCCCAAATCCTTACAATGGCCATGAAGCACTGTACAACCTGGTATCTGCTGCTTCTCCAGCCCCCTCTAGTATCATGTTCAGCCTCCCACAATCCCTAGCATAGCTCTTCTGCCTTTCTGGTGTCCTGTCAGCTTCTGGAACACATCAATTCTTCCCAAGTCAAGGGCCCTCTTTGAGCAGAACACTCTCTTCTTTATTTTTAAACCTGTTCAAGTATTTTTGTCTTTCAGATCTAAGCTTAAATACAGTTCCCACAAGGAAACCTTTCCTGACATCTCAGGCTAGGCTGGGTGCCTCTGTTGATTGTTTTTTACAGTATCCTGTACTTTTCTGTTGTTAGCTGCCAATACCTTGGAACTAACTTGGAATTAAACGCCATCCCTATGATTGGTTCTGAATCGGACCATTATGGCCAATAGAGTTTTCATTAGCTGATTTTCATAAGTAGGCCTCCTGTGCTTTCTTCTTAATCTGTCATAGTCTGGAAGCTCCGCTGAAACCTGTTCAGCATAATAGCAACACGCAAGCCTCTACTGACAGATGGGTGGTGGCTGCCCTTGAGGTGCATTGGCTGGGAATCAAAGCTGGGTCTCCTGCATGGAAGGCGAGAATTCTACCATGGAACCACCACTGACCCCATTTCTACTTTCCTGTAGTAGCAGGTATTTCAGTTTTAATCAAATACCTATTTGTTTAATGATTTGATTAAAGCCCATTTCCCCTTAAGGACCATAGATAATGGGACCTGCACAAGCAGATAGGCCATGTCAATCTTAATTCCCTGCTGTTTTCTCAGTGGGCAGTGCAGTACCAGGTACATAGTAGAACCTCAAGAAATATTTGTTAGGTTATTGTCTGAATGAACTTTGTGGTACCCCACAGGTCAATGGTTTTCAAGCCCTTTTAAGTTATAGGAACTTGAGTGTTAACAGTTTACAGGGGGAAAACAGGGCTTAACTCAGACACTAACCTTTATGACTTTTAAGGGTGCCAGGAGAAATGGTTTTAAAATCATTGTCATAAAATGGAATACTATTCAGCAATAAAAAGAAGCAAAGTACTGACACACGTAGTCACGGAAGAACCTCAAAAACATTACTAAGTCAAAGAAGCCAGACACAACAGATCACATATCGTATGATTTCATTCACTTGAAATGTTCAGAAAAGGCAAATTTATGGAGACAGAAAGTATATTAGTGACTGACTGAGACTGGGAGGGAAACTAGGATTAACTGTAAATGAGTATGAGGAGTCTTCTTGGGGGACGAAACTGTTCTAAAACTCATTTATGGTAATGGATGTACCACTTGGTAAAGCTACTAAAAATTATTGAATTATACATTTGAAACAGTGATTTTATGATATGTAAACCATCCCTCAATAAAGCTGTTAAAAACCCCATTACTATAAACTACAGCTGACCCTCAACTGACTTTTTCAACCATTGCAATTTTTATTCTTTCATTTTTCCAGTTAAGCTTTTAAGAACACATTGAGCTTGTGTAGTTTTCTGATAGTTTCATGAGAGTTCATTTGGTCTAGGGCTGACCAACCTGGGGCCATCACATTCCTCAAAAAAGCTCTATAAATACATCTAATAGATAATTAAACATTGATTGCTTGATTGATTCTCAGTCAAACACATTACTGTTCCCTGAGATAGGCCTTCTAAATTTCATGGTGGGAAAACATTGTGGAAAAGGTGACGATTGTAATAGGGAAATGCTGTATATGTCGATAAAATAGAAGAAACTTTGAAGAAACAAATGGAAAACGCCACACTTTCAGGCAATTACAGACTCTTGGCTGAAATTCAGCTTCAGGCTTATCTTGTGGGGAAGAATTTTTAAACACTTGAAAGGCCTACCCAGTGTTACAGCTGTCACCTTAATCTACCCCCAAAAACATCCATTTCAGAAAGTTTAAAGTTTCAGAGTGTATGCTGCTGAAGAAATCTGTAATTAGAGTAAAATATAATTGTGAATGCCTACAGGGATTTTTTTCTTTTGATATCATGGGTAAACTAAAGTCAAAGAGAAATGACTGAAGAGCTAGAGCCACATAGCAAAACATAGTGGTTTACTCTTGAGCAAGGATGAAGTAACTCTCTAAATAAAAAATACATGATTGCTTATTATATCAAGTTACACCTATCATCCATGTCAACTGTGAACATTTAAACAATTCCCAGAAAAAGGAGGAATATTAGAAGGCAGGATTTAGGAATCAGGACTTTCATGAGAAATAAATCAGATCCAAGATTTCATTCTATTTTTGGAATTATTTTCTGTAGGGGATGCTTATCTGATATTTTCCCTGATAATTTCCAGACCTCAAAAATATGTTGAGAAGAAAAATGAGACGTGTCAATTCTATTTTATTTGTTAATAATAAAATATTATTGATAATATCATGCCCACCTTAAATAGCAAAACTTTTATATGTATAAATTGACAAAACAGTAAAAAGAAACACATGGCTTATGATTTTGATTTATTTTACTGATATTTCTTGTATTTATTATTTTCATCTACACTTATGGCAGTAATTTTTACTACTGTTCCCTTTCAAAGCCCCAGCCATTGGAAGTGAGACACAGTAGCAAATCCTCTTTTTCCAGGTTTTTCCAATTTCATTATAGGTTACCTGGAGCAAGAGAATTCAATTAAATCGAAAAGTTAGGGAAAACAAAAAGTCAAATGATCCGTTATGGATTGAATTGTATCCCCCAAAAGGTGTATCAACTTGACTCGGCCACGATTCCCAGTATTGTCTGATTGTTCACCATTTTGTTATCTGATGTGATTATCCTATGTGTTGTAAGCCCTACCTTTATGACATTAATGAGGCAGGATTAGAGAAACTTATATTTATAAAGCAGGGCTCAATCTACAAGATTAGATTGTGTTTTAAGCCAATCTCTTCTGAGATACAAAAGAGAAAAGCGAACAGAGAGACAGGAACCTGATACCACCAAAAAACAAGAGCAAGTAGAATAGCGAGTCCTTTGGACCTGGGGTCCCTGCACTGAGAAGCTCCTTGGTCTGGGAAGATTGATGACAAGAACCTTTCCCCAGAACTGACAGATGGAAAGACTTCCCCTGGAGCTGGCATATTGAATTCAGACTTCCAACCCCCTAGACTGTGAAAGAATACATTTCTTTTCGTTAAAACCATCCACTTGTGGTATTTCTCTTATAGCAGCACTAGATAACTAAGGTAAGGTCAAAGATAAAGAAGAAGAGATGTTAACAACATCCCGTGAACATCAGCTTTCTCTACACACTACAAATTGATGTTATTAAAAATAAAAAATATAAACAATTTTTTGACATTTCAACAAGACAAAGGTCTTATCTGTTTTGGTGTATGGAGGAACATGGAGTATAGTGTCGGCTAGTGGTAACCTCAGAGAAATAGAAATTGAGACCATCAAAGTCAGGAAATGTCACTGTTCTGTTCCGTTGGCAGAATGTTCTCTGATTTTATAGGCAATTGCTTTTGAATGTTCACTTTCAATTCAGAATCAAACCAAGTCTGATTTCATGTAAAAGATGCTTTGGGTATTGATTAAGGTTGAGTTAGCTATTATGCCAAGCAAACTGGTATTATTAAAGTTAATTTATTGCTTATGTAAAGAACAAAATGCCTGTTCCTGATCAGCAAGTGGCTCTTCTCCAAGCCTTTCCTCCAAATTTGGCTCCTCTGTCTGCCACAGGAGGTTTTCATCATATTCGTCTGCATGAAGCCAGCAGTCTAAGAGAGAGATGGCGAAAGAAGGCTCAGCCACTGGAAGTGAGACACCTGTATCACTTTGCCCCAGTAATGGAGCTTAGAGATGCACATTTTGGTAGGCAGATGCTTCCCAGGAAAACTCTCCACAATGTGGCAGGGTGGGGCAGGTGGGGAACGCATTTTGGTGAACAGCTAGCTGGCTGTGCATAGGAAGCAATAAGAACCAATTTCCTGGTATCCTTTCCTGGCCCTTGCCATCAACTCACACACTGTTCATTTTTCTTCCTACAACAACAATGAGTTCCTATTAATTCTCCAAGCTTTGTACATATTTTCAGAACCAAAGTGTATATTGGGTTTATGAGATAGATAGACGTTCAAAAAGATTACTACATATAAACCACTTACATAATTCAGATACATGAGATATTTCATTTGATATTAACTTCAATTGTCCTTTTTCAATTTGATAGCAAGGTAAGCTTTACCTGTAGATATTGCTAGTAACATTTTTACATGGTTAAGACATCTGCAAAGCAAGCTTCTTTAGTCTTCTGTTTTCTAGCTTTTACTTTTGAAAGTTTGAGCCATGCCTCTGCAGCACTTAACTCTTCACCAGCTCGTCCCTTTACCAGTTTTATGGAGTGTGAAACTTACTAGGAAAATGGTTTCCTAAAGGAAACTAGAGTGCAGGGTCAAAAGCTGTATGTGCTTATAATAGCCATCTGGTTTCTGTTCCAGTGGTGCTTATACCCCATCAGGAGGCAGACCTGAGTTAAGACTTTGCTTTCCTTTCAGGTGTAACAGAAGACAATTACCAGCCTCAGCTGCTGCCTCAGTCACCAACATTAATATTCTTCTTTTGTGACCCTCATTTTCCATGCTGTATGAAGAGGTTTTTTTCTAGACACTACAACTAAAAAGAAAACACCCGGTTTTGTAACATGCCTTCCCTAATCAACCAGACTGCTGCTCCAGAGTCATAGGAAACCAGTTGGCCTAAAGACCAGACCTGATTTCCAGTGTCTTCCCCAAAGCTAAATATTTTCAGGTTTGTAAGATCCTCTTTTCACCTTAGCAGGTCTCTGCTAGAAGTTATTTCACATACAATTTTTAGAGGATTTTAATAAATATTCTGCTTTTCTGTTGGGAGACAGGGACACAAAAGAGGGATTTTCCTCATGCTGGTGGCACAGTGGTTAAGAGCTATGGCTGATAACCCAAAGGTCGGCAGTTGGAATCCACCAGCTGCACCTTGGAAACCCTATGGGGCAGTTGTACTCTGTCCTATAGGGTCACTACGAGAGTCCGAATCCACTCAGCGGCAATGAGTTTTTTTTTTTTTTTTTTGTAATCAGTATCATTAGCAGGACTGTTGATTGATTCCCTCTGTTAGCTTTCCCTATGGGATATGAGTTGACTTTATTCTTCTATTTTTTTAAAATAGTTTGATTAAGTAGTTCTGCCCCTCAAATTTTGTAATGGAAAGATGTTCAGGGCAGAGAATGACAGGAGGAGTTCTTATAAGTAACCCTTTTAAAGGAGAAAAAAACACTTCACCTATATTTACTGTTCCAACCTCGCTAAGATCAAGCATATTGTAAAATTAGTCAGTATAATTGGTTTTATTTTTGAGACATATATAAATGTTTTAAAACATCTATTTTAAACTCTGAATATATGAAGTCCTATAAGTGAATAACAGATATTTGTGAGTCAAAACAACACAGATTTCATTACTTCCTTTGGTGATTAAATGATTTTATGTAGGAAAACTTCATTATTTTTGACTAATGAAAGTAAAGGCTAACCTGATTCAGTAACATCCAAATTAGAGGATATTAAATAAAATTCAGTTTTATTAAGGCCATGTCATCATAAATAAAGAATAAATAAAATGTCTCTCCTATTTGCTTGAAAGAAGAGTTAGTCAGTTCTGACATTTACTTGTATACAAACAATTTTAGGCCTTTACACTTGTCTCTGGAAGTGAAACGTTATTTTTTCTGATTTTCTTCTTTTCACTCAATCAGATTTACTGTCATTTGTGTAGCTTTCTCCTGCTCTATAGATAGTAAGGAAATAAATTTTAAGTCTACCCTGATTGAATTATCTTAACTTCAGACTTAGTTCAGCTTGAATTACTAAGCTATATTTTATTGTATTAGCAATAAAGTTCTGACTTAAATTTTATTTGCTAATGTTCTATTTCCAAGACTTTAATTGTTAGCCTTTCCAATGTAACTACAAGCCATTTCCTCACTTGTGACAACTTGTGTCTCAGTAATGATAATGTCTTGAGAATGACCGTAACAAGAGTGGACATTTCCTTCATTCTGTCAGAAGTAGTGTGAACCGAAACTTCAGATCAAAGATAACTAAGGTAAAGGAAAAGTAAGCATGACAAGGGATGCTACTCAGGACTGATAAGAAAAAAAGAATGGACAATTAACAAAATAAAAATAAGCTATCTGAAAATAATCTAAACCCAATAGCTCTTGAAACAGGTGGAAAAGTGTTCTGTTGTCTTTGCATCAGGAAAAAACCACAAAGCTGGCAGGGTTACTTTTGAAATGTAATCCTGTTTCTACACTACTTTGTATTCTAGGACCAGTCCCCCTCTCTAAGCCTCTACTTGATACCCATAACTTGAAGGGACAATAGAGCGGTTTGGCTAGAACCTGGCTGAAACGTGTATCAAAATGTTTAGTGGCTTTCACTTTCCACAGTTCAGTAATTTTCATTTTTTAATGGATATTTATCTTGTTGAAATATTTACTTTATTGCAGTGAGTTGCAATATTTCTCTATTCTGCCAATGAGATTCTGTGGTAAGATTAGCTCTGTCTTTTTAATGAAAATGACTCTAGAAGTTTGCTTTCTGGGTACTGCCTTATCAATCACTCAGTTATGTATTCACAAGGAAAATTAAATATAAATATAAATATAAATATAAATATAAATATAAATATAAATATAAATATAAATATAAATATAAATATAAATATAAATATAAATATAAATATAAATATAAATATAAATATAAATATAAATATAAATATAAATATAAATATAAATATAAATATAAATATAAATATAAATATAAATATAAATATAAATATAAATATAAATATAAATATAAATATAAATATAAATATAAATATAAATATAAATACAGTCAACAATGAGAAAACCTCAAATAATCTTATAGTTCATTATAGCCATGTAGCTTAAAGTTTGGGTGTATTTAAAAATAAAAAAAAAAAAGCTTTGTATGTACAAGTTCTTCAAAACCCTAACTTTTCAATGGTCTCATTTCCCCTTCTTAACTGATTTTTCTCTTTCCAGAGAGTAAATTCAATCCAAGTCACTTCTCCCTTTTCCTCTGTGTATTTCCTTTCCAATCTCCAAAAGTTTCCTTCACTATTGCTGTAATGATCATCTTCTGTACCAGGGATATTTAGTCTCTGGGATTTTACCTAAAAGAAAGTACTTCAGTAAGCAAATCAACAAAAATTGAAGACCAGCGTAGGGTTACCAGTTGCTGTCAAGTCAGTTGTGACTCGTGGAGACCCCATGTATCGGCTATCTTTATTTTGACAAATTAGGACATTTTAAAAATGACGATTATTGGCATCATTTTTCATAAAAGAAAAAAAATCTTTATGCCAAAAATAAGTGTTCTTTTTTTTTTTTAACTTTTATTGAGCTTCAAGTGAACATTTACAAATCAAGTCAGTCTGTCACATATAAGTTTATATACATCTTACTCCCTACTCCCACTTGCTCTCCCCCTAATGAGTAAGCCCTTCCAGTCTCTCCTTTCGTGACAACTTTGCCAGCCTCCAACTCTCTCTGTCCTCCCATCCCCCCTCCAGGCAGGAGATGCCAATACAGTCTCAAGTGTCCACCTGATATAATTAGCTCACTCTTCATCAGCATCTCTCTCCTACCCACTGTCCAGCCCCTTTCATGTCTGATGAGTTGTCTTCGGGGATGGTTCCTGTCCTGTGCCAACAGAAGGTTTGGGGACCATGACCGCCGGAATTCCTCTAGTCTCAGTCAGACCATTAAGTATGGTGTTTTTATGAGAATTTGGGGTCTGCATCCCACTGATCTCCTGCTCCCTCAGGGGTTCTCTGTTGTGCTCCCTGTCAGGGCAGTCATCGGTTGTGGCCGGGCACCAACTAGTTCTTCTGGTCTCAGGATGATGTAAGTCTCTGGTTCATGTGGCCCTTTCTGTCTCTTGGGCTCTTAGTTGTCATGTGACCTTGGTGTTCTTCATTCTCCTTTGCTCCAGGTGAGTTGAGACCAATTGATGCATCTTAGATGGCCGCTTGTTAGCATTTAAGACCCCAGACGCCACATTTCAAAGTGGGATGCAGAATGTTTTCATAATAGAATTATTTTGCCAATTGACTTAGAAGTCCCCTTAAACCATGGTTCCCAAACCCCCGCCCTTGCTCCACTGACCTTTGAAGATAAGTGTTCTTTTTATAAAAAGCTCGTGACATGGTCTTTTTCCCATTTTATCTTTTCATAGGTCAGTATGGATCCATGTACTAAAATAAAAGAATCTCTTTTCTCTACTACTTGATCACAAAATATTGTTTTTCAGTTCCTTTGTTAATTTCATATCATTTCCTATGTAACATAATATTAAATATCATAAAAACTCAAAGAAATTGAAACATAAGATTTATTCTGAGCAATTACCCTATATGCACATAGGAAGACATTTCTGATTTAAAAAAAAAAAAAGGGAAATGGCTCAAAGTAGGTTAGTTCCAATGAAGCTTATAAAGAGAAGAGGAGGGAGAAGAATAGATCAACCATTGGCTATCTGAACATGATTGATTCAACCCTGCACCCTTCCCCCTTTTACTGAGATCAACTGGTAGGTACCATGTCACAAGGTGGTCTCTGGCCTGGCTACTAAAAATTGGACCCTTCAGCCACCTAAAGCCATGAGACCTTTTGAAATTTAAATTAAGTAAGCCTAGAGCATTTTTCATTGGGCAAATCTGCTGCAAAAGAACTCTCTCAAGTGTTAAAACACAAAGATGTCACTTTGAGGACTAAGGTGCATCTGACCCAAGCCATGGTATTTTTAGTCTCCTCATATGCTTTTGAAAGCTGGACAGTGAATATGCAAGACTGAAGAAGAATGGATACATTAAAAATATGGTGTTGGTGAAGAATACGAATATACCATGGACTGCCACAAGAACAAACAAATCTGTAATTGGAAGAAGTACAGCCAGAATGCTTCTTAGAAGCAAGGATGGCAAGACTTCACCTCATGTACTTTATACATGTTTCCAGCAGGGACCAGCCCCTGGAGAAGAACATCATGCTTTGTAAAGTAGAGGGTCAGCAAAAATGTGGAAGATCCTTGAGGAGATGGATTGACACAGCAGCTACAACAATGGGCTCAAACATAGCAACGATTGTGAGGATGGCACAGGACCAGGCAATGTTTTGTCCTGTTCTATATAGGGTCACTGTGAGTCGGAACTGACTGGATGGCACCTAACAACAACACAAAATCTTTTCATTAAATCAAGAGGTATTGGTGTTTTTGTTGACTATCTTTTTCCAGCAGAAAAAAACACATTTATATTGCTGTAGAACATCTTCTGGAGGAAAAAATGTCAACGTTTTTGCAGTTTGGGTCAGATTTTTATGGTTAACATTTGGTTTCATGGCTATGAAGAAATCTTAAAATCAAAGTAAGAAGTAAGTCATTAATTTTTATCTTTGACAATACTTTGGAATGCATTTGAAATGCCCCTACGTGCTTAGGGACATCCTTTTCAGTGACGGCAACCTCTTACACTCTAATGTGTGTCTAAATAGAAAAGTAGCTCCAATTGAATGAATAAATTGTACAAGTAAGTTGGAGTATCTCTGAATTCTCTGTATATAAAAGAAGTAGAATACCTCTCTTCTTCTACAAGAGACAAACTACATGATTATAATGCTGTATATGCCATTAATTTGCTCAGAGATAGCTTTGGGATGAGTAGAAGTTGCTAAGGTAGTAATTCTCTGAACTAGCTTCTTTCAGTTAGGAAAACTGGGCACTCTCACTCAAGGTAATTCAAGATGGAAAGTGTTTTGTTTATTTTTAAGAATATTTTGCAGGGACAATTGGGATGGACAAAATAGGAGACAGGAAAGGACCCTTCCTTGTGAGTGTATGATAAATGTTAGTTTCAGGAAATGTAGAAGCAGTAATTTCTGGACTTTCAAGCTAGTCCATGTAGTAATGAAGTGAAAAACCATTTTAATTCTCCTGAAATCTAGATTTCTGGATCCATGGAGTTGGGGTGACTCTACCAGGCTTTTTGCCATTGGGAGTCCTTTAGAGCCTTGAGTCTTGGAGGAACTGATCCCTGGGGGTCACTTTTGAGTCAAAAAATGATCTAGATAAACTAGTAAGACCATTTTGCCTTGGGCATTGTGCTCATTTGAAGAATTTGGTCAGTTTTGTGAAGCAGACTCCAAGGGTCAGACTGGGAGCTATGTTTAGAGTAAATTGGTAATTATTTTAATTGTTCTTCAAGATAATGCTGTATAAAAATTCTCCCTGCCTACAAATTTCTTCATCAATTCTGTTGAAATTCTTTTTTTTCCCCATGGCAATGCCAATAAGATTTGATATAAAAGTGTTTTGAGGTTCTCTTATCTTCAAAGCATTTTTGACTCTCTAGTTGAAATGTTAACCCAATTTGCAAATCAGATATTAAATAAAACTTCAATCAGTTTCTATTTGTGGCTTAATACGATTTTTATTTAGACACCTGTTAGGCTAGCAATTTGGTAATACTGCATTAGAGTAACATTTTGTGTTATTAGTCAGCAAGTAATGACTTTTGAAGAAACCCTTGTGGCACAATGGTTAAAAACTTCAGCTGCTACCAGAAAGGTTGGTGGTTGGAACTCACCAGCCACTCCAAGGGAGAAAGACGTAGCAGTCTGCTTTGTAAAGATTACAGCCTTGGAAATCCTATGGGGCAGTTCTACTCTATCCTATAGTGTTGCTATGACTCGGAATCGACTCAAAAGCAACAGGGTTTGTTTTTGGTTGGTAGTGACTTTTGAACTTGTGGCTTAGTTTTCTTCTTACTACAAAATGATATATTCTTTTCCTTTGCTATGTGTATTTTCTTTATGTAGCTTCTGCTTCTCATTGTTTTTGCCTCCTTCCAATTCCAGCTTACAATACAGTATAATGATAAAGATCATGGGTTATGAGCGCTATAGATCTGGATTTGAATATGAGCACACAAGTAGTTAACTGTTCAGACACAGATAATATACTTCATCACTTTAAATATTCAGTCTCATGACCTTTAGGCTAAAATAAAAATAGTAACTAATTTAAATTTAATGAAATAACGTTTGTTAAAAAAAAATAAATAACCCACTGCCATCAAATTGATTTTGACTCACAGCAACCTTATTAGAGGACAAAGTAGAACTGTCCTATAGGGCTTCCAAGGCTGTAAATCTGTACAGAAACAGACTGCCACATCTTTCTCTCATGGAGCGGCTAGTAGGTTCAAACCACTGACCTTTCGGTTAGCAGCCGAACACTTTAATCACTGCACCATCAGGGCCCCTTCTAACGTTAGTAAAGTAGCCGCTATATAGGAAGTCAATAATGTCAATCATTATTTTATTATTCTAAGGACTATCATGGACCCACTTGACTCATGGTATTACCTGGAAACTTAGGCTACCGTGTTCACTCCTTTTTATTCTTTCTATATTACCCAATTCAAGTTCCCAAGAAAATTAATCTATCAACTGTATCATCTTTTGTGCCAGGACACTTCGTACATGTATGGCTAGCCTACAGATTGGCTATCTTAGAATCAGGTACCCACCCTTGTCCTAAAGACTGTGGGAGAAGGGCAGAGGTGAGGAGGCAATAATTAATGCAAATTTCCCCTTTCATAGAAATTGCAGACAGAACTGTCTCACTTAGAAGAAGCTATGGGTATAACAGTTGTTATGATTGACATGTTGAGCTCATTCACCAAGGAAGTAAATGCATCGGTGACCTTATTCTATGATTAGCTATTCATGTAATATTAGTGTTTGAAAGATATTCATTTCTTGCTGGTATTTTGTCTGGTGTATAAATAAGGCCTGCTAAAACTAAGAAATGGAAACCAACCAATATGAACCAAATATACACATAGTTAAAGGGTCCTGAATTTGTAGACATGTGTTGCCCAGGTTCATTCTGACATATAGGCAAAAAACTTGCTCAGTTTATTCTTGCTGTATCCAAACCACGATAATGTCCTCCTTTGAAAGACAGAGATAGAGAAACAGTATAATTACTGATGGAAAACTAGTGCAGATAAAATAAGAATAACCTAAGCTTTAATTCAAACCTCAAACCATAAGCCCAACCCAACACTTTTTTTTAGGCTCATATATAGGTTCAGATAACTTTGGCCTTTTAGAAAACATTATTTTTCAGAAAGTGACACTTGTACTTTGTATCCTTAAGAATAAGTACAATAAACATAGTGTATAAAGAAAACTCCTATTCAGAGTCTAGGTTCCTGGCTGGCCTTTCACAACAGTTTACATCTGATGAGCTAGAACAAAGAAAGAATGCAAGCATATTCCTAGGTAATCCAATTTAACACTCATTCCAGGCTCCTTTGGAAAAGCCCAAAAGGCTATCAAATAACATGAATTTAATCTTAAAAAAAAAAAAAAAACAATGACTATGATTACATAATATCTAATCAACAAGGGCAGGTGTAGATTAAAATTTCCCATCTGCATACATCTTTATCTTTCTTGTTATTTTACTTCCTGCCAAATTTCAGTAGATTTATAAGATAATAGGATTTTCTTCTTAACCCATATCTGTCATTTTCTATTTTCTTCCTTTACCTCCCTTCCTTTTCTCCTGTGTTCTTTTTCTTTCTTTCTTTCTTTTTTTTTTTTTTGTCTTTTCTCTTTCCCTTTCCTTCCTTGTTTTATTAAGTAAGGGTTGAACGCATAGCACTTCACAGGACATGTTTGAGGGGTGTTATAAGGCCGCTTCTTTGGCTCCAGGAAATATATCACCAGCTATCTTTTTTGTCCCCCTGAATGGAGGGGATTGCAGATGACAATAAAGGACATCTATGGATATCGTAATGGAAAATTATCCTAAATCTTTTAAATTTTACTTTAGAATGAAGTATTTATTATTCTTTTATTTTTCTTTCATTAGAAGTACCTACAAATTTTTTATTTCTCAAGCATACTTCCCAATGAGACTGTAATAACGATCAATTATTTATATGCCTGTCTGGCCTCCTGACTTCCATTAAAAAATTGCTCCTTTTCCCATGTTCCATGCGGTTCTGATGAGAGTTGCTACCTTGACTGTAGTTGATTGGTCCAGATACTGGCCCAAGAAGAGATAGCCTGGGTTACCACCAAGTATTTTAAATTAGCCTGAAGAAAGGCAGCCCCCTTCTAGTGGCCATGCTTCTTGTAATATGGAGGTAGCCCGTCTGAGAATGAAGTCAACCAGCCACAGAAAAATTAAGATGAAAGTGGGGGACAGAGTCTTGGTGGTACTTGTTCTCCCTCTTTCTAATTGTGCTTGAGGCAGAGAGTAGAAGTCCAAACTGTCCCACAGTTGACTAATGAGTGTTATAGAACTGCATGGTGGAGCCAGCAATAATGCAAATAGTGACTGATCAAACAGTTTGAAACACTTGCCAGTTAACCTACTCTTTCACTTTGATTAGTTCAGTTGGGTTGCTGTCATTATAACGAAAGAGCCCTGAATAAAATAGAAATTTGGAAATAGATAGTTCAAAAGCGTATTAGGCTTAAGAGAAAAGCTTCAAAGAAAACTTTAATTGTCCCTAGAGATTTCCCTGGCATAGATTCCCAAACATAAAAAAAAAAAAGATGATTTGAAACACTGAAATGTGATAGTGTTTGCTGACAGTAGTTTAATGTCAGAGGCACTTTGGTTCAAATCTCATTTCTGCCTTTTACCAATTGACTGACCTTGGGCAATTCACTTGAACTTCATATTTCCATTTTTAAAAATGAAACAAAGATACTATGGAACATGTAGAGTTACTTTGAGGATTAAAAATGACACTTATGTACAACTTTAGAAGAGTGTGTGAACATAGTAAGTGGTATGTAAATGGTAGTGCCCTTGTTAGTTGCCATCCAGTCAGTTATGACCCATGGTGACCCCGTGTGTGCAAAGTAAAACTGCTCCATGGGGCTTTCAAGGCTGTGATATTTTGGAGTTTCTGAGGCACTTGTGGGCGTATTCAAACCACCAACCTTTCACCTAGTCATCAAGCGCTTAGCTGTTTGCACCACCTAGAGATTCCTAACTAAAAGGTGGTGGTTGTTTTTGTCTTGTAATTTGTTGCCATCAACTTGTCCATTGTTATTGATTACCCTCTCTGAGAGACCTATACAAGAGCAAGCTTCCCCAGTTGGTTTCACTGCCTTAGTGCAGCAATACACAGATACAGTTTTAGCCTTCATGTTCTACCTCTGGCTGAGTAGCTACCAATTAAAGTGAGTCCGTCAGAGAAGAGTGCTACAGTGGAAGTCAACTAATGCAAGGCTACAGTGTGGTGGAGTTGGGTTAATGATAGACCAGGGAAAAAGGGAGGTGCTTGAGATGGATTAATCAGACTGGGACTCATCATCTCCTCTGGTTACCAGAGTTGGACTAACTATGTTTCAGCGAAGCTTTAGGAGGCAGTCTTTGGATTTATGTTTAATGCCATTCATGTGGGGAACAACAGCTCTTTAGCATCAAGAGTCTGAGAGTTCTCTCCTGTTTTATGTTGCTTATTCATTCAACAAATATTCATTGATGACCTACTACAGGTCAGGAATTTTGGCAGGCATCATGGTAAAAGGAAGAGTTATGATCGCCTGCCCTCATAAAGCTTCTAATAAAGTCTATTTCCTTGATCCTTTTAATTATGACTCATACTTGTTTTCAGGGAGTTCCCATCAATGATTTGTATAACTATTTTATGATTTTTTTTCCCAAGAATATTCTGCGAATGTCATATATAGGTAATTGGGTATTAGCTGTACTCATATTGTCAGAGTTTGAATACAAATAAACATATCACTATTTCTAATGTGAACCATTGCTACCCTGTGTTATTCCTCACGATAATCTGGAAAATGGCCTAGAACTTTTCTAATGCTGGTTTTGATGTCAGCTCTTGCTTTCAACTCTTCCGAAAACCATGGGACTTTGTCATGTTATTTTCAGTGATTTCTGGCACCAAGCTTAGCCATCAGCAAAGCAAATGATGTTAATTGTTGTCGAGTTGATTCTGATTAATAGTGACGCCAAGTGTGCAGAGTAAAACCGCACTTCATAAGTTTTTCAAGGCCATGACCTTTCAGAGGCACATCAACAGGCCCTACTACCGAGGCACCTGTGGGCGAGTCTGAACAGCCAACATTTCAGCTAGTAGTCCACTGCTTGGCCATTTGTGCCACCCATGGGATCCAAAAGCATATTACCAATTAATGATGTTTTATATTCTTTACTTCCCCAAACTTATGTCTATATTCAACACTATTGTTTTCTTCTTATTCTTTTCCCCCATGTCTTTTCAAAAAGAGACACTTTGGACATATTTCTCGAATAACGTATTAGAAGGAGGCAGTGCAGAGAGAGAGAGAGACACTGGTGATTTTCACAGTCAACTGAAATGCTCAAAGTGTTATTTTCAGTTGGTATCATGGGTCTCCAAACTATAATAAGAATTTATATATGAAAAATTGCTGTGGGGAAGAAGACAACTATTCTGTGATTTCTATTTTGAAGATAAGAAAGTGACATACCCTATAGTCATGTAATAAATCAGTGGTGGTGTCAAGGAGAGAATCTAGTCATGATTTCTAGATGTGCCATCTACTTCATCATACTGAAATTGAAAGGTATGAATATAATTATGTTGTCAATTCAATGAATCACGTGCTTCATTATCTTTGAATTCTACCTCCCATAACCTATGTAGGCTATTAAGCCAGGATTAAATAATGAGTCACCTATTGAACTTTAGAACAACTTATGCATGAAATTGACTCTGCTCTGCCCCAAACTTACCTGACTCCTGGCCAGCAAGAATAAATACAGAAACAGCTGTCCACACATGCACACACACACATACACATATGCACAAACACATATGCACGTATGGTTAAGGAGTGAATGGCTAAAGAATGCCTTTTCAAAAGAACTAGATTGGCTGTCGTGGTGAAGGGAGTCTCTTTCCTCTTTATACCATATTCAAATATCAGAAGAAAAATGGCTTGAGTGACAGACAAAAAGAGAATTAACATATATTAAGCACCAACTATTTTCTGGAACTTAAGCAAGACTCGGTATGTAGAACATCATGTTCCAGTCTCTCGTACACTTTGCAGTAGTATTTCTATTCATTATACATAGGAGCTTACAAGGCTCAGAAAGGTCAAGTAGTTGCTGAAATTCTTCAATTAGTGAGTAATAATCGAGAATGTAAACCTAGCTGACTCCAAAGCCCATGATTTCACCTTGATATCGTACGGAATGGAAATCCTGGTGGAGTAGTGGTTAAATGCTACAGCTGCTCACCAATAGGTCGGCAGTTTGAATCTACCAGGCACTCCTTGGAAACTCTATGGGGCAGTTCTACTCTGTCCTATAGGGTCGCTATGAGTTGGAATCAACTCAACAGCAGTGGGTTCGGTTTTGGGTTTGGATCAGATGGTACAATGAAGACCAACTATTATGGGGTAAAATTGTGAGCTTTGTTGTTCAATACATTGGGGGCAACTATGAACTTAGAAACTAAGGCTTTAGAAATATCTTTCATTATATCTCTAGTAAGTTTGTCTACAACATAGCATCCAATAGGATTTTTTGAGAATTTTCTTGAGTTTGTTTCCATCTTTGGCCTTCCCACTGTGGAATAAGTTATGAGATTCTTCTTCTATCTATTTTATGCTTAAAGACCATTAAGGAAACTTATACTCTTTATTATTTAAGTTATCATTTCTTATATTGTCCGCCAACACTTCAAAAATATAATACAGGACTATTTAAAAATATTATTAAATGAATGAAAAAAAATAGACGTATAAAATTAATTCACAGTTTTAATAAATTCACTAGTATCATTTCTTCTGATACCTTTGCTGATTTTTTTTTCCTCCATTAATCAAATGTATTTCTTACTTCATATCTTAGGATATTTGAATGTATAATTTAGGGATATTAGGGGTAATTTCTTTGAGTATAGCAAAAAGTAATGAGTCAGGTAGGAAGGGCTAATGAGCATGAGAGCTTTGTTCCAAAAGAGTTAAAAATATTGTAGACACCATTCAATTTCATTTGCTCACATCTTCAGTTGCTGCATAAGTAAGTCATTTTAAAATAATTTCGTGGCTTTCGTACATGTTATTTTGGCGGTGGAATTTACAAAAAGGACACCATGGTTCCATTCTGGCCTGGCTGGAGCAAGGCCAAATGGGGTGCTGGAAAGAGAAGAGCCATGCAGGAAAGCTGCCTCCTGGCTATTTCAATGAGGTAACTACAAGCTGAAATACCCACCATTTCAGGAAAGACTTTGCGTGAGTGAGACTGGGTGTATACCAAGGCTTCCCTTCAAATCCTTGCATTCTTTTCTACCATGTCTAGTGTACACTATGTTCTTCTATAATTATAAATGTATGTTTCCCATCACCACAAAGAGTTCTCATTGCTTGAAGGAAATGCAGCTTCAAAGAGCTTAAATTGTGAAGGGCAGGCCCCTTCTAAGAGCTACCATTGCTTGGGGGCGATTCTTCCTTTAACTTATCCACAGTCATACCACTGGCCAGCTTGGCTGGCTGCATCTTACCGTGTCTCAATTGGCCTGGGGCTTTGGTGGTTTCAGCTTTTGAAAAGAGCATCTTTGAATTTTTGATAATATAAACCTCATTTTTTTTTTTTTTTTTTTAGCATTCTTTGCTGCATGCTCCATTGCTATCTTAAAAGATAGAAAGGGTTCCAATCTTTTGTGATTCTCAACCTCATACAAAAAGAATTTTTGAAGAAAACTGGCACTTTGATTAGAGGGTAAACTTCACATTGAGATTGAGTTTCAGTTTTAAGAGTCAAAAGTAAAGTGACATGCAAAAGAAAAAAGGAGACCTAAATATAAGTTTAAAATAGTGATGATCTAAAAAAGCGTGTAACATGCTTTATGACAGTAGCAGTTTGAAAGAAAAATATGTTCTATTTTAAACCATCCTTTTTTAAAACTCTAACAATTACACTTTCTGAAAGCTTTTCCAAGATAGTGGTTCTTCCAAGAATGAACTTGTGTCAGTCAGTAATTATAACATTCACCCGGGACCAACTGTGTGCTAGGCGCTGTGCTAAACTCTTTTCAAAGATAATCTCATGTAATCATTTCAATTAGTCAATGAGGTAACTAGGATATTCCATTTTACGGATGAGGAAACTGAGGTACAAAGAGGTTGAGAAGCTTGTCCAAAATCACACAGCTGGAGTGCTATGGAATTAGGTTTTGAAACCAGTCTATGTGACAAAAATTTGTGTCTGTAATATTTATCCTATGTTCTCATGAACTCTCTCGTCCTGGGGATAATCTTGTACGTGGCTTTGAAAAGTACAAAGCACAGAAATTCAGATCTACCTGATGGTGTCTATCATAAGAAATATCTCCACAAGCGTGTCTCCACAGTGACTTATCAGAACTCAGTTATAATCCTACAGAAAAGATCTTTCTTAAAGAGGATGATAACAAAAAAGCTGCAATTGTTGACAGCAGACAGATGTGCCAGGTGTTTGACTAGGAAGTTTTTGTACGTTATTCCTGAACAATATGTATCCCTTTCATCAGTTTTTATTGTATCCATTTTCCAGATGAAGGGATTTTTCTTAGTCACCCTGAATTTTTTCACATGAAGTTTGGAGAAGGAAAGACCAGTTCATGACCACACAAGTAACTGCCAGAGATCAGAGAGGGAACTTAAATGTGAGTGCGATTGGTGCCACTTTTCCCTTATCTACCACATAACATGAATAAGGGCATGTGGGACCCCTTCAATCCCATACCACACAAACATGCAACTATTCTAACTGTGCTACTATGCAGGAAAAACAAAAAAAGGTTTCCACAACCTCCTTTCATAACTCGTGGGAATATTTCATGTTCCAACCTTCACTGTCAGAAAGGTCATACTTAAACTTTCATGTAAATAATACACATTTCTCTTTTTAGACCTATTGCAAGCGTAGCAACTTTCCCCCAACAATCAGTAGTAGTCATACTAAAAATGGAATTTTATTATCTTTCTACTCTTACAAATACCATTTTTCACAGCATTGCTGGAAGGTAGCATTATCTCTTCTGCTTCAGAAATGTGCTTGCTCCTGAACCAGTTTTTGCGCAAACTGCTTTTATGATCTTATACTATGGCATTGGTTAAGGATGAAAAAATTTTATTTGCTTCACCACTGAATCTGCAAAGTCCAGATAAATAGAATCATTTTTTTTATGGCATCATACATTTTTTTAGCATCTCTTTTTGATATGCTATTACTGATGACTTTGCTCTCCAAACACAAAGGCAGGAAGAAATGCAAAAAAGCTTATGAACTGTTTTTCCAAATCTGTGTATCTTGGGGAAGATGAAAGTCACATTCTGATTTACAGCAAAGGTATCCCTCAGTATACCAAAGATGTTTATCATTGACCAAGAGCTAAACTCACCAATGACGATGATGATCTAAGCTCTAGAAAGGCAAAGGATTAAATGGTAGAAATGGAGATAGAAACAACCGATCACGAAGGCCAATAAAATTTGGGAAATCAAGCACAGCAAATGAAGGGGCTAAGGCATCCAAGCTTCCACACCTGGGTGTGTTATGTGAACTAGCCGTCAATGTCAAGGGAGTACCCTGAGTCATTTTATCTCAGAAATTCACAAGCAGATTTGAGCCATCCCAGTGCAGCTTTTAATTGCTGGATGTAGAAAATGAGATGATGAGCCTCAAAGCAGCCCTGAGCTCTAGTTTTGGCTCTACTCTAGCCCTTAGATTTTGGCCTCATCTGTAATAATTTGCCCAGCCTGAAATGATGAGGTCAGCACTGTCAAGCACTGCCAAGCTCACCCTGGATATTGAGCTGTTGGGACATCACCTGGAGACTTAATAGACCATCTCACCCTGACCAATTTTTACCCTGGTGGCGTAGTGGTTAAGTGCTACGTCTGCTAACCAAAAGACTGGCAGTTCAAATCCACCAGGCACTCCTTGGAAACTCTGTGGGGTAGTTCTACTCTTTCCTACAGGGTTGCTATGAGTCGGAATCAATTGAAGGCAACAGGTTATTTTTACCCTAGGCAGGTTAAAAAAAACAAAAACAAATCCTTTGCCGTGGAGCTGATTCGGATTCATAGCCACCCTATAGGACCCTATAGGAGACAGACTAGAGCTGCCCCGTAGGGTTTCCAAGGAGCACCTGATGGATTCAAGCTGCTGACCCTTTGGTTAGCAGCCATATAGCTCTTAACCACTATGCCACCAGGGTTTCTCTAGGAAAGGTGGATTTAAGAAATATCAATCTAACATTGTCAAACTTAGTCTCAAGTCACTTTTGGTACCAGTTCAGCCTTGATTTTGGGACAAAGTCTTCTGCTTTATTTCTAAATCCCAGCTTCACCTTGTCACCGAGTTCAGGTGATTAGATCCTTGTATCTTTTGTGACTGAGTCTCACATTAAGCACCCTCTCCAACCCCTAAATAAGACTAAGAATTCCTTTACATTTTCTAACACTAGAGTTATGCTCCTAAGTGCCATTAGGTATGGTGGGTTAGCTGTTTGTTGAATCATTTATCAATTTTTACCTGCCTAATTGAATCGAAGGTATAAACCCACTTCTGAATAATCTTCCGAACCCTGGTAATATCAGTTTCCTTATTGAGTAAATGTCCTAGCTAGGTGACTTGGGCTAGTTAATTTTCTCTCTTTGACTCTGTGTCCTCATCTACAAAATAAGGGTAATGATAATTGCACTCATCTCATAAAGCAGTTGTGATTAAATTAATTAATATAGGTAAAGCGCATGTATTATTCAATATATATTAAATAAATTGTTATTTCCCTTTAGAAGTCGTACTCTAAATGAATCTAAAGTTTTAGTTGTGTTTACTCATTCAGTAGTGTTTTTGTATTGTTATTTTTCTTTATATATCATGTTTTTTCTTCCAAGTTGTACTTCCTTCCAGCACTTGACACTTCTATACTGAGGGAAGGTTCCAGATCCTTCCTCTAGTGTGCCTGTGTCATTTTGCTACAATTAAAGTGGTCTTGCCCAATAAGAACACAACAATTGAACATAATAGGCCTAGAGTGGAAGAAAGGGGATATTCCTAGGTTGACAAAACTGAAGATTTACTCTATACTTGCATGGTTCTGAAATGGTGAAATTCCAATAATGTTAAGCTAAAGATGGACTTTACCAAATTTGCTTGAAAAGAATACCCTCTTCTAAGGATCGTTCACCCCAATGTGCTTTCTAGCTGCTATCAGCTAGAGGAGAAGTGTAGTGTCATATCCTGTTTTTTTCATATTTTCCAAAAAAACTTTTATCCCCAGAGAGAGTTGCCTCCCTCAGGCCTGGCCAAAGCAGCAGGTACACTGGCTAGGTCATGATTCTTGTCAGTCCACCAGAGGGAAATGAATGCATCACCTCGTAGGTATTTGTTTTTCCAACCATTAATACGCTATTTCTGGTAGAATCTATGGAACAGTGAATGACATTTTCTTAATGTTGTTTTTGATTCAAAAGCGGTTGTCATTCCTACCTGCTGACACAAGAATAAATCTGTAGAAACAAAGTCAAGAAAACTTATGTGCAATTTCCATTAATAGGATCTCTGTGGCAGAGAAGGGAGGACCAAAGCCAAGAACAGCCATCAATAAATTCTCCAGTGTTGCTGAATCAGGAATGGTAGTCTGAAGAGTTTACTTAGCTCAATTTCTGATTGAGGATTATGGCATTGAAGTTCAATTGGATAAAGCTTAAAGATTTCCTTTTTTTACTAATTGTAGAGTTGATCCCCCCCTCCCCAACCCCACCCTACTCCTGCTCTGGTCTTGTGCTCTCTGCTTATTTTCTTTAATGCCCAGATACAAAACTCTATCACTGGTGGAAGCTTAATAAATCTGTCTATGGTTTTATGAAAGGATGCTTCTTCTGAACACAAGAGAGGAATGAAGCATATGTACACGTTTACTACTTTTATTATATTGAAATTTAAAAAAATTATAGATGCTTCTAGAATGTATTCTCTCAACTTTAGTAAACTTCAGTAAGTCATGGTCAAACCACCTAAGTCTTTGATGGAAAGAAGAGCATCATAGTAATTTGGCTTATGGGCACAGCCTTTGTAATAAAAATGACAAAAATGGGAAGTATAAGGAAATTTTTAAAAACTAAGTTTGCATAACCTGGAGAGAGAGAAAGAGAGCATTAAATGATAATACTGTTTAAATATATGAGATTAATATATTTCTTTTTTTCCAGAAAAGATAAAACTTGTAGGAATATCAAATTTTGTTAAGAACATTAATTGGCACATGGAAGAGTTTCTTGCCTTCAAGAGAAAATGAATTCCAACTCATGGCCATGCGCTCTTGATCGCTGGAGATGGTGAAACAATTTTCCCCATTAGATATGGTATACATACTATTGTATGGCAGCAATCATATATTCTCTTTGAGTTTCTCTAATTCTGTAGTAGCCACATGTATTAAGCCTTTACAATATGCCAAGCACTTTATTTTCTTGATTTCCTTCAATTTTCAGCACAACCCCAGGAGGTTATTATCACTGGTTTTACATTTTGGATGAGGAAAGAAGTTTGAAAAATGTGCTCAAGTTATTAAGGGCAGAACTGAGGCTTGAGAAGAGGTCTGCCCAATCCCAGTGTCAAACTCTTAACCACTAAGTATAAGCTGTCACTGTAAGGCTAATGTTTTCATAGAACATTGACCTCCGTATTGAAAACTTCAGATTCTAATTTTGAACATAATTTTGAAAAACTGCCTCACAATGAACAGCTCAAAGTCTTTGAATAAGTATAACCAGCCCATTCCTGATAGCTACACTCCAAGTCATGCTGTCAACTTGTCTTACTTCCCTGGGGAGCAAGGCTACGTCATACCAACTCAAATTATTAAAACTATTCAGGGAAATGCCTGTCCACTGTATAAGCAGGGCTGGCCCAAGTAAAACAATAAAGTAGGTCAATTTCATCTTTGATTTCCACCCTGCCTTATTCTCAGCATCATTGTCCATGGTCCATTTCAGGATTCTAGTCTGTTCCTTCCCACCCCAATGACCAATGTTTAATGCTTAAGGCAGCCTCACAGTTACTCTCTTTACACCTCATGCCTCAAATGCGAGACTTTACTGCTAAGGAGGCACTCTATTCCCTACCTCATCCCTTCCTCATCCCCAGATCAATGTCTTTTTGAGCTCTATCTTTTTTCATGTTGGCTTCACTCTGGGGGAAGAGGTCTCCATATGGGAAATTTCACCATTAGCAGCTTCAGACAAACTTTATCACAGGCTGTTATCCCAGCAAAAGGAGCCTGGTGGCACAGTAGTTAAGCACTCGGTTACTAACCAAGAGGTCAGAGGTTTGAACACACCAATCACTGCACAGGAGAAAGATATGGTAGTTGGCTTCCAAAAGATAAAACCCTTCCTCCCCCCAAAAAGCCAAACCCACTGTGTGGAGTCCACGCCAACTCATAGTGATCCTATAGGACAGAGTAGAACTTCCCCATAGAGTTTCCACGGCTGTAAATCTTTATGGAAGCAGACTGCCACATCTTTCTCCCACAGAGCAGCTGGTGGGTTTGAACAGTTAGCTTTTTGGTTAGCAGCCAAGTGCTTAACCACTGTGCCACCAGGGCTCTATGGGGCAGTTCTACTCTGTCCTACATAGTTGCTATGAGTTGGAATCAACTTGAGGGTAACGGATATCCCAGTAAAAAGGAAGTGCTCTGTTTGTTGTTGCTAGTTGCAATCTAGTGGACTCTGACTCATGGTGACCCCATGCGTGCAAGGTAGAACAGCTCCATAGAGTTTTCAAGGCTGTGGGCTTTGGGAAGCAGACTACCAGGCCTGCCTTCTGAGTTGCCTCTGGGTGGGTCTGAACCACCTAGCTTTCAGCTAGTAGTCAAGTGCTTAACCATTTGCACCACCTGACACTCCAGCCATCTCTGAGCAATCCCACAGTCAGAGGATTGATGGATCCCAATAGTTCACTCCTAGTTACACTCTTACAGCTAGGGGTGGGTAGGTTAGAGTATTAGATTCATCTGAAGTACTTTTCAATTTCAATAAATTGAAAGATTTATTCTATAAAATATTTTTCAATAAAATTTTTCAATAAAAATGAACTCCCATTACTGAAGAAGTTATAAACGTTACGGGTACATACACAAAAAATTTATCAGTCTAATTTTTTATATTCTTGCTTGTCTTTCCAGCTTTTTTTCTCAGTTGTTTGTCTCTTAATTTATAGAGTTATATATATTGGACAAGACTTTTTAGGCAAGAAGGGGTCAGTTCTAATAAAAAAAATAAGAGAACAAGCTAGCATTTTGATGAAGCATGTGACCTCCCTTCTACTTGGGAAATGGGCTTTCATTTAGAAAAGTCATGTCAGATTAAGTCTCTATTTTATTCTATTGATAGGTTATTCCATTTTATCCAAAAATGTGCAAATTTCTCAATTCAAGTCTACAACTACATATTTTAAAATATTTGGGGGTGGAGGCAAACCTGATAGTTTCTGTTTAAAAAACATAAATATTAGATGAAAACAACTGAAGTTGTTGGTAGTTAACTATTTTTGACCTACGTAAATGGTAAATTCTTACTGCTCAACCTGATCCATAGTTACCATGTGGCAGGGTATACGGGTTTATTTTCCTATATGCTCTAACAGTGGTGATATTGTATTCATTAAATCCCTGACACTTTTGTTCATGTGTGCGGGAAAACAGTAAGTTAATCAGATTAAAGTGATTGTTAGTTTGATGATGAGTCACTTGTTAATTCAATAATTAGAGGAGATTAAGTAATGAGCAATAAAGCAATTAGCGGAGTAAGTACTATTGTTATTTGACCATTGCAGATGATCAAAATAGGATTTAGCACCAAAGGTTGGCACCTATCTCTGTCTTTTTCTCTCTGTCTTTTTCTCTCTCTCCCCCTCTGAAAGTGAGATGAGAGTCATCATTTAATGATTTAATCTATTGCTTAGCACATCATAATAATATACTTTATTTGTTATGTACTTTATCAAGTAAAGTAGGTGATTTCCTGAAATTTTAGACACAGCTGTTTCCTGCAACTCCCCTAAGTTACCATTTTATTCACATCCCAGGTAGGCTTTCTTCATACAACTTGGCAGAAACCAATGTTTCCATTCCTCAATGCTCTCAGCAATGGGTTTTGTGGTGACGTGAATGTTATAGCTGACAACTAGCATTTGCATCCACGTTGCAGGATATTGAGATACAAAGAGACAAAACAATAATGTGTTTTAAATAATGCATTATTTCATTAGATTTCTTTCACTGAAGTTTGCGAATTTAAGCCCTCTGCCATCGATCAATAGTATTTGAATCTGTCTGAATGTTCTAAGAAATTCTCAGGAGACTGGTTTCACATATTTCTTTGAATGACATGCTATGTACATTAAAGACTGGAGGCATTTTAATATCTGAAAGTAGGTACAAATCTTCAATTATGGTACTATGGATCACTTATTAAGCCATAATGTTTTCTGAGCTCTTATAGACTTGTTTGACATGCGGAAGAAAAATAATTGTTTTAATGGAATTCTCGGCGGTAATGCTAGTGAAATAACGCCGAAATTTCAGAAGTAAATATCATTTGTATTTTGGCCAGATCACATGCCACATAGCATTCACAATAGTTTTAAAAAATATAAATTGTTTCAAACTGTACAATGGTGAAAAATATATTTTTTAAAAAATCTAGCTGCTCTATTATATCATTCGGTGGTTTCATTTTTATGTAAGGCCCAAGGTGCTCATATCTTGATAAATTGCAAATGACTCGCTCCTGCCTCTTTTTCAGACTTTCACCATTTTCTGTTGCTGTCCTTAACACTGTGTCGTCTTACCAGAACATGTAGGTCAAGGAGTGCAGACATGAAAGACAAGCAAAAGAAAAGCTTTTCACTTACCATTGCTTGTCAGCACACACAAACAAGATACACTCTGGATTTTTTTAAAGAAAAGGCCATGTAGGTCAGCTCATGCTTTGGCATATGACCATGTTCTTCCTGCCAAATGAGACAATTAATTTACTTGAGTGGAAATACATCAACATTGCTAACAGAAAAAAAAAAAAAGTACTTCTATCGGAGGTGGTGCTATTTATTTTTGTTTAATAAACACTTACATAACTCCTAATAGATGCCAGCATTGTTTTAAGCACCTTGCAAATAATAATTCATTTAATACTTATAACCACCCTCTGGAGTAGGTATTGTTTTTATCTCCACTTAACAGAAGGAGAACCGAGACACTGAAAGGGGTAAGCAACTTGACCACAATGACACCCTAGCAATGAGATCTGCTTTGAAAAGTACTGTGGAGGAACTTCCTTGGCTAAGCCTGACTGTACTTGGTTTTAATTCCTGCTTGCTGCTGTCTTGTTCCTGACCTTGAGCCTCAGTTCTAACAGCTAGATTTTGGCTTTGTTTCTTAATTGTTCTGGATTGAATTGTGTGCCCCAGAAATATGTGTCAACTTGGTTAGTATTGTGTAGTTGTCCTCCATTTCGTGATTGATGTAATTTTCTAACGTGGTGTAAACCCTAATCTCTGCTTGTGATTAACGAGGCAAGATTGAGTTATCTTAAAGAGGATTAGGGTGGGATGTAATAGCCTTACCCAGGTCACATCCCTGATCTAAAGTAAAGGGAGTTTCCCTGGGGTGTGGCCTGCATCACCTTTTATCTTACAAGAGATAAAAGGAAAAAGAAGTGAGCAAAGGATGGGGGACTTCATGCCACCAAGAAAGCAAACGCTAGGAGCAGAGCCCATCTTTTGGATCCAAGGTGCCTAGGCAGAGATGCTCCTAGTCCAGGGGAAGATTGACAAGAAGGACCTTCCTCCAGAGCTGACAGAGAGAGAGCCTTCCCCTGGAGCTAACGCCCTGAATTTGGACTTCTGGCCTCCTAGACTGTGGGAGAATAAATTTCTCTTTGTTAAAGCTATCCACTTAGTATTTCTGTTATAGCAGCACCAGATAACTAAGATATCAATGTATGAATCCCTAGCATTCTGGTTGTTCTTCAGCTGAAATCTGTTCTCACCAAGTCCATAGCCACTATCCCCAAAACTGGATTTCTACTCTCGAACTATAGACTTGGCCAAAACTCAGGTGCCTGATGGATATATAGATTGGTCATTTCAATCTATCACTTGAACTTTTTTTTTTTTTTTATCCCTAGGGATTTCCTGTCTCTTCTTATTGGTAACTTTCTGTTAGACTCCTACCATAGCAGTTTTCCTGAACTACTAACTTTATTTTCTTTATTTTTTTTTTAAATTATTAAAAACTGCAATCACTCAGAATAATATAAAGATAATACAATCATAGCAGATTCTAACATTGCTGTTTTTTCTCTTTGAACTCCTATTTTTATTCTAGTTTTTGGACAGAAATTTCTCCTAACGTTATCTATGTATTCTTGAAGTATTTTATCAATACACTTTTAAGTTTAAATATACTTTTAATTTAAAAATGTTTTTGTGACAAGAAGGCTCTAATTGTTAAAAAACGTTATCTGGGATTGAGTTTTCATTGCAATTTTAGTAGACAATTGATCACAGCAGCATAAACACATTATACCATTAAAGATAATTTTGTTGTTGTATAAAGTTCAATACAATAAAATAAAAATAATTCTAGTATTTCTATAATTTGTTTTTCAACTGCAGTACAACCAAACCAAACCCATTGCCACTGAGTCAATTCCAGCTCATAGCAACCCTATACGACAGAGTAGAACTGCCCAGTAGGGTTTCCAAGGAGTAGCTGATGGATTCTAAGAGCCAACCTTTTGGTCAGTAGCCAAGGTCTTAACCACTACACCACCAGGGCCCCAAATGCGGTACACAACTCAGAAAATTCAGGAAAATAACATGTTTGGTAAGAACGATATATTTTGTAATGATGATATATATATATTAAAATTTATTTTGACTCTGCAGCAAAAAAAAAAAAGGTATTGGAGAATTTGCTAACAAGTCCTAGAAAGCTGTAAAAATCCATGAAGAAGTAATTTTCACAAAATTATTACATATGCTTTAAATTTTTATAACTCCATCAATCACATGTCCCTTGAAAACCCTTTTATCTAAAATGTAAACTCAAAAAAGTTTTAAAAAGTTCTTTTTAAATTACTAATTATATTTTCATTTGCCAGTTGTTAAAAAAAAAAGAGGAAAAGAAAAAGTATCACCTTCACAAGTCATTTGTGGAAGGCTTAGTACTTCATAGCAAAGTGTAGTAATTAAATACTAAGTCCTTACTGTATTTAGCAAAACAAATACTATGTAAAGAAATGGTTTTGTAATTAATGGTAATTTCTAGGGATTAAATATTAATTACATGTTTTACAAGTAAGAAAAGTATTTCATAGTGTATACACTAAGATCTTTTTTGGCAAGATAAATAATTTAAAATAATTTGATAGTTAACAACTGAGAACTGTTTCACATGTAATGTTAGATACTCATTGAAAAGCAAATAGTTTAGGATCAGAAATATTCATGAAAGTACAAATGTTCAAAGCGCTAAACAATCTGAAAGAATGCTCTAGGTTTTGACTAATAAAAAAAGTATTGAATAAATAAAAATCTTTCAACTTTATGAATATAGCAATGGAATAAACTGAATTATTTTTTAGAATTTGGATGACTTTCTTCCTGGGATAAATTCTATCCATTAGTAGCACTAATCATCAGAAGTTTCATTTCTCCTTTGAAGAACTTGGATACACAAGAATGAGCTTTCATTCAAGCAATCAATTATTCATTCATTCAACAAATATTTATGGGCCAGTCTCATAATCTTGGAGCCCTGGTTGCACAGAGGTTAAGAGCTCAGCAGCTAACTAAAAGTCAGCAGTTCAAATCCACCAGCTGCTCCTTGGAAACTCTATGGGGCAGTTCTACTCTGTCCTATAGGGTCGATATGAGTCAGAATAGACTTGGTGGCAATGGGTTTTTCTAATAATCTTACAGTTTAGAAGATCATCATTAAACAAATTAATTCCTCGTTAATTATATAAAAATTTAATTGTAATTGTGATAGTTGTTATGCAAAAAACATTATGCTTCCAGAGTGTTTAATTAAAATAGAAGACCATGTCAAGGATAACCATAGGTCATCCACCAAACCCAAGCAAATTTTTAACCTAATTCTGGGTTAGAAATAATTCCGAGTTGTTTTAGAATTAAATTCTGAAGCCATATTTTCATTTTTTATATATGACATTCCTAAAGTATGTGTTGTTCGGTTTAATAATATAATTAATGTGATAAAAATGAACTTAAATGTAGAATTATTTTTGCTCATTCAGAGGAGTTGTTTGTTTGGTTATTGTGGGATCGCATTGTCCCAGAAAGGATTTAAAGGGCATTAATTTAGATTAATCCAGTATTACATCATAATTAAAACAAAATGTTGAGATTTTTGCATGTAGATGTTTGCTAATCTGCTGAATTAGTCAGACATCTTTAAATTTTATTTATGTATTGATTCATTTAACTCTTGGCGTAAGTCAAAATTAAGGTGTAAACCTAAATTAAGGATAACATGCATACAGTTATATTTTTTAATTATCCACGTTTTCAATAAGATAATCTAAAAATTATATCCACATCTACTAATAAGGATTTCAAACAGTTAAAACATACCAAAAATGTGTCCTTCCTGGGATTGAATGATGGGATTATTTTCAGGGATTTTTTGCCCTCAAAAGAATTTCAGTCTTTGTAACAGATCAGTCATAATTTCCTAGACAAATTCTATTCTGGAACAGAATAAAATACTGAATCCATTACTTCTACTCAGGCTCAAATTCAATTATCATGCACATTGCAAGAAAATAGTAATTCTACTGTTTAGCTATGATATTTAAAAATATGTAAAATATACTAGCTTATATTGGTTAATGACATTCTTTCCCAAATTACTGAGCATGAGCTAATTTGGAGCAAGGATGCATTAAAAGAAAATTAAGAATTAGTTTCAATAAACGTCTCAGATACTTCTAAATTCTCTATATGTGACTTAATTTTCTGGGTGTTTTATACTGCTGTTTGGCTCATTTAAATCAGATTCGATTTTTGCCAGGTTTCACATAAGGTCTGAAGCTACTCACCAACGTCATTGTTGGTATTAGATATTTCCTAGAACTCCTTTGAAAGTCTTCTTAAAAAGGGAACATGAAGGAACCCAGGTATTTCTAGGTAGTGTCACCTTGGAAATATCCTTATGAGGTTATGTGGTAGAAACACAGGCATATTGTTGCAGGATCTTGTCCCTCAGGGAGAAAAAAGATATTCCTGAGTTTTTGTGGAGATTGCTCACACTTTTTACTTAGAATTTTTATTTAGTTGCTTTTTACAACAGGAAACGTTTTAGGACATTTAAAAGAATTTTAAGATACCAAGAAAATATTTAGGCAGGCATATTCTTGGGGTTAAGGTGAAATGTGTAAGACACCCAGGGTTAGTTTATTAACTTAATGCCAAATTGTGGTTAATTAACATTTTTCTGAAGGTGAATCAGGTAAATCCTCTGATTATTGTATTAGCCCTATTTATTTTGATTAGCTCTTACACTACTCAACTATGAATGCCACAATTGTCAAATGTCATGTACCCTATATTCTTCATGAATGAGGTCTCTTGAATGGTCCTGTGACATTTAGAGAAAAGTATAGAAGCATCCTACTTTAAATAACACAAGTATCACCTGAGGTCACACTAGTACCTTCAGCTTTAATTAAATTTTACTTAAACCTTTTATCCCAGATGCAAAAGGAAAATCAAATACTGTCCCCAAGATTTCTTTGCAATCCTGGGGACTAATGTGACCTAATGTTCCTATTTTTTCAGCCCACTGAACTCCCTGTCTCAGGCTTGTCTCACCTGTTGCTACGGAACTCAATCCGCTCTGTATTCACATAAGATGGGGACATTCGTGTGTCCCAGTTGTTAAGAAAAGTTTAGGAAGGTAGAAAGAGCTTTACTGTACATGAATGTAAATTGATTCAAAATGTTATATTAGACATCCCTGTTGAATAGGTTTTGGCTAGTGCTTCTGAGAATTTCTCACAGGTCTCCTTTTTGACAAGGCCCACTCACTGCCATATTGTTCAGCCTCTTCTCTCTTTCTCCAGTAGTCTTTTTCTCAAGGTGCTTGCTTTCACCACCAAATTTCCCTTCCCTTTTTATGCCAGGTAGTTAGCTGTCTATTATTTTGGAGTCTGTGACCATGAAGCCTCACCCATCTAATTCATAAGGTATATGTATCATAAATATTTTTTTGAGTTCCCTATCTATCTAAGGAGGAAACACATTTCTTAGACCTAATACATATTTTCTATGACTCATTAAAAAAATTTTTTTAGCCTTTAATCTTATGTATATTATACAATCTAAGTGATGTAGAGTTCAAACAAGTTCTTTAACAATACCTAAGAATTCAGTACAAAAAGCTTCTAAACCATGCTTGAAGGCATAAGGAAACCTGACTTAGCTTTTTGACCCATTTTCAATGCCTGAATATAGACCCAAGCTGTGATTATCAAACCTCTGCTTGCCACATTTAATTATTTCAGTTGCATTCTGAAGTGCCAATCACAAAGTGAACTTAAACTCCTCAATTAATCATAGCCTTATCATCATTTACTGTTGTAGATTCAAACTTTATCATTTAAAACCAGGTAACTGATCCAATTTTGGGCCCTGAAAAAAAAAAAAAATTGAAAGACAATGTTCTCATAATTTCTAGACCTTCTTCAACTGCCTGGAATTATTTTCAAATAAATGGAGATACTGTATTCTCAGTTCTTCCTAGATACAAATGTTTTGGCATAAAATGTTTAAGGAAGCTTTGTTCCTTAACTCCTTCCCACTTAGATGCCAGATTTCTTGAGCCAAAGCTCATAAAGAGCCCTGAGATTTTCTTAAAGACACAGAGTGAGGGTTGGGGACAGTGGTGAGCAACTTTGTTTGTTTCCCAGCTTAGAACCTCAGTGAGAAAGTCAGGTTTGACAGGTATTTATATTGGCCAATTATCTCACTTTTGCCCACTTTTCCCATTTTTAATTTATATACTTGCCCTAAGTGTAAAACACATGTTATTTTTGGCTGACAAATTTCTCCTTTATCCCTGTGCACTAATTTTTGTGCTTGCTCCACCTTTAGAGGCTGATGTTGAACTAACATCAGCTACAAGGGAAACAAGGCAACCTCTGAACTTTAGCTGTCAGCATAAGTTGAAAAGAGCAGTAATGGGAGCAAGATGTGTGTTGAGGATGCGATTCTTGAGAACAGAGCCGCACCAGAGATGGCTTCTCCCTTCTTCCTAGAGGATGAACATCACTCCCAATTCTTTCTTTGCTCCCTTCACTTGAGAAGGAAAAGCCTCAATAATATGGTAAAAAATTAGTCTTGTGGCTTTAGAGTTTCCCAAGGTGTCTGTGCCTATTTCCCCTAGCCTGATCATTGATGGTGTTGATGTCACAGAGCAAAATATAATATTCAGAATTCAGTAAACTCAAGATGAGTTCTCGGGGGTTAAAGTAGAGTTACCTTTTGAAATCTTGACATCCAGAAAAAAAACCTTCTCATGACCTTGCCATATATCCTCGTGTACTGTTTATTTTAGCAATCATCCAAGCCATGTCTACCTTTGGGAGAGAGGAAGCTATGTTCCCGTAAACCTCATACGGAACATTAAAAAAGCAAATAAGTCTGTTTTTATTATCTCAAACAGGTTCAGAAAAATAAGTACATGGGTAGAACCTGTTTTAGTTATTTGAAAATTAAGCTCTTTTTATTTCAGTACCTGACTTCAAGTTTGGCCCATTAAACATGGTTTACTTTTGATCTGCCCCAAAGATGGCTAGTTTGAACAACTTTTGTGAATTTGCCTTATTTTTGCATAAAATTTACCTTGAGTTAGATCACAAAACTTTACACGGACTTTGTAAATGAACTTATACAGAGCCTTCCATGGGAGGAATGTATTGTCAGTGAGAAGGAAACTTAGAGAACAGTTTATTAACCTTTCACACACTTAGCTCAGGCTAGAATCCATGCTGCCATATCACCAAACCACTTATTTTGTCTTATACAACGCCATCTTTCTTAAATTTACTATCAAAGTGTTGTGAGAAACTGATTTCCCCCCCTACTTTGAAGTAATTTTCTACCACACTTGACATTGTTATCATTTCAGAGTACTAAACACTTAAATTTTAATTGGTAGAAATGACTTTCCTTAAGAAGAAAGGTTCATTGAGTAAAGTGGACAAAAGAACCAGAAAGTCAGGAAAAATATACCATTAAATATTCATTTCACACCATTAAAATATTATGTGTAGGAATTAAAAGAGAAGAGTTTATTCATTGAATTTTAGAAAGTCCATGTTTACAAAAAACTATGAAGTGAATTTACCTCTAGCTTTTATCATGGAACTCTGAACACAGCTAACATTTCCTTTGGCAATCAAAGCTGAAATCTGTCCTTTAATTCTGCTACACAAATGTACTCTGACCACTGGTCCTTTCAATATTTAAGAAGTACGTAATAAAATAAACCAAAAAAACAAACCCATTGCCCTAGAGTCATTTCTGACTCATAGTGACCCTATAGGACAAAGTAGAACTGTCCCATAGGGTTTCCATGGATAACCTGGTGGATTCAAACTGCTGACCTTTTGGTTAATAGTCATAGCATTTAACCACTACATCACCAGGGTTTTCATGTAATAAAACAGAGGCCAGGAAATATGGTCCTTCAGGAATCTGGAAGGCACAGTGTTATGAATTGAATTGTGTTGGAATCCTATTTCCCATACTTCTAAATGTAATTCCATTTAGGAATAGGAGTCTCTCTGTTATGTTAATAAGGCCATATCAATGTAGGGTGTGTTTAAGATCTACTCACTAAAAAGAGCATATAGGCACAGAGAAGCAAGTGGGAATGGGGGAAAAATAGATATCATGTGGAGATCTCCAAGGAATGAGGAAAACAATGCTGGAGAAGCTGAGACAAGAATTTTTCCCCAGAGCAGAAAGAAAGAGAGTCTTCCCCTAGAGCCGGTGCCCTGAATTTGGACTTTGAACCTCCTAAACTGTGAGAAAATAAATTGTTTGCTAAAGCTACCCACTTGTGGGATTTTTGTTACAGCTGTACTAGCAAAATAAGACACACAGTACTCATTGCTGTGGAGTAGATTCTGATTCATAGTGAGTGACTCTACAAGACAGAGTAGAACTGCCGCATAGGGTTTCCAAGAAGCAGCTGGTAGATTTTCACTGCTGACTTTTGGTTAGCAGCCTAAGCTCTTAACCATTGCTCTACCAGTGTTCCACAAAGACCCACAGTATGGTGCTCAAAACAGTTGCAGTTCTAAGCTCACAGAGCTTTGATTCAAGAACTATGTATTGAGCATCTACTGTACGAAAGATATTCATTGTTGAAATACAGAGATGAATATATTGTTGTCTGATCTAGAAACGACAAAACAATTTGCAGGTCAATTAAAACGTACAAGTACTTATTTATAATAAAAATATGTATTTTTAAATCCTTATCATTTACCAAAAAGATGCTACAAGACTTTTGAGAAGGAGGAGATCATTTCAAGCTAGTGTGGGAAGAGTAAACTTAAAGAGCAAGTGACGTTGGAGCTGGGCTTTAAAAGTTGTCAAGATTTTAACATGTGTATACTGTGGCTAAAGGAGGTGGGAATTTCACAGAGTGACCATAATGACAACATTTTCAGAGTTAGGAAATCATTAAAAACAGTGCTGCGGAATGGAAAATACCACAGTACAATTTGGTGTATTTATTATAGGAAAACAATGGCGTAGGATGATTTATGTTGAAGTTTGCTAAAAAGAGTCTCCAACTCTTTACTACCTCTTATGTTATCCTTTAAAAATTCTTCATGCTGTTGTTAGCTGCCATCAAGTCATTTCAGACTCTTGACAACCGCCTGTGTGCAAAATAGAACTGCTTCATAGAGTTTTCAAGGTTGTCAACTTTCAGAAGCAGATTACCAGGTCAGTCTTCCAACGTGTCTCTGGATGAGTTCTGCCAACATTTTGGCTAGTAGTCGAGCACTTAACTGTTTGTGCCACCTAGGAACTCCTAATTTTTTTTTCTTTTTTAGGTACCATTATTCCCTATGATTTGATTTTATTCAAATACCAATTTCAAAGTTGCTACACAGCACCCCTCCTGACCTGCTCTTATGATCTGAAGCATATTGGGTAATGGTCTCAATCCCATTCAAAATGTCAACCTCCTTGGCATTCTGCTGTGAAAAAAATAGCAGAATGGATGAGATGCCCTTGTCTTGATTTGTAGCATAGCCATGATGTTTTTCTCCAAACTTTTATGATTGAAGCTGCTGTCTGTGATTACAAGTTTTTGCTTGGCTCACCATACGGGAAAAGTCTAATTCTCTGTGGTCCAATAATTTTCTTCCACATTTTGGCACTACCACCAACACGTGCATTGAGGTCCCTCATGACCATCAGGTTGTCAGATGGTAGAGCAGCTGTGATGAGTTTGTCCAGATCGTGGTAGAATTTCCCCCTCAGTAGAATGTATAACAGTCAGGATGTTTGTGTTAAAAGAAAAAGGTCATTTGATAGGTCCACACACTGACCAGTGTTGTTGGAGACAAGTAACCAGTTGAGCACCCAATATCTAAAAATTCTTTTGCCCGAAGTCTCATTTCTCCTCATGATATGCCTGTAGTCACTAGGGAGAAATATTCAAAATATTTTGTTTTTAATATGATTCCTTAACAGGAGTTCCTCCTCATGTTTTTGCAATTAACAAAAAAGACCAACAGAAAGCCACATTTTCATGATCCGCATCCCAGTGTCTGAAAGGACCCCACCCTAATTTCACTGCCATCTTGGACTGTTTTACTATCTGCACCAAAAGGGAAAATTAACCCAACCACTTCACAAATACACTTAAAACTGCAAATTACGACTTTCTAGGAGTCCAGAGCAATTCAGCAGCAAGCCAGACTGAATACTTCTGGAGATCGCATTGGGCTGAGAAATGAGGCAGATTTTTGCTCTCTAGAGAGAATCTTCCAAGTCCCTGGTCCATGTTATGTCCATAAGATAGGCATAGAGTCTCGGGAGGATTGGTATCGTGTTCATTAAGGTGTTTATTTTATTTTCTGTCTCTTGGATTGAGAAGCAGGACAAAAAACACATGTTAGGGAAATGGAAGACATTTCATAGCTTACAATATTAGGATTAAGAATTATAACATTTATTGTAAAAACGACTCCAATTACCATTTTACTGGGCAGAATCTTTGCAAGATGTATGCAAACTAGAAACGGAATTTCATCTTTAACTCATTATATTTCCATAAGGAGCCACATGCTGGGCTTTAAAGCACAGTTCCACCCTTTAGTACAGTATGTGCCTTTATTTTATTTTTTAAATTAGAACAGCGACTTCATTCTATATAGGTTTGGACTTTAAATGTTATGTTTTAAAAAATCAAAAATGTAATTGAGGCAAATAGGAAAAATTGGTGCCTAAAATCAATATTTAAAAGAGAGTAAATAAGCCTTTGATTTCAAACCCTCCTCTGAAGTGAATTTTCTTAATTTTCTCATTGAGAATACCCCAGATGGTTTCTTATGGCATCATGTCTAAAAGCGAAATGAAAAACAAAGTCCTGACTTGCTGATGGATGCTAATCTCTCAAGATTTTACTATATAGCGCCTTCTAAGGAAGCAAACTTAGTGTGGAAGAAGAGAATAGAACTTCAACTAAAATTGTAAATAAAGGTTTTTGTTTAAAGTAAACGAGCTGATCTTTCTGCACTTCTGTTAGTAGAGAAGGAACTTTGTGGATCCCCAGTGCTCCTAATGGACTCAGGGGCTTTGAGGAACCCCCTTATATACAAGATACCCCCAAACATACTCTAGGGGAGCCTTTGCTCACCCCCATTGTTTGTAGAACATTCATCAGTCCGTTGAACTCTGCATTTACTAAGCACTCTTTGCAGAAGTATTGACTAGATTAAGTAATCTGTCATCCAGTGTTCAGCAAACTTTTTCCGTAAGGGGCCAGATTGTAAACATTTTGGCTTTCCAGGCCATCATTCAGTTTCTGTCACAGCTACTCAACTCTGGCACTATGGCATGAAAGAAGTCATAGACACTACATAAATAAAGGAATGTGGCTGTTTTCCAATAAAACTTTGTAAAAGCCGATTTGGCCCATGGGCTATTGTTTGTCAACCTTTGGGTTAGTCCAAGAAAACCCTGTTCCTCCCATTTCCTGAAACCCTGGTGGTGTAGCGGTTAAAAGCTAGGGCATTCCTTGGAAACTCTATGGGGCAGTTCTACTCTGTCCTATAGGGTTGCTATGAGTCGGAATCGACTCATCGGCAATGGGTGTGGTTTGGTTTTCTCATCTGCCAAGCACACACACATACACATTCTGAGGACAGACACATTTACTTAGCCTCACACAGCTGTGAGCCACCAAGTCAACCCAGAAAATTCTTCCACTATATAAAATAAGTTTCTACCTCAAGTTTTACAAACTGGTCAAGTTGCAGTATCTCAACTCAGGTAGATTCTGAAGTATCCAGTTCTTTCTGGGCAGCAGGGGTGGATTATCCAATAAGTAAGGTAAGCATGGGTTTACTTGTGCTTACTTACTAATCTGTAATGAACAATTTCGCAGGGGTTTCGCCAAACCAAAGATGAAAATGTTCACCACGGATTAGCAAGTAAACACAAGTAAGCCCATGCTTACTTTACTTACTGGGTTACCCGCCTCTGTCAGGGACTGTAAATTTGAGAAGAGATTTTGATTCTGTAGGAAGATGCTATGGGGTTGGGAGACAGGCAGATGCCAGCCATACCTAGAAGCAGAATAATCCACTCCCGTCGGGCACTAAAATAGACAGAAATAAAACAGACTGGATGGTGGCGGTAGAGAGGAAGGAATTTTTTCCTCTTGGGCCCAAGAGAATTGGCACCACTATTTGTTTCTTGCTTAAAATGTCAATGTGATTTAGAAATGCATGTTTAATCAGGAAATTAAGTTATCTGAGAAAGGAATGGCTAATAGAGATTCTGTCAGAATCCCTATTGCCATTATTAAATGGGATAGAGCTGCTCTCCTCAGCATTTTTCATACCTTCATTAGCTTCATCCTCTAAATCTTATCAAACAATTCTGCATTTTTGTCTTCAAAGTGTGGTGATCAAGGTGGATCTTTTACCCTGATATCTTACCTGTAGTTCCCATCTTGTGTTATTTCTTTTGTGTAAAAAGGCTTCAAATGATGATAGTTTTCAGAACTTCCCCCCTTCAGACATAAAATATGTGTTAAGTTTAATGAACAGTAATAGATCAGAGGCATATTCTGACTCTGTGGGGGGAAAAGACATACAGATGAGATAACATGGGGATGTCTCCGGAGGCCACGCTGGAGACCACCCTCCATCCATCACAAAGGATCAGGCAGAGAGCGTTTCCTTAGTCTCAGCCCTGATTTGCTCCCCTTGCTGGGTCTTTGGAGCTCCAAAGGAGTTTTTCCACTAGAAGTATTTCATATGATCACTGACTAAATTGCGTTACGCTTTTACTATTCTCTCCAGACTGACTTGGAAAATGATTTTAGAGCTGAAAAGAACTTCCATAGTTTATCTAATCCAGTGGTTGTCAGACCTGGTTAAGAACATCAATAGCTCCTTGTGTTTATTAAAAATTACAATTCTCGGATCCTGAAGATACTCTGATGAAGAAATGCTGAGTAAGTGAAGGGAAGGTGTACTTCAAACCTGGCTTCTATGTGAATTCTGTGCTACTTGGTACATGGACAAGGAATTAGAATCGTTGATTTAGTTCATCTCCTCATTTCATAGACAAGAAAGTGAATTGCCCAAGTTCACACAGCCAATAAATGGCAGAGCTGGGCTCTGGGTCAGTAAATATCGGCAGGACTGCAACTACTTCTTACTGCTGGGACCATGACAGACTTCCCTCATCAGGAATAGCATTCTTTCACCTGTAACTTAACAGCTTTCTCAGCACAGCATTCCAGGTGGCCAGCATTGATTGAGAGAGTTGTCTGGTAAGATGATGCTTATTTGTTATTCCAAGATACAACACTAGAGCTGCCAGGTACCCAGTTTTGAACCAGAGAGTCTGGTATTTTACATTTCTATCAGATAAAAAGAAAAAAATGCAAATATCTATTCTAAGTATTTTAGAAATGTCTTGATGGTGAACCATCACCCTTTGAGAGTGGACCTCAATGTTTATGAAGACTTGTTGATTGTGTGGAGGGACAATAGGACCATTTTAAAATTAACAGAATAAATGCATTTACTGTGGCTGTAAGGGGTGAAAGGAGCCCTGGTGGCACAGTGGTTAAAGCACTCAACTGCTAACTGAAAGGTCGGCGGTTCAAAATCACCAGTGACTCCACAGGAGAAAGATGTGGCAGTCTGCTTCTGTAAAGATCTATTGCCTTGGAAACCTTATGAGGTTGCTGAGAGTTAGAATCAACTTGATGGCAGGGAGTTTTTAAGGGATGAAGGAAGGAATTTCTTTGGAACACAGAATCTTTTTGGAAGGGTCATTTCTAAGAACATTTGGTTTGATGTAGATTAAGAACTTCTCATTGTCCATGCTTTGGAGAGGGGATACAAATTTAAATCATTTAGGCTGGGTTGTAAAGTATCCTATTTAGTAAGGTATAATGCCGCCTGGACGCAAGAGGGTAGGTGTGTTTGTATAGGTATTTACCAACTGGCTAGTCTACACAGATGATACTATCAAAGTGCAACCTGCATGAAAGTACATGCCAGAATACTGTGTATTCAAGATTCTGATACAGAATGTCCCAAATTAGTAACACTGAATTTCAAGTTTATGAAATGCATTTTGTAAAATATGGCAGCTTTTAAAAAGGATCAGGTATTCAAATGGAAGCTGCTCCCTTGTACACCCAAATATCACAGCTGGTATTGGTGGCAAAACTTCTTCAGGGCCATAGTTCTGCCCTCACTGGAAAACTATCCTTATAACGCCCTCCAACATTTCCTGCATTTGAGACAACCTGACTCTTTACCTTATAAAAACATATAATTACATCTGCTTTCAAATCCCCACAAATAAAATCTCAAATGCCTTTCATCATGAACCCATCTGTTCTAGATTGTATGTTCCTGAAGGAACTGGCATGCTCACCATTTTTTTTCTAGAATAGCCACTGTGCCTAGTATGCAGTAGGAGCTTGAATATTTCTACTGTGCCTAGTATACAGTAGGAGCTTGAACATTTGTTGAATGAATGAACGTTTGTCAGTTGACTGAGTTTCCTATTATTATATTTTTTTCAAATACATTTATTGCCTTTTCTACCAAAGGCTTCTGATTTTCTTCCTCAATTTCCTCTCTGGGTTCCTAGGAGTCTTTTATGTAGATGGTGACTTCTCCCTAAATGTGATAACTAATTCATGCAAAGGGGCTGGAGTTGTTGCAGCTGTTTCATTGAGCATCCATTATAAAGCATCCCGGCCTCTAGAGAGAAATAATCCCTTCGGGTTGCTGCTTGCCTCTTGCCTATTTATTAGTCTTGTAGTAAGGGAGTTCATGATGGCTACAATCTAGTGAGCTTAGGGAACGGTGGTCATTTCTAAATACTGAGCTTGATTTGCTATTGACTGCCAAGTCTCCCCTCGTCTTAGCAGTCTCCTTGAGGAGTCTTCCTGCCCTTCATAAACAATTGTCTTCCTCTGCCTCATAGCAACTGATTTGTCACAGTAAGTCCCTTATTTGGACCAGCTGTCAGGTCCAGTATGACTGAATTCATACTATCATTTGTTACAAAGCCACAGTACTGTTGACTATATATTTATCCAATTTTTTAGATTAAATTTTAAGATAAAACACTGGAGCAAATAAATGAGCACCTCATAAGATACTCAGAGAAAATGCACGTGCTCATGTGTGTATGCACGTGTGCATAAACACACACATACACACACTAGGTCAAGAGTTATAGGAAAATGCAGACACTGGGCGTCTGAAAGTCATACTACAGATAAAGACACCTTGGCCTATAAATAATGCCTGCCGCTGACATATCAAATGCAGGAAAAACATGTGCTTCATATCATAAGCAGGATTCTTCTGAAAAGCAACACCGGTCTTGAAAACAAGAATGTCTTTATCCCATTCATTTTTCTCCTTTCTCCATTTCTTCCTTAATTCCTTGCCATCTTCTTCTTTCCTTCTTTCTCTAAAGAATTATTTGTATTCATTTCCCTAAACATGAATGCTTGTTACAGTTTATAGTTTCTGTGGTTTCTTCAGTGACAGAGGTACTGTAGAATTCATTACTGTAATAACGCGCCCATTATTTGATGTTAAATGCAGTATACAGTGTTACATGTGAAAACTGCCCAGCCTCTATCTATGGCATTCATAGCAGGTCCAGAGTTTTGCACCTTACCAATGACTTGTCTAAATGTTTAGATTGATTAAAGTCATTTATGACTTTATCATACAATTCAACCATTTACATACTCTAGAATACATTAACCAAAACCTGTTGCCATGGAGTTGATTCCGACTAATAGCGGCCCTACAGGACAGAGTGGAACTGCCCCATAGGGTTTCTAAGGCTGTAAATCTTTACGGAAGTAGGCTGTCATATCTTTCTTCTGCAGAGCAGCTGGAGTGTTTGAACCACCTACCTTTTGGTTAGCAGCCAAGTGAGCACTTAACCACTGCTCCACCAGGGTTCCATACTTTAACTTGTCACTACTAAAAACCTTCTAATGCCATTAGCACTATTAGGGGAAAAGTGGGAAAAGGCAGGGATCTTGGCTGTAACGCAAAATGCAGAATACAAAGATGTAGGAGATAAAACCTTTATGATTCCATTCATTGGCTTACCCAGGAGGGAGTTCTGATACCAAAGCCTGTTTCCATGTTCGTATTCCATGGGTCTCTCCATATAATCCCCTTCACTTCATAAATTCTCAAAAAAGAATAATTTGAAATTTAGAGGCTTCATAGACACACGTGGAGATACACATACACACACACAAACACAAAATAAGTATATATATAAAACTGTATATGTTTTTATGAAAGCTCTATCTAGACTGCTAACTAGAAGGTTGGCAGTTTGAACTTACCAGCCACCCTGTGGGAGAAAGATGTGACAGTCTGCTTCCCTAAAGATTTACAGCCTTGGAAATCCTATGGGGCAGTTCTACTCTGTCCTATAGGGTAGCTGTGAGTAGAAACTGACTCTGTAGCAATGGGTTTGGTCTGGTTTATGTATATATACATATGTAACTCATTTATTTATTTGGTCATTCATGAAACACTTAATAACTTAGTAAGGGCCTACTGTGTTCCAAGACCTGTTCCAGGCACTTGAGATACATCAGGGAAAAAAAAAAAAAAAAGACAAAAATACCTGCTCTGTGGAACTTACCCATTAAAAACAAACCGAGAAACAAAAAAATCCAAACATATTTAAAAAATTTATGACCAAGCTACAGGTTAGCATTGACGTTACATCTGTAGTTCAATATATCTTGTTATTACATGGCTCTATGTTTCTGCAATGACCAGTAAGTGGGGTTAAGGCAGCACAAATTGCTCAAAATTATTACTCAAAATATCTCCCCAACTACTCATGTTAATGCCTAAATTCTTACCCGTTTGGGAGTGCCATTTTCAGTTATCAGTCTGTTTTCATCTTTCAGGGCCCTCTGGGTTGCTGGGTTGAGTATGATGAGAAAAAGCCTGGGAGGAATCACTTCTTCAGATTCCAACAAGAGAATCCTCATTAGTGCTTGAAGAATGCAAGCTGAAGATCTGAAAGTAGAGAGGAGGGAGGGTCCCCCGGGAAGAAAAAAAAAGGCAGTGCCTGCCGAGGAGGAAGGGCCCCAGGGGTCAGCTTGCATTCTTCTCAGCTTTTGCCCAGAGCCATACAGAATTTACAATATTCGTGTTCAACTAGTATTTCAGTATCATTCACAATGTAGATTTCTGTTAGAAAGTTTGTCCTGCTGACACTTGTAGGTAATCCTTCCTCCCTTTTTGATCCTTTTAGTATTTCTTTATACCAGTAAGTTCTCAGATACGCTGTGATGACAAGGAAAGGTTAGTCAGGATCCATGAGAGTATGTGAGCCATTGAGAAAAGAGGTGACAGCAGTCCTGTTTATAAATTTTGCGTTTGGAAAGATACCAAACTGGCTAAGGAGACATGCGAACATCACATGCCTGAGTGTATTCATGTCCGACTTGGTCATTGGGCACATCATAACAGAGACTAGTCATCTCACTTGAAAACTCTTTGACTCTGGAGCTTTGTAATTTAAAATTTAGTTACTGGGAAGTTTATCAGAAAGGGTCTTTAAAAAAGAAAGCCTGATGTGATCACCAAAAATGTCTTGCCTTTTTTGGGGGGGTGGGGAGGGAGTGCATTTCTGGAACTGGCAGGCAGTTCTTTAATGTTTTTATCATGTTTAAATGTCATAAATGAGTTTACAGGTGTAGTCAAATTGGTCCAAAGGCAATAAAAGAAAAAAAAAAAGCTAAATTAAAAGCAAAGAGCAAATCATCATAATCCCTCTTGTCTTTTAAATGTACCACTGGCATTGAAGAATAGCATGCTTCAGGTGGGGATGGGAGTGAATGAAGCATTAAGGATTTATCTCTGGAGACCGAATTTAGAATGTGATTAAGAGTCAGGATGTGTCTATCTTCCCCACATCATCTAGGGTTGTATGTTGCCTTCAGCAATGGACATGCTGTTAACCTGTTACTGATTTATGACTGCTTTGACTTGGACCCAACTCATTTCCTTTGTTTACCTCCACTCCATTATTCTTGGAGATTAAAAAAGAAATAACTAGATGAGCTGCATGTTTAAAATTCAGTGATAATCTAGAAGTACATTGTAGTAATTTCCTGTTTCTTTTGATGAGTGTCTAGTTTGTATAAGGTTTTCTTTACATTCTCTTCCGCCCCTCTACCCCACCATAGAGACACAACTCATGTCCGTATGTTTCATGAGAAAGGAAAAAAAAAGTCATTTCAAGTCACTATGGAATTGTGAATCATAGTTTATTTCGCATAGCTTGGAGTTTTTCCTGCAAATGAGTGATCAGGGTCATAAGTATCTGAGAAAATAAATTTTCATTGAAATTTGCTTGGTGATCACCAAATCAAAAGGAATTGGGTGGGCTTAAGGAATTTTGTTACTCAGTCAAACGAAAAGTCAATTAATCATCGCTGTTGAGAGTCTTTATTAATGGCAATATTTTCCAGATTCAGAGTCTATTATACAAAGTAGTATACCTTCCATTGCAAGTAACAGAAAACTGACTCAAAATATTAAACTTTAAATAATAAGAATTTAATACAACAGACGATAAATAAGGCAGTTCAAGGTGAAATATAGTCAGTAACGATAGTTCTGCTTATAAATTTCAGGACTTTGAATTATTGGAAGCATCCAGTGTTGGAGAATAATTGGAAAGAAGAATGGAGTCAAATAGACATGAATCTAGCACTTTCTAGTTGTTTGAGCCCCATGCTTAAGTTACTTGTAGCCAAAGTTTTTTTATCATCTGTTAATTGATAATACCTTCACTGAGGGGTTAGCAAAGGAATTTGAATGTACAATGCTGAGGATAATAGATACCCACTAAATAGTAGATATTATTTTCATTAGGTTAACCTCTGTAACTTGCTTATAGAAACTTAGATTTTGAACTAACTTGTCCCCATTAGGAATGTATTAGCAAATCATCTCTCACAGTGGGTCACTTTGTAGATGGCTGACCTTTTCCATTTTGTGTTTATTTTTGTGTTTCAACTTAAAATCCTCTGTCAGTCACAGTTCAGCCAGGAAAACAAATCCTTTCGAAAGGTCTGGAGGGAGGAGTGAGAGATTTAGAGAAATAGTCACTAACCATCCACCTAAAGCATCAAGTTTTGGAGCTTGCAGGGAAATCCAAGAAACCAAACATATCTGGCCACCGAAGTGGGACCACCACGAAGAGGGAGATGGAGCAGTCTTTGGGAAGCTCAGCCTCTGGGCAAGCCGGTCTTTCTGTATAACTACAGCCTCTGGGATACCTGATGCCATGGGATGGGGCTACTCTTTGACAGCGGGATCATCAGCTCCTCAGGGAGATGAACTAGACAGAGAGTGGAGGAGAGTGAAGACAAGCTGCGACCCACCAGGCGCCCCATGGCTGCTCATCACCAGGTCTGACCACATAGCCATGTGGGAGTAGTGGCTTCTGTTTCACTTCCACCTCTCAAATCCCACACGAGCTCCTGTTTAAAGCAACTCTAACCTGGAACAATATAGAGGAGGGGATTCTGGTATACTATAAACCAAGCGTCTATTATCCCGTTAAAAACATGGCAGCTCCAATTGCGGCGCTGGGGGTGGGACAGGTGTTTCTCTTCCCTTCACTTTTTTATCCTCATTCCTTTGCCATCAGCACAGTTCGAATAATCATATCTCCTTTTGAGAATATGCCCAAGGAGTCTTCTTTTTGAGGCTGTAACTTATTGTTGACTTTTTTAAAAAAATAATTTAAATATAAACTAGTATATGCTTGCATTTTTTAATATACAATTGAGTGCAACCTAGACCTTCGTCACTACTACTTTTTAGCAGCTCAGTGTCACTGGAGGTGTATCAAGAACCTAATACTGGGCATCGAGAGATTGAAGTCCTTGTCCTATTCGTGCCATACACTTGGTAGGAAGGCTGGTAGACTTTGGTTTTCTCCTTTACATCAGTGATTCATAAGCTTAAGTGAAGGAATATTATCTAAAAAATTACCCATTTCCCACATGAGTATAGCTATATTCCTTATAACCATTGACTGAGAGATTTTACTATCACCAAAACAGTCACGGTTCAGTGATAGAATTCCCACCTTTAATGTAGGAGATACAGGTTCGATTCCCAGCCAATGCATTTCAGACTCAGCCACCACCTGTCTGTCGGTGGAGGCTTGTGTGTTGCTATGATGCAGAACAGGTTTCAGCTGAGCCTCGAGACTAAGATGACTAGGAAGAAAGGCTTGGTGATCTACTTCCAAAAATTAACCAGCAAAAACCCTATGGATCACAACAGTCCAATTCTGTTGTACATGGGTTCACTTCAATTTTTATTTTTTAAAATTCTGTTAAATTAATTTATTTTGTATCAATTCCATAAATACCTCCAAGCATTTGGGGGGGGAAAGAGTGTATAAAAACATGGCAACAAAATTTTTATTTAGCCTATAGTTCAAGCATGAATATGAATTTCAGACTCTCTTTATTAAGATTCACAGCCCACCCATGGGGAACCACTGAATGGAATCATTGTTCCTTTCACCTGCAAAAGGAGTTGGAAATGCCTTTCTTGTTAGACAGACTACATCTTTCTCTCTGAAATATCTCTGTTCCATTACCACTTGCCACATATGGCTGCCACCACCCCAAGCTTTCCGTGGCTCATTTGTGTCCTTGTCCTTGGGTACAGCATATATCCTGGCCAGTCTTGCTCTCTTCCTCTATCGGATACACAAGGGAAAACATTTTCTGATTTTTCATGTGCCCAGATCAAGAAAGGTCAGCTTTTCAGCATACCCTGAGAGGTAAAATGGAGTGCTAGATATATATATAGACAAAGTAGGGAAGGGATCTGGGACTCGGAAACACACAACTTCTGTTTCAGGCCATTTAGAAAGATTGGATTAGAAGAGTTGATGGTGGACAGATGTGTCTTTATAGTTCTGAGCTTTTAAAGGAGCCTTCAAACATCTGATGAGAGTTCTGGAAATCCACATCTATCATTATGCAAACTGATTTGAGGGGCAGTATTTTTTCTTTCTGTTTTCTCAAGGGCAAAGGAGTGGATGAATGGGTGACCATTTGTTTAATGCTTTGGAATAAAAGGTGCTGCTCACAATGCATACACTTCATCAGGCATTAAAATGCCATACTGCAACTTTCTTTAAGATGTAATTCTGCAATTGCTCATTCAATACCATACTAGCTTAATTAGGACAGTGAGTGATACATACTCACTGATTCATCTTTAGGAGCATCTAAATAGGTTCAGCTGAAATCCGTTTTTTTTTTTGGGGGGGGGTGAGTTTCCTCCCCATAGTTTCACAAGTAAAAGGACAAAAAAAGGACAGAAAGCTTCTACGCTCTTCTCCTGTACTCAAATCCAGAAAAGCATGCTGGGTATTTTTCATATAAGCAATTCTTACAGCACTGAATTGACAAAACTGCAGTCACACAGAACCTGTGACAGAAAACACCAAGTTTTCATCCCAAATTTGCCACTTTCTAGCCACATGAACTTGGATTTCATCTCTGAGGCTTAGCTCTCCCATTGTCAAATCCCCTACTCTTTCTACTTGCAAGCCCACCGTGAACAATTCCTAAGGTGATGAATATGACAGCACTTTAAGAGCTGAAAAAAACTATACAGATGTAAGATACCATATATTATTATTTTTATTGGCTGTCTCTTACAGAGCAGTCCAGGGAACCAGCAATGTTCGAAGAGATTAAGATCTCAACTTTGCATCTCAATGAAAAACAGCACTTCTAGGACTGCACAGCCCCCTTCTAACATCTCTCCTGGGGAGGAAATGCCTTCTGCTTAATCATCAACATCACCACTTCCTCCTCTGAGAGCTATATCTAGTGATGGATCATGCTAAAAGTGATCTAGTCTCACCCCTTGCTAGGCTGAGGAAGTCTAAGGAGGTCACAGCATCTGTCTTTGGATGGGACAAACAGAAAAATCAAGGTCTGTAAAAATTTAGCTTTGCCAATATCTGTTTGGATGTTTGTTTTTTCTTTCACTCTTTTCCTACCCAAAATACACTCATGTTTTGGGGAAGGCCATTGCTCATCCTGTTTTACAGCCCTAATCTTAATCATGCAATCCTTTCCTTTTAGGTAGTAATGGATAACTATGATTCCCTCAACTGTCATTCAATCTAGAAATGATTGGTAGGGACAAACAATGTGTAAGCACTGAGTTAGGTGCTGGGAATATAATGGTGCACATGGTGGATATCTTATGTGCCCTCACAAATACAATAGACTAGACTCAGATATAGCCAAGTGTAAGGGTATGCCAAGAAATATGGAAGACAGCTTCCTGGTCAATTGACTGGAAGAGATCCATATTTATGCCTATTCCCAAGAAAGGTGATCCAACCAAATGTGGAAATTATAGAGCAATATCATTAATATCACAAGCAAGCAAAATTTTGCTGAAGATCATTCAAAAATGGCTGCAGCAGTATATCGACAAGGATCTGCCAGAAATTCAGGCTGGCTTCAGAAGAGGACGTGGAACCAGGGGTATCACTGCTGATGTCAGATGGATCCTGGCTGAAAGCAGAGAATACCAGATGGATGCTTGCCTGTGTTTTATTGACTACACAAAGGCATTCGACTGTGTGGATCATTACAAATTATGTATAACATTGCAAAGAATGGGAATTCCAGTTTAATTGTGCCCATGAGGAAACTTTACATAGATCAAGAGGCAGTTGTTCAGACAGAACAAGGGGATACTGATTGGTTTAAAGTCAGGAAAGGTGTGTGGCAGGGTTGTATTCTTTCACCATACCTGTTCAATCTGTACGCTGAGCAAATAATATGAGAAGCTGGACTATATGAAGAAGAACTGGGCAGCAGGATTGGAGGAAGACTCATTAACAACCTGTGTTAGGCAGATGACACAACCTTGCTTGCTAAAAGTGAAAAGGACTTGAAGCACTTACTAACGAAGATCAAAGACCACAGCCTTCAGTATAGATTGCACCTCAACATAAAGAAAACAAAAATCCTCACAACTGGACCAAGGAGCAACATCATGATAAATGGAGAAAAAATTGAAGCTGTCAAGGATTTCGTTTTACTTGGATCCACAATCAACGGCCATGGAAGCAGCAGTCAAGAAATCAAAAGACGCATTGCATTGGGTAAATCTGCTGCAAAGGACCTCTTTAAAGTGTGGAAGAGCAAAGATGTCACCTTGAAGACTAAGGTGCGCCTGACCCAAGCCATGGTATTTTCAATCGCATCATATGCATGTGAAAGCTGGACAATGAATAAGGAAGACTGCAGAAGAACTGATGCCTTTGAATTGTGGTGTTGGCGAAGAATATTGAATATACCATGGACTGCCAAAAGAACAAACAGATCTGTCTTAGAAGAAGTACAACCAGAATGCTCCTTAGAGGCAAGGATGGCGAGACTGCATCTTACATACTTTGGACATGTTTTCAGGAAGAATCAGTCCCTGGAGAAGGACATCATGCTTGGCAGAGTATAGGGTCAGCGGAAAAGAGGAAGACCCTCAACGAGGTGGATTGACACAGTGGCTGCAACAATGAGCTCAAGCATTATAACGATTGTAAGGATGGCGCAGGACCAGGCAGTGTTTTGTTCTGTTGTGCATAGGATCGCTATGAGTCAGAACCAACAAGACTGCACCTAACAACGAGAACAACAAGGGTATGCTAAGAAGAGGCAGAAAACTGCCACAACCTATGTGCCTACATGGACCCAGGAAGAGATATTTGAAACAAAAAAATTAATACCCTACAGTTGACGTCTGTTCACCCCCTCTACTAGGCAGAGGATATCTAATCCAGTTTTAGGGAATTGGCATAGTAGCATTCAAGTTTAGTTCTGAAAAAATGAGTAGAATTTAGTTTGGTGAATCCATTCTGATTTTACTTGCATTGTATCTATGACTTTGTCTTCTCTTGTTGATTGTACTTCCTCCTCATTTCCTCTCTTCTTTATCCCCATAGATTAATACCTCCTCTTAGTCGAATCTGTCATTCTTTACTTGGCCATGAACAAATGACATTCTAAGCCACCACAGCAATTGTAACTCTGGGAGTTACTTTTTTTCTGTACCCACAGTTTATAAACCTGAATTGAAATGAATTGATTGTGTCTGAGTTATTACAGAGGAAAGTTGATCACATTGGTGGGTAGAAGTTTTTAAAGAAGCGCTACACTAAGTGACTATTAATACCAGTCTGATTCTTCTTCCTAGTCTCAATGAAACCTCTCTGAAAATTCCTTCTCAGGAGCCTACACTTGGAAGAAGTACAACCAGAATGCTCCTTAGAAGCAAGGATGGTGAGACTGCATCTTACGTACTTTGGACATGTTGTCAGGAGGGATCAGTCTCTGGAGAAGGACATCATGCTTGGCAAAGCGGAAAAGAGGAAGACCCTCAACAAGGTGGATTGACACAGTGGCTACAACAATGGGGTCAAGCATAACAACGATTGTAAGGATGGTGCAGGACTGGGCAGTGTTTCGTTCTGTTGTGCATAGGGTCGCTATGAGTCGGAACCGACTTGACTGCACCTAACAACAACAACAACAGGAGCCTCCAAGCAAGCACCTTTCCAACTGTACCACCTCTACCGATTCTCAAGAGGTACTTTGGAGTGTTTCAAAAGTTAGTGTGAACTTCATCACAAATATTTTAATTGCCTTAAAACAGGTAATAAAAACAATATACATACTTTAACATGTTGGTGGTATCTACTGCTACACTACTTTGTACAGCCAGATAACTGCCATCTTTGTGCAAACATCAGAGAGATATTTCTTCTACCAACATGCAAGTTGTCTAAATTTGTTGTTATCTGCAACTACTACAGCTCTGCTGCTAACCAAAACGTCGGCAGTTCAAATCTACTAGCCGCTGCTTAGAAACCCTGTGGGTTCTACTTTGTCCTATAAGGCTGCCGTGAGTCAGAATTGATGGCAATAGGTTTGGTTTGGTTATACTGCGGTTGAATTACATATGTGAACTAGGATTTGCTCAATTTTGTAGAAACAAAAGAAAATATGCAAATAAATTAAATGCTGAGATTTATTGACTAATCTGTGAAACCCATTTTCACATTTTCCGTATATCAGTACAGCCTCTGCCTTTAAAAGATTTTTTAATACGTAATTGTTACAAATCTGAATTTACACCGTAGGGAAAAAAATCTTTTTACACATTGGGTTTTGTTACAAGATTTTTGCTTTGGAAAAAGATCCTTTTGCTAAATATGTTTGAAAACTGTTGACCCAAGCACTTCTCCCACCTCATTTCTCATCCATACCTATGATATCTTAGCAGAGTTTGAAGCTTCATCTTGTAAATATAATTCAAATAAGAATAAGCTGCTGTTGTTGAATCAAGTGGAGTGATTTTACCTCCCAATGTTTCTCACAGAAGCAGCAATGTTGTTGCTTTTAAGGGTGAATTTGATGTCTCGTATTTTCCCTCTATTAAAAAAAATGTATATGTTATACATATATATTTATATATATATGTATATATACAGATGGAAACCCTGGTGGCATAGTGGTTAAGTGCTATGGCTGCTAACTAAAGGGTCAGCAGTTCGAATCCACCAGGAGCTCCTTGAAAACTCTTTGGGGAAGTTTCTACTCTGTCCTATAGGGTCGCTAAGAGTCGGTAATCGACTTGACGGCAGTGGGTTTGGTTTTTTGGTTTGGAATTGGAAGGTTCAGAAAATCTATTTTCTCTCTCAATAAACCATAGAGCAGGAGATTTTTTCTTTGTTATCATACAGTCACATCAATGGAAAACATTTTTTCTCAGTTTAGCTGCAGGCAATAAACATGCAGATACCTCTATCTACAATCTGATCTTTTTTTTTTTCTTCTTCTTCTTGTGCCCCTTTATTCTTGTTTTGTTTTACAGGCCTGTCTGATCCTTGGCTACAGGGTAAACCTCAGGAGCGACTTCATTACTGACATAAAGGGGTATCTGGGGGCCATACTCTTGGGGTTTCTCCAGTCTCTGTCAGGCTAGTATGTTTGGTCTTTTGTTGTCAGTTAGAATTTTGTTCTACATTTTTCTCCAGCTCTCTCCGGGACCCTCTATTGTGATCTCTGTCAGAGCAGTCAGTGGTGGTAGCCAGGCACCATCTACTTGTACTAGAGTCAATCTGGTGGAGGCCATGGTAGATGTGGTCCATTAGTCCTTTGGACTAATCTTCCCTTGTATGTTCAATTTTCTTCATTCTTCCTTGGTCCTGAAGGTCTGAGACAAGTGGAGTTTCTTAGATGGCTGCTCACAGGCTTTTAAGACCCCAGATACTACTCACCAAAGTAGAATGTAGAACATTTTCTTTATAAACTATGTTATGCCAATTGAGCTAGATGTTACCTGAGACCCTGGTCCCCAGAGCCCTCAGCCCAGCAATTCGGTCCCTCAGGAAGTTTGGATATGTCTATGGAGCTTCCATAACTTTGCCTTGGACAAGTTGTGCTGGCTTCCTCAGTATTGTGTATTGTCTTACCCTTCACCAAAGTTACCATTAATCTATTGCCTATTTAGTGTTTTTCCATCTCCACCCCTCCCCTCCCTCGTAACCATCTAAAATTTTTCTTCTTGTGTGTAAACCTTTTCATGAATTTTTATAGTAGTGGTCTCATACAGTATTTGTCCTTTCGTGATTGACTTATTTCATGCAGCGTGATGCCCTCCAGATTCATCCACGCCGTGAGACGCTTCTCAGATTCATTATTTTTCTTTGTCGTTGTGTAGCACTCCCTTGTGTGGATGCACCGTAGTTTGTTTATCCATTCATCTGTTGATGGGCACGTTGATTGTTTACATCTTTTTGCTATTTTGAACTATGCTGCAATGAACATGGGTGTGCATATGTCTATTCATGTAACGGCTCTTATTTCTCTAGAATGTATTCCTAGGAGTGGGATTTCTGGATCATATGGTATTTCTAGTTCTAGCTTTCTAAAGGAGTGCCATATCATTTTCCAAAATGGTTGTATCATTCTACAATCTGATCTTTTGTGTGTGTGTATGTGCTCTAAGTGGAAGTTTACAAATCAAGTCAGTCTCTCATACAAAAATTTATATATGCTTTGCTTCTACAATCTGATCTTTAACTCTGCTCCAAATCACAGTGCCACTGACTTCCAAGGAGCCCTTCTTATTTTGTCATGAAATAATTACAACTATCTGAGGCAAAGACCCTTTCTGCTTGGTCAAAACGAGGATTAATGAAAGAACCAAACTCCCTTCCTTCTGAAATTAGTGAAATTTAACTGGATTTCTACTGAAAGAAATTCTGTAGCAAACAAAAATGCTAACCAAACACAACATCAAAACAAAAATGTTTAATTATGCTTGAGTACTCATTAAGTTCAGAAAAAGTAAAAAATAAAATAAAATAAAATAAATTTTTTTTTTTTTTTTTTTACTTTTTCTGAACTTAATGAACAAGGGCTCTGTTTTTCTGTGGAACACCTAGTAGTAACATACCAACAAACTAATTTTCCTCGGAACACATGTACTCTAGGAAACACTGGCATAGTGTTCACACAGGACACCTAGGCAATGTCCAATCACCAAGTAATCCAAGGACAAAATAGGAAGGGAGAAAAAGCTAAAAGTTTTTTATTTACTTGTATTTGCTGTAGGGTAGTTGAATTCTCCATTTACAATGAAGTAAAAAATGGTGTATGTGGAATTGAATTTAAGGAAAAATCAAACATTCTTAGCATTTAAGTAACCATAAACATGCTACTTACCAAATTTTTACTTTTTGGGGGGGTGATAGCCATGTTAAAATAGCCACATTGTAACATTTCATGCAAACTCATTCTAATACTACTCCAATGGCTTGAAATAATTTATTGTCCTCCTTTAAGAATGTTTTACTTTCAATGAATAGCAAAGGCAGGAAAGAGTCTATATTATTATGTTCTATTGATTTATAGTGTATTTTTTTCTGGCAGCATAAATACGTTTAAATAATTGAAAATTTCAGTGTTTAATTCACTTGGTACTAAAGACATTTCCCAGTTTGTTGGACTATGAAAGAAGACAATAATACCAGTAGGCATTTGGTAACACTCTCAAATACCTTTGAATTGAAAAGAAAGCTAACTCTACGAGCTAATTAAATAAAATTAAATTGCGGAAGCTCTGCAATGTCTGAGTTGAGAGGATTTTGATGAATTATGAAGATTCATATGTAAGTAAAATAGGAAAGAGTATTTAAGAATAAAAATGAAATCTGTCTTCCTCTAATATTCCGTTACTCTAGCTATCTACTCTTGTAAATAAATTAAAATATTTTACTTATTTTTGGCACATAGTAAAGAAGGCCTGGTGGTACGATGGTTAAACAGTTGCTAACCGAAAGGTTGACGATTCAAACCCACCCAGTGACTTCGTAGAAGAAAAGACCCGGCAATCTGTTCCTGTAAAGATTACAGTCTAGGAAACCCTATGAGGCAGTTCTACTCTGTCATATGGGGTCACTATGAGTCAGAATCGGCTGGACAGCACCTAACCACACAACAGCACAAGTGACCACTTAATGAATATTAACTAATATTATTCTTATTATCATAATGATCATGCATCTGTTGTACATTTTGTAATACATGGATAGAATCTAAATGACCATTAAAGACAAAATTGAATTTGCAGCTTTTTATCTAAATATTAAATTGATGGAACCCTGGGACTGTCATGTGGGTGCCACATAAACATTAATTAAATTTGCATTTCTAATAATTTCTCAGACAATGCTAATGCTGTTGGTTAGGGACCAGTTCTGAGAACCACTAGTAGAGCAGTGGATCTCAAAATTTATTATATATAGGAATCACCTGGGATCCTGTTAAACTGTAGATTCTGATTCAGTATATCTGGGATGGAAATGCAAATTCTCAGCAGAGATTTGAACTGGAATGAACCAGTTTGAAGATCTGGATCTCTGTGTGTGAAAAATCTGCTCAGAACACCAAACCGATTACGCAGGACGTTAGTCCTCTGTTCACGGCTTCATCCCCTTATTGCACACGTGATTGCTTCATGTCAATGAACTTCAGGTTACTTTAATGTCCTGGCTATCAGTATTGATACAAAACAGTATAACATCATAATGACTGTTTGCTATGAAAGTCCATCAAGGGAACAAGGCCATAGAACATACTCCCAGAGTGACAGAAGGATAATCCAGTGTATAACAATCCATTTCTGCCTCATTCAGGAAGTCATTCTCCATGCTGAAGGTGTTATTGAAACATCAAGTGAAAAACTGTGAAAAGGAAAGTCGACTCCTCCCCATAGTGGGAAATATAGAAATACAGTATCAGGCATCTGTAGTGAAGTGACTGAAATGTGTTCTCCACCACTGTGTCTTGAATAAATGTTCCCCTCAGAAACCATTTTATAAATAAGAATGAAATTGCTCATAGATTCTTCTAGAATGTCTAAACCTTAATTTTTTGAAACAAGTCCCATGAAAGGAAATGGGGAACAGCATTCCAATATCAATATACGAGCCCTAAGAGGACAATTCAAATGTAAGAAATATTGTGTGGGAGAATTAAATATCTTTTTTTTTTTAATATTAAAAACTGCTTGAATTCAGAAATGGGTACTAAAGGAAACAAGCTAGATAATGTGTTAGACTTGATACTAAAAAATAAAATAAAGCAAAGCCCCAAATCAGGATAATTTTACTATGTCCAGTATTTTGTCATGTGCCCTATTCCTTGTAATATAAATAGTTTAAAATAAATTATTTTCTGGGCCTGCAATAAATTCTTCTGTGGTGTGTTTAATATTTACTATGGACTGCTCTGAATAAATGAATCTCACCAAAATATCAAACCAGGATAAAAATGATCTGCTTAAAGAAATCACCCCTGGGGGAGTATAAGAGGCAACTCACTTTATGAATGTTGGGAGGACTTGAGGTTTGGATGATATTTTCTTCTTCTTTTTTTAACCAAGTGAAATAACTTTTTGGAAATATCCTTGAAAATTCCCATGCGGCTGCTGGGGTAAATATTCCCCTTTACTGAGGTAAGAATATATAGCACAGGCATGCTCCTTTATTAAACTAGGTTTCACACATTTTTTCCCACATTTCCCTACTCCCTCACTAAATCACAAAAATTTCTTAGCTAACAGTCTTATCTCTACCATATGAAAGATTTATCTTACAAGGAGACAACTATGAACATAATATACATGGTCCACGTGGTGAGAGCCTAGAAGAATTCGGGGCGGAATTCTAACATTCTAAAGAAATAAAGTTATAGATTAAATAAAATTCTGGATATGTAGAACTGAATCAAGTGGCCTTTTTGAAATACATAATTGAATAACCTTAAAACCAGTCCCTTAATTTTAACCTTATATATGAATCCCTCTACTTGCTTTTCTTCTTTTCTTCCCGGGTAGCAAGAGTTAGGGCTGAGTTTTCCCTTCAATTTGGACTTGAGTTGAACCACGTTTTTTTTTTCCAGTGAAGTCTTTGAAAACATCCCTCCCATTTGGCTCCCTGGTTAAATACTTACTTGGGGCCAAAGCACCTGCTGACTTTTTTCTCTAATTCACATTATAGCATTCTAAACAATTCTGAAGCCTTCCTGCTTGCCCTTAAAGTCCTGCTCCAGGTTATTTGCTCTGACTCTGTTTTCTCAGCATGCTTAATAGGACACTCACAGATGCTATCAACAGCCTTATTTAATCCTTTGGTGGTGCTGTGCAATTCCAAAATAAGGGATTGTACACAACTTGAAACCAAATTAAATTTGCCCTTCAGTTTGGAAAGGGTTTGAAGATTCTGAGATGGAAAGTTAGAGCAAAATTAACTTTATGTCATATGTTATAAGCTATTGGAGAAAAGTAGGTGAAGGCTCTACCCAAACTGGTCTCTGCAGAGGTAACAGGAGAAAATTCCATTTATCCACCTCTATTTTCTTCGTTTCTTTGGCCCTCTGACCTCTCCAAGCACTCCTGGAGAAGAGAGATGACCAGGGGATACTGGCAGTGGACCAGAGGTGATTTTCTGAATATGAGATGCTGTTTTTAACACTGCACACCCCTCAGAGAAGTGGCCAGTGTGGTGTCGAAGGTTCTCTCTTCTCCCCAGAAAGGCAGCTTACTGTAGCTGATTCCAATTTCAGAAAAGTTGGAAAAAGAAGAGTACGATGAATAGTCATATACCCTTCACTTAGATTTATGACCTAACATTGTAATATTGGCCCTTTTAGACATATAGATATATACACATCTTTTTTCTGAGCCATTTGAACAAGATACAAACATCATGAACTTCACCCATAAACACTTAAGTGTGTATCTCCTAAGAATAGGGACATTTTTCCATATAGCCACTTCCTACTATCACATCAGGCTGTATCCTTTCACCATATTTATTCAGTCTGTATGCTGAGTGAATAATGTGAGAAGCTGGACTATATGAAGAAGAATGCAGCATCAAGATTGGAGAGAGACTCATTAACAACCTGTGATATGCAGATGACACAAACTTGCTTGCTGAAAGTAAAGAGGACTCAAAGCACTTACTGATGAACATCAAAGACTATAGCCCTCAATATGGATTAGAGCTTAACATAAAGAAAACAAAAATCCTCACAACTGGACCAATAAGTAACATCATGAGAAACAGAAAAGATTGAAGTTGTGAGGGGTTTCGTTTTACTTGGATCCACAATCAATGCCCACGGAAGTAGTAGTCAAGAAATTAAAGACATATTGCATTGGCCAAATCCCCTACAAAAGACCTCTTTCAAGTGTTCGAAGATGTCACTTTGAGGGCTAAGGTGGGCTTGACCCAAGCCATAGTATTTTTAATCACCTCATATGCATGAGAGAGCTGACGATGAGTAAGGAAGACTGAAGGAGAATTAATGTCTTTGAGTTATGGTGTTGGCAAAGAATATTGAATATACCATGGACTGCCAGGAGAACAAAAAAATCTGTCTTGGGAGAAGTACAGTCAGGGTGTTTCTTAGAATCAAGGATGGTGAGACTTCTTCTCATATGCTTTGGACATGTTATCAGGGGTGTCATGAATTGAATTGTGTCCCCCAAAAATATGAGTATCAATTTGGCTAGACCATGATTCCCAGTACTGTGTGATTGTCCACCATTTTGTCATTTGTTGTGATTTTCCTATGTGTTGTAAATCCCGCCTCTGTGATGTTAATGAAGGGCAATAGGTGACAGCTGTGTTAGTCAGGTGGGACTCAATCTACAAGTTTGGACTGTATCCTGAGGTAATTTCTTTTGAGATACAAAAGACTTAAGTGAGCAGAGAGACAAGGTGACCTCATACCATCAAGAAAGTAGTGCTGGGAACAGAGTGAGTCCTTCGGACCTTGGGTTCCTGTGCAGAGACCATCCTAGTCCGGGGGAAGATTGATGAGAAGCACCTTCTTCCAGAGCTGATAGAGAGAAGGAATTCCCCTGGAGCTGACACCCTGAATTTGGACTTTTAGCCTACTTTACTGTGAGGAAATAAATTTCTCTTTGTTAAAGCCATCCACTTGTAGTATTTCTGTTATGACAGTACTAGATAACCAAGACAAGGAGGGACCAGTGCCTGGAGAAGGACATCATGGTTGGTAAAGTAGAGGGTCAGGGAAAAAAGAGGAAGATCCTCAAAGAGATGAATTGACACAGTGCCTGCAACAATGGGCTGAAACAGCAAAGATTGTGAAGATGGTCAGGAACGAGCAGTGTTTCATTATGTTGTACATAGGGTCACTATGAGTCAGAACTGTCTAACAATTAACTAAAAACAACACTATCACATCCAAAAAAATTTTACATGGCACAACAATATTTTAAATATACAGTCCATATTCAAATTTCCCCAATTGCCCAGTTTCTTTCTGCTTCAGAATCCATTCAGGGAGTATGGATTACATGTGTTTGTTATATCTCTTTCCTCTCCCTTAGCTTTCATGATACTGACATTTTTCAAGAATCTTGGAAAATTGTCAGGTAATACAACCCATAATCTGGACTTGTCCAATTGTTTATTCAGAATTAGATTCTGGTTAAATATTTTCCCACAATTACTACATACATAATGTACATTTTGTTATCCCAGGAGGCACGTGTTACTAGCCTGCCCTATTACTGCTGATGCTAACTTTGGTCACTTGGTTAAGGCCGTGTCTACCAGATCTTTCCACTGTAAAAAAAATTTCCCTTTTCATAATTAGTAAGTAATCTGTGAGGGGATGCTTTAAGACCATGTGAATATTGTCCACATTGTGCTCAATGGTTTTACCATCTATTGGTAACCTTTACCCCTGTTAATTATTAAATTATAATGACTACTTTCAAATTTTGTCATTTCTTCTACAGTCATAAGCGGTATTCTTCTGTACAAAAAAAAAATGCTATTTCTTCTTGCCCTTCTTCCTTTTTCTTGAGTAGCACTATGGACACAGGAATCTTTTTTCATTCAATAGGCTATAATATTGAAAATATATGAAATATATATGACTGTATAAAAACATGATTCTTACATAAAAAATGATTAATTCTGAAACCCACTGCCAGATTCTTTTTTATTCTTTATAAATCAATGGTTAGAACCAATATAGTATTTCTGAAATATTTATTTCATACTCGTATAGTTGTAAATTTTTCAAAAGAGACACTAAAAGAAATGAGTTCTCTGCTTCTTGGAATTCAGTAAACTAATCAGATGGCCAGTTGGTTATGGGATCTTTCACTTATGGAGAAAACAGAACTAAGCATGGAGTTTGGCAATTGGACCATGACAGGTCTCTGCATTTTCAGGAAAACAAAAGTCTTCCATATTGAGAAGTTGAGTTCCTTCGGAAGATAAAAACAAGAAACTGATTAACGGAAATGAAGACGGAAAAAAAAAAATCTAAAGAACCAGCCAACACACTAATAAAAGAAACCCAGAAGCAATCAAAATACAATAATTTGACTTGTATAGGCTTATAAGAGCGCTGATGGTGAGCGGTGCATTTTTAATAAGAAAACCAGATGTGACGTACATATTATCCAAGTCCTCCTTTTATTCCTTGGATTGCTGCAATTACATAGTTCCAAAACCAAACTAGTACATGGAGATGGAAGTCTTCATCCATAATATTTTAGGTAACTAAGAAAAGAGTAAAAGGGAAAGGTGTAGTTTTTTTTTTTTAATTATAAAGTTTAGAGATTTTTCACAGAAATTTTTACCTAGTTTTAGAGTCCCTTTCATTTCTAAAAGGATGTTTCTCTTTTAAAAGGTCATGGAAACTCAAAAATAATACCCTTAGCTGTTACCTTTTACTCAAACTTTCATTTTCCAAAAGTTGTTCTATCATTTTTTCACTTTGAAATAGTATGCTAAACAGAAGTGTAAAAACTGGTTTAAAAAAAAAAATTAGTGCCAAAAAAGAAAGGAAAAAAGGCAGGAAGGAAGAGAGAGAGAGAAAGAAAACTTCTGTGTCAAGATATCTACAAAGTCAACTTGGATTGACAAAGTCAAACAATTTACTAGTGGGTTCAAGTCATTGCAGGGTCAAGTCATTGCAGGTAGGCTATAATACAGGTGTATGTTCAGAGAAGGAATTCAAGTTCCCTGGGGTGTGCAAGTGCTTTTATACCGGTGAAATAGTATAAAAGATTTATGAAATTTGCAGAAAGGGTAGGAGACAAAGTAAGCAAAACCCAGAAACTAAACCTGTTGCCGTTGAGTTGATTCTGACTCATGGAAACCCTATATACAGAGCAGACGGCCCCATATCTGAACTAGCTGACCTTTTGGTTAGCAGCCATAGCTCTAAACCACTGCACCACCAGGGCAAGTAAGTATAAATAGGCAGACAGGCAGCAATACAAGAGGTCTAGAGCAGGGAATGAGTGGCCTGAACGACAAACTGACATAAGAGGTTATGAAAGGAAAAAAAAAAAATTAAAAGAGCAGTTTGAGGCAATACTGCTATTACGACTAGTACTCCTTATGAGGACAACAACGAGGCTTAATTGATTAAGGCTGTACCATGTGGCAGGTACTTCACATAGTTATCTCATTTAATTCCCACAACAGCCCAGCAAAATAGGTGTTATCACCTCCATTTTAAAATAAGGAAACCTAAGTTCACTGGAGTCAACTCTGACTCACATGGTTGTAGAGTAGAACTGTGCTCCACAGAATCTTCTATAGCTGATTTTTTGGAAGACCTTTCTTCTGAGGTGCCTCTGGGTAGACTTGAGCCTCTAACCTTTTGATTAGCAGCCAAGCATGTTAACTGCACCACCGGGGGACCCTGAGGTGTGCAGAAACCCTCTTATTTGCCCAATTTTCCACTTGAGGAACGTGTGGCTCACAAAATGCTTCCCCCACTGAGGAACATTCTCCGGTGAAGAAGCACCCCTTTGTCCAACCCCAGGTGCATCAACCAAGTTGACAATATGGATGCAAGGTTGGTTAGTGGGATTTAACCTAGCAATGAGGCTAAGGAAGGGAACAGAACTGCATAGTGCCCACAGCCACCCCGCACAATGAGCCCACCAGAATTCCATGGCTAGTAGTGTGCTTCACTGGCTTCTTGAGAGAAATGTCCAGAAGTGGGGCCTCAAATCACCATCTTTAAAAATTGCTTCATATGTATACCACCCTGTGCAAGGGGAAAGTAATACCATGTAATGCAGTCGGAGTTCAATTTACAGAAGCTATGTATTAGCAGGTGTCTCGTTTTGAAAGTCTTTTGACATTGCATATTCTGATGCTAGTTACCTTCCTGGCCTATAACTGCAGTGTCCTTGTTTAAACAAATAGTGATGAATGCCATGCATTCAGGGAAATGTTTGCAGTGAATTAAGCTTTAGGATTGTTCTTTGCATTGGTCTCATTCCAGGAAGCAACTAACTTGTTTCATAATGGAACCATCGTAAAAGGATAAATCAGGGTGACCCACTTGGAGGATTTCTAAAACAATGGCTACATCTGCATTTCTAAAAAAAAAAAAAAAAAAAAAGGCTCAGAACATCCCAAATCAGAACCAGGCCCAGAAACAAAAATATCCACCTCAGAAAAGAGGGTGAGTCCTGGGAGGCATTTAAGTACCTTGTCACGTCAAGCTGATGATAATTGGTTTTAGCTGACACTCCCACCAAAGCCATGTCATTTATTACCTTGTCAGAATAAATCTACCTGCTATGTCACAGGTTCGATTAAGAGGCCCTTGCCCTTTTATAATAGCATCTTAATCTGAATTTGTGTACACTCCTTCACACAAAATGGATGCTTTCAGATTATGTACAACTGGGACTGGCTTTTCTTATAAACAGTCATCCTAGAGATCTTAGGCTACCATCAGCATTGGTCTGTTTTGCTACAGAAAAGTCTTCAAATTAATCCTAGCAGGGGTGAGTATCATCACACACAGGAGGAGTAAGTAACCTAGGGTCACTAGCAGAGTGATTACTCTTTTAGCCATGCCTCTCATTATTACCCCAGATTTTTAAAATTTTAATATTGTTTCCTTTGGGCTTTTTAAGACTTTAGAAATGTGTCACATCGAGGCTTCAGTACGCTTTGCTCCATATGGCAAGGAAACTGTTTACTGAGTTCCCATTGTTTGTGCCCATAAAATGCAGCAGAAATCTGACCTCTGCCTCATTTTCAGAGCATGGCTACTAACTGGCCTCTGTGGAAACACATGTGGTTGGAAAGAAACATTAAAGTTATTTGGAGTTGAAAGATCCTGGAAAGTCTTTTAACTACTCCAGAGGGTGGGTGGTTTGTTTGTCAGATAAGGCCACTGGATAAGAGGCTCTCTGATGAAACTCTGTCTGCACCAAGAGGTGGGAAGAAAACTAACAGGGAGGGCTTATTCTTCACCAGGCATTATCCATAATAATTATTTAAAAAGCTGCCACCTACTGAGCACATGACCTGTGCCAAGTGGTTTACATAATCATCTATTTCTTACAACAGAGCTAGGTACAATTATTTCCATTTTTTCAATGAGGGAATTGGGACTCAGTGAGTTTAAGTAACTTACCAAAGCCTACGAACTTAGTAAATTGGGAAAAAGGTTTCAGATTCAGTTATGTTTGAATGCAAATCCAATGCTCTTTGTAGTATGCTAAGCTGCCACCTCCCAAGCGCATTTGTCAGTGTGTTGTACTGTGGGGCTTGCATGTTGCTGTGATGCTGGAAGCTATGCCACCAGTATTCAAATACCAGCAGGGTCACCCATGGCAGACAGGTTTCAGCTGAGCTTCCAGACTAGGATAGACTAGGCAGAAGAGCCCAGCAGTCTACTTCCAAAAAGAATTAGCCAGTGAAAACATTGTGAATAGCAGTGGAACGTTTTCTGATATAGTGCTGGAAGATGAGCCCCTCAGGTTGGAAGGCACTCAAAAGAGGACTGAGGAAGAGCTGCCTCCTCAAAGTAGAGTTGACCTTAATGACATGGATGGAGTCAAGCTTTCAAGACCTTCATTTGTTGATGTGGCACGACCTTAGTGACAGAAACAATGCCAGAGGTCAACAAATGATGACTATACACGTAGACCTTACCAGATGGCGTACACCTGCAGAATGACCATCAATTGCTCATATGCATGTTCAAGTTGAAACTGAAGAAAATTAGAACAAGTCCACGAGAGCAAAAATACAACTTTGAGCACACCCCATCTGAGTTTAGAGACCATCTCAAGAATAGATTTGACACATTGGACACTAATAACCAAAGACCAGACTAGTTGTGGAATGACATCAAGGACATTATACATGAAGAAAGAAAGAAGTCATTAAAAAGACAGGAAAGAAAGAAAAGACCAAAATGAATGTCAGAAGAGGCTCTGAAATTTGCTCTTACAAGCTAAAGTGATAGGAAGAAATGATGAAGTAAAAGAGCTGAATGGAAGATTTCAAATGGCAACTTGAGAAGACAAAGCCAAATATTGTGCAAAGACCTGGAGGTAGAAAAACAAAAGAGAAGAACACACTTGGCATTTCTCAAGCTTAAAGAACTGAAGAAAAAATTCAAGCCTTGAGGCGCAACACTGAAGGATTCGATGGGGAAAATATTAAAGATGCAGGAAGCATTAAAAGAAGATGGAAGGAATACAGAGTCACTATACCAAAAAGAAGTGGTCGATGTTCACCCATTTCAGAAGATAGCATATGATCAGGAACTGACGGTACTGAAGGAAGAAGGCCAAGCTGCACTGAAGGCATTGGCAAAAAACAAGCCTCCAGGAATTGATGGAATACCAACTGAGATGTTTCAACAAATGGATGCAGTGCTGGAAGTACTCGTTCATCTACGCCAAGGCATTTGGAAAACAGCTACCTAGCCAACCAGTTGGAAGACAAATGTATTTATGCCTATTCCAAGGAAAGATGATCCAACGGAACTTGGAAATTATTGAACAATATCATTAATATCATGCACAAATAAAATTTTACTGAAGATCATTCAAAAGTGGCTGCAACACAGAGAGATTGGAACTCTTATACACTGCTGGTGGGAATGTCAAATGGTACAACCACTTTGGAAATCTATCTGGCATTTTCTTAAAAAGTTAGAAATAGAACTACCATACAACCCAGAAATCCCACTCCTCGGAATATACCCTAGAGAAATAAGAACCTTTACACGAACAGATATATGCACACCCATGTTTATTGCAGCACTGTTTACAATAGCAGAAAGCTGGAAGCAACCAAGGTGTCCATCAACAGATGAATGGTTAAATAAATTATGGTATATTCACACAATGCAATACTACGCATCGATAAAGAACAGTGATGAATCTGTGAAACATTTCATAACATGGAGGAACCTGGAAGGCATTATGCTGAGTGAAATTAGTCAGAGGCAAAAGGACAAATATTGTATAAGACCACTATTATAAGATCTTGAGAAATGGTATAAACTGAGAAGAACACATTCTTTTGTGGTTACGAGAGGGGGGAGGAAGGGAGGGTAGGAGAGGGTTATTTACTGATTAGTTAGTAGATAAGAACTACTTTAGGTGAAGGGAAGAACAATACTCAATACACGGAAGGTCAGCTCAACTGGACTAAACCAAAAGCAAAGAAGTTTCCGGGATGAAATGAATGCTTCGAAGGTCAGCAGAGCAAAGGCGGAGGTTTGGGGACTATGGCTTAAGGGGACTTCTAAGTCAATTGGCAAAATAATTCTATCATGAAAACATTCTGCATCCCACTTTGAAATGTGGCGTCTGGGGTCTTAAATGCTAACAAGCGGCCATCTAAGATGCATCAATTGGTGTCAACCCACCTGGATCAAAGGAGAATGAAGAACACCAAGGTCACACGATAACTATGAGCCCGAGACAGAAAGGGCCACATGATAGAGACTTACATCACCCTGAGACCAGAAGAACTAGATGGTGCCCAGCCACAACCGATGACTTCCCTGACAGGGAGCACAATAGAGAACCCCTGAGGGAGCAGGAGAACAGTGGGATACAGACCCCAAATTCTCATAAAAAGACCAGACTTAATGGTCTGACTGAGACTAGAAGAATCCCGGCGGTCATGGTCCCCAAACCTTCTGTTGGCCCAGGACAGGAACCGTTCCCGAAGACAACTCATCAGACATGGAAGGGACTGGACAATGGGTTGGAGAGAGATGCTGATGAAGAGTGAGCTACTTGTATCAGGTGGACACTTGAGACTGTATTGGCATCTCCTGTCTGGAGGGGAGATGGGAGGGTAGAGAGGGTTAGAAACTGGCAAAATCTTCACGAAAGGAGAGACTGGAAGGAGGCAACGGGCTGACTCATTAGGGGGAGAGTAAGTGGGAGTGTGGAGTGAGGTATATGTAAGTTTATATGTGACAGACTGACTTGATTTGTAAACTTTCACTTAAAGCACAATAAAAATTATTAAAAAAAAAAAAAGTGGCTACAGCAGTATATTGACAGGGAACTACCAGAAATTCAAGCCAGATTCAGAAGAGGATGTGAATCCAAGGATATCATTGCTGAAGTCAGATGGATCCTGGCTGAAAGCAAAGAATACCAGAAAAATGTTTATCAGTGTTTTATTGACTATGCAAAGGCATTCAACTATGTGGATCATAAAAAATTACAGATACCATTTTGAAGAATGGGAATTCCAGAACACTCATGAGGAAACTTTACATAGATCAAAAGGGAGTTGTTCAAACAGAACAAGTGGATACCGCGTGGTTTAAAGTCAGGAAAGGTGTGTGTCAGGGTTGTGTCATTTAACCATACTTATTCAAACTGTATGCTGAACAAATAATCCAAGAAGCTGGACTATATGAAGAAGAACAGGGCATCAGGATTGGAGGAAGACTCTTAAATAACTTGCGATATGCGAATGACACAACCTTGCTTGCTGAAAGTGAAGAGGACTTGAAGCACTTACTGATGAAGATCAGAGACCACAGCCTTCAGTATGGATTACACTTCAACATAAAAAAAACAAAGATCCTCAAAGCTGGACTAATAAGCAACATCATGATAAACAGAGAAAAGATTCAAGTTGTCACAGATTTCATTTTACTTGGATCCACAATCAACACCCATAGAAGCAGCAGTCAGGAATTAAAAAGACACGTTGTAGTCAGCAAATCTGCTGCAAAAGACCTCTTTAAAGTGTTGAAAAGCAAAGATGTCACCTTGTGTACCAAGGTGCGCCTGACCCAAGCCATGGTGTTTTCAATTGCCTTATATGCGTGCAAAAGCTGGAGGATGAAAAGGAAGACTGAAGAAGAATTGACACCTTTGAAATACGGTGTTGGCAAAGAATATTGAATGTTCCAGGGACTACCAAAAGAATGCACAAATCTGTCTTGGAATAAGTACAACCAGATTGTTTCTTAGAAGCAACACACTTTGGACGTGTTATCAGGAAGGATCAGTCCCTGGAGAAGAGCACCAAGCTTGGTAAAATAGCGGGCCAATGAAAAAGAGGAAGACCCTCAACGAGGTGGATGGACACAGTGGCTGCAACTATGAGCTCAAGCACAGCAATGATGTGAGGATGGCACAGGACCAGGCAATATTTCATTCTGTTGTACATAGGGTGGCTATGAGTCAGAACCGACTCAATGGCACCAAACAACGACAAGCTGCCACCTGAGTGAATCATTTATTTATGACTCCTCTTGCTCAGGAGAGAGCTGAAGAGGGAATGAAGCTAGTACAGAGGAGAGCTTTTTAGACAAAAGTGGCTATTTGGTGGCAGAAGTGTCCATTTTGAAGTTGGGAGCAACAGGGTATGGAGGAATCCTAGAAGACCTCCACATCACGGGAGCCATTTTGAATTTTTCTATGTCAGGGAGCCATCTTAGCCTTTCTCCAAGTCATGGCAGCCATCCTGGGCATTTTCTTGCAGGCAATAAAGAAGCATTGGCATGTTCTAAACAGGTCTGGTCAGACACAGAGTGGGAATTTATCTGAGCATTAATGAACTGGGGGCTTTATGACCAGTTGGTCAAGCAGAAGATGAAAAAAGTTCCAATTAAAAAAGGCTGGTAAAAGTGGACAGGTAGGTCAGAGTACAGAAGTGTTTATGGCAAGTAAATGGGTGGTAACGCGGCACCTAAACTATGAAGTCTTCATTAACCTGTGAATAAGCTGGTCAAACATTTGCATAAAAAAGACCAAGAGAAGAATCTACAGTCTTTTAGTCTGAGATTTTCCTAAGAATGCTGATTCTCCTATTTTAGATAGGAACATCTTATTCTTCAACAAAAAACAACATTCTGCAATACCACCAAGCTGCACAGAGAGCTGCACCAGCATTGTGCGGCTACTAGTGAGTTTAGTTGACTTCCTAAGAGAAAGTAGGTTACTGTGTCCAGAAGTGAGACCCCAAAACAGAATCTTTAAAATAGGATGAAAGTTACTTTTCACATTAGTGGAGAGAAATTTATGGAATAAAAGCATAATGTCTTCAGCTGATCGACAATAAGAACATTTATCTAGCAAAGAATGACTCATTTACGATCCCACCCTGAAGTACACGAGGACAACTTGGACACCTATAGCTTTCATTCAAAAAAGTGGTCTTTTGTGTAAGATTCACCATCTTTTAGACATCTTGTGAACATTTTTGTTCTCATTTTACTAAGAACCATAATTGAGAAACACCATCAGAATGAAGACTATTTCCTTATTGATTCACAGTATAAAAACTACACATGAAAAACTTTTGGCATTACTTATCATAATAAATATTGAGTTTATAACTTAGAAAGCTACTATTCTGGTTAAAATCTGTGACACATACTGGTCATTTCAAGTTACAAAGTATTGGCTTAAAAATAGAAGTTCCTTTCCTTTTTAAATCTGAATAGCTCACTTACTCTTTCATTCCCTAAATATTTATCGAACAACTCCAGGGTCATCAACATTTGACACGTGAAGCAAATATCACATTCAATTAGTTCTAGGTATGTTGGGCAGCTGCAGGAGGGTTTTGAGCAGAGGAGTGAAATAATCTAAATTGTATTTCAAAAGCATCATTCTGGCTAGTCTATAGACAACAGATTTTAATGATAAAAGAGATGGGACACCCATCAGGAAGTTATTTTAACGGGAGATAGAGGCAGCTATAGGGGTGATGAAAACTTATCGGATTTGTAATGTGTTTTGAGAATGGAGTTGAGATAAAAGTCTTTTCCAGTAATAACTTTTTATAATTCCTTCAGGCTAAAGGAGAAGAAAAAGGAGAGAAAGATGATATATTACCCAGAAGTGTTATTTTTTAAATAATTTTTATTGTGCTTTAAGTCAGTCTGTCACATATAAGCTTATATATACCTTACTCCACACTCCCACTTACTCTCCCCCTAATGAGTCAGCCCGTTGCCTCCTTCCAGTCTCTCCTTTCGTGAAGATTTTGCCAGTTTCTAACCCTCTCTACCCTCCCATCTCCCCTCCAGACAGGAGATGCCAATACAGTCTCAAGTGTCCACCTGATACAAGTAGCTCACTCTTCATCAGCATCTCTCTCCAACCCATTGTCCAGTCCCTTCCATGTCTGATGAGTTGTCTTCGGGAATGGTTCCTGTCCTGGGCCAACAGAAGGTTTGGGGACCATGACCGCCGGGATTCTTCTAGTCTCAGTCAGATCATTAAGTCTGGTCTTTTTATGAGAATTTGGGGTCTGTATCCCACAGTTCTCCTGCTCCCTCAGGGGTTCTCTATTGTGCTCCCTGTCAGGGAAGTCATCGGTTGTGGCCGGGCACCAACTAGTTCTTCTGGTCTCAGGATGATGTAAGTCTCTAGTTCATGTGGCCCTTTCTGTCTCCGGCTCACAGTTATCGTGTGACCTTGGTGTTCTTCATTCTCCTTTGATCCAGGTGGGTTGACACCAATTGATGCATCTTAGATGGCCACTTGTTAGCATTTAAGACCCCAGACGCCACATTTCAAAGTGGGATGCAGAATGTTTTCATAATAGAATTATTAGTTATTTATTTTTGAGACAATAATTACTCTCTCATTGTAGGATGAGAAAGGAGTTATAGTGGCACAGTGGTTAAAGTTCTTAGCTGCTAACCAAAGGGTCAGCAGTTCAAACCCAGCAGCCACGCCACAGGAGAAAGATGTGGCAGTCTGCATCCGTAAAGAATTTACAGCCTTGGAAACTCTATGGGGCAGTTCTGCTGTTTCCTATAGGGTTGCTGTGAGTAGGAATTGACTTGATGGCAGTGGATTTGGTTTTTTGGTTTTATAGGATGAGATCTTGTAGTGAGGAAAATCAGTTCAGTTTCTTTTGACTTTTCTGTGAGCTTGGCATGACATTGATTACATCTGGGGTCACCATGCTAATAGCTATCCATGTTTCATTTATTTTTCACAATAATCCAAAGCTATAAGCATTATTATCTCTAGTATCTCCATATTAGAATTGAGGAAACTAAGGCCTAGTGAAATTACATATTTGCCCAAGGCCACAAAGCTAGAGAATGACACACTTAGGAATCAAAGATAGGTCTGTATGACACTGTACTGAGATCTCAACAATTAAACTATTCTGTATATAAATATATTAAAATACACAAATATGCACAACAACAACAACTAATCATAAACTGTCCAGCTATTCCAAAGGATATTTTTAACCGGCATGTACAATTTTCTTTTGACCATTTGACCTTACACAGTTGTCATTGGCTAATATTGTTTTTTACTCATTAGATATTAATTGGGAAAGTTGATTTTCCATAGACAAGAAGTTGACTCATAAGTTGTGGGTAAATGTTGAGTTTTTTTCATTTGGTTATGTTCAGCATTCTATGGATTTGATTCCTTTTCATTAGTAACAGTAGTGATGAGGTCAATGATGAACTAACTTTTGAATGCATAGGTTTCTTTTATTAAACATAGGAAGAGAGTGAGAGCCATCTTTTGAACTTTATCTTACAGTTGGTAACAGGCAACAAAAATGATACACCTTACAGAAAGTAAAGCAAAACGAATAAATTCAAAATAAGTAAGTAAATAAGAAACCTTTATAGAGTTGCTAGAGAATGCAGTTGTATAAGGATGAGCTCAAGTTTCATCCAAAATCTTAAAATTTAGTTTCCCGTTTGTCTCTTTCAAAGGATTGTCCAGAGAAATACGTTATCTGTAGAGTTTAATTTGTTATGAAGTTTACTAGATAGTGCGTATCATATTCAGTTACCGAAAAAAAAAAAAAAAGTAATTGGGGAGGTCAACTTTTCCAAGAGACCTTAGCAAGGTAAGAGAGGTTGGAACATTAGTACTCCTTGTTCCTTCCCTGCCAGGTAGAAACTTGGCAGTGACTCTCTCCTCTATGCTCCCATAGCCTTAGCATCCCTGAGTTTAGGTAACCCTGCTGCCTCTCCTTGCACCTCCAGGCCAGAGTGTTAAAAACTTCCCAGTGTTGCTAGTACTTGAACATGTCACCATTCTTGCTGATTCCTTTAAAGCTGCCTATACCTCAGTAAATCATACTTTTATTAAACTCCCTTTAATTCAACCCTTTGAGTGAGCTATCCCTTTCTCTGACTCATGTACCAGTCTACTGACTGACAGGACAATCTTTTCTCCTAAAAACCCAACCTACTCTTCCCACAGTCTAGCTACCTTTTACCTCTTGCTGTTCCCTGAGTGCATCATTATTTCCATTACTTTGTACACATCAGTGTTCTTTTCTCATCCAGAATTGCTTCTCACTCTTTTTTCAGCCACTCAGGCTCATATCCATCCTACAAGAGTAGTTCAAATGCCATTTTCTCTATGAAACCGTTACAGAATCCTTCAAGATCAAATCAATCTTTTATTCTTTCACAGGGTGTTGTTTCTATTTCTATTATAATATTCCACAAACTTCAGTTATTCAAATGCCACTTTTACAATTGTTATATTCTTTCATAACCACGTATTAGTCAACATAAACCACTTTATGCTGTAGTAACAAAAAGAAAAGTCTCAGTGGCTTAACATTTAACAAAACTGCACTCTATTTTCACTCACACAAAGCCCTCGGTGGGTCCTGACACTCTCCAGGCAGACCACAAGGCAGGGAGGGAAAATGATAGATAATTTCACCCTGGTAATTAAACACACCACCTGGGACATACCATTTGTCACTTCTGCCCACAGCCTATAGACCACAACTATACCGCCCTGTCTTACAGTAAGATGCAGGGAAGTAAAGTCCTCCCAGGTTGCAGGAAGGGGAGGAGAACTAAATATGCCCACCCACTAGGAGTCGCTACTACTTACCTGTACTAGAATTTGCAAAACTTTACATTTTATTTTAATTGATGCCTTTTTTTTTTATTTAAATAAATTATATGAAAAGGAAACCTGTCCATCAATGAAAAACTTTTATTATGTAATTATAATCATAAGGAGTCCTGGTGGCACAGTGGTTAAGCACTGGGCAGCAAACCCAAAGGTCAGTGGTTCAAACCCACTAGCCGCCCCATGGGAGAACGATGTGGCAGTCTGCTTCTGTAAAGATTACAGCCTTGGAGACCCTATGGGGCAGTTCTACTCTGTCCTGTAGGGTCATTGTGAGTTGGTATCAACTTGACAGTGTACAACGACAACAATTATATTTCTTTTTAACCATTGTGAAATAGTAATTGCATGATTAATCCTCTGTCTCACCTAAAGAACATCCCTTCTTTTGGTATGCACCCTTTGGAAAGCAATGTTCTAATGTTAAAATTGATAAAGTAGAAGGGTCAGTGAAAATGAGGGATATCTTCATGAAATGAATTCACACAGTAGCAGCAACAATGGGCTTAAACATACTGACAATTGTGAGGGTGGTTCAGGACTGCTCAATGTTTCTGCTACACGTAAATTTGCCATGAGTCGGAGCTGACTTGACAGAAACTCACTGAGGAGCTGACACATACCAGGAAGTGTTCTAAGCATTTTATATCTCTTGATTCATTTGATTCTTCTAGAAACCTGTACATGGTTGTTATAGTTGTTGGGTGCAGTCGAGTTGATTTTGACTCATAGCGACCCCATGTGACAACGTAGAACTGCCCCATAGCTTTTTCTAGGCTATAACCTTTACAGGATCAGATTGCCAAGTTTTTCTTCTGCAGAACAGCTAGGTGGATTTGAACTACCAACCTTTCTGTTATCAGCTGAGTGCTTAATCACTGAGCCACCAGGGGTCTTTTCCATCAGTAGTAGACACTGTTTATTATCCCCATTGTACACATGAGGGATGGGAAACCAATCATTTTCCCAAGGTCACGTAGCTAGTAAGTGGCAGAGGCAGAACATGAACCCTGGCAACTCGACTCCAGGGGATTCATTACCACCTATTGCCCATAATTTGTGTGAGCATCTGGAGGGTAGTTGCTCTCTTGGCACTCCCGTCACTGACCACAATGCTTGGGACATACTATGAACTGAATTCATTTTTGTTTGCTTGATAATAGATCAAGAATTTTAATGTCAGTACAGAGGCACAGGAACAGCACTAGTTGTTTTAAAAAGGAGGCACAGGATGCTACAGAAATATAATGTTCAAAAAAAATAATTAAAAACAAAATATTAGTTAAATTTCAAAAACCGTGTTCCCGTTATGATGCCAGGCAATCTAAAGAACTGATTTAGGCTGCTCACATACGCCTTGGGAAACCAGTTTTAAAAGTCTCACAGCCTGATCCTACTCCTCACGTCCTCAAAATGCCAGGTCACAATGCCCACATGTCCTGTAGTAAACTCTGCCCAGTGGCCATTGCTGCTGGTCCTGGTGACATTTTTCATTCCACAGCCGTGAGTCTCAACTGCTTTTTTATGTTGCAGCTGAGTTCCTTCGACTAGGTCTAATAGGACAAGTAGTGCAGGAAGGCCATGCTATAATTGCTTTTTTGTCTGGGCTGTACTGTATGGTCAATCTGATCACCTTTTTCTTTGTAAAAATGGAGAAAAACCATGAGTCTACATGTGTTTAGATTTTTATTAGTCTGACAAGAGTAATAGTTAAGTGATTTGACACTGAACTGAGTTTTCTAGAATGACCATAATGGAAAATGTGATTAATATGGCTTTTTGGGTGAGGAGGCAGATTGGGGAAGAGGCATTTAATATTATACTAGGAGCATGAAATGTTGTTTAATCTTCTGAACTACTCCAAGAAATAGATTGTATTATACCCATTTTAATAAAGAGAAAATGGAGCCTCAGAGAGGTTAAGTAACTTATCCAAGGTCACACAGCTACTAAGTGGCAAACTCAGTTTTATAGTCACTTCTCGTTTAGTTTCTGAAGAAAATTCTAAGATTTTGTAGTGGTTTTTCCCGATAGTAGGAAAAAGGAACTAAACAAAAAGTAAAAATAAAACTAAATATAAATAAAGAAAAAGTTACAAAATTTAAAGTTTCAAAACACCTCACCAAAGGTGTTTTTATTAGAAGTGAATCATAAATATTGCCTTTATTTCCTCCTAACTCTACACCTACAGCTTCTGTTTGAGAATGATGGAAGAACCTTCTATAAGCTTTTAATGCAAAGACCAAAACCATCTTCTGTTTTCTCTTAACGGCTTTTTTTTTTTTGCTTAGAAAATTTAGAGAGAGGCACTGGACATGTGGGAATAATAATAATAAAAATAATGGCTAACATTTATTGAGTACTTACTATGAGGTACAGAATTGCTAGTTTATGTGTCTAGTTAGCCCAAATAAGATCCAGTGACATTTCAGATGAAAATTTAAGCCATATTTCTTTTTTTTCACATGCAAAAAAGATATTCTGGGGCAGTTCATCTGAAAAAAATAGAGAATGTAGAGAAATGAGATGGAAGGTAGCCAGAAACGTTGTCCATTGCCAAGACTAGCAGCCACAAGACAGGGTATTAGATGTCCATTGTAGAGGTGGGAGGTATAAACCTCTCCAGACTTTATTAATTTAATACCTGTCTACTGACCAACAGGATGAGATGAGGATTAAGGATGGAAAGAGCATAGAGAGAAACTAAAAGAGTCCCAGGATTTTGAGTAAGATGGGTGGGTAATGGGGAAAAAAAAATCCCAAGATCTAAAATGTATAAGTTAAAGAATTCTCTCAATCTAGTAATACTTAAATACTTTCATGGTGGCCACTAACAATTAAGTATACAAAAATAACCTTGTCTTTTATCTTGAATAGAAATTGAGTCTTCGTATATTTTAATGACTTCTGATAAGAAAGATTATGCTTTCATGTAAGCATGCCATAAAGGATTTAAAATGTGCAGGTTTTAACAAGATGCTCAAAAGCAGAAAACTAGAGTTTTTATAGGTGTTTTGTGAGTAATATACTGTAACCCTATATCAGAAGGTTGGAGGCAGCACACTAAAATAACAAGGTTTATGGGTGTGAGGCTCAGGAAGCTTGTCTTCAGAGAAACTAGCCAGCGAGTGATAAGTCAGTACATTCTTCAGCAGGCTCAATGTGAGTTTCAATTGATTTAAGAATTGAGAGCTTGAAGTTACAAAATTATGTTTGGTAAAGTTAAATCCTTTGAGAACTAAGCCAGGTTTTGACTCACATACCACTAAAAAGACTCTCTTTTTTTTTGGCCAGGGGCTGGCAGCAGGGCAGGGGAAAATGGTGGGAAGGGAGATGATTGTCCATTTTAAGTATTTGACAAAGCTTATCTTTAAGGCCTACATTGAAGTCTCTTAAAATGTACATAATTAAAATTGTGTTTAGAAATCATGAAATTACTTGCAAAGAATACAATAACTGGTGCTGTGTTTTTCAAGTAAAAAAAATTAAAAGGTTAAAATGAAAGGCTTACTTAAATTAAACCAAAAACAAACAACCAAAAGAAAACCACACTAAAACTCAGAGAATCTCCCCATCAAAAATAATATCACAATCACCCACACAACAGTAGTTCAAAAGTGTTTTGAAGGGACAAAGTTTAGTCCTGGTATAACAGCCAGATCCAATTCCTGGGAAGGCTGGGAGTCCCTCTGTTGTGGGCACTTTGCTTCATGTTTGGAAAATGTTGGACATGTGGTTATTTCCTAGTCGTAAATGATATGAAGGAATCGGGTGTTATAAGCAGTTATTCCTGATGGATGGCACTGAAATCTTGTTCTTTCAACATTTATTCATGGTCCCTTTATGGCAAACCTTTGAAATCAACAGAGAAGCTCCATCCCATAGTTTCTGGATCTACTAGAGAAATCAGGATTCACATTACACAGTTCATTCTGAGGAAGCCAATACGCAGAATTCCTTGCAAGAGTGTTGGAACTAGTTGGGCCAATGAGGCAACCCAGAGATTAGCAAAAGCCAGAGTATGCGACCATGATAGGGCTAGAGATTTCAAAGTCTCCAAAGAGGAAGTGGCGCAACCACAGCCAGGAGTCAGCTGCTTTGTGCTAGCTAGAACCTTGGAGGAGAAGCAGCTAGAACTAGAGACATTGCTAAAAGTGGAGAAAGGGTGAAAATATCGTGGTTTCTTCCTTCTTCCAACCCTCTTGCCTCCCGCCAGTGTTTCCACTTGACCTAACCTAGCCAAAATTTAGTTGGCAGGGGAGCCTGGGAAATGTAGTTTTGAGAGATCAGATGCTGTGATAGAGAACAGGTCAGAGGAAGTGCAAAGGGACAATGACAGATGCCCTCCTTCCCAAAAAATGTGTTTCTACTGAGTATGGCCAAAATATTTTTTTAACCAAAATTTTGGTGATAGACATTCAATGTTGAAATAACCTTAGCATTGATATGCAGAAAAAGTGAAAATTTTACTGGAAAATAGTACCAGAACTCAAATAGGAGCCATCAGATGGCTTCAAAAACTTCTCGTTTAAATACTGTAAACATGGTAGACATCAAGAGTGTTCTAATAAAAAAGACTTGCAGAGAGGTAGAGCTGAATAGAGAAGGTTAAAAGTATTCATGCTTCTAAGAATTTCTTTAGGCGTTTTCCTTCCAGTATTTTCTGGGAATTGGACTGGATGTGTGAAAATGAGACCCTTTTATGATGTTAAAAACCACCTTTTTTTTTTTTGTAATGAGCGCTTACAATGTGCCAAGCAAGTAAAATGGGTTGGCAAACATTTAATATTTGGTAGTTCAAACCTATCTGGAGCTCCTGGGAAAAAGACCTGGTGACCTACTCCCTGAAATATTACAGCCTGGAAAACCCTATGGGGCAGTTCTACTCTGTCGCATGGGGTCACTATGTGTGGAAATCAACTGGACGACACTTGACTACAACAAATATTAGAGCCAGAATAACAAAGCCAAGTCTCACCAATTCTACAAAGTCTAAAGACTTAACACTTAGCTATAATACTACTGCATATGCAAATGACTGATAAACTATCATTGGATATAAATGTGTACTTCAAAAGTGTACTTCGCCTGTGTGAGCAAAGGTTTCATTCTTACTTTCATACTCTACAACAGCCTCAGATTCCTTCTTTTGACAAAGACGTTACCTCTTTCAGTCACAGATGTAGGACTTTGTTGGAAGATCCTCAGATTTTATATTTAAGAACAGAGGTAGATAATCCAGTAAGCTTGGGCTTTGTTGTGCTTACTTACTGATCTGTAATGACCAGTTTCACATGTTTCAACTGTGGTGAAAAACACGTGATACTGGTCACTACAGATTAGTAAGTAAGCACAAGCAAACTCGTGCTTACCTGGTTTATTGGGTAATCTGTCCCTGTCAGAGACTATAAATTTGAAAAGAGGTTTTGATTCTATAGAACGGTGCTTTGGGGTTGGGAGAGAGAGAGAGACGCTAGCCATACTTAGAAGCAGGATCTTTGATGTGATTAAAAAAAAAAAAAATGTGAAATTGTTCGTTACAGATGATTTGGTAAACAAGTTACGTACCTTGCTTACTTTGCCTATTGTATAATCTATCCCTGTGCAAGTGCATGTATAAAAAAAATGGTTTTTTTTCCTTAGCAACTAAACTATGTTGAAGAGAGACAATGATGTTCTAGCTTGGGTCCATATTACCTATTTGAGAGCCTTGATGTGTGACTCAATGGCAATATTTGAGTACATGCGATTAGACTGAGTTCACAACTTTCAAAGAAGAAAATTGTCTTCTTATTTAATACTTAATGAAGTCTAGTTTAGTATGGACTTCATGGATGTAGTAAAAGCAAGTACTTCATTAAAACAAATAATTTGACTAACAACTAGAAAAAAATAAAACATTATTTTCTTCATACATTGCATTTGTTAAAACAATATTCTCATATACTTCAGGGAAATGAATCTAAATGTTATAAGTTCTAAAGGAAAAACCAGTATTTCCCAATGGTAGCTTTTCTAAAAGCAGTTCCTTTCTTTGTGATGATGGTCTTCACTGGAGTATATTACAAAATATTTTAATAGCCCAAATGATATCCATACTAAAAATGATACAAATTTCCTTTAGCAATCAAGTATTTGAAATGTCTGAAAGACTGATTCTTCTATTTGGCTCTTCAGTTCTCATTACCATCTTTCTTTTATTCTTTAACAAGGTTTCAGTTATAGTTGTCACATTCTCCACTGTGACATATAATAGAAAAGCAATTGGCCTTTCATGTTGTCCTTCCCACCTTTCTTACCATAGTTTTATGATCACGTAATAATTTTAGCTATCATTAACTTGTGTTTTGAATGTACAAACTGATATTTTGCTTACTTCTTCCCTAGGGTTTTTCATCTATATTAAACAGCTAAATACTTTTAAAACAAGCCTAATAAATGCTTAAAGAAAGCAAATTGGAACCAATATACACAAATCACTAAGAAAATTACATAGGTGTGGTTCATGTCTAACCTACAGTCATTATGTTAAATCATGGTGTCTGGGGCATCTGGTTGAATTTATATATTAAGCCTAAATTTTCTAAGTGACTCTTTTACTAATACACTATGATTTTACTTTTCTGAACTTCAAGTCTTACTTCATTAAAATGACTCAAATAACTACACTGGAAACTCACAAAAATTTCCATCAAATTTAAGGTTTATGGAACATGTCATGTAAAAGATGTAAATGTTGTATTGTTCTTGTTTCGTTTTTTGCTCGTGCTATTTAAAATAAAAAAAGATATATTTTATAGAAATGGAAAATAAAGGACTGGATGTGGATGTATTAGAAATCCAAATGTTAACAAAAATTATTTTGCATTCCACTCAAATGACTATTTTTTATTAAACTACTCAAAGAGATCAATTTATTCTTGGATATGAAAATCTTTCTGTGAATATAGAATTATTCATATATTTTTCAATGAACTAATATAAATTCAAAGATTAGAGTACCTTATTATTTTCCATTTGATATTTCTGCAAGTGATTGAAATTAAATATGACAATGTGATACTGAAGTTGAGAGACAGTACAGTGTAGACTGGTGGGATGGGGCTGTGGAAAACATGAGATGTGTAGCAAAGTTATCATAATAATTATTATTTTAATTATTATTATTACACTTTTTGTTATTCCAACGGCCTCCTAAGGAAGATAAACCAAGAACCAAACCACTTGCTGTCGAATTGATTCTGAGTTACGGTGATCCCCTGCATGTCAGAGTAGAACTGTACTCCAGTGACTCATTTTTCACGAGTAAATCACTAGGCTTTTCTTCCTCTAAGGATGATGGCCGCTTTTAAATGAGGACCCTTATTAAGCTAGGAAACCCTAGTGGCGTAGGGTTAAGAATTTGGCTGCTAACCAAAAACTTGGCAGTTGGAATCCACCAGGCGCTCCTTGGAAACCTGTGGGGCAGCTCTACTCTGTTCTATAGGATCACTATGAGGTGGAACCAACTCGATGGCACGGGCTTATTAAGCTAAGCACCTCAATTTGGTTGTGCAATTCTTTGGCTAGGAGTCAGCAAAGGTAAATTGCTCTGCATACTACAGGAAAAAAAAATAGGTGAAGAGAAGAAGAGAATAACTTCGTGCAAGATGTGAACACTACGTATGACTCCAAATACTTTGTAAATTCTATTAAACTTATGAAAAACCGGATAGGATGGATCTATTGAGAAAGTGCTGAAGCGGCTGAGTTCTGTGTCTGGACTGGATGTGGAACATAGAGGCAAAAAGAGGCAAAGGCAGCCATAAAAACGTAAGTCCCTAGAATTAGAAATCACAAAGAAGTGCCTTGGGGTATCAAAGGTCGTGGGACTTTAGCAGTTTTAAAAATCTTATCTAACCTAGAGTTTTTTTTTTTTTTTTTGAGGTTAAAATCTTTTTTTATTGCACTTTAAGTGAAAGTTTACAGTTCAAGTTAGTTTCTCATACAAAAATTTATATACACATTGTTATGTGACTTTAATTGCTCTCCCTATAATGTGACAGCACACTCTTCCTTTCCGCCCTGTATTTCTTGTGTCCATTCAACCAGCTCCTGTCCCTCTCTGCCTTCTCATCTCACCTGCAGACAGGAGTTGCCCATTTAGTCTCATGTATCTACTTGAGCTAAGAAGCACACTCTTCACAGGTGTCATTTTATGTCTTATACAAACCCAGCGCCATCGAGTCGATTCTGACTCTTAGCGACCAGTATAATCTTTGTCTGAAAAGTTGGTTTTGGGAATGGTTTTAGCTTGGGGCTAACAGAGAGTCCGAGAGCCAAGTTTTCCCTCCAGTCACAGTCAGACCATTAAGTCTGGTCTTTTTACTAGCATTTGAGTTCTGACTCTACTTTTTTCCACCTCTGTCAGTAACTCTCTATTCTGTTCCCTGTCAGGGTGATCATTGGTGGTAGCTGGGCTCCAGCTAGTTCTTCCAGTCTCAGGCTGATGGAGTCTCTGGTTTATGTGACCCTTTCCGTCTCTTGGGCTCGTATTTTCCTTGTGTCTTCGGTATTCTTCATTCTCCTTTGCCCCGGGGGGTTGGGACCAATTGATGCATCTTAGATGGCTGCTTGCTAACTTTTAAGACCCCAGACACCACTCACCAAAGTGGTATGCAGAACATTTTCTCAATAAAGATTGTTATGCCAACTGACCTAGTATCCCATGAAACCATGGTCCCCAGACCCCTGCCCCTGCTACTCTGTCCCTCTAAGTGTTTTAACCTAGAGTTTTTAATGGAAGAAGACCACTGGCTAATATCTTGGTAGTTTCTGAGAGGTCTGAAACTTTGTCTATATTTTCAGCATAGCTTCCCCAGTCCCTCTCACATGGTATGTAATCAATATGCATTTGTTAAATAAATATTCCTCCTTCGGTTCACACTGTATAATTACAGTAATAAATTTCCAAAGTAACCAGCAACTCTTTCTTCCTTTCCCTTTGCCTCTTTTCTACACACATCAGTCTTTGGCATTTCTTTCCTTGTCTTAAGCATGTAACTACATCATACCAAATTATCTGGATGAAAAATAAAAAGTTCAGTCAACCATAGGCTTACTATATTATAAATTAAAATAATAGACATGTGGTGGTATTTATTATTATTCATCAATCATCAACATAGTTCTGCATACAATGAAACCCATTTTTAATAATTTGCCTCTCCAATGCTTTCCTAGTCTTTTGTCTCCCCTCCTGACGTCAATACTAAAAGGATCAGTCAGGCTGTTCAAATCCGTGGAGATTTGAACAACGTATAAGAAACCATGGAAAGGAAACTAAAAACTCCACACCCGCCCACCTGTGTTTCAGCTGCAAAGCTTCTAAGAAGAAATTTTACAGAGAAAAAAAGAAAAAGAAATGGAAAAAGAAAAAAGATAGCCTATGGAACTGTCCCTTGAATCAGAAATGGAATACCTTCTCAACTCTTGTGTCAAGGTTTTTCTGCAAAATTATACTGTTCTGTAGTGCAGCTATCTTCAATGAATCGGGCTGCATAATCATAAGTGAAATCACACTGGGGAAAATCAAAGATTTAAAAACTTTGTCACCTCACTAGAAAATCACTGACTATTTATCAAGATCAAAGCATTGGTAACGTCCACCAAGATAAAGATTGTTTTACACGTTAACTCTGTCAAATCAGTGGACTTTCCAGTCTGTTAGACCATACACTCTTCATAACGAGTTACAATAAAATAATACCAAGGAAGGGAATATTAACATTTCAGCAATGCAATTTCTTTGTCCAGATGGGAAACCACTTGAGCTTAAAATGTACTGTAATGAATAACAAAAAAAGATGTAAAATGTGCATTTTACTCAATTCATAACCCAAATTTCTTGATGTGTACTTCTTCGCAATGTTTCCAAGTCTCAGGGTTTGCCTAAAAGATATATTTCAGTAGAACTTTGTGGACTCCCATTAGGCCACATGCAAATACGTAGGTCATAGAACAATGGAGAGAATTTATTTCTTTGATCTTCTATGTGGAGGAAAAAGTGCAGAGTCTCCTCTTATGCCATCCTGAAGAACCAGGCCTCAGTACTCCAACATTTGAACTTATCGTCCAGGTTCCTCAAGGATGGTGATTTCACATATTCTGTTGATCAGCTGGAGCCATGGTAATACAGAGGTTAAGAGCTCAGGCTGCTTACCAAAAAGTCACCAATTTGAATCCATCAGCCGCTTCTCAGAAATCCAACGAGGCAGTTGTACTCTGTCCTATAGAGTCACTATGAGTCGGGATTGACTCCACGGCAATGCATTTGGATTTTTTGGGGGGAGGGGGTTATTAATCACCAATTTCAATGTTTATTTTGCCCTACTGTCTAGAATTCTTTTCTTATACTCTTGAAATGATCATACCTTAAATTGGCCTATTCTCTGAACCCATTTCTTAGGTGGCCAACATACCTGAAGAATTTATTCCAGTATTTATAAATTGTCTACTCACACTCATATTTGTTTTTTCCATATGGATGTGTATTTTTTTTAAATAATTTTAAACATATAGATAGTTGCCAAAATAGTACAGAGAGTTTTTGTATACCCTTTTTACCCGCCTAGTCCTTAAGTTAGTATCTTATAAAAAAATTTTTATTATTTTCATATTTAGCATTAGTATTTTCATATTTGGAGCTCTGATGGCACAGTGGTTAAGAGCTATGGCTGCTAATCAAAAGGTTAGCAGTTTGAATCCACCAGCTGCTCCTTGGAAGCTCTATGGTGCTATTCTACTCTATCCTACAGGGTCATTATGAGTTGCAATCAACTCAGTGGCAATGGATTTGGTTTTGTTTGGTTTATTTTCATATTTAGCATATCCATTTAATTCTTTCTTACAGTTTTTCTCTTCTCCAATTACCTTTTTGCCTACCTTTACATTAGAGCTTTCACCATTTTATTTATAGTCATTTTAAATTCCCTGTCAGATATTTCTAACAAATGATATCTTATCCAAATCTGATTCCAATCATTGCTTTGATTCTTGAGAGTGCATTTTTTTCTTAGCTTACTGTATACCTTATAATTTTTTGTTGATAGTTTTGTTATCTTGAGTAGAACAATTGAGAATGAAGTGGATAGATTTTTATGCCTGAAAATGGGTACGTTTTTCTTTGTGCAAGACCTTTGGTGGTGGGGAGGGGGCTGAGTTAATCTGGGTATGAGGCTTATTGTTGCTAGACTTGCCCTCATTGCAAGGTAGCCTTCAAATTTCTGTAGTGATGCTGTAATTAGAGTGAGGGTGATTTTCCAGTACAGTATCTGTACTACCCTCTGCTTTAGTTCTTCTTTGCACTGTGACTTAAAGAGGATTTCTTTGCATGTTCTTGTTATTAGCTTTTCTTCACAGAAGTATTTTGCTGTTAATTTATTATTCTAAGCTGATTGGAGCTCTGGTGGAGCAGTGGCTAAGGGCTTGGCTGCTAACCAAAAAGGTTAGCAGTTCAAATCCACCAGCTGCTCCTTGGAAACTCTATGGGGCAGTTCTACTCTGTCCTACAAGGGTCACTATGATATGAAATTGACTCCACAGCAATGGGTTTTTGGTAAACTGATTAGTTTGGCGGTGCTGGGTGGTGGCCCAGCATTTATTCCAGCATTACAATGTTTTACCTGTTCCCTTTCCTCAGCTGAAATGAATTTTTGTCCAATGCCCTAAGGGTGAAACTGTTTCCTGTTCTACCAACAGAATCGGCATTTTGTTTCGTAAGTGAGATAGAGGAGAAGAGTCTTGTGGGATTTCTTGCCTTTCTTGTGTGACTTTTCTTCTCCTATTCTATGTCAACACCACAATGGAAACTTTCTTGGAGCTCTTTTGATATTTTCTGTAAGTACTCTATGTATTCATGAAGAAAGAATTTGCAGGAGAGTGTGGCACTCTCCAGATTCTGAAGCTCCTAGGGTTTTCACACTGTTCAGCGAGCTTACCTTCAGCCTTTATCTAATGTCTGATTGCACTTACCCCAGGTTAAGTATGTGCAAGGGCTTGTCTCTCAGATTTTGGTCTAATTGTTTGCTGACAACCTCAGCTCTCTGATGAACTTGAGAAGAGTTGTGAATTTTAAGAAAATCTGGTTCTTATTCTTTGTAAAGGTGAGTATGACGTTACTCCAGCTCATCACGTCCTGGAGCAGAAATGTTCTTTTTATTAAGTAATCACATATTAATATGGTTTTTTAAATTAATTTTCTTTAACTAGAAAAATCATTTCCATTGGCTTTGATACACATAGGCATTTAAAAAAAAAAGAAGAAAACAGTTTCAGATGCTAAGCTCAATAGCTCTGTGCATGTGGGAGAAAAGAATCTGATTTGCCTCTTTTGGGCTTAGCTGTCAATTAAGAAGAAGGCAGGATGGAGGAATACTGGCTATGGTAGAGCTGGAGCTAAGAATGAAATAAAGTGACATTAGAATGAGTGTAAAAGACTAACACTTTGTCACATGAGACTAAGACTGAATGCCTGGCAGCTTCTCAGTTTCTACTGTGTTGTCCTTGGTAACATGGTAGAACTGGGAACAGGTAAAAAATTTTATCATTCCCAAGTGTCCTCTTTATCCTCTTTAGGGGAGCAAACATTTTACAGATCATGTATTTATTGAGTCTTTCAAGGAACATTTGTTTTCCATCCAGTGGCATGCATTACGTTTAGTGTTGGGAATATGCAGTGAATGGAATTTTCTAAAGCAGCTCAGAATCTAGAATAGAGAGTAACATACACATAAGTTATGTGATCAATGATATAATAGAGTTGTGCACAGTAATATTTAAGTGGCCAAGAGAAGTGACTTATTATAAAGACTAAGAAAGGGGGTTCTGGAATCAGGCTCAGGAGGTTTGACTCTTGGTTCTATCACTTACTAACTATATGACCTTGAACAAGTTAAACTCTTCATGGTCTTCCTCTAAAATGGAAATAATAGTATTATAACTTCTTAAGAACCCTGTAAAATTTTAATGTGTTAATATTAGGCTAAGCCACATGAAGTTGTCAAGAATCAACTCTCTTTGATGGACAAAATTGACTATTTCATATATCTCAACCTAACATATAGTAAGTGCCCAGCATATTGCTAAAAGGGGTTATAGTGGATTGAATTGTGTTGCCCTAAAATATATGTTCAAGTCCCAACCCCCAGTACTTGTGAATGTGACCTTATTTGGAATTAAGGTCTTTGTAGATATAACCAAGTTAAGAGAAAATCATAGTAGATTAAGATGGATCCTGAATCCAATAACTAGTGTCTTTATAAAACAAAGAAGAGGGAGATTTGACTACAGAGACACAGAGGAGACACACAAAGAAGGAGGCCATATGAAGACAGAGGTAGAGACTGAAGTAACAGGTCTATAAGCAAAGGAATGCCAAGGATTGCTAACGACTACCAGAAGCTAGGAAGAGACTAGGAAGGATTCATCCCTAGAGCCTTCAGAGGGACCATGGTCCTGCCAACACCTTGATTTTTGACTCCTAGTCTCCATAACTATGAGAGGATAAATTTCTGTTGCTTTAAGACACTGAGTTTGTGGTAATTTGTTCTGATGGCCCTAGGAAACTAACATAGTTGGCAATTTCTCAGTAAATGTTATGTAAAGCTCAGAGGGAAATGATTCATTTGTCAGAGGATATGCTGCTAAAGATAGTCTTCAGTTTTGATAAAATGAATAGCTCTACATTCAGGGAGACTAAGGGAAGGACATTTCAGATGAGGAAATGCCATGAAGAAATAAATGTCTAGTTCTACAAATTTGGAATGTGCAAGAGAAACAGAGGAAGAGAAATAAATCTCTGATGATTCCTAGATTCCTGTTTTAGGATCTGGGTGGACTGAAGTAATATTTATCAAGAAACGGAGGGAAAGAGTATTTCTTTAGTGAGAATAATTATGGAAAAATTGAAGTTGATACAAATATCCAGGTAAAGTGTCTATATCATTTGAACATATAGATATGGACATTCGGGGAGTGGTCTGTACTGGAGATACAGACTTTGGAGTTATTAATTTTTAGGTAGAAGTTGAAGAATTGGTAGTAGATGTGCTTGCCCAAAGTGGTTGTGCAGAAAGGAAAAAGAAGAGGGTCGAGTAGGAAAAGAGGAATCTATCACGAAGACTGAATAAAAACAACCAAACCTTTTGCCGTCAAGTCAATTCCAACTCATAGTGACCATATAGGACAGAGCAGAGCTGCCCCATAGGATTCCCAAGGAGCAGCTGGTGGATTTGAACTGCAGACCTTTTGGTTAGCAGCCGACTCTTAACCACGGCACCACCAGGACTCCCAAAGACTGAATAGTAGGGATAAAAATATAGGCTGAGTATGGGAAGATAATGGATTGGTAACAACCAAAGGTGAACTTTTAAGGAGAGGATTACGTGAAATTCTACCAACAGCTCGTATCTGTCAGAATAGGCTGAATTATACTGTGGTGATAAACAAAACCCAAACTCTTAATGGCTTTACACAGAAAAGATTGATTTCTTGTTCATGTAGCAAATAAACAGAAGTTGTTGGGAGGATAGAGATCATCATAGTCCCTCAGGGACTAGGTTTATAGAGGTTTCATCTTGACACATGTTTCAATGATTATAGAAGTAGGGGAAAGGGAACATGGTGAATCATGCAACGGCTCTTAAAATTTCCATATATAGTGACACACGTTACTTCCACTTACATTTCACTGGCTAACCACATCACATGTCAACGTCTAACATGGCTACGCCAAACTACCAAAAGGGCAGTAAAGGACAAATTTACCATATGCCTAGAAGAAGAAAAAGATTATTTGTCAAAAGTCCTAAAGGGTAAGCTCCAACATCAAATAAAAAAAAAAAAAAAGTGACTTGGGAATAAGAAAGTTATAAATAAGAAAGAAAAATGAAAGTAACATCCTGAGCTGCAGCAACTGCCAAAAAACAGTGGATTGGAAAAGAAATGTGTTTCATTCCAGAGAGGTCTTCTTATATCACATTAGCCACTGAGAGGAAAGAGATGCTGGGATCGATGATATACGGAGGAAGTGTAATAGAAGAGGTTTTTTTTTGTTTTGTTTTACCAAGATTCCGAGAGACTTAGGTATATTTGTGATCTTAAATAAGTCAAGAATATTTGTGATCTTAAATAAATCATCCGGTGGTAAAATTGAAATTGATACCAAAGAGGGTATCACTGACAGGTCAGTTTCACTGCCCCCAAAATATAAAAAGTAGAACATAGAAGAAAGGGTTAGCCTTCATCTAGAGTAGTGACACCTTTAATTCTAAGAAAAATAAAAACTGTTAACAAATAGGGAAGATAAAAAGATAAAAGAGGGAAACGGAAAGAGTTCCTTCAGGATGGTGTGTGGTTTTGTTCAAGAATGTAGTCATATGGGGAGAATGATAGCAGATGAAAGTAGAAAAAGGGACTTGAAGAGAGAAATAATGATTTAGAAGAGTTACTTTAGGAAATAATGGTTGCTGATGAAACGTGAGAAAATAAATTGCTGAATGAGACTGAAAGGTATAATGAAATGGGGACCATCCATTTCTAATGGACCAGGGCATGATGTTTCTGTGATTTGCTCAGGCACTTCAAGTAGCTCTGCCAGAGGAAGAAATGAGACAGGAAGTTGGATTGACACAAGTTTGGAATTGATCCAAAGAAGATCAGTCAGTGAGGGGAGTAGATCTTCTTGTGACAGATTAATTGACAGGAGTGACCGCAAGTTCTAGTTTGGTTGGAGGAAGAAATAAAGACTAGATGAGACAGACAAACTTAAAAAATAGAGAGAGGGCAAGGAACTAGAGATCGTGATGAAGTTAACGTACAAGTTAAGAGACTGTGAAAGATCAAGAAAAGTATAAAATTTTTTTAGTTTTGGTCATTTGAGAGATGGGTCATTGGGCTGGTCTGCCAAAGGCAATAGAATAAAAAGGTATCTAAATTAAAGGAAATAAAAATCTATGAGACTAAATTGATCGTATTTCTTGATCCTATTTGATGTGCTCCCCTTTTCTCAGACCTTGAATACAGTTTCATTTTAAAGTTATGTGGTCAACTGGACCATTAGTGGAAATCAAAATCAATGTACCTAGATATTGGAGAAGGTAGATCTAAGCTTGAATTATGCTCTAACATTTATTGCTGAATTACCTTGGGCAAGTTATTTTGCCTCTCTGAGGCTCTGTTTCTTCATGTAAAATAATGATTCATTCAACAAATATGTCTGTCTATCTATCTATATCTATCTATCTATCTATCTATCTATCTATCTATCTATCTATCTATCTATCTATCTATCTATCTATCTATCTATCTATCTCTCTATCTCTCTATCTCTCTATCTCTCTCTCTCTCTCTCTCTCTACCTATCCATCTATCATCTATCTATCTATCCATCTATCATCTATCTATCTATCTATCTATCATCTTTCTATCTAGCATCTATCTATCTACCTATCGTCTATCTGTAAGTTATCCACATAGTAGTGGATATTTATGGAATGCCCATTATGTGCCAAACCAGAAAACCAAACCCATTGCTCTCAAGTCGATTCTGACTCATAGTGACCCTATACGACAGAGTAGAACTGTCCCATAGGGTTTCCAAGGAGCACCTGGTGGATGCAAACATGCCCTGACCTTTTGGTTAGCAGCCATAGCTTTTAACCACTACATCACCAGGGCATTGTATTTAACATGGAACATAGTGAGCTCACAAATGTAACAACTTGGTCTTTTATCATTAGAAGCCCAGTGTGGCAAATAGTTCTTTTTTGCTTACCAAATTCTTATTTCTTTCAGGCAACAATAACCCCAGACTCAAAAGCTGAATCATGACTGATCTTAGCCAATATTGGCAATCTGGTTTTCCTTTTTCACTGATTAATTTAGAGGCGGACATGTGGCCCAGCTCACATCAATTAGATGTATAAGGTGTCAATTAGGAGGCTTCTACAACAAAAAAATCTCCTGCTAAAAAAAAAACTAATGGGAATTATACCTCTATTTTCCTCTTGATATTATTCAGTAGTTACACTAAACATATCCATCCAGATTTCATGCAACGTGAAATAATTAAATGCCCTTAATATTTAAATCATTACAAATTTTGATACACGCAAACACATGTGAAATAATTCACCCAGTTAGAATTAATCATTCCATCTTCTGTATTCTGTCAGCAGTTTGTACTTTTAAAAAAATTATTTATTTATTTACTTACTTATTTTATCATACTTTAGATGATGGTTTACAAAACAAATTAGCTTCTCATTAAACAGTGAATACACCTATTGTTTTATGACGTTGGTTAACAACCCCACAACATGTCAACATTCTCCCTTCTTGACCTTGAGTTGTCTACTACCAGTTTTCCTGTTCCCTCCTGCCTTCTAGCCCTTGCCCTTGGGCTGGTGTGCCCCTTTGGTCTCATTTTGTTTTATGGGCCTGTCTAATCTTTGGATGAAGTGTGAACCTCAGGATTGACTTCATTATTGAGCTAAAAGGGGGTTCAGGTGTCACACTCTTGGGGTTTCTCCAATCTCTGTCAGGCTAGTAAGTCTTGTCTTTTGTTGTGAGTTAGAATTTTCTTCTATATTTTTCTTTAGCTCTGTCTGGGACCCTGTATTGTAATCCCTGTCAGAGCTGTCAGTGGTGGTAGCCGGGCATAATTTAGTTGTACTGGACTTAGTCTGGTGAAGGCCGTGGTAGATGTGGTCCATTAGTCCTTTGGACTAATCTTTCCCTCATGTCTTCAGTTTTCTTCATTCTGCCTTGCTCCCAAAGGGGTGAGACCAGTGGAGTATCTTAGATGGCCATTCACAGGCTTTTAAGAGCCCAGATGCTACTCACTGAAGTAGAACATTTTCTTTATAAACTATGTTATGCCAGTTGAGCTAGATGTTCCCTGAGACCATGGTTCCCAGAGTCCTCAACCCAGTAACTCAGTCCCTCAGGAAGTTTGGATGTATCTATGGAGCTTCCATAACCTTGCCTTGTACATAGCTTGTACTTTTTAAATTATTTCTTAACTCACCTTTAGCAGTGTGTGTTGTGTTTTATTAGATTTAAAACTTTATTTAGCCATCTATTTCTTGCTTCTCTGCAACAAAAGCAGTTTCAGGCTTTCTAGCTCATAAAAATGACCCCTCATTCATTCAGAACTATAAGCTAAAAATCATAAGAGTGTTTCTTGATGACTCAGTTTCCCTCGCACCCCACATCCAATCCACCTGCAAGACCTGTTAGTTCTAAGTCTAAAATGTGTCTAAAACCCATTTTCATTGTCACACAGTCCAAATCATCATCATTTCTGGCCTTGGTTATAGCAATCAAGTCCCTAATGGGGTCTCTGGTATTCCCCTTCTCAATCTCTCTCAAGAAGACCATCAGATAATCTTTTGAAATTGTAAATTAAATCATATATGCTGCCCACCTAAAAACTCTCTAATAGATTCCAATTGGACTTAACACTAAATGCAAAATCCTTGCCTTGGGCTAATAAAAAAAAATTTTTTTTTTTTTTTTAAATATTCTGGTCCCTGCCTCCCTCTCACATTTGCCAGATTCCACATTCTTTGGCCACATCAGGCTCTTTTTTGTTCCCCAAGCCCACAGAGCATTTTCCTTTCACAGTGAATTTGAACTTGCTGTTCCTCTGTCTGAAACACTTTTCCCCTGTGGTGCTTCAAATAGCCTTCTCCTCGCTACAAAGATCTCACCTTTTCAGGAAGGTGTTTCTTTGCCAGCCCACTTATAATAGCAAGTCCCCTATTTCTGTCCCCTCTCTTAATTACTTCACCCCCTTTATTTACTTCAGAGCTCTAGGCAGAGACTATCTGATATGAGCTTATTTCTTTCTTTGTGTTCTTTAAGTTTCTGGCTACCTTTTCAGTCTGTTTCACACAATTAAAGTGTAAGCTCTGTGAGATTAGGACTCTTTTCGGTGTGCTTCGTAATACTGTATCCCCAACATTTAGAATAATGCTTAGGACATAATATATATTAGTTGAGTAGATAAACCTTTGTGTTCTCTTTCTCCTCTTTATCTACTCCAAGGCTTAGCATAGAGATTTATATTTCATTGCTACTCAATAAATATTTATTCATCCAAGTGATATTTGTTGAGCTTCTATTATATGCAAAGCTTTCTAGAAGGCACGGGAGATACACTGGTGAATGAGAGAGAGAATTAAAATCCTGTTTTTCTTACAGTTGAGGTGAAAAATATTCAAGAAAACTTTTCACCTACCCTCTGTGAGCTGAGGGGCCTTGATTTCTCCTGGTTTCCAAGGTATGTATGAATGTGGTTCAAATCCAGAACAGCCTTAATTTTAATGCTTAAAATGTATGCACTTCCTTTTTTTCAATGTCAAATGAATCACTACATTTTCAACACTTGATGATCCTTATTATCATGAAATATTCTGCAATTAACAAAAATATTTAGACAACATTCATTTGTAGAATCATAATATAAAGTATTCTGTGTTTTAAAATGCAATATTGCCTAAGGCAAATTCTTACCAGGAGTTCTGTGCTTCCACATTACACATGCACTAATAGTTTGTCTGAACTTGACAACAATTTTTAATTTTTCCTTGGCAATGCTAGTGTTTGTCTTGCATTCATGAATCTCAATGATCTTTCTGGTGGCTGATCGCCAGTCCACAGTCCCTCATCTCTTTTTAACACTGCTTTGCATTACAGCTCTTGTTAACTCTGTACTTTCAAGACAGGCATTTCTTTCAACTGTTCTCTTCCTTTAAAAAAAATCACTCTCCTTAGAGAAAAACAAGATTGGCCATGAATCTAGCAATGGTTCTGATTTGGAGGCAGAGCCTCCATATATTCCAATGGTTGAGGTTTGATAAGTAATGGGAAATAATCCAAAGAACATACAAAAAATAGAAACAATCTCATTTCATTATTCTTACCTACCAGATTCAGTATTACCTCTAGCAAAGTATAGAGTAGAAGTTCACTATACTGAGTTACAAATTTTAGCTGTAAGTCAATTCACAGAGTTCTTGAAGAGTCAATCTAAGATAACTGTATTTAAGGGTAGAGAGATATTTGGGTTATGCATAAATAAATAAATAAGCATAACAATTTATAACATGGAAAGCAAATTTTGAAATTATTTGTTACACACAAAAAAATGACTACTCCATGTTCCTCAACACTCCGACGTGTAGAATGTGATGTGTTCCCGTGGTGCTCTGAGGATGTATCTATTACAATACCTCTCAACTGACAAACTTTCTTGATCAAACATCTGTCTCTCCAAAAACACTGAAAGCAGCTTTAACATAAGCACAAACTTGTTGGTGTTTTAATTTTCCTACCCCAAAACTAACACACTACTTTCCCAAAGAAGACAATTGTATGTCTGTAATAGAGCTGCTTTCTACATGGGAAGAAGACTCAAAGGGAAGAATCCAAGACTTGCATTTGGAAGACAAAACCAATCTGAGATGTTCTAAAGCATCTATATCCAGCACATCACATATTCAGGGCTTTTTAAATCCCATTTTAAAGACAGAAAATAACAAGAAGGAGAAGCTAAAGAAATTATGTGGTATCACAAATAAAAATATGATGTGACATTCATAAATTTAGCACTGTCAGTTCAAATATTTGTCAATACTTACTCATACTCACCTTGGTGGGTAGTGGTTAAGAGCTACGGGTTGCTAACCAAAAGGTCAGCAGTTTGAATCCACTAGGCACTTCTCGGAAACTCTATGTTGCAGTTCTATTCTGTCCTATAGGGTCGCTATGATTCGGGATTGACTCGATGGCAACAGGTTTTTTTTTTTTTTTAATTAAAAAGATAACAGCCCAGGTGGTGCAGTGATTTAAGTGCTCAGCTGCTAATGAAAGGTCGGCAGTTTTGAATCCACCAGCGACTCTGCAGAAGAAAGATGTGGCAGTCTGTTTCTGTAAAGATTACACTCTTGGAAGTCCTATGGGGCAGTTCTACTCTGTCCAATGGGTGGTTATGAGTTGAAATTGGCTCAATGGCAATGGGTTTTTTAAATATTATTAAAAAGCTAATGATTTCTCTATTCTGGCTCTATTTTTACATAACTTATTTTTATGTTGTTGAATAAATTTTATTTTGACATTAGCTTTTGCTCTTATGTACTATTTTTGAATAAAGAGGAGTGATATTAATTCTTAACTCAGAAGCTTAAATAATCCACACAACTGAATAGCTGTGGATATAAATACACATTAGGGTGAAAATGTGGTATTTGTACCACTTAGGAAGCCAATTTTTATGCTGAGCCCTAAAAGTATAGTCAAAAAAAAAAAAAGAAGAAGAATTTCATTTACAACCAGCGAATAAACTGAAAATCTCAAAAATCTTAAGTCCCAAATTTATCAAGCAGAGTAATTTCCAGTTTTGAACAACGTGGGTCTATAAATCTATGGGCTATGACTCCTGTTTTGCAAGCATCGTAAGACAGGACCGTATTACTTATGACACGTAGCTGTTGAGTCAATTCCAACTCATAGTAACCCTACAGGACAGAGTAAAACCGTCCCATAGAGTTTCCAAGGAGTGGCTGGTGGATTCAAACTGTCGACATTCTTGGCTAGCAGCCGAGTTCAAACCACCACCAGGGCTCCATTACTTGTACAAGGTAGGTCAAATAGATTATCCTAAGAGGTGCCCTTACTTTTTGTCAATTGATAATGGGTACTGTCCTGCACTGCCAGATTTCCCTTGTAGGACTCTAAGGCTATTTCTTTGGGAGTTGCTCTCAACTGAAGAAGACTTCTTCATTGAAGGTAATGCTTCCTTCTTGTGGCAGCCTGCATCTAATGACTAGCTAATGTGAATATGTAAAGCCTGAACGCCTATCCCCAAATCGGGACAAGCCTGAAGGGATATCCCAGCTTGAGAACTTCCTGTGGGGTCAGCTGAGACCTCCTCTGTGATTGCATCCTTGCTCAAACTCTCTCTCTGCCCATTCACTCCCCAACAAGTTCTTGTCCCAAAAGCACTTCCTAATAAATTTTCTTCACACTATTCTCTACCTCAGTGTTTCTTTCTTGGAAAAGTTTACCTATGATATAGTTGATGTCTAATAAATGTAGTTCAGCAACATTAATTGAGTTTACCTTGATTAAACTAAGAGCTAAAAGAAACAGGAAGATAAAATGATGGGGTCTGGCCTCCAGGAGCTCATAGTCCTGTTGAAAGAAACAACCATGTAAATGCATATTTATCATATGATGAAGTAAAAGTTAGAAGAAAAGATTAACTGATCACTATCTCATTTTTGCATTGTGACCTGTGGCAGAGCTGTTGACGACAGCTCCATATATTCCCTATACCTGTTAGAGGTAGGCAGGGCCTTATGACAAGTTTTGATCAATGGACTGAAAGCAAAAGTGACATGTGCCAGGCCCAGGCTGAAGGTTTTTTGAGTTTTAGGTCTATTCTCCATATCTCTTCTACCTGTTATAGGAAATTGGCATGTTCATATTGAGATTTTGGCATGTTGAGATTGAAGGAGCCTGATCATTGGAGTCACCAGACCCACCACACAGTGGCCTCTGCATATGAAAGAAAAAAAAAAAAAATCTACCTTTGATGTTTGAAGCCTCATGATTTGGGGATTTGGTAGTGCAGCCTAACTTAGACCATCCTGAAAAACAGGATGAAGGCACCAGGGGCTTTGGTCACTCCACCTTCCCCCTCTCCCTCCCCCTCAAGTAGACTTGGTGGCCAAGAAGGGCACAACTTTCTTTAAAAAAAAAAAAAAAAAAAACTGTGTATGGTGGAAAAGCCTTTTTTAAGTTTTTCGAGATGGGAGAAATCACAGCACATTTGCATGCTGATAGGAATGGCCTTGTGGAGAGCGAAAACAAGTGATTCCAGAAAGAAGATGAGAATTGCTGCAGTGCTGCTGACCTTGAGTAGACAGAGAGGATGAGATTTGACACATTATCAGAACAACTGGATTTAGACTGTGGTGCAAGTAGTTAGCAGAAAGGTTGGAGGTTCCAGCCTACCTGGAGGTACCTTAGAAGAAAACCCTGGTGATCTACTTCTGAACAATTGGAAACAGTTCTACTTTGGCACACATGGGGATGTCATCAGTTGTAACTGATTTGACAGCAACATTCACAGGCAGTTTTCTTCTGGTGATAGAAAGGCCAAGTTGAAGGGTGCAAGCGTCATAGGTGGGTAGATGTGGTGGGAAGGATTTGTAAAAGTTTCCTTCCTGTTTTAGTTTTTAGTGAAATAGGAAGGAAGGCCATCAGCTGAGCCTCAGTTTACTTATATGTAAAACTGATATCACATATTTCTGTGATTATGCAAGTGGGTAGAAATTTGAAAAACACACAGTCACAAAGAGTCAAAAGCTATCAACTCTGCATATCTGATTAGTAAGAGAGCTTATGAGGCACCATTATTGCTATTATTATATCCTCAGAAAATGAAAAATGCCCCGTTGTATTATATTTGCTAGCATGACACCCCCATAGTTCCTGGCACATGTCTGATTTCTGTATGAACAAGTGCAGAAACTGTCTTGGAGATTGACACAGCCCATCTGTTTTAAAATCGCTTGTGTTATAAAATGCCATGTTTTCTCCTAACATCCTCTCACACTGAAGCAGACAAAAAAGTTGGCATTATTAAGAAATGATCTTTTGAAACAGTCACCTATGTAGGACCATGGGAAGATTTAGTTTAACAAAATTAGTTGGGCCACAGGAAGTTGGCTAGTTCAGTTTTCTCCCCTAATGTCAAACCGTTATCGCTTAACTAATGATGCATAGCCCCTTTGCCTTTCCTAATATGCTAAGAAGTTAATTTATAGTAACACATAACAACATAAAAGAACGCTTTCCATTTCAAAATGTTGGTTTGAGGGACTAAGCAACTAGGAAAAAAAAAAAAAAAAAGCAACTAGAGAGCCGTAAAAGGAATTTTTCGAAAAACACATAAGGGATTTTCTCAGACGCGGTATCTAAGACAAAAAAAAAAAAAACGCTTTCTTAAAATGCACTGTTTTGTTTTTCAAAGTTCAATATTCGTGTTTTTAATCTTTCAGATAAAAGAGGGCCTCATGACTTCTATGCAGATGAACAGCGTGTATTTCAATTCATTCAAAGTAATGGTGTGAGCAATTTCACTCCATTACTTCCAGCTCCAATTAAGTCCACAGTGTCCATGTTAATACCCACCAATGAAACATGAAGAGAACAAAGGCTTCTAATTTGTGTAATGGCCTTGAGTGAGATGGTAGCATTCACCGCATGGATGAACACCCTGAGTGATTTTAAAAAATTGTTAGAATTTAGAAACATACGGTATGTCAACATCACATGACACACTCAAGCAAACATACTGGAGAAAAGCAAAATCTTTTTCACAATACAGAGACTGACTTGTCAACACGCAGGAAAACTCATTCACGTTGCGTATTTGCTATTTCAATAAGTTACAGATCTTTATGATGTCACTGAATCAGAAGTACAATCAAGTTGAAATTTCTAATCAGTGAAACCCAATGTATGGTACTTCTGTAAGTAATATCAATTAAATCTGCTCAGGTGAAATGCTACAATGAAGTGTTTGGAAAGAGGTAAGTAGATAAAATGCCTGCAATTGGGTAGAGTAGTAAATATATAGACTCAGACAACGTGATCTGCTAAAGCATATTTTAACAAGTAAATGTTGGGTAGAGTTTTCAGTTACTTCAGCGCTTAACGCTGCAACTTGTATTCTGGCAGATAAATGAAAAAATAAGTAGATTAGGTGACCATCTGTATTATCTCCTGATCTCATTGTGTATTTTTTCCATGAGTATCAGTCAGCTATTTGAATTCATAGTCAATTTGTCTTTGTTTCTTTTCATCAAAAAATATGTTTTCCTTCCTGATTTGAAAATTGAAACATGTTTTGCAAATTACTTTAAACAGGAAGACCCGAGGTTTGATGGAGATAAGACAATTTAACCCACCGCTCAAAACATGCAATTGCATATCTGAATATAACAAAAGAAAATGAGACTTACAAGAAACCTGGTCCAGGTAAATATTTCTTTCAACGACCTTAATATTAAGTCGATTATGTTTCCAAGGACTTTCTTTACTTGATAAATTAGTGGACAGGGCTTAAATATTTTTCATGCCATATTAAATGGCAAGTTGTATCTTTATGAACAAGAACAGCAAAACAGATATAAAAAAGAGTGTTTTTCAGTCTAAGTCCATAATCTACCAAATTGCATGGTTAAAAGTATTCCTTATTTATTAGTATTATTAAAATTAATACTATTCCTTAACCTCCTTCAGGGACAGTATTTGATTCCCTTAAAAACGGGGGATCTTGGAAGTTGGTGGTAGTGGTATTTCCATATAATGTCAAAACATCTGTATAAACCTGAAAAAAAATCAGTGAATACATCAAATTATTTCTACACTTAACCCACATGATCACTAACTGTTCTATATTCTTACAATGGAATGTTACTCTGCAATAAAAAAGGAATGTGCTATCCAGCAATCCAGAAACAAGTATAAATCTTAAATGCATATTGCTAAGTGAAAGAAGCCAACCTGAAAAGGCTACACACTGTGTGAATCTATTTATATGACATTCTGAAAAAGACAAAATTATAGAGATGATAAGAAGATCAGTGGTTGCCAGGCATTCTCATCAAATGGGGAGAGAGTTGAATCAGTGAATCAAAAGGGATATTTTTAGAGTGGTGAGATTTTCTGTATGATACTGTAATGGTGGATACATGATACTGCATTTGTCAAATCCCATTGAACTTTACATCACAATGAATGAACTATACTGTATGCAATTAAAAAAAATCATTTAGGAAGTCAAAGGATTCCAGGATGAAATGCATAGTGTGGCAAAGTAACCTCACCGTATTACAATTGTCTCTACATTTTTCAGTTTGCCATACTGTGGTGGCTTGCGTGTTTCTGTGATGCTGGAAGCCATGCCGCCAGTATTTCAAATACCGGCAGGGTCACCCATGGTGGACTGGTCTCAGCTGAGCTTCCAGACCAAGAAAGATTAGGAAGAAGGACCAAGAGGTCAACTTTTGAAAAAACTAGCCAGCAGAAACCTTATGAAGCGCAGCAGAACATTGTCTGACGTAGTGCCAGAAGATGAGCCCCTCAGGTTGGAAGGTGCTCAAAACACGACTGAGGAAGAGCTGCCTCCTCAAAGTAGAGTTCACCGTAATGACATGGATGGGATTAAGCTTTCAAGACCTTCATTTGCTGATGTGGCATAACTCAAAATGAAAATAAACAGCTGTGAACGTCCATTAATAATCGAAACCTGGAATGTAGGAAGTATGAATCTAGGAAAATTGGAAACAGTGAAAAATGAATTTGAACACATAAACATCAATATTCTAGTCATTATAGAGTTGAAATGAACTGATATTGGTCATTTTGAATCAGACAATCATATGATCTTCTATGCCTGAATGACAAATTGAAGAGGAATGGCATCGCATTCATCAAAAACAGCACTTCAAGATATATCCTGAATTACGACACTGTCAGTGATAGGATAATATTTACACACCTACAAGGAAGACCAGTTAACATAACTATTATTCAAATTTACACACCAACCACTAATGCCAATGACGTGGAAATTGAAGATTTTTACCAATTCCCGCAGTCTGAAATTTATCAAACATGCCATCAAGATACACTGATAATTACTGGCGATTGGAACACAAAAGTTGGAAACAAAGAGGAAGGAACAGCAGCTGGAAAATACGGTTTTGGTCATAGAAATGAGGCCAGAGACTGCATGACAGAATGCAAGACCAAAGCGTTCTTCACTGCAAACACCTTTTTTGACCAACATAAACAGAGATTCTACACATGGACCTCACCAGGTAGAATACACAGGAAGTAAATTGACTACATCTGTGGAAAAGTTCAATTATCGTCAGTTAGAACAAGGCCAGGGGCATGACTCAAAATGTCTATGGAACAGACCATCAATTGCTCAAATGCAAGTTCAAGTAGAAGCTGAAGAAAATTACAACAAGCCCATGAGAGCCGAATCATGACCTTGAGTATATTCCACCTGAATTTAGAGAACATGTAAAGAATAGATGACTCATTAAATACTAATGACCAAAGACAAGACAAATTATAGAATGACATCAAGGACATCATACATGAAAAAAAGCAAGAAGTCATTAAAAAGTGAGAAAAGAAAGAAAAGACCAAAATGGGTATCAGAAGAGACTCTGCAACTTGCTCTTGAATGTAGAATAGCTAAAAAGAAAGGAAGAAATGCTGAGGTAAAAGAGCTGAACAAAATACTTCAAATGGAGGCTTGAGAAAACAAGGTAAAGTATTATAATGAATGTGCAAAGATTTAGACTTAGAAAACCAAAAGAGAAGACACACTTGGAATTTCTTAAGCTGAAGAACTGAAGAAAAAAGTCAAGCCTCAAACTGCATTATTGAAAGATTCTATGGGGAAAATATTAAATTATGTAGGAAGCATCAAAAGAAGATGGAAGGAATACACAGAGTCACTATACCAAAAAGAATTGGCTAACATTCAACCATTTCGGGAGGTAGCATATGATCAGGAACTGATGGTACTGAAAGAAGAAGTCCACGCTGCACGGATGGCATTGGTGAAAAACAAGGCTTCAGGCACTGAAGGAATACCACCTGAGATGTTTCAATATATGGACACGGTGCTAAAAATGTTCACTCATCTACACCAAGAAATCTGGAAGACAGCTAACTGGCCAACTGACTCGAAGAGATCCATATTTGTGCTCATTCCAAAGAAAGGTGATTCAACAGAATGCAGATATTATCGAACAATATCATTAATATCACATGCAAGTAAAATTTTGCTGAAGATCATTCAAAAGCAGTTGCATCAGTGCATCCACAGGGAACTGCCAGAAATTCAGCCTGGATTCAGAAGAGGACATGGAATGAGGGACATCATTGCTGATGCCAGGTGGATATTGGCTAGAAGCAGAAAATAATACAAATATGTTTACCTGTGTTCTATTAACTGTGCGAAGAAATTCGACTATGTGGATCGTAACAAATTATGGATAACATTACAAAGAATGGGAATTCCGGAACACTTAATTGTGCCCATGAGTAACCTGTACATAGTCAGGAAGCAGTCATTCAAACAGAACAAGATCAGGAAACATGTGCATCAGCACTGTAGCATTTCATCATACTTATTCAATGTGTATGCTGAGCAAATAATCAGAAAAGGTGGACTATAGGAAGAAGGTAGCATCAGGATTAGATGAAGATTCATTATCAATCTATGATATGCGGATGACACAATCTTGCTTGCTGAAAGTGAATAGGTCCTGAAGCACTTATTGTTCAAGATGAAAGAATACAGCCTTCAATATGGATTACACCTTAACATAAAGAAAACAAAAATCCTCATAACTGGACCAATAAGCAATATCATGATGAACAGAAAAGATCGAAGATGTGAAGGATTTCATTTTACTTGGATCCACGATTGACACACAGGGAAGGAGCAGTCAAGAAATCAAATGACACATGGCTTTGGTCAAACCTGCTGAAAAGAACTATTCAAAGTGTCAAAAAGCAAAGATGTCACTTTGAGGAATAAGGTATGCCTGATTCAAGTCATAGTGTTTTTAATCACCCTCATATGTATGTGAAAGCTGGGCACGGAATAAAGAAGATGAAGTAAGAATTGATGCCTTTGAATTATGGTGCTGGTGAAGAATATTGGGTATACCACGGACTGCCAGAAGAATGAACAAAACCGTCTTCAAAGAAGTACAGCCAGAAATGCTCCTTAAAAGCAAGGATGGCAAGACTTTTTCTCACATACTTTGGACATGTTATCAGGAGGGACCAGACGCTAGAGAAGTACATCATGCTTGGCAAATCTCCAGCTTCATATGAAAAAGGAAGAATCCCTGGATAAGTAAAGCATTACTGAAAAAGAAGAACAAAGTGGGAGGCCTTGCTCTACCTGATTATAGAACCTATTACACTGCCACAGATGTCAAAACAGCCTGGTACTGGTACAACAATAGACACATAGACCAGTGGAACAAAACTGAGAATCCAGACATAAATTCATCTACCTATGAGCAGCTGATATTTGACAAAGGCCAAAGTCCATTAAATGGGGAAAAGACAGTCTCTTTAACAAATGGTGCTGGCATATCTGGATATACATCCACAAAAAAATGAAACAAGACCCATACCTCACACCATGCACAAAAACTAACTCAAAATGGATCAAAGATCTAAATATAAAATCTAAAACGATAAAGATCATGGAAGAAAAAATAGGGACAATGCTTGTTGTTGTTGTTAGGTGTTGTCAAGTCAGTTCTGACTCATAGTGACCCTGTGCACAACAGAACAAAACACTGCCCATCCTGAGCCATCCTTACAATCATTGTTCTGCTTTAGCCCATTGTTGCAACCACTGTGTCAATCCATCTCGTTGAGGGTCTTCCTCTTTTCAGATGACCCTGTACTTTACCAAGCATGATGTCCTTCTCCAGGGACTGATCTCTCCTGACAACATGTCCAAAGTATGTAAGATGCAGTCTCGCCATCCTTGCTTCTAAGGAGCATTCTGGTTGTGCTTCTTCCAAGACAGGTTTGTTTGTTCTTTTGGCAGTATGTAGTATATTCAGTATTCTTAGCCAACACCACAATTCAAAGGCATCAATTCTTCCTCAGTTTTCCTTATTCGCTGTCCAGCTTTCACATGCATGTGATGCAATTGAAAATACCAAGGCTTGAATCAGGCCCACCTTAGTCTTCAAGGTGCAATCTTTGTTTTTCAGCACTTTAAAGATGGGCTTTTCAGAAGATTTGCCCAATGCAATGGGTCTTTTAATTTCTTGACTGATGTTTCCATGGCTGTTCATTGTGGATCCAAGTAAAGTGAAATCCTTAACAACTCCAATCTTTTCTCCGTTTATCACGATGTTGCTTATTGGCCCAGTTGTGAGGATTTTTGTTTCTTTATGTTGAGGTGAAATCCATACTAGAGGCTGTGGTCTTTGATCTTCATTAGTAAGTGCTTCAAGTCCTCTTCACTTTTGGCAAGCAAGGTTGTGTCATCTACATAGCGCAGATTGTAAATAAGTCTTCCTCCAATCTTGATGCCCCGTTCTTCTTCATACTGTCCAGCTTCTAGGATTATTTGCTCAGCATACATAGGAAGAAGAAGACAGCATCAGGATTAGATGAAAATTCATTATCTATCTATGATATGCAGATGACACAATCCGCCAGAAGAATGGTGAAAGGATACAACCCAGACACACACCTTTCCTGACTTTAAACCACTCAGTATCCCCTCGTTCTCTCTGAATAACTGCCTCTTGATCTATGCACAGTTTCCTCATGAGCCCAATTAAGTGTTCTGAAATTCCTGTTCTTCACAATGTTATCCACAGTTTGTTATGATTCACACAGCCAAATGCCTTTGCATAGTCAATAAAACATAGGTAAACATCCTGCTGGTGTTCTCTGCGTTCAGCCAGGACCCATCTGACATCAGCAATGATATCCCTGGTTCCATGTCCTCTTCTGAATTCGGCCTGAATTTCTGGAAATTCCTTGTCCATATACTGTTGTAGCCACTTTTGAATGATCTTCAGCAAAATTTTACATGCGTGTGATATTAACGATATTGTCCAGTAATTTCCACACTAGGTTGGATCACCTTTCTTGGGAATAGGCATAAACACTGATTTCTTCTAGACAGTTGGCCAGGAAGCTGTTGTCCATATTTCTTGGCATAGATGAGTGAGCACTTCCAGTGCTGCATCCCTCTGTTGAAACATCTCAATTGATATTCCATCAATTCCTGGAGTCTTGTGTTTCACCAATGTCCTCAGTGCAGCTTGGACTTCTTCCTTCAGTACCATCAGTTCCCAGTCATATGCTACCCCCAGAAATGGTTGAATGTTGACTAATTCTTTTTTCGTTTAATAACTCTGTGTAATCCTTCCATCTTCTTTTGATGCTTCCTGCATCATTTAATATTTTCCCCATAGAATCCTTCACTATTGCAACTCGAGGCTTGAATTTTTTCTTCAGTTCTTTCAGCTTGAGAAACGCCAAGTGCATTCTTCCCTTTGGTTTTCCATCTCCAGCTCTTTAAGCATGTCATTATAATATTTTGCCTTCTCAAGCAGCTCTTTGAAATCTTCTGTTCAGTTCTTTTACTTCATCATTTCTTCCTTTTGGTTTAGCTGCTTGACGTTTGAGAGCAAGTTTCAGAGTCTCCTTTGACATCCACCTTGGTCTTTTCTTTCTTTCCTGTCTTTTCAATGACCTCTTGCTTTCTTCATGTTTGATGTTCTCTACGTCATTCCACAACCCGTCTGGTCTTCAATTACTAGGGTTCTAAGTGTCAAATCTATTCTTGAGATGGTCTCTAAATTAAGGTGGGATATACTCAAGGTCATTTTTTGGCTCTCGTGGACTTGCTCTGATTTTCTTCAGTTTCAGCTTGAATTTGCATATGAGCAATTGATGGTCTGTTCCACAGTCAGCCCCTGGCCTTGTTCTGACTAATGATATTAAGCTTTTTCATCATCTCTTTCCGCAGATGTAGTTGATTTGATTCCTGTGTATTCATCTGGTGAGGTCCGTGTGTATAGTCACTCTTTATGTTGGTGAAAAAAGGTATTTGCAATGAAGAATTCATTGGTTTTGCAAATTCTATCATTCGATCTCCAGCATAGTTTCTATCAACAAGGCCGTGTTTTCCAACTACTGATCCTTCTTCTTTGTTTCCAACTTTCACATTCCAATCGCCAGTAATTATCAATGCATCCTGATTGCATGTTCCATCAATTTCAGACTGCAGAAGATGACAAAAATCTTCAATTTCTTCATCTTTTGCCTTAGTGGTTTATGTGTTCCATTTCATTTTTGATGATTTCCAGTTTTCCTAGATTCGTACTTCATACATTCCAGGTTCCAATTATTAATGGATGTTTGCAGCTGTTTATTCTCATTTTGAGTTGTGCCACATGAGCAAATGAAGGTCCCAAAAGCTTTACTCCATCCACGTCATTCAGGTTGACTCTCCTTTGAGGAGGCAGCTCTTCCCCAGTCGTCTTTTGAGTGACTTCCAAACTGGGAGGCTCATCTTCTGGCACTATATCAGACAATGTTCTACAGCTATTCATAAGGTTTTCACTGGCTAATGCTTTTCAGAAGTAGACTGCTGGGTCTTTCTTCCCAGTCTGTCTTAGTCTGGAAGCTCAGCTGAAACCTGTCCTCCATGACCCTGCTCATGTCTGAATACCAGTGGCATAGCTTCCAGCAACACGCAAGCCCCCAAGTAAGACAAACTGGCAGACATGTGACAGACATGCTAATACATGGCATAATCAGTATACAAAACATTACTAACAATGCACAACCACCAGATTAGAAACTAGATAACTGAGAGCTCCTAAACATCAAACACGTAATGCTCATCAAAAGACTTCATCAAAAGAGTAAAAAGACAACTTACAGATTGGGGAAAAACTTTTAGCTACGACGTATCCTATCAGAGTCTAATCTCTAAAATGTACAAGATACTGCAAAATCTCAACAACAAAAAGAAAAATAACCCAATTTAAAAAATGGGTAATGGATATGAACAAACACTTCACCAAGAAAACATTCAGGAGGATAACAGATACATGAGGAAATGCTCACAATCATTAGCCATTAGAGAAATGCAAATCAAAACTACAATGAGATACCACTCAAACACTTATACACTTACATACTGCTGGTGGGAATGTAAAATGGTACAACCACATTGGAAATCGGTTTGGCGCTTCCTTAAAAAGCTAGAAACTGAACTACCATGTGATTTAGCAATCCCATTCCTTGGAATATACCCTAGAGAAATAAGAGCCCTCACATGAATAGATATATGCACACCCATGTTCATTGCAGCATTGTTTACAATAGCAAAAAGATGGAGACAACCTAGGCGCCCCTCAAAGGATGAATGGAGAAACAAATTTTGGTGTATTCACACAATGGAATACTATGCAAAGATAAAGAACAAGGATGAATCTGCGAAACATCTCATAATACGGATGAATCTGGAAGGCATTACGCTGAGTGAAATTAGTCAGTCTCAGAAGGACAAATATAGTATAAGACCACTATTATAAGAACTCAAGAAAAGGTTTAAACACAGAAGAAAACATTCTTTGATGGTTATCAGGGTGAGGAGGGAGGTAGAAGGGGATTCACTAACTAGATAGTAGACAAGAATTATTTTAGGTGAAGGGAAGTATGACACACAAGGGGGAAGTCAGCACAACTCGACTAATCCAAAAGCTAAGAAGTTTCCTGAACACAACCAAACACTTCGAGGGGCAGAGTAGCAGGGTCAGGGGTCTGGGGACCATGGTTTTAGGGGACATCTGGCATAACAAAATTTATTAAGAAAATGTTCTGCATCCCCCTTTGGTGAGTGGCATCTGGGGTGTTAAAAGCTAGTGAGTGACCATCTAAGATGCATCAATTTGTTCCAACCCATCTGGAGCAATGGAAAATGAAGTACACCAAAGACACAAGGAAAATATTAGCCCAAGAGACAAAAGGAGCCACATAAACCAGAAACTCCATCCGCCTAGATGGGGAGAACTAGATCGTGCCTGGCTACCACCAATGACCATCCTGACAGGGGACACAACAGAGAGTCCCTGACGGAGCAGGAGAAAAGTAGGGTGCAGAACTCAAATTCTAGTAAAAAGACCAGATTTAATGGTCTGGCTGAGGCTGGAGGAACCCCATAAAACATGGTTCCCAGACTCTCTTTTAACCCAGAACTAAAACCATTCCTGAAACCAACTCTTCAGACAAAGAATAGATAGGACTGTAAGACATAAAATAATACTCATGACAACTGTGCTTCTTAGTTCAGGTAAATACATGAGACTAAATTGGAAGCTCCTGTCTGGAGGTGAAACCAGAAGGCAGAAAGGGATAGAAGCTCGTTGAATGGACATGGGAAAACTGGGGTGGAAAGGAGGAATGTGCAGTCACATTATAGGCATAGAATCTAGGGTCAAATAAAATGTGTGTATAAATTTTTGTATGAGAAACTAACTTGAGCTATAAACTTTCACCTAAATCACAACTAAAAAAAAAAAAAAAGATTGTGAGGATGGCACAGGACTGAGTAGTTTTGCTCTGTTGTACATAGGGTCGCTATGAGTTGGAACTGACTCAATAGTACCTAATAATAATGATTTTCAAATATAAATTTTTGTGTTACTGTCTGAATTTGAATGTAAATTTTATTTTGTAAATTTTACTTATTTTATAAATTTTATTTTCAATTACTCAAATTTATTTGCTACAGTAGAACCAAATTTAAAAAGTGACATAATTTTATATCCAGGTAAGATGAAATAATATTAGCTAAGTGGCATGCAAAAATGAAAGACTGTAAAAGATAAAAAGAAAAGGATTTGGAAATCCCTGAAGGGAATTCCAAAATTAACTTCCTTTTTAAAACATAATGAATCAGAAGAGACATCTTCCATTGAATGCTCAAATTTAATGGGTGCAAATCATTGTAGCAATACTGGAGTTACTAATAGAAATAAGAATTGTTCCAAATTCTGCATGCAGTCCTTGTTGAAGTAAAAAAAAAAAAAAAAAAAATGATAAAGGTGTAGAAAGTGAAACTATTTTGGAACCTGAAATTGTCACATCTGCAGACCCCATCAATAACAGATATACAGATCCTGCTTTATTGAATAATTTTTCTTCTAATGATGTAAATTATTGGATGGAAGTGGGCCAAGTGATTGTGGGCCATTTGAAAATTCATGTCAAAAATTTCTGATTGGTAAACAAGGTTCTTTAGCCAAATGTGTATGTTAGGTACAAAAGCTAATGGTGAAAATTATAAGAGGGAGTGGCTACTGTATTCCCTATCAGTCGGCTTTGTATATTGTTTCATTTGCAAACTATTCAGTCCTGAATCATCTAATTCTCAATTTGCTATGGCTGGATTTAGCAACTGGCACAACTCAAATATGATTGATAAACATGAAAACAGTCCATTTCACAGAGATTTTATGTTACTATATTTAAACCAAAGATAATGGTTTTGGCTTCACTCATTGACTGGAAACACAAATTAATGAAGACTGTCGGTACTGGAAAGCGGTTTTTCAACATATTATTGCTGTCATAACAATTGCTGAACACAGACTATCTTTTTGAGGAAGAAATAAAGTGCTTGGTTTTTCACAAAATTGAAATTATTGGGGTTTACTTGACCTTGTTACTCAGTTTGATCCATCTTAAAAAAAAAAAAATTTTTTTTTTTTTTTTAAGCATGTCACATCTTGAAATATGGTAACACAGGAAAGGGCAACCCATCGTATATATCTAAAACAATGTAAGAAGAATTAATAAACTTAATAAAGTGATAAAGCTCAATCAACTATTTTCAGTGAAAAAAGCATAGCTAAATATTTCAGTTTATCAGTAGATTTCACTCTTCATCTTTCTTATACAGATCAGCTACATATTGTTTTAAGATACCTATCTCCAGCAGATGGAAAACCTCATGAGTGATTTATCACAATTAGTCGGAGGGCACTGGGTTTGGGTTGGATTAGCGTAAAGAGTCATACTGGTTAAGAAATTGGAAATCTGGTACTTCAGTATTTATGTGAAATTTACAAAACTGATTTTTTCTAAGTGCAGAGGCCAGTCCTATGACAGTGCTGCCAATATGTCAGGGAGTTCCAAAGGAATACAACAGAAAATTTTAGAATATAATGAATATGCCATTTTCCTACCATGTGCTGAGTATTCACTTAATCTTACAGGATGTAACGCAGTAGATTGTTGTACAAAAGCAGTCAATTTTTCTAGTGTTTAGTTACTCTACGCATTTTTTTCCACACCTACTCACCAGCAGATGGTTCTTAAAACATATTTAGGCAATGATCTAGAATTAAAATGTCTTTCTAATACATGTTGAGAAGCACATGATGTAGCAATAAGTACAATTCTGGAATGGTATGCTCAGATTCTAGATGTCTTAGAAAATATTGCTGAGGACAAGACACGAAAAGGAAGTACACAAAGAGAAGCTAAAAACATCAGCAACAACATGCAAACACTAGACTATGTATTTATGTTGGTCATGTGGAACAACATATTGCAGCATTTTCATCGAATGAATCAAGCTCTCCAACATTCAGAAGTAAATTTAAAGACGTGCATAGAGCTCCACTAGTCATTAACAGGGTATTTACATAATGTAAGAGAAGATTTTGAGAATTTTGAAAACACAGCAAAACAAATACTGCCAAATAATGATTATCAAGCAGTTCACTGTGGCAGAAGCATTAGAAAGAAACAAAGTAAACAATGGAAGTGCTCCAGAAGTATTGAGCGCCAGGATCTATTTCATGTAACAACATACTACACCATAACTAACAGGCTTGACTCTTGCATCAACTGAAGGGTAAAAGTGTATAAAGTTCTTTCAAATAATGTTTCTTTCTTAAACAATGTGTATATACCTGGTGAAGAATGCATGGAGGCATTCAAGAAATTAGTACAGGCTTATCCTGATGACTTATATACAAACCTTTAAAGAGAAGTGCAACAATTTCATTTTTACATGAGAATTAAGTTTACAGATTAGGTAAAAACACATTTTACTCTTGTAGGCCTGTAATGATTCCATAGTAGATGATAAAATATAATGTTTATTTCCCAATGTTGAAATTGCTTTATCTGCATTCCTAACTTTAATGATCACAAACTGCACACGGAGCACTCATTTTTGTCCCTAAAGAGACTCCAAAAGGCTCAGCACACAATGATTCAAGAAAGACTTGATGCATTGCCCTTATTATGTATGGAAGTAGATATTCTTCAGCAGTTTAATTGTGATGAAATCATGTAGAATTGTTAAGAGCAAAGAATAGAAAGAAATGTTTTTAATTAGAACATGTTAGAGATGAAAGATCTATCTAAAAATAAAATATAGTAATGTAATATTTGTTTTCTGATCATTAAATGTCCTTTTATGACATCTTTTAATTTGTTCTTTTATAATTTTTATGAAACAAGCATCAAAATTGAAGTATGAGCCAGTTAAAGCAAAATTGGTGACAGTCAATTTTTTTCTTGTGGGAGATCAACAGAATTTTACACTGATTGTTGAAACTACTAAGTTCACTGACTCATTTTCTTTGTTGTAGTATATGTGGGAAATTCTCTTAGTAGAGAAGGTGATATATAGTAAAAATCTTGGTACTCTGCATACACTAAAAATTTTATAATCCGGTACATCTTATTTTGCTAAAATGGTATATGTCATTTTGCATTCAATTGCTAATATTATTTTCAAAAAAAAAAAATTGCCATCGAGTCGATTCTGACTTACAGAGACCCTATAGGACAGAGTAGAACTGCCCCATAGGGTTTCCAAGGAGCGGCTGGTGGATTCAAACTGCCAACCTTTTGGTTAGCAGCCATAGCTCTTAACCACTGTGCCACCAGGGCTCTACACTACTATTATAGTCACAATTAAAAAGAAATTATATCATGGATAGCTAAGACACAGACAAGTATACCTAACTCACATATCCTATTTGAATTTATGAGTAAGCAGAGGAGGGTGCACCACAGATTATCAGTGTTTAGGGCCCTCATATGCCTTAATCAGGCCCTGCCTATGGGTACGGGCTAAAAATTCTGAAAACTACTATATACTTGAATTGAACAATTAAGCAAATGAATTCCAGATGGTGGGAGCCAGATTTCTCATTGTTGGAGCGGGAGATTACAGATGAGCAATAGTAGGATGCTAAAAATTACCCATGTGCTAACAGATCAGAGTTGGAGACACCAGTATAAACACATGTTTAGTTTAAAATAGATACACATGGCCACATATAGAAATACTTCTAGATACATACACATACACACACACACACACACTGGTTAGTATACACACATATATTTCCTCAACTGAGAGGGTCTTATACCAAGAATATCCCAGTAGCAAGGAGCAAGCCTAGCATTCAGATCTTCGTTTTCTCATCATTCTCAAATAAAAGAAGCCAAGCCTCCTTGGAGTAATTGCTGCTTCTAGGCCAGGGGCAAGGAATATACAAGATAATCTTAGACCATCCTGTACTGCCAGAAATAAGGAAGTGCTTAAAACAAAAACAAAGCCCTTCATTTATGGAGTTATGTCAATGGGACACAGGAGCGTTCTGAAAGAGTTCCTAATGATCAAAGCCGAACAATTTGAGTAACAATATAAAGTAGTATTTGGATTATAACTGAACATATAAAATATTCAGGAGTCCATACTGGTATAAACAAATGATTGAATGAATAAACAAATGAATTTAAAAAATGCATTGCCATTGAGTCAATTTCTACTCACGGTGACCCTATAGGACAGAGTAAAACCACGCATAAAGTTTCCAAGTAGTGGCTGGTGGATTTGAACTGCTTACATTTTGGTTAGCAGCCAAGGGCTTAACCCCTGTGCCACTGGGGCTCCTGATGAATAGGAATTTTAAATCTCTTTTGTAGAAGAATTCCAAATAATTTATGTGGATCATCCACCCTCAAGGAACTGGAACATAACTCCCTACTCTTTAAGTGTTGGCTCCATATACTGACTTCCTTCCAAAAAGTACAGTATGAAAAGGGGAGGGAAAATAACTTTAAGTGGAGAGATCTGACAAATGCTGCCTCAGCCAATGACCAAGATTCACATCAACAGTGATAACTCACGTTGATAATATGAACCTTTGATATGATGTGATAAGAATGGCACTTTGCCTCTGTGGTTTTCCTCGTCTACATCTGTAACTCCAGTCTAATCATGAGAGAAATATCAAATTCTAATTGAGAGTATCCTACAAAATGCCTGACCAATATTCCTCAAAACTGTCTAAGTCATCAAAAACAAGGATACCAACAGACTGTCACAGCCAAGAGGAGCCTGAGGAGACATGACAAATAAGTCTAATGTAAGCATGCTGGATAAGATCCTGGAACAGAATAAGGACACTAGGTGAAAACTAAGAAAATTTGCATGAAGTGTGGACTTTAGTTAATAGTAATGTAAAATATTTTTTTATAGTTCACTTTCAACAGACTCCTCCCCACTCTTCCCACTCCTATCACCCATATGTTCAGGGAAGAACAGCAGCTGGATAACCACGGATACCGGAACTCCCAGGGAATTGAGAGCTCTCAGGAAATAGATTTTTCTGCAGAGGAGGAAATCTTAATAAAATGGATTGGTGGCTCCCTACCTTTTCAAACAGTACATGTGCAACATGATTTAAACTTTTCTTGATGACTCAGGGTCTTTAGGAATAACAATTGTTGGATAATTTACAGGAAATTCCTTAAGGCTCGTTGTCCTAACTCCAAGTACTTCCAAGACAAAAGCAGCATCTCTTTTTAAAAATAGCACTAACACATAAGCAAAGGTGCTATTGCTATTCTCTTCTGTGAACATTGAATTTAGTGTGTCATTAAGCTCACTGTCGTCTCTCTTGTACCTGGGTTTCTATTGTGACTCTTCACTCTTCTTCTGGTGCTCTGTGGAAATATCTGGTCTGACCTGAAATTTCCTATGATGCTGCATTTTGTAACCTGCCCTCATTTCTGTGTGTGGCAACCATAGTAAGAGACACAATATCTCAGACCTCTGGGATACTACCACAGGAGTCTTGGTAACTCGATTTCCACTTGCCATGGGAAGGGTGCTATTGATGACTTTGCCCTGGGAGGATCTCTCTTAAGATAACCTTATGGCTTGGACTCTGTTCAAATATGCCCTAATGATAAAGGTATTTCTTGATGACGTTATACAAAATAATATCCCCTAGTGACTTTCTGGAGCTCTGGTGGTGCAGTGGTTAAGAGCTCGGCTGCTAACCAAAAGATCAGCAGTTTGAATCCACCAGCTGCTCCTTGGAAACCCTATGGGGCAGCTCTACTCTGTCCTGCAAGTCAGAATTGACTTGATGGCAATGGGTTTGGTTTTGGTTAGTGACCTTCTAGCCATTTTTCCTGATTTATTTTTATAGCACCTATTACTACTGGATTTACAGGCTTATTTGTCTACTTATTTATTGTCTGTCTTTATCATTTGAATAAAGTTCAACAAAGGCAGGAGCCTGTCTTTCTTGTTTCCTGCTTTTAATTCTGTGCCCAGGACAGTGCTCAGTCAGTGAATATTTGTAGAATAAATGAAAATTGAACATTCTAGGATTAGGGTATTCCTGTGTGTTTCTGTGTTTTCTTGGAAGCCTCTTTGCTTTGCCTAATGAATTTCTTCTACTTTCACAGTAGTAACAACCACTATTGATAAATAAACTGATCGAGGACCTGTGAAAGGCTCAGGTAAGAAACTATTTGAACTTTGTGTAGAGACTTTAAGACATTAATGTTGGCTGCACAAAGACCTTAAAATCTTCTTGGCCATATTCAGGAGGCTGTATGTGAGGTTTCCAAATTATTATGGTATAAATAGAATAGTTAACTGTTACTTTAATTTAATCCTGAGCAAAACATCCAAGGTGCAGGAAGTATTCTTGGAAGGGAAAAAAAAAAAAATGTATAATACATCTGAAAGCCAAACACATGCAACTTAAAAATTTTAAATGTTCTGTGTTTATCACATATCTGTGCTTCTCGTCTTTTAAAAGTACAATCAAGAGAGGATTATATTAGTAGTGACAAATGCCAGTAATTTGATTCTCCCCAAAACATTTTCTAACCGAGTAATATTCTTATATCCACAGGAACCACAAGATAACAGATTTTTCCTGAGGCCATATTGCCCCTACAAAAATAATTTTTGCAGACTAAACTGTCACTCAAATGAGAGTGGCGCAAGATGCATTCCCCTTTTGTCAACAAGCAATTTTTACATTAATAGCCAAGACTGATCATTGTGAGGTTCCTTTATCTTTTTATACAGAACTGTGTGGCTCAAGGTAAGTATCACAAGGTCAGAATGAATATAAAACCCATCTTTATTCAAAATACATTAACAAAGACAGCAGGAACATTCTGTGCATAGCCCAACAATGAAACACACCAAAATGTCAGAACTGCTTTAATTACGTGAGAGTACCAATTGTTCTGAACACAAATCAAATGTGTAACAAAGGAAATAAAATTACTTTCAGTTTCTTCACCCACCTACTTATCTCACAAAATTGAAATCTTCAGGGGGGCTTGAACTCCTACTTTTATGTCCCTCTTTTCCTCGGCACTCTGGATCAGAAGACTGCTTTTTCTCATGTCTTTTTCTTTTGGAAGGCCCCTCGTTTGGCCATGTTACACTACTTTCATGAAAGTGGGTCATATAAACACTGAATGTTTCCTTAGCTGAATTCCTTCCGGTCCCATTGTCTCCTATTTATAACAGAAAAACAACAATTAAAAAAAAAAAATCAGACAGCATCTCTTTTATTTAGCCACCCAGTCCTTTCTGTGGGGATGAAGTGACCCAGGACAGCCAGGCTCCTATTGGCTAATTATTTCCAGGAGCCATCTTCACCTACTCAAATTCAAACCTTACGTCTGATAGAGACCAAGGATGTTATGAGCCCATTGGTATTATAAATCCAGCTCATGAACCTAAGGAATGTGGAAAACATACATAAGCATCAAAATATGAAAGACACATCACTAAATGTTAGGGATTGCATTCTGTCGCTCCCCCCTCAAAAAATGTGTGTCAGCTTGGCTGGGCCATGATTCCCAGTATTGTGTGATTGTCCACCATTTTGTAATCTGATGTGATTTTCCTATGTGTTGTAAATCCTACCTTTATGATGTTAATGAGGCAGGATTAGAGGCATTTATGTTAATGAGGCAAGACTTAATCTACAAGATTGGACTGTGTCTTGAGCCAATCTCTTAAGATATGAAACAGAGAAGTGAGTTGAGAGACATGGGGACTCATACCACCAAGAAAGTTGTGCCAGGAGCAGAGTGTGTCCTTTGGACACCAGCTCCCTGCCCAGAGAAGCTCCTAGTCCAGAGGAAGATTGATGACAATGACCTTCCTCCAGAGCCAACAGAGAGAGAAAGCCTCCCCCTGGAGCTGACGCTCTGAATTTGGGCTTCTACCCTCCTAGACTGTGAGAGAATAAATTCATCTTTGTTAAAGCCATCCACTTGTGGTATTTCTGTCACAGCAGCACTAGATAACTAAGACATTAAGCTAATATGCATAGGAGAAAAACACTTAGAAAATTAATTTTTATTTAGGATATCTTGCCTACTGCCACAGAAGTGCTTTGCTAACCACACAAATTTATGCTATGTAGGTATCTTACTGAGAGGCAACTACCCAACCAGGGACTGTCATTTGCAGCTGCACTGTTTCCCCTTGTATCTAGGGTGGCTATGTCACTAGTTATCACCAATAGAATGTAAGCAGGATATAGCATGAGTCTCTTCCAGGTCACAGGTTAATAAAACAAGTGGAACTTCTATTTACTCCCATATAAAAGATGATAAAGCTGTAGGAGATAATATGGAGTTATAAGATGAATGGCCCTGGGACTCTGACCTACCATGTGAAGAACTGCCAGCCTACTAAGAATACCTTCAGTGAACTTTTACTTGAAGGAAAAATACACTTCTTTTGCTCGACAACCAAATCAAAGCCTTACCTGTTGCCATCAAGTCAATTCTGACTCATGGTAATCCCACATGGAAACCCTGGTGGCATAGTGGTTAAGTGCTACAGCTGCTAACCAAAGGGTTGGCAGTTCAAATCCACCAGGCGCTCCTTGGAAACTCTATGGGGCAGTTCTACTCTGTCCTATGGGGTCACTATGAGTTGGAATCGACTCGACGGCATTGGGTTTCATTGGGGTTGGTAATCCCATGTGTTATAGAGTAGAACTGCTCGATAAGGTTTTCTTGGCTGTAACCCTCATGGAAGCAGATCACCAGGCCTTTCTTCCACAGTGCTTCTGGGTGGGATGAACTGCCAAACTTTAGGTTAGTAGCCAAATGTTAACTTTAGGAGTTCATTCCATACGGTTTAGTATTTCATTCCAGGTTCATATCTCACCTTTTCTTTTACACCATCTTCAAGTCTTAATTCTTCAATGAAGAATTATCTGACAGTTTCAACCTCTACTGATTATACCTATCCCTGGTTTCCCATGTATCGTCTATACTTTATACCAATCATACCCATATCTACAAATGATATTGAAATCATTTAGGGAAAGTTTTGTGAAAACACTTAAGCCCCACAGACCTTGTAATTTATATTTTTTGATGGTGCAATTTGGGAATCTATATTTTTAAAAGTTGTCCAGATGATTCTGGTATACAGCCAGATTTGGAAATTTCTGGCATATACGAAATTTTAAAATTTTCATATTTCATTGTTTCTCTTCTCCTGAAGATCACCTGGGAGATTCAATAATTTTAAATGAATTAATCTACATTTTTATTCACTCTAAAGTACAAGTATAAAGATTTGCCTACATGTGAAGCAGTTCTATCTCAAATCAATGTTTGCAAAAGCTCTTAAAGATGACTATTTCTGAGATACACCTTTTGTAGGTGTATTTTACAGACACTTCATTTTAAGTCAACATCTATAAAGATTTGCCTACATGTGAAGCAGTTCTATCTCAAATCAATGTTTGCAAAAGCTCTTAAAGATGACTATTTCTGAGATACACCTTTTGCAGGTGTATTTTACAGACACTTCATTTTAAGTCAACATCTATACATACCTTTAAATTTGTTTATGAAATAGGAAACGTTCAAAACATAATTTTATTTAGTAGAAGACGGATTGGGCTTATTCTCATGTTTTCATGTTTACTTTTTTTTTTTAATACCACATGGCACTCAACAACACAATTAGGTGATAATCTCCTTACTGTTTAATACCTGTCAGCCAACCAGTAATACCTTCAGTGAACCATTACTGGAAGGAAAAACACACTTCTTGAAGCCACTGTAATCTGGGGATTTATATCTTATGACTGTCATTGCCCTCTTTCCATATGGTTTAGAGTTTCATTCAAGTTCAGATCTCATCCTCTCTGTTGCAACTTTCTGTTGCATCAAGATTCTATCTTAAGCTTTTCAAATTAGCTTCTGTCTCCTCAAAACTCTCAAGTTAATGGAGACTCAGGGGATCACATTACTCCTCTCACCCCTCTACACATTAGTCAATGCAAAGCATCAAGCTTCACACAGAATCTTACCCATTAATTCCTGTGAGTCTCTAGAGATGTCCTCCATGTGGTTGTGCTCTGTGTGTCCTTGAGAACTTGAAGTACCAAGGTACTTTACAGTTGAGGGAAGAATCTCCTCTTGAGCACTACAGCAGCATTATTTTTCACTCTAGTGTATTACAGAGATCTTCAAGGAAACAACGCTTTCTCTCTTGTCTTAGTTATCTAGTGCTGTTATAACAGAAATATCACAAGTCTGTGGCTTTAACAAACAAAAACTTATTTTCTCACAGCTTATGAGGCTAGATGTCCAAATTCAAGGTGCCAGCTATATGGGGCAGTTTCTCTCTCTGTTGGTTCTGGGGAAAGGTCTTTTTGTCTCTTCTGAGCTTCTGTTTCTTGGTTCCTTGGTGATCTTCATGTGATGTGGCATCTATTTTCTCCATCTCTGCTAGCTTGCTTCATCACTTGCTCAATCTACTCTTTTTATATCTCAAAAGAGATTGACTTAAGACACACTGTACACTAATACTGCCTCATTAACATAGAAAGAAAACCCATTTACTATACATAGTCTTTGGGGGATACAATTAAATCCTTAACATCTTTCCATAAATTAAGGCTAGAGCTCATAGGGCTGTTGTTGTTAGGTGCCATTGAGTCAGTTCCTACTCATAGTGACCCTATAAGACAGAGCAGAACCGTCCCATAGGGTTTCTGAGGAGCACCCGGTGGATTCGAACTGCCAACCTTTTGGTTAGCAGCCATAGCTCTTAACCACTATGTCACCACGGCTCCCTCATAGAGCTAGATTCCAAAACAAACAAACAAGATATATAAGAGACACTACTTAGAGCTGCACAGACAGAACGTTAGTAAATAGTTAAGTTAAATTTGTATTTTTAATGTCAGTGATTTTGGTTTTGTTCAGTCTCCGTAGTGGCGCTTATGAAAATAGCTTGTGGGGGAGGAGGACACGGTTGGAAAACAAATGTAGAAAGTGAGTGTTATTTGCATAAAAATATGGTATAGCAATTTAGTGACATGGTCTCAAAGCACCTTGTGTGACTTGTCCAATAAAAGTACTTATTCCATGAAGCTGTCGTGGAGCTCACATGAGCAAATGCATGTAAAGGTTCCTTGCAAACTGTAAAGTGTTTGACATATGATTGTGTGTTCACAGAATGAGGGAAGTTGAAAGATGGATAAAAAGACTTCGCGATTTTTTTAAAAACATGCATGACTTTTAATAAACACACACAGTTTTTTGATTAGTGATTCTAAATAAAAGGCCCAAGTCTCACTCAGATTTTTTCAGATCAGTTTCACCTGAAAGAGTGATTTTGAATCATCTACTTCTTCCTGTTGTGTCTAACCCATACACAGGCAGAAGCTCACACAAAGTCATCATTATTTTTAATGCAGTATTTTAGAGCCGGGTCAATAACTGCCTTCCTATTTCTTGCCCCCCTCTTTAAAATTCTGCTGGCAGCCAGCTGGTGCTACAATCAAACGGGACAGTTCAAGTGTTTGCAATACCACAGTGTTTTGTTATGCAATTGAAAGATAAGCATGTCTTTATCTTTCCAACTCTCCAGCTTTATTTCTGCCAAAGAGTGGTAAAAGCGAAAAGGAAAATATTTGTGGAGAAATAGATGAAAAATAATGAGAAATACAGCAGATACAGATGGTATTTCTCAAGTTAGAGATTTCCTAATTTGGAAAATTTGTGAGAAGAACTTGGCTAGCCACTTTAGCGATACCTTACAGAGTGGTAGTTCCATGGTCTAAAGCTGATCTCAGTTTTGAAGCCCCAGAAATGCGACTTTGTCAGTGTCTCTTTAAATAATAAATCATAAGGAACTGACTCATACAGAGCACAGTCATCAGTGTTGACCAGAATGGCACTGAATTCTTCACGAAGAGAAATATGAGTATTCAGATCTACTTAAAACTCAAGTCAGCCGCTCAACGTATTGTCCTCCTCTGGAAGTGAATCTGCAAGAAAAGGCAAAATACACAGGAAGGCTACTTTGTGAGCATCAAAAAGGAACAAATAAAGTTCAGTTTGGTCCAGTTCTGGTTTCTACTATGTTCCAAATACTTACTAAGCACCAGGTATATAAAGGTGAGTAAGACAAATAAGACTAATATCCACACTCAGAAGATCATAGTTAAATGCGGAGTAGAAATAGAAACATTTTATATCAGCCAGGGTTCTTGGCGGCAAGCAACTGAAACCATTTCTGACTTTTTCAGGCAGAAACATTGGGTTTCTTGAAGAATGGCTAGAAAAAAAAGTTAGGACCATATAAGAAGGAATAATGCCCAAAATTGCACAGGAAAACCAGTCTGTTGAGGACACCACTGTCACCATCTCCAACCATTAAACACTGTACCTTGCTTTATCTGGACCCACTTTTACTCTCTAGACCAAGTGTCACTGCCCCTTTGCCATTGTGACCCCAAGAGTTTGAGATGCTTTCTAACAGCAAGGCAGAGAGAGTTCCTCATAGTTCCTGCAACATTTGGGCTGGTGCAACTAATTGTTGGTGCCTAGATTATGTGCCTGCATCCTCCCAGTACCGCACCATCTTCACAATCGTTGCTATGTTTGTGCTCATTGTTGCTGATCATCTTTTTTGCTGATCGTCTACTTTACCAAACATGATGTATATATATTTATATATTTATGATATCATTTACTATAGAAGCCTGGGGGGCACAAGAGGTTTTCAATAAGCTGTTAACTAAAAGGTTGGTGGTTCAAACCCACTCAGTGGCTCTGAAAGGTCTTGGTGAGCTAGCATGTGGCACTTTCCTAAACATAAGAAGGAAGGTCAACTCTGGGCAACCACAAATAATGATCAATGTCGTCTACAATTTTGATATAGTAAACTAAACACAACAATGGAAGTATGCTTTGGTTGCTTTGTGAAGATGGAAAATAGTCATCAAGGAATTAGCAAGATAATTTTAATAGCTACGGTCAAAAAGTTATGCGCATGTGTAGTTCAAGATACCCTAACGAGGAATATGCTATTCTTTCTATTTTCCAGATGCAGATCCTGATGGTAAATCAGGTTAAGCAGTTGTGCCCAGGTTACCTAGATGATAAGTTACAGAACAAGGTGTCACAGGCAGGCCGGTCAGATTGCAAGGGCTCTACTTTTTACATATCTATCAAATGCAGCTTAAGATGTATTTGGTTTTAGACATTCCATCCAGAATTGACCAGGTTCAGGAAGATTGTTTCATGATAAATACTCAAATGAGAATTTTGATTGCCCAATATTGCAGATCAAATAGTCAAATTTCCCTCTTCTCTGGACAGTGATGAATGTTCACTGAAAAAAAATCTTATAATTCTTCATTTCTGAGCATCGTGCTGATAACTCTTTCTTAATAAAAAAAAAAAAAAAACACGTTCTTTATTCAGACACATGAATACTAATTAGGAGGACATTTTGTTTCAAAGCTCATCACATTTCAGCTGTAAGGATATAGACCAGGTACCTTAATTGAACTTGGGTGTTTCCCAATCCTTCTCTGACACACATTTACAAAGCTTATCATAGGGTGGGTGTAACTCTTACACATGACTAAAATTTTCCATTACATTCTGATGTGTAATAGCTTTTGTTCCAGAAGGTAAATTTATTGTCAAATCCTACAAGTGCCTACAGTTGCACTTCACTGCAGCCTTCTATTTTCAGAAAATATTCTGCTTATATACTTGAAACCTGCACATTTGCATAAATGTCAGCAACGCTATGCTCCAGAATAAAAGCACATCAACTCTGCCAGCAGACGGCAATCACCTGCCTGTTGAATCTCAGATCCCTTCTCTGTTCCTTCCTCAGCTTTGTTCTGTACCAGAGGTAACTGATCCCATGCCCCCTTCCCAGTGGCTTCTTGTAGATTCTGATAATAGTAGACACTGGCAGGAATTTGGAGGGCAAGAAAAGAGAAAAAGGTAGATTATTTCTTCTCCTCTGTCCCTCCTATGGATGTATGCCTTGGTGATCCCAGATTCTACTAGGACTGATAACATTTCTCCTCCCTTTGTTGGCCCAGTTCAAGGAGTGTGAGTGGCTTTCAGATGTTTTAATCTCTGGACTCCTCTTGTTCCCTACTTGCCCTACTGATCTTCCATCATGTTTGTGACTAATCTCCATGTCATAGCCTGTGAATTCAGCTACTTAGCATGAGTCCTGTTTTCCTGACTAGTCTCTGACTGACGTAACTACCAATAGTATTTAAATTGCTATACAAATAAATGTATGAATGACTAGATTGAATAAACAGAAAAAAAAAACAATGATAAAACAATAAACCATGAATGTGCGTATAAGAAAAACAAGACAATTATAAGTGACAGAAAATAAGCCAACCAAGGCTTAAAAAGTCCTGTGCCTGTGACCTTGAAATAACAGGCAAGGAATGAAAAAAAGTAATTGGAAAGAACTGTTTGATCAACTATAGATCAGCCTTGGTCATTCAGGAGAAAGACAAGAATTTGTGAATGTAAAACCTGAAAGAGGAGGAGGTACTTCTGATCAAACCTGGGTCATGAGCCATGTTTCATTCCACTGAAGTGAGGCTCATGCAAATCTGCAATCATCAAAATGAGTGGCGAAGAAACAAGAGAGATGCCGAAGCTGCTGAAGACCTCCCCAGACATTTTTAGAGACCATCAACGGAAGAAGTCACCTGCCTCAACAGATGTACCATGCGGAATAATCTGGGTTGAGAATGGTGCCCAGTAGTCTTCACATCAGCAAGGAGGAGAAGGTATGCTCAGTTTTAAAGATTTGATGGGACAACTCATCTTCAAATGTTATGGAAATGGCTTCAGGGATAGACTGTAAGATTGAGCTCCTCTTGGTGACTTGGGACTTGTAAAGTAAAGCACTCATGGTTGACCTCTTAAGGTACCTCACCCTTCTCCTATAAGCAAGTTACAGCAGGATAAATAGCCAAAATTAAATAAACATATAAATTTCACCTTGGTATTTTTAGCCTTAAAAAAACAATCACGACAACAACACAAACAAACAGCAAACCACTGGGGTTTTGTGGACTTACCTTTCATGTTAACTACTATTTATGAGCAATTTGGGAGCTCTGCCACATGAGATAATTTGAGAAATGTTATGAATGGCATTAGTTAACTGCTCAGCATTCATTTTTAGTTGAAACTTATCGTTTCCCTCCTCATTTCTATAAAGATAATCATACCCTTTAAGTAATAGCCTTTGTTCCTCAGTTAAAAACAAATAAACAAACAAACCCAGCCATACAAAAGGTAAAATTTTAGTTAAATTAAAAAATTGACAAATGGTATGAGGATCCACAAAGGAAAAATGTGACTTCTGGGATGTGTTTTAGGAGAAAGCCAAGAATCTTTCCAAATAGCCCTAGAATACAGGGATCCAAGAATGTACCAGGGGTAAAAAAAAAACTAAATCAGGGTGTTTCTTGACCAACATTAGAGCCTTAAAGTAATTTCTTTTGATGCAATCTGGAAACAGAAGAGCAATGTGAATCCTAGATATGAAAAAAAGCACATATTGAAATCTTATAGTATATGGAGGAGATCTCTTAATCCCAGGATACTTATTTTATTCATTTGGATCATTTAACTCATTTTTGTTCCTTTAATTAGACAAGGGCATTTTCTTAATAACTATATGAAAAATGATTGTTCATCTTCAGTTGGCTCTATCTGATAAGCTTATAAAATATCTGCAATGTAACAGAAATTTGTCACAGGCCAGCAACAGGCAAAGTGGAAGTCTTCAAAACAACAACAACAAAATGATTTCTCATCTCTTTACTAACACCCCATTATCCATACAACAGAGTTTTAAAACATTCTTTTCATTCAAATACCACAGCGCAGTGGAATGCAGTATGTCTTCACCGCATAAATAGGATTGGAGCATTATACACAGTGAGTGCCATAGAAGAGGATGATTTCCTTTGGGATTGCAACTGTTTTGACGCCACCTACGTCAGGCAAGAACGCTGCTGTCACAGTCACATACTGTGGCTATTGTTAGAAATCCTAACTGTCTGCATTTAGCAACTGGGAATATGAAAACAAACATCCTTCCAACTAAAACAATAGTCAAAGTAACCTTTTCAATTGAATTGTTCACTTGTAATAATGAAACTGTAGTACATGCCACTCGGTTCGGTATACATGCAACCATTTCAACTTTTGTTTTTTTCACTGAAACCACTTTACACATATTTAATAGAAATCTCTTTTAAAAAGACAGACTACTTGGCAGTCTTCACATGTCCCTGGGCTCTTTTATTTATTATGAGGGCATATAGATAACTGACACAAGAAGGCAGAACCTTGGAGCATTTTATTAAAAAAAAAAAAATTAGGGGGATGAAAAGGTGGAGAGATCCCCTGGCCCATGGGATCCAGGTGCAAGACTCTCTCCAGGTTCACGTTCCTCTGGACCACTTGCTACACCTGATTGGATCACATTGGATGTTTGTCAGAATTCACAGTGATACCCTTATATTTCTCTGCCAACATTTCACAAAGACTTGGGTGGTGAGCTTAGCAGCAACCCTGGCTTAGCTTTGTTGGCACTTGCTATTTTTTGAAAATACTCAAAGATCCTTCCTGTCATAAAACACTGGATGGAGGAAAACAAGGAAAAGTCCAACTTTAATTTCATGAATTTGCACTTGCAAAAACACATATCTTCACCAAAATTAAGAAGACTTGAGAATTTGGCTTTAAGCAAAATTCCACTCCTGGGATATTGGGATTGAATGCAGATTTCTGCCGTAGGGAAAACCTCACTATTATTTCTAGACAATGGGGCTTTCTGTAGTGAAAATGGCGCTCTGCACATAGAATGGCGACAAGCCAGTTCCCAATTTTCTCCAGTAGATTTGCCAGATTGGCTAAGGGAGAGAATATTTTCACACAGACTGGTAACATGTCTGATGAAACTTGGGGAAAATTAATTCAGTTAACTTTTTTTTTAAGTGAATGATGGTGTGAAAGCTCAGAGAAATTAAGTTGTTTCCAAAGAGAACATTAGAGACCCAAGTTTTCTCTAAAATCTGCAATTTAGTTCAGTACTTCTCAAACTTTAACGCTCGTGTGAATCACCTGAGAGTCTTGATCAAATGCAGATTTCAATTTAGGAGGTCTGAGACGAGAGCTGGGGTTCCACCTCTTGACAAGCTCCCAGGTGATGTTGAGGCTGTTTGTCTGTCCACCACACTTTGAACAGTAGGAATTTAGGTAACCATATCATAATCCACCTAAGCAATTTGTTCACTAATGCTCACTCAATACACCTCAATAGAGAAAGAGTACAGCTGATCAAAGAGTAACATAACTGAAGAAGGCTTGACTAACATTCTTATATTGTCCAGTATCTTACACTATTCAGTATCCCTTTTATTTTGTAGCTATGCACTCTTAAGTGTGAAGGTATAAAAATTATTTGGCAATCATAAATAACAATTCCATGAGAGTCCATCTCCAATTCCAACTATTGAAAGACCCTCGTATTCTAGATGAATATGAGAATCCTAGAATTTTACATCTAAAAGAAACCTAATTATAATTCAATATTTTAAAAAATGTATTGAGTTAACATCATTTCTACACAATCTTTTCCAGAAAATAGAGGAGGAAGTATGTCCCAAGACCATCCTTCCTATCTTCTCTAGTTATTTCTTACTTGCACGTTTCAAGACTATGGTTGGGAGAACAGATCGGAATTTATTTTATTACAAAGAACAGAAATTCTTCTATTTGTTCTTGCTCAGTGACTATTCCCATTCCACACAGTATCTCCACTGAACCTTATCACTCTACTTTAGCCACCTACCCACTAACTCTCTCCTACCTTATTGTAGATGATCTTTCCCACCATTTCACAGAAATGATAGAAATCATCGGGCTGAAAATCCTATCTTTCCTGACTCCCTTCCTACTTGCAAATTATCTCAATCCATAATCATCCTTCCTTTGTATGTAAGGAAGTGCCTAATAAATAATACCACTGGTCTCCTCACTGCCCCAATCCCACCACGGTTTGGAGCTAATTCACATATATATAGTAGTCAGGCAGACAAACTGCGAGACTCATCTTAATTAATAATAAAACTTTTGGGGAAGGAAACTTAGGACACTGGCCAATTTGGCTTGCGTCTCAGTCTAGCTATCACATTTTCTTTTTCATTTATTGTCAAGTTTCTAGAAGCCATCTCTACTTTGTCAACCCCCATAGCTTTCTCAATTCAATGCAATCTAGCTTCTGATCCAATTATTCTGTTGACACCAATCTGACAGGTGTCTCCAATTCCTTCACTTTGCTCAATCCCAGGAAGACTTGCCAATTTTTATCTCATTTGGCCTTAGTTGTGTTCATGTGTACATAGATCAAGAGGCAGTCATTCGAACAGAACAAGGGGCTACTGTGTGTTTTAAAATGAGGAAAGTTGTGCATCAGCATTGTATCCTTTCACCATGTTTATTCAACCAGTATGTTAAGCAAATAATTCGAGGAGCCCGACTATATGAAGAAGAACACTGCATCAAGTTTGGAGGAAGATTTATTAAAACCTACAATATGTAGATGACACACATTCCTTGCTGAAAGTGAAGAGGACTTGAAGTACTTACCGATAAAGATCAAAGACCACAGCCTTCAGTATGAATTACACCTCAACATAAAGAGAACAATCTTTACAAGTGGATCAATAAGCAACATCGTGATAAACAGGGAAAATATTGATGTTTTAAGGATTTCATTTTACTTGTACATACAACCAATGCCCGTGGAAGTGGCAGTCAAGAAATCAAATGACGTACTGCATTGGGAAAATCTGCCGCAAAAGGCCTCTTTCAAGAGTTAAAAAGCAGAGATGTCACTACAAGGACTAAGGTGTACCTGACCCAAGCCATGCTATTTTCAATTGTCTTATATGTGTGCAAAATTTGCACAATGAATAAGGAAGACTGAGGAATTGATACCTTTGAATTATGGTGTTAGCAAAGAATATTGAATATATCATGGACTGCCAGAGGAATGAACAAATCTATCTTGGAAGAAGTACAGCCAGAATGTTCCTTAGGAGTAAGGATGGTGAGACACCATCACACTTACTTTTACATGTTATCAGGACAGACAAGTCCCTGGAGTAAGACATCATGCTTGGTAAAGTAGAGAGTCAGTGAAAAAGAAGAAGACCCTCAATGAGATGAATTGGCACAGTTCCTGAAACAATAGGCTCAAACATAGCAATGATTGTGAAGAAGGCACAAGACCCTGCAGTGTTTTGTTCTGTTCTATCATGAGTCAGAACTAACTCAATGGCGTCTCACAGCAATAACCTCTAACTTGACCACTGGAGGTTTCTCGCTACTAGCCATTCCCTCCTTTGTGCAACTCCCTTCTGTTTTTTTCTTCTAACAATCTTGGCTACTTCTTCTCATCTTCCTTAGAATCCTGTTTTCTCTATCCATTCCTTAAATATTTGCATTTCCTGGGTATTCATTCTCTGCTCTCTTTCCTCTTTTACTCATTTGTTACTCTATATCCAGGAGCCCTGTTGGCGCAGTGGTTAAGTGCTTGGCTGCTAACTGAAAGGTCAGCAGTTTGAAGCCACCTGCTGCTCCGAGAAAGATGTGACAGTCTGCTTCCATAAGGATTACAGCCTTGGAAACACTATGGGACTGGTCTACTTTGTCCTATAGGGTTACTTTGAGTCAGAATTGACTCAAAGGTATTGGATTTGTTTTGGTTTTGGTTTACTTTATATCCTTTCCCAGGATCAGTGTATTCAATCCTGAGTTTTCAATACCTTTACTTGTTCTGAATCCATTTTTTCAAAGTGATCTTTCTGCAAACCAATTGTGATCATACTTATAACTTTTCTTTTGTACCTACTGAAATCAAAAACATACCTCTATTTTCTTGTGGCAGAGTATAAACTAGCATACTTTTTGCTAATCTCTAGCCCCTCTCTCTTTGCCAAGAGAGGAGGAGTGATTTATTTATCTTTCTATTGAATTCTGACAAAGGAATTGGTCATGAAAGATTCAGTCCCTTTTGAATAGTTGCCTTTGAATCTGCCTGACTATGGAGAGGGTATATTCTAATTTGCCTCTGTCATGTTGTATATATGGTCCTGCCTCCGTGGGACTATGGTGCAGTAAATTACTTAATATGATCCTTCTAGCCATAGTCTTTGTGACTCCCACACAAAGATTGGTTGGAACTATGCAAATAAGGTGCTTATGGCCCACCAAGGGGATTGGACAATTTGCTAATAATGCAAATAATGTGCATGGAACCCTTCAGAGGTGGGGCCATGCAAATAAGGTATAAGGAACCCTAACGAGGGCACTGGCCAGTTTTGCCACCCTGCTAGGCTTAAAGGAGTGCCAATCCCAGAGTGGGGGTGGGGGGGAACCTGACCACTACCAAGAAGAAGAGACAGGAGTAAAGTGTGTTCTTTGGACCTGGGATCCCTACGCTGAGACCCTCCTAGACACAGAAGGCAGAGAGAGAGAGCTGTACACTGGAGATGGTAGGACAGTGAGAAGGAGCAGCAGATAAATGGTGGCAGCAGAGGCAGCAGAAGCAGGAGATTAGCAGGAGGTGGTGTGGTGAGCTTTCTGGCCCACTGCGCAACACAAGTACAGTGGGTGTGCTGTCCCACAAAGCTGGGCGCCTTCAGGCAGGAGGCTTACTGGTGGAGCCGGGTGCCTCCATGTACTTGTTGGTGAAGCTAAAGAGCCTTGTAACATTTGCCCCAGCAGAGCAGAGGGCAGACAGAGGAGTCAAAGGCCAGAGAGAGGTTTGCTTATGGGCACAGCTGAGAAGAAGCTGTCCTGATCAAAGAACTGTATCCTGAGTTATTTCTGTTTCTGAATTGTGACCTGGTACTTCCTTAATAAGACCCCATAATCGTGAGTATTGTCTATGAGTTCCTTGTGGTCATTGCAACAAATTATTGAACCAAACAGAGAAGTAGAGTGCTCTGGGAGGGATGGTGGGAGTCAGAATTGGTAAAAAGGTTGAAGAGAAGAGTCATGTCTGACCTCTGCCTCACAGGACTCAGCATTGGGCTGTTGATCTTGATTCTTCTTCCCCCTTGTGAAGTTAGAGGAGGTCAGACACCTCCGCCACACCATATTTACAGGGAAACATAGCAGAATTGGAGTGGTCTTGGTTTAGAGGAGTGCTAGCAGACCACATATCTATGCCATGTTCTGCAGGCTAGCTTTAGTCAGTAATAAAGATTACAATTTCATTGGAATTTACCTGACTTCTGACTCCCAGTAGGCTCTGTATGTCAATGGGGAAGCTACACCACTGTCTTTAGAAAACAAAAAGCAGGAGGAAATTAAGGGAAATTCTTATTTCCCTCTACTCAGGTTTCCAAGTGGAGAAACTTCTGATCTTTCTCCACACCCTTATTCCCCAGGAAAGGTACGTTGATTCACTCATCTCTTACGTGAGTTTGGTAGGATGGACTGGGCATACATAGCATTGCTCTTTCGGGGGCTTTAGATCTCCTCACCTGCAGAGAAGGAGACTTCTAGCCTGCTATCCTGCTATCCTCCCTGCAGAAAGAGGCCTGTGCCTGCACAACCCCACCCCCAGTGCCGTCAAGGAGACTGTAATTTGCTGTGTAAGTTCCCCATAGTAAAGTGTTAGCAAATCCATTTAGCTACACACTAACTTTATATATATACAAAATATGGCATATATATATGGCAGTTTTCAATTATAAAATGATATTTTGATATTGTCTGTCTTACGCCTATGTATCTCTCTCAATTTGTTCCTAAATCAGCAGGAAAAGGAGTACTATTTACTGGGTCATTTTGAATACTCAAAATTCCCCATACATTTACACTTCTTAACTTGAAGTGTGAGATGTTTTCAGCATCCCCTACCCCAACCAGAGATATAGCTTACGGTTACCTCTCCAGTGTTTCAGAATTCAATACCATCCATCCCCCTCCAGCCCCATCTCACCAATGACACTACCTTATCTTGTACTTGAACATCTCATCATGTTCAGTTTATGCCATGATAAATCCCATATCAGAGATTTTGAACATGCTGCTTCATTTTTAGTGGACTAGCCTTCTTGTCTCTCTTTGCCTGTACAAATCTCATTTATCCTTCATGCTCACTAAGGTCTAGCAGCAAAAGACAATGTCTTGTTTAAAGAAATCAGAGTTCAATAGGGCTGGAGTGTGGATGGCATGACAAGAGATGGAGCTGCAAAATAATAGCAGGGCTTTGGAAACTGTGTTAAGTAGTTGGGCTGTAACCTCTGGATAAATCATTTGGGAAGGTGAGCACAATGGAAAATCAGTTGCCAATCTCAAAAAACAATCTGTTAATGTTTTTTAAGAAGAGTAGGCAAAATATCAGGCATAGGCTAATAAACAATTCAATAAACTCTAACTGAGCACCTACTAATTTACCACTATGCTTGGTTTTTGAGAGAGAAAATAAATGAGACATGATCTACGCCCCCTGGGAGGTCACAGCACAGCAATAAAAGTTTGTATTTCCAATTATGGTTTTTGGCCATACTCACATACTGCGTTTCTTTTAAAGAACGCTGAAACTATAAAAGAAAACATCCAAAACAGGACTATTTAATTATGATCCTTGCTATGGCACCTAACCTGATAAAGATGGGGGAGGGGGGCAAACAATGAGGTGAGCTGCAGAGTCATATGGTCAAGAAACAAAAAATCCATTGCTGTGAATCAATTTCAACCCATAGCAGTCCTATAGGACAGAGTAGAACTGCCCTGTAGGGTTTCCAAGGAGCGGCTGGATTCGAACTGCTGACCTTTTGGTTAGCACCCATAGTTCTTAACCATGAAAACAAGAAGAGGTGGATAAACACAGTCAAAGAAACTGAAACTAGAATCTCTTTGGTAGAGCATGTCATAAACTAGTTAACACCAGAAATGACATGATAATGATGCATTTGAACTTGTAATTGAGCACCATTGAGAAGTGTACAGACACTCATGTTCAGTACAAGCTCATAGCATGACCAACAGAACCATAGAAAGCTGGGCTCATCTTGAACACAGTCAGCATGTGACCATATTGATTATTTTAGCCATGGTTCAGGCCATTTAAAGGCCATGGAAAAAAAGATATGTGCCCTCAATCAGCACAGAAAAAGATATTGGAAAGATTGAAAAATTATGACAAAACAAATAACTTCTGATATCTTAACCTAACCTACTGTTAAAACTTGCCCTCAAATAAAATGGAGCTTCCAAAAGACCTTTGCTCTAAAACTGTTCACTTAAAGACAGTGTGAAATAGTTGGCATGACACGGCTCAAATCAATCTTAAGGCTGCAAAACCAAAGACATTTTTAAAGGTTTGTAAGACCCTGGGAAGCATGTACAAAGACTATTGCATTAGTTTAGATAGAGTTAATTCTTTTAATTTTCTTTGTACCTCATTTTCACAAATTCTAATTTCACTCATGGACAAAAAAATAACCAAAACAGGTGATATGATTTTTTCTATGTTTGAAGTTTTAAAAGTCCCATCTGTCACTAATTACACATTTATTTCACTATGCAGCTCTGTGAAAATAATTACTTGAGGTTTTTTGTTGACGATTTAGAGTTTAAAGTAAATACTAATTATTTTTGTTATAACTGCGTATTAAATTAAATAATTCACTGCTAGACATTTTTTAGGCTTCAAATATTTTTATTAGAGCCACATAAGAAAGCAATTTTATAATTAGTGACACATCTGCCAATCTTATAAGTCCATCTTAGAAAATATGATGATTTTTTTTTCCATTTCATTTTTACTCTTTTAGAAGCAGAGGCTGTGACTTCTTGTGCATGTTCCAGTATTTTATAATGATGGATGTGGCTTGTCCAGCCATCTAGTCTGCTCAGTCACTCTATCAAAGTAGCAATGAGTCTAAGCAATTAACGACTATTTTTCAGGCTACTGTCACAGCTACCATGGCCTTGAGTTGAAGAAAATGTGCCTAGATAATTGCAGTGATTTCTACTGTAAGCAAATTCCTTTAAAAATTAAAATATTTTCCCCCAAATTCTAACCAGAAGATGCTCTGAGTCCCATTTGGAACGTGTGCTAATAATAATATTTTCTGGAATAATAACAACAGGTTTGGATTTAATTAAATATGTTGCTCACTGAAGCATCTGTTTTAAACATTAATGAATGGCAGCTCCTATGGGATATCCAAATGGAAGTGTTTTCACTCAGTAACACTATCCTGAAGTGTGTTTTGGAATTTTCAAATAATTAGTTGGTCTTTGTTTTGAGAGGCTTATCCAGGATAAAAAAGCTATCCTTTCCTCAAATCATACAGATAGATGGAAGCCAGTTAGGGAAAGACAATCAATCATAAAAGCAGTTTCTGCAAAGCATGTTATGCAATCCACAGTCTTGAGAGTCCAGTTTGTTCTTCATGTTCACACATAACACCCATTATCATTCATGAGAGTCATTCACTTATCAGGAAGAGGACACATCCCTTCCCAATTAGGCTAAGCTGCTTTTGGCAGACAGCCATTGAAAATTGCAAGACATGGAGCTCCACTGTCTACAACTAACCTTACTAGATCTTAAAGACACCTTTGAAATAGCTATTATTAACTTGGTTTGCTTGGAAACATTGCATGAATAGAAATTTCTGAATTCATAGCTTGTTTGCCACTAGAAGGAAGTCTTATGAGTAAGGATAGCCTGTACATAGCACCATTTTATAAGACTTGATTCACAAATAAGTTGCTAGGTTTGAGTTCTGTAAAGACTGTGATTAAGTTATTTCTTATTTATCAGTATATCCTCAGCACATACACCAAAAAAAAAATTTTTTTTTACACCAGCAAGTGCAAGGCATGTAATAGATGCATAACAGATATTTGTTGAATTAAAAATTGAATATGACTAACATTCTTTTCAATTCAACAAACATTTATTGAGACACTACTAGGTACTCAGTCCCATTACGGGTTGGGAATACAAAGATGAGATAGATGATAGATGAGATAGATAGATTAGATAGATGATAGATAGATTAGATAGATGATAGATAGATTAGATAGATTAGATGGATAGATGATAGATAGATAGATAGATTAGATGATAGATAGATAGATAGATAGATAGATAGATAGATAGATAGATAGATAGACAGACAGACAGACAGACAGACAGACAGACAGACAGACAGACAGACAGACAGACAGATAGATAGATAGATAGATAGATAGGTAGATAGGTAGGTAGATAGATGGATGATAGATAGGTAGGTAGATAGATGGATGATAGGTAGGTAGATAGATGGATGATAGATAGGTAGGTAGGTAGATAGGGAGAGAGAGAGAGAGAGATAAGAGAGAAAGATTCTATTCACAATCTTTCAGATATACTAACATGCAATGAATGATTTGTTGTAGTGTAGTCAATGCGATGATAAAGGAATGTGTAGGGTGCTATGGGAGTGCTACTGACAATAACAATTTGGTATACAAAGCAATGCTAAGGTTTCTCTGAAATTTATATCATTCAGACAATTTGGATTAATAGGTTATATAAAATATTGCTAATATAATAATCAGAATCAGCACTCTGATTTTTTAAGATACACTTTATCATGATTAAAAGACTATTAATTGTGAACTGTGGGAGCATGATAGGTGAATGTTTTGGAGATAAACGGTGATTTGCTAAGGCACTTATGCTAGACTGAGGAAAGTCATAATGGTTATGTGTGGATTTCTCTGGTCATATTTGGGTAATGTTTATCATTAGTAGCATCTTTTCCTAATATAAAAGGCAATGAGGTATCAAACTTAATCTCAGAGTTTTTAAAACATTGGCTACTGGCCCATTGCTCACAATTCCAGTCAATGGCAAAATGACCTACGCTGGACAAATGCTCTTTGGCAAGTTGATACCTAAAATTTACCCTGATCTGGGCTCTGACAGATTCTCCCAGAGAGAACTCGTTATCTTCTAGACCAATCCAAGAAGCTTCATATACTGCTGGCTTGTCTGTGGTAAAGTGGCCCAGAGATATTCTTGAAAGATTTATGTGTATATAAACGTAGCTTCATTATAAAATGAGAGAGTTGGAGTATATGATCTGTAAGGTTACTGCATCTTAGTCACTTCTCTGGTCTTCTTTCCCAAAGTTCAAGTGTACAGTAAGTTGGCCTGATTTCATTTTATCTTTCATATGTCTTCACAATCCATTCTTATCTTTTTCTTCCTTTCACACTGGACACTGATGAGTCCTTCCAGGCCAGGTACTACATCCTATGTTTATATCTCTGTGTCTAGCAACAGATTCTGGCACATAATAAGTGCTCAATGAGTATTGACTGAATGAGGGAATAAACTAGGTAACACCAACATGCTTAGAAGTCTGTGAGTTTCTTTGTGTGATTCCAAAGCAACATGAGATAGCATCTCCCTTCTCTATGAATCTTATGTTTTACTCTGGAGACCAGGCCTTTTTACATATAGCAGTAAAGTGTAGAAATTTTTCATTTAATCCTCACAACTATGATTGATGCCATAAAAATAATAACAATGACATCTGACATTTTTTGAGGGTTTATCATACGCCCAGCATCTTAATTGGATTATTTCATTTAATCCTCACAGCATTTATGATGTAGGTACTAAAGCTTTCTTCACTCTGTAAATGAGGAAACAAGGGCTTAGCATAGTTAAGCAACTTGTCCTAAGTCTCATAGCTACTAAGTAGCTGAGCGAAGCTTTGAATCCGGGGTGTTTGATTCCAGAATCCATATTTTTAACCACTCTGATAAGAAAAAAAGTCTGTTTTGCTCTAAGTGTGTACTCTAAGTGTATACACATACAGTCCCTGTTGAGGGAAGCTTCCCGAGTGGTCATGTTTTGTAACCTATAACATTTCCCCATCTGGCCAAGATGACGGCACTAGCAGTAGGTGCCTGATCCAAGAGCAGCCAATATAAAGGCTGGCCAGCATCTGCTGAGGTTGCCTGGTGCCAGAGCTCTGCCTCTAAGGCCAATGTTGATTAATTAAATCAATAAGGTTTTCTCATTTGGAGATTTTCAATGATAGCCATATGGACAGAGAGAGAGCTATTGATAGAAAAGGGCGAAAATTTAAAGACACACTGAAGAAAAACAGGAAGCAAAGGCTCGGAGCCAGCAGAATATATGAGTAAGTGCAGGAGAGAGTAAAGTAGCTGGCTGACACTGGGATTGGAATTAGAAAGGCATGGAGAGAAAACCAGAAACACAGAAGCTGACTCATTACTGATAACAAAATCCTCCTATAGCAAAGGCTTTAAAAAACAGGCTTTAGATAACCCAAAACCTAGAGCAACACTGGACTCCAAAGGATCTTTCAGTTGTTAAAGAAATCACTATGTTCAAGTCCCAGGGAGACTGGTCTTCCTGTGAGGCTGGGACATACCATTGTTCTTAGGTTTCTACAATGGCTGGCTGTATGGGTTAGAACCATAACAGCTTAATTGAGGCAACATCATATGGATAATATTTTCCATATACTAGTTCAAGTAGAGCTCCTGCTGCAACTAAAAAATCCCACACATTGCTCATATTATTCTCCTGCCTGGTTTGCCTTTTCTTCCTCCTGCTGATTTTCTTCCCCCTCTCTCAACCCTCTATTGTGAAAATCCAGCTCACTGAGGGACAAGACTATTATACAAGGCAGCATGAAATGGGTGGTGAATGAGATAGGAGATAAAAGGAAGCAATGAGCTATGGAAGCACAGAAGGAGTGTTTATATGGGGTGATCCTGGAAGGTTTCACAAAGAAGGAAGTGGTATTTAAGCTAGATCTGTTCGAAGATGCTGGTGGGCCATCCGTATGCAGAAGACCCCGATCAGACAGATGGTTAATGGAAGAGCCAGGGACTGTGCACAGGTCTTCCTTCTATTCTATTGTTTCTGAGAAGTGTGTCCATGTTTAGGCTGCTGTTGGTGTACCAAGTGACTTTAGCATCATATTTTTTTGAGCAAATGGAATGATTAAATGAAGATAAGAAGTATACAGATGTATGCATAAAAAAGTGCAATATGATAAAAGGCTCAAAGTGGATATAAAATTTGGATTAAAGCAGGTTTACTCTAATAAAGAGTGAATTAGGAATCTGGATTTGCAGACCACATTCTGACATTAAACAAGTCGTCTAAACCTGGGTATTTCTATTAATCGCTTCACACCTCATCTTCATATATATAAAATGAAGATACAATTATTGTCTGTTTATTTTATAGCATTACTTCAACTACAAAATAATATACTACATGAAAGTGCTTTTGAAGACTAAAAAACATTATTTGTACATGGATTTTTAAAATGTTTCATCATAATTATTCACACTAACGTCTTTTTTATATCTTGTGTTTACTTTGTCCTTCGTGACACTCAAAGCACTTTCACATGTGTCAATTTACATAATTCATTAAAGATAAATAAAATATAGAAACTAAGAAACATCAAAACACCAATAGCAAGATTTATTGAGCATCTTCTACAACCTAGACATAATGCTAAGCACTTTATATAAAGTAATTCACATGACTTTTATAATAATCCTGTAAAATCTGGGCTACCGTTACAATTTTATACCTGATTTAGTAGGTGGACAAAATGGGATGTGAGTAAAGGACTCTCTAACTCCAAAGTCTGTCCTCCTAACCACGTGAGCCATCATCATCATTGTCACAATAATAACTATCATTTATAGTTATATTGCCATTCTTTGTATGCATACCACCTCTAATTCCCAGAGGTACCTGAAAAGGAAGGTTATAATCCCTATTTTACAAACAAGTTAGTAGAAGCTCACAGAGTTTGATTGTCCAGGGTTTCACAGCCAACAATTAATAGTACAAAGGGCACTCTTGGGTCCATTATATTTTACCAAACCAAGATGATTCTCTGTGTTCCACATTGCTTTATTAGTTTTAGCAAAGCACTGAATGTCAGATTTGTTGGCCAGAGCTTCGTCAATCTGGCTTTATGACTTTATTCCAGTGGATTTTGAAATGATTATTTTTTTCAAGTATTCTTGATATTGCACTCAAAATACTTAGTTATAGTTTCATTAAGTCATATATTAAAATTAAATTGCTGGTAAATAATGTTAAAGAATAACCCTAAGCATTGATCTAAACAAGAGTAGCCAGGGTGATCCTTTGATTCTATACTCTATTATTTTACTAGTTATAATTCAATACCTGCAAATGACATCAATCAAGTTTTCTTCCCTTATGCATTGAAGTAATTATTAATGATATCTCCCTTCCCAGAATTACTGGAACAATCTTTGTCATAAGATAAATCTTTGCTTTGTCTAGAAACTAGACATTATGTTGATATTCACAAATGCTAGGCTAAAATAATAAAAGTACCGTGTTATCTTCTGTATTGTGATATTCAGAATAGCATAATCATAAAGAAGACAGGTTTGGGTGTCAATCAAATCTGACTGTGATTTCTGCTTCACCATTTACTAGTCTCTGAGAAGCTACTTAACCTCTCTAATCTCTGATTTCCTCCTTTATAAAGTGAGCACCATTAAGCTCACAAGGTTGTTAACAGGATTGAAAAAAGATGATGGATGTAAAATGTTCAGTACAGTATATGCAAGTGGTCTTGTCACTAAGATCATTTTATGTATAAGTTAACTTCTTGATCTTTCCTTTAGTTTCCATTAAGCTATGTTTCCAAGTATTAAACTATTCTTCCTTGGTCCTCCTCACCCAATTAAATAGCATGGTCATCTACACAAACGTTGAAGCCGGAACCAAGGAAATCATTCTTGACAAGCTCTCATCATCACCACCCCCATCAGATAAAATCCATCACAAATACTTTAATTCTGTCTCCAAAATGTAAATGATTCCATTTACATGTCTCCATCTCTAAATAAAATGCCATATCTCAACAAATCTCTTTTTAAAAAATATTAGGGAATAATATAAAAATTACGCAGGGTTCAAAATATATGCTATTCTTCTCTAAGTATCCAAAGAGAGGGTCTGCATGGTAATAGCTAACGTATAATCCCAAAGTAGTAGGAGTAATTATTTCAAAATGCAATCCTCAAAAGTTTTATACTTAATGCTAAATATTTGATTTAAATATATTAGGCATCAGGTAATAGACATGCACAATCCAGATTATGATCTATTCTTTAGTTCACCCTATTTATATAAAGCTATATAGTACCTTAATTTTGAAGCACTTGACCTTAAGTAAAGCAAAAGGATTAGATTGGATTCTTTTCAGTAACCACACTTTTTGTCTTTGGGCATCCATCAGAATTGTATTCAGTTACTGCAATATGGGCTGTATCTAAGCAAAGGTTCAAAATGATTTGCAAGTTTTAGAACGGAGGAAGCTACCATTCTATAATTAACAAGAATCCCCCCCTAATGATGATTTATCTTTGATATCCCATTCTTATTTTCAATGAAATGGAAAGCTCAGCCAAGTGAAGATAACCATACTATTTTTACTGCTTTTCCTCATTCCTGAATTCTCAGAGATGGCTTTTTGACTTGAGGTTATTTACAGTTATGAACATTCAGGTTCAAATACATTTCACAACTATATGGAACTCTCGTGAACAAAAATCTTAAAAACACAGCATTTTGGAATTTCTGACATTGGTCTTTGTGGAAATTATAAACCCAGAAGAGCAAAGTGGTAAGGAAATTAGAAATGTGCCGTAACTACAACAAAGTGATGAAGTAATAGATGTTAGGAGTTTTATTATTTAGAGCTCTTCACAGAAATGGAAGAGTTATGATTTCCCATCAAATTCCCTCCCTGACTTCAAAGAAGTCTTTGTTGATTTAGTTACAATACACTCTTTATTTTGGACAATCTAGTAAAAAAAATGGTTTAAGCTGACCCTACCTAATCACTGGGGTGTTTAAGCGCCTAGAGAGGACAAAATAATACCTAATTTGGATCCTAAAAGTTACTGGCTGAAACAGGGATGAAGGAGGCAGCCCAAAAATTTGGACTGAGTTTGTTTTGAAAGAACAAATTAGTTTAGAAAATGGGGGCGGGAGGAGGTAAGAGGACAGAGATGAGGGAGAGGAAATGGTGAGAATTCCTTTAGGAGGTGTTGTGAAAATCAGAAGCAGAAGTAGCTAGAGATGACTTCTTTGCCATCAAACTCTCCCACTCTCTTGCTTTTCCCATGTTATTCCCTCTTGGTTTCAATGTCTTTTTCTTTTAATCTTCAGAATGCTTTTTCTCCAATCTTCTTAGTTCCTGAGTTTGGCTTTTCTTTATTCCTGTATTCACTTCATTCTCGTCTCTCTTTAAACTGCATGCAATCTCTGTTTGTTGAAAACGAAGTTTTGTAATCCCTGTTTTATATTAGGAAATTAGATTAGCTTTTTTAATGCTTTTTTTTTGGCTGTTCTTGTCCCTCAAAATAAAAATCGAATGATATTTCTCACACATCTCCTTCTAGTTTTTGTGTGCATTAGTAAAGCCATAACTCATTGCTGTCAAGTCAATTCCAACTTATAGCAACCCTATAGGAGAGAGTAGAGCTGCGCCATAGTGTTTCCAGAGATTGCCTGGTGGATTAGAACTGCTGACCTTTTGGTTAGCAGCTGAACTCTTAACCACCATGCCACCAGGGTTTCCATGTGAATTAGCGTTCCTGTATATAGACATGTACATATGTATGTATGTAACCAAAAATCAAACCCATGGCCATGGAGTTGATTCTGACTCATAGCAACCCTATAGGACAGAGTAGAACTGCCCTATAAGGTTTCCAAGGAGCAGCTGTTGGATTCAAACTGTGGACCTTTTAGTTAGCAGCTGAGCTCTTAACCCACTGCACCACCAGGGCTCCATGTGTGTGTATATCTAAATCTAAATCAAATATAAATATATATAATCCCATTCCCCTCACCAAAATTCAAAGCCAGCCAAATTTAATAAAACTATTTGAAGCGCTGACCTTGTGTAACAGATAATATACTCTTAGGTAAAACTGCATAACTGGAGGAGAGGGTAAGTAATTAACTTTTACATTAATTTCTGATTTATATGGTCTTAGTTTTAGACCTCATAAAAAGTAATGTTCAATAATATATTTGTTAAGAATTGAATAAATATACAAATTAAGGCAAAAAATCTCAGTACAAACATGTAAATGTATACCCTCTTATGGAGACTAGGAACTAAAACAAGAAAAGTAAAGAAAATATTTTTCCTAAAGTAGGAATGAATAAGAAGTATCATTATCATATATAATGGATTGTAAAATTTCCTAATATTTGCAGTCTCTCTGCACATGAATAATTTCATGCATTTTCTTCCTAGTGATTCTATGGCTTAATATAATAAAGACAATTTTACATACATATGCAAGCAGCTGAATAAGGGCCATAAAATAATCAGCATTATCACCAGTGGTATTCAATTTGGTTAGGATAGAGGAAGAAGATGCTTTTGGTTACAAAAATGGGAGAAAGTTTTCAAACTGTATATGTTGCCTATCTCTCAGAGATTAGGAGATATTCCTTAGGAAACACACTAGGTTTTGGTGTGGTAGGGGGTGATGGGGAGGAAAAAGGTGGAAAAATAGGCATGTGTAAGTTCATAAAATTCCCTAGGTGGTGCTTGCAACTTCCAATTGATACTATGGGTAGATATGAAGAAATGAGAAAGTCACTAATAAATCCACCAGTCAATCAAACAGCTCAGGGCCCCACAAAGTCACAAAAAATTGAAGGAAATTTGATAGTGAGAGTCTGATTACTTCATCTTCCTACTTAGGGATAGTACAAACTTGCAGTTTATGGGCGTGGCCCAGTTTGAAGTATTGGAAATGCAATACATGATTTACATGAAGATATCTTTGCTAAAGAATTTTTTTTTTCATTTAGCAGTATCACTTAGGCTGAGGCCTAGCACAGAGTCCCACCCTTTTTACTAAGATCTGTGGAGTTTCATTCCCTGATTTATAACCATAAATCCAATTGCTTTTCAATCATTTACTTGTCAACATTGGGAGTCAGGTCCTAGCAATAATATACTGTGCAAATGTCTCAGGCATCTAGGACTGGTGGGCCATTAATTTGGCAAACATTTATGAGCAGGACATCAGTCCAACTACAATTGTCATAATCCCGATGACATATGGTAATGGATTGGGCAAAGATAATAATAAGGAGAGAGTGACAGGAATATTTAAATATTTTGAAAGTAGATTTGCTGATAGTTCAGATTTGTTATGTGAGAGAAAGCAGTTAAGAGTCGTGGGTCAAGTGAACTGAAGTCTAACTTGCATCGCCAACACAGAGAATCACAGCCCTCAAACAAGCCCCAGACTTGGCCAGTTTACAGACCTAGAACCCTTTGAATGAAGGGGAAACCAGGCCTCCTTGAAGAATGACCCCGCTAGACTCCCAAAAATGTGTAGTTAACCTTTCTCCCAGTCTTCTGCAAAGGGACCTATGGCCTTCTACCAGGGTGATTCTGGCTTGGGGACAAGAAAATATTCAGACTTTGAAAGGATGAAGGAGCAGATTTTGGGGGTGAGGATGGAACAGGGGCTAAATCTTAGAAAAGTTAATTTGTGTGTGTATGCATGTTAAGCACCTCATTTCATTTTATTTTTATTGTACTTTAGACGAAGGTTTACAGAACAAACTGGTTTCTCATTAAACAGTACACATATTGTTCTATGACATCAGTTAACAATCCCACAACATGTCAACACTCTCCTTTCTTGACCTTGGGTTACCTATTACCATCTTTTCTGTCCCCTTCTGCCTAGTCCTTGTCCCTGGGCTGTTGTGCCCCTTTAGCCTCATTTTCCTGTCTAATCTTTGGCTGAGGGCTGAACCTTGGGAATGACCTCATTACTTAGCCATACTCTCGGGGTTTCTCCAGTCTCTGTCAGGCCAGTAAGTCTGGTCTTTTCTTGTGAGTTAGAATTTTACTCTACGTTTTTCTCCAGCTCTGTCCGGAACCCTCTATTGTGATCCCTGTCAGAGCAGTCGGTGGTAGTAGCCAGACACCATCTAGCTGTGCTGGACTCAGTTTAGTGAAGGCCATGGTAGATGTGGTCCATTAGTCCTTTGGACTAATCTTTCCCTTGTATGTTTAGTTTTCTTCATTCTTCCTTGGTCTCGAAGGGGTGAGATCAGTGGAGTATCTTAGATGGCCGCTCACAGGCTTTTAAGACTCCAGATGCTACTCACCAAAGTAGAATATAGAATATTTTCTTTACAAACTAGGTTATGCCAGTTGAGCTAGATGTTCCCTGAGGCCATGGTCCCCATAGCCCACAGTCCAGTAATTTGGTTCCTCAGGGAGTTTGGATGTGTCTATTGAGCTTCCATGACCTTGCCTTGTACAAGTTGTGCTGGTTTCTCCAGTATTATGTAAGGTCTTAACCTTCACCAAAGTTATCACTTTCCTATTGTCTATGTAGTGTTTTTCCATTCCCACCCCTCCTCTCCCTCATAACCATCAAAGATTGTTTCTTCTTGTGTGCAAATGTTTTCGGGAGTTTTTAAGTAGTGGTCTTATACAATATTTGTCCTTTTGTGATTGACTTATTTCATTCTGCATAATGCCCTCCAGATTCACCGATGTTATGAGGTGCTTCACAGATTCATCACTTTTTTTTATCATTGGGTGTATGTATGTACCACAGTTTGATTACCCATTCATCTGTTGATGGGCATCTAGGTTGTTTCCATCTTTTTGCTATTGTGAACAATGCTGCAGTGAACATGGGTGTGCATATGTCTATTCATGTGAAGTGTCTTATTTCTCTAGGATATATTCCTAGGAGTGGGATTGCTGGATCATATGGTATTTCAATTTCTGACTTTCTAAGGAAGTGCCATATCGTTTTCCAAAATGGTTGTATCATTTTGCATTCCCACCAGCAATACATAAGAGTTCCGATCTCCCCGAAGCCTCTCCAACATTTGCTATTTCCTGTTTTTTTGATTCGTGCCGGTAATGCCAGGGTGAGATGGTATCTCATTGTGGTTTTGACTTGCATTTCTCTAATGGCTAGTGATTGAGAGCATTTCTTCATGTGTTTGTTGGCCACTTGAATGTCTTCTTTAGTGGAGTGCCTGTTCGTTTCCTTTGCCCATTTTTTAATTGGATTATTTGTCATTTTGTGGCAGAGGTGTTGGATTTTCCTATAAATTTTAGAGATTAGATCTTTGTCTGATTTGTAATAGCCAAAAATTTTTTCCCAGGTGTAGATTCTCTTTTTACTTTTTTGGTGGTCTTTTGATGAGCATAAGTGTTTAATTTTTAGAAGATCAAAGTTATCTGGCTTGACTTCTGGAGTTTCTATGTTGTTGGTTATGGTTTGTATCCTGTTAATGCTGTGTATTAGGGCTTCTAGCATTGATCCTATTTTTTCTTCTATGAACTTCATACTTCTTGGCTTTGTATTTAGGTCTTTGTTCCATTTTGAATTAGTTTTTATGCATGGTGTGAGTTATGGGCCCTGTTTCATTTTTTTTGCAGATGGATATCCAGTTTTGCCACCACCATTTGTTAAAAAGACTTCCATTTCCCCATTTGATAGACTTTGGATGCTTGTCGATGATCAGGTGACTGTGGGTGGATAGATTCACATCTGGGTTCTCAATTCTGTTCCACTGGTCAACGTATCTGTCTCAGTACCAGTGCCACGCTGTTTTGACTACCATAGCTATATAGTAGGTTCTGAGGTCAGGTAGTGTGAGTCCTCCTACTTTATTCTTTTTCAGTAGTGCTTTACTTATCTGGGACTTCTTCCCTTTCCATATAAAGTTAATGATTAGTTTTTCCATGTGTTTAAAGAATGTTGTTGGTATTTAGATCAGGGTTGCATTGTATTTGTAGATTGCCTTGGGTAGAATTGACATTTTCCTAATGTTGAGTTTACCTATCCATGAGCATGGTATGTTTTTCCCTTTATGTAGGTCCCTTTTGGTTTCTTGCAGTAATGTTTTGTAGTTTTCTTTTCATAAGTCTTTTACAACCCTGGTGAGATTTATTCCTAAGTAATTTTTTTAGGGGCTGTTATAAATCATATTATTTTCATGATTTCCTTTTCATTGTTCTCTATTGCTGTATAGGAACCCTACTGATTTTTGTATGCTTATCTTGTATCCTGCTACTCTGCTGAATCTTTCTATTAGTTCCAGTAGTTTTCTCGTGAGGTCTTCCACAAATAAGGACAGTTTAACTTCTTCATTACCAATTTAGATGCCCTTTGTTTCTTTTTCTTGCCTTATGCTCTAGCTAGAACTTCCAGCACAATATTAAATAGGAGTGGTGATAAAGGGCATCCTTAGACAAGCAAATTTTAAGATGCTTATTAAATATAGAGGCATCAGACATGGAGTTGGATATAAATATCTGAAGTTGAAGGGGAGAGGTCCGAACTGGATATATTCATTTGGAAGTCATCAGCCAAAGGAAGGTATTTAAAACCAAACAACTGGATAACCGAAGTCTGTTTTTGCTATTGTAGTGAAAGCCTGCTACAGTACAACACTTCTGATTACAACTAAAAACTCTCTAGGAAAAAAATGCTACAAACAACTATCTGAGGAAAATAAACAGTAAACAAAAGAAGACAGATCGCAGGGGAGAGTCAAAACTTGGAGAAGAAAATGTTTGGAGATGAACAGAAATAAACAGAGCCTCAGGGGCCTATGTGACAATATTCATCATACTAGCAGGTGTGATGTAGTCCCATAAGAAAAGGAGAAAAAGATGACGAAGAAAGACTGTTTGGAGAATTAACAGCTAAAAGCTCTTCAAATTTGGTGAAACACATAAATTTGAAGATTCAAAAAGTTCAGCAAACCCCAAAAACCTCCAAAAAACCCATCGCCATCAAGTCGATTCCTACTCATAGCAAATCTCTAGGACTGGGTAGAGCTGCCCCATAGGGTTTCCCAGGCTGTAAATCTTTACAGAAGCAGGCTATCACAACTTTCTCATGTGGAGAGGCTGGTGGGTTCCAAATGCTGACATTTTGCTTAGCAGCTGAGCACTTTAACCGCTGAACCTCCAGGGCTCCCCAAACACCATAAACTCCCAGAAAACTGCTCAAGAAACTTTTGAAGTGGGATGGGAATATTTGTTACCTAAATTGTGATGATTGTTTCCTGTGTGTACACATATGTCAAAGCTGATGAAATTGTTCATTTTAAGTATGTGCAGTTTATTTTACTTTACTTTTATTCCAATAAAGTTTTTTTTTAAAAAAGTGAATGAGATCACAAAGGATATGAGTATAGAGAAAGAAGAGCAAAAGTCCCAGGCTGGTCTCTGGTGTTTCCCAACATTTAGAGATGGAGAGATAAGGGACAACCAGCAAAAAGATCTGAAAAGGAGCAACCAGTAAGATTAGAAGAAATTTAGCAATGTGTGGGGGTTTCATAAGCCAAGGGTAGCAAGTTAACCAATGCAAAGAGGGTGAGCACCTAACTAAATGTTGCTAATAAGTAAGACATGGACTGAAAATTGATCATAGGGTTGAGCAATGTGGAAACCACTGGAGACTATGACAGCCACTCTTGTTTTGAGGTAGGTGTAACACCTGCTGGCATGGGTTTACTAGACAATAGGAAGTAAGGAATTGTATACAGTACGTATGCAGGACTGTTCTGAAGAGTTTTGTGGTAAGGGAGGGCAGAAAAATAGAATGATGTTTGGGGAATGTGGGACTTAAGAGAAGTTCAGTTTATTTGTTTATTTATTTTTAAATAAGAGAAATCATAGTACATTTTATGTTGATAAGAATGAAACCAGTAACCAGTTGCCATTGAGCTGGTTTCAGCTCATGTTGATACTATGTGTGTCAGAGTAAAATGTGTTCCATAGGGTTTCCTATGGTTGATTTTTGCAATTAGATTACCAAGTCTTTCTTCCATGTAAAAATGAAGGGACAGGGGATAAATATTGGGGTGATATCCATGAGTAGATGAGAGGGGATGAGATCTCAGTTATAGGTGCAGGGGGTGACCTCAGCTACAAACAAAAGAAGGCAGAGTGTATGAGAACAGACACAGGTATGCAGATGAATATAGTATCCATGAGAATTTGTAGAACAGTTTTTCTAATCTTTGACTGTATATTGCAATCACCTGGATAATTAGCCCCCCTCCTAATACCCTAAGTTTCTTCTGTAATTGGTTTGCGGTCCAGACTGGGTATCGCTTTGTTTTTGTTTTTGTTTTAAGTCCCCAGGAGATTATAGGGTGCATTCCAGGTTAATACATACTGCCCTGTAGAATTCCTCTTCTACCTGGTCCAATGTTATTCAATGAAATAAGAACCAGAGTCTTCAGCTAAGGGAGTAGGGGAGGAAGTATTGTGGTTTGAGGTGATAGACAGAAGATATAAATTCAGTATCAACTAGGTAACTCAGGAAGACCATGAGGTCCCTAATACAGTGAGAGAAATAAAGATTAAGGCAGAATTTAATCAAAACCATTCTTCAGAAAAGCAATGGGAGGATAGGAAGAGACAGGACAATGCAGGATCCATAAAAGAAAGACAGCAAGGACTGGAAATCAAAGGGAGTGTTTGTGGAAAAACTAGGCCTGGAGTTTCTAGGAGGGCTTGTGGTGTGGCAGGAATGTGATGTGGTAGAAGAAGTCTGGAAAATTGGATTATAATACTAACTATGTCACTTGAGCAAGTCACTTCCTTGCCAGTGTTCAATTTCATATATGTATAATAAGAGTCATAGTTAACTTATATTTGAGGTGATACAAAAGCCTAGGCTAGAGAGGCCTAAGAGAATTTTACCTGTGAGACTGAGGCATTTTTGTTTTCTTTTCTTTTCTTTTTAGGAAGTGAACCATTGAGGATATTTGAATACAAATTTGATATGATCAGAATGATGTTTTAAGAGGATTCATCTGGAGGTGGCATGAAGCAAAAATATGGGATAAGGGAAGAAATTGTGTTTATCTAAAAGTGAGTCAAAAAGTTTGTAGTAGGGTAGGTGGCAGTGGGAATGGAAAGGAAAAGATGGATCCAAGATAAATTTTATAGTAAAATTCATCTAATTGGATGACTAATTAGATGGAGAAAGCAAGGAGTCAAGAATGACTCAGCTTCATGCTTAGTTGACTGGGCAAATGGTGGCAGTGAATAAGAGCAGGAGTCAGGATATAAACCGGGAGGAAGAAATTAAATTGACAAAAAGATAATGAATTTGTTTTTTTGAAATGGTTGTGTTTTATTTAATTATGGACATGACAATGACAACGTTCACCAGGCAGTTAGAGATTTGAAATTACAGCTCAGAAGATATCACCATAAAATGGAGATTGATGATTAGCCACTATAGTTTTGAAGATTATAGCTCTGAGGATACAGTCTCTGAAGAGGGAACCCAGTAAGAAAGCTAGGGGTGAAAAAGAAGCTGTTATGTCTGACATTAACTCTCTAATTGATGATTGTTAGGGAAGGAGTCCCCAGGGGTTTCAAGGGAGGGATTGGGGTAGAAATAAGGCACTCAGAGGATACCAGACAGGGACTATTTACCAAATAAGTTGGAAGCATTTCAATATTTTAATAACTTGTATAGCTACACCTATGCATCCTGGCTGAATGTCAGCTCCAGGTATAAAAGAAGATCGAACGTTGGCTTATACCAGGTAATTTTAACAGCTAGGTCTTTCTCTTTGACTTTTCTATAATTAAAGGGCAAAGCTATGCTGAAGGCAGCAAGTACATACCCACTACACAGCACTAAGGCAGTGGTTAAGAGCTGGGCTGCTAACCAAAAGGTTGGCTGTTCAAACCCACCAGATGCTCCATGGAAGAAAGATGTGTAACAGTCTGCTTCCATAAAGATTACAGCCTTGGAAACCCTATGGGGCAGTTCTGCTATAAGGTTGATATGAGTTGGAATCGACTCGACAGCAATGGGTTTGGTTTTTTGGGGGGGTGTTTCGGGTGGGTTGAGGATCTGCATTTTCAACAAGCACTCCAAATGATTCTGATACACACCAGCACATTAGTAGTGACTGGGAAAGTTAGCTGGATGCTGCTTCCACCTATAAGGGCAGAACAGAATAAAGATCCATGATACCAACGCCAACAAACAACACCTGAATTCAGGTCAACCCACAGGGAGTCAGTGTCTGGGGCTACCTTACCGGCATGAGCTTCACAGTCTGTATATCTAAGTGGCTGGGACCTGCGGAGCCCATCTTTGTGAGATAAACATTATGAGCTGGCGCAAATAAAAGCCGGTATAATAGCAGCATATCAGGTTGCCTTTGCTTCACGGTGAATTTGCTCCCCATTTGGGCCCATTAAATCTTCCAAGGGCCATTTTTGTTCTTGTAGGTGGTGAAGGAAAGGATACCTTGCTGGATCTTGAAGCCACTTTTAACCACGGTATAATTAAAACACAAATTAAATACAGGTCCTAAGAAGAGAGAAAATATATTCTTCGTATCAAAAGTATATAGATGTACTGTAGCTTTATGTAATCTGAGTCAATTTCAGTGGAAATGAAAACACTTAGAGTGTCATAGAAATAACATTTGCTAAGTTGGCAGGACTGATCTAATTCTGATTTAAAAAAAAAATATTGGTTTGAATTTATAGGCAAGGATGGTTATAAACCACCCTCTATCAGCCATATTTTTCCTAAGTGGTGTTTTTCTGACTTACAGACTCAGCCCTGTAACTGAATAAATAGCCTGAATCACTTAGCAGGTCAAACCTACAATGCGTTGGCAGAATGAGCCCTGCAGTAGAATATACCGGCTGTATCTGTGTCGCATACTCACAAACATGACCTGGGAATTTACCAACAGTGCATCCCACAACAGGTCTGCAAACGCCAAGTCTATTAGGCTTACTTGATGCCACCTAAGAGGAAAGTAACACTTTGAAAGGATTCTGGATTTTCAGGCTGCTTTTCCCAAGGAAGGTGCCAATAGCTTAGTGGCTCCATCTGAATTAAGCAAAATTGCCAACCTTCCTGTTGACCCTAGCACTGTTTCCAATCTGCTTAGATATGTGGTGCGATGCAATATTGGAAACATAAACCTCTCCTGGAGCAGACAACCAATGGCCTAATCGTTTGTTTTTGTTATAAGAATTGAAAGGATGGAAAATGTTCTTCATTTTTTTTTTCCCCCTGACATCTTGCTCCATTTGACAGCTGACGAAAATCAGTTTTGTTCACTCTGGCAAATACAAAGAAATAGAGAAAACGCATTGTAAGAAAGCAGGTTTCAACAGACTTGGACAACTACCATGAAACCCTGGAATTATGCTTAAATGAGGTTGGAGGCCTGGGATTGTGTTCTGGGTAAAAGAGCATTATATTAATTTTCTCCTGGTACTGGCAGCACAGAACGGAATCCTATACCTTGTTGCAGCCTCAAATAGACAGCAGGTTTCTATAGCAGATATGATTTCTTAGAAGGAGATGGATTTTTGTTCTGGCAGTGTCTCAACACACCACAATCAATATGAGAAAAGGAGAATGAATGAATTCCTATATAAATCTATGGGATAAATATTCATATGACTCTACTGCAAATTTTTTTTCCATACTGTATGGTATTCATTCAATTAGTTGAGAAACTATCCTAAGAATGGCAAATCCTGGATAGTATACACCCAGTGTTGCTGTGATGCTAGAAGCTATGCCACCGGTATTCAAATATCAACAGGGTCACCCATGGTGGACAGGTTTCAGCTGATCTTCCAGACAAAGACAGAATAGGAAGAAGTACCCAGCAGTCTACTTCTGAAAAGATTTAGCCAGTGAAAACTTTATGAATAGTAGTGGAGCATTGTTTGATACAGTGCCAGAAGATGAGCCCCTCAGGTTGGAAGGCACTCAAAAGATTACTGGGGAAGAGCGGCCTCCTCAAAGTAGAGTCGACCTTAATGATCCAGATGGAGTCAAGTTTTTGGAGACCTTTGTTTGCTGATGTGGCGTGACTCAAATTGAGAAGAAACAGCAGCAAACATCCATTAATAATCAGAAAGTGAAATGTATGAAGTATGGACCTGGGAAAATTGGAAGCTGTCAAAAATGAAATGGAACACATAAACTTTGATATCCTAGGCATTAGTGAGCTGAAATGGACCGGTATTGGCCGTTTTGAGTCAGATAACCATATGGTCTACTACTCTGGGAACGACTTTGCATTCATCATCAAAAAGAACATTGTAAGATCTATCTTGAAGTACAACGCTGTCAGGATAATATCCATATGCCTACAAGGAAGACCAATTAATATGACCATTATTCAAATTTACACACCAACCACTAAGGCCAAAGATGAAGAAATTGAAGATTTTTACCAACTTCTGCAGTCTGGAATTGATCAAACATGCAATCAGGATGCTTTGATAATTACTGGAGATTGGAATGAGAAAGTCAGAAACCAAGAAGGATTGGTAGTTGGAAAATATGGCCTTGGTGATAAAAACAATGCCAGATATCGCATGATAGAATTTTGCAAGACCAATGACTTCTTCATTGCAAATACCTTTTCACCAACATAAATGGCGACTATAAACCTGGACCTCAACATATGGAATGCACAGGAATCAAATCGACTGTATCTGTGGGAAGAGACAATGGAAAAGCTCAATATCATCAGTCAGAACAAGACCAGGGGCCAACTGTGGAACAGGCCATCAACTGCTCATATGCAAGCTCATGTTGAAACTGAAGAAAATCTGAACAAGTCCACGAGAGCCAAAGTACGACCTTGAGTATATCCCACATAAATGTAGAGATCATCTTAAGAATAGATTTGATGAGTTGAACACTAATGACCGAAGACCAGACTAGTTGTAGAATGAAATCAAGGACATAATACATGAAGAAAGAAAGAGATCATTACGAAGACAGGAAAGAAAGAAAAGACCAAAATGGATGTCAGAAGAGACTCTGAACCTTGCTCTTGAACATCAAATAGCTAAAGCAAAAGGAAGAAATGATGAAGTAGAAGAGTTGAATAGAAGATTTCAAAGGGCAGCCACAGAAGACAAAGTATTATAATGACATGTGCAAGTCTAGAGATGGAAAACCAAAAGGGAAGAAAATGCTCGGCATTTCTCAAGCTGAGAGAACTGAAAAAAAAAATTCAAGCACTGAGCTGCAGTATTGAAAGATTCTATAGCGAAAATATTAAGACTCAGGGAGCATCAAAAGAAAAAGGAAGGAATACACAGAGTCACTACACCAAAAAGAATTGGTCAACATTCAACCATTTCAGAAGATACCATATGAGGAGGAACCAATGTCACTGAAGAAAGAAGTCCAAACTGCACTGAAGGCACTGGCAAAAAGCAAGGCTCCAGGAATTGACAGAATACTGAATGAGGTGTTCCAACAAACAGACGCAGCTCTGGAAGTACTCACTGGGCTATGCCAGGAAATTTGGAAGACAGCTACCTGGCCAACCTACTAAAAGAGACCTATAGTTATACCTATACCCAAGAAAGGTGATTCCAATGAATGCAGAAATTATTGAATGATATCATTAATATCACACGCAAGTAAAATTTTGCTGAAGAACATACAAAAGCGGCTGCAGCAGTATATCCACAGGGAACTGCCAGAAATTTAAGCCGGATTCAGAAGAGGACGTGGAACCAGGGATACATTCTGATGTCCGATGGATCCTGGCTGAAAGCAGAGACCACAAGAAAGATGTCTATCTATGTTCTACTGACTATGCAAAGGCATTCGACTGTGTGAATCATAACAGATCATGGATAACATTTCGAAGAATAAGAATTCCAGAACACTTAATTGTGCTCATGAGGAACCTGTACATAGACTGAGAGACAGTCATTCAAACAGAACAAGGGAATACTACGTGGCTTGAAATCAGGAAAGATGTGGGTCAGAGTTGTGTCCTTTTGCCATACTTATTCAATCTGTATGCTGAGCAAATAACCTGAGAAGCTGGTCTATGTGAAGAGGAATGCAGCATTAGGATGGCGAGACTACATTTCATGTACTTTGGTGGACATGTTGTTAGAAGGGATCAGTCCCTGGGGAAGCACATCATGCGTAAAGTAAAGGGTCAGCAAAAAAGAGGAAGACCCTCAATGAGACGGATTGAAACAGTGTGGGCAACAATGAGCTTAAGCATAACAATGATTGTGAGGATGGTGCAGGACCAGGCAGTGTTTTGTTCTGTTGTGCATGGGGTAGCTATGAGTTGGAACTGACTTGATGGCACCTAACAACAACAACAACATACACCCAGTAAGGTGGGAAACTATCCCAGGAACAGCAAATGTTTGTCATGTGTGTACGTTTGCTGCTATAGCCAAAAAAAACCATTGCCGTCGAGTCGATTCCGATTCATAGCGACCGTACAGCAGACATCATCAATTAATTATGGCATTGTTTTCCGCTGAGTTTGGATGAGGCCATAGAATTCTCCTCAAATTAGTGCCCAAGAAAGTCACTATCAATAAGTCAGGGTTAGTAGCCGTAATGAAACCCATACTTAATCTAGCATATTTTATAATTGACCCTTAAAAAGAGTTTCAAGGCATTTTATCTCATTTCTTTTCTAATTGAATCTTGCTGAAGGAAAAATAATTCTTATATGTAGTTCATTCACTCATTCATTCATTTGACCTATATTTACCGAGCACCTGCTATGTGCCAGGCACTGTTCTAGTTTTGATGACATAGCAATAACAAAGCAAGCAAAAATTCCTACCCTATAGGAGCTTATATTCTAATGATTCTAAAGTTAGAAATATTGAGTTATAGGACAATTAATATTTCAGATACATTGGGCTCTTCTATTTTGTTAAAGTTGCAACTAGTAAACAGAGCTTACTGACTGATGAACTACAAAGTCAGAATATAACATGAACGGTTTCATTTTGTATAAAAATATAACCCACAACCAAGTTAATCTCACATGGCACCACCCATACTTCACAACATGACAATAAAGGATAGTCAACAAGAAGTACACACATTTGAGTATGAGGCACATTGTATTTATACAAAAGCCAAGTTCCTGCTGGGATCACTTTGCTGGGGGAAGGAGTGTTTGTTGGGGAGGGAGAAGTACAGAATGAAGCTGGAATGAATTGTGTTTTTGTTGTTGTTAGTTGTTCTTGAGTTGATTCCAATTCAAGGCAATCACATGTGTGCAGAGTAGAATTGCTCCATAAGGTTTTCAAGACTGTACCCTTTCGGAAGCAGATCACCAGGTCTATCTTCCAAGGCGACTTGGGATAGGTTTGAACTACCAATTTTTTGGCTAGTAGTCAAGTGCTTAACTATTTGTCCCAACCAGGAACTCCTGAAATAAGTTGCAAGTGCAGTTAATGACATAATCTAGCACTTAAAATTTATCAACAAGAAATGTTGTTGCTGGTGTTAGGTGCCATAAAGTGGGTTCCAGCTAATAGTAACCCTATGTACAACAAAACAAAACAAAACAAAACACTCCCCAGTCCTGTGCCATCCTCACAATCATTGCTATGGTTGAGCCCACTGTTGCAGCCACTGTACCAATTCACCTTAATGAGGATCTTTCTCTTTTTCTCTGACCCTCTACTTTACCAATCATGATGTCCTTCTCTAGGGACTGGTCCATCCGGATAACAAGTCCAAAGTACAAGATATGAAGTCTCAAGATCCTCCCTTCTAAGGAGCATTCCGGGCTGTACTTTGCCCAGGACAGATTTGTTACTTCTTCTGGAAGTCCATGGTATATTCAGTACTCTTCCCTAACACTATAATACAAATGCATCAATTCTTATTCTGTCTTCTTTGTTCATTGTCCAGACTTTGAATGTATATTAGGCGATTGAAAAAAACCATGGCTTCGGTCAGGCACACCTTAGTCCTCAAAGTGACATCTTTGCTTTTGAACACATGGAAAACGTCTTTCACAGCAGACTTGCCCAATGCAATATGTCATTTTATTTCTTGACTGCTGCTTCTATATGCGTTGATTGTGGATCCAGGTAAAATGAAATCCTTAATAACTTTACCATTTTCTCTGTTTATCATGGTGTTGCTTATTGGTCCAGTTGTGAGGATTTTTGTTTTCTTTATGTTAAGGTGTAATCCATACTGAGGTCTGTGGTCTTTGATCTTCTTCAGTAATCACTTTCAGCATGCAAGGTTGTGTCATCTGCATATTGCAGGTTGTTAATGAGTCTTCCTCCAATCCTGATGCCACATTCTTCTTCATGTAGTCCACTTTCTCAGATTATTTGCTCGGCATACAGATTGAATAAGTATGGTGAAAGGATACAACACTGACACACACTTGTCCTGATTTTAAACCATGTAGTATGCTCTTGTTCTGTTTGAATGACTGTCTCTTGGTCTATGTACAGGTTCCTCATGAGCACAATCAAGTGTTCTGGAATTCACAGTCTTTGTAATGTTATCCATAATCTGTTATGATTCACACAGTCAAATGCCTTTGCATAGTCAATAAAACACAGGTAAACCTCTTTCTGGTATTCTCTGCTTTCAGCCAGGTTCCATCTGACATCAGCAATGATATCCCTGGTTCCTCGTCCTCTTCTGAATCCAGCCTGAATTTCTGGCAGCTCCCTGTCGATATACTGCTGCAGCTGCTTTTGAGTGATCTTCAGGAGAATTTTACTTGAGTGTGATATTAACAATACTGTTTGATAATTTCCACCTTTGGTTGGATTGCCTTTCTTGGGAATAGGCACAAATATGGATCTCTTCCAGTTGGTTAGCCAGGTAGCTGTCTTCCAAATTTCTTGGCATAGACAAGTGAGCACTTCCAGCACTGCATCCATTTGTTGAAACATCTCAGTTGATATTCTGTCAATTTCTGGAGCCTTGTTTTTTGCCAATGCCTTCAGTGCAGCTTGGACTTCTTCCTTCAGTATCATGGGTTCCTTATTAAATGCTACCTCCTGAAATTGTTGAACATTGACAAAACCTTTTTGGTACAGTGAACTCTGTGTATTCCTCCCATCTTCTTTTGATGCTTCCTTCATTGTTCAATATTTTACCCACAGAATCCTTCAATATTACAACTCAAGGCTTGGGCTTTTTCTTCAGTTCTTTCAGCTTAAAAAACGTCAAGCATGTTTTTCTCTTTTGGTTTTCTAACTCCAGGTCTTTGAACATTTCATTATAATACTTTGTCTTCTCGAGCTGCCCTTTGAAATCTTCTGTTCAGCTCTTTTACTTCATCATTTCTTCCATTTGCTTTAGCTACTCTATGTCCAAGGGCAAATTTCAGATTCTCTCGTGACATGCATTTTGGTCTTTTCTTTCTTTCCTGTCTTTTTAATGACTTTTTGTTTTCTTCCTGTATCATGTCCTTGATGTCATCCCACAATTCATACAGTCTTCGGTCATTAGCGATCAATGCATCAAATATATTCTTGAGACGGTCTCTAAATTCAGGTGGGATGCACTCAAGGTCGTACTTTGGTTCTTGTAGACTTTTAACCTCCTTCAGTTTCAATTTGAACTTGCATGTGAGCAATTGATAGTGTGTTCCATAGTTGGCCCCTGTCCTTGTTCTTACTAATAATATTGAGCTTCTCCATCATCTCTTTCTACAGATGTATTCCATCTGGCAAGAAACTAAACTGAGAAAATTCATTAATATCTTTGTCTTCTAACGCAGTATTTTCTTACTGTCAGGTAACCATTTGCTGGTGAGTCAACTTTGACTCATAGTGACCCCATGTGTGTCAAAGTAGAACTGTGCTCCACAGAGTTTTCAGTGGCTGATTTTTTTTCAGAAGTAGATTGCTAGGCCATTCCTTCAAAGTGCCTGTTGGTGCCACTAACCTTTTGATTAACAGCTGAGCATGTTAACCATTTGCATCACCCAGGGACCCCACTATCAGGTTAGAACATGACTTATGTTCAACTAGGCTCATGCAGTCCTTCTAACTGTACAATATTCTTGTACCTCAGTGAATGGATACCCCCTCACAGAAAAGCCAGTCTTCCAAACCATCATTCTATGTAACTCTGTGCAACCCAGCACAAGAGGCTGAAAGGAATGGCCCTGATTTATAGCAGATCATATACCAGCCAGACAGGCTACGAAGGTGTAATGGTACTGAATATTTAAATCTCTGCATAGCAAGGTTGCCCTTGGCCTGACTTTCATCTTTCTCATATATCACATTGCTGTTTTAAGGCAAGGGATATCTGACAGCTTTATCAAAAAGTGCTGACAGTACTAAATCAAAAATTTTAAATTTTAATGTAGTTCCAAAATTCTTTGGGTAGAAAATAATTTTTTTCCCTCATCTAAAGATATATTCACACATAGAAAATGTTACTGATCGGTTCACATATTTAAAATTTTTCTTTTGAAGCAGTGAATATGTTTGTAAAAGGAATCCCATATAAGAAATGGTTTCCTTTAGAAAATTAACCGTGTGAGCTGAATGTTTTGAGTTTGGCTGACTTGAAGAAACTTCTTTTGGTTGAAGAAATTTCAATCTGGGTATTTTTCCCATGGAGGAAAAGGCCTCTTTCTGAATTTTCTTTATGAGTAAGTTGTTGTCTAAGATGGGATATTTGCGTATTCCAGAGTAACCACATCCTCACAGAGTGAAAATAGTTATATTTCCTAGCAAAACTATGGTGCTTCACATTTGTTGAAATTGCTCTAACATTCAGTTTCAAATGCATTATGGAAGGATTTATTTTTATTTAGAGTCATACGTAACCTCTGCAACTTTGAACACAATAAGTTGAGTGTTAGGCCAGTGCGATTTTTTTTTTTTCTTTTTTTAATACACTCTACAGTTACTTGAAAGCAAAACAAAAAATTAAAATAATAATCTGTGCAATCAAATATAAAACATGACATCATATAGATAGTTTAGGAGCTCTGGTAGCGCGATGGTTAAGCACTCAGTTGCTAACCAAAAGGTTGGTGGTTTGAGCCCACTAGTTGCTCTGCAGGAGAAAGATGTGGTAGTCTGCTTCTGTAAAGATTACAGCCTCAGAAAACCCTATGGTCAGTTTTACTCTGTCCTGTAGGGTCACTATGAGTCAGAATCGACTGGACAGCAGCGGGTTTAACTTTGGTATAGCGCCAGTAGAATCGGAATTGACTCAGTGACAATGAGTTTGGGTTTGGTTTTATAGTTTGTCATCAGTGAGCTTCCCTTTTTTATGTGGGAATTTAAAATGTTAAAAATTATTATTTTCCTCTATTCATATGTAGTGGTTTTGTATCTGATATCTGGTATTTCTGTAGAAACTTGTGGCTTGAATTGTCTAAGTATTCTGAGCTTCCTTGGAAAAAGAGTGGTGATAGGAGAGAGGGTGAGCTCTAGATACAGGGAGATGGAAGCACGGACAACAATTCTGAAAGTTGTATAATCTTTCCTGACTTTCCTAACGTGAATGCTCCAGGTCCAGGAGAAGCATCAACTCTTGGGCTTCTCCACTTGTAACCTAATCCTCATAGGGCACGAGTCCCCTTTCATCTTCATGAACCATATACATACTCCATATACAAACCCACAGACCAAGGGCTGAGTCAGCATTTGACAAACGATAGTTATTTTGTTGTGTGATCTCCACATATTTATAGAACAAAAAAAACTAACAAAAAAAGGAGGCTTAAGGTATAAGCCATTTATCTCTGTCACCATATTTCACCTCTTATCCTCTCCCTCTCTGGTCAGGCAACGTCTCACTGTGGCCCACGCAGGGAGCCCAAGAACTGAGTGGGGTCAGTATAACTCTGGCAGAAAAGAAAGCAGAGCGGAGACATGAGATAGCCCTGGTGATTGTGTTTCACCACCTGAACTCAGCCGGAGCTCAAGGCAGCCATATGAGCTTTAGAATCACAAATGACATATAGAATGTGGTCACCAAAAATAAATCTCCTTTTTACTTTAGCTACTTTTAGTCGGGTTTCTTTCCTTTCCCACAGAAAGAGTACTCACAGAATTATAATCATTGATTTTTTAAAACAGAATTTTAAAAATGAAACATTTTTATGGAGTGTTTATCCAGTAAGAATTATTTATTAATAAATGTAAATTCCATGCTATTGGTTTATTATTTTTTTATTGTTGTTATTTTTGTTATTGTTTAATCAAGACTGAAGCCCGGTCTAGAAGAAAAAAAAAAAGATAAAACCTTGGGTTAGCGTATGATAAAGCCAGAACTGGATTACTTTATAAGGAATCATTGGATTGGGTAACATATGTGAAAATTATAAAAGTGGTTGATTTAGATACTCCATATACATCTAACCAGAGTATGGTTTCCATGTATAGGCTTCTGTGTAACTATTATAACTCCCGAGGGTGAATTGCCTAGGGGGAAAAATCCTGAGGGGGCATATTAAGCACTGACTTAATATAATTCCATCAGAATAGTCATAGGGTTGATTTAATTTGATGGTTGCGTGTGTGTGTGTGTGTAAATCAATTATTTTTAATGTAATTTTCAACATATAACTATATCTCCCCAAGTTTTTTCAAAGGCAGTTATATTTGCATCAATCTGAATGAATAATGTAATACTTCTATGGAATTATATCCCCCCCAAAACCCAAACCCATTGCCATCAAGTTGATTCTGACTCATAGCAACCCTATAGGGCAGAGTAGAACTGCCCCATAGGATTTGCAAGGAGTGACTGGTGGATTTGAACTGCCAACCTTTGGTTAGCAGCCAAGCTCTTAATCACTGCACCACAAGGGCACCATATGGAAGCCTCTAATTTCAAATGATATATAGAATGTGGTCATCAATCACATATATAAAAATATCTCAGTTTCCGTTACAGATTTAGGTCATCTGCAGCTGCCTTTTTTTTTTTTTTGCTTGTTTTTTGTTTTTAGTTTATTTTGCCATCTGTGTCACAGAGTTTACTGAGTTATCAAATTGTCTTAGTATATTATACGTATCCAAACAAAAGTTGGAGAGAATTGTATTAATTTTTTTTAATTTCCTGAAAATGACTGCAAGTAATAACAATAATAATGACATTAGAGAAAAATTTTAAAAAGGGAAGGAGAATTCAAGTTATACTTCAGTATCTTATTAGCTTTACTTTTTTTTTTCTTTGTTTCATTATAATTTTGTTATTGTCATTGTTGTTGTTGATTGGGTTTTTTTGTTTGTTTTGTCTTGTTTTAAGTAACAAAAAAAAAAAAACTAAGCCAGGCTAATAAAAGAGTTTCTGTTTTGCTTTTTTCACGGAGAAGGAAAACCCAAAAAAGAGTCGATGTTTAATCCACCCCCATAAAGGGAGGCCCCGAGTTGCTCCAGGGACCTATCAGCAATGCTCATGAGATATCTCTTTAATAATAACAATGGCAGCCACAGAACCTTAAGAATCCACATATTGAATACACAGAATGTCACACTTCAAATGAATTCTCTTATCTACACCTCACAGCAACGGTATGAGAAAGGTCACATTATTTTTCCCTGTTTTCTAAATAAAAAAAACTAAAGACAAAGAGGTTAAATAAATTTCCCAAGATCAGACTGCTAATAAATAGTTAAACAAAACACAAAACTCATCAAACTAGTAATGAGAGCCCAAGAACTTAACCATATGATGACTTGGCTCCACTTCAAACAAGTCCCGGTCTCTGCTTCTCAGTTCAGAATTCAGAAGAGGTGCTGATTGCCCCAGCTTGGTTCAGGTATCCACCTTTAGACGAGTTTTCTAAGGCAAAGGACCAGAATTACTATTTAGGGATATGATGGCCCTTGTGTTTTGGGAGATTTGTAGAGAGCTAAAGGGCCCTGGGTTGCACAAATGGTTTTCCCTTGACTACTAACTGAAAGATTGGTGGTTTGATCCCATTTAGAGGATCCACAGGAGAAAGGCCTGGTGATCTGCTTCTGTAAAGATTATAGCCAAGAAAATCCTTTGGAGCAGTTCTAGTCTATAGCACATGAGTTGCTATCAACTCAACAGCAACGGGTTTGGTTTTTTGGTGGAGAGCTAGACAGCCATTCCAGGAGACGCCTCTAGTGTATCCATCCCACCTCATCCAGTCTTCCCAATCAAATGTTACTGGTATTTCTGAGGGAACAGCACTCATCCCTCCTAATGCACTCAGTGAACTTGGCTTTGTGTTATAATAGCCGTATTTTTCTGTACTCACCTCCAGAAAAGCTCTAGAGTGGAGGGAGTTTTGTCTTTCTTTTACATATCCCTGCCTGAGTCTACCAAAGTTCCTGTCCTGAAGTAGACCGTTTAATGACTCTTTGTTGAATCAAAAAAAAAAAAAAAACTGTGACTACTAGATGAATATGAAGAAGAAAAGACCACCTCACCCTCTTCAGTTATATACAAAGACCAGGGCATGGGCAAAGGCAAAGTGAGAAAAAATAAAAAATGTAGTTAATAAAATATGATCTAGGCATCCATTTCAAAATCAACACATGAAAATAACATTATTTTTAGCTCATTTCATGTTCTGCCTTTTCAGTGTAAATAATTTGTAAGAGAAGTAAGAAGAATATCAGGTTTGTGGGAAATGTAAATGAATTTGAATCTAAAATTAGAAGAACCCTGCCCGCGAACAGATGACAAGGGGAACAAACAGGGCAAGAAGAATTTGATGAAAACATAGTGGAGAAACCACAGAACCATAAATACCTAGTAGGCTGATGGCCTATTGATAAAGGAACTAGATGAGTCAGAAGTCCAGAGTGACCACGGTTTACACAGAAAGACAAATAACACTGGGAATGAAAATAGATAAAAAAAGACATAAGATTGGCATCCACTATATTAATAATGGAAACCCTGGTGGCATAGAGGTTAAGTGCTATGGCTGCTAACCAAAAGGTCGGCAGTTCAAATCCACCAGGCATTCCTTGGAAACTATGGGGCAGTTCTAACCTGTCCAATAAGGTCACTATGGTTTTGCTTTGAATTCGTATATTAACAATTCACCGTTAACAAGTAAAATAAAATATAACTTAAAATGTTGGGCATCTCTTCCTTTAAAATCTTCTATTGTTCTGACGATATACTACTTATTTATTTATAAATAAATATTCAAATATTAGGGGTGTGGCCTCTTTTTTTTTTTTTTTTTTTAGGGTGTAACAGTTAAACAAAAATGATTGGAAATCTCCACACTAAGGACAGGGAGTCTCTCATGTTTCTGCCGTTTCTGGGATCTCTGACTTAATGGCAAAAAGGGGAAAAGAACTTCAGTTGAACTTGGAAAAAATTATCTAGATATAGGTACAGATGCAGAGATAGAGATACAGATTTTTTTTTTTTCCCCCACAAGTAAAAGGAAAGGAGTTACTTAACATTAAAAAAAAACTGTATTGGTTTCATTCATTATTAATCACAATCAGTGAACACTCAAAAAGCATCATGTTTATTATCCACCTTCCCCCATCCCAAAAGTGTCACGAGATCATTCAGTCTTTCCACCCACATCATGAGGAGCCCCGGTGGTGCAAAGGTTAAGCACTTGGCTGCTAACCAAAAGGCTGGTGGTTCAAACCCAGCCAGTGGCTCTGAGGGACAAAGACCTGACAATCTGTACCTGCAGAGAGTACAGCCAGGAAAACCTAATGGGGCGGTTCTGCTTTGCCCTGTGGGCTAGCTAGGAGTTGAAAATCTACTCAACCGTATCCAATAACAACACCACATACTTCATACTGGGCCACTGCGCAGTTTTCCACAGCCCAGGAAAATTCAGGATCCCAAAATTTGAATTCATCCCTGAGAAATTAAGGAAATAGCATTGAAAAATAAAAATTATCTTCATAAAATTGTGCCAGGAGAGTAGATTGGTGGGTCTCTCAACATTTCAAAACCCATTACTTATTTTTAGAAATATATCTCTAACTATCAACCTGTCAATTGATCTATCTATCTAAACCTAATCTTCTCCCTGGCATTTCTACCTCCAGAATAATTTGGTTATTCATTTTCTCTCTCGTTAAGAAAACTTATAAGGCCTTTCATAATAGTATGTTTTTTGTTTTCAGGCTAATGGGAATGGTATTATTCAATACAAATAAGATACACTAGTATTTTTTTATTTTGAGGCAACAGCTTTCTTAGTTGAAAAAGGATGCATATTTATATAATATTCTAATCAGGCTTTCATATTTCCTTGTTCTTCAAGCTGAAGCTTTACAATTCTTTTAAGCCAAACCTAGATTCTTGAAATCATAAAAAGCTGTCTTGAACTGGACAGATTTTTGAAGTGAGAATACACTTCTAATTCCATTTTGTAGTCAGCTGACCACAAGGTGGGAACCTGTGTGTCTTAACCTCTCTCTGTGAGTCTCGGAGTTTCCATCATTAAACTAAGCATCATAATATCGAACTACCTCACATGTTGCTAAGAGAGGGCCAGAGCAATTGAACATTTGCCTGGTGCTGCAGAATCCTTGGGTGGAAGGCAGGCAGGACATGCTGCTAATATTACTATCAGTGCCAATTTCCAGATGAAACTCTGGAGCTATACTGAGTTCACTTCTTTTCAAAATCTGTTCGGCAAGTGCTCCCAGGGCTGGTATCAGGCTCTGGGGCTCGTTTGTTTTTCTTGGTCACCATGGAGCTGCTAGTTTCAATCATAGCTACAAGAGCATCAGAGCAACTGGGAAAGAAGAATGCTCGCCAGAACCCACTGGCTGTCTTTGGAGAAGCTGAAGGGTGAGTAGCAGGAAGCAGTAAACCAAAAACCATAGCTGCCAATAAATGACTTAGACACTCTTTTCTTGGCATTACTCTTTGAACTCTTCATGGATAAGCAAATCAAGACAAATGGGGAAAAAATTGTTTTCTCAGGGATCCATTGGGGTGAATCCCTTAGCAATGAAAAGTGAGTGAAACGCAGTTTTGTAAGAAGTTCAAACGTGGCCAAATAGCGGAGATGAATCCTAGTTTGGGTTCTGACACATTTAGGCTTAGTAAGTTACTTAATTTTGCAAATCTCCATTTTTTATCTGTAAAATGGGCAGAATATCTGCCCAATGGAATTGTTTAATAAAGTGTATAAAGGGCAAAGCATAGCTCCTGCCACATAAGAAGCTCCGATAAAGCATCACTGCTTTTGTTCCTCAAATTTTTGTAAATAAGTATTCAACATTTAACCAAAAAAGATATAACAGGATGGGAATTTAATGCTGAGTCTAAAGGCTTGCTGTGTATTTCACTCTATAGTTTATAGACATGATATTTTAGAAGATGTATGATATTGAAAAGCATTTAAAATTATTTAAATTCCTAAGCCTGTGAAACCCTAGCACTCTGTAATCTTAATGCCTGCTAAATTTTTATACATCTTGCTTGACTTGGTTAGAAGTCAAATGCTTTGCTTGACAATAATTGTTTTCACAAACACACTGTATGAAAGATGATAGGTGTGCATTTTCAGGAAATCGTATTAATAGCATGATTTATTTAACTCCCTCTGGGTTCCTGAGGAGGAGCCCTGGTGGTGCAGTGGTTAAAGCGTTTGGCTGCTAACCAGAAGGTCAGCAGTTCAAACCCACTGGCCACACCATGAGAGAAAGATGTGGCAGTCTGCTTCCATAATGATTTATAGCCCAGGAACTCTAAGGGGCAATTCTACTCTTCCTTATAGGGTCACTATGAGTCAGAATCAACTGGATAGCAGTGGGTTTTTTTGGTTTTTGTGTTCCTGAGTAGGTATCACTCCACCCCTGAACTGTATGGTGAGGCTAAGATTAATGACAGAAAATCTCTTGAACAATATAGCAAAATTCACAAAGCTACAGGAGAGAAAAGGCATCACAGTAACTCAACCTCTAGAAATTCTGAGCCAAGACATTTTTTGAAGAAACAGCCAGAATTCTTGGTTGTCATATACTTCTATTGTTCAGTTTCTCCTTCTAGCTCCCACAGGGCTGCTATCAGTAGCAGTTAAAATCCCATCCTCTTCTTTGGAAACTTGTTTCAGTGGGACTGGAAGATTATTTTCCTACTATTTGAAGTTTTTTGCCTCTCACTGAGGTATGCTGGCCCAGGGACATAAAAGCCGATTCTTTCTTTATCATGGTTAAATGCTTGATAACCAGAGAACAGTTTTGACATTCAAACTGGCCCACTCTGGAAACTTTGAAAGGAAATGTTCACCCCAGCCTTTTAATAAAACTCAAAAGAAAGATTCTGGATTTAATAATATCAGAGCAAAAAAATTATTCTTCTCCTCAGAAATTCCCAGCTGCCTGTTCAGATATTCGTTGGATTGGGGGAGGGGGATGAGGGCGGGGGTTCATTCTGTTAGATTTCTGGAAATTCAAGTATCTTGTTTGGCTTTGATATCCCAGCTGAGTAACGGGAGGGAGTTCTGGCAAGGCAATTCTTGGATCTGTCTACTGTATAAATGAAAGTGTCCTTCAATGTAGAACTCTATTATCAGGGCCACTATGAATTCAATGACTAAGACAACATGTGACCTAATGGACTTGGCCTTGTTCTTTAAAAGTATCTCTCTCTGCTTTCTCTGCCTCCCTGTCTTTCTCTGTCTCTCCATCTCTGTCTCGCTTTAGTTAACATACTCCTATGAGTGGGGATAAGAGGTAGAGATGAAAGGACACAGGTCGATAGACTGAGATGTGGTGGACGGAAGAAAAGCAGGGTGGCTGATGTTTGATACATCAGTTAGTTGCTGTTAGGTGCCCTTGAGTTGGTTCCAACTCATAGTGACCCTATGTGCAACAGAACAAAACACTGCCCAGTCCTGCACCACCCTCACAATGTTGCTATGTTTGAGCCCATTGTTGCAGCCACTGTGTCAATCTATCTTGTCGAGGGTCTTCTTCTTTTTCACTGACCCTCTACCTTACCAAGCATGATGTCCTTCCCCAGCGACTGGAATTAGAGTCACTACTTTCTCACCCAGAGAGCCGAATTAAAATTTCCCTTCATGTTCAGTGCTTAGTCTCTTTGTTCATTAATAAAAGGACTATAAGATCCTCTTAGAGAAAATCAAAGACTCACTGTGTTTCAGTTAACTAAAAATCTACCTAAATGAATGGTGAGAAAGAAAGCTAATACACCCTACCCATTGCTGTCTAGTCTATTCCAACTCATAGTGACCGTATATACCCTAGCCAGCCAAATTTCACTTAAAAAACAAAACACAAAAACCCTTCTTGAAGGCTCTAGGGTGGTGTAAGACAGTAGAAGCTCTGCTTAACTGCCAGACTTAAAAATGGAATGAGAACAAAGGTAACACTTCCAAGCTCCACAATGTTATTGCTAGGAAACTTAAAAAAAAAAAAAAAAGTAGTAATAATAAAAAGAATGAATAATCAAGTAGTTGAATGTTTCATAACTCAGACCCTGCACTCCACATGTGTAGGATTGCAACCATTTCTTGCTGATTCTGAGCACTGTGATGTATCGAAGACCCATTTACTCATTTGTCTCCCACTGGAGCCAAATTACTATCACTTGCCCATCTTTCCTCGCCTGGGTTTTGTTTCTAGTATTTCCATCTTGTCCAGGATGTCCAATATATACACAGAAGAAGTGTGTGTGTGGATCAATGTAGCTTAATTATAATCCTGCTTTCTGAGCCTGGCTCATTGTCTTTTTCATTTATTTTAACAAAATGAAACAGTTGGGCATTGAGCTTTTTAGTCACTAATTTTTTGAGTTATAGATACAAGCCTTGATTACCAATTTTTAAAAGCAAAGGAGAAAGTCCTTTGGATTTCATTTGAAATTGCATGATTGAATTGAGCTTACCAGCATTTTTTTCCCCCTCTCCACCCGATCTTTTTGCTTTTACTGTGAAGACTACAACAAAATAAAAACACAAATGCAAAGAATTATTGGTTTAGATGTTTTTGGTCTTTCTTTCAAGCTATCTTTTGATGTTTGTCTCTAGAACTCCAATGTTGCAGCCACCACGGCTTGAAGTATTTCCCCCACTGCTTGTGCCATTTCAAACATTCTCTTAGTATTAAAACAAATCAGAATCAGGAGGTATCTAATTGTGCTGGTTTTGATTTTGTTAATACAAAGCGAAAGATTAAAATGGAGCAGGAACAGCAAAAACATTTCTTAAAGTGGCAGTCACAGCAAACCATTAGAAGACAAAGAAGCTTAAACACCAGTGCCTTGAAACCCTAAAAAACAAACCAGAAAACATTACGGGAAAGTACAATCATTACAGAGGGTGCTTCATAACCTCTTCATAAAAATGTTAATGCTTGGTAAAAGGCACTACTGCAAAGGTTTTCCAATAAATCATGACTGTTTCCCCATATAACATTTACAAGTTCATATATTATACTTGTCACTTTGGGTGGTAGCTGGCGAGTTTTATAGTGGTCTGGGCGCTACCCCAACATGCTTCTTCTTCTGTCTTGTTTTCTTCACCCTTCTCATTCTCTCCTGCTTCTCAGTTACCCCCAGAGGTGTACTCCAGCTTTCCCTCTGCATGGCTTCATTATTGTTTCATCTGAGAGACAATTGTCCCAACGAACTACCACCTGCCTTTGGTACTGTGGTGCAATGTGTGTTGCCATGATACTGGAAGCTACGCCACTGGTATTTCAAATACCAGCAGGGTCACCCGTAGTGGACAGGTTTCAGTGGAGCTTCCAGACTAAGATAGACTAGAAAGAAAGGCCTGGTAATGTATTTCCAAAAATTAACAAGCAAAAACTTTATCGATCACAACAGAATATTGTCCAGTATAATGCCCACTATACACCATACAATAGCCACAACAATGAGCTCAAACACACTAAAGATCATGAAGCTGGTGCAAGATGGGGAAATGTTTTGTTCTGTTTTACATAAGGTCACCATGAGTCTGAGTCAACTCGACAGCTACTAACAACAACATATTTTATCAAACAGGAGTTAATTTGTCAGTCAATTTTTAGTCCGTAGCAAATTTTATACTGTGACGTTTTACCTATCATTAAGTTTCATTTCATAATAACTATTTCTATAAGTTTTATTGTTCGATAAAATAACATATGTTTATACTTATTTCTTGGCTAATCCATGAGAAAAATAGTGAGAAATTGTTATCAAGTATTACAGTAGCATCCTACTGCCAAAATTCATGAATTATCATAAATTCAATTTTAATGCATGGATTTTTTTTAATCACCTAGTTCCACTGCAGTCCAGTGATTAAGCATTTGGCTGCTAATCAAAAAAGGAACAATTCAAATCCACCAGGTGCTCCTTGGAAACCCTATGGGGCAGTTCTACTCTGTCCTATAGGGGTGCTATGGTAGGAATCAACTCTACAGCAACGGGTATTCCACTTGAATTTACCTTAGCCGTGCATTTCCAACCTCTTTCAGAGTGTATTTAGTAGATTTTGTCAGTGCAGAATGTAGCAAGCTTTGTTCTCTATATTCTGCTGGCCTAAAATAATGGGGAATTTCAACAAAGTTGTTTACTGATTATAAACAAAACACAGATTTAATACATGGAGTAAATAAGGTGATTACTAATTTTCTCAGCAGTACATGAACCCAATTCCATGTATTCTCTTCTTGTTGTTCTGTATTTACTACCTTATCAATAATGGAGCTAAGAGCATTAACGGAGAGATGTGTAGTGTCTTGGTCCATAGGAGGTTTAACATCTTTGGACTACGTTGTAGAGCCTGGCTATTTGTTCATCATATCTCTCTCACCTTCATCCTAGGCATTCATCTTGACTATACTGCTGACCCTCCTGTACAGTTTTCTGTGGACATATAGTAGGCTATATCTCAATACAATATGGAGAGAAGTGAGATATACTATTCTCAGCCTCAGTCCATGAAAACCTCATCCCATGAACTTGCATAGTGTCTACTCCTTCTGACTGAAAGAAGTGGAGACAATCTTTAGGGAAACCTCAAGACCTCTATATTTCAAATGGCAGATCCTGGTTCTCAGGATCACTGCTCGTAAGAAAGCTGCCTCTTTAGAATATTATATGAGTAAGAAATAAACTTTGATTGTGTTAAACCTCTGAGATTTGGGAGATTATTTGTGACAGTAGCTAGTATTATCCTAACTAATAACCAAACCATTGCCATCCGGTCGATTCCCACTCATAGAGACCCTATGGGACAGAGTAGAACTTCCCCATACTGTTTCCAAAGAGCGCCTGGTGGATCAGAGCTGCTGACTTCTTTGTTAGCAGCCAAAACTCTTAACCACTGTGCCACCAGGGTTTCCATCCTAACTAATACAGGCTCAAAACTGCAGAGTCAAATGGAAGGCTCAAAGCATTATTGGGAGCAAAACAGTCAAATCAAAACATCCTAGTATGGAAAAGAAAAGCAAAGCTTACAGAGGTTAACCACTGGCCCAAGGTAATCAAGCTAATATGAATAGAATTCAAACTTCCTCTGTTTTACTCATGTATCCAAACTCTTAATCATGAAGTATTGCAGAGTAAAAAACTCATAGATTTGCATTAAAAAAAAAAAACGGAATGCATGCTCTGTTGTGTATACAATAGCCTGTAAGAATACAAACTATAAAAGTCCTAGCTACTAGAATTTTCATGCACACACACACACACACACACACACACACCATCCCTGCCATATTCACACACGGCTGCTCACTTCTGTTTTAGTGCCTGTTTCAGTCAAAAAAAAAAAAATTCTTTTTTTTTTTTTTTCAGTCAACCCAGGGAAATGGACAGTGATTGTGAATTCTTCAACTAGAAATCCCTGCTGCCTCTAAGCTGGCTATGTCTTGAGATGAGTCCACCGGATCTCAAGCCATCACCAAGTACTTCTACTACAAGCTACCTGCTGCGTTATGATTAAGCTCACAGAAACTTCTGCTCAGCAAGTCATGGGAAGAAAGATATGTAAGGATTAGATTTTGTAGAATATAAAATTTAATTTTATAGGAAAACAAGTTTCTCAGCTTTGGTTGGTGGTATATTTAGTGGTGGAGCATTTGATTCTTTTATACTGTAAGTGGAAATTGTCTTCTAAGACACTGGCAGCCGCTTATTACCAAGGATGACTTAGAGATGTCGTAAAGCAAGGTACAGAGTATCATTATGCTTCCTTTGATCTCACAGTGTGGCTCTTATAAAAGAAGAGGCTATAGCTTAATGGTGAATTTTGAATTGATTAAAAGTATCCTGCAACTGGAATGGGAAAATGTTATTTTTGCTATTGTATGAATTTGGCAGAAAGCAACATCTTATTAATTGTAGCTTCACCATTCAACACCCCCACACCCAGTGTTCAACCCTACAGTGAAGACACTTGTCATACACTTGGTCCTTGGGAAGAATATGATATGGAGAAATAGCTGTTGTAGGCATGATCTGGAAACCTTGGTGGTGTAGTGGTTATGTGCCACAGCTGCTAACCAAAAGGTTGGCAGTTCGAATCCACCAGGTGCTCCTTGGAAACTCTATGGGGCAGTTCTACTCTGTCCTGTAGGCTCACTATGAGTCGGAATTGACTCGACGGCAGCGGGTTTTAGGCATGATCTGTGGATCGGACTGAGTATCAGTCCTGCCACTTGCTACCTATGTGATTTTAAGTAGGTAGTCTATTAATGATCTATGCGTAACATAAAGACTGATTACAGCAAGGCTTTTGTAGACATTGACAAGCTTAATCTACAATTTATATGTAAAGTTGAATGGTTTATAATAACTAAAACAATTTTAAAAAACAAGAGTAAAGATGGAGGAATCACTTTCCCTGATGTTAATACTTACTATGAACCAAACCAAACCAAATCCATTGCTGTCGAGTTGATTCCAACTCATAGTGACCACATAGAGACACAGTAATCAAGATAATGTGATGTTAGTGGAAAGATATGGAACAGAATTGAGATCCGAGAAATAGATCTACATATGTATGGCTAACTAATTTTTGACCAAGGTGCAACAACGATTCCATAAAAGACCAACAGACTTTTCAACAAACATTGCTGGAGCAATTGGTGTCCACAGGCAAAGAAAAAAAAAATTGATCTAAACTTCACACCTTATATAAAAATTAACTCAAAATGGACCACAGACTTAAATGTAAAATGATAAACTATAAAACTTTTTTCAAAAATAGGAGAAAATCTTTGGGACTACAAAGTCTTTTAGGGCTAAGCAAAGAGTTTGTAGACTTGTCACCAATAGTATGACCCATAAAAGGAAAAATTTATAAGTTTGATCTCATCAAAATTAAAGTCTTTTTTTCTGTAAAAGACCTGGGAAATGAAGGCAAAGAAAAGCTGTAGGTTGGGAGAAGATACTTTCAAACCAAATATCCAAAAATGGCCTTCATTCTAGGATACATAAAGAATGCTCAAAACTCAACAGTAGGAGAAACCAAATAGCAGTCTAATTAGAAAATGGGGGGAAAAAAAACATGAAAAGACATTCCACCAGTAAAGACGTACACATGGCAAACAAGCATATGAAAAGATGTTCAAGGTTGTTAGCCATGAGAAAAATACAAATTAAAATCACAATGAGATATCGCTATGTATCTACCAAAAGGACTACAATAAAAAATGGCGATAACACCAAATGCTGGCAAGGATGCTGTGACAACTGGACAATGTAAAATGGTACAAATACTCTGGAAAACATTTAGGCAATTTCTTACAATCTTAAACATGCAACTACCATATGACTCAGCAGTTGCAATCTTAAACATTTTTTCCCGAGAAATAAAGACTTATGTCTACACAAAAACTGTACACAAATGTAAGAGCCCCACACTAAAAACAACCCAAATGTCCTTCAGTGTGTGAATAGGTAAACAAATTATGGTTCATCCACGCCATAAACTACTACTGAGCAATAGAAAGAACAAACCAATGATACTTTTAACAGCTTGAATAGATCTCCAGGAATTAAGATCGGGGGGTGGGGGGGGAAACAATTTCAAAAGGCTATATACTGTATGATTCTGTTTACATACATTTTTGAAATAACAAAACTATAGAGATGCAGAAGAGATTAGCGCCAGGGGTTAGGGATGGGAAGTGAGAGGGGCGGGTATGGCTACAGCTCTGTACCTTGATTGTGGTGGTGATCGCCAGAATCTACACACACACACACACAGTAAAAAAAAATAAAAAATTTTTTTTTTTTTTAGTACCTGAAAAACTGGTGAAATCTGAATGAGTTCTGCAGACCCTACCAACATCAATTTCCTGCTTTTGATGTAGTTTTGTAAGATGATACCATTGGAAGAAACTTGATGGAGGGTGCACTGGACATCCCTGTGCAATTTTTTGTAACTTCTTGGGAATCTGTAATCATTTTTAAATAAAAACTAAAACAAAACCAACACACAAAAAGCATTGATTTAATAAAGGATGCAGAAGGGTTGGACTTCGAGCAAGAACAATTCAGTGGCTCCCTTTGGGGTCTGAATTGAGGGTTTCAAAGAAGCTTACCTGAAAACAAAAATGGCTGGAGAAGTTTTCCTTCTGCTTAAGTTATTGTCCCTAGTTAAGTGCTAATCCACTGAATATTTTTAGTCATTATCATTTCAATGTGGATTTGTTTATCAGATCCTTTTTGAGAATAAGTTTTGATTTTGATTTTCCTTGTCAAGGAGAGCAATAATTAAAAAACAGTAATAATTAAGCTAAAACTTATTCAGTGTTTTCTATGTGCCAGACATTGTTCAATGTCATTCATTAACTCAATCTTGAAAATAACCATATGGATTAGGTACAATTATTAAACAACATTTTCTTGATGTGAAAATTGAGCTATGGGGAGACTAAGTAGAAGCCAGAATTCCAACCCAGACAACCTGTAAGTAGAGCCTTGCTCTTAATAACTACAAGATACACCTAGGAGACAAAAAGTGAGACAGAAATATAGTCAATTGATTCACTCTCCAGGGAAGACAGGTTCTTTCTCTCATTCTCACTCTCCTCCTCTCCCCTCTGCTCTCAGTCGCCTCTGGCCAAGCTGCCTTCTCTTCCCTCACAAGCCAAGTTCCTCCAGCTCGTTTCTTCTTTAAGCCTTTAGAGAGTCTCTCTAGGGTGCTCTACCATTTTAGTAAATAGATTTCTACCTGTCTTGGGACTTCTCTGGAGTCCCTGGGTAGTGCAAATGGTTAATGGGCTGGGCTGCTAACTAAAAGTCTGGAGGCTCAAATCCACCCAGAGATACTTTGGAGAAAGATCTGGTGATCTACTTCTGGAAAATTATCCACTGAAAACTTTATGGAGCACAGTTCTAGTCTGACACACACGAGTCAGAGTCAACTCCCCAGCAACTGGTTTGGAACTTCTCTGACATGTATCTTCAACCATCTCTGTTAATCTCTTAAACAAAGAAACTCTCTCTCTGTCTCTCTCTGTCACTGTCACTCTCTCTCCTCTGTCTCTCTACATATATATATTTATAGTCTTTAAATCCACTCTCTTTTGAACCAAAGGGGAGGGGCAATTGTTGTATAATCTTTATGCTTTTTTTCCCCATTACATTACAGAAAAAAAAAATGGCTATTTATTAATTATATACTTAAGTGCTTTGAAACTTAAGATATTGGGGTTTCTGCTTGAGAAACCAGTCATAAAACAGGAAGGGTCTAATGTTGCTAACATCATTTATTCCATGTCCTTTTAAATTTTGACTGTTGATACTTTTCTGGGAATAAGATTTTAATTGTCAACAGTCTATTAATGAGTATTTATCCAAGTGGTTAAAAATAAGCTGTCACATTTAAGAAGATATTTATTGACAAAGGCATGAAGCTTGCTATTGTGTCCATTAATCTGTATCATTTTATCACTTATATATCAAGAAATGTATGCCTCACGTAGAAAAATAAATGCCAGCTACATTTCATTCACTTAGAGCTAGATGAAGAAAAAAAAAAGAAAGACCTAAACCCTTTAATTAAATGTCTTCTTCCTAACAATTTACTTATTGTCAAGTCGTGATAAGCACCCTCCCAAAATCTGCCCCAGAAAACAAAGGCCAGATTTATTGAAAGCCAATGTAAACAGGTGTGTCTAGCATGATGTATTTGGGAAAAAAAAAAAAAAAATCATCCAGCCTACTTATGAGATTTCTACTTTACTGTGTAACTCTTCTATCCAAACTGATTTATAATGCTCTGGTTTCCTCTCCCTTCAGGAGGGATGAGTGCCCAAGATGAATAACTTCCTCTTCTTTAAAGAAATATTCCCACTGACACATCTTCTTTTTGCAACTCTCCAGCATACTCTAAGAGAGATTCCTGTTTAACAGGTCTGCAGCGCCCTTCAGTATGGTTAAATCTATGTCCTGCATTCACCACTTCTGGCCGTTCATCTACCAAGCCAATCTTTGCTGGAGTTCAAAACAAAACTGTTTCTCAAGTTCATCCCTCATAAGTGAAAAACACTTGTTTCGTCTCTTCTCTGAGCATTTATCATTTTTTTTTTCATTTGTTTTGTTGTTGTTGAGAATATACACAGCAAAACATTCACCAATTAAACAGTTTCTACATGTACAATTCAGTGACATTGATTACATCCTTCAAGTTGTGCAGCTGTTCTCACCTTCTTTTTCTGAGTTGTTCCTCCTCCATTTAACATAAATTTACTGCCCCCTAAGTTTCCTATCTAATCTTTCAAGTTGCTATTGTCAGTGTGATCCCATATAGATAATTCTTAAAAGAGTACAATGCTCAAGGCAGACATTCTTTACTAGTTAAGCTAAACTGTTTTTTGGTTTAAAGAAGGCTTCAGGGGATAGGGGATATTTTTGGTTTAAGATTTAAACATTGTCTCTGGGTAATAGTTTCAGTGGTTCGTCTGGGTTCAATGACTCCAGAAAATATGGATTCCATGAAAATTTAAAATTCTGTTCTGCGTGTTCCCTCTTTTGATAGCATTCTTCTATAGAATCTTTGATCAAAATGTTCAATAATGGTAGCCAGTCACCATCTAGTTCTGGTCTCATGGCAAAGGAGGCAGCTGTTCGTGGAGGCAATTAGCATTGATCTTCACATTCCATTTCCTCCCTCCATCCCTGATTCTCTTTCTTCTTCTGTTGTTCCAGGTAAATAGAGACCAATTGCTGTAACTGAGATGGCTGCCAAGGAAAGCAAAAATTAGGATAGCCTATTAACAACAATTTTCCACTTAAAAAAGATGATTTGGCACAGTTGTAAGAAAGACAGTTAGAAATTAAGAAAGAGACCCTTGCCCAGGGTTGTCTCCTCAGGTACAATGTGACGTGAAGATGGCCCAGAAGTTCATGAAAGTCACCATGGGGAATTTAGATATGAGCTGGGAATGCCGGATGGAAGCTCCCCAGAAGACTAGGAGCCAAGTTGTCTTGTAGCAGAAGGTTGCAGAGTGGAAAACTTCAGCCTGAAATGAGATGGGATTGCTTTCATAATATCTGCAGGGCCAGTGTAGTCAGCTAGAAGAATAGGCTGGCTCCCTGAGGGCCTTGGATTGCTCATGCCAAGAGAATAAACTTATGCCGTCAGCAATAGATGTGGCAAGGAAAAAGGCAGACACTCAAAGACCAAATCAGCAGAGAGTCTGGAAGAACTGGAGTATATAGTCTGCCCCCAGCTCCGTGTTGTATGTTAGCCTTGCCAGAACCTGATGCTATCTGGAATGAGGGGGACTAGAAGGAGAAGAGAGACACCCTGAAAAGCAACTGACCCCCAAAAGACTGGGTTAAATTGCAAGTGGCTGAATGACCCCAGAAGTAATTAAGTTATCTTGAATTATAATTAGGGGCTTATGAACAGGACTTTTTTTTTTTTTTTTTTTGCCTAATTGAGTTGTAACTGTATTTTTAGAGTTTTGCAAAGCTCTTAGTGGGATTTTTGACCCTACCCAGTGCCATCAAGTCAACTCCAACTCATAGCGACCCTATAGGACAGAGTAGAACTGCCCCATATAGTTTCCAAGGAGCGCCTGGTGGATTCGAACTGCTGACCCTTTGGTTAGCAGCCGTAGCACTTAACCACTACGCCACCAGGGTTTCTATGTTTTGGAATTGACTTGACAGCACTGGGTTTGGTTTTTGGTTTAGCTAGTAGGTAAGGTGTGCCAAACACATAGGATTTAGATTTTAAAGGCTTGGGTATGTGCATGAGCCCACCCACCTCACTTCATTGAAGTGTCTACTCAAAGATCACCCCTTCAAAGAGGTCTTGCCAGAACTACCCTTTCTAAATACCCCCTCCTTGCCCCACATTCTCTCCCCTCACTCTGCTTTATTTTTCCTCAAAGCACTTACCACTATGTGACATTTTATTATGCATCTCTGTTTATTGTCTTCCCTACTAGAATATCATGTTCAGGAGGGCAGATACTTAATTATTTTCTTTACAGTTGTATCCCCAGTGCCACATGGGAGGTGTTTAGTAAATATATGTTGGATAAATTAGTGAACCCAGCATAAACCACTCAACTTCTCTCCTGTTTTCCTCAAATATAAATTTATGTTTATTAATATGCTGACCTTTTGGTTACCAGGTGAGCTCTTAACCACTAAGCCACCAGAGCTCCAATATAAATCATATTAATATCAATCCCCCAAAGGTGTATGAGGTAAATGACAGTGTGCCTATAAAGGTATTCCATAAATTATAAAACCACAAGTATATGGCAGTTTGTGGTTATAAATATTATCATGAAACTGTTTGACTCAGGGGTCTTCCAATTGTTCCAGCAGAATCAAAAAGGTGTTTATCCACTGTGTCCATGCTAAGGCCAGCCCTGCTAACTGCAGTGTGCCCACTCTCCTTGTTTTAGATTAGCAATAAAAATGTAGCCACATCCTGCTGCCATCGCATTTAGAATAAAATCCAAAGTTCTTACCATTGCTTGCAAGACCTTGAATGATCTGAATTCTGCCTGCTTCTTGGTATTCATCTAATACCACTCTCCTTGTTCTCTAGAATCTAGGCACACTAACATTCTTTCTTGTCTTTGAGCACTTCAACTTTGTTCCACAGATGAGATCTTTCAGCCTTTTCTTCTACCTGAAAAAGCTTCCAAAAGAGGTTCACAAGGCTAGCTCCTTTTCATCATTCAAGATGTGGCTTAAACATTAATCTCTTCAACTCTTTCCTGATTATTTCAGCTAGAGTAGCCCTCCCCAATTATCAACCCCCACTCCAACCTGCTAAAGTCATTCACTATTCTAGGACACTGTTTTATTTTCATCATAGCACCCAAAACTTAAAAGTTTATTTTTTTTATAGCACTTAAAACTTTTATCATTTCAGTTTCTGGGAATTCTTTGATAAAAAGCAAGTTCTTTATCAAAGTCTTGATCACTGGGTTGAATTGAAGCTCTTGTTTTTGAATAATAATTTCTACTAATAAAAATAGCCAGATGTTGACTGTGACTTTTTTATACTGTCCAGAAATTGTAGTTAAAAACCAAAGCTAAGAAAAGAGACTTTAAGCTCCCCACGTTCTAGGGTCAGAGAGTTCTTTAGGGGCCCTGACCTCAAGTACAAACCCTTCTCATCCCAACCAAGTCAATGTACCATGGACACTGGAAGAGTTGGAAAAGGGACTTTGTGAAGGCCAAGTGAGGGAAGCTGTAATAGAGTAACTCCTAAACAGTAGAGGCTCCTATAGATGGAGATGCTAGGAGCTTCTAACTGAGTTTGGGGTTTAAAAAAAAAAAAAATACTAAATAAAAAAAGAGAGTTGAGTATTAATTACCAGATATGATTGTCCTGGTCACCAAAATGACTGAGAGAAAACTTTTGGAATTGGGTCAAGATTTTTTTAGTAACCATTATCCAGAAAGATACAGGGGAGAAATTAAACCACTTAATATTTATACCCCAATGAGTGGACTTCTTAATAAGCCTGTTACACACTTCCACATCATTTCATAGTAAAATATTGTGGACCTTAAAATCAAACTATAAAAAAATAAATTTGATATCATTTAAGTTAGGAGTTAAGAGTTACAAGCTTAAGCTCTCATGGTATATATTAAATATGATTCTCCTCAAACCACCTCTAGGTTAACACTGTAAATTATACATATAATTATTTTTTTCTGGTGATATATTTTGACATACTGTCAAAATATATCACCAGAAAATTCTAGGATTTAGCTGAAAATTGAGAGATGGCAATCTCCATTCATGTGTGTATCTCTGAATAAAACTATAAAATTAACTTCAAAAACTTACCCATTGGCAATAATTATACTTGAATTCTCCATAAGGAATAATTTAGTTCCATGAAGGCTGGCTTTTTTGATCAATTTCAAATGGAATCTTTTTTAAAAAAACTAAAATCGATCAAAACCCATCATAAATATTGAAATTGATTTTTGAGGCCACAAACCTAAGTAACAATCCTGCCACAGCCCTTGAAGTGTTGAAATTCACTTTCTGTTTCAACATATAAACTGATTGAGCATTTAGAACTAAAATCAGAACCATCAAAGGGGAAATCTTTAAAAATTTTCATCTTCTGCTTGGTGAAGTAAATCTAAAGTCAAAAAGCTCCTAAATATGGAGTGTTAATGGGCACACATCAGAAAGTGAGATTGCCCAGGAATTAGAGGGAAGGGCAGATGGAGATTTCAGTTGCAATTAAGAAGTTGATTTTCCCAGTCTTGCTCTCAAGTGTGAAAGAACCAACAGCTGTAAATGAACAGATATGCCTATGTTTTGTATACATGGATGAAATTGGGAGGCCTATCATGTATCTGTGTCTATATGCTTGGCAAAATGTGAAATCACATGAACAATATCTTCCAGTTAAGCCTACCACTAAGAGTTTGCTTCTTTAAGAGGCAGTGACTCTAATGTGTCCTCTTATTGGGAAGTGCTGTCATGAGCATTAGCGTAGAAGGTATGACCTAAAAGTATCTTTTTTGAAATTGTTCGGTAATTGCTCTTCTATAGCGTGTGTTAACACAATTCATACCTAGGAGATGACAAAACTGTATAAAAACATTAAAAAAAAAAAAGTCAATCATCTGGATAGTTATATGTCATGAGAATATAAAATGAAATGCCTGCCTTGGTGGAAGATCTAAGTCCACTGTAATTCTAGAGCACGCCAAAAAAAAAAAAAAAAAAAAACCAAACACATTGCCGTAGAGTCAATTCCGACTCACAGCGACCCTATAGAACAGCATAGAACCGCCCCATAGAGTTTCCAAGGAGCACCTGGTGGATTCGAACTGCCAACCTTTTGGTTAGCAGCCTGGTGTGTTACTTCTTTCTGCGGAATATATGTTTTTGTAAATACACTTTGAAAACAAATGGGCCCCCCTCGTGCAGCCCTATTTTATTTGTCTGTTTGTCTCCCCACTCTCTTTCCTGTCAGTTGGGGTACGTTAGGAGTTTCCATGCCACAATCTATTCTATAATTACAGTGTTGGTCCTTCTCCTTAACACACATGGGGGAAAAGTATGTGTCATTGTTGTACACTGAGGTAGTAAAATAATTTGGCCTTTTTTTTTTTTAGTCTAATTTTAAGCTTGGAAACAGCTACAAGGGGATGAAGCAGTTCCCATTTTCTAGAGAGGCAGGCTATCTGAAATTACTTTTTTTAATGTCTTTATGGCCTTATTTTCTAGATTAAAAAAAGCTCAGAAATAAAGAAGTCTATTTTTATTCAAAATATAAACTTTTCCAAAAGTACCCCTCAGTTAGTTGGCAGCTATGGCTGCTAACCAAAAGGTCAGTGGTTCGAATCCACCAGCTGCTCCTATGGAGCAGTTCTACTCTGTCCTATAGGGATCGCTATGAGTCAGAATCAACTTGATGACAACAGGTTTGGTTTTTTTGGTTTTATATCCTGTTAGGAACTAATTTGGTTCCCTTTACTGAAAAATCATTTTTTCTTTCTCAGGTAAGGCTGTAAAGAATATAGTCTCAGGAGGAACAAGCCTGGAACTAAAAAGGAGGAAGTGGGCTTATACCTAGTCACTTCGGTCAGCCAAACTGATTGACAGATGTCCTCTCAAGAGCATCCTGACATCCAAAGGCAACATGAAATCTAACATAGGCCCTGGACACTGGCCAGGCCAGCCTAATGACCTATATTAAGTAGTACTTCAAATGATTTGGAATATAATAAGTACAAGGTGAGTTTTGATCACAGTTATTATTCATATCCTTGTAAAACTTAATATTTATTCCACAAATTAGTCGAGATTTTTTAACGCTTTTTTTTTGCATGAGTCTATGGTTTATCTCATCACTGACACTGTTTGTTTGTTTTCCTTTTCTATACTCAGTACAGTTCTAAAAACATAGTAGGTCCTCTGGGTGGGTGCAAGTGGTTAGCCCACTCAGCTGCTGACTGAAAGGTTGAACACTGGAGTTCACCCAGAAGGCCTGGAAGAAAGGCCTGACGATCTTCTACCAAAAAATCAGCGCGATCATGAAAACCCTAGGGAGCGCAGCTCTACGCTAACACACATAGGGTCACAACCGTTTTTTTTGTTTTTGTTATGCGTTTTCTTTTCCTTTGTTTCAAAGATTGAAACAGAAGGAAGTAAATAGCGAGGTACTGAGTTGTAATATTACAGTAGGCCAATTCTGCTGTAGCAATTTTCTAAAGGCAAGACATAAACAAGTAACTGTAAGGCATTTTTATTATCTTTAATTCCTTCTTTATAACCAGGCTGTAATAATGAGCACACGTGGCTCATTTTTAAGTACTGTAGGGTGGCACAAATCAAATCAACACAGTTTTGGATCCCTAAACCACCTTATTAGTTTCCATGTGGTTTGGAGAGTAAAGAATGGTTCCATTGACAAAAATCTGTAACAGCTTAGATCTCTCAAAAAAAAAAAAAAAAGAATTCATAGATTGTATTAACCTAAGACTCCATCAGCTAGGAAAAACAACACTTAATTAGAGAAGTTTATCTATTCTTTTCTGAATGAAATTACATCATAAAATTTATTAAGCCATGTGGTGACAGAATAGTGGTTTCATGTAAAGAAGAATATACCGGATATACACATCCCAAACTTTATAGTTCTTCTTTTGTTTTGTTTTTATTAAAGTCTTCCACAAAGAAGACGTCACTTTCTACTTCCCCAAGCTACACTGGAAGAAAGCAAGAAGAGCTGGGAAATCGAAATTCTGTTAGTTTATTAATCAGGCTTAATTGTATTTCCTTGGTTTTGAGTAAACTTGTTAATCCCTATCATGATGGATGTTACCAAACCTGGTGAGTCATCTAACAAAGTGACCTCAGCTCAGGAATCAGAAAGAGACATAGTTTAAAGGATAAACCACATTTTGCAAATAATTTTTTTTAAGGTGGTTTTCCTAAGAAAAGCAACATTGGTATATTTTTCTTCCTGCAAGAAGATGGAAAAAGGGAATCCATTTCAATGAATATCTATTTCTACTGGAAAGGGTTTGTACTGAAGTATGGTTTAAAACACAAAAGAAAATACTGTCTAAAAACCCAAAACGAAGCTGTTTTATCAGCAGACCAGCAACTAAGAATGACATACTATCACACCCTTGCTAACATCTTATTTTAAAATTTGAGTGGCTTTTTCTTCCCACGGAATAATGTGTAGTAATCAAAGCCAGCAAGTCTCTGATTAGTATGAAAATGTTACTCTTTTATTAAATTAGGAGTAATAATGCCTTCTGTGCACGTAAGCAGGCTGAAACCTGAAGGATCTTTGAGAGGTTTTTTTTGTGTGTAAGATGAGGACCTCATCAGTATGAGGACTATGAAAGGGAAGCTAAGAACAGTGAACTTTTCTAAACGGCAAGGACAGATTGGTTACTTGTGAAATTGGCAGGGCACAGCCACCCAGGCAGAAATTTGGCCAGGGCCTACAGATCCGGCAATAACAGCCATGGGACTCAGGATCTGTCTGGCAAGGAAGTTATTCAACCCTGTTCTCTAACTACTTTGTTTAATTATTAAACTAAACACAACAGGCCAGTGGCTGGCCCGAAGACCCCAGCCACTCTCCTAGCATATTTCCCCAGTCCTATACATATCTATTCGTTCCTGCTGACCTTCTGAAACCATTGAGGGGCCAATATATCCAGGGGTCTTAGATAGCCTTTGAGAGTCTGTTGAATCTGAACGTCTATTTCACCATGATCTTGATCATGTTCTGATGATAACCTTTCTTTGATATCCATAAAGCAAACACTTAAGAGCAAACTACTTGGTTGGAAAGAAATTGTGCACATTTCTGCCTGGGATAGTTGCATCATTTCCTTTTTCACACACTTCTGTAGCATCATATACTTCTTCTTTCGGCTCTTTTAATAGTTATGATTTTACGTGTGTTTCTATAGTTCTTTGATTAATATCTAAATTACCCATAACTATACAATAAACTCAGAGGAGCATTGGTGGTACAGTGGTTAAATGCTCGGCTGCTAACCAAAAAGTTGGCAGTTTGAACCCACCAGCTGCTTTGTGGGAGAAAAATGTGGCAGTCTCTTTCATAAAGATTTACAGCCTTGTAAAAAGAGTTTTTTTTCTCTTTATTTTAAACTGCCTGGGACCGTCCTACTCTGTCCTATAGGGTCGCTATGAGTCAAAATTGACTGTACGGCAAAGAGTTACATCATAAATTCAGTGATGGCTGGATCACAACTGTATAGCATAGTGTCTGGCACATAATGGGTACACAATACTCAGTTGAAATAAATAAAGGAATGGCTAATCAAGTAGACTATTTTTAGCACAGGAACACAAACTTTGGGGCACATATAATTTGGGGTATGTTCACTTTATTAAAAAAAATAATAAAATTTCACTAGCTGAGAACTCATTTGGACTCTTTGCACACCTCTAGGGCTTTATCTTTGCATTGTCCTTGACCTAAAAGTCAGCTAAACAAATTAATTGTGTGAGCAAGTTTCCAGGAAATGTAAACAGTATTTCAGAGAACGTTCAACTTACTAAGGTCAAAAACTTTTCAAAATACTTGGAAGGCATCAGATTGACTTCAACTACCATGCTGTTCATTTTACTTTATTTTAAACTAATTCATAAATCTGTAGGTTCTTTCCAGATAACCCTTCCACAGCAGTTCCTTCTGGTTATTTTGTGTGGTCAACAGCTATAAATTTGCATTTTAAGTAGCATCCTTCCCTGAAATCAGATGGCCTTTTCTCCAGTTGGTCTGACTTAGAGAAATTTTAATGCATATTTATCTAGGTATGTGAAAATAATTTTCAAGGGAGAAGGGAAAAGAATAATCATGATCAGCTGATATATATATACAATCTGAGTGGAATGGATTTAATGCATATATAATCTGGAATGATCATTTATCCAGTCAGGAAATACTTTTACAGATTAGAGCTATATTACTCAAAGTGTGGCCCCTGGACCAGCTACTGTATCATCATCTGAGAGCTTTATGAAAATTGAGATTAATGGGTGCTACCCCAGATCTGATTCAGAAGCTCTGTGATGGGCTTGGGAATCTATGTTTGAAAAAGCTTTCCAAGTGTTGGAGTCTGAGAACTGCTGGCCAAAAGCATTGGTCTCTAAAGTGGTATGTCTTTACTGGATATATGAAAAACAAACACAAACATGAGTGTGTAGGCAAAAAGTACTGGAACGTGTGTACAATCATTTTCCAGTTTCTATTTTTATATGTTTTATAGTATTTTATATAGAAGTACTTGATACAACATGAAAATAAACAAATACATACTATGGCATGTTCAAATGTATTGACTAAGGAATAAGCAATCAAAAAAGGAGTCCTGGTGGCACAGTGGTTAAGTGCTCGGCTGCTAACCGGAAGATTGGCCGTGGGAACCCACCAGCCACTCAGCAAGAGAAAAATATGGCAGTCTGCTTCCGTGAAGATGACAGCCTTGGAAACACTATGGGGCAGTTCTAATATGTCCTACAGGGTTGCTAAGAGTCAAAAATCAGCTCAACTGCAATGGGGTTGGTTTTTTTGGTAAGCAATCAAAAAAGTTTGGAGACCCTGGGTCCAGAGCATGGTAAGCATCCAATTAATCTTTTTGAACAAAATCCACTGTGCCTGGGTATAAAGGCATTCAGATGGTTCTGCTCCCAGCAAAAGAAGAGAAAACGTATTAAGAGTTGAGCATGGATGATTAGGATTTTGTAGCACTGTCTTTAAAAATAAAATGAAAACGATTCAACAAGTATCTGTCAAGCATGTTTTTCTGCGGAAGGCGTCAGAAAGGCTTAGAAGGGCACGCAGCTCAGTGAAGTGCTTAACATCAACTCAAGAGGAGTCACGTGGTGAAGAGCGAATAAAGGATTAGGCATTTTGTGGGGGGCGGAATCAATGGCAGTAAACAAGGGTTTAACTTCTTCCTGTCCAATGTCTAGGAACTATTAGTCCGGGGAGCTGCAGGAGCACTCGCAAATTTAAGGTTGGAGGGGTAAGCATGTAAGCATCCTATTAGCAGATGAGATGTGGTCCCCAGTAACGAAGAATACCATTCCCCATAACGGGGGAAATTGACTTCAGCTGTGTGGGTGGAGCTAGTGCAGGCCTTGATTTGAAGCCTAGGGGGGGAAAAATGTCTTAAGAGCGTACGGTCTGATCTGGTTCGTCCCTTTGCTTTTTTTTTTTTTCTATCTTGTGTTGTACTCTGCCTTCGATTTAAGAAAAAAATAAATAAAAAGGGACTGTAATTGAATTAAGAACAGCCAAGTCCCAAACTGCGCAGTTCTTCACGTGAGACCTAAAGATTTGGTTTTGATCTTCAAGTAACCAGATGCCTTACTTTTAACAGACTCCCTTGACTTAGCACACACATACCCTCACCCAGACTAAAAAAAAAATGAAAGAAAGAAAGAAATCTTGCATAACAAAATTAGGGGGGAGGAAGTGGGTAGAAACAACAAATGTTTCCCCTTTTCCAAGTGTGGTAACAGAAAAGAGACATCTCCCTCTCTGGTCAAAATGTTAAGTTTGCTCGCATTGATTTGTGGTAGAGAGAACAGGGAGGCAGTCAGGAACTGAAAATCAGGACAGAAAGACCTAGAGATGAGTCAAATTTAGGCAGGCTTTGGCATAAATCAACTTCTAGTCGTTTATAAAATTGAGAGGGAGAAAAAAAAAACAAGCTCTGCCAATCATCTGAATGTTATGAAAAATATAAACATTTTATATTAAATGGATATTTGACTCACTTTTCGTGCTATTTAACACAGACCTTGACTTCTTCACACTGTAAAAATCTTGGGTAATTATGTATTGTAGAGATCCTAGTTCGTGAATGCTTATCCAATTGCAGTATTACAACCTTTATTTGATTTCTCTCTGTCTGTCTACCTAATTATTGCAGGCCATTGTGTTCGTTTCAGGATTACATAATAGTAAAAAAGAAAAAAAGTCCTGCTTGAATAGCAACATGTCCCTGACTTTATATTGTGTATTTGACCACCTTATCGCTTAATCAAAAGTTAATCTTAAAAGTTGCAAACGGCAAGTCGCTCCCAAAAGAATTAATTTTTTTTTTCTAAAGTAGGCCTTCCAATCTCTTTCTCTGTCTGTCTTCTGTCTTCATCCCTCCCTCTCTCCCTCTCATTCTCATTGGTCAAGATAATAAACACATACTCAGGAAGCAAGAGTACTTTTTTATAAATCTCCAAGGATGATAGAGAAATGAAAAAAGACAGTGAAACGTGCCCCGAGTGCTGAAGAAACACAAGCGAACAATACAGAAAGTACTTCCATTCTTTCTCTTTGTACTCTCAGTTTTTCCAGTAAACATGCTGCAAGCCAGGGGGGTCACAGGTTCCCTTATTAGCAACTGCTGAAAACTTATCTTGAAGGCACAGCTGATCTCTGGTTTATTATGTGTGGTTTCAGAACAAATGCTTTATGGGTATGAATCAGATGAATATATTTATGAGATTTTAACCCCAGATATTCCCTGCTAAGTTTTACCAAAACACTGTATGGGTGGATCTTTTACTATATTTGCTTATATAAACAAACTGAGAGGAAATGCAGGCTTGACACCAAATCATGCTTTGTTTACACTGTCAAAATACCACACATGGAGCTTAGTTTTGTATGTGTGTATATATGTTCCTCTCTCTCTGTCTCTCTCTCTTTGGGTTGTTGTGTTCAGGTGCTAGTTTCCTGAGACCAAACTTATTTATGCAGCTTGAAATAGAGCATTTGTCATCATCCAGTAGAACTTCTTCTGGTATACCAACATCGATCAAAATTTATTCCTCAGCACTAACAATACAAGCTACTATCAGTGATTAGACATCTTACAAGAAGTTTCCAATTTTAAATATCTTTGACAAAAGCTAGCATTAAGGTTCACAACCTTAAGGTTTTTTGTTTTTAAATAAAGTGGCTTTAAGGCACAAAAGTTTCTAATGGCTGCTTGAAAAGTCCAGTAGTAATTTCAGCCATGTTCTCTTGGTATTTTTTGCCACCATAATCTATTCCATATTATCTTTCAAGATCGTCCAGTGGAGTGCCTTTAATCTATTCTTTTAGTGGAGTTATTTATTTATTACTTATTTCCAGCATTTTAGGCATTACATAAGTGTGGATAGTAACTTTGCATAAAAAAAAAAAAACTTTGCATATGATGGTCAAATGTTTAGTTTGCAATATTTCTTGCTCAGATATTGCAGTGGAATGCTTAGAATTGAATTTAAATTCAACATTAATTGTCAAAACTTCATAAAACCTTTAGATCTTAAAGATTCAGGATTAGTCTCTTTATATTGATGTAATGCTTGGGCAAGTTGTTTGGTATATGCATTTAATAAGCTGTGAATAGGACAAAATACCTACAAATCAACTATAGGCATAAGATTGCAAATCCTAATTTGGTGACTATAAAAAAATAAACTCTTGTTGTATGAAGAACATAAAGTTGAGCAAAGACTGAATCATAGATGAGCACTCTGCTTGTGAAGACTGTTATCAGCACCAAAGGGACTTCGGGTAAACCACTTCCCCTCTTCTCTGTCTTTACGGAACAGATTAATTAGTTACTTGCTTACTCTCCACTCTGTGTTGTGTTGTGCAAATCTGGCCTAATGGTGCCGTCTTGTGAATATGAATGTAGCTAAAAAAGTTAATATGGAAAAAAATCAGTCCTTCTCTCTATACTGAGGAATACTATTATCTGGCTGGGGCTCCTACAACTTCATCATGCATTTTACTTCTTCTAGACCTCTCAGGCACATTTTAAAGATGCTCTTAGATAGCTAGTATAGCTCGTTTTGGAAAAATCAGTAAAAACATGTAAGTAAATAAAGGAGCCCTGGTGGCTCAACGGATAAGTGCTTGGTTTTTAACCAAAAGGTCAGCAGTTTGAACTCACTCAGGGCTCCTAAGGAGATAAGACCTGGCAATCTGCTCCCATAAAGATTAAAAAACCCCGTTGCCGTCTTACAGCCTAGGAAACCCTATGGGGCAGTTCTGTTCTGTCATATAGGGTCACTGTGAGTTGGAATCAACTTAACGGCACACAGCAACAAGTAAGTAAGTAAAAGGTCCCTGGGTGATCCAGTTTGTACTTGACTACTAACCTGAAGGTTGGTGGTTCACGCTCACCCAGCAGTGTCATGGAAGAAAGGCCTGGCAATCTGGTTCTATAAAGATGGCAGCCAAGAAAACCCTGTGGAGAAATTCAACTCTGTAACACATGAGGTTGCTATGAATCAGAATCTACTTGATGACAATTGGTTTGGTTTAGTTAAATAAGTAAAAGTGTTGTTGTTGTTGTGTGCAGTGGAGTCTATTCCAACTCATAGTGACCCTATAGGATAGAGTAGAAAACCCCATAGGATTTCCCAGGCTGTAATCTTTATGGAAGTAGACTGCCACATCTTTCTCCTGCAGAATGGTTGGTGGGTTCAAACCAGTGACCTTTCAGTTAGCAGCCAAGCACTTAACCATTGCACCACCAGGGGCTCCTCAAATAAAAGTAAATGCGTGCATACATATATACGTGAACCCTACAACAAGCAATAAATAATCCAGTATTCTTTTTGGGCATATATCATTTCAGAATTTTTTTCTCTGTCATGTAACTTCATTTTAAAATAGTTGCATATTTTCCTTTGTAAAAATGTGTCATAATTTACTGATCAAATCCCCTATTTTAACATTTAGGTCATTTGTAGTTTTCACTATCAAAATCAATATGCCAAAAATAGGCTTATGAGCTAACTTTTATGAGCATTCTGAATTACTTATTTAAGATAAATTCAACCAGTGGAAGTGCTTGGGCCTCTTGCAAAGCTTCTTGCAGAAAGTTTGTACAAATTTACTCTTAAAACAGCGGCGACTAAGGGTGTCCATATCCTTGTCCCCTTGACAACTATGGTTAGTAGTTTTTAAAATAATCAAACAAAGAAAAATATTGTCTAAGCCACTTCTCCCACTCATTAGAAAATTATATGGGACATTTTTTCAGGTTGGCCTGGCTCTTGCTAAATAGGAAGTGTGTCTTCGAAGCAGACATCCCCAAAAGCTGGAGGAATCAGAAGTTTATGGGAGTAGAGGGAGTTGAAGGTAGGGGAAAGACATGGTCTCTGATCAGGTTGAAATAGGAAGATTTTCAATGGAGTCAAAATGGAGACGTTAGACATCACCAAAGACGATGGTCCCAGCACTGAAGTAGATTGCACTTCTCAACAACTGCTTAATAAGAGGCATGAGAAAAGCTAAGTTTCACCCGAAATATCAAAAAATAATAATGATAGGTAAATAAGAGGTGGCAGATGATTTGTCAGACAGAAAAAGGGACACATAAGCCAAATGTTAGCCACACGTGTATCACCAAGTCCTCTCTATTTAGGAAATCACTCTTTCCCTTACTCTTCAAATATCATGGCTTGCATTGTCATGCCAGATACTAAAAAAAATCTCAAGGTTGCCCCATTTCTCTGAGGATTCTCTAGGGTATTACAGCTTTTATTTTTATTTTTTATTTTATTTATTTATTTTTTGTATCATCTCCTCTTTCTTGATTTTGGCCATTCGTCTCAATATCTGTCATGGTTCTGCCCCATTTCACCCCGCTCATCCATGTAAAATAACACAGAAATTAGACTTTTATAGGAAGTTTAAAAAGCCCTGGTGGCACAACGGTTAAGTGCTTGGCTGCTATCTGAAAGGTTGGAAGTTCAAACCCTTCCAGCAGCTCTGTAAGAGAAAGACCTGGCAAACTTGCTTCCATAAAGATTGTAGCCAAGAAAATTCTATGGAGTAGTTCTACTCCATCACTTTTGTTCACTATGAGTCAGAATCTACTCAACGGCATCCAACAACAACATAGGAAGCTTAGTGTAAAACGGGAATTGGAGAACAGCTCCATATAGGAGACAACCTAAAGTTAATATTAATTGTCACTATCCTAAATATTCATCCATTAGTCCTCGCCATGGGAATGTCTCATTGACTGTGACCAGGTGACAATGAGATGGACCTTGAGGGGTATGTGAGAGGGGTGTGAAAACTGCATTTCAGTCTTCGGTGTTTCAGGCGTAAAACGCCATGGCATGGTGGGAGAGTCAAAGATAGTCACTATGATTGTAAGCAGAGTAGTAGGGACCAGGCTGGAAAATCGTCAGAGGAAGCATGTAAAAAAAAAGCATAAACCATGCCAAGTATTTGGAATGCATCCTGAGAATGATGCGGATTTACTGGAAGGTTTCAAACAGGGGTATGGCATTATTAGATTCTTGCTCTAAAAAAATGCATCCTGGAGGTAACGTGAAAGATGTTGCCACCAGAATTGAGCCAGAAGTAAGGAGACTCATAAGAAAGCTATTGCCATAGCCCCAGTAAGAAATACTAAACTACTACACTAGATCTCCACCTCCCATCTGTCAGTATGCCGTACTGTGGTGGCTGGCATGTTGCTGTGATGCTGGAAGCTATGCCACCAGTATTTCAAATACCAGCAGGGTCTCCCAGGGTGGACTGGTTTCAGTGGAATTTCCAGACTAAGACAGGTTGGGAAGAAAGTCCTGGAGATCTACGTCTAATATTAGCCAGTGAAAACCCTATGAACCACAACAGAGTATTGTCAAATATACCTCTGGAAGATGAAACCTCTAAGGTTGGAAGGCACTCAAAATACACAGTCCCCGCAATAATAGACTGGGGCATACCAACTACTGTGAAGATATCACAGGATCAGGCAACATTTTGTTCTGTTGTACATGGGGTCACCATTAGTTGGAGCCAACTCTATGACAACTAGCAACAACAAGCCCGAGCTGTAACAGCAGGGTGTAGAGAACAGCTTGAGATGTATTTGAGAAGATGAATTAGTGGGCCTTGAACCTGTCATGAATATGAAGCATTATAAATATTTTTTGTTTAAAATTAAGGCGTAATGCCTTCAGAAATAGCTAGCAATTTGCAAGTTTCTTGTGTAAGACAGCTTTTTGCATTTGAAAACATTTATTTAGAAATATGATCAAGAAAGTAGACTCTTGTTCCTTGATGTCTGTTGCTATGCATGATGAAGTTTGAGAGAACCAAAATAATTCCTTCTGGCTTTTTTTTTTTTTTGTAGTTTATGCTCTTTAAACTGGATCCAGCTCTAACAATTTTAGGCTATTATGTAAGAGGAAAAGCATAAAAGCATTTTGCCACAGCCACCCAAACTATACATCTTTTGGGAGATCTACCACCAAGCAGTCAAGAGAGGGAAAATCGGACAGCAGTGCTTTTAAGAAGATGAGAGAGAAGAAGCAGATCAAACACTGTGCGTTGAGGTTAGTGCTGTCAACCCCTTCAAATATTTGACTTGCATTATAAAGATCTATAGTACAGACTGGGAGGCGGAGCCAGGTTCTAAATTTGGAAACCAGGCAGGAAATTATTATAGTTCTGTGATTAATTTATGCAAAAATGTAATCATACCAAATCATGGCTTGGGCTGGAAACTGAGTTCCTGTGTACTTCTGAGATTTTAGCTTTAGTTTGCAGGTCAGCTGACCCCACCACTGATGAGTGAGTGTGTGGACCTGAGACAGGTATCATCTTTACGGTAGACAGGGCCCAGGAATTGGTTTTTCTGCTGATATGTGGTTTCCTGCTCTTTATTTAATATTCCCAAGGTGATGTTTCCAAATGGATGAGACACATTTTCCTGAGCCTGAATGTGAACAAAACCAAAGCTGTATTAATTAGCCCTAGCAGCTCTAGCTAGGGGCCTTAAACACACAGTCTTGATCTTGTCTCTTACTGTCTTAAACTAACGTCTGTGATTAGCAACCTGAGAATGTTCCATTTTGGCTGTCCTTTGAATCCCAGTGGAAATCTATCATTAGAGCTCACAGATTTGCTGCTTTTAATGCAGGAACAAGAATACACAAAACCTTCTAACGACTATTGGAAAAGTGAAACAGTGGTGGTCAGCCATGGTGCTTTGGCATTTCTGCCATGGTAATGTGTTCCACATTGACTTTCAGTTCTTATGGCTCTGAAGGGTATATGCAGTGCTCTCAAAAGAAGAATGTTTTGCTACCAAACTCTTAGTTTATTACAGTTTTTCTACTGTATACATGTACTCCCAGGACAATCTTCTATATTTACATAGTACAAAAATATCTTAAGGAGTTCTTCAGAAATTTTTTATTGCAAACTTTTGACATTTTATGTTCACTCTGTGTTTTTCCATTTCCCATCATGGGGATTTTCTTTTGACCTATTGAAAGGATTTTAGTGTCTGGTCTCTTGAAAAATACATTAATAGAGTTTTACTGAACAGTATCGTTATAATTAGATTGCCATATAAACTTGGTAGTTAGACCACTCAATATCCTTTTGAAACAAGATGGTATTATAATAGCATTTTTATAGATACATAAATAAAGGTAAGGAGGCCACGTTAGCGCATGCTACCGCACATCCGGTATTTATCCAGACGGTCTGGAATCCAATGACTTTGTCTGCTGTCTGAGACATGCGGAAAGTCTGAAATGGTGGTAGTGGCGGCGGCCATGTTCGAACTGCTTTCCTTCCTCTTCTTTCACTTCACTTTCGTTCTTTTCCATTTCCCTCTTTTGCCAGATTCTTGAGTATTCCATTCAGCTTAGGAGACTACAGAGTGATAGCACTAGAGGCCCTCAAGTTATCGCTAATTTCCGAAAACTGTCTGTCATACCTTAGCACTGCGTTATAACTTCCCAATACATTTACGGATTAGTTCCTATGTAGATTGTTGACGAATTACAGATTCCTTAAATCCTTGACTCATTCTGTTTCTCAACAACTAAATTTAAAAAAGTAAAACTAATACAAATACCAATTCTGTGCCAGACCCTGTGTAAAGTAGGTGCTAAAGAGAGATGATGAACGGAATACAACAGGGCATTTTGAGTCTACTCGGTAACCATATACACTATCTGTATGATGGACTCTCAGATTTGAGGGGCAAGAAGCATAAAACAGAAAAATATTCACAGCCTAACATCTTTGCTCCAATTTCTAAGCGAAAAAATAGCATTGCATGCTGACTAGAATAAAAGGTAGAAAGACAGAACTGGAGAAGCCAGGGAGTCCTGAAATATCTACGTTAGAAGAGTACTTTGGGGAGAAACAAATAGATCCAGAAATATAGAAGTAGTTTGTGGAAGTAGAGAGAGAGAGAGATCAACATAGCTGAGTTTTTTGGGGAAAGCATTTTAAGAAACTTAGGGACAGAGAGAGGAGAGATGGCCATGCAGTCAAGAGTGGCACCCTGGGGGACACTGATGAATAGAAAGGTTTTTAAGATGTCGCTCTACGTCATGCAATATAATCTTCCATCTAGCAAGCTTAAGGGGTTTTAAATTGGAGATTTAAATTGTCTCCAGTAGAGGTAGGATTTTATTTCCTCTGAATGCAATGCTGTCTCAGAACTAGTCTGGGATGATGCAGCTTAAGGGGTTTGTCCTTGTTTCTGCATTACCTTTTGTTTCCTTATTATTTTCAGTGGATCTGTTTAGTTCTTCTAAATAAGTTGTAAACCACTCAAGGGAAACGTTCTCTACTTTTCTAAAGCATAATACAGTCTCAGGTACATTTTAGTTATCCATAATGTCCTGCCCACCAGTCCTTCTCCATTATTTATTTTGTATTTATTTATTTTGGTGGATGTATCTCACTTTCGTTTTAAGAATGCCTTTTTTCTCCCCTCGGTGATATTGGTGGGAATATAAATCAAGATGCCTTGTCATATCTGCTTTTTCTCCCTGCCACAACCAAGGTCTGGCTCATGACCTACCCAAGGTTCATCAGACACTTTGTTTCCCTGGGAATTTCGATCTTAAGTAGAGTGATGTAAGGACAGAAAGCATGTAGAGCTGAGATATTCCAATGGTAGCAACTTGAAGGTGCAACACTTTGGTTCTTTCTCATTAAATCACTGGAGTTATCCTCATTTGCTCTCCATTCAGTCATACGAGTTGCCCCATATCCTTCCAAAAGAGTTACCTCCTTGCTTAGACTCCAAAGAAGTTTAGGAACTATTCTCTCTGATGGAGATGGACTATCTCTATTAATCCTCACAAAAGACACCATGAGGCAAAGTGTATGAACCCAATTTTAAAGAGGAAGAAACTAAGGTTCTTAGAAGTTTATTATTTTCATCAAGGTCATCAGTTATTAAATAGCAGAATTCTAAAAACACGTATTCTTTCCAGACATGGTGATAGAATTAAAATTCATAAATACAGACTACATGAGATTTATCTTAAGTGTAGAAATTTGCTTTATTTTTCTTTAATAAACATCTTTCCTCTTTCCTCCCTACACTCCCTCATAATGATGTTTATAAAAGGCTAATATCTCTCAGAAAACCTCTTAGTCTGTCAATGGGTCAATTTTTTTTTTTTCCCTAAATGTTCTAATTATAAACTGGAATGCTCAAACTTCAGAGAGAAAGGAGAAGCAGAGAGAGAGAACTAGATCTGCTGATTCATGCTTTGGTCAATATCATTTTTTTTGTTTTGTTTTTTTGGCAGGAGGAGGGCATTGTTATTCAACTTCACTATTTGTCCCTAGTATCTACAAGCTCATCTCATTCCTAACTCACCTTCCTCAAATACTGCCTTTTTCACATCCTAATCAAGAATCTTCAGTGTCCTCCTTTTTTCTTTTAAAACTTCCTGCCGAGCTTTCAAGTCCCTTCCTGACACAGCTTCATATTCCATGTTGAACAGGACTCTCTATGATTTAATAGACACAGCCTCTACTCTCAGATAGCTTTCTTCCTTGCCCGCAACCTGTTTTTCTCGCACACGTTCAGTCTTTCATCCATTATTTTTCATTTTTTCTAATTCTGTTCCTTTTATTGAAAGCCTCTTTCAATTCTCTCTATGTTGCATTAAAGCTTTCAGCAGTTAGGCCATTCTTTACAGATCTATCTCTTTCTTGAACTTTAATTCTATTCCTGGTCAGCACAATTTATCCATTAATTTTTCTCTAATTGCCGCAAGTTCATTAATCTTATCTCTTCAAGAACTGTGCCATAATGCAATATCTTCGTGGTGAACTGATGTAGAAAAAGACAGATAATAGGCCACTAATCAATGATCATTTTTAAACAGGACTAGGCAATGAACTACAGAGAAGATATTAAATTTCACTTCCTTCACTTGAAAAGGATAAAAGACACCTAAGAATCTTATAACCTAAAATATGCATTTGAGAAGTTTTTCAGATTTAATAGGATGATAAACCAAACAAGAAATTCTCATCCACAGCTTAAAGGTTAAAGACTCCTGAATTCTTTGATATTTACAGCATCTTCATCATTACCCTGGGTCCCCAAACCAAAAAAAAAAAAAAAAAATTGCCATACAGCAGATGGAATTAAGACTGCTAACCAGCTGACCTTAAAATCTGCAGATTATTTTGGACTATCTGGGTGAACACAATGTAATCCACAAAAATCAAGTAGATCCCCACTCATAACAACCCCGTAGGATAGAATAGAACTGCCTTGTAGAGTTTCCAAAGCTGTAACTCTTTACGGAAGCGGACTGTCAAATCTTCCTCTCATGGAGCATGTGGTTGTTTAGAACCCCTGAACTTTTGGTTAGCAGCGAAGCACTTTAACCACTGCACCACAAGCGATCCTTCACAAGGGCCCTTAAATGTGGAAGCGGGAGGCAGAAGAGTCAGTGGCAGAGTGATGCCCTGTGAGAAATAGTCAATCATTGCTTGATTTGAAGATTGAAGCGCACAGTAAGCCAAGGATTGCGAGCAGCCTCTAAAAGCTGGAAAAGGCAAGAAAATGGTTCTCGCCTGATGCCTCCAGCAAGAGACACAGCCCTGCCCACACCTTGATTTTAGCCCAGTGAGTCTCAGTTCAGACTTTTGATCCCAGAGTTGAAAAATAATAAATTTGTGTTATTTTAAGCTCTTACGTTTGTGGTAATTTGTTACAGCAGCAATAAAAAATTAACACACTACCCGAACTATGATTTAAAATATGCCTGAGGTTTCAGAATTCTTAGATAATCACGCAGATACATAATCTTGGTCCCCAAAGATCCTGGCAGGTACAATTTAATGAAAGGGTGGTTATATTCAGGATTTTATTATCTCTATTGGAAAGGAATTCATCTTATATTAGAGAATACTTCTTCAAGAATATTAGAAAATGGAGGCAAAGTAAAATACCATCTTGAGGAAATGAGAAAATTTGAAACATCTATTATAGACCAATGAACTTACTTTTATTCAATGATATCAGTCCCTAAATGCAGTATTCTTTACTAACCAGAGACAGAAATTGCCTTTTAACATAATACACATTCTTTTCCTGAAATCATTAATTTGTATTTTCTTCTTAAAAAAAAAAAAAAAATTTTTTTTTTTTCTTTACGGAGGAAGATATATATACTTACGTACGAATACATTTTCTGAGTTGTACAGCAATTATGTATACCAGGCTATGTGTATCATGTAAGCAAAAATATACATGGTTGTTGTTAGGTGCCGTGAAGTTGGTCCCAACTCATAGCGACCCTACATACAACAGAATGAAACACTGCCCGGTCCTGCACCATCTTCACAATTATTACTAAATTTGAGCCCACTGTTGCAGCCACTGTGTCAATCCGTCTCACTGGGGGTCTTGCTCTTTTTTATTGACCTTCTACTTCTCCAAGCATGATGTCCTTCTCTAGGAACTGGCCCTTGCTGACAATAGGCCCAAAATACATGACATGAAATCTTGCTATGCTAGCTTCTAAGTAGCATTATAGCTGCCTTCTTCCAAGACAGATTTGTTCGTTCTGGTAGCCTGTCTTGGTTATCTAGTACTGCTATAACAGAAATACCACAAGTGGATGGCTTTAACAAAGAGAAATGTATTCTCTCACAGTCTAGTAGGTTACAAGTCCGAATTCAGGGTGTTAGCTCCAGGAGAAGGCTTTCTCTCTTCGTCGGCTCTAGAGGAAGGTCCTTGTCCTCAGTCTTCCCCTGGTTGAAGAGCTTCTCAGGCGTAAGGACCCTGGGTCTAAAGGACCCGCTCTGATCCTGGTACTGCTTTCTTGGTGGTATGAGGTTCCCAACTCTCTGCTTGCTTCCCTTTCCTTTTATCTCTTGAGAGAGAAGAGGTGGTATAGGCTACACCCCAGGGACACTCCCTTTACACTGGATCAGGGAGGTGACCTGAGTAAGGGTGGTGTTACAATCCCACCCTAATCCTCTTAACATAAAATTACAATCAAAAAATGGAGGACAACCACACAATACTGGGAATCATGGCCTAACCAAGTGGACACATATTTTTGGGGGGACACAATTCAATCCATGACACAGCCCATGGTATATTTCAATATCCTTTACCAACATCGTAATTCAAATGCATCAATTCTTCTTCTGTCTTCCTTATTGTCCAGCTTTCACATGCATTTGAGGCAATGGAAAATACCATGGCTTAGGTCAGGTGCACCTTAATCCTCAGGATGACATCTTTAGTTTTTAACACTTGAAATACATCTTTTGTAGCAGATTTGCCTAATGCAATATGTCATTTGATTTCTTGACTGCACCTTCCGTGGGCGTTGATTGTGGCTCCAAGTAATATGAAATCCTTGACAACTTCAATCTTTTCACCACTTATCATGATGTTGCTTATTGATTCAGTTGTGAGGAGTTTTGTGTTCTTTATGTTGAGCTGTGATCCATACTGAAGGCTGTAGTCTTTGCGCTTCATCAGTAAGTACATCAAGTTCTCTTCACTTTTAGAAATCTCCCAAAATACCCCAAATTAGAGTAGTTATACTAGTCACTTAATTCATTAATTCGACAAGAACTATTGAACACTCACTATGTGCCACTACCCTAGGCATTTGGAAAACATCAGAGAATCATTGTATTTCCTAGAAATTTGCATTTCTTGAAAATTTAACAAGTCATTGTGTTTAAACTTTTTTAACCTCTGTCCCACGCAGTATTTCAAGCTTCCATAATGCTGCCAACTCCAAATTCCATTCCACCAGTTATGTGAAATGCCTGGCATAGTGATTAAGAGAATGGGTTACAGAGTTAGAAAAATGTAGGTCCTGCTATATATACAATGTACAGCACCTGGCGCTCTGCCTAGAAATATTAAATATTCAATAATTATCATTACTGTTTTAAACTTGTTACTGTTGTTGTCATTTGCCTACTACAACTTGACGGTACCCAACAACAATAACAAAAATGGACCCTAGAAACAAAGACATATATATCCTTCCTAGGATACAGAAGCAATCTTCTCAATATTTTATCTTGCTGATTTGTAGCTTACCTGTACCAACAATTGTAAAATTTCCATTGATTTTGAATGAGTCTTGAAACAAAATATGGGCAGCCAGGTTGCTTCCTGTAGTTAAAAAAAAGAAAAAAACTTTAGTCATTTTAAGGAGAATATTCTGGGATCTTTTCAAGCAACTGGAAAGAGAAAATTTAAGCATCTGACACCTAAATATGTTCCAAACTTCTCTCTCTCTCTTCCTCTCTAATTTCCCCCTTATTGACTCCTAAAAAATATTTTTGTGATATTGAAACAAGGCCATATGGTTTCCATATGAATAGTTTGTTTATTGAACAAGTAATTATTAGAAAAACTCATTCGCATTGGAGGGATTAAGCAGAATTTTTTTTTTTTGAACATTTTAAAAATTAGTCACTGGAATACAAACATATTTATCATCCTTTGCATTCTTTGGCTGGGATAACAGTCCTTCACTGGAAACCAATAAATAGCTTTTAATGTGGTCAAGAGCTTGGCTGCTAACCAAAAGGTCAGCAGTTCGAATCCACCAGCAGCTTCTTGGAAACCTAATGGGGCAGTTTTACTCTGCCTTATAGTGTCAATATGAGTCAGAATCAACTGGATGGCAACAGGTTTTTTGGTTTTGTGGAAATGTTTATTTGACCAATAAACAATTGAATTGAGATACGAAGGTAAGCATACAAATAGCCAGAACCAATGAGTATGTTGCTCTGTCTTGGGCCAGCCCTTTAGCTTTGACACACACACTTCCCAGCTGAAAGCAGCGCTGTGCACATAAGCCACACACAGAGAGACTCTGAGCTGGAGCCCCAGTTGACAAAGCACACCTGCAGTGGCTCTGCCTTTCAACACGTCTCCTCCTGACACTATCCAGACAGGGAAGTAGGTGGGGTAGGGTGGGGAGGGAGATGAGCTCCCAGTCCTGGGAGTATACCTCCACCTTAACAGCATGCAAATGATTTAACACAAATCTAGCCATCTTTTCTGAGTAAAAAATTTCCATCTCCCTACATTTCCACTCTCAAGCTAAAAATGTGGTGTTTGACCATTTTGTACATATATTAAAGACATCTATTTTCAAACTAAGATTCCGAGGTAAAAGGTATGCTGCTGTCATTGCTGATAGTTGCCTTCAAGCTGATTCCAACTCAAAGCGAACCCTGTGTTTCACTGCACTGTTCCATAGGGTTTTTTAAGGCTGTAATCTTTACAGAAGCAGATCGCCAGGCCTGTCTTCCTAGGCATCTCTGGGTGGGTTCAAACTGCCAACCTTTCAGCTCATGGTCTAGTACTTTACCGTTTGTGCCACAAAAGAGTGTTTTCATTCAATGTAAAAGTCATTCTTCCTCTGTTATCACCCCCTTTTTTTTCTTTAAATAAAAGAGAGTTTATATTTGTGCTGTTCAATAGAACTTCCTGTGATAATGGAAATGTTCTATGCCTAGCCTGTTCATTATAGCAGCCACTAGCCATAAAAAAAAAAAAAAAAAAAACCACTGAAATGAGGCTAGTGTGACCAAGGAACTAAATTTTAATTTAAATGAGTTGGAATTTAAATAGTCATATGTGGCTAGAAGCAACCACATTCGGATAGCACAGCTCTGGATGTTTAAGAGAGTATTTTAATATTTCTTTGAAACTTGGGATGAATAAAATTCATCAAATAAATATTCTGGCAAAATAAGATAAAATTGATACAACAGGAGGGTAAAAAGCGTAACTTTAGTTAGAATTTTCAATACAAACTGTAAATCTTTCTTTAAAATAAAAGCTATTTCTTGAATAACTTTAAGTATTTTTTTCTTGTTATTTGGCTACTTTGCCCAACTGAAAGCTGCTATAGATCATGAATTTCCAGTTTCCAAAAGATGATACCTCAATAAAATACAGCTTTCACAAAAGCCTTCTCTAAAAGTAAAACTACAAAAAATCATAATCGTATGGATATGCTCATCTGTTTCAAAACAATGGGAATGGAAAAGATACTTCTTCCTATTCTACTGAAAATAACACCCCATCAAAATGATGGAGAGAAAGGTGTTTCTTCTCCTTCTTCCACACAAAATAACATCTCAAAACAACAAGGTGAAAAAGAAAAGACACTCAAACTCCACTGTCAACAGAAATGAGGCCATTATCCTCAGCATATAAAGATGCAAAGAGTATGTGTGTGTGGATATGTGCGTGTGTGTGTGTGTGTGTGTGTGTGTATAAGTCAGGGAAGAAATGGCAAATGACCTAACAGAAAGCAAGGGAGATGGAAAGAGGGAGGGGAGGTTATGCCAAAAGGAAGTTTGCTTATTTGCTCCTAAGGATCCCAGAAAGTCTCCAGAATTAGAGGCTGTGGGTATGACTAAGGTCAGACTAGAGTGAGATGGTGAAAACAGAGACATTGTCTGAAGAGTTTTAAGTGAGACCCCTATGCTGTACAGTCAGAGACTTCTCACTCACCCTTACACAACACCTGAGGATTATGCTCTCAGTGTTTCTCAAACCTCAGCCTCTAGACCCCAGCTCTGGGAACCCGTTATGAATCTTATTCTCCAGCCCCATCCCAGACGGACTAAATTAGAAGCACTGAGTATGAATCCCAGCCATCTGTGTTCTACTAAGGCTTCTAGGTGATTCTGATGCATGCTAAAGTTTGAGTACCCTTGCACAAGGGAAATTGAACCAGAGAAGTTCTGCCCTCAAAAGCCACCCCCCTCAAACCCCAAAACCATTGCCGTCCAGTTGATTCTGACTCATAGTGCCCCTATAGGTCAGAGCAGAACTGCCCCACAGGGTTTCTAAGGCTGTAAATCTTTACTGACACAGACTGCCACATCTTTCTCTCAAGGAACTGCTGGTGGATTCCAACTGTGGACCTTTGAGTTAGCAGCTGAGCACTTAACCACTGTACCACCAGGGCTCCTCTCAAAAGCCCAGAGGTATTTAAAGAGCTCAGGGGTATTTAAATTTAGTACCCAAACTAGGGATTTAAGTGAGGTAGTGCAAATAGTTCACGCAGCTCAACCCCATACCCGAAAGGTTAGAGGTTCCAGCCTACCCAGAAGCACCTTTTTCCCAAGCTCTGCCTCTACTTCCCTCTGTAGTCTCAAACAGACCATTTGAATTCTCAAACTTGGTTTCCCCAGATGAGAAATAACTGATCATTGCTGTCTTCTTTATTTCTCTGACTCGTAAAGCTGAGCCAGGTCATGTGCAATAACTGAAAATATTTTTTTTTTTTTTTTTAAATGGCAGGTTAGAAATGTGTGAGCAAATGGGCTTGAAATCAAATATAGCCAGATTCTTTCTCTTGTAATCAGAAATACTCCAGACTCAGGAAACTGTCTTATGTCTCTGCATAAATTGAAGCAGTGAAAAACTTCAGCAAATAGTAATTTTCTAGATTTATTACATGACAGAAACATCAGGCGGCTGGCTAAATAATGCAAGGCCCAGAAAATGAATAGAAGCCTTCCTGGAGGCCTGCTCATCTCAGAAACATCAGGGACTGGCCCCACCGCAACTTCTTTAAGTCTTCTCAGCTGGGAACGCTGAAAAGTCTTATCATGGTCACTGACGATCTGACAACTATCTGAGATGCAGTGTGAGTCATTCCTATACATGGAAAAAGGAAGGAGAATCTTGCTTTGAAAGTATGAATAGCAGGCACTGAGCTTTATTTAGGATTTTTGTAGTTCCTTTTGAATTAACAATAACATTTCATTTTTAAAATAAGCAATTCAAGACTGCAGTGGTTGTAAGGGATCACCTCTATGATGAAGCCTCAAAAGGAGCAGAAGTGGTTACTGTGGCACCCAGCCTTTCAACCCTTGAACATGTAAAGCTCACCAGCAACTGAGCCCTCTGCAAAGGCCCATTGTTACTTGACTGTCGAGTCGGTTCTGACTCATCACAGTCCCAAGTAAAACAGAATGAAATATCGTCCAGTCCTGTGCTATCTACATAATTCTCGGTATCCTTGAGTTCATTCTTGAGGACACTGTATTTTGTGAGCCTTCCAAGCAAGGGAGTCTTATATTCTGGCACTAGCTCGGCCAATATTCTGTTGTGATCCACAGGGTTTTCATTCGCTAACTTTTAAGTAGATCTCCAGGCCTTTCGTCCTAGTTTGTCTTAGTCTGCAAAGGCAGCTCTCTTTGAATGCCATGATTCCTCACCTGAAAGTGAGTGGGGCAGTAAATACCACAATAATTACTGCAAAATAAATATAGAGAGATCAGAGGTACGGAAAGAGAAAAGAAGAGAGATTATAAGTTTTTGAGCCTTCTTCACTCTCCTGGTTCAGTATTTTTCTCCTGGATTGTAGATAATGAATGAAAAGGAAAACAGAAGGAGCTCAGAAAGTTCCCTTTTATTCACTTTAGAAGTGCTAGACAGAAAACGATAGACTCAGAAAATACTAGATTGAAAATGTTGGAAGGAAGGGGAAGAGGAAAGAAAATCTGAGCTGTAGAGAGATTTGAGGGTGTTTGGCAAGAGTGAGATCAAAAACTAAGGACAGTTGCTAGGCTATTTGTAGTGAGTTTTCCATCGAGATAGGGCAAGAGAATATGTAAGATGTTTTTCTCTGTGTCATGCAATGTATTACTCATCTGCCATTTTTCAAGAGATGGCAGTAATTATTTAAATTGCATTTCAGTTCTTTTTGGATCCAGATTTATGTTTCTTTTGGATGTAACATTGACTTCTCAATAGTCCAGCTTTATACCAGTTACCAAATAAATGAATAGATGCCACACTTCTTTTAGAAGAGAGGCAAGAAGAAAATAGCACAGATCATGAAGTCAAATAAGAGAGTGTCATAATACCAAAATGGTGGGAAATCAAGGTTCACTAACAAAATCATTTATAAATGTAATAACCACCCAGTAAAATCTAGGTAGAAAAAGTCAGAAAGGAATTTATATACATTTAAACTTCCTGTACATGCATATTCCTTTCAAGAAGCTGAAGTACTTGTTCATCTTCTCGTCCTCTTTTGGAGGAATCTTCTAGGCACAAATATTATCATTCAACTTTCTTGTTAACTCTCTCTGGCTACTCACCATGGACTATAGAATAAAGCCCAACGTAGCATGATACTCCAACTCTTTCCTAATAGCCTCCAAATTTCTCTTTCTTGACTTTTTTCCTATTGTATCCACTAAAGCTCATGTTGGTAGGTTTTTTTTTTTTTTTTTTTTTTATCTGTGTTTATCATATTCTCTCTTCTTGCAACTTCGTTCTCCAAGGGAATAGGATTAAACCCAGGCTCCACCACTTCCTAGATGAACAGCCTTAAATGTATTACTTAACGTCTCAAGGCTTCCATGTTAAAGAGCTAATATTAATGTGTATACCATAGATTCTCTGAGAATATTAAATAAGATAATTCATGTAAAGAACTTCACTCTTTATATAGTGGGCACTGAATAAATGCTAGCAATAATTTTATTTTCTCTTTTCTATTAAATCATATGCATCCTTCATTCAGCTTCATGACATCCTCTCTGACCTGCACTTGATCTCTAGTTGAAGTTATTCTTTTGATCCTCTATGCCTCCACAGCGCTTTGCATATAGTTTTTTACATACTTTCTGCATTCAAACATGCTTTATGATCAGTTAGCGCAAGTTTGTTTCCCCAGTAAGACTGTGAACTTATTTTTTGCTAGGGCTGTATTGTGTTCTTCACGGTGCCTCCATAATAGACCAATTATTCAATAAATATAGAGTCCCTGGGTGGTGCAAATGGTTAACATGCTGGGCTACTAACCAAAATGTTGGATTTGAGTCTGCTTAGAGGTGCCTCAGAAGAAAGCCTGGTGATCTATTCTGAAAAATCAGCCAGTGAAAACACTATGGAGCACCTTTCTTCTATGATGCATATGGAGACACCATGAGTCAAAGTTGCTAGATGAAAACTCTTTTTTTCTCTCTCTCAATAAATATATGTTGAGCCTGGCACTGTGCTAGCTACTGAGGAAAAAAAAAAATGTTTAATTAGATATCATCCCTGCTTTCAAGAAGCTTCTAGTCTAATGAAAAAATTCAGCCTTGTAGATTGTCCTCCATAAATGTCTACTTAATTAAATTGAATCTTCTTTTCCAGTGTTTAATTTTTAAACAAGTGCTGTGATTCCAAAGCAGCTCTCTGCCTTAGTCTGGTTTCCTTAGAAGCAGAGCCTGAGACAAGGGTTTGTGTGCAAGTGATTGATTGTGGGAATGCCCTCAGGAGAAACCTGTAAGGCAGTGGAAAAAGCAGGATAGGCAGGAAGAAGCCATGCAGAGACGGTTATAGATGTCTAGCCTCAACCTGATCCCATGGGAACTCTAGAGGCAAGGGGGCAAGGATATTTTGATATTTTACCCCCCTCCTCTTGTCGTCTGACAGAATTGATCATGGCAGAGTTGGGAAAGAGGGGGTCTTAAAATTCCTGGCCTTTCCCCACTAGACAATTCTCATCAACCAAGTGCAATTTTCCAAAGAAGAATGCAGGAATGAGCTGTGAGCAGTTAGCAGCAGCACTTAGAGAAGGTGAGGGATGGATCACCAGTGCAGAGAAATGAATCTGGGTGGGGTAGTATGTTAGTTTCCTAGGACTTCCAAAACAAATTACCACAGACATTGTGGCTTAAAATGACAGAAATTTATTCTCTCACAGTTCTGGAGGCTAGAAGTCCAAAATCAAGTTATCAGCAGGGCCACGCTCCCTCTGAAAGACTATAGGGAAGGTTCTTTCCTTGTTTGTTTCAGCTTCTGTTGGCTCCAGACTTTCTTTGGCTTGCGGCAGCCGAATTCCATTGATTCCATTCTCTGTCTGCCTCAGCCTTCACATGGCCTTCTTTTCTGTCTTTGCGTGTCCTTTTTGGTCTTTTATAAGAAACCTCTCACTGGATTTGAGGTCGATCCTAATTGAGTATGATCTCATCTCAATCCTTACCTTAATAACAACCTCAAAGAACCTATTTCCAAATACAGTCACGTTCTAAGGTTCCTGGTGGACATGAATTTGGGAGCGGGGGAAACTATTCAACCTACTACAGGCACCAACAGCAACTGCTGCAGTCTCCAAAGCAAAGCAAACCAAAATATTGTAAATAGAAGAAAGGGGAAGGGAGAGAAGAAATAGGGGCTATAGATATAAAAATCGACATAATTCCAAAAAAAAGGTGGCTTTTCTCCATGATCTTGCTATTTCAGGAAACCCCGGTAGCATAGTGGTTAAGAGCTATGGCTGCTAACCAAAAGGTCAGCAGTTTGAATCCACCAGGTGCTCCTTGGAAACCGTATGGGGCAGTTCTACTCTGTCCTATAGGGTTGCTATGAGTCGGAATCAACTCAACGTCAATGGGTTTGGTTTTTGGGTTTTTTCTTGCTATTTGGAAGATAAATGTGTTTTCTCTCAGCCTCTGGAATGGAGAGAATTATTTCTAGGAGGCCACAAGTGCACTGAGAATACAAGTAGTTGGAAGTTGTTTGAGTTCCACTGAGTTTGAAGGCAAAGGCAATTTATGTGCTAATGGAGGAAAGCGGAAGCTGATGAACATCTACTAATTCACCCAGAGAATGAGAAATGCAGAAAACTCTACGTTTTTTGAATATGCCCTCCCCCGGCCCTTTACAAACTGCAATGAAGGCAGGCAGTTTCAGGAACTGAAAAGTTGTGTGTACTCATCGGAGACCTCAATAACTGCAAAGTCAGGCATATTTTTTCCCACTCATCTTTCCATTTTCCTACCACTAAAGGTAAAGTGTGACTCTCATTAATAAGTTTTTGGGAGTTTCTTTTTGGTTTGCTTATTTCACTTTTTTTTTTTTTTAAATATCCATAGGGTGTTGGATTTATTGAGCAGAACTCCAATGGTAATTCACCAGAGCCATTCCACATCGTCAGCATCCAGGGAAGCCAAGAATCTTGTGGTTTTCTCTCAGTTGTCCCTTCATGTACTTCTGGAGTCCAACATTATAAAATGCAAAGAAGCATAAAGGAAAAGTCTTGTGCATAGTTTCAAAATTTTTTAATTTTATAAGCCAGGATGAGAGATAGATGGCTTGACTGCACTCTCTAGGAAAAAATAAAAGGACTGGGGATTTAGAACACAAGTTCGATAGAAGCCATGAGTATCAGGCTACTGTTTGAAAAGTTAATGCAAACTTATGCTTCACTGGTAGAAACATCATTTCTGAAGAGAAAGAAGTTATAGTTTTAGGGTTTTCTGCCATCCTCAGTTCCCATCTGGCTTATTGTATTCTCAGACTGGAGGAGAACCTCCAGAGGAGAAAGACCACGTGAGGAACTAAATCAAATGGCTGTTAGCTGATAGAACTAAAAATTGGGGGATGGAGGATGTGGGGGGGAGGGGCTGGAAATTAGGAAGAAACATAGTAGCTTTCTTCAAATAATTAAAGGAGTTCCATTGGGAAAAATTGAGAAAGCTTGTTTTATTTTATCTAATACAATATAAAATCTCATCATTCAGAATGAGGAACCATGCAGAAGTGTTACACACAAAAGTTGGTTGAGGTTTTATTACCAGAAAGAAATGTTTAACAATTAGAAACGCCCAAGGGAAAAAAAAAAAAAGAATAGGCTGGAATAATTCTAAAGCATTAACTTTCCTGTTATTGCTGTGTTCAGTAGAAGTTAAATGACAGCGTGAAAGGATTGCAATATGGTGATGGAGTTGTAGTGAAGCTTCCGGTAATGGGCAAGAGGTTGGACTCAGAACCTCTAAGGAAACTTCCAGAAATAACTTTCCATGATTTTAATTGAAAGTGAATAACAGATTTAATATCTGAGTGCAAAAAAAAAAAAAAAAATAGGGGGAGGTATTATGTTCTAGCCCCACCCATTGCCTTGGAGTGGATTCTGACTCATTGCCTTGGTAGCACAGTGGTTAAGCTCTCAGCTACTAATCAAAAGGTCTGTGGTTTGAGCCCACCAGCTGCTCCATGGGAGAAAGATGTAGCAGTCTGCTTCTGTAAAGATTTACAGCCTTGGAAACTCTATGGGGCAGTTCCACTCTGTCCTACAGGGTAGCTATAAGTTGGAATTAACTCCACCACACACAACAGTTATCTTCTTGAACTTTGAATTAATCAATGAGAATAACATGTTAAAGTTAGTCTAAGAATAATATCTTAGTCTTTTATCTGCCAATTATTTTCTAGTATTTGTTGACTTCTTTTCACAAAATGTTCTTCAAAATCTTTTTTTTTAATATATTTTATTTTCATTGAGTTGGAATGAGCTTGATCTTGCCATAAAAACTATGAAATGTAGAATTAATCTTTATTCCATTAATTGTACAAAACATTTTTTTTTTCTATTGGATTGATGTTTAAATTGCATCTGAAATCAGGATATACCAAGGCCATGGTATTGTTTTCATAAGCAACTAACTCCATAACCTTGGCTGAGTTGACCAGTACAGTGGGCAACCAGTCTGCCTAAATATCTTAAATGATCAAATCATTGAATATTTATCTCCTACTCTGTGCAAGAGGAAACCCTGGTGGCTTAGTGGTTAAGTGCTACAGCTGCTAACCAAGAAGTCAGCAGTTCAAATCCACCAGACGCTCCTTGGAAACTCTATGGGGCAGTTCTACTCTGTCCTATAGGGTTGCTATAAGTTTAAATTTACTCAAGGGCAACAGATTTTTTTTTTTTTTTTTATGTGCAAGACGAGCCCTGCTGGTGCAGTTATTAAGAGCTCAGCTACTAACCAAAAAGCAGTTCATATCCACCAGCTGCTCCTTGGAAACCCTATAGGGCAGTTCTACAGGGTCAGCGTGAGTCAGAATCAACTTGACGGCAAGGAGTTTTTGGTTATGTGTGAGGATCTTTAGGAAGACGAAAGTAGCGATGATATGTTTGGGGTAATACAACACCCTAAGAGTATGCAAAAAAAAAAATTCATACAAGAAAGTTTTAATAGTAGTGTAGGACAAAAATAAATCTACCATAGAGCAATAGAAAATTAATCAGCAAATTGACTTGTATATCCAGGTATTTCTATAAGGATACAACCACCTTCAGGATAGGTTACTTGAAACAAACTTTAAAAAGAAAGTGGTACATATGATGGGCTTTGACAAATAGATGACATTTTACCTCAGAGTGACATTCCAGAGACAATAGTGTGAGAAAAAGGACGATAGCAAGAAATCTTAAGGCATACTTAAGAAAACAGAATAGAATAATTTGGTTGAAGGTACAGGTTTGGGGGAGGAGTTATAAAGTGTTGTCCTTCCTACAACAGCTACGTAACCTTGGGTGAGCTATTTAATCTACCTGAATTTCAGTTTCCTTGTATGAAAAATGGGCATAATACCTAATCTCTGGCTGTTATAAAGATCAAATTAGATTATGGAGCTAAAACAGTGTAGTACCTGGCATCTTGAAAAGATTAAAAAATATAGATTTTTTTATGTATTAGTGCTAATATAAATATTAATTTTTTAAAAGAATGTTTAGCATGAAAAAAGTCTGAAGAGGGATCTGGCCAATGAGTTTGGAGTTGAAACTCTTACTAAAGGATTTTGATTAAGAGAGAAGTAACAGGGGAGTGATGATTTCAGAAGACACATTAGTTTTGCATGCATTTGACTGGTGGAGTGGACTGGGGTAGGATGAAAAATGAATTACAGACATAGAAAATAAAAAAGAGGATATTAAAACCTGTTGCCATCGAGTCAATTCCAACTCATAGTGAGCCTATAGGTCAGAGTAGAACTGCCTCATAGAGTTTCCAAAGAGCATCTGGTAGATTCAAACTGCTGACCTTTTGGTTAGCAGATGTAGCCCTTAACCACTAAGCCACCGGGGTTTCCAAGAGGTTATTGACAAGGTACAAATGCCTGGATAGCGGTGGGTGGGTGGGGTTAGAAAGCAAAGCAAGAACACAATCAAAAGACACATAGAAACTATCTAGATAAGGGGAAAGAATGATAACAATGAATCAAAGATGGTCTCCCAGTTTAAAGCACAGAAATAAAAAATGTTAGCTCTAGTGGTAGAAACATGAAAGTTAGGACGAGAGCAAGATTGGGAAGGAAAAAGGAGATTCAGTTTTTTGTCTATAAAGTTAGGCATGACAACAGAATGCACATATAAAAATGACCTTTAGGAACCTATAGATTGTTTGCTCAAACTTGCTTTAGAGTTCAGCAAAACCAGAAAACCAGTTACTGAGCACACTGATACAATCTTTATACAACAACATGCTGTGTTGAAATACTGGGGGCACATTAGGGAAGAGGTGCCCTGGTGGCACAGTGGGTTAAGAGCTTGGTTGCTAACCAAAAGGTCTGCAGTTCAAATCTACCAGCTGCTCCTTGGAAACCCTATGGGGCAGTTCTACTTTGTCCTAGAGGGTCGCTATGAATCGGAATTGACTCGACGGCAATACGTTTGGTTTGGTTTTTGGTGTATTACGGAAGAGGCGTGCTGCCAGTGAAAAATGAAGCTACCTAAGAGACATATGTGTGTTTCTTTTCAAGGTTACTGACTATAAGTGATATGTGAAAAACTACATGGAAAGGCCAACTCCATCTCTTTGGTGAATAAAAGAAAGTCACAAACGTTTCCGTGAGATAGCCAACACAGATCACACGGAAATGGAATTCACAGATTGTCCAGTTGAGAGTGAGAGAGGTGATGGAAAGTTTTCTCTGTGCTGGAAGATTAAAAAAAAAAAGAAAAAGAAAGCTTTAAAAGAAAGACTCCAGTGTGTATGCATCTAATTACAATATTATGAACAAATGTTTTATAAATAAAAACAGAGGTTTTTGAAAACGTCCCAAATACTGTGGATATATATACAGTGCGTGGTAAATGTGGAATTTTTTTTTTAAATAGAGAATAATTTAACAGAGACATCAATATTTAAAAACAATGTAGTCGGTCCAAATAATTAGAGAATTTACTTACTACACAAAATATGAATATTCCAAGTGTTTACTTGTTGATATTGTTATACTGTGATCTATCGTTAAAGTTAAGAGATAATATAGTCTTTGAGGGATCAAAAAAGTTTAACATCTGCAAATCAAGAAAAAAAGTATGTAAAATTTTATGCATATATATGTGTGTGTGTGCATAAAACTTTCCTTGAAAAGATGCTATATGAGAATGACTATATTTTAAGATTCTTAAATTTTATGCTTGATTCAGTTGATAACCTATGAAGGAGTTGCAGAAAAGAAAGACATTTTTAAATAGTGCTTCCTAGTCTCTTCTTTCAGCAAGCAGATGAACTGTGAAACTTTGTTTAAAGATTTCATTAGTGATGTATTAAAAGGTATGAAAGATTATTACTCATATAGGCAAAATTGAAAAGTTACAGCTCTTTCAACAATTATTACTTTTTAATACTTTAAGTTTGGTTTTCGTTCACAGATAGGAAGTGATGAATAGATTCAAGGTAAAACTACTGGCGAGGCAATCATTTATTTTTACCTGAACGCTCAGACACTACTCCTGGATTTCAATTAGCCTGTAATAGGCAGTCTGAATCATTTTTATTCTCGTGCTTTACTTTTATAAATACAAGCTTCTTGGTGACACTGTTTAGGAGTCCAGTGTCACCTGATGTTTTATCAAGTTTCCAAAGGTAGAAGAACATGAAAAGGGAACAGCAAACAAAATAAGGCAAAACGTGTGTGTTAATGACCCAATCCCTTCATTGCTTGTGTAATTCTTAGAAGAGAAGGCAAAGGATTATTTTTCAAGCACATTTCCCAGCATGGTAATATAGTTTGGAAGAACGTTTTTTAATTAAAACCAACTGAAGTAAACAAATAAATTAAATTCAAAGCTAGGAGCATGTAATCTCACAAAGCAATAACTTTGAGTCATTCATGTTTTCAAAGTGATATAGCACAATGTGACTTCTGCAGCTTTCAAGACAGAAACGACGAAACCGTGGTGGGTTAGACGAGCTACCTCAAATCTGGTAAATCGATTTTGAAATTCTCTGTTAAGTCTGAGTGTAATGAAAGTCCCTGCATTTTATTCTCCTGTCCAACTTACCCCCTCTCCTTCCCCAGCTAATTTTAGCTGAGACTGAAAACGCAGCAAAAATGGAGACGGACTTCTCTCAGATTGTCAGTATTCATATGCACAAGCTCTCACATACCTGGGAAGCTACAAGGAAGGAAGGATTGAAAAAAGGGAAGGGTCTCATGGAGACCAGCCAACTGCTCCTTCATCAGCTAACAGCTTTGCTTTCAGAGTAACTTGGGGTGCTACCTCAGGAAAACCAGAAGGTCTTGCTGGGCAAATGAAGAAATAAAAGAGTCCAGACTATTGTTAAGAATCATAGAAAATCTAATTTTTAATTTGGAACAATGAAAAGGGATTTTTGCTTCGTATCTATCAGCACTGGGTAGATTTTCAAGATTCTGCTGCTCCTGGATCATTGCAGATCTTAAAATTCTGTAAATCTCACAGCAATTGCCATGAACAATTTTACAGCTTGCCTATTCAGAAAATTCTTCACTACCAATATCACTATTAAAGTAGGATGAGGGGCTTATAAATACACAGGGTACTTTGAAAGATTATGTACTGATTAGGTGGCAAAATGGTATGTTTTAAACAGGTAAGCAGAAACTTTATCCCATGTGCAAAGTCAAGTAAAGGTGTCACTAGGAAGGAAATTGGGACTCTCAGCAATTAATCTGTCCTCCTGATACTTATTATTTTTACTTTAAATTATCATGATCTCTGTATGTATCTGTTCTCCCTACCAGGCAATGTAGTATAACAGAAAACATCCAGGACCTGCATTCACATCACTGCTTTTCCACTTCCTAGCTGTACTTACTTGTAAAGTTTCTTAACATTTGGATGTGGCCATGTGTTAAAAAGAAATGAATGGCTACCTTGAAGAGATGTTTTGATGATTATGGGTAAGAGAGATAAACACCTAGAATCATACTTGGGTCACAAGATCCATGCCAGTTTGAAAGTTCTCAGACTTCTAAGACACCCACAGACAATCCCCCGAATCACTTTCAGAGGGTATATTTATAACAGCATCAGGTCTACATCAATTCAGTATTAATTGCATGTGTTCTGCATTGAGACTGGGTCAACAAATGGCCGAGAAAACAACAGCAGAATGAAAGTGGAGGGGGAAACTGTTCTCTTCTTAGTCCTATGAAATCAGTTTCATAAGCAAGGACTCCTTCCTTGTCCGTACAGATACTTTCTTCCCTGTGGTCTAGACTGGTGCTTTCCAATAGAGTTTTCTGCAATGATAGAAACATTCTATATCTGTGCTATCCAGTGTGGCAGTCATTAGCCACATATATCTATTGAGCACTTGAAATGTGGCTACCGTGACTGAGGGACTGACTTCCAATTTTATTTAACTTTAAGAAGTTTAAATTTAAAAAGCCTTGTGTAGCTATGGACCATTCCATTAGACAGTGCAGTGCTAAATGTCAAGAACACATCAAAATATTGTAGACACAAGATAAATAATATGGTGATCCAGGAAAACTTGGGTGGCTTAGGCAATCTCCCCGGTAGATTTTATCATTTTTAAGCTGTAGCCATCAGCGGTGGCCTCTGCTCCATCTCCTGGGTGACTTAGTTCTGCCTTGGCTGTATGTCTAGCTCAAACTGTGGCTCCTTTTTGAGGCAAGAACTGACTTGCCATTTTGCCCACTAGTGGATGCATGGTGCTCTCTTTGCTGGAATGCTGGCTTGCATGGGGAAAGAAGGACTTTCAAATATGATACACTTTAGTTGTTGTTGTTAGGTGGCATCAAGTTGGCTCCAACTGATAGTGACCCTATGTGTACAACAGAATGAAACGCTGCCTGGGCCTGTGCCATCTTCACAATCATTGTTATATTGCCCTGCAGCCACTGTGTCAATCCATCTTGTTGAGGATTTTCTTTTTTGCTAACCCTCTACTTTACCAAGCAGGGCAATATAGCAATGATTGTGAAGATGGCACAGGCCCAGGCAATGTTTCATTCTGTTGTACACGTAGGGTCACTCTCAGTCGGAGCCAACTTGATGCCACCTAACAACAACAACTACAATGTATCATATTTGAAAGTCCTTTCTTTCCCCATTAATGCAATGTGAAACCCAGGCATCTACACTAGAAATGGAAGGTTTCACTTACTGACTATAGCATTCTTTTCCACTTGGCCTTGATAGAGACTCAGAACCCTTCATAATCCAGCTCTAGGAAAAAACTACCAATTGATTGCTTTTTATGTGTGGTATGAAATATATTTACCTTCTCTGGAAGATTTTCTTTTTTGTCACACAATGAGTTCCTTGCCATATTAGGTCAAAAGTTCCAAAGCTTGAGGCAACCTTTGTCCTCATGGTTCAAGAGTTTAGGTTCTGGGAAATAATGGTAAGTCTGACCTGTTCCTTCCAGGAAGCCCTTTAGGTTTACATGAAAACACAACTTTTGGCAGCCTGCCCTGGCATGACAGAGCTCCTTACACATATTAGTTAGGACATCCCCTTGGACTTGACCTAAGTGAGAATTCCTAAATACTAACATCCCCCCCAACCACAGGTTGAAAAAGTCACCTGCTGACCCTTGGCTAATGACTAGATATTTCTTGTTGGCTCGTACAAAGTGACAGTTTTTCTACCAGGATCCTGATCCATTCTCTGGTCACTTTAGAAATGAATTACAGATGCTCCTTGGAGTTCACATTCAAGACTCAAACCAGAGTTGACCTTTCTGATCACCTTTCTATATTCGGAAGCTGAATTTGATCAATAAATTTCTAGGAATATATGCCAGTCTTTTATAATTTGGTCATAGATAGTGGTACCACAAAGCACAACATGACTCCCATGAAAAGACTCTGTTACTTATTATGCTTCACTTTTCTAAAAGGAAAGAGAGAAAGAGGGAGAAAAAAGTGAGAGGAGAAGCGAAGGAGAGCATTGATGCGAGAGCATGGAAAAATGGAAAGAAAATGAGACTGATGCTGTTGAACGCTTCCGTCCTTTCTCCAGTTTTGAGGATTGCTCCCCAAATTATTAGCTCATTAAGTGAGGCATTCATTTATATTGTGATTTTATCATTTCTCCCTTGCTAGTTGTGAATATTGCACAATTAGCACATTTCTGAAAGCCCTGATGGCCATGTCCTCAAACTTCCTCCCCCATTCCTGGAATTTACACTGTAAGACCTCAGCCCTATTTCTGTCTGTGGTTTTGATCCCAGCTCAGATTCTGACTACAGAGGCGTCCCCTCTTCTTGGCGAATACCTTTTCTCCTTGTGGTGATATTTCCAGTCCATCTTGAGGAGTCATGAAGTGCTGTTAAAACAGTCATCCCTCTTAGTCTCTCCTCAGCAGTCATCACACAGTATTGCTATTGTCCTGGGGCTGGAGGCTGAGGCTGAGGCTGAATCGGAAAATTGGTTTTAGTATCCCGGCAGGGCCAGGGAAAATAAATCCCCCGAGCAAGGATATGGCTCTGCGTCAAGCAGCTGGAGAACTAGCCCGTGAACGGGATCCAGGGGCAGATTATTTGGGTGAGTGTGCATGGCTACCAGACATCAGTTTCATTTGACTAATATGTTCTTTTCCATCCAATTGAATGGATTACCACAGTGTCAAATAAATAATGTGTTGCCACATTTGGACCAACAAGAAAAATACTGGGTATCAATAAGCAAGTGTACGACCACATGAAAGCACGACTGTATTTGAGAAAAACAGGGAATAAGCCCTCAGGTATCTTGAAACTCAGACATTTTTCTTGTCAAAATGTTCTAGGAGCCAAATTTGTGAGGTCCCTGCTGCTGTGACAACAGTCTGGTCTCTGAAGCTCGTCCAACACAGCCACAGTCCCAAATTAAACTCCAGGTATTTGAGAAGGCAGCCACAAAGGTGGAACAATGGCTCATTACCCAATTCAGAATCCATTCAGTCAACATTTATTGACTGCCCACTGGTTGCCAGGCACAGTGGTGGCACCTGGAACGGGGAATGAGGATGGAGAAGAAATAAGGGGTGAATATGGCACAAACTCCTGGCTCATATTCTAGTGGAGGACACAGACACATACCCAGGTAATTCTTGCACTGGACGATATAGCAGTATAATAGAAATACAGTTAAACTGCTAAGAAAGAAGGAGATGGGAGTAGAACAGTTGCAGAAAGGCAGAGAGGGTGGAGAACATCGTCAGGACATGACGACCTGCCTTAAAATATGCTGTTCTAATGCAATGTTATTTTCAGAATGTATAAAATGCACATTATAAAATGTAATAAATCCCCCCAAAGTCCTTCTGGCTCTACAGCACAAATTAGAGTCAATGACATTTTACAAAAGAGTTGAAGAAATAAGAAAAATAAGACAAAAATCATAAACACTGTTTTAAACATTTTACATATACGGAGTAAATCAATTCTCATGATATTTCTGTACTGCGGGTACTATTCTTACTTACAGAAGTGGAAACGAGGGACAGAGAAGTTAAATAAATTGCCCAAGATCACACTGCTAGGCTGTGTGTCAAACACTGTGCTAAGTACTTTAGACCCATTCTTTCCTGTTATTCTCAAAACAATCTTTGCTCTGAGCTATATACAATATTTGGGGTTGGGGGGGACAGTGGCTATGCGAATTGAGGATCTCATGCTTATAGGGGTTTAGTCTTCTCTCTGTAAAGATCTTTCAGGGAGAGGACAAAACATAATCCTTGGCCCAGAGACATGGAAATACATGCATAGTGTATTGAAAGAAGGCAAATAAAAAGTTGTGGCTAATGAGTATCATATATACCACAGGCTTCAAAATTCACTCTCTAGCAATGGAGAACCATTCATGAGAATAACTAGTTGAGAATTATATTTTTAAGAAATGCTCTGGTGGCACTTTGGATGGAGCAATGTGGGGAGGGGTAATAGAGAAGGCTGCTTGAAGCCAATCAAAATTATCTCAGTCACACTAGTGGCCATGGAAAAAGGGGGATACATTTGAAAGTTATTCTGGAGGTAGAATCAAGAGGATTTGACAACCAGCAATTCATGGGCTGGTGAGAGAAATAAAGGCCAACTCCAAGATTTCTCTCTTGGACCACTATGCTGAAATATGCTTGGTGCCACCAACCAAGATAAGACGTGCAGAAAAATTGACAGGTTTAATAAGAAAAAATAATTGGTTTGGGTGCATTGAGTATGAAGTGGGCTACTAAGGAGGAAATACCTATTTCTCAACTTAATATAATATACAGGTTTAGGGTGATCCACTTCCCCATTTAGGTCCCATATGAGGATAACGCATTGCCTATGATTTGTGACAGTTTCTTGATGGAATACTAATAATCATAATTGGCATCCCTCTAGAGCTTACTCAGTGACAGGTGTTCTAAGAATCACATATAGTCTTCACAACAATGCTATGATTAAGGCACTCTATTATTCCAGTTTTACAGATGAGGAAACTGAAGCATGGAGAGTTTAAATCATTTCTCCAACGTAGCACAGCCAGACATGTGCCAGAGAGATACTCTCCCTCCATCAAGCAGCATTTTCCACAACCATAATTTCAGGTTCTTGTGGTTGAAGCTTCGTCTCTGATAGTGTTTCCACCCAATCTGGGAACTGGAGTGAAAAGGGATGTGCTAAGGATGCAGGTGTGTGAGAGGACCTGACACCATGTGTAACTCCTACCCTTTTGGCCTTTATAAAAGCACCTTTATTCCCACCTTGAAGATTCTGCAGACCGATTAATCTCCCGATGTTTCGTTTTCCTTATCTACAGCATGGGATGATAATGATAATTCCTAAGGTGATTGGAAGGGTTAAATAAATTTAGACATCTAAAGTTCTCCTTTCTGGCACAGGTACATGTTCCCGAAATGTTAGCTATGTTGATGGCAATCAAGAAGGTGAGGAAGGCAAGGATGATGACTACCTATTTATCTCTACACTGTTTTCCTCAGTGACTCAGAGAAGAAACACCAGGTCAAGCCCTGCCCTTTTACACCACAATCAGAAGACAGAATAAAATATTGCTGGTTATTAGGGTTTGAAATTTAGAGAGGTCTCTAGCCTATCCATGGAGCCCTGGTGGTGCAAATGATTAAGCACAATACTGCTCACCAAAAGGCTGGCAGTTCGAACTCACCCAGTGGTAATCTGCCTCTGTCAAGGTTGCAGCCAAGAAAACTCTATGGGGGCAGTTCTACCCCGTTACATGGGATTGCTAAGAGTTGGAGCTGACTACTGGTACCTAACAACAACAACTAGAAAGAAGGGGAGATAACACTATGGTGGAAAATTAGAAGCAAGAGAGAAGGACCATGTTCAGAGATCTCGCCAACCAAACAAGCTCGTCATCCCTCTTAGCCTTAAATAGCATCAAAAGACGTAAGGTGAGTGAGATATCATTAGACTGGATTAAAGAGGGTAGAAACCAAATGATCAGGCCCTCAGTTGTGTCTATTCAGTACTAGCCAGAGGGTCGACTGGGTTCTTTAAGGGGAGAGATTCTAGGGGAGCAACCCAACGCATCACAGCCTTTGTTCGGACTTTTAAAACTAGAAGGGGGAGAATGTTGGAAACATAAAAGACCAACTTGGACCATCTGGTTCTGTAACAGTCCCCCATCAACACGTCCTCACTTGATGAGACCAATATAATAAAAGAGGATAGATGTGTTTCACTCCTGTCAACAGCCATACGAGAGGAAAGATAAGAGAAGCTTTTGAAATTGCAGAGATATTTTGGCTTTAACTACACCAGAGGCAATTAGTTCCATATGGGAACCAAATCCATGCAGATAGATTTAACTATCAATTTTGTAGCTGCTTATCAAGAGGCAGTATATTTTGTAATGCACACACAAAAGCCAGAACCTGTAACTGTGACACCTGCTTTCACCCAGCCTGGGCAGTAATGAATTAGCCCTAGGTCTCTAATATTCCACGTGTCATCTCATTTTGGAGAAATTAATTAATTAAACCTCGAATCGACTAAGAATGATAAATTGCTTTTTTAAATATGCTGAACCAAGGGGAGGCTTCTTTCAAGAGTCTCTAAAACACAACGTAATAAGTGCAAACATTTCCACTTATGCCAGGGTAAAAGTTAAATGATCGACAGAGAAAGCCCTTCATAGTTTCTGTTCTCTGATGGGATTTCCAGTGGGTAACTCTGAAGAAAAAAAACGGTTATAAGACAAAGGATAATTCTTCTCTCTATCCTCCAACCAGGTTTCCCTTGGAATCGTGTTCTTTTTATCTATTCTTCTGCTTAAGCCTGAAAGGAAAAAGAGGAGGGTAAAAGAAAAAGGGATAATAAAAAAGGAAGACATGAAGGGTGAGAAGAGTAGATGGAAAGAGATGGCGGGGGCGGGGGGAACAAGCAGGTAAGGGAAATAGGAAGAGAAAAAATCCAGCATCAACTCCCTCCCTCCTCCCTCCCCCCCCCCCCCCATTCCTTCAGCTCTCTGGGAACTGGTTTCTTTGAACTAACTGCACACTTGTGTCCATGGTGTGGAGAGGAGGACAGGAGCAATGGGAGCAGGAGCTGGCCTGACAGGTCACACTCTCTCCAAAGCCAAGGAGCCTCAATACCCACAAGGCTGGAGAAAATACCCATAGGACAAACCCATGGCCTTCAAGATTTGGCAAAAAATTCAACCCATTATTCAAATGTTTTGTGCTAAACAAACTGCAGTGCATTTTGTCAGGCAGTTCCCCCTTAATTTCCAAACCCATGTGTATTTCCAAGGGAATGTGATCCATATGTTTCTAATTCATTTACATTTAAATCATCATAATGCTGTTTTGCTGAGCTATTTGATATCCAAGAAGCCTATGAGGCCTTTTACAAGCTCTTTTAAAGGCTTTCTCCTTTGAACCTGGAAGTCATGGTTTTCCTGTACAGAATGTGAATTAAAATAAAGGTTATAGTTTCTCTTCAAACTAAATTCCTCTCTATTTAAATGGATAATAATAATGACAACCATTAAAATAACTTGATCTCAGAGGCCACCTTACATATAAATTTAGAAAAATCTATCAGTCGTAGAAAAAAAAAAAGTTCCAGGTTTTCCAATGCGACAGCCATCAATAGGAATGGCTGGATTCTACTTCTTTTGCAGATTAAGTTTATGATTTGAATTGCGTCCTCAAAAAATGTGTTTCAACTTGGCTAGGCCATGATTCCTAGTATTGTGTGATTGTCCTCCATTTTGTGATCTGATAATCCTATGTGTTGTAAATCCTAACCTCTATGATGTTAATGAAGCAGGATTAGAGGCAGTTATGTTAATGAGGCAGGACAAAATCTACGGAATTAAGTTGTATCTCTAGTCAATCTCTTTTGAGATATAAAAAAGGGAAATGAGCAGAGAGGAGAGGGACCTTATTACCACCAAGCCAGAAGAGACAGGAGCAGAGTGTGTCCTTTGGACCCAGGGTCCCTATGCTGAGAAGCTCCTATATCAAGGGAAGATTGGTGACAAGGGCCTTCTCCCAGAGCTGACAGAGACAGGGCTTCTCCTGGAACTGGCACCCTGAATTCAGATTTCTAGCTTCCTAGACTGTGAGAGAATAAATCTCTGTTTGTTAAACCCATTCACTTGTGGTATTTCTGTTATAGCAGCACTAGATAACTAGGACACTAACTCCCTGATTTTTCTAAAGCCCAACTTAATTTCTTTCAGACTTACATTGCATTCACAGATACAAATTGTGGTTATTCTCTAGTATACATTTTTTTAAGTTTCGAATATCTTTGCACCAGAATATCCTAGGTCCTCAATTTATAAGCCACTAGAATATTGATTTATTCTTGACAAAGTAACAATCATAATATTATCTACCATTTATTAAACTCATGGGTTGGATGGTATACTAGGTGCTTTATATATATTACCTAATTTAATGTTTGAAACAACTCTGCAAGTTCATCAAGATTATTACCCATTTGACAGAAGCAGAAACTAAGGCACAAAATTTGGGCAAGTTAGTGTTTTAAGGAAACTTCAAATTCACACAGCTGGCAAATGGAAGAACAAGCATTTAGAACACTGAATGGGGCTGACCACATGAGAAGAGTTTGTACAACTTAGTAGAAACTTATTTTGTTCATTGAGGGTCACCATGAGTCAGAATCAACTTGACAAAAACCAGTTTGGATTTTTTTTAAGTTTACTATGTCTCAGGTATGGTGAAAGGTTGTATCCTTTCACCATACCTATTCAATCTGTATGCCGAGCAAATGATCCAAGAAGCTGGACTATATGAAGAAGAACGAGGCATCAGGACTGGAGGAAGATTTATTAACAACCTGCGTTACGCAGATGACACAACCTTGCTTGGTGAAAGTGAAGAGGACTTGAAGAACTTACTGATGAAGATCAAAGACCACAGCCTTCAGTAAGGATTGCACCTCAACATAAAGAAAACAAAAATTCTCACAACTGGACCAACAAGCAACATCATGATAAACAGAGATAAGATTGAAGTTGTAAAGGATTTCGTTTTACTTGGATCCACAATCAACAGCCATGGACGCAGCAGGCAAGAAATCAAAGGATGCATTGCATTGGGTAAATCTGCTGCCAAGGACCTCTTTAAAGTGTTGAAAAGCAAAGATGTCACCTTGAAGACTAAGGTGCACCTGACCCATGCCATGGTATTTTCAATCGCATCATATGCATGTGAAAGCTGGATGAAGAATAAGGAAGACCGAAGAAGAATTGGTGCCTTTGAACTGCGGTGTTCGCAAAGAATATTGAATACACCATGGACAGCCAAAAGAACGAACGTATCTGTCTTGGGAGAAGTGCAACCAGAATGTTCCTTAGAAGCAAGGATGGCAAGACTGTGTCTTACATACTTCAGACATGTTGTCAGGAGGGATCAGTCCCTGGAGAAGGACATCATGCTTGGCAAAGTGCAGGGTCAGCAGAAAAGAGGGAGACCCTCAAAGAGGTGGATTGGCACAGTGGCTGCAACAATAAGCTCAAGCATAACAATTGTAAGGATGGCGCAGGACCCGGCAGTGTTTTGTTCTGTTGTGCATAGGGTTGCTATGAGTTGGAACTGACTTGATGGCACATAACAAAAACAACATGTCTCAGGCACTGCGTTACACACAGTGGAAAATAAAAGTGAGCAACACGTCATGCTTGTACTTAAAGAGCTCTGGGTCTGGTGGTCTTTGTAGACATAAATGTCAATGTGGTGTGATCATGTCCTATAATTAGCAACTGGATGTTAGGGTGTGTACAATAGCATAAGAAGATGGGCTTTAGGGTTCATTTTGAAGGACACATAAGAGGTTAGGACCAAGCCTGGCCCATATTCAACATCTACTAAACATTGAAAAGAGTAGAGAGAAAGAGGTGTTTGGAATTTATCTCACGAGTTTGGAATTTATCCTGAACGCAAAGACTAGGTGTTGTTTGTATGTGTTCAAAGATGACCTGACGCTAGTACAAAGTGTGAGGTAGGAGATACCTGGGGTAGGGAGCCAGCAGGGAGGTTGTTTCAGCAATCCAGTGATAGATGATGGGGACAGTGGGGCTGGGAAGGATCCATTATAGAAAACTTTACATTTCATATTACCAAAATCATTTTACAACACTTGGCCTTTTAAACAAAAGAAAAACTCTTTTTATAGTATTTGCTGAAAAATCAAATTTCTCTCTAGTTTCCCGATGTAATGTCTATACACCTATAGACATACACATCCAGTCATCTATAATAAACGCTAGCTTAATGATCAAGAATGCAGAAATGCTTCTTTGTGGGTAACCATTTCAACGCTTGAATGATTTAACACTGGGTTTGTCTTTCTCCATTGATATTGAGAAACTTCTCTGACTTAATGACTGTTTAAGAGGAAAGGGGGAGAAGAGCAGGGCCTCTCAAATAGAAAACAATCAATATTATTTATATAAAATTAAGTTACTTTTCCCCATTGACTTCAACAAAATAGCAACAGCAATGCCAGTGTTATACATATTGAGAACCAAAAGTCACCTCTTTGGTATAATTGAGAGGTACCCAAATAATCTGCCTATCCAAATGTCTCCCCTCATTGACTAGTTCAAATTATCTTTAAAATCCTACTTTGCTTTCTTTTGAAAAGGTATTTGGGCTTTCATGAGTTGGGATTTCAGGTGTGAATATAGAAATGGGATCTGTTAAGCAGTCCATCTTATCTTTGAAGAGTAGCTCATTAATACCTTAACCTGAATTGGCACTATGACAAATTAGATAATTGCTTTAACTAATTATCATTCTTATTATTAATTATCATCCAATATCTTAACTAGCTCTTTTTCTCTTCCTCTTTCCAAAGTTTCTCATGAGAGGATGCTTCATTTACTAAAATATTTGAATCTATTCCCTTTCTATCATCACAACTATATGTCCTCATCTGGAACCTGTAGTAGATTTCCAACATGCCCCTCAGCTTCCATCCTTATCTTGCTATAATCCCTCCTTCACACAGCAGCTAGAGGAATCATTTTAAAGAAGTAAATTCAATTACCCCACTTCTCTATATGAAACCCTTCAACAGCATATCATGACTTCTCATCTGTACTTAGGATAAAACTGAATCTTCATGGTTTGGCTCCAGACCAACCCCAACACCTCACCTCACAGGTTTATCTCCCTTCTTCAACTAGCTCTGGTCCCCCTAGATGCCCTGCTCCAGGTTGGTTCTTAGCCTTGTGTAGATCTCACCTCAAACATTATCTCTTCAAAGAGACCTTCCCTGATCTCTATACAGTACTGTGTGTTCTCATTGATATGTGTGGGTGAAATCAATTTAATGGTCATTACATATTTTACCAGAATGTGTTAAACACAAATATTAAAAAATAATAATAGTAAAAAAAGAAGAGAGGAGTAAATACAGAGTTTAATGAAACATTTGTTTCAGTGATCTATCAGTGTACTGCACTGTGATATAAAACACATGTCTTGTGGGTCACAGTCAAGTAAGTGACTAAGGTTGCAGCCCCTATAAGCATACCCATAAACCTCATCATGTTACCTTGTTTGTTTCTTTATTGCATTTCTAACACCGTGACATCTGGTTTATGTATGTGTTAACTTGTTTATTGAGAATGTAAGCACCTTAAAAGAAGGACTTAAGCTTCCTTGTACATCTTCTTATCCCCAGCATCTAGAAGAGTGTCTGACATAGATCAGGTTCTGTAGGAACCTTTGCTGAAGGAATTTCTGAAAGATGAGTTGCACACTCCTCTTCAGACATTCTTCCCTTTCCCCAGAGCTCCCTACTCAGGGTAAGGACTAAACTTTTCTCTCCATACCCCCAAACTCTCTATTCCACACTTCCTTTCTGTTCATTTTCTTCTCCCCACCATGATCTTGTCACTCAACCTAATGGCCAAAAGTAACTTCTAGGATTTTTTCTCTCGCCCTCCAAGCTTTGCAGCTCACCCTAAGGTGGCCAGAAGTGCCTGCAACTCTAGGACTCCTCACTGCCCTGACAGATACATTTCTCTTGTTTTGACTCTTTTGGGTCTGCAAAATACCTGTTGGATAAGATGCTCCACATTGTTCCATACATGTACTTAGATAGAAATGAAATCAGAAGAATATATGATAGCTATCAAAATGTTATCAGTATATTACTGGGTAGTGGGATTATGGGTGATTTGTTTTTTTCTGCTTTGTACCTTTCTGTCTGTCAAACTTTCTACACGGAGTATTTTAATTAAAAAGAAGATATAAAAAGTATATGGTTTATAAAAGAGTAAGATACAGATGGAATTAGGTATAAAAAAACTCTTCATTGAAAAGTTCTCTCTTCAGTAACTGAGTACCATCTGATACCTGACCAGATACCGCTTCTGATGGCTTATGCGTGGTTGTGATGTCACCAGCAGAACTTTGAGCCTCTTGTAAACAGGGTCAGTGACTTACACTATAAATGTGGGGTGGCAGAGAGGGCTTCACAATCTGAGTTAGACAGACTTGGGTTAGACACATGTCTCTGTCACTTACAGCTGTCTGGTCTAAATCATATGACTTAATATCACAGTTTATCAGTTGACTAAAGCAGGAATAATGAGACATTTAAGTGGAGCACCTAGCAGTGCTTGGCTCATAGTAATGGTCACATTGTCCATCTTTAGAGTCACATTTTAATTTCCACAGCACCTAACAACATGCAAAGCACATAATAAAATGAAATAATTATATATTGAATAGAATGGAGTGGAATTAAGCTGATGTATATGTGTTGGAGAGAAGCTTTTCTTTCTCCACAACTGTAAGCTACATTAATACAATTTTTCAAATCTCTATGTTCATATTTTATTACAAGAAAAGTCTGTCCTACATAAGTAATTTTTTTGCTAGTAGTGTTTCCTAAAATATATATAAATACCAGTCTTGATGGAAGTATTGCTCAATTCTTAACATTGGTTTTATTTTAAATTCAAATTATGTCCTAAAAATGTCAGATTTCAAAATTGTGTGCAAGTGTGATTCCCTCTACGTAGGAATCCACAATGAATGGCTTACAGGTGTCACTTTTCTTTAAAACTTTAGTTAAAACTCACTAGAGCTAGATTTGATAAGGGTAGACACTTTAAAACCAAGAAAACAAGTAGAACAAACACTCTTTTTCCAAACAAAAATAATTGTTTTTTTAGAAATTTCAATAATAAGAATATTCCAGTCTATAAACAAGAGGCTCATCAATGAGGCAAAACTAAAATTAATGGTAATTGTCTACCTAAAAGGGATAAATTCAGTTGGTGCTCTTGTTGTCAGAGGCAATTCAAAGATTGGAATTGGTTTGATTTTGTTATGGAAGAAACTTCTACCTCTAGTGAAAAGCCCGAGATGACTCTTCCAACCCTAAGATTTTATAGTTCTGTGATTTAGACACTCCAGGAAATTTTTGAAGTGTTCATTCCTAATATTGTTTTTTTTAAGTCTCCATTTTTGTTCGGTGTTATACAACTATGACCTCATTGTTGAAAAATCCAGGTTTTTTACCACTTAAATTTCTTTTCTCTTAAAAAGCAAGAAGAAGAAAAAAAGAAAGGAAAGAATTTCACAATGTTTCTGAAATTTCACAGGGTAATTCCATTTAAAGATAGAGTTATACAAATATATAATAGAATTATGCAAATATAAGAAACATCTGCTTACATCACCACAGAGTTACATAATGCATTCTATATAATTTCCCACAACCATTTCAAGAACTGGTTAAAGACTTGAAAGTTGAAAGTATATTCTAAATGATCTTTATTAGATGTTCTAGTGTAAGAAACTTAAAAAAAAAAAAAAAAGGCTGGAAGTTTATGGACATTACATATGAAAAGTCTCTGGTATTCATGCTTGCTTTAAATACTTGATTAAACATCCATATGTCAACCTGATCCTATAGAAGGTCAGAGTAAACAAAGAGCTTCTGAAGTTAAGTGCTCAAACATATGAGATTATTGATTTTTCTGGAGTCAGAGGGTGTCATCTATTTAGCAAGTGACATCTGGTGTCCTCGGGAAATTCAGACACATCACTAGATTTAAATCACTGTAAATGAGTAAAAAGAATCTGCAACTAGGTCCCAAATTGCAAAGAAATCAAAATTTCTTTTTGATGCTAATTTTCTGAAAATGTGGTCAGTTTTTCCTGGATTAGTGAAATGAGCATATGATGTTAGAAATTTCAAATGGATTGATTTATCTAGCTCCATGGGAGAAAGAAGGCAACATGCATTTTGGAGGGTGATCAGGAATGTCTGCTAACCCCATAACTGTGTAATTGGCTGAACACATTGATCTATAGCGTTCCACATAAACCCTCTGAGATTTGAGTTACTTTTCCCTGGTCCACATCCTGGTATGTGCCTCATGGCTTACCTGTACCTCTCAACAACAGTGTTCTATCTAGAAGCTCAGCCTGATGGCCTGGCATCAGGGAACCTGAAGTGGCCTGCTTTTAACAGAAGGTTCTGCTTGTGTAGCAAAGCTCCCCAAAGGGATGCTAATCTGCATGCAGCTGGGAACAGTGGGCTCTCTAGGCAGGTTGCTATGAGCCTTATTTCTAAGAGAATCTAATTACTACCATAAAAGAAACAGTGAATGAGAATTTGGGGACTAATGGTCAGTCTCCTGGGAAACTGAGTTTGGCAATCTTGAGTAGAGGAGGTAGATACAGGTTTCCACAACATTTTGGGGCTGGAAACTCATCTAAAGGTAGAAGAGAATCAGGGTGTTGCTTGGGCCCTGTAGTGGGATACTAGTTCAGCATTTAGATTTAGACAAAAAACCCAAATGAAAGTAAAATTTAAATCTTCTCTAACCTAAAGAGTTAGCCCAAGTTCCTTGAGAGAGAACAGAAATACAGACTCAGAGAGTCGGGGTCTCTCTCTCCTCTTGGTGAAATCAGAAACGGAAGTCAAAGTCAGCCCCAGGGCTGTGGGAAGACAACCAACTCTGGTGCTGACCTTGAAGAAAGGGTTCTTAAGAGTGAAGGGTAACCAAACACTTATTGGAAATAAGGGCTTAGGGCATAGTGGGAATGCAAAGGAAACACCAGAGAAGAAGCAGTCAGGATGTACATATGCCATCACAGATGATATCTAAATGCAGGTGAAATGAAGAGAATGACCCTGAGTAGAAGAATATCAGGAAACAGGACAACACGGACAATACTGAGCCTCAGTCATAGGAACACTCCATGTTGTTAATCCAGTGGTAAGTCGTTTTAACATCAGAAAACAGGCATTAGAAGTAGAGACCCCCAGACTTGAGGGTTTCAAAGTAAAAACACAGGCCAGGAGAATGTCCAGGGTACTGGACCAAAGGTTCCCAATCTTTCAACAGGCAGACAACTTTCAAGTACCCAAGAGACCCAGTATCAGCAAGTCAGGCAGGGAAAGGGGTAAGAGACAGAGAAAAATATTGCTAGAGAAAAATAACCCTGCTAAAATGACAAAGCCTCAGGGCTGAGGCTGTAGTGTCTAACATGTATTTTGAACAGTACTGTCTAAAGTTAAAATGACATCAACAACAACAATGGCAATAGTAATAGTAGCCAACATCAGTAGAATATTTTCCATGTACCAGATACTCTCCCAAGCATATTAGGTGTATTTTCACAGTTAACTCTCACAACAAAAGTTACAGTATCGCACACAGTAGAAAACTGAGACATGGAGGTAAGCACCTGGTAGCCTGACGAGCTGGATCCAGAGAAGAATGAGGTCGTCCTGCAGCTGGTATGATACACCTTACATTCTGCTGAAAAAAAAAAAAAAAAAAAAATTGGACCAGATCAGGATTTAACAGTAATGGCAAAGAAGATTATTAATGACAAAGCTTATAGAGAAATGTGGCCCCCCAAAAAAAAAATACAACAAAACATGAAAACCCAGTAAGCATGCCAGATTTAGCAAAAATAAATAACACACAAAAAAAGAAAAGAAAAAACTTATAAATGTATGTATGTTCCATCCACATAGAAATTGGCACATACCTGTACTAAAAAAGTGTTTGTCTGAAATTCAAAGTTAACTGAGTATCCCATATTTTATCTGGTAACCCAGACTGGCAGCCACCATGGATAAAGCTCGTATGAAGCACATCTGAGGCATGTCCCAAGATAGGAGGGCTTTGGAATTCTAGGTTGCACATTCACATATTCATTATTTTCTGAATACCTACCAAATGCTCCAAGAAGCCCTGGTAGCATAATAGTTAAGCGCTTAGCTGTTAAATGAAAGGTTGGTGGATCTAACTCACCCAGCAGCTCCTTGGGAGAAAGGCCTGACAATCTGCTTCTGTAACGATTACAGCCAAACAAACCCTTTGAGGCAGGTCTACTCTGTCACAGGGGATCTCAACGAGTTGGAACCAGCTTGACATCACCCAACAACATCGTATGCTCCAGGCATTGTTAACAGTCTACACGCTTTACTGAGTGGGGATTTAGAGTAAAAAACTTGCATAAGGCCAGTGTGACCTAAAAATCAAAGCTACCCAAAAATCAAATCAAAATATGAGCGCTACCCAAGCTTTGGTTGATTCTGTCCCTAGGTTGAAGAGGCTTGGAAAAGTAAGGATGAGTCTTGGACAAATACAAGGCCCATATATCTACAAGGAGACCAGATCAATACTTGCTTGTACAGGCTTTCCTTATACTTATTTAAAAACCAGTATGACTAAGCAAATTGACCATGTAGTCAACAGATCCCAGTCAAGACAAATTTGAAAACAAAATATCAATTGATTTTCAGTATGGAAATTTTCTTTGCAAGGACATAGCCTGAATTTCCCATAAGGGAATCTAAACAAAAGACCGTGTGTGTTCTTGAATCTGTTGTTCCGATCAAATAATAATCTCAGCTTCTTGGAGACTGAGGATGTTAGGAGGCAACTCAAGAGTGGCACAGTCCCTCTCAAGGGCTGTGGCCAAGTCCTGTTATTCCCAGTACCTCTGAAGATTCCCACACCTTGTGGACATATGAAAGGGCTTAGTATTTGGGCAATTTTATTACCAAATCATAAATATTTTATTTACCCAAACCAGTAAGGAAGGAAGAAATGAGGGGGAGTTTGGGCAGCTTTCTGGGGAAATCCTTGCCAAACCCCATTTGCATTGACTTTGCACAGCACTCAAAAGCACTTTTGTTTCATTTTAAATATTTCATTCTGTTGGACTACAGCCATTCGGCATGTGGCACAGATAAAGTCACCTGCCAATATCCGGGTTTAAATCTGAAAAACAAATACGTCAATGAACTTGATCTAAGTAACATCTTTTACTCTAGCATCTACTCTGCTGTTTCCCAAGTACCTGGGCAATGTAATCAATATCAATGCTGTCCTTTATAAACATAAATTTACTCACCCACCACCATTTGATTGTCTAGTTTGGGTGTTCTTCTTGCAGATGAGAAAACTGACCCTTACTCTCACCCTGGACTGAAATCCAGTGCGCCCATGGGAAAAACTTGCCAGGATGAAAAGTGTTGACCATTGCTAGGAGAACAGCAATGCAACTGGCTTATGTAGGGTTGGAACCCTTGACCTCGTCCTGAAGATGGTCCTCAGCAAAGTTGTGGAATTGGTCTTCACCACCCCCATGACTGAGGTTCGTGCTGTCAGCCTCTGTTCTTTTTAGTCTGTCACCCACACACCCTCCAGGGTTGCTTTTCTGAAATGGAAACTTATCATGTTATCACTCTACATAAAAACTTTCAGTGACTTCTCATCGTCTACAACAAAGACAGGTTGAAGTTCAGCTTGTGGATAATTATTACTATAGTTATTAAATTAGTTTCTAACACTGAAAAATCAAGAAAATTTACTTCCATATATATGGAGTATTGTCTTGTTAAATTGAAATGGCCTAGAAATACTGGGCCCCTTTACCTATCTAGGCTGGAACTGAGTAGAAGTTATCATCTTTTAGGTAGGATAGTCACACTGCCACTCACCACGGTCTATATTGCCTCCCCAAAATTGGGGCAGTTACTTGTTACTCACTGGGCTACTTGATCAATTTTAGAATGGCAGAGAAATATTTCTCTGCACATTCATCAAGTAGGAAAAGAGTGGTATGCTGGCAAACAGGCTCTCAAAAAAAAAAAAGAAAGAAAGAAAGCAATGATTCTGATTTGTCACATTTGTCAATTTCCATGGTGCAAATACTTCCACCATGCCCGATTTGAAACCACCAACATGAAATCACTGAGCGTGGAGCTGGCAACAGATACTAACAATTGGTTCTCACACCAGCTTCAGAATATCACTGGAATAAAGACCAAGAAAGCTACATGTTTCAAAATGGGAAAGCGAAATGAAACAAAAGGAGGGAGCTGACATCCTACCTATTTGCCTGTCCCACGCAGACCCTTAGGTGTGCAATTATTGTGAACGATCAACTAAAATTCAAACTACTTAAAATGGCCCTCGAATCCCTTCATAATTTGATCTCAACCTAAATTTCTACAACCTAATTCCTGCCCTGGTGGCTGGCACAGTGGTTAAGAGTTCGGCTGCTAACCAAAAGGTTGGCAGTTCAAATCCACCAGCCACTCCTTGGAAACCCTATGGAGCAGTTCTACTCTGTCCTATAGGTCATACGAGCCGGAATTGACTCAACAGCAATGGGTTTTAGGTTGGTTTATTTCCTGCCACGACCCACATAACCCGATCATGTAGAACTTCTTGCTATTTCCCATAATGCCAAGTATGTAAACACATCTGTCTTTACATATGAAGAATACAAGAATACCCTTCTCAGTTTCTATACCTGCTGTACCTTCTCTGTGAAACTTTCTTCAGTGACTCTAGGCAGAATTAAATACTCTCTTATCTGTGCCTCTAATTTACCTTGCATATTGGATTCTAAATTGTGAGCTTTCTGAGGGCACAAATCATATTTTATTTATCTGTGTATTCAAAATGTCCAGCAGACATTGTTGTTGTGGTTAGCTGCCATCAAGTGGACTCCTGGCTCATGGTGACCTCACGCTCAACAGGATCAGATCATTGTGATCCACAGGGCTTTCACTGGCTGATTTTTGGAAGTAGATACCCAGGCTTTTCTTCCTAGTTGCTCTTGGTCTGAAAGTTCTCATGAAACCTGTTTAGCATGATACCAATGTGTGAGCATTCAGTGACAGACGAGTGGTGACTGTGCTTGAGATGCGTTGGCTGGGAATTGAACCTAGGAGTCCTACAGGGAAGGTGAGAATTTCTACCACGGAACCACCACTGCTCCCCAGCACACATTAAACCCCTAATAAAAGCTTGCTGAAAGCAAGACATAACTACTGAGCCCTTAAATGAAAGATTTAAATTTGCACTTATAAAATCCATAAAACACCCTTAGGCTTACCAATACCAAAAGTACTTTGTTTTCATCCCTGATCTTCTGAAATCACTTGAATGCTAATTTTTCGCCAGTTTTCAAATTTCACAACCATGTTACCTCAACACATATTACTAAGGGTGAATCTATACATGTCCTTGATCCCCCTGCTGATTTTCTATCAGAGCACGTGCTAAAGGCTTAAGAATGTTTATCTTGAAACCTCCAACTAAGCAATTGTCACCACTAAAAGTAGCACAGTTTCATAAAAGCAGATATGGTCACTACTTTTCCCACAGTGCTTGAGAGATGCAAATTTGCCACAATGCTTCACAAAGCTAGCACTTGGATTTACATGGAACCACTGCTCGGATTGCAGGTGTGATTCAGCTCTATAAACAGCAGTCAGATCATAAGGAGGAGGAGTGGACTGAAGGGATGCCTGGATATGATTGATTTAGGAAGATTCCTTCCTGCCTTTGCTGCTATATTGAAGAGCACTAAAACGCAGCCCAGCTAACTCCGACATCTTACCCACTTGTATTGTTTTTGACTAACATGTGGCCTTGTACAGCAGTTCTTTGAAACTGTTTGGATTTCAGAATCCCTTTACATGTTTAACATTATTGAGGACCCCAAAGAGGTTTTGTTTCTGTGGGTTATATTTATCAATGCTAATTTACCGTGTTCAAAAACAAAACTGAGAAAAATGTAAACCCAGAAAGGCACAAGTGCACATACCATTAGCCATCAGAAAGATGATGTCATCACATCTCATGTAGCAGCTGGAAAACTCCACTATATACTGAGAGAATCAGAGTCAAAAAGTAAAATCATTCTTGATATTATCATGAAGAGAGTTTACCTGGCCAGAAAAAAAATAAGAACAATCAGCATTGAGTTAATTCTGATTTGTGACGAATCCATGTGTGTCAGAGTAGAACTGTGCTCCGTAGGGTTTTCAGTGGCTGGTATTTTCTGAAGTAAATCACCAGGCTTTCTTCTGAGATGCCTCTGAGTGAACTTGAAATTCCCACCTTTTGGTTAGCAGCCGAGCATATTAACTGTTGTCACCATCCAGGGACACTTTTGACCTCACAGACCTCCTGAAATAATCCTGGGGACTCCCTGGGGTTGCTGGACCATACTTTGAGAAATGCTGGCTTAGCACATTATAGGTACAAATCAACACATTTGTTGAATAGATTGATTAGTGGTGGTTTAAGCTTATGGCCAATATTTACTTCCAGCGTTACATTTACACAACTATCTTTAATGAGCAAACACCAGACTTTTGTTACTTATGAATGTATCAGTGTCAGTTACTAGCCATTAGGCTATCAAACAGTAAACTCTACAAGGACAAGAAAAAAAAAATGCTATAGAAGGACAATTGTCCTAACTTGTTTGAAATCTTTGTTTTTAATAATGTAAAAAGAGTTGGGTGGGAAGTAGAGGAAGGAGGGATGTGTTTGGTGGGTTCAGTGAAGGCTGAAATTGAATACCTTAACAACTACTGAATCAATGGTTCCGTCATTTCTTTTCAGACTCACACCATTAAGAGATGCCATCTAGACACAGAAGAAGTCTAAACTGGTCTAGTTACAACATTTATTGTTGAATTTACAAGTGTAGCATTTGACACAGTGTCTTAAAAAACTCTTTTAGATGTGTGCAGAACTACCTTTGGTTCACCTAGATTTCCCATGGCTCAGAAAATTGTTCCTTTCCATCCTGAGGTCATTTCAATCTAATATATGTGCAAATAAAGGCATAAATAAATGACGACAATGCCTTTTATTTCTAAGCACTTTCCTAAATGCTATTTAAGCTGAGCCTCAAAGTAGGGGAGAATAAAGCTCTCTGAAGAAACAGTGTAAATATTCTTTGAACAAGAATTATTATCTACATGCTTCTTAGATATACTAGTCATAGCTTTCTTGCTTCTTCTTAGAATGTTCTTTACAATTTTCAACATGTTGCCCATTTCAAGTAGATGAGAGACTCAAATAAATCATTTCAAGAAAGGACAATCTTAAAATGAAATGTCTGTTGGGGAAATAGCTTTTCCATTTATTAATATTAATTTTTAACTTTACCATATGTTCAGTTCGTTTTTCCACTTCTGAAAGTCAGGGCTCATGGTGTGCATGTGTTTTTCTGAAGAGTTGAAAGAAGGATGTTACCCACCCAGTGGTCAGTTTATAGTCTTCCCGTTCCCAGTTCTTTATCCTGATTTTAGCTCAGTCCCAGGTATGGCCACATTCTGGTAAATCCCTTAAGCAAGAAATACTGCAGCCAATTTAAACAAAAGAAAGGGAGGGAGTGCTGCAGTGAACAGCAGCTATGCCAATGGGAAAAATGAAATCAACTGTTTGCCAATACTCTGTGGCCTGAGGGTTAACATAGTGTCCAAATAGAACTTATAAAAGAGCCTTAAAATTGAAGCATCACAGAGTAGGCAAAAGACACAGCCAACTTAAGGTGATGAAATGTTTTTCTGTCTCAGCGCAGAACGTCAGATAAATGCAAAATGTTAGAAATATATCGTATATTGTTGGTCTTTCACAAGATCAGTTTAATAGCGGTATAGGTTCAGATATAATCTATTTATAAATGTGTTCATATTTGCTCTAAATAAGCTCAGTCAGAAGGCATCTGTTTGCATCCTGTAGATCAATGTGCAGTTGTTGATAAAGTGAGAAAATGAAAACTTTTTGAAAGTGTCAAATTAGAGAGAGGGTGGCTATTAATGCAGCTTTCATAAAAAAAAAAGAAAAAACTTTGTTAAGTAATCTATCAGATCAGACAAAACAGGGGCTACAAAATGCTGTGAAGACGGAAATAATCTGGGATGGGCCACCCATGATCTCCAGTCCACTCTCCTCCCTATTCTACAAGTACTTTCTGTACAAGTCACATAATAGGAAAGCAGACACTTAAAAGAAGAAAGAAAGAATAGCACACCCAAAAAGGTAAACTAAACATTTTCACTAACAACTACTGGGGAGCAAAGACTTTGTCAACGTGCCATTAAAATACCTAGCTTTAAAAGCAGACACTGCAGATACTGCCACAATACACTTATTTATTTTGTGTATATTGCCTCTTTCTCCTGGGAGTTTTAGAGGATGTTTTTTAAAACAAAATAATAAATCCGACAATTTTCATTTTCTCTGATCTGTGCTTTATGGTATTCAATCCTCACAATAACTCTGTAAGATAGATGATTGGGATACGAACCCAGATCTCCCCTCCAAATGCTTCATTATTTTCACTAGGCTACAACAATGTCTAATGCATTGTCATCCGGTTAAGAAGACATACGCCTTGGTGCCTGTAGTTCCATACCTTTCATGTCAGAGTTAATAAGACTCACTCACCCAGGCGGGAGAGACTGAATGGCAGCTACTTCTGTAAGATGGGTTCCATTGATAACCAAGTAGCTTTGTGTGCATTTCAGGGGCAATGAAGCCGACACTAACTACACAAACAAACCCTGACTTTCTTTTTGCTGTTGACACCAAATACACTACTGCCATTAAATCCAGCAATGAATTTGTTATATTAGGTTTTCTCACAAGACCAGGTAAAGACCAGTGGCAAATAGAGTCACTATTTCCCACATGGCAGCCCTAGTTTTGATGGCAAAGACTGTAAGATGATGATTCTCCATCTTCTGGCAAAAGTGTAAAAAAAAAAACCATAGACTATATAAGGAGCCAAGAGATATGCCAATATCATATCAACAATGGGGAATAAATCTACCTAAAAATATATCCTACTATGCATCCAATGTAAAACTATTATTGCTCTCTTTAGTCAGTGATCATTGCCACTTGGTTATTACCAGTCTGTCGATAGGGCTTGGTAGTCTAGCTGGAAGTCAGGCAGGAAGTGACTCCTAGGTAGAGAGATTCATCTGTGCCATTATTACATTGCATTTATTTTTGGATGTGAAGTCATTCTCATTCTTCTCCCACATGAACAGTAACAACCAATTAAAAGTAGTGTCTGTAAAGCTTCTCATGAAAGCATTCGACAATATTTAGAACTCTTGAAGGAGTAACAACAAAACTCATTAGTTTTCAAAATTTTTAGGCTATGAAACTCTATAATTCAATATCCTTACTGAAGCCCAATAAGTGAAACAAATAAAAGTACAACTGTTTTGGTGGAACCTGTTTGGGAAAATATGGAATCCCCTCCCTAGAACCAGTTTCCCATCCTTACCTCCAGCCACACTGTTGAGAGTAAGCCTTGGTGGATTCCTCAGGACTCCTTGGTGCTCAGTTTAAAATTCTCTTTCCTAATATGATCAATTACATGATTGATTGATTCTTTTAGTGGAAATTATTATCTGAGCTGTATCTAAAGAATGATTATTTTAAAAAAATAACAAGATTACTATGATTCATACAATCCCTTGAGTGCTATTCACTGCAGGCTAGTCCAATTTGGACACTAGGCACTCATTCCACTACTGATGAAATTGCTCAAAATCGTTTTGGGATGCCTGTTTTAGTGTTGTCCCTTATACGTTGTTCTGAATGCCTTCAAATATCGGCAAACCTTTATCTTTGAAAGTGAACTTGATCTCTTGGAATACTCAAAATCATTCATAGCAGGAGTTATTATGGCAGTAAATGGTTTACTTAATCATTTGTTTTAAATAAAACTGGCATGTGACCACAAAGCATTGAGATTTCCTTGTGGCAGATTAAAAACTTTGCTTTGAAAAGAAAAAAAAAAAAATTCCAGAGGAGATCCAAAGGCAGTATAGTTCGAATAAGGACAGAATTTTACACAGTGACTGTTATGAAAATGACAACTCTTTCATGAATGTATAAATTCTTGCTGAATAGTTCCACTTTTAAATAAGGATTTTTCATACAGGAATAATCTACCACTACAAATCTTGACACCTCAGTGTTTCCCATGATAAACTAAGGGAAATTCTACCAGCTCCTTATTTATTATGAAAGGTTATGGTGAAAATTAATTAGATAGTTTCTGCCTGAAACATTTATAGCCTTGAAAATCTCTTATTTAAAAAAAGACTATATGATTGGGGAAAAATAATTAGAGTTAGAAAATGAGAAAGAATTTCTGCAAAACCATTTCTTGGTTGACTATTAGAACTTGTACTTTTGTTATTTTTTAACATTATGTCATAAAGACTATTTTAAGGGAAAAAAACACACATTTTCAGAAGGTGATAGAATACAGGGCAATGAAGTCAGCCTGGGAAAGTATGGTTGTATACTGGGAAGTCACTTAAAGTTCGATTCAATTAAATCTCCATAAGTGCCTACTGTGCTCCAAACACTTGCGCAAACATGAACTCCCTTAATTCTGAAGAAAATCTTGCCCGTATATAATATTATCTCCATTTTATAACTGAAAAAAAACAATTATGAGAAAGGTAAAATAATTTCCCCACAATCGAATTCTGGCAAAAACTGGCTTTAGACACAATGCCCCTTCTGTTATACAATTTCATCTCTGTGGTTCTAAAGCCCAACGCACTATACATGTCAATAAGTGGAAATCAGGGGGCATTAGAATTCTAACAAGTTAGCACACTCAGTGAGGGTGACCTCAGGATCCAACTGGGTAGACAGGAAAAGCTGATGGAGATGTAACTTCCTGGGTTTGGGTAAAATGTATAATAAGTCCAGTTATAAAAAATGAGACAGATCCAATAATGCAGAAAGGATTGCTTTTAAGTGAACAGGAGATCTGGTGGGAGAAAACAGGAAGAAATCAGGTATTACTTGTAAGACTTAGTCCTTCATAAAAATGCCCTTCGAAGTCTCAAATTTCCATCTTATAGAAACCTGTTCCCTCTCGGGGAGAGAGGCAAAGGATTAGATGATTCGTCAAGTCTGATTTATTATGCCCTGAGGTCTTTTCAGGGTGGAACGACAACCTTGATCAAGGGCCACACATCTTCCTCAGTTGGCCCTCCCCAACTGTTTTCATGTCCATCTTTTCATACTCCTTTGTCCTTAAAACCTTGCCTGGCTATGAATCAATGAGGGGAGTCCACACTGATATCATAGCCAATATTTAATCTCTTTGGAACTTCCTTCAGTTCTCTCTCTTCCTTGATACCCTCTCCCTCAGGCTGTATGTGATTCCTCTTACTATATGATGTGCAATTTTCTCTCATAGTTCCAATCACAATTTATAATATTATATTTTTAGTATAATTCTTTTATCAATGTCATTCTACCCTACAAGACTGTAAGGCCCACACTGGTCTTAACTGCACTGCTAACACCTTCTTGCCCAGTGGGTCAAAAAGTAAATATTTATTGATAAATGCATGAATGAATGAACTGGTTCCAGTTTATGATATAAAAAAAGATGATAATGTGGAAGTCCTTCATAAACTGAAAAGAAAAAAAACTTTGTATATATGAGCTCTTTATTGATCTACTAGTTTTATTTTTCAATCAATGTTCAAATGAAGGATAAGTGATGCTATATATACTGTCAGATTGGCAAGTTCTCCAAAGTGTCTGGGCTTTATAGAGCTGGAAGTTGGCAAATGCTTCATCCTCTCTGTTGGAGAGAAAAAGAGGGAAAAATGGTTCACCTCTCACGTTCTCATATTACCCCTGAGGGACAGGCAATGCATACTATTGCTCCTGCAGGAGGGAAAAGAGAAAGAGAAAAAAAAAAAAAAAAAAATCCAGAGACATGAGACTGGTCATGTCAATTTCTTTTGGGTATTCCGGCAACTATTGCTAGTTTTAGGGTTGTACACATGGGCCAGTATATAAAAATTCCCTGAGGACACTTAGATATAGAGCAAAAGTTCTGTAGCCAATAATTCATTTTTCTAAAGCCCATATACATAAGCACCCTAGAGAAAAAAGAACTAAATGCCGTGTCTTAAAGTTACTGTAACAGTTACAGTCACAAAAACTTTGGCAATAATTGCCTTAATCATCCCAGTAGCATTGTGGCAAAGGACGGCACAGACAGCGGCAAACAAATGCGTGGCACTCAATCAATCAGGGCGAGGAGGAACTATTGTGCACCTGGGGTATGTTTAGAAACTGTGAGCAGCAAACCATGAAGATTGTATCTCCTGGATTCCCACCTCTCTTTAACAGTGTCAACATGCCCAACTTCAGGACAGGCCGTTAATTTTGATTAGGGCTCCTGCTCCGCATCAAGGGAGGGCAAAGCAGAATGTGAGAGGTCAGATAAGAGGAAGCAAACTCCTGATCTGTTTCCACTGGTACAGTGGAGGAGGTCATGATTTTGGAGTCAAGTGGCAGATGCTTGTGTGATTTCCCTGGTGAGGGGAAATCCCAGGAAAAGCAGACTGTGAATATGCATGTGGGGAGAAAACATGGTTAATCATCACGTTGCACCTTGGAAGGGATAAAACCAGCAGAACGCACTTATGCTGGAAATGGATGGCGTGTCCCTTTTCCCCATCCAGGATGTAAATTGCTTCTGCAAGGAGCTGACTTCATTACAAAGAATTGATATTACCCGAGTTTGAGAGGACTATCACTAAGGAGCACTAACCTTCCATCTGACCTGAATATCAGCTTATCTGAGTGCTGAATAATGCATATTTTTATTTATGCTCTAATTTAAATATCCTTTAATATTTAACTTGCTGTTGCCCGTTCACTGTGTTAAAATACGTTAGTCTTAAAAAGTACAGATGTTGTGTACACTGTAAATGCATTCATGTTGAGGTTTTGAATTTCCCAGGAAGATTATACGAACCTCAGTCACTGGAAAAGAGTTGTTTTGTAATTTGAGGCATATCACCTCATCGACTCTTATCAGCCTTAAGAGACCTTTGCAGTATACTTTGTGGTAAGCCTTGAGGACATTGCATTTCTGTCGAAAACAGTCTTAGTATTAGGAAATGAACTAAGTTTTCAGAGGATTATTTAAAATTCCAATCATATTAATGAGATTTTTTAAAAGCCAATAAAGACGTCATCCTGATTTAATTGCACTGGCTATTGGTTTATTAAACACTTTATAATTTGCCCCTTTATACACCACAGACTGACTCTAAGCGACAGCAAACATCCAACTGAAAAGCAAATTAAAAACTCAGTGTTTGCAATTATCAGTGTTGGAACAAAGAAGTTGACAAGAATTCTAGATGATTTAATTACTCTACCATTTGTTTTCAAACAAATGTTGTCCTATAATTTCGATATAACTTTAGATCCTGTCTACATACCTTTAGTACAGTGACATTGCACTGGACTCGCAGTTCAAATATATCACGTAAAGAGGTGGATTATTCAACAGGCAATTTCACATTTTTTCACCACCTCAAAGATTCTATTTCTAGGTATGGCTGGCATCTGCCTTCCTTCCAACCCACTGTACCTTCCTACAGAATCATAGGCTCTTGTGAAATTTATAATCCCTGACAGGGGCGATGACCCAGTAAGCAAGGGAAGCGCAGCCTTACTTGTGACTTGTGCTTACTTACTAATCTATAGTGACCAATTCCACATGTTTGTTGTGGTAAAAAAAAAAAAAAATGTGAAATTGGTCACTACAGATTAGTAAGTAAGCATACGTAAGCCTGAGCTTACCTTGCTTACTGAGTCATCCACTCCTGTCAGTTAATCTTATTTCTGCCAGAAGTGTGGCCATGGGCAATTCACTAACTCTGGATGCCAGCTTATTCATTTGTAAAGTGAAGGTGATAGATTTTCTGCTGTAACACTCTTTGGTTCTCTGAGAAGTACCCATAACACTTCTATTAAATAGAGATGGGACAATTATCCTTTCCTCCTCCCAACCCATCACAGTTCAAAGTCTAAGGGACCAGCCAAGGTCACAAATGTCCTTAGGAAGAAGGCAGGCTTTGAAGGCATCATGACTGCTAATGTCTAAGTCACACTTCCTCTGTAATGAAATAGTAAAAAATAAATTTTTTTTTTTTTTTTTTTTGTAGCCTGAGAGAAATCTTGAATTCATGTTGGTGAGTAACAAAGCACCCACAAATAGCTCAGTAGGATTCAAGATCACTCAAATTCTAATTCTGTCAACCTTAAAAATTATAAGGCAGAAATAAAAAGGAATTTCAAATTAATAGCTGGCAAGAGTGTTACTAATTCAACTTTTTTTTAGTCTAAATCATATTTGGACAAAATTACTGACATAAGTAAATTAATAATTCATATTGGAGAAAAAAATCACACCAAAATATTATTTAATTGCAAAGACAACCAGTGCCATAATTATGTTAAGAAAAGCAAACGAACAAATAATGTAGCCTCTACTCCCAGCACAGACTTTTTTTATTTACAAAAGTAATTATGACAAAGAGATTAAGAGGTTCAAAATGCAAAGTTCTGCACTGGTCTTTGGTTATGCTCCTTGGTTATGCTATAACAACAATTATATTTGGAAGCTTTTATATTAAAAATGTGAAAGCCTCTTCTTTTTCCTTTTAGTTTAAATAGTAGCTTAGCAGGAACCACACTGGAGGTTGCATTCATGACACAAGCTGCTGGTTGCAACTCTGTGCTCTCTAAAGGATTCACAGCAGTTCTTTCAATGAGATGTCATAAATGCCCCATTATTAACTATGCATTTGGTTTCAATTGAATATAGTCACTTTTATACATTAAATAGTAAAAAAACAAATTCAGTCTCTGCATCAAAAAACCAATCCAAACCTATTGCTGTCGAGCTGATTACAACTCATAGCAACCCTATAGGACAGAATAGAACTGTCCCACAGAGTTTTCAAGGAGCAGCTGGTAGATTCGAACTGCTGGCCTTTTGGTTAGCGTGTTTGCAGCCATAGCTCTTAAAAACTACACCACCAGGGCTCCAGTCCCTGCATACCAGGAAAACCAAACCTGTGGCCCTCAAGTCGATTCTAACTCATATTGTCAATTTGATTCCCAATCCTCAAATTTTCAGTTCGGTTCCCAATCTTTCCACTGGTCTCTCCAAGAGCAAAAAATCATTCTGGGAACTCAAAAAACTAGCATATCAAGCATTACTTTTATACTTCTAGTAATACACACACAAATGCCTTCTCTAGATCAAGGATGATTTATGCAAGGTGAATAAGAAATACACAGTGTGTCTGATGAGTTTAAAACATAAAATAATAGTTTTATTGGGAAAGCTAATGCTAAAATAACTGATGATGGAGCCTTGTGTAGATTGGCTCACAAGCTTGCCTGAGGGTGTTAGTGATATATACCAGGCCAGCAGTGAGGATTGTCTACCTTCCCCTGTCTACTGCCCTGGGGAAAATGGCAGTACATGAGTTAAATCTTAAGTCCCAAAAGATCACTACTGCATTCACATCACTAATATAGTTAATTCTGTGGAGGTGTTAGTCCCGTACCTCAAAAGTAGCTTAAAGGGGTCGCTTTTAAAAAAAATAATACTAATGTGGCAGGCACTCTGCTAGGTGCTTTTGGAGATCTCAACAATCCCTTTCCCATTTATTTATTATTGGTTTTATTTTAGAGGTGAAGAAATTTTGTTTTGGGCAACCAGCCCCACAGCTAGTCAATTAAGTAATGTGTGTTTGCACACAAGTCAGCCTGACTCCATAGCCCATGCCCTTTACACAACCCACGCTGTATCTGAATGGTAAAGAATAGCTCCTGAGTTCTGCTTCATATTGTCATTCTGCACCTGAATGCTGAGGAGTATGAAACATATGTTTACCTTGACTGAGAGATGTGTTATGCATCTATGTAGATGACACTTAGGACCATATGTACATAGAGCCATGATGTGTTTTCTTTCAGAAAGGCAAAGGAAACTCTTGAAAAGGAAACCAATTCCTAGTTTGTCATTCTTGTTTAATGTCCCTAGCATAGTGTCTGCCTCTGAGTGGGCCAACCTTCTTGAAATTTGAATATTTTCTTCTTGCCATCACTTCCTACTTCTTAACTACTGCAATCTAGATTCCACCGCCACTTGTTCAAATCATCTTCTAATTGCCAAAACCAACAAAGGTAGCTTACTTAGCCTGTCTGTAGTGTTTGGCAATAATGCCCATTCTTTCTTCATAAAACTTTCCTCCACTGGTTTCTGGATTTCCTCCTTTCTCTTTGGCTGTCCCTTCTTATTTTTCCCTACAGGCTCCTCTTCCCCTATCTCCAAAGTTCTAGAGCCTCCTAGGTTTCAATTCCTAGACTTTGTATGTATTCTATATGTGCAACCTGAGTGATGTCATCTAAGTGCTGATAGTTCCTATTGGGAGAATATTCTCCATGGGTCTCTCAAATTCTTCCATGCTTGTGAAGCTAGGCCCTGACTGCCCTTTTTTTTGAGACTGTCATTTTAATGGAGAAGAGCCTCGGAATATAGACATAGTGTCTCCTTCTAGAAGAATAAGCAAGTTGCTTACAGGCTTGGGAGGTAAGAGTGTCCCTTCCAGAGCAAATGTAGGCATGCTCATGGCCTATTATAAAAAATTCAGGTTCCCTAAGCTCAGAGGTCCATTTCTGTAATGTAATCCCCCATGTGTGCAGATGCCGTCTGGCCCTCTTTGTGTCATCCTGTAGGAATTGTAGCTTTAGGAAATAGTGCAAAAAATTCTGATACTCTAGGTGCTGCTATTGCTGTGATTAATGACCGTCCTTCATCTTTGATCCAGGAGTTTTATGTCTTTTACCAGCAACCATGAAACTGTGTCAGGCTAACTTGTTATCTTGAAAGTAGGATAAAATATCAGACCCTTTACAGTTCTTAACACCTTCCTGTGCCACTTAGGATATCATAGATTGTAAATAGAAGGAAGGAAAGAAAGGAAGAGAAAAAAGAGGGAAGGAGGAGGGAGACATGGAAGAAAGGAAGAAGGGAGAGAAGAATGAGAGAGGTAGGTAGTCTTCAGGGAATGTGCCAGATTGGTTTAAGCTAATTTGGGCCCACCCCTAGAGGTTGGATTAGTATCAAATTTCCCCCAAATCATGAATGCATGGGCAAGTAGTTTCCACCTGAAATAAAGTCTAGAAGGGAGAAGGGGATGAATGCTGGATATGCAATTTTCAAATGTCTTCTACACTCCCAAATCTATACCCCTAAATCCACTTGTATTCCAAACCAATATTTTCAATTGCTTCCTGGAAATTTCTACCTGACTATCCCATAGACACATGAAAACAACACGTCTCTCCTCATAATCTTCCTTTTTTTTCTGAATTATCTGTTCAGGGAATAGCACAACGAAGAGTCATTCAACCCTAAAATATGGAAACCATTTGTCTTAGTCATCTAGTGCTGCTATAACAGAAATACCACAAGCAGATGGCTTTAACAAAGAGAAATTTATTCTCTCACTGTCTATAAGTCCAAATTCAGGGCACCACCTCCAAAGGAAGGCTTTCTCTGTCTGTTTGTTCTGGAGGAAGGTCCTTGTCATCAACCTTCCTTTGGTCTGGGACCATCTCAGTGCAGGAACCTCAGGTCCAAAGGATGTGCTCTGCTCCCGGTGTTGCTTTCTTGGTGGTATGAGGTCCCCATGTCTCTCTGCTCGCTTAAGAGATTAGCTTAAGACCATCTAATCTTGTAGACCTCATCAATATAACTGCCACTAATCCCTCGTATTACACCATAGTGATAGGATTTACAACACATAGACAAATCACATCAAAAGATAAAACCGTAGACAATCATACAAGGGAATCATGACCTAGTCAAGTCGACAGATATTTGGGGGGGACATAATTCAATCCATGACACCATTCTAATATCTTCATGGCTCCTAGTCCTATAAATATTCAAATACTATTCCCAATCCATACTTAGATTCTACTTCTAAGTAATTTTTTGAACCATCCTTTTTTTGCATTCCCACCAGAATGTTCTTGATTCACGCTATCATTTCTCCTCTCCTATCATCTGTCACCCTAACTGTCCTTCCTGCTTTCAACTCTGCCTGTCTCTAAACTATTATCCACACTAGCAGCAGACTCATTTTGGAAAATAGAAATACCAATTTTCCATAAAATATTTAAAATTCTCACCATGCCATCAGATAATGTTCAACCCTTTAACGTGGCCCTTTATGATCTAGCCTCTACACCCTTTCACTCCAGCTATGCTGTACAGTAGTTCCCCAGGTGCACCATTCTCACTCATGCCAACTGGACTCAGGCTGTCCTCTGCCTGAGAGATTCTGATTTTCTGATTCCAGGTGAGGCTGAGCTAAGGGGCTTCTCTTCTATGCCTCTGCTGTTGGAGACAGTAAATTCCACTTATGGTATTTCTGTTATAGCAGCACTAAAAAGCTAAGGCACCTCCTTTATACCCCTTCTTAAAACTTCAAATCTCAAATCTCATCTCTTCTAAGAAAATTTTTTCAACTTCATGCATACACTGATCCTACCCTTCTTAAAGTCAGCAGCACACACATTAGCATTTGATTATTCTCTGATTTTTCATGGATATTTGCTCTTTTAACCCAAGTAGTTTATAAGCTGCATTGGCCAGGTCCATGCCATTCTCCTTTGACAACCTCTGCATTCCTGAGAACAGCACAAAAAGCACATCGTAGGCAACACATACAGGTTGACCAATTGATTAATGGAGTTCTCCCAAATTAGATTCTTCCTTCTCAGCCAAGGGAATTTGCCCAGTGTTTAGAAAGCCACTTGAGCTCATTTGAAGAAGCAAACTGTTGTCCTTATGCATTCAGTTTGGTTTTGGACATCAGTACCAGGAATCTGTATGGCCACGTGCCTTCTCATTTTGGATAGGGCACTTCTACCCTGGGGCTAACGGCACCAGCCCAAGCTTACAGAACAGACTTTTCTGACATTTCACTAGCTTGCATGCTGCTCCCACCAATTACTCCCAGAGTTTTATTTTGATTAGGAATAAGAAGACATGATATTTGAGGATTTAGGTTTAAGTTTATGTATAAAGTTAAAACAGAACATCTAAATTTGTTTGCTTTCTCAACAAAAATATTAGGAATTGTGGTGATATAAGACACTCAAGAGATGCAAGAAGTATGAAGGATTGAATAATGAAAAATACTTGTATATAGTGCTGGATTCTGAATTGATTTCAGCATTTTGGGAGTAAGCCTGGCATTTACAAGGGAGTTCAGGGGAAATGGGTACACCTAATTTCCATTTCTCATATTGCCTTCCCACCAAAAAGAAGGTATAGTTTTATTAATTTGTGATAATGTTAAAAGAAAATTAGCTCTTCCATGTTTTGGGTAAATCACAACAGACAGAAGTGACCAATATAAGAAATGAAAGACTTCTGTCTGCTACACTGGCTGGAGAGACAGGCAGCATTGCATGGCTGGAGCTTCCTAACCTTTGTAATAACCTCCTTCCAGCCCTCCTATCCCAGGATAGCCAGTGGGAGAATCAATAGGCTAATAACAAAGAAGAAATGTGTTTATTATTCACCAGTCTGCAGGGATTCAATGTCACTCAGAGCTAGAATAATGAGAACAATCTAATATTTTATTGGTTTTCTCAACAAACACAAAAGAAGATAATGCATACAGTTCAGGACTCATGTTTAACTTGAAGGTGAAACACATCCAACCCCTGCCTCAAACATCGGATGAAAAGAGTCAGCTGGGTCCTCTCCAAACATTTGTTTTTTCAATTGTTTTTGTTTTACTGTAGAGCATTACCTATTGCCTTCAAGTCGATTCCAACTCACAGAGCCCCTATAGGATAGAGTAGAACTCTCCCGTAGAGTTTCCTAGGCTGAAATCTTCACAGGAGCAGATGGGTAGGTCTTTTCTCCTGTGGAGTGGCTAAATGGGTTCCAAACGCTGACCTTTCAGTTAGCAGCCCAGCAGGCTTAATCGCTGTGCCACCAGGCCTCCTCTGGAGAGCATAGTGTGGCTCTTATTGCTAAGCCATTGAATGCTGCTTCCTCCACATATGTTGTTGTTGTGTGCTGTTGAGTCAACCCCAACTCCTAACAACCATATATGACACAGTATAACTGCACCACAGAGTTTCTTAGGCTGTACTCTTAACAAGAACAGATTGCCAGGTCTTTTCTCCCACAGAGTGAGTGGCTGGTGGGTTAGAACTGTCAACCTTTCAGTTAGCAGCCAAGTGCTTAACCATGGTGCCACCGGGACTCCTTCCTTCAAAGCTAACTGATCTGAATTGTTTTAGTTCTAATTATAAGTGTTTTTGTACAGACAGAGCCAGACTTCATTTGTGGGAGTGAGATGAGAAGATTTATACCCTGGACCTCCCTGGGAAGACAGGGGCCAAAGCACCAACCAAGTGTGATTCTGACATTTGTAGAACAACCATCATTCAGCAGACTCAAGCAGATTGGCTGTCTCATTCCTTCTTCCTGGGCATCCATTTAACTAAATGGAACCAAATGATTCACAGGGATAAGGAGATGGAAATGGAGTGAACATTCATTAAGTAGCTTCTATGTACCAGGCACTAGAGTAGGCATTTTACTTTGCATTTCAATCTGCCACAAGGTTTGAAGTGGTTACGAATATGCACAATTTAGAGATGAGAAAATTGAGCCTCCTTGCAATAAAATAGGGTGCCAAAACTCAAACCCTGGCCCTTCTCACTCCCAAGATTTTCTTCATGTCACACCGCCCAATTTTAACTGACTTGCCACCATTTTGATGCTGAGCTGAGATGTAAGGAATACCCAGCAAAGCAAAAGCTTCAGCACTGTTTTTTAGAGTTAAATAGACTCAGCATGTTAATGAGCTCCCTTTGTCTGGTGTCAGCAAAATAACGCTGTTGGAAAAATTATTCACTAACTCATCTGTCTGACACAAAGTCCCTTTTTAATTTCCCCCTCACTGCGTTCTGAGGAAAAAGAAAAAAAAAAAAAGGTACTCAGATACAAGTGTCATTTCTAGTTTTCCCAAGTTTTAATTTGATTTTATTTTTTTGGTGTGTGTGTTCTTTTCTATGTCTATTTCTATTTATTTCTATGACGCCTATCACCATGGTGTCTAAGTATCCAGACAAACACATTAAGCTAAAACAAAACATATGAAAGAACTGAAAATAAAAGCTTCCCAAATCATTCTCCTCTGGGGCTAAGTTTTGTTGATTTAGAGATAACTGATTGAGTTCTGAAACCCTGTGACTCGGCTGGCAGGGTTAGAAATGGGCCTTTAAGGCAACTCGCTATTATTTAGCCATAGAGATGATGGTTTACCTACAAACCAATTTTGGAATAAAAGAGAAAAGAAACCAAAGAGAATAGGGCATGGAAAGTAATCCGTGTAGATCTTATAAATTTCTTCACCTCTGAAAATTATATCCCAGGACTGAAAATACACCAGGGTGGAAACCAGTTTCCCAGAAGACACGCCATTGCTGTGCTTTTCTGTTGCCGTTTCTGTTCCAGTTCAGTTTGCTTATCCAGGTCTTCTCACTATTTAGGCTCTGAAAATGCAGAACCCGCTAAAAGGTTGTCATTTCTGAAATAAACTAGCTCCAGAATGCATTGGTCCAAGTGATCCAGCCATATAAATGTAGTCGACAAAACTCTGATGCAAATAGTCGCTTTTTTATGATAGGTGTAAATCCAAGAGCCAAACTCATTGCCCTCAAGTCGATTCGGACTCATAGAGACCCTACAGGACACAGTAGAGCTTCCCCGTATGGTTTCCGAGGAGTTGTTGGTGGATTCAAACTGCTGGCCTTTTGATTAGCAGCCAAGTTCTTAACCACTGCACCACCAGGGCTCCATGATTCAAAAACCAAACCAAACCCACTGCCGTGGAGTCCATTCCGACTCATAGCAACCCTATAGAACAGACTAGAACTGTCCGCTAAAGTTTCCAAGGAGCACCTGGCGGATTCAGAACTGCCGACCTCTTGGTTAGCAGTGGTAGCACTTAACCACTAGCCACCAGGGTTTCCGGGCTCCATGATAGGAGAGGAAATAGTGGCATTTGTGGTTAGGGAGAATGCAAATTCTGTAGGGAAAGAGAGAGTTTTTTAATCTAATATTTTACAAACATTTTAAAAGTCTCATCTTTTAAAAGTTTGATACCGCCTCCCTTCACACGGTGTTCACCACACTTGGGCATAAATGCAAACACACACACACTCACACATACAGACATGCATTCACTGTGGCCCATTTGTTTCCTGGGGCTCACAGTCACCATCTGTGTAATACTACATTGGCTGCTTTTTAAAGATGCGTCTACATGGTCAAGGGAGAAATGCCCAGCATTCTGATTGATACAAACCTGATGTTCCTGAACCAAGGGTAAACAATGGAGCAACTAATTGCTATAGAGTTGGCTCCAACTCGCCGCAAGTGTCAAAGTAAAACTGTGCTCTATAGGGTTTTCAGTGGCTGACTTATTAGAAGGAGATTGCCAGCCTTTCTTTCAAGGCACCTCTGGGTGGACTCGAGCCTCCGCCCTTTCACTTACCAGCCAAGTGTGTTAACCATTCGCACCACCCAGAGACTCCGAACAATAGAAAAATGATCTTCGGAAGACACAAATCTTACCACGCATTTTCAATGGCTTTCTGTCTTTCTTTTTTCTTATCTGCATCACACTCAACATCTTCTGCCCCATGCCTCTTCTGAAAACACTCTCTCCCAGCTTTCTCCACTCCAGCCAAGCCATTTTTCTTTCAGGTTCTTGCAGGCCAAGCTCTTCTCAACTCATGTGCTCACATAAATAAAAAAAATAAAAAAACTCTCCACTAAACCTAGAAAGTTCTCTCTTTTCTTCTGAAGTTTCCTTTAAAAAGTATTTTAGGTAATGGTTATTAACTTTGCTGACAATAAACATAAATGAATGCTCTTAAATAAAATTTAGGAAAGAATGAATAGTTTAAGGAAAAATTAAAGATAATATTCTCACAAGCCAGAGACTACTACCATTAATAGTTTATGTGTTTCTTCTCCATGTCAATTTATTTTTTCATACAAATCATAGTTCTCTTGTATTTGCTCTAATATTCTCCAGGGAGTTGGAAGGTATGTTTCTTTTTTAGTTCTACTCATACTTAGTTTTTAGTTTTTCAGAAGTCTTCTTTAATATATATTCCCTGAATCAGCAAAGACAGACATAAAAAGTACCTCTGAGTACTACTTCTCCCTACATTTCTTTTACTGCCCCATCCTATACCCTTTCCTGCTTCTTAACTCTATTAATATAACCTAGAATTTAAAAGCTCAATTCTTATTAAATTAATATTTATATTATGAAGCACCCCTTTCAGTAATAATTTTATTATCTTCATTTATGAAGTTAAGTGTACAAAAATTAATTAGAAATCTATATTTTAACTAATTTAATGTTCACTATTTCACTGAGTTGAAATTGACTCGGCAACAGGTTAGGTTTTTTTTATTATTATTTCCTTTATACCTTGACTTTCTCTTTTTTGAGGTTTTTATTTTAGTTTTTTCTCATTTATCTGAACTACAATACGAAGTAACATTTTAAAATAGAAAAACCAGTTGCCCTTATGGTGACCCCAGGTACGTCACAGTAGAACTGTGCTCCATAGAATTTTCAGTGGCTGATATGTTGGAAGTAGATTGTCAGGCCTTCTTCCAAAGTGCCTTTGGGTAGACTTGAACCATCAACCTTTTGGTTAGCAGCCAAGCATATTAACCATTTGCATCACTCCTAGGCAACACATGTCTTCAGCCTCACATAGCTGAAAAAAAAATTCTTCTGTTTGCATTTCAGATAAAATATCTCATTTTATGTTTTCAATTCCAAAGTCATAAGTATTTTCTCTCAAACTGATGTTGTTTCTTGTCTTCACAGCATTTAATGTTACGGAGGAAATGCCTGAAATCAGCCTGAATTTTTTTCCTTTCTACTTACATTATTCCAGCAATTTTTCCTTGATCGAGATAATTCAAAAAGTTTTGTCTAAATGTATCTTGATGTGTTTTCTTTTCTTTGAGTTCACCAAAAGTGAAGTGAGATTTTTCCAGCTCGGTAATTAGAAATTTTTCAGTTCCTGGAAGTTTTATCCAGCCATAAGTTTTTCTGTTGTTACTATTCTGATTGTTCTACTTCAGATCTCGGGGACACTTACTTGTTCATTTGAATCTCCATTTTGTCTTCCATACTTTTACTGAGCTCACTCACCATTCTTGTCACTTTGTTCTGTCCCCTCAACTATGGGAGTAATTCCCAAGTTTGTTCTCTGCATCACTGATTCATTTCCCACAATGCCGATTCTGACCTTTACTGCATTAATTCGGACGTGATTACTGTTTATGCATTTTAAGTTTTCCTGATAAACTTCTTTATCTCACTTTATCCCTTTTCTTCTCAACTTTTAATATGTTCCTTTCCACTTGTTTTCCTTTATAAATTTCTCTGTGTTTTTCATAGAGAGATCATGTCTTCTAAATCTTGCTGGGAGGTTAATCTTTCCAATTGTTGACGTCTAGCTGGCTTTATCTACAATGGCTTAGAACTTCCACCGCCCATTAGCATTGAGAACTGGGTAATATATAAAAACTGGAATCCAAAATTAGCACCCCCATTGCTTTTCCAGAGAGCTCTGGTGGTACAGGGTTAAGCACTTGGCTGCTAACTGAAACGTCAGCAGTTGAAACCCCCCAGCCAGTCACTCAGCAGGAGAAAGACGTGGCAGCCTGCTTCTGTAAAAATTACACCCTTGGAAGCCCTATGGGGCAGTTTTATTCTGTTCTATACGGTCTCTTTTACCATACCTATTCAATCTGTATGCCAAGCAAATAATACGAGAAGCTGGACTACATGAAGAAAAATGGGGTATCAGGATTGGAGGAAGACTCATTAACAACCTGCGTTATGCAGATGACACAACCTTGCTTGCTGAAAGTGAAGAGGACTTCAAGCACTTACGGATGAAGATCAAAGACCACAGCCTTCAGTATGGATTTCACCTCAACATAAAGAAAACAAAAATCTTCACAGCTGGACCAAGGAGCAACATCATGATAAATGGAGAAAAAATTGAAGTTGTCAAGGATTTCATTTTACTTGGATCCACAATCAACAGCCATGGAAGCAGCAGTCAAGAAATCAAAAGATGCATTGCATTGGGTAAATCTGCTGGGAAAGACCTCTTTAAAGTGTTGAAGAGCATAGATGTCAACTTGAAGACTAAGGTGCACCTGACCCAAGCCATGGTATTTTCAATTGCATTATATGCATGTGAAAGCTGGACAATGCATAAGGGAGACCGAAGAAGAATTGATGCCTTTGAATTGTGGTGTTGGTGAAGAATATTGAATATACCATGGACTGCCAAAAAAATGAGCAAATCTGTCTTGGAAGAAGTACAACCAGAATGCTCCTTAGAAGCAAGGATGGCGAGACTGTCTTACATACTTTGGACGTGTTGTCAGGAGGGATCAGTCCCTGGAGAAGGACATCGTGCTTGGCAGAGGACAGGGTCAGTGGAAAAGAGGAAGACCCTCAACAAGGTGGATTGACACAGTGGCTGCAACAATGAGCTCAAGCATAACGATTGTAAGGATGACGCAGGACGGGGCAGTGTTTTGTTCTGTTGTACATAGGGTCGCTATGAGTCGGAACCGACTCTGCGGCACCTAACAACAACAACAACATAGGGTCTCTGTAAGTTGGAATTTGACTCATTGGCACTGGGTTTAGATTTTGGTTTATTGCCTTTTCCAACTATTCTTTCTCTTTCCTTGCATTCCAAGATGTAGTTAGTCACTACTAATGACATCTAACCACTCCAGATCCTCACCCAAGACACATATGCACGGGTGATGCCTATTTGATTTTAAGGAACTGAAATAACCAACCAGATGTAGAAACAAAGGCGTTAATTTAGGAGGGGGGAAAAAAAGCCATTGCCAACGGGTCAACCCCGACTCCTAGCGACCCTATGAGTGATGAATTTAGTTGATTCTGACTCATAGTGACTTGCTATGAGTGATGAATTTGGGAGAGTAGACTGTGTACTATAGCTTCCAGCTAGGTAGAAAACATTGCATATCTACCATAGGGAGCAGATAATGGGGTGAGATGCAGCATGATTCTCTGTTTTTAATTGGGCTTAGTTTAGACGAGCTCATCTTCTAACCTGTTGCACTGACCACATGACTCATGATAATTCCTCCAAGAAGCCTTGGCAATATATTTGCTATCAGTCTTAGTTTTATTTTATTTTTATTTTCTTATGTTTGGCACTTTTCAGAATTATCACAATTACGTTTCTGAGAAATATGGAGGCATTACAGTACATTGCCAGCTAGATGTCAATTTTAAATCAGAAACATCTTGCGATACTAAAAAAAAATTAAGGTTACCCTCATTGAGAAGTCCAAAGCAAAGGCGTATATATGTATGTATGCATGCACCTTTTACTTTTCCTGCATGTTACAGCCTAATAAGAATATGCTGTTAATTTCCTCTTGCAAATTTAAAACCTCATTTTATCTAAAGTATATAGGATTGTGGAAGTGTTTTCAATGCTTGTCAAGTGATTTTAAAATACGTTTTTAAAAGTTATGTTCTGGTACCAGCTGAGATGACCCTTTACTTCTAGGACTTTGTACAGGTGATCTGTAACAGATTTTCTAAATTAAAAAAAAAAAAAGTACTAGTCTCACTCTTAGCTAACTATCCCTCTAAAGAAAAAGAAAAAAAACAGTGGTTGTATGTTGAGACCAAAACCAAGGAAACCACCAGTCACTTGGCAGTTGCAAATGTTAACAGCAGACTAAATGTCTAGGAGAAAATAAATGTACAAAGTATAAGTATACAAAGAGGAAACAGGTGCCGAAAGAAGAAGTAAGTGTGTAAAGTAAGAGTAAAGGAGAGAAGGATGATGGCAGAGTGGAAAGAGCACTGGATTTGGAGTCTGAGGATTTAAACTCATTCATCTATGCGTTGTAGGAATTTTGTAAAATGAGCGAGTCATTTAATCACTCCAACCCTCATTTTCTTAATTCTTGGAGTGGGTTAATTACAATATTCGTCCCTGAAGGTGATTTTTAAGAGTCCCTGGGTGCATAAAAGGTTAAAGGCTGAACTACTAACCAAAAGGTTAGCAGTTTTAACCTACCCTAGAGGTGCCTTGGAAACCCTGATGGCGTAGTAGTTCAGAGCTATGGCTGTTAACCAAAAGGTCGGCAGTTTGAATTCCCCAGCCGCTCCTTGGAAACACTATGGGGGAGTTCTACTCTGTCCTATAGGGTTGCTATGAGTCGGAATTGACTCGGTGGCAATGGGTTTAGTTTTTTTTTCCCCCTCCTTGGTTTAGAGGTGCCTTGAAAAGCGTATGAAGCAGTTCTGCTCTGAAACACGTGGGATCACCATGAATCAGAATCAACTCCACAGCAACTGATTGGTTTTTGGTTTTAAGGTTGTTTTCACAGCCAAAAGAAATTATGTCATAAAGTGCTTTAGAATACTAAAGTGTTGTAAAGATAATGTCAAGTTTTATGTTGTTATTGTACATGTCACCCTTTAAACCAATTGTGCTGCAACCTTGTTTAAAATCGAATCTTTGAATTTAGACTGGTATTATGATAATTGTGTGAATATACAAACAAACGAAGAGATCAATTAATTAACATAAAGATCATGAACAAACATTTATGTAATGCTCAGGTTCAGGGACCTAGTACCATGGCTACAAAGACACTATGAGAGTTCATTGCTTACCCAGTTAAAGGAAAATGCCATCTATCATCTTAAAATGAGTTTTTGAGATGTGTCGTAGGATTCGCCCGTAGTAAAGAGGTACACATGATGATCTACTACAAAACCACTCCGTATGTGAGCATCCTGCTGATAGTGCTGATGAAAATGAAGGCTGTAATATGTATTTTCACCACTCAGGAAGCATGAATCATTAGAGCATAAATAAAAGTCCCATTTCAAAGCTCATTGACGATCCCAAGAGTTGCTGCTTCCACCTGAATTCCCCATCAAGTCTGAGGGCTGTAGATTTCCACTGGTTTTATCAAAGCAGCTGGACCCCACAGAACCTGGGAACCAATGCCCTTGCTTTTCTGTATTGGCTCCCCTCCCCTACAATCCAGCATCATCCCATTTTCACTTCAGCTTTCATGAAGCAATTTTATTCCCAATGGGAGTGACTGAGATCACCATCCCATTCCCCATAGTTAAACCTATCAACAGTTTCATGATAAATGTGCTCCCTGCACCAAATACAAAATTGAGATGGCTTCAGACTAAGACCTTAGAAAAAGAGAAACTCATAGCTAATTCCCCAAACTGTAATAATTTTCATTTGCTGAATATTTTATCTCAGATGGATCATTTTATATGTTGTAGTCACTTCCTTCCTAGTTTGATAAGTTAATTCAAATTGTATTAGCCCACATGTGAGCTGATTTACTGTTTAATTTTTTCATTGTTGATTTCTTGGTTCTGAAATAAAATAATGAATGCAGTCTTTTATCTTGAATTCAGTTCAACAAGTATACGGGAGGGTCGTATTATGTAAAAGCACTCTATGAGATGGTGTTACAGAGAAGCTGGAGATAATAGCATCAATTCTTTGACCCTAAAGATTTAAACTCTAAAGGGAGATATTACTTGATACTTGTATTCAAGTAAAATTATTATTATCTCCCTTAAAATCTTAAGGTGTCCCTTAAATATATTCATTTTGCAGGTTTAGAGAAATCTTAGCGACAGAAGTGGCATTTATGATGAGCTTCGTAGCAAAGGTAGAATATTTATTATTGTTCATTTAATTTACTAAAATTAAAGGTCCTCAAGGTAAAGACTATGTTAGTTATTTCTGTATCCCTGGAAGCAATAAAGTTGTTGGGATACCTGGCTTGGAATAAATATCTTGAGGCTGTGCTTCTTACTCAGAAAATGTATTCCTAATTCACCAGAATTTTTATAAGCATTCACAGATAATATGTTATATTTCTTCTGTAAGACTCATTCAGGAACTGAGAAGCTGAAACATAATCAGAGAAGAATGAGACTGGATAGTGTCAACTAAAGTGAGTTAGAAGACATGAGTTCAAATGCCCACCATGCTTATTAGCCAGGTGAACTTAGAATGAGATATTTAGTCTCTCTGAGTTTCCAGTTCGTTGGCTGAGACTAGAGCTAACAAAACCTAGCACACAGGATTTGGGGGAAGAATAAATAAAATAAAATACAAGTCTTTCACAAAGTAGGAATTCAAAATATGTTAATTGAGTTTGATTCAGTGTGACTCTTACATTTCCAAGATAAGCTTTTATTTTTAATAATAATAACAGACATGTATTAAACATATGATCTCATTAATCTTCAGACCAACAGCAACTCTGAAAGTGGAAATGAAAAGATTGAAATTTTGAGGTAGCCATTTACTAGCCTAAGCCAAGAAGAAGAGTCTACTTTTGAACCCTCACTGTCTGACTCCAGAATTTTTGCACTTAATCGTTATCAAATGAAAATTGCAAACTTCCAATCCAGTAGGAATATAATTTTTTAATTTGTTTTCTGTTAGGGAAGATGTTTTCGCTACCCCTAAGGATACTGCCTTTCCCTTAAAGAGAAACTTTAGTTTTCTACGAAGAAATTTCAGCAATTGCCTTTACCTCTCTCACTGCCTCCTCCACAAGGGAGGAAAGAAGATTCAACTGGTTGGTGAAGTTGAGGAACTGGGCTATAGGTCACACTTACTCATGGTGCATCCCTGCCTCCTTCACGTGACCATCTACCCAGTGCACTCTGCCTCATCCCAGGAGGCTCTGTGGTTGCCCTTCTGATCTGTGACCAGGGGAGAAATCAGTATTTGGCCTAAGTGCCTAGCTATTTGAAATACTGCTAATATATGCATCCCTATCAAATTCCATGTGCATTTATCAGTTAGCTTAGTTCAAATTTGGAGGCAGGAGTGGTATAATTATCAATAAGCTTGAAGTTCTAACATTTGTTGAATTTGGCTACTTGTATGGGCATAATAAACTCTACTCAGAGAATAAACCATAATAAATGGATGATCTTTTATATCTAGAACTCATTTTTATTCTTTCTCAGTGTTTATCTTATGAAGTGTAGATACGGATAAAATGTGTTCTGAATATTATTAAATTTTTACCAAAGAAAGAAATGAAACCTAGGGGAGTTTAATACCTCTTAAAAAGTAGATAGATAGATAGACAGACAGATAAATGGTTAGCAAAAAGAAAGGGAATTAGGTTGAGAATCAAACCAGAACAATATTTTAGATGGAGAGTCTTTGAAGTCAGTCAAATTCTGCTACTAGCAATAATCAGGTATCTAAACTTTAAGTGACTTAACAGCTCTAAGCTTCAGGTTCAAATCTATAAAACTGGAGTAACAGTATCTCCTTATAGAATTGATCTGAGGATCAGATTTGTTAATGTAGTAAACAACTTACCACCATGCTTAATATACAATGAGCACTCAGTGATAGTGATAGCTAATACTTGTATTATTATAATGACCAGTTATTCTTTTTTCTATAGGTAATAGAAAAATTAATTTAAAATATGATCTGCTTTTAAGCTGTGACATTTCTTAAGCATTTTAATAGGCACGTTTTGAATTGTTATTCTTCCAGCTCATCTAAAATCGGATCAAAACACCACCAGTCATTTTGGATTATTAAGTGAGGGGCTAGTAATGGTCACTTCAATTAGAAAAAAAGGCATGTTAAGACTTCACCCAATGCCTAGAAAAAAAGGCATATTAAGACTTCACCCAATGCCAACAGTAAAGGAAGCTTATTCTTTTTTTGTTTGGTTTTGTCATGACTGATAAAGTAAGAGATGCCATTTCTAGAACAAAATTTATGTTATGTTTATGTTCCAATGAATTCTTTCTCTCCTCCAAAAGCATTTTGAGTGTGAATACCAGCTACAACCTTTCTCAACACTAATGCCCACTATTATTGCTGCCCTCTCAACTGTGGCCAATTTTAGATTCAGAAGTTAACTAACTGTCACTACCTTGGCTCCTAATTATGTACCGAAGACACTGTGGTAAAATTCAGGCGTAGCTGCTAGGAAATACAGCTTTAAGGGAAAGTTCCTAGTATTCTTTATACTTCATGTTGCCTCATAGATTAATGCAAAGCGTGTTATATTTGCATTCGGTGGGTACAATAAAATCCAAGTGCAAAAGGAAAGAAATCAGAAGCCATTCTTTTATTCAGATAGTATAAGGTGAGCCTGTTTCCCCCCTTATTCTGTGTTACTATGCTTTTAAAGCTGTATGGATTGCATAATCGAGAGATTCAGAACTAGGCATTCTAAATAATAATATGTAACAGTTGTCAAGGTAACTTGGGAATAATACTGGAGGAGATTTTAAAAGCAAACAAAAGTGGGAACACCCCCCTCTACTGTTGTTGGCATCACATTTATGTTTTACGCTCTGTGTTGACCCCACCGAATGCAAAACATGGTGTATTTCCAGTTGGTGACTACAATAAAATCTTTTATCAGACTTAAAGGGAGAGCAATCCAAAAATATTCTAGCGTTCTATAATACTCTGTATTATAATTGTCTGTGTTAAGATGCATTTCTGTTAAATTCTACCTGACATAGAAGTGAGGCATGTAAAAGATATTATTACTAGAAAACACTCTAGGCTACAAAACTGAATATGTAAGATGGGGATTGAACAGACCCCTGCAGAATTATACAAGCAAAATCAAACATTGGACAAAATCTCAATCTGCAAAGATGCTAATGAGTACTCATATGTCTATGTTGCCTTATGGTTTTTTTTGAGAAAATTTCCGTAGTACTTTCTACTTGCCAGGCCCTGTTCTACACACTTTACACAGCTTAACTCACCTGACCCTCATAACAACCCTGTGGAGTAGGTTCTATAATTATGCTCATTTTAGGGATGGGGAAACTGAGGGACAAAGAGATTAAGCAACTTGGTCACGATACAAGATAGAAAGTGCTAGAACTACGATTTGAAGTCTGTACTCTTTATTATGCAGTTCTAGTTCTGTGCGAAGTTCTGAAGTCCTTTATTTTCTAAGCACAAATCGAATGAAAAGAAAAATGTATTCTAGTTTCTGATCTGCACCTTCCCTTTGTGGTTTTCTTTTTTTTTTTCTTCTTTCAAAATAATTTATTTTATTTTACTATTGTTGAGAATATACACAGCAGACATACACCAATTCAACAGTTTCTAGGCCCCCTAGAAACTCCAACAGTTTCAATTCGGTGATATTGATTACATACTTCAAGTTGTACAACCATTCTCACCCCCCTTTTCCAAATTGTTCCTCCCCCATTAACATAAACTCACTGACCCTAAGGTTCCTATCTGACCTTTCAGGAGTTGCTGTTGTCAGTTTGATCCCATATAGATAGTTCTTTAAAAGTGCACAATGCTCAAGATGGATCTTCTTTACTCCTTAAGCTAAACAATTGTTTCATTTAAGGAAGACTTTGGGGCCTTAAACATTTTTGAACAAAGGACCCTGTGTTTTCATTTCACACTGGGCCCCGAATTCCTGTAGCCAGTCTGCTCAGGGCTGACCCGCTCCAGACTCCAGACCCTTTTTTTTTTTTTTTGGTTGCTGTTCTACTATGTTAGCCTAAGGCTTTTATTCTTTTTGATTGTGCTTTAAGTCAAAGGTTGCAAATGCACTCAGTCTCTCATAAAAAATTTATATACACCTTTCTATATACTCCTAATTGCTCTCCCCCTAATAAGACAGCACACTCCTTCCCTCCACTCTCTATTTTCATGTCCATTCGGCCAGCTTCTGACCCCCTCTGCCCTCTCATCACGCCTCCAGACAGGAGATGCCAACATAGTTTCATGTGTCTACTTGATCCAAGGAGCTCACTCTTCACCATTATTATTTTCTATCCTGTAGTCTAGTCCAATCCCTGTCTGAAGAATTGGCTTTGGGAAAGGTTCCTGTCTTGGGCTAACAGAAGGTCTGGGGACCATGGCCTCCGGAATCTGTCTAGTCTCAGTTAGACCACTAAGTCTTTTCTTTTACGAGAATTTGGGGTCTGCATCCCACTACTCTCCTGCTCCCTCAAGAGTTCTCTGTTGTGTTCTCTGTCAGGGCAGTCATCGATTGTGGTAGCCAAGCACCATCTAGTTCTTCTGGTCTCAGGCTGATGTAGTCTTTGGTTTATGTGGTCCTTCTGTCTCTTGGGCTCATAATTACCTTGTGTCTGGTGTTCTTCATTCTCCTTTGCTCCAGGTGGGTTGAGACCCATTGATGAACCTTAGATGGCCGCTTGCTAGCGTTTAAGACCCCAGACGCCACTCTCCAAAGTGGGATGCAGAATGTTTTCTTAATAGATTTTATTATGCCAATTGACTAGATGTCCCCTAAAACCGTGGTCCCCAAGCCCCTGCCCCTGCTGCACTGGCCTTCGAAGCATTCAGTTCATTCAGGAAACTTCTTTGCTTTTAGTTTGATCCAGTTGTGCTGACCTCGCCTGTATTGTGTTCTCTTTCCCTTCACCTAAAATAATTCTTATCTACTATCTAATTAGTGAAAACCTCTTTCCCTCCCTCCCTCCTTACCCCCTCTCATGACCATCATACAATATTTTTTTCTCTGTTTAAACTATTTCCTGAGTTCTTATAATAGTGGTCTAACACAATATTTGTACTTTTGAAACTCACTAATTTCACTCAGCATAATGCCTTCTAGATTCCTCCATGTTATGAAATGATTCACGGATTCATTGTTTTTATGGACATGTAGTATTTCATTGTGTGAACATACCACAATTTATTTATCCATTCATCCGTTGATGGGCATCTTGGTTGCTTCCATCTTTTTGCTATTGTAAACACTGCTGCAATGAACATGGGTGTGCATGTATCTGTTCCTATAAAGGCTCTTAATTCTTTAGGATCTATACCAAGGAGTAGGATTGCTGGATCATATGGTAGTTCTATTTCTAGTTTTTTAAGGAAGTGCCAAATTGTTTTCCAAAGTGGTTTTACCATTTTACATTCTTGCTAGCAGGGCATAAGTGTTCCAGTCTCTCCAAAACCTCACCAATATTTATCATTTTGTGTTTTTCGGATTAATGCCAGCCTTGTTGGAGTGAGATGGAATCTTATTGTGGTTCTGATTTGCATTTCTCTAATGGTTAATGAATGATCTTGAGCATTTCCTCATGTACCTGTTAGCTACCTGAATGTCTTCTTTAGTGACGTACCTGTTTATATCCTTTGCCCATTTTTTAATTAGTTTATTTGTGTTTTTGTAGTTCAGTTTTTGCAACATCATGTAGATTATAGAGATCAGACGCTGATCAAGAATGTCATAGCTAAAAACTTTTCCCCAATCTGTAGGTAATCTTTTTACTCTTTTGGTGAAGTCTTTGGATGAGCATAGGTGTTTGACTTTCAGGAACTCCCAGTTATCTGGAAACCCTGGTTGCACAGTGGTTAAGTGCTATGGCTGCTAACCAAAGGGTTGGCAGTTCGAATCTGCCAGGCGCTCCTTGGAAACTCTTTGGGGCAGTTCTACTCTGTTCTATAGGGTCGCTCTGAGTCGGAATCAGCTAGACAGCACTGGGTTTGGTTTTTTTTTAGTTTCCCTGTTATCTAGTTTCTCTTCTGCATTGTTGGCAATGTTTTGTATACTGTTTATGTCATGTACTAGGGCTCCTAGCATTGTCCCTATTTTTTCTTCCATGATCTTTATCATTTTAGATTTTATATTTAGGTCTTTGATCGATTTTGAGTTAGTTCTTGTGCATGGTGTGAGGTATAGGTCATGTTTAATTTTTTTGCAGATGTCTATCCAGTTAAGCCAGCACCATTTGTTAAACAGACTATCTTTTCCCATTTAACCGACTTTGGGCCTTTGTCAAATATCAGCTGCTCATAGGTGGATGGATTTATGTCTGAATTCTCAGTTCCGTTCCATTGGTCTATGTATCTGTTGTGTACCAGTACCAGGCTATTTTGACTACTGTGGCAGTATAATAGGTTCTAAAACCAGATAGAGTGAGGCCTCCCACATTGTTCTTCTTTTTCAGTAATTCTTTACTTACCTGGGCCCTCTTTCCCTTCCATGTGAAGTTGGTGATTTGTATCTCCATCTCATTAAAAAATGTCATCAGAATTCGAATTGGAATTGCATTGTATCTACAGATCACTTCTGGTAGAATAGACATTTTTACAATGTGAAGTCTTCCTATCCGTGAGCAAGGTATGTTTTCCCACTTATACGTCTCTTCGTTTCTTGCAGTAGTGTCTTATAGTTTTCTTTGAATAGGTCTTTTACATCTCTGGTAAGATTTATTCTTAAGTATTTTATCTTCTTGGGGCCTACTGTAAATGGTACTGATTTGGTGATTTCTTCCTCAATGTTCTGTTTGTTGGTGTAGAGGAATCCATCTGATTTTTGTATGTTGTATCCTAATAATCTGCTGAACTCTTCTTTTAGTTTCAGTAGTTTTCTTGAGTGTTATTTAGACTTTTCTGTGTATAAGATCATGTCACCTGCAAATAGAGATACTTTCACTCCTTCCTCACCAATCTGGATGCCCTTTATTTCTTTATCTAGCCTAATTGCTCTGGCTAGGACCTCCAGCACAATGTTGAAGAAAGGTGGTGATAAAGGGCATCCTTGTCTGGTTCCTGATCTCAGGGGAAAGGTTTCAGACTCTCTCCATTTAGGATGATGTTGGCTGTTAGCTTTGTATAAATCCCCTTTGTTTATGTTGAGGTATTTTCCTTCTATTCCTATTTTGCTGAGAGTTTTTATCATGAATGGGTGTTGAACTTTGTCAAATGCCTTTTCTGCATCAATTGATAAAATCATGTGCTTCTTGTCTTTTATTTATATGATGTATTACATTGTTTTTCTGATGTTGAACCATCCCTGCATACCTGGTATGAATCCCACTTGGTCACGGTGAATTATTTTTTTGATATGTTATTGAATTCTATTGGCTAGAATTTTGTTGAGGATTTTTGCATCTACGTTCATGAGAGAAATAGATGTATAATTCTCTTTTTTTGTGGTGTCTTTACCTGGTTTTGGTATCAGGGATATGGTGGCTTCATAGAATGAGTTTGGGAGTATTCCATCTTTTTCTATGCTCTGAAATACCTTTAGTAGGCGGTGTTAACTCTTCTCTGAAAATTTGGTATAACTATGCAGTGAAGCCATCCGGGCCAGGGCTTTTTTTTACTGGGAGTTTTTTGATTACCTTTTCCATCTCTTCTTTTGTTATGGGTCTATTTAATTGTTCTACCTCTGTTTGCGTTAGTTTAGGTAGGTAGAGTGTTTCTAGGAACTCATCCATATCTTCTAGGTTTTCAAGCTTGTTAGATTACAATTTTTCGTAGTAATCTGATATGATTCTTTTAATTTCAGTTGGGTCTGTTGTAATATCTCCCATCTCATTTCTTATTTGGGTTATTTGCTTCCTCACCTGTTTTTCTTTTGTCAGTTTGGCCAATGGTTTATCAATTTTCTTAATTTTTTCAAAGAACCCGCTTTTGGTCTTGATAACTCTTTCAATTGTTTTTCTATTTAATTTAATTGTGCTCTAATTTTTATTATTAGCTTTCTTCTGGTGCCTGAGGGTTTCTTTTGTTGTTTTCTTTCTATTTGTTCAAGTTGTAGGGATAATTCTTTGATTTTGGCCCTTTCTTCTTTTTGGATGTGTGCGTTTATTGATCTAAATTGACCTCTGGACACTGCTTTTGCTGTGTCTCAAAGGTTCTGGTAGGAAGTGTTTACATTCTTACTGGATTCTATGAATTTCTTTATTCCATCCTTAAGGTCTTCTATGGCCCAGTCGTTTTTGAGCAGGGTATTGTTCAATTTCCAAGTGTTTGATTTCTTTTCCCTGCTTTTTCTGTTATTGATTTCTACTTTTATGGCCTTATGGTCAGAGAATATACTTTGTAATATTTCAATGTTTTGGATTCTGCTAAGGTTTGCTTTATGACTTAATATGTGATCTTATTCTACAGAATGTTCCGTGTGCACTAGAAAAGAAAGTATACTTGTCTACTGTTGCATGGAGTGTTCTGTATATGTCTATGAGGACAAGTTGGTTGATTGTGGCATTGAGATCTTCCGTGTCTTTATTGAGCTGCTTTCTGTATGTCCTGTCCTTCACCAAAAGTGGCATGTTGAAGTCTTCTACTATTATTGTGGAGCTGTCTATCTCACTTTTCACTGCTGATAGAGTTTGTTTTATGTATCTTGCAGCCTTGTCATACCCCCCCAAAAAAACCCAGTGCCGTCGAGTCGATCCCAACTCATAGCAACCCTATAGGACAGGGTAGAACTGCCCCATAGAGTTTCCAAGGAGCGCCTGGTGGATTCGAACTGCCAACCCTTTGGTTAGCAGCCATAGCACTTAACCACTATGCCTTGGGTACATAAATATTTAATATAGTTGTATCCTCCTGGTATATTGTCTGCTCAATCATTATACAGTGTCCTTTCTTGTCCTTTGTGGTGGATTTAACTTTAAAGTCTGTTTTGTTGGAAATTAATACTGCCACTCCTGCTCTTTTTTGATTGTTGTTTGCTTGATATATTTTTTCCATCCTTTGAGTTTTAGTTTGTGTCTCTAAGTCTAAGGTGTGTGTATTGTAAGCAGCATATAGATGGATCATGTTTTTTTATCCATTCTGCCACTCTGTCTCTTTATTGGTGCATTTAGTCCATTTACATTCAGCATAATTATAGACAGTATGAGTTTAGTGCTGACATTTTGATGTCTCCTTTTGTGTGTTGTTGACAGTTTCTTTTTCCCATTTAATTTTTTGTGCTAATGTCTTTTCCTCTTATTTGTTGTTGTTGAATTTGATTCTGCTGAGTCTCTATTTTTTTATTGTATTTTGTTTTGATGAGTAGGATAGTCTCCTTTGTGGTTACCTTAATATTTACCCCTATTTTTCTAAGTTAAAACCTAAATTTTATTTCTTTATATCACCTTGTCTTCCTTTTTATATGAAAGATCTATGACTACATTTCTTAGTCCCTCTTTATTTTTTTAATGTTGTCTTCTTTTACGTAATAACATCACTGTTTCCCTGTTGTGAGAATTTTTTTATCTTGATTTATTTTTGTGATTTCCCTGTCTGGGTTGACATCTAATTGCTGTGTCCAGTGTTCTAGTCTTGAGTTGATACCTGATGTTATTGATCTAACCAAAGAACTCCCTTTAGTATTTCTTGTAGTTTTGGTTTGGTTTTTACGAATTCCCTAAAATTCTGTTTATCTGAAAATGTCATAATTTCAGCTGCGTATTTGAGAGACAGTTTTGCTGGATATATGATTCTTTCCTGGCAATTTTCTTCCTTCAGTGCTTTACATCCCATTGCCTTCTTGCCTACATGGTTTCTGCTGAGTAGTCCAAGCTTATTCTTATTGACTGTCCTTTGTAGGTGACTTTTTGTTTATCCCTAGCTGCTCTTAAAATTCTCTCTTTATCTTTGCTTTTGGCAAGTGATTATAATATGTCTTCGTGACTTTCTTTTAGGATCTACCTTATGTGGAGTTCGATGATCATCTTGGATAGATATCTTCTCATCTCTCATGATATCAGGGAAGTTTTCTGCCAGCAAATCTTCAACAATTCTCTCTGTATTTTCTGTTGTCCCTCCCCGTTCTGGTACTCCAATCACTAGTAGGTTATTTATCTCGGTAGAGTCCTACATGATTCTTTAGTTTTCTTCATTTTTTAAAATCCTCTTATCTGATTTTTCTTAGCTATATTGGTGCCAAGTGCTTATCTTCAAGCTCACCAATTCTGCCTTCCACTTGCTTGATTCTCCTCCTCTGACTTTCTATTGAGTTGTCTAATTCTGTAATTTTATTGCTAATCTTCTGAATTTCTGATCGTTGTCTCTCTATGGATTCTTGCAGCTTATTAAATTTTTCATTATGTTCTTGAATAACCTTTTTAATTTCTTCAACTACTTTATCTCTGTGTTCCTTGACTTGTTCTGCATATTGCCTGATCTCCTTCCTAATCTCATTTCTGATGTTTTGAAGAATTCTGTATATTGATCTTTTGAATTCTGCATCTGGTAATTCCAAGAAGGCACCTGCATCCAGAAGATCCATTGATTCTTTGTTCTGAGAGCTTGTTGAGGCAACCATCTTCTGTTTCTTTATGTGACTTGATATTGACAGTTGTCTCCGAGCCATCTATAAGTTATTGTATTAGTTTATTTTATGTTTGCTTACTGTTTTCTAGCTTCTTGCTTTGTTTTGTTTTGATATGCTCAGACAGGTTGCTTGAATGAGCTAGCTTGATTATTTTTGCTTTTCAATCTCTGACGTCCTGTCCCCAGACGGCTAGAGCTGTTATCAGGTATATCGGTCTAAGAGTCCATTCACTTTTCTTGTATAAATTCAGCTCAGGTGTCCAGGTAGCTTATCATCAAGTGTGTGGTACAGGCTCTGTCCTACAGTCTTAGAGCAGCAGGGGTGATTGGTGTAAGTGCTGGCATCTGGTTGCAGCAGGGGGTCATGCTCTGAGCAAGGCAGGGGGCTGAGAACCATCCCCCAAATGTCTGTGAGGAAAGCATGTCCCTGTTCCTTGGAGCGTACAGGTGGGTGGGTTCTGCAGACAGACCATGGGCACCCAATGCTTTTGTCTGTAAGGACTGGGAGGTACCAGTTATCCTTGGATCCCTGTCATGGGTGGCTGGGTGACCTGAATGAAGCCACCAGTCCTAATACCCCTGAAGTGCATATGTGAGTACCCTATTTAATAGGCAAACCAGTGTCAAACATCAAACACCCACCTCTTCACTGCATAGCTGAAATCATTGCAATCTGCCAACAAGTGCCTATTCTCCTGAAATAGGCCCACCCATGCCCATGCAGGGGAGAAAGCTATTCTAAGACCACGGATGATTTATGCCTGGATAGGAGCTGCTTCTGTCCTGAGCTCCCCTGGTTAGTGGAGCTGGCAAATTATCTTTTCCCCCAGTTGTGAGTTTATTCCTACTCCAAAGCCAGGTAGATGGCTCAGGGCACTCAACATGGCCTATCTCAGGCCCAGGGAAATCAACAGCCATTGAAGCCAGCTTGGGGGCTGGGGGAGTGGTTAAAATATATGCAAGTACTTAGATTTTGCTGAGAGCACCATTCTTCTCTGGTTCCGGAGGTGTGAGTGGGCTATGCAGCTGGCTCCTTCTCCCTGAGGAAACTGTGGCCAAACACTACCACCAGCCTGCCACAGCCACTCCCAGGAATGGTGCCTGAGGGATCCTGGTGATTCAAGTTCAGTAATACCTCTCTGCTTCTGAACCGTCTCTCCCTCCCCCTGCTGCTCAGTCAGTTTTCTAACTTTGCCTTTGATGTTCAGGGCTTCTAGCTTGTCATGAAAATAATCATTCCCCTTGTTTTTTCAGGTCTTTGCTGTAAGAGGGATTGCAGGAAGCATCTGGCTATTCCGCCATCTTGGCCCCGCCTCCCTCTTTGTGGGTTTTGGTGACAGAATGCTGTGCTCCCTGCTGGGAGAGCCATGAAAGACATCCTTTCTTCCCTCCTTGGTTTCACAGTGTGCCCTGCTTTACCCTTTGGAGTTAGAAGGAAGGAACTGAGCTGATTTGATCTTTGGAGAACTTTTTTGTTTTACCAGCTTTAGCAGATCTGGCTCCTGCACCTTCAAAAGCATGTCAGACCCATGGGCAGCCAACCTGGTTTGGTGTTTTAAGGCATTACCACTGATTGAATGAAAGATGTGTTTGCTATCTACGTTGTTTCTGAGTAAAACAAGATATTCTGGTGCCAGTGACAAATGCTTTTGCACAGCATAATAATGCAATTTGGCTGGTCTTATTCAAAGGAATTTGGACAATGGAATTAATTGTACACATCAGAGTGAACATAAAATAGCTCATAAGAAAGAACAAACAAAATAAAACAAGATGAAATGCAAATGAATTTAACTGAGACAACTCATATTCTCATATATTGCCAAAGTACTAGATTGAAAAGTGATATTAGAAAGTTTTGGTGGATGAACTCTAGAATGCTACCCAGAGGTACTGAAAACCTTAGAAATTATTCTAAATACAAGGACTTTATCCACTTGCATTGGTGAAGTTATTAAAATATCTGCTGTGTGATCATATATTTTTTAATATTTCAAATCTACTGTTAAATGTTTAAACACTAGTAGAAAAATTAATTTTCTGTGTAGCTAACAAGATGGGCTTCAGGAGTTTTGGAAAAAAGCACAAGAATTTAAAAAAGGCACAAATATGGTAAATGATCACAAAATTTGGGTCATGAAAGCCTTCACGTGTTGTTCTAGAATCAAAGCTTTAGGATTCTCAGCAAGCCATCTGGGCTAGTTTAAGGTCCTCTGCCTAATTTCCTTGGGGTCCAGACTAAGATAGGACTTGAGATACAGAGGCAGAGAAACTCAGAGCTGGAGCCTTTGAGATAGTCACTGAGGTTGGAAGGAGGTAACTAAAACTAAAACGTTGGCTTCTAATTCAGGTTTGCTTAGGTTCCATCCTCAAATATGGACAGGGATTCATTCAGATGGGATCTCACAGCATCTTAGAATTGGGCCTAAATAATAATGTGTATATGTGTATGTTCAAGAGAGAGAGAAAGAGAGACAAAGAGAGAAGACAAGAGAGAGACAGAAAAAGAAGTATCATTTTTTTCTCAAAGACAAGAAAGTAACTCTTGGGAACTAGTATTCAGGTCTGCCTGTTTGCAATTATTTCTCAGACTTATTGAGAACATATAACTACATTTCAAATGCCACCACTTTATGTGACAAGTGTCAAACATAGGCCAGTCATCCCCACCTAGCCAAGAGCTTGCAAATGCCCATGGGGTGAAGGCCTTAGGATTTTTATGAAAGAGAAAAGTATACCCTGGCTTTGAGGTTACATTTCCTAGACTATATTAGGCAACATTACTTAGCGAACCCCTCCAGACTAGGGGTTTTGACCCCAGATCAGTGGAGGCTGTGATGGCAGAAGGGTTTGAACTGTGCCCACTCCTCACTGAAGAGACTACCAGCAGAGATTGGCTGGGCTCTTACTGAGAAATCTTCCAATCTGGAGTAAATTTCAGTCATTTACCAAACATGCTACACATAAATTATTCCAAACCATGTTTACTTACTTGGGTCTAAAATCCTGTAGATGGACAAAGCACACATGGCCACAGAAGGGAAAAAAAAAAAAAAACCCTCACTGGAGCCCAGCCTAGTGAACACAACTTTTCCTTCTCCAAGAAGTTAAGTCCAGGTTTTAACCCTCTGGCATCAGACGTGGCCACACAACAGAATATATTAAATTACAGAACTTTTTTTTTTCCTTTTGGTCAAAGACATGTAAATAAATGAACAGTAGAGGCAAAACTAATACAAAAAACATTCGCAGATGAGTTTAACAAGAATAGAAGGAGAGTTCTAAAGTTCTTAAAATGCCCCGAGTTCATTCTCCCACAAGTTTAAATAGGGTGACAAGAATGTTATCAACTTTCTATTTCAACGTAACTGTACTATTTTAGACTACTTTAGGAATTTCCTGGGTTTTGTTTGTTTGTTTGTTTTCAAACACTTTCTTAGGGAATTCTCTCTCAGGTAATAAAATGTATTTCTACTTGATTTCTCAGCCCGTTCAATCTCAGATTTAAAGGGCTGCTTTACTAACTCACCTGGCTGCTGAGAGAATTAATTACTATTTGCGAGATCCTTCAGGACGTTCATCCAAAAGGTGCTAAAAAAGGATCAAATCTGGCATCATAAAAGATAGGTCTCCAAAAGGAGACCTCCTTCTATTATTTTCTTTCTTAATTCTAACCCAAGTGCAGAATTTGACCAATGCCAGGATACTGTCTGGAAACACTTGAACAATGGAATTCTGATGTTTGCAATCTGATTTCTTCCTGGCATATTTTGGGTATTGTTTTTTTTTTTAGTACTATTAGACTGTAATTAACATAGGACCTCAGGATTTAATATTTTCTTTACAGCTTTTTTCATTTCGAGGACTATGTCTCTTCAAAGGCGAGCAACCAACTTGAGGACCTCACAGCAGTCTAGTAGGTGAGGAAGCCTCTATCTTCCTGTTCTGCTCTCACCAGGACACCAGCTCGTGTTCAGTTGTGTCTATTTTCCAAATCACCAATGTCTAAGATGAGTTTGTCTTGTCTTTCATTTGGAAGAGGTCTGTAGCTATAACCTCTGAAATTCTTCTTGTGGCTTCCAGATCTGTTTAGATTATTTACCTTGTTGCACTTTGGCTCTGTGTTATCTAAAGCAAAAAAAAAAAAAAAAAAACCCAGAAAAAACAAAAACGCTTCTCCATTGAGCCGATTCTGGCTCATAGCGACCCCACAGGACAGAGTAGAACTGCCCCATCAGGTTTCCAAGGAGTGGCTGGTGGATTCGAACTACTGACCTTTTGGTTAGCAGCTGAGCTCTTAACCACTGTGCCACCGGGACTCTCTGTGTTGTCTAGCCCAGTATTATTTCTAAGGTCCATCATGTTCTGACCCTGACTCATCGAAGCTCCTGTTTTACCATCACAGGATGCTGGGATGCACACAGTATTAGGATCAAGGTGTAGGCTAAGGCTGCAACCATCAGTCATTTTACCAAGTTAAAAGTCCAAGGCAGATTTCAAGAAACTTACTCACCAGACCCTACTATACAACGGGGCTGTGGTCCCACATCAGTGGATGGTGTGATAGCAGAAGAGTTTTACTTTATCTACTGCTCATAGAGGGACTACAGGCAGAAACTCCCATGTGCTTGCCCAAGAAGGCACTATCAAAGCAGGTTTAATTTTCAGACTTCTTTGTTACTCTGCCCTTGTCATACAGAAAACAGCACGTAGGTCAGGACCAAATATGTAGAAAGCATTCAGTCGACATTTGTGATAAGTGAGTCAGTCAACAAATCTTACTGAGCCATTACTATGTGCCAGGCACTATTCTCAGAACTGCAGTGAGAAAAACAGATAAAGGCCCTGCCTGCTTGAGATGTGTATTCCTTGCATGGGGAAAGGATGAAAGGTAGCCTTAGAACTCCATAAGCACAGTTTTCTAGTTTCAACAGTTCAGACCAAATGAATTACAACTTCTCAATAATAAAATTTTTGGTCGTTTTTGGCCCAGGTTTCCTGAGACAATGGCTGTAGTTCTCTTTGACTTGAGGTATAGCCTCTCTGTCCTAATAAAGAAGTGTTCAAAAGCACTTCTGTTTAAGCCCTGCCTGAGAGCCCCTTAGGAAAGAAGCTATTACAGCATTCTGATTTGAAGTTAATACAGAGTGTGTCATGGCCCAGTCATCTGAAGGACTGAAAGAGCCGAGAACTCTGCTCCGGGAATGGCACAGTCATTTATTGCGCTCTCCCTCAGAGTCTGCACTCCTTCCATGTGGCTTTGCTCCCCTGTCAATGAGGTCATTCACCAGTGACTGCCTTGGCACATTCTGACCTTATAATGACTGTGGTTCCTGTAAAACACTTCATCAAGTGTTTGGCTAAAGTCAAGATTGATTGTGTCACCCACATTACCATTATCTGCTAATTCAGTTAGGCTATCAAAAAAAAAAAAAAGTATCTGAAAGGGTTTATTTTTAGAGACGTCAGCAGGTGCCAGCAAAGTCCCCATTTTTCTTTTTTCTATAACTTTGCAATGCCTTCCTAGCAAGTTACCCCTGGTGTGACGCCTCATTGTACCCTAGATACCTAGATACCCACATGGTATGATATCCCCTAGTTGACCAATAGCTCTCCTGAAAGCCATGGTGCTCAAAGAACTGCTTCCCTTCCAGCACCTTCTTTCATGTTCACTGTGTTCAACTTTAAGGGAAAACTTTACCCTTTTTTTTTTTTTTTTAAATTTCCAGAGGCTGGTGTGTTCAGCTGAGGCTACATTCTTTTCTATGAAATAGGGATTCTTAATACTATGGAAAGCCACTCTTGGGATATTTTGGGATTAATTTCCTAGTAACAATGGATTTAATACAAAACACACTTCTATTGTAGAAAAGAAAAAAGCCAAAGGGAGCAATATGCATTTTGCAGATTATGCCAAACAAGGCAATGTTTGTTTATGCTTTAGAGAAAATAATGTGTTTTGTTTACGTTTGCATACATCTTTCTAGAACACATGCATACACAAAACACAGTTGTTGTGTTATTATTAATATTTTTGTAATGGGGCCTTTTCCAGTCGGTCCATATGGCTTCCTCTAAATGGCTTTACCTCTATACCCTAAGAACGAATAATGTACCCCTTTCTAACCTGACATGACCTATGCTATCTAGGTGTAATAGTTAAGGTTGTGTGTCAGCTTGGCTGGGCCACGATCCTCAGTGATTTGATAGTTGTATGATGCCTCATATGCATGCAAAAGCTGGACAGTGAATAAGGAAGACAGAAGGAGAATTGATGCCTTTGGATTGTGGTGTTGTCAAAAAATATTGAATATACCATGGACTGCCAAAAGAAGGAACAAATCTGTCTTAGAAGAAGTGTAACCAGAGTGCTCCTTAGAAGCAAGGGTGGTGAGACTACATCTTACATACTTTGGACATGTTATCAGGAGGGATCAGTCCCTGGAGAAGGACATCATGCTTGGTAAAGCAGAGGGTCATTGAAAGAGAGGAAGACCCTCAATGAGATGGATTGACACAGTGACTGCAACAACAGGCGCAAGTAGAGCAATGATTGTGAGGGTGGTGCAGGACTGGGCAGTGTTTCCTTTGGTTGCACATAGGGTCATTATGAGTCGGAACCGACTTGATGGCACCTAATAACAACAGCATGATGGTGTGATCACTTCCATGATGAGATTTGGTATTATGTGATCACCTCTATGATGGGATCTGCTATGAGTAGCCAATCAGTTGAAATGGAGTTTCCTTGGACTTGTGGCCTACACTGAATATAAGTAGATATTCTGGCAAACTTGTGGCTTTTGTTCATTCTGGATCCTGCTGCTGGCTCCTGTTCATCTGATAGCTGGTTCTTGGGACTTGAGCTAGCAGCTTACCCCTGGTCTTGCCTGCCAATCTAGGGTTCTTACTAGAAATCACTGACTTCTGTGAATTGCCTCTGCCACCATGTTTCTTATACATATACACTGTACATTTAAGCTGAATCCAGGGGGGTGGAAATCTTAAATCCTTTCTAAAGAGTTACTCAAACTAGATATATAACTACTTTCCAGGTTTGGAAAATCTTATATTAACATGCAAAATTCTCACCCTCCCCCTTTAAAGAATTTTGTCAAAAGTATATATCCATCCTTAGGTTTTCTTCAAAATGATTTTTTTTTTTTTTTACTATATATACCAAAAAAAAAAAATCCTCTTTCCAGTACTCCTTAACAGCCCTAAAAGTAAGAAGTCATGTTTTTGCCTCCATTGTTTTCTTAATTTTTTTTACTATGAAATTCAAATTTGGTCATATGTATGTGAACCAAATAAACTAATTGCTGATTAGTTACATTTTAAAATCCTATTTAGTCTTTTCTTTTCCCTTCCCTTCTTCCCTGCTCTTCCTCTTCTCTTCCCTGTTTTTTAATGAATGTGCACAGACAGATATAGAAATAGTTTCAGGTATAAATGTGCACGTGTATGTATATGGATCTATGTGTGTGTACATATATACATAAATTTATTTCTAGCCCCATCCACTGAGAGGGCAATGAAATAACAATACCTCAGAAGCACTGATCACACCAAACACCCAGGTCTTGGTTTCTAAATACCATTCTCCACGAATATGACACAGGGCCCTTTGGGGAAATGACTGATTTCAGGGCTTGGGCAGAGAAAGTACAAAACGAACCTAAAATATCTTATGACAAAAAATAAGGAAATGCGCAAATAATTATGTAAACATGTCAACAGGACATAGGAAGGGACTCCCACTGGCCACATCGGGAACAATTTGACGATAAAAATAAATAATGATAGTAATGGAAACAAAAAGTTAAATTAATTTTGAATGTAGGAGTCCATACTTATATAAATAAAAACATGTGGGAGAAGTAAAAAAATCTTTTGTATTAACATGTAGAAGAAATGATGGAAATAGAAAATCACACAGTCAAGGACATAAGAGACAGGGAAAGACTGTAGACCTGTTCCATTTTGGAGGAGAGCAAAGAGACATAATGACTAAATGTAATGAGCGTTCCCAGATAGGATCCTGGACCAGAAAAAGAGAACTTTATTGGGACAATTGCCAAAATTTGAATTGAGTCTGTTGATTGGATGGTAGTATCATATCAGTGTCAATTTCCCAAGTTGGAGGTTTGCATAATGCTTATGTACAGGAATATCCTTGATTTTGGAAAATACGTGCTGGTGATTTTAGAATTGATAGGATTTCTTGTTTTCTGTTTGTTCTCAAATGGTTCAGGATAATACCAGTGCTAATGGGGGGTATGTAGGCTTGTGGAGGTGTGGGGGGGAGAGAAAGAGAGAGGTGATGGAGGCACTACTTTAAAATGTTAACAGTTGGGGGGTCTGGGTAAAGGGGATATGGAAGTTTTTGTACTGTCCTTGAAACTCTTTCACAAATTTGAATTTATTCAAAATAATTTTTTTTAAAACTCTGATAATTTTTCAGTGTTTTATTGAGAGTCTTCTTTCCCTGCTTACAGTTAAAAATGAAAACAATTGAGGACTCTACCAGCTGCTCTCTTACACTGAAAGCCTATCTATAATCCACATTTAATGTAGAGACATGTGAGGAAGCATCTTCCTCTCCCCTATCTTTCCTTAGGGTTCTCTGCATTCCACTGATTCGAGAATAAGATACTCGACACTGAAGCTTTTCAATAGAGGGAGGAAGGGTAGTCATACATTAATGAGAAGTCGAAGCCTGGGCACTTCAAGGACAGTTGTACTAACAGTTCATGATTAGAGTACCATACCTCTAAATTTAGTGTCATTTTTAAAAATACATAACATATCCAAAGAAAGGGGGGAAGACTATTTTGCATGTATAGAAATTTCATGTCTTTTTTACCCATTGGTTGCATTCACAATTCTGTCATTTTATCTTTCAGAAGAGTTAGTAAAACAAAAACAAAAAAAAAAAAAACCCAGTGCCATCGAGTCAATTCCGACTCATAGCGACCCTATAGGACAGAATAGAACTGCCCCATAGTGTTTCCAAGGAGTGCCTGGTGGATTCATACTGCCAACCCTTTGGTTAGCACCCGTAGCACTTAACCACTATGCCACCAGGGTTTCTGAAAGAGTTAGTACAGGTTATCAGATTCTGATTTAACACATCTAGCACCCACTCCTCACTTAATAAATAGTTATTATGTGGTTGGTTACACCTTTTTAGCACTCTGATGCCAAATGAAAATGCCTGGACTCTGAGTCAAACAGGTAAGATTTCAAACTCCTGCTCTTACCTGTTTCTAGCTTCTTAAATTGTCTGCATCTCAGTTCCTGGGTAGGATTGTTGAGAGAATTACATGTGTCTGATGTATGAATAGGGCCAAGGGCAATGACTGGGCCATAATGAACTCAATGAGCAATAGTGATTCTTGCTACCTTAACATATTAGTACCTTTCTTGGAAGATGACAAGCACAATTGACTGGAACAAGTCACACGTTGCATAGTCTGGAGGCCCTGAAAGTCAAGTAACTGGCTTTGGAAAAACAGAGAATGTGTTTACCAACAACAGGCAAGCTTATTCATTCCATATTCTCTGGTTGGTTGTTGTCACTAATATATTATCAACATCACCATTGTCATCATCATCATCACAACATTCTTATCACTCCTGCTCTGTACCTTTAACACCTCATTTTAATTTTCATTCTAACTCTCTGCGCTAATGCCTATTACTTTTTCCTTCTTTACAGAGAGATTAAGTAACTTGTTCAAAGTCACATAGTAAGTTGCAGAGCTGGGATTCATACCTAGACAATCTGACTGCACAGCTCGCTCTTCCAGCGTACTATAGCCCTAAAGGCTCCTCCCAGTATGTCTTCCAAGATTCATAAGGAAATTATATACTTACATCCTAGTCTTGGATCTCACTTTAATTTTTTGTTTTGAGATTCTTGAGTGCCATTGGAGAATGTTTAAGCCCATATCAGTCAGTGATGACCTTCCATCAGATAACAAGGCTTAGTGAACTAAAGAGAAGTCTGACTGATGCCTATGGTATGTCAGAGACACATTCTAACCAAGATGCAGCTGACCATTGCATTTGGACCTAATGGCTTTAGCTCTAATATTTGGGAGCTAGACTCCAGTCTCACAAGAGCAGATATTATATATCTTTTATTCATACCAGGATATCCCTATTACTAAGCATAGTGCTGGCACAAACAAGACCAAAACCAAGTACAAACAAGGTGGGGTTAAATAGTTGCAAAAGAGTAAATTAACTCTTTGAACCTTTTAGTGGGACTCAGTAAGCACTTGTTTCACTACAACCGTTAGCCTTGGAAAAATTTCTTTACCTCTACACCTCAATTTCCTTATCTGTAAACTAAAGGTAATAATACATGCTTCAGAGGACTATCACGAGGATTAAATAAACTTATACATGAGTATAATTTATAAATTTATACTTAGAACAGTGCTAGGCACACAGTAAACAGGCAATTAATGTTTTTTATTGTTAATATTTTTTTTATTGTTAATATTATTATTATTGTTCACCATAAGACCCTACAGGTCTGCAAAAGTTAAACAGTACAGTCCTCAACAAGTGCCTAATTTACTTCCAGAGACTAGTTTTGGTCACACTGTCTCCTAAAGTATTGCATCTGTTTGAACATGTATGTCATTATCTCTTCATTTTACTCAGCATTGATGTCACACCCACTGGGCAAGATCAAGGATCAATAGAGCTACTTTTGAAAATCAATGCTTCTTTGCATTTTCCACTCAAAGTGTTTCCAATGCTCTGGCATGCTTCAGAAGTAATTATAAGCAGCTCAGTAAGTGAGAGCCAATTCCCTTTCACCCTTGGATGCATGTGATTTCTTAACTGTCTATATTTCAATCTTTGGCTGAGTATAGTTTTCATCAATTGCTTTTTTCTTTCCCCAAAAGGTCTTCATTAATTTCTAATTGTAGCCTTTCTTATCTGCATCTTTCTTGTTCAAAGAAGATTAAAATATGAATGTTCAGGATTTCAGCCATCTTATATCCATCATTTTATATTATATCATATTGTGATGGCTTTTCTTGCTTGACTTGAGGACTGTATTTTCTTAAGGAATTTCTTTCCTTTTAATAGCACTTAATCTAATTTCACTAAAATTAACTCATTCAATCCTTGCACCTTTTCCCCACATATTTTAAATATGTGCCTTGCTTTGAATCTACCTCTTTTTTATCCTATTCAAATAATTTTATTTAGCTAAAAATATTCATTCATCTAAGACATGTCAAATTTTTCTTCATTAATTTCAAGAGAAATGACATCTCTTCTATTTAACAAAATTGTGCCTACCTCCATCAACTACTTAAGAGCTGAAGTTTTTACTCTTACTTCATAGCTCACTGTATTTCTTAAATCAAAAATCTTCCTTTTTAAAACTAAAAATGCAATTGCATACCTGTAACAAATCAACTACGATCAATCAGGTAAAAAAAAAAAAAAATTTTTTTTTTTTTTAATCAGGTATGTCAAGAAAATTTTTAAAAACACATACACAATAAAACAGAATGACAAAACTATCTTATATCTACAAATGAGAGGTAAGAGAAGTATATGTCTCATAGGGCTGTTAGGAGAGTTACATAAACTGTCTCTACTGCCTTCAAGTTGCAGCCCTGGTGGCACAGTGGTTAACAGCTCAGCTGCTAACCAAGAGGTCAGCAGTTTGAAGCCACCAGCCACTCCTTGGAAACCCTATGGGGCGGTTCTACTCTGTTGTATAGGTTCACTGGAGCCCAGATGGCATAATAGTTAAGAACTCAGCTGCTAACAAAAATGTCAGCAGTTTGAATCCACCAGCTGCTCCTTGGAAACCCTATGGGTTTCCTGCCCTACAGGGTTCCTATGAGTTGGAATCGACTCAATGGCAATGGGTTTGGTTTTGTTTGTTGGCCATCCAGTAGAACTGCCCAACAGTCTTTCCAAGACTACAGTCATGACTGAAGCAGGCTGCCACATCTTTCTTCCACAGAGCCGCTGGTGGATTCAAACCGCCAATCTTTTGGTTAGCAGCCAAGCGACCACCAGAGTGCCTTCCATAGATACGTAAACCAAAACCAAACCTTTTGGTTAGCAGCCTGAAATCTTAATCACTGTGTCACCAGGGCTCCCTGTGGATATATAACCCATCGGCGTCAGTCATTTCCGACAGGAACCATGTAGGTCAGAGCAGAACTGCCCCACAGGGTTTCCAAGGAGTGGCTGGTGGATTCGAACTGCCAGCCTTTTGGTTAGCAGCTGAGCTCTTAACCACTACAACACCAGGGCTTCTATAGATACATAGGATCTTTTAAAAACAAGTCTTGTTGTTTTTGTTGCTATTGTTGTTAGGTGCCTTGGAGCTTGTTCTCATTCATAGCAACCCAATGCACAACAGAACAAAACACTGCAAGGTCCTGCGCCATGCCCACAATCGTTATGCTTGAGCCCATTGCGGCACTGCTGTGTCTATCCATTTCATTGAGGGTCTTCTTCTTTTTCACTGACCCTCTACTTTACCAAGCATGATGTTCTTCTCCAGGGACTGATCCCTCCTGATAACATGTCCAAAAATAAGTCTATGTGTGTACATATCCCCCCAAACAGATTGTGCCTGATACAGTCAATCATTGCTGATATCTTTTTATTTCCTTGAATTCTTAGAAGCGGGCTTACTGCTGCTGAATGTCTGAAACACCATGACCTCACAATCCCTGCATCAGCACTCCACAGAACTTTGATTACAAGAACTTTCCTGCATTTGGTTCCACTAGAAGTTTAATTATTTCTCGTATGAATGTATTTGCTTCTCAGATTACAATCTCCTTTTTTTAGGTACTTGAAGAGTACATAGGCCCCAGGCGTTTTACCTATTGTGTCCAATAAATACAATGGCCCGATTAGCTCTGTGTTGGGAATAGGAGCACTTTACATGCCCCACTGGCATATTGATTTTAATAGAAACAACCCTCCAAACTCACAGTAAAGAGCCGTATTTAAAAACACGCTTATGACAGAGTACCTGTAGACCAAATATCTGGTATAAAGATGTTTCCATTATTTTTTTACCCACCTTGTGGGTCATTCACGTAGTTGTACTTTTGATTTTGTTTTCCCACTATGTTCTGAATTTTTGCAAAGCATCTCACTCATACATGGATTTGCAATCTTTTACACAAATCCATTTTCAAACACTGATTCTAGCCCCTTTTTCCTCTAATCAGATTTTTTGGCTTCAAAGTAAAGAAGAAAGGGAGGGAAGAAGGGAGAGAGGGAGGGCAGGGAAGCTAGTGTTCATTGTGCATGCATAGGTACACTCCATTCCAGCAATTTTGTTAAGCACTGTCCTTGCATTATTGAGCTTAATCTTCACTAAGAACTTGTGAGGCTTTATAATGGTTATGTAAATTGCCCAAAGTCATACAGTCATTTGTGGCAAATCTAGACTACAAATCCACGTCTGTTGACCTCACATCAAGTACATAATCATTTTCCTCTTCAATCTTTTCTGCAAAGAGAGATTAAATTAATAGTTCTATCTTTTTTATTATGTTATTGCCCTATAAAAAGACGATAATCTCCCATTAACTACTATGGAAAGACCATTGTGATGGAAGAGGTAGCATATGAAGCCAGAGAGGTAGGTATGGGCCACATTGTGGAGGACACACATGCTATGCTAAGGAGTTTGGGGACTTGGTCTTATCACTAACAAGGAGTCATTGAAAGATTTTAAGTGGGGAGTCATTGAAAGATTTTAATCATGAGATGAGAATTGTAGATTCATCTCTCTTGTAGGAAGCCCTGTGCGGGGGGGGGGGGGAACCTGTGAAAGGGTTGATTAAAATGGCACAATCCGAAAACAAGATCTTTGCACTAATCAAAACAATAGGTGATAACATCCTCACGAAGATAGATTCAGTGAAGATGCAGGAAAAAGGTCAAATTGTTGGCTGTTTAGGAGTGAAATGGCAGAATTTAGTGCTTCCTTGGATTTGGAGAGTGAGGGAAAATGAGGAGGTATGAGTGACATGCAGATTTCCAGCACGGCTGTCCTGGTAGAGGTAACAATGACACACCAGTAAAGGTAAAGAAGTAGACATGGTGGAGATTTTCTTTCTGTCCCCTCATTTTTGCTCATTCAGTCTCTTCTACAATTAATTCCCAGACCTATCTTCCACTCCTGAAATACTACCTACTGTTGAAGGCCCAGTTCAAATGTCAGCTTCCACAAAAGCACTAGCCTTGATTGTAGGAGGAAGAAGTAGGAATTCCCCTCCACCGAATTCCTAGAGAATGTATTAGTGCCACTCATTTGGTAAAAATCACATTCCGCCCTGTATGAGAGTTGTCTGTGAATCTTCTGAGAGCTTAGCCAATCTCTTAGGACAGGAACCACACCTATTCCTTCTGTCCCTGTTTCCTCAAGAGGATTCAGCAATGGATGCATTTGATTTATAAATAAATTTCAATAAATTTAAATAAAGTCTGATGTTAGACACTTTTTGAAAACTATTGCATGACGCTAAAAATGAGAGGCATCTTGAAAGCAGGCATACTGTTGTTGCTAAGCCACAATTCAACTTAGTAATTATCTAGACACTAAGTGCCTAATAGGTACCCATTCGTTTTTGTAAAACCACTATGAAATAGATATCACCTCTTCATCTTTTTTTTCTTTATCCAGTCCCTCTATGGTATTTATGTTTTTAGCATGTCATCTTAGCAATGAACATGATCCCAGCAGATTTTGTTTATCTAAATGTAGTCATAACCTCCTTCACTCAGATATGCAGTTATCTTCTTGCCAACCTCCTATAGTCCTTGCATTTGTATAAAGACATTTTAATATTTTCATTTTTTTCATCATATGCTACATAAAAATCCATCTCTGCCTAATTTTCTTTCTCTCTTTTTTTTTTTTTTTTTTTTTTGAAAAGCTGATAGCCTGCCAGTTTCGGCAGGGCAAACTGGGAAATGAGTCTGGCAACAAAGAGGCACCAAGCAGCAGACAAAACTCAAGGTTTACAAAGTAGTGATGCTCTTCAACCTGTTGTATTGGGTGTGAAATTAGATCCTATCAATGTCACATTCACCCCCGGAGCAAATGTCCCCTTGTGACAAATACATGCTGTGCTTCAAGCCAAATGATAGACTAAAATTTCCAACAATTATGTTTTTGGAGCAGAATCTCTCCAAAAATATTAGCATATTTTTGATTGGCCTTTAGCTACTCCCAAAGTCTTTCTGGTAAAAAGTGGCCACCACTAGCTAAAAAAGCAGATGCTATAGGATAATTGGAAGTAAAGCAAGCACTCACTAGGTAATGGTAGCAACTCTCTAGAGTATACTACCAAAACCAAACCTGTTGCCATTGAGTGAATTCTGACTCACAGTAATCCTATAAAAAAAAAAAAGGATGGAGTAAAACTGCCCCAAGGAGCTGCTGGTGGATTCAAACTGCTGACCTTTTGGTTAAGAACCGAGTTCTTAACCACTTCTCCACAAGGACTCAAGGTTATAGCATAACATAATGTAAAATGGGGATGCTACTTCAGAAAATCAACAGGAGACATTCAGATCATAATTGTAGGGAATATAAAAGGCCATGTCTTCCTTCTTTCAATCCTTTCCTTAAACCCTTCTTTTCCTTAATCCTTCTTGCCTTTCTTTTTTCCTTCCATCCCTCACTCTTTTACTCTCCACATTGGTATTGAACATATATCAACTCTGAACGGGGAAACGTGTTTGAAACCAAGGATACAGTAGTGACCCAAGTCAGACAAGGGTGGAGAAGAAAGGAAAAGTGATGCATGTGCAGATCACAAAGCCAGCAGAATTCAGGAGAAGCCTTGAAAAGCTGGCCCTGTACCATCCTTAGCTGGCTGCTGAGCATTTGCCAATGGTACCTATTGATACACATTCCTTAGACTTACATCCCAAAGCAGTAATCGGAGAGAGGGTAACTCCATTTCGGGAAAATTAGCAAAAAGACTTCCAGGCAATAAGAGACCCATAATCTGTTTCCTTTGGGAGGGGTATTTTTTAGATTTAGGAAGCTGTGACTCCTGCTAAGAATAAGGACATGTGTATATTTCTCTTACAACCATCTTTTTTAAGAAGAGGTGAATTGAACTGACAGTGAGCATCGAATGCAGTGTTCAGGAGAGTAGGAGAAATGGGGAGGAATTTACTTATTCTGCTTTAATAGCCATGCTCTGGGAAAATAATTGCTATGAGCTGTATCTGTTGTTGTTGTTGGCTTTTTCACTGGCACATCTTGACTCTACCCCTAAAGTCTAAAATAGCTTCCAAAAGCTATAGATTTATGCAATTTATTTATTCAATACTTCATTCATTTGCTGATACATCCCATAGACATCTCAGTGAATAGGAAATCATCCCTTTCACAAGCCCCACTGTGCTCCTACTTTGAATGCATGTATTTATATGGTGGGGACCCTGATTGGAGATTCCTTTTCTAGAATCCAGACCCTGTTTTCACCTACAGTCACTTTGACTTAACTGGTCAGGTATGTTTACCTTAATGCTGAGGTCTGCTCAATATGTTGCCATGTAGCAAAATAGATGTGGCCTCTATGAGGGTATCTCTGTGGTTTCCTAGAGGCAAAGGCAGAGTGCTCTCCCTTTATATGGTGGAGGGAAATTGACCACAGAGTGCAAAAATGATAGAGGACAATCAACACCTTACTACATGTAAATGAACAATAAAAACATAATAAAATATAGAAAATCTAATCAAAGAATCTATGGTCGGTAAGGACATTGGATATCAGCTCTTCCAATTGGTTCCATATGAAATCTAGTCTTGTGATCCTGACCACCCCACCCCACTGTGTCCCCCACCCCATTACTCTATCTCGTCCCCCTGGTTCCTTTCCTTCATATCATTTACCATTCTTTGAAATCATCCTTTTTACCATTTTCCTTGATTACTTTTTATATCACTCGCCAGAATTTATGCTCTTTGAGTATTGAGACTTTGTTCATTTCTTGTTTCATCCCACAAATTCAGAACATTGATTAACACATAGCAGCCAACCAATGATACCTGTTGGATGAATGGTTAAAATGACTAAAATCAAACCAAGCTCATTGTTGTCCAGTTGATTCCAACTCACAGCCACTCTGTAGGACAGAGTAGAACTGCCTCACAGGATTTCCTTGGAGAGGCTGGTAGATTAAAACTGCTGACCTTTTGGTTAGCAGCCAAGCTCTTAATCACTGCACCACCAAGGTTTCAAAATGGCCAAAGACCTCTTTTATTCTTCTGCCTCATCTTAGCCTCTATAATAACCTATTTTTTTCTTTTACTTCCCACTTAAATTACAGAAATATTTAAAATGAGGTTTAAACTGAATAGTCAAAGAAATTATCTCAAATTCCTCTGGACCTCAATTATAAATTCAAGGGATTCTATTTAGCACATGCAATTAGATTTAAACTGAAGGTGGGCGCAAACAATTGTCTAGCCTAAAAAACTACCACCAGTCAATCTCAAACATCCCCACACAATAAGTGTTTAATGTGAGTAAACCTCAAAGTTACAGCATTCCCATGAGAGCCCTACTTTCATTTTTATCAATCATCCCTAAGCCTAAACCCTTTCAAAGACTGGGTCAGTGGCCCCTTGTGAATTTGGCTAGCTGACCTCATTATCACAGAAGCGGTGTACTCCCCAAATCTCTTCACAGAAGTAACTACTTCTAAAAGTCCTTTCTATACACTTTGGTTGTGGTTTTACAGATAACAATCTGGTATCTTTGAAAAGAAAGTGAGGCTGTTGTAGACGTCTTCACCAGCAAGGAAGAAAGGCTTCTTGATGCAAACTCTGCCATCTCAAGAATCAAGCATCACTTCCCAAACAGTCACCAATGACAGGGACTTTGATCACCAGGCACCTGTTCCTTGCCTCTCTCCACAGCGTACATCAAGCCAGCACAAAGCCCATTATGAATGCAGTTTTGAGTTTGTCTGGATGAAGTGGATAGTAATTAGTTCCTTTTACATTTGGTAATTTTGTTAACACAACTCAGTAGGTGTCTTGTTAATTTGTCCATTACTAGGTGGATGAAAATGTGCATCTCTTCTGTGAATACCAATTATTCCTAAATGAGGTAATTTCACCAAGACAGTGAAATTTCTTCATTCGTTCCCAGTTTAAGAATATCACCACCAGGAATGAACAATTCCAAACAAAGAGAGCTGTGGAATGTGGAAACTGGTGCTCTTACGTGAAAAAAAGGAGGGGAGGGGAAGTATGCCTTATTAGTTTGTAATCTTAAAAGAAAACCCATTTTGGGAGTGAATAGGAATTTAGGGGGAAGAGGGAGGACATGCTGGTAGCAGTGGTATTACTTCAGACTTAGGTGGCCCACAGTCTCCAGCAGGGAGAGAGATTTATAACAAGGAAATGGCTCACACGGCTGTAGAGGCTGGAAAGTCCCAAATCTGTGGGTCAGGCATCAGCTGGAGGTGTCTCCTGACTCACATAGCTGCAGGGAGTGATGAACCCAAGATCAGCAGGTCAGACAGTGGCTTCTGGCTCCCAGGAGTGCAGAAGCTGGTGAATCCCTAAGTCGGCAGGTCGGGTGACCAGCTGCTGGCTCAGGTCCCGAGAACTGGAAGTCAGATGATGATGGGCCAAATACAGGATCCAGAGCAGAACAAAAGCCAGCAAATTTTGCCAGAAAGTCCATATATATTTAATGCAGGCCACAACTCCAAAGAAAGTCCCTTTTAGCTGATTGGCTGCTCATAGAAGATCTCATCATGGAGGTGATTACATCATTACATAACTGCCAAACTGCATCATTGCAAACCACTAAGAATTATGGCCCAGGCAAGTTGACACACAACCTTCACTATCACCATCCACCTCTTGTCAACTTGTATACACCTCCATAAACTGTACACAATCTCTGAATAAAGACAATGATAACATCATGCTAGCGCTTAACATGATACAACTAACACACGTACAACCAAAATGCACTAGCCCTGTTTATATATTATATTTTATAAGTAAGTAAAACAAAAACATTTGATCACACATACAAGGAAGAAATACTCATACAATTACAATCCTTGTTTCTAAAACCGGTCACATGGTCGTAGCTGGTATTTAGAACTACCCTCTTCTACCACCCATTCTATATTCCCTTTACCCTCAGCAAGCACCTCCGGTGGTCATGGTTCTTTGCCTGGTGGGGTGACCCAAACGTTCTTTCCTGAAGGTCCTGGGCCGTTAGTAGTCATGTCAGAATTGGGTTGCTGTAGGTTCCCATTGACTTTAATCACCAGGCATGGTAATACTAAGAGATGCCCTAAGGGTTTCCTGCATTCCAGACATGCTCTTTTTCACCTCCATTATGTAATATCAATCTAATTTCCTGTTGGTAATCAGGATCAATCACAACAGCCAATATGGTAACTCCACTCTTTGCCTATTGATCCAGAGGCATAAGGAACCCAAAGTGGCTGGGTGGCATTCTCAACTTCCAGTGCAATGGAATTAGTGATGTATGTCCAAGTGGGAGCATTCCTTCTTTTGGAACTAAGATCTTTAGACCTACAGAGCATGGGGTTGTGGGGATAAGAAGCAAAAATTTTGTGAGTGGATCACTAGGGGTAATAGGGAGTGGTGTCACTCCCATTTTCACCCCTTGATTCCTGGACCCATGAATCCTAGCTATGGGAGAAACAGCACCATATATTGGATACTGGTTTAGAGCCTATACAGCCTCCTGGAGAACATTGCCCAAACCCTGCAAGGTATTGTCATCTAGCTGACACCATAATTGCATCTTTAGAAGGCCATTCCATCATTCTAGCAAGTCAGCTGCTTCAGCATGATGGGGAACATGGTAAGACCAGTGAATTCCATGACCATGGGCCCATTGCCAAGCTCCATTTGCTGTGAAGTGACTCCCTTGATCTAATGTGATGCTGTGTGGGATACCATGACAGCAGACAAGGCATTCCGTAAGTCCACGGATGATAGTTTTGACATAAGCATTGCATGCAGGGAAGGCAAATCCAGACCCAGAGAAAATGTCTATTCCAGTAACAACAAAATGCTGCCCTTTCCATGATGGAAACAGTCTAGTGTAATCAACCTGCTACCAGCTTCCTGGCTGATCACCTCAAAGAATGGTACCGTATCAAGGATTCAGTGCTGGCCTCTGCTGCTGGCAGATTGGCAGTGGCTGTAGCCAAGTCGGACTTGGGGACCAGAAGTCCATGTTTCTGAGCATATGCATAACCTCTATACCTGCCACCATGGCCACTTTGTTCATGATCCCATTGGGCAATGACAGGAGTGGCTGGAGAAAGAGCATGAGTGGTTTTGACAGACCTCATCATCCTATCCACTTGATTATTAGAATTCTCCTCTGCTGAGGTCACCCTTTGGTGAGCGTTCACATGAGACACAGATATCTTCACTTCTTTGGCCCATTCAGAGAGGTCTATCTATGTACCTCTTCCCCATAAATCCTTGTCTCCAATTTTTCAATCACGTTCCTTCCAAGTCCCTGACCGTCCAGCCAAACCATTGGCCACAGCCTAGGCATCAGTATACAGTCGCACATCTAGCCATTTCTCTTTCCATGCAAAGTGAACAGCCAGATGCTCTGCTCAAAGTTCTGCCCATTGGGAGGATATCCTTTCACTACTGTCTTTCAGGGACGTCCCAGAAAGGGACTATCGTGCTGTCACTGTCCACTTTCAAGCGATGCCTGCTTATTGCACAGAACTGTCTGTAAACGAGGCACATTGATCATAAGGAACTCCCCACGAGGCAATAGGTGTAGACTGGGAGATGGAAAGTAATGTGACAGGAATGGAGAACATGGGCTTTTGGGCCACTTGCTCATGCAACTTACTTGTGCCTTCAGGTCCTACTCAGGCCTGATCTTGTGTATTCAACTTCCATTTAATGATGGACTGCTGCTGTGCACATTTGATTTCATGGCTCTGTGGGTTAGACAACACCCAGTTCGTTATGGGCAGCTCAGGCTGCATAGTAACTTGGTGGCTCATGGTCAAACATTAAGTCTCTACTAAGGCCCAGGAACAATAACTAAGACAAGTAGCCACCCCCATCATTTCTGGGAAACTTGGTCATACTCCAGGATTCTTATCACCAGTGAAATAAAGAAAAATCAGTTTAAAAATCTTCAAAAAACGGTTTTCAAATCTCACTCCTATCTTCTGCTCTAAAATATAGCTCTTTCCTGAATCAAGGGAGCTACATAAATCTCAGTCTTCAAATAACTGAATTTGGAGGAGGGAAAACTATCTTCCATGGCAAAATTATCTATAAGGCTAAGGGACAGAGTAAGTACAGCTCTGGGATAAGGGAAGTGGGGAAAGGAAAGGATTCAAGTTCCCTGATCGGCAACTGTTTCTTTATGCATTTTCATGCCTGGACATAGCATCTTTCCAGGAACACAGCAAATAAGTTTGTAGACTCCATTTCCTTCCAAGCAGGTATTATTTGTTTCCCGTTTATTCACACACATGCCCAGAGACAACTGATGTCTGCCCTTTAGTGAAAGAGATTGAATCACAACGCAAAATGGAGGGACAGCCCCTTCCCAGTGTCAGCAGGGCCCTTGAAGACACAGTGACTTCTCCCTTGTCCTTATTCCCAACATCTAGTTGCCATCTAGTTGTCCCCTGAATCATGGCGACCCTATGCACAAATGGACCAAAACTTTGCCCAGTCCTGCACCTTCCCCATCATCGATTGTAGACTGGACCATTGTAATCCATACGGTTTTCATTGGCTGATTTGGCGAAGTAGATTTGCGGGCATGAATTCTACCACTGAACCTACAGATAAACTCTCAAGACATCTTTGGGAGTGGCCCACTAAAGAATGAGGGAGATATGGTGGCCCATGTCCCCAGTAAAAGACTGTGAAATCATACAAGGAGCCCCAGAGCTGCCTGCTGCTCAGATCCATTCCTGCCCATCACCCCCCGAACCCTTATCTGCTCTCAAAGAATTCCCCCTCTACCAAGTGCAACCTCCTCTTTGGGGCCAGCCTCCAAGATGCTCCTTTGTTCTTCAGGGAGTAAGAGTGGAGTTATCAGTTATCTCAACATTTTGTTCTCTGTCTTAAGAAGGAAAAAGAATTCTCTTGCAGAACTCTCATTTTCTTACTGTTATAATTATTTCTTGGGCTACTTTTACTCCAGTGAAAGTGTAAAAGAGGATACAGACTGTATACCCAGTTCACTATAGACTTCTATGTGATTATCACACTGGTATGCAGTAGGTACACAATGTTTACTTATTAATGCTGAATAATAGTAGTTAACAGTATAAAAACAATAGTAGTTAACAATTCTAAGACATCAAAGCACTGTTCTAATTATTTTACATGTTTTACACATTTAACCCTCAAGATAATCCTAAGAAACAGAAACTATTCTCATTCCTATTTTAAGGCACAGAGAAGTTAAGCAATGTGTCTGAAGTTCCGCAGCTCTAGGTGGCAATGCAATTAGTGTTTGTTGTTGTTGCTGCCATCAAGTTGGCCCCCGACTCACAGTGAAAGAAACACTGCCCAGTCCTGTGCCATCCCCATGATAGGTTGCAAATCATACTCTTGTAATCCATAGGGTTTTTATTGGCCGATTTTTGGAAACAGATCACCAGGTCTTTCTTCCTAGTCCATCTTAGCCTGGAAGCTCTGCTAAAACCTGTTCAGTACCACAGCAACACACACCAGCCTTCGTCAGCAGGTGGGTGGTGACTGCACATGAGGTACGTTGGTCAAGAATCCACCTAGCGTCTCCTGCATAGAACATAAGAATTCTACCACTGAACCACCAATTCCCCCATACAAGTAGTATTAGCTCCCTCTATTATCATTAACTATCAGAGTACAGTAATTATATCATATTTGCCCTCGTATCTGCCACAATGTCTAGCAAAGGATCTTGTACTCAAATAGTACAGCATAGCTGCTAAGAAGTCTTATTCTGATACTGAGGACTTTGTATCAGAATGCCTGCATTCAAATCTTGACTCCATCACTTGCTGGCTGTGTGACATTACTTAACACCACTATGTGTAATTTTCTCTTCTTAAAGTCGAGATAACCACAGTACTGTCTCTTAGAGTTGTCTGAAGCTCATATGTAACACTCTACACTAGGCACTCAGTAAATACTAGCTATCAAATTTCAAAGACCAAGCTGGTGCACAGCACAATAGGATCTCAATCACTATTTGCTAGGTGAAAGAAAGAATGAGTAAATGAATGAAAGAGAATGGAATACCTGCAACTGTTCTTTCCTTCCAGGCCCAAGCCACTAACAAAGCTCAATTCACAAACTCTGTTTGGTGCTCACACAGCATAGTTGTCAACTCATGGATCCTGGTCATCTGTTCGCACCTTAAAAGCAGTAGAGGGAACATTGAGCAGGAGGCATCTTATTCCACAGGGCACTGCTAAAAGCAGGGCTGACACAATCTGTACTTTTTCAATCTGAGACCTATGGGGAGGCTCCTTAGCTTAAACATGGAATGAGGACATATAAGGGGGAAAACAAGTCCAGATTGAACTCTTTACAATGTCATACACCACAGATGTAGGAAATCTGTGGAGCCCAATGAAACGGGGACACCTGAAGTTAAAGACGTGGCTCTGGGAGACATCAACTCAGTAAGTGTTCCACGCTGGATGGGAGCCAAGTCCATGAGAAATCCTGCTGTCGTTTCCTTTCACAGCCACTGGCAAATGAGTGTGAAATCTGGTGTGCTGAAGAGACAGGCATGGCGGCAAAGATTTAACAGCAGAGTTAAGTAGATGAGACAGAAATAAGCTTCAGGACTCAAAAGACCTGAAATATGGAAGAGAGAGGTCAGAGGCCAGTCCACACAGAGACTGGAGCACTTAAGGAATTACACTCCTTTCCAAGGAGAGAACTAAGTGAGCAAAGTGCAGGAGTATCCAGCTGAGATGGAAGCCACGTGGGGGCTGGTGCATCAGTTTCTCTTGGGTCCATTCTAATTTTACCATACTGGAAGCCTGCAGCTGGCCCAGGGTATAAACACTACTTCTTCAGAGGAGCACATGTAGAATGTAATAAATTAATGCTAACACATTCATTCAATTTCCATTTATTGACACATCATTTTTCATTTTGACTCTTTTATCCCCAAAAGGGCCATTCCAGCAGACGTGGAAGAAGAGCATCAACAAAGGAGGATGTCTTTATGATGCTTCTTGGTTGACTCGATAGCTCTGACCATGAGAAGGCTTTTACCCAGATGGGCTCAGAAACAACGTGGTCCCACCACAGAAGTTGGTCCCCATTCTACATGGCCTCTGGTACTAAAGAGTAGCAGGGGGGGTCTTTGTGGTAGGTGAGAAGACCTCCTTTGCAAAACCACCATGTAACACAGTCCTAAAGTATATTATCTGTGCTTACCAAGATTAGAACAAAATTTCAAGGGAAATTAGATTTCATTGCTGTGTATTTAAAAATCTCCAAGGAGAGAAGGCAAGACTTGAAAATAAAAATAACAAAGGTTACTAAAAATTCAGAGGTTTCAAGCAGGTAAAACTTCTGGAGGTGCTTTCTATCAAATTTATTTGCCAAGTTCATTAATGCCTAAACCATATAATAACCCCATCAGGAAATTGTGTGTTTATTTTCCTAGGTTTTACACATGAATAAATTGGTACACAGAGAAGATGAGTAGGTTTGCCTCGGGCCCTACAATGAGTCATTGCCAACCTAAGAATTACCACTGTAAGCTTCTTGCAGCTCTGAGCTCACACCTTCAGGATCAATCTTCTTAGATCCACCAGACAATGACTTCAAAAGCTTTCATAGCAATTAGAGGAGGAACACTGTCTCCCATTAGGACACACCTACCCAATTCTCCTTTTGGACTTTGGCAAGGTTGCTGCCAGTGAGCAGGCAGCAGGAGACATAATTTAGTGCTTGAAGTCATCCATGTCCAAGCATACTTCTCGATGGTAGAAACCACACCTTATAAGGAGAAGAGTCTAGAGATGGGAATTCTCTCCCTGGCATAGCTTGTGAGGAGGACAGTGTAGGTGTCAGGGAGCAGAGAACCAGGCATCTCATTTGTTTCTTCTTGAACTTGAAATTGATATTAACTGAGTTGAACTAATATTGTGCCATAGAATTGTTCCCAAAGTGATGACCCACAGTTCTCGAAAAAATGTCTTTCTTCTTTGTCAATGTATACTATAGATTAAGAGTCACTTAAGGAGATGAAGGAGTTCCTGGGTAGTACAGTTAATGAGCTCAGCTGCTAACTAAGAGGTTGGAGGATGAAGTCCACCCAGTGTTACCTCAGAAGAAAAGCCTGATGATCTACTTCTGAAAAGTGAGCCATTGAAAACCCTATGGATCACAGTTCTACTTGACACACATGGGGTCGCCATGAGTTGGAATTGACTCAACAGTAATTAGTTTTGTTCGGGGGGGGGTATTATTAACTGGATTTCTAAATCAAATGGTAACTAGCAGTCTTTGAGCACCTACCCTTCTGGCAAGGATTGTGTTGCATATACTTTAGAGGGCCGCTTACATGGTTCTTATCCACCAGGTCCTAACGAAGACCACAGTGAAAAGCCAGCTGCTATTAGTGAAGAGAAAGCCTTAGAACTGGAGTTGGCATCAGACTCCATGCCTTTTCTTAGAAGGGTTCTTAACATATCTAGAGACCGAGTGGGCTCTTCATAGCAATATGAGTTTGCAAAGCTTGCAAACCCAGATTGCATTCTACCCAGTGCCATCGAGTCTAGCCCCTAATAATTCAAGTACCACCTGGTTCTCAGGGAGAGATGGAGACTTCATATCATACTCCAAAGAAAATGCTTTACTTCCACATGTAAAAAGATCTAAATTCTCATCTACACTCTAATGTTAATTTACTCTGACAACTCCTAGAAGGCCCCTCATCTTTGTGACCATACCACTGAAAATCTTGCTTCTGGAATTTTTAAGTAGAACACCCAAGAGTTTTTTTTTTTTTTAAGTACTTACATAAGCTAAGGTAGAGAGGTTTGATTTGGAATGATTTGGGGGATGAAATATATGACTTAACTCAGGATATGCCCCAGGACCATGTTCACCCTTTAAGCTTTCTGCAGCAGGTGGATGCCTTTCTGCTCCGAGGCCTCAGAACCATCCCACAAGGCCCCTGCTATAATAGCCGGGCCAGACTTTATCAAAGCAAGGAACAAAAAGGTCTGACAGACGATGCTGCCAGCATTTCGGCAGCCAGGTTAGCTTTGTTCTAATGCCATTCTGTCAGGTTTAACAAGCAGATATTAAGAAAAGTTTATAGAGAATTGAGATAAAAGGTTGTCGGTAGAGATGAGAGCTGCCAGTGGGCACTGCAAATCACAGCTGGGTGTAGACTCTGCTGCAACTAGCTGAGAGAACAAGAGATTTGATATGGGAGCAGCTGCTTCTAACCCCCACTAGAAGCAAGACTTAATCACCTGGCACCTGAGAGTCTGGGGCTCCACCTGGAGAGAACCAGAGCCACTGGGAGTATTCTGGGTGTGAGCCTCATCATTAAATTAGAAACAAATGATGTATTTGCAGAAATTGGTTTCTTAACTGGTCTTGACCTGGGATGACATCTCATATCCGGAATGTTTTCACCCAAGCACGAAATGACAAAGAAAGCAAGAAATGAGGAAGAAGTTCAAGAGGCAGATTAGCAATTTCACTTAAGGGCTTGGGGTAGACTGGAGACAAAACGGGGATCTGGAGAATGAGAAAGACTAGTGGCGCCCCAGGAAAGAGTGATTTAGAGCAAAGTGATTATGTCTTTTCATGTAGGGCAAGTTGATGGAGCTCACTTTTATCAATTTTATCAGTTCTTCCTGAGTCCAGATTCCTTTCATCTGGGTACATTTTGAAATGAGGTGGGTCAAGATGCCTCAAAGCACCAATATACCAAACGTAAAATTTCAGGTCCCTTGCAACTAAAACTCACCTGATTGTTCCATCTCCCTGCTAAGACCCATTTCTACAAATTGAAATCAGTCAAAAATAATTTATATGTTTAAAAAAAAACTCAATTAAAAAAGTAACAAATTTATTGAATATGTGTGTATCTCTTCTGTTTCAGCCGTGCAACTTTTCCAACAAAGGCAGTTAATGCCTTTTTTGGGAAAACAGAGTTAGAAATAACATTCTTCCCACCCAGAATCATTAAGAAGGCCTTACAAATATCTGCTAGCTAGCAGTGATGCAATGATGCTTGCACTGAATGAGGTTCTCCTAACTGGAATCTCAAATAGATCCCTTTTAATATTTTTTTTATTGTTATTGAAAATATACATAGCAAAACTTACACCAATTCAATTTCTACATGTACAATTCAGTGACATTGATTACATTCTTCCAGCTGTGCAAACATTCTCACCCACGTTTTCCAAATTGTTCCTCCCCCATTAACATAAACCCACTGTCCCCCAAGCTTCCTATCTAACCTTTGAAGTTGCTATTGTCAGTTCGATCCCATAAAGATAGCTCTTTAAAAGAGCACAGTTCTCAAGACAGACAACAAATGTATTGTTTTTAATTAAGGTGAAATTCACATAACAAAAGTAATCACTTTAAAGTGAAAAATTCAGTGGCATTTAGTGTACAGGCAGTCCCCATGTTGCGAATGAGATTCGTTCCTATGTGTGTCTTTAAGTCAGATTTGTAGGTGAGTCAGAACAGGTGCACACAGTTCTTATTTAGCCTTATTTTAGTGCGAGAAAAGGCTCGAAGACTATCCAATGATGTAAAAGCTGCATTATAGCAAGTGAAGATGATTGTGATGAAGAATTTGTGGTGATTTTTTTTTTTTTAAGGGTTGCTTCAGAGCCCTGCAGCGCAGTAGTTAAGAGCTTGGCTGCTAACTAAAAGCTCGGCAGTTCAAATCCACCAGCCGCTCCTTGGAAACCTTATGGGTAGTTCTACTCTGCCCTATGGGGTCACTATAGATTGGAATTGACTCTAGGGTTTGGTTTTTTTGAGGGGTTGGTTCAATTGTTTCAAAATGCAGGCAAATGTACATAATATTAAACGGCAAGTACTTACTGTAGGTAAATCGGACATTGCCAACCCGAGGGCTTACTGTATTCCCAATGTTGTGCAGCCGCCACGACTATCTAGTTGCACAAGGTTTTTAATCATCCCAAAGGAAACCCTGTACCCACTAAGCAGGAACTCCCATTTCCTCCTCCCCCAGCCCGTGGCACCAATGTATTTTATAAGAGTGTTTGTTCGTATATTCTTTGCTGTGGTGGCGTTAAGTATTGTTATTCCCGTTAGCAGACCCCAGCAAGGTCGGGTTAGGGGCTCTCAGAAGGCCTGACCATAATTAAGATCTCAGGTCTTCAAACAATTGAGGTCTCCAGCATGTCAGGATTGAGTTACATTGTTGTAAGCCACCACACACGAACCAGGCTTTCTACAGTCCTTCAAGATGATTGTCGTCATTCCTATTGTGTAGCTAGCAGGTTTTTCTCTGAGGCCAAGTGATAAACCTAAAATTCATTTCATCAAGACTTCTTGACAGGTAAGGGAAACAGGTGACTACTCAGGGTTAAATACTCTTCCGGCCAACAGACTTAAATCTTCTGACAGATTTAAAATCACAAACCCTGAGTTTCTAGCCCAGCCCACGCCTCCTATGCTGCTCTGAGATTTTATACACACGCACACTGACTTCCATTTTAATCCCCCTATTTTTAGTTACACATAACTCTTAGAGAAGTTTCTCTTGGAAAGTTTGAGGGTTTTCAGCAGTTATTTTTGTGATCCTTGAGAAGGAGGACTTAGCTTTTTCCACCTCAGAAATGCCAATTTTTTTTTTTTCTTTTTACATCTGACTCAAACAGCTGAATTGTAACATACCCTAATTCTTTCTCGTGTGGCTCCTCTTCATTCAAGACAAGCAGTTTTACTAAATTCAAAAAAAAAAAAAAAAACTCATTTAAAAATAAAGTTTCTCACATGACTGCGGAAAAAAAAATTCGTCTAATGAGATTCTATTTATATTGTTACCTGAGGCCATGGGGAGCTGTGCAAAGCAGGTTGCCTAATTCCTCCAGGTTGTTGGTAGGTGTATTCCCCTCCCCCTAACCCCACATAAGTAGAGAGGAGAGTATTTTCAAAGAGATCAGGAAACCAAAATTATAAAAAAAAAAAAATTGAAACTATAAAAATGTTCATACTGATGCAATGGAGAGTTTTTTTCTGCCCTCTGTATTTAGGATTTCTATTTTTAAAACTAGATTTTTTTTTTTTTTTAATCACTGCTGCAAACATCATAAGATGGTAATGATAAGACTTAATGTGCTTTGAAAAATCCTGGTTTGTGGATTTGGTGAGGATGCTTATTTCTGACTTGTCACTCAGTTTCAACTTAAAAGTTACCAGTATCCCTCTTGAAGAGGGACATCCTAGAATATTCTGTCCAGTGATGAAAGAGAGTGTCCCTGATGCTGTGGCTAATTGGGGCTCCATTCATTCAACTAATATCCGTAGCATTTATTTTACTCTTTTTCTTAGCTTCTCAAGAACACTCTGTGGAGAGCCTGACTGTAGTAGTCTATTACGAACCAGAAAACGCCATTAACACTTCAGCAATCACAGGAATGGATCATTTCATGAGTTTAACGATTAACTCAAGACTACATGGAGGACTCAATGGAATTATATAACTATACAACTAGTTAGCTCGCTGGTGTGAAGGGTGGTAAATTTGAAGCTTAACATTGCAAATACCATCCCTATATACACATATCAACTGTCCGTCCTCTTTAACAGAGCCATCACGTGCGTCTGTAGCTCTAGCCTGCACTCTCACATGCAGGTCTCAGTGGCTACAGTGGAATTATGAGCCAAACAGGGAAAACCAGGACTAATCCATCTCTTCTTTAAGGAAATCAACTGTGAAGGCACGTGCTTATGGATGGACCCACAGAACTTCCTCATACAAAAGACAACATGAGTGTTAGAGTAATGAGGAAGGAGAGAAGAATGGAATGCAGAGGGCCTACTGAGTATTAATTCAAGTATCAGTTAAAATCTCCTCACAATGTGTTAACAAACTGTATCAACTCATGTGATTCACCTAATAAGCCTATGAAGGTCACAGGCAAACGTTATTAACCCCAGTTTTTCTGAGAAAAGACATAAATGACCCTTCCTGCTTTACAGATCTGATACAAGGCAGAGCACAAGCTTAAACCCAAATCTTCTGAGTGTAAATATTTGTGTTCTTTACCTATGCCATTTAAAATATAGTATCAAGTAACTTGCCCCATTCATCCCACACTCTTTATAGAGTGGCTATGAGCATTCTCATCATTGAGCTAGGCAATGTGACTGTATGAAAGGCAAGTAAAACAGAGTTCCTCAACTCAAGGCCAGCTGGTCAAGTATACCAAAATATGAAGAAGAGCATCACATCTTCCACAGAAGAAGCCGAAAATGCAGTGGTAGTTTAGAGAAACAAGACATCCCAACCATTAGGAGAAACGTTATGGGAAATTGAATTTCAGCTATATCTTTAAAGGACAAGTAAAAGTAAGAAGAGAAACACCAAACACACAGTGAAGAGAAATACAGAGCAGATGTAGGGTCAGTGAGGGTTGCACATCTGCTAATGGAAACATTCACGGCCATGAGTTTCTTGCTCACTGCCAATCTCTAGCTCCACTTTCTAGCAGTGTTTTATTTCTCCTGAAGTGTGGCAAAGTTGCATAATTTCCTAAATCAGCCTCCTGAAGTTTCTACACTCTTGAAAATTAGTATGTCCCTCATAAAACTGACAACTCACAATTTTAGCTTTGTTGTTTTCTCAGGGTATTTAAGAAGTGGGATGTGTGTGTGTGTGTGTCTGTGTCTGTGTGCATGAAGTAGGGAATTCAGGATCATTCCTGTTGTTAGCTGATAGTAAACATATTAAATGTGCCAAATACATACATACACAGATTTGGCAGCATAAAGACAGAGACAAGACTATGTTTTCTCCATGTGAGGCAGAAAAGGAACAATACTGGCTGTCTCTTCTCCAAACAGTTTGGCAGCTGAGGGGCCACCTTAAAGAATTATATCATGGGATGAGAGAAAATGTGTAACTACCAAACTTCACAGTTGCATGGCAGCCACCATATTGAGGTGTGGTATGTCTGCTGTACATCTGCCAGATAATGATAGCAGCCCAACTTAGAATTCAGATGGACTTTCACAACCTGGCAGTCAGCTGGAGGAGAGAAGCAGACAAGGACACATATAGAACCAGGAGGAAATTTCAAAGCTCCCACTATGAATAAAGACCAGTCTCTAAGATAGAATGAATCATATTTCTAGGAGGCCCCTAAAAACACAGCTGCAAAGTTTGATCTGCTTTTTCTGTCATTCATTCAGTCATTCTTTCTTTTCTTCCTTTCTTCCTCCTTCCTTCTTTTGGATACACCCACCCCACCACCCACCCCAGCAAAGATAAGCATATAAGATCACTGGATGTGGATTCTTTTTTGAAAGAAAGATTTAATTGCCAAGACAAAGATTTTTTTTTTTTTTAATTCAAGGAATTTTCTGAAAACTTCACCTCTTTCCCCTTCACCTACAAAGAACAAACTTTTTGCACAGCATGTTCTTTCAGGATGCAGTTGGATAAGATTTCATTAAAATAAGGGAAGCTCTTTCCAATTAACCAGAAAATCAAGGTTTCATTGCCATCAATGCAAGCCAAGAACACAAAGCTTGTAACAGCCGATACACTGGCCTTCCCGCTGAAGCATGGACTCAAAAGATACAAAGCACAGGGTATTCCACAAGCTTCCAGATGGCAGCCTAGCCAGCTTGGCTGCTGTTCTTATCCCACATCCACTATGAAGTAGCGTATGCAAACACACATGGGTGGAGTCCTGGGACAATAATAACAGAAGAGTCATTTAGCAAGAAGGCAGCCCTTGTCCCTGAACCTAGTGGGTCAATAACCAACATCCAGACAAAGGGAGCAAGAAAAGGTGCGACAGGATCATCCAATCATTGACCACTTTCAATGTAGTGATAAGGCCAGAAGGATGAATACTAACACACTGGAGAGTCCTTGAGCAAATGTGAAATTTGACTGGAAATAGCTGAAATCATTTTGATAAATAGCATTTCTAAATGTTAAAATTAGAAAGGAATGAGCTATTTTAGCTTCTAGTTGTATGTGTATCCCAATTATGGTCACCATGTTTAATATGATGGTAAGGGGTGGAGGGGCACCCAAAGCTTTGAAAGGTGTTTTAAAAATAGAAAACATATGATTTTCTTGACTCATCTCTATTTTTAAACCCCAAAGTACATATTACCCATTTGCTCCAAAGATGAATCACTGTGGACATTTTATTTTCAATGAAACTTCAAATATCTTAAGCTAGGATTGGTTCATCAGCAGAGACAGCAGGGTGGTCACAAGCAAAATAAATATTCCCAAGTGTTCACCATTATATGAAACATACTCATAAAACATAAAGTTTTCAAGATCCTTTAGAAAAGGAGAAACAAAATGGAAATAAGAAAGAAAGAGGGAAAGTAAAAATAGTATCCTTTTCAGGGCAGTAAATAGCAAGTATATTGAGGACCTATTAAATATTAACTATTGTGGAGCCCTGGTTGTGCAGTGGTTGAGAGCTCGGCTGCTAACCAAAAGGTCGGCAGTTCAAATACGCCAGCCACTCCTTGGAAACTCTATGGGGCAGTTCTACTCTGTCCTATAGGGTCACTACAAGTCAGAATTGACTCAACGGTAATAGGTTTGGTTTTTTATTGTGGCTTTGTTACCAGAGACAGATGGATTGAAACCCTGACCTAAGATGCGATAGCTGTGTGACTTTGAGCAAATTACTTCTTCTTGCTTAGCTGCACTTTCCTGATCTGTGAAATGGGGCCAATTATTTCACATATAGTTTAATGAGGGTCACACGAGACCACACTGGAACATAAGTTCAAAGAGAACTGAGCCTCTTGTCCAGTACTGATTCCTCAGCAACAATAACCTGGCCTGACGTGTAATAGCAACAGCCAACACTCAATAGACATTTATGCACACCAGATCCTGTTCTAAATGTTTTACACATTTCATCTCATGTAGTCCTCACGGCCCCATAGGATGGGTGATATTATTGCCCCATTTTACAGGTAAGGAAACTGAGGCAATGAGAGATTAAGTAAGTTACCCAAGGCCACAGTAGAAGAGCCAGGTTTTGAATGCTACCTCTCAAGTATCAAATAGTAAGCAAGTATTCAATAAATATTTATAGAATGAATTGATGAACTGGCACATTCAAAGCATCTAGCAAGTTCACCCACAAGGTAGTCACTCAACAAATGCTAGTTTTTCTTTCCCTTTTTCTTTTGCCTTCACTTTTGAGAGAAGAGGAAGCATACAAGAAGTATGGTTTCTGCCCTCAGATCTTCTATCTATTTGAACAAACATGAACAACTAGGATAAGGAGAGAATTATATAGTAGAATATTTAAAACTAAATTGGCATAAGCCAATGGTCCCAATCAGAGGCCATTTTTCTCCCCCAGGGACATTTGGCAATGTCTGAAGACATCTTTGGTTGTCACAGGTAGGGTTGTGTAAACTACTGGCATCTTGTAGGTGGAGCCCAGGATGCAGCTAAGCATTCCACAATGCACAGGACAGCCCCCATAATAAAGAATTATCCATCCCAGATATTAAGAGTACAAAGGGGGGGAAATTGTGGCCTAGGTTCTACAGGTTGTAATAGCTCTAAAATGAGAGAAAGAGATGGCTGGGAGCCAAAAGAGCCAGAACAGACTTGGTTGACAAGATAAGATTTCTTAGAGTAGTTCAATTTAAGCAGACATGAACAGCATGACAAGAAGGAATCAAGGCCTCTATTACCATTCAATTGTGTCCCTATGCGCTGGTGAATATCTACACATAATACATACCCATATGTTGATTAATTCTAGCATTAGTCAGGAAGGTTTGGACAGAGTTCACACTTAGGAAAACAGCAATCAAGACTAGAGGTTACTGACATTAATTAATTAACCTGTATAATTCAAAATACTTCTTTTATTCTTTTCATTCACACGTTTTAGGAGAGGCTTAACTAGGTACACCGTATGTTTCTTTTCTCAACCCAAAATCCGTAAATCACTTAGCAAGGACTCCAGCTAGACCCTGACATGAAATTCAGACATGCCTCAGCATGTCTAATAAACAAGTAGGACTGATCACAATGGCCTGTCCTCTGAAATCTATTTCTATGTCTTCCTAAGGATCCTCCTGATAGAGTATGTATCCAAAAGGAGCTAGACCTGACTATCCTGACCCAGAAGCAAAGCCTTAGCCATAGAAGGGAAATGGTTAAGTATTAATGTTCACGATGCTTACTTATCAAATCCAGCCAAACCAAGCCCAAGAAAATCACATCACATTCCTAGGGAAGGAATATCAGACAGAGGTTATGAGCACAACCTCCATGTCAGGTGCCTGAATTCACATTCCAGCTCCACCCCTTATTAGCTATATAACCTAGGACAAGTTACTCAAGCTTTGTGAGCCTTCGTCTGTGAAATGTGGATAACAATATAATACCATAGTTTATTGGAAGTATTAATGAATTAATCCATGTAAAGTATTAGTTTACAATGCCTGACACATAATACTCAACAAACCAAAACAAAAACCAAACCTAGTGCCGTCGAGTCTATTCTGACTCATAGCGACCCTATAGAACAGAGTAGAATTGCCCCATAGAGCTTCCAAGGAGCGCCTGGCGGATTCGAACTGCCGACCCTTTGGTTAGCAGCCATAGCACTTCACCACTATGCCACCAGGGTTTCCAAAAAAGCCAAGTTAATTATTGTTGTTTACAGGAGAGAGCTATAATAAAGACAAAATTACCTGATTTACTAAAATTTTTATGAAATGTTTTGTCCCAAGTTGTGCTTTTTGAGTATTCCTCCAACAGAGAATAAAACAAAAGATAGAGGACAGTCATTTATTCCACCACTGACCACTTATTATCTTTCTTTGGTTTAGTTGGGGTGCCTTAGATTATAAAAGTGCTGCACGTAAGCCATCTTTTTCATAAAGGAGGGAATAAAGCCCCTCAGATACTAAATAACTTGCTCAAAGTCACATTAAAATAAGTTATAGAACTGGTGTACAAATTCTACTCACCTGACTCCCAAGGCCATGGTCCTTCCACTGTTTCACACTGTCCAGCTGACCACAGACCAGGCTTCAGGAATTCCCAATCACTCTGAGGTGTGCATTCCCTCATTTACAAGAATAAAAATTGGTTAGTTATTGTTACATAGAAGACTTAACTGTACAGACCACATCCACAGTAGTCAAATATATCGGGCAGGATATTTTGGTTACGTGTGACAGAAACCCAATTCAAACTGGCGTGAGCATAAGAAGAAATACATTGGTTGCGTATGTGAAAATCCTGAACACTGAGCTTGATTCCACAGGCACAGCCTGATACAAGTGCTCCAATGATGCAATCAGAGAAGTATGTCTCTCTCTCCACAGCTCATTTCTACTTTCTTCCATATTGGCGTCCTTCTCAGAAAAGCATTTTTCAAGTGGTGTAAAGATGGCAGCCCACAACCAGGCTCCCATCAATCAGCTTGTTGTTGTCGTTGTTATGTGCCTCCAAGTCATAGTTATTCTCTGTACAATAAAACGAGATGTTGCTCAGTTCTGTGCCATCACAGTCCTTGCCGTGTTCGAGTACATTGTGGCAGCCACTGCATCAGTTCATCTCATTGAGGGTCTTCCTCTTTTTCACTGACCCTCTACTTTACCAAGCAAGATGTCCTTCTCCAGAGACTGTCCCTCTTGATAACACGTCCAAAGTAAGTGAGGCAAATTCTCACCATCCTCGCTTCTAAGGAGCATTCTGGCTCTACTTCTTCCAAAATGGCAGCCCAGGTTTCCATCCATCAGCTTGGCACCCCTGATAGAAAGGAAAATACGATCCTCAAAGGGGCTCCAGGAAAAGTCCTGAGACTGAGTCTCATAGGCCTGGATTATATCATGCACCCACCATTGAAGAATTATTATGGTCAGGAGGATAACACACTCTGATTGGCCCAGCCTGAGGCACAAGCCCATCCCTGTTGTGAAAGTGGGAGATAGGAGGTTGGGGTGTTAATCACACCTAAGCCACAGGCACTAACAATAAAAATAGGACAAGGAAATATACATTGTTACCTACATTTGTGCTGTTAGCAGAAGAAGTATGCTGGTGAGTCAACCAGATTCAGTTACACCAATGAATGATACCAAGTAGGATGTAGCTTATTCCAAGATACGTTAGGAAGGATCAGAGATAAAAATTCAGGGTGGTTCTTCATAACTTGATACCACGACAATAAATAAGTCATACTATGAGTAAGTTCCTTTCTTCACCTGGCTAATGCCAATGAATTCTTCAACTTTCCACTCAGATATTAGCTTCACTGAAAAGTTTTCTGTGATCTCTTCCCCAGGGCTGTGTGAGGGGCCTCCTTAGTAAATTGCGCTTGCTCATTCACAGCATTCCTGCTACTCTTTGAGACAAAGGCTGTGGATTTTATACATAACTGCAGTATCTGCTATAATTTTAATTCATTTTTATTTTGAAAAAAAAAAAATGAAATCAGAGAAAAAGAACAAGGTCATTAAAAAACTTACATCCACTACAGTATAACTTTGTTTTGTTGTTAGGTGCTATCGAGTCAATTCCAATTCATAGTGACCCTATGTACAATAGAATGAAACACCACCCAGTCAGTCCTGCATCATCCTCGTAATCATTGCTATGTTTGAGTCCATCATTGCAGCCAATCCATCTTCTTGAGAGTCTTCCCTTTTTTATTGCTGACCCTCTGTATTACCAAGCATGACGTCCTTCTCCAGCGACTGGTCCCTCCTGATAACACGCTCAAAGTATGTAAGATGAAAATCTTACCATCCTCCCCCCTAAGAAGCATCCTGGCTCTATTTCTTCGAAGACAGATTTGTTCACTTTTCTGGCAGTCCACGGTATATTCAATATTCTTCTCTAACACCATAATTCAAAGGCAGCAATTCTTCTTTGGTCTTCCTTATTCATTGTCCAGTTTTTGCACGCATATGAGACAACTGAAAATACTATGGCTTGGGTCAAGCCCACCTTAGTCATCAAAGTGACTGACATCTTCGTTTTTTAACACTTTAAAGAGGTCATTTGCAGCAGATTTGCCTAATTCAATACATCATTTGATTTCTTGACTGCTGCTTCCAGGGGTGGTGTTGATTGTGGATCCAAGCAAAATAAGATCCTTGACAACATCAAACTTTTCTCCATTTATCATGATGTTGCTTATTGGTCCAGTTATGAGGATTTTTGTTTCCTTTATGTTGAAGTGCAATTCATACTGAAGCCTGTAGTCTTTGATCTTTATCAGTAAGTACTTCAAGTTCTCTTTGCTTTTAGCAAGCGAGGTCGCGTCATCTGCGTATCTCAGGTTGTTAATGAGTCTTCATCTAATCCTGATGCACGTTCCTCTTCATATAGTCCAGCTTCTCAGATTATTTGCTCAGTATTCAGATTGAGTAAGTATGGTGAAAGGATACAACCCTGACACAAACCTTTCCCGATTTTAAACCACACAGTATTCAGTTGTTCTGTTTGGATGACTGCCTCTTGGTCTATGTACAGGTTCTGCATGGGCACAATTAAGTGTGCTGGAATTCCCATTCTTTGCAATGTTATTCATGATTTGTTATGATCCACACAGTCGAATGACTTTGCCTAGTCAATAAAACACAGGTGAGCATTTTTCTGGTATTCTCTGCTTTCAACCAATATCCATCTCACATTAGCAATAACACCCTTCATTCCGTGTCCTCTTCTGAATCTGGCTTGAATTTCTGGCATTTCCCTGTCTTTGTACTGCTGCAACCGTTTTGAATTATCTTCAGCAAGATTTACCTGTATGTGATGTTAATGACATTGTTCAATAATTTCCTCATTCATTTGGATCACTTTTCTTTGGAGTGGGCACAAAAATGGATCTCTTTCAGTTGATTGGCCAGGTAGCTGTCTTCCAAATTTTTTGGCATAGAGGAATGAGAGCTTCCAGGACTGCATTCATCTGTTGAAGCATCTTAATTGTTATTCCATCAACTCTTGGAGCCTTGTTTTTCACCAGTGTCTTCAATGCAACTTGGACTTTTTCCTTCAGCACTATTGGTTCTTGATCATATGCTATCTCCTGAAATGGTTGAATGGCAACCATTTGTTTTTGGTATAGTGATTTTGTGTATTCCTTCCATCTTCTTTTATACTTTCTGCATCATTCAGTATCTTGCCCATAGAATCTTCCAATATTGCAAGTCGAGGCTTGAATTTTTTTTTTCAGTTCCTTCAGCTTGAGAAATGTCGAGCATGTTTTTCCCTTTTATTTTCTAACTTTGGTCTTTCCACATTTCATTATAGTACTTTGTCTTCTCAAGCCGTCCTTTGAAATCTTCCGTTCAGCTCTTTTATGTCATCATTTCTTCTATTCACTTTAGCTACTCTGTGTTCAGGGGTAAGTTTCAGAGTCTCCTCTGATATACATTTTGGTCTTTTCTTTCTTTCCTGTCTTTTTAATGACCTTTTGCTTTCTTTGCATATGATGTGCTTGATGTCATCCCACAATTCATCTGGTCTTCAGTTGTTAGTGCTCAATGCATCAAATCTATTTTTGAGATGGTCTCTAAATTCAGGTGAGATATACTCAATTTTGTATTTGGCTCTCGTGGACTTGTTTTTAATTTTCTTCAGTTTCAGCTTCAGCTTGAACTTGCATAGGAGCAATTGATTGTCTATTCTGCAGTCAGTCCTTGGCCTCATTCTGATTGATGATATTGAGCTTCTTTACCATCTCTTTCCATAGATGCAGTCTATTTGATTCTTGTGTACTCCATCTGACAAGGTCCACATGATTAGTTGCCACTTATGTTATTGAAAAAAAAAGGTATTTCCAATGAATAGGTTGTTGGTCTTGCAAAATTCTATTATGTGATCTTGGCGTCATTTCTATTACCAAGGTGGTAGTTTCCAACTACTAATCCTTCTTCTTTGTTTCCAACTTTCACATTCCAATCACCAGTAATTATCAATGCATCTTGATTGTATGCTTGATCAATTTCAGAATGCAGAAGTTGAGAAAAATTTCCAATTTCTTCATTTTTGACATCAGTGGTTGGTGCAAAAATTTGAATAATAGTCATATTAACTGGTGTTTCTTATAGTCATATGGATATTATTCTATCACTGACAGGGATAGATCTTGAAATGTTCTTTTTGACAATGTATGTGATCCCGTTACTCTTCAATTTGTCAATCCCAGCATAATGTATCATATAATTATCAGATTCAGAATGTCCAATACCAGTCCATTTCAGCTCACTAACACCTAGGATAAGGAGCCCTAACCTGGCGCAGTAGTTTAAGCACTCAGCTGCTAACTGAAAGTTCCACAGTTTAAACCCACGAGCTGTTACATTGGAGAAAGTTGTGGCAGTCTGCTTCCATAAAAATTTATAGCCTTGGAAACCCTGTGGGGAAGTTCTACTCTGTCCTATAAGGTCACTATGAGTTGGGATTGACTCTATGGCAATGGGTTTGAGGTTTTGTTGTTGTTGTTGTTGTTTGCTTGTTTGTTTAATGCCTAGGTTATTGATCTTTAAGCATTCCACTTCATTTTTGACAACTTCTGATTTTCTTAAAGTCGTGCTTTAAACATTCTGTGTTCCAGTTACTAACGGATGTTTGCCGCTGTTTCTTCTCATTTTGAGTCATGCCACATCAGCAAATGAAGGTCCTGAAAGCTTGACTCCATTCACATCACCAAGGTTGCTTCTACTTTGAGGAGGTAGCTCTTCCCTAGTTGTATTTTGAGTGACTTTTAACCTGAAGGACTCATTTTCTGGCACTATATCAGACAATGTTCCACTGCTATTCATAAGATTTTCACTGGTCAATTTTTCAGAAGTAGACTGCCAGATCCTTCTTCCTAGTCTGTCTTAGACTGGAAGCTCTGCTGAAACCTGTCCAGCATGGGTGATCCTGCTGGTATTTGAAGTACTGGTGGCATAGCTTCCAACATCACAGCAACACGCAAGCCACCACAGCACAACAAACTGACACACAAGTGGTGGATTATAACTTTAGTACTGCTCATCTCACTGGGACACTGTTTTTAAAAGTGTTAGTAACTGATGAAAATGTAACTTTGTAAAGACATTTTTTCCAATTTACATATAAGTTACACAACACAGCCTGTTACCAGTATGTAGTAGAAGGCATAATCTAGTCAGAACCTTCTAAAGTATTTAATTTAGTCCTTCAAGTTAAGACATTTATAAGCTTTGCGCTACCTTTTATTACAACCCTGCCACACTGCATTGTGATCCATTGCCAATGTTTTCGTCCATCACATAACTGTCTGCAAAACATTATGTGGAAGAGAAAGAGCATGAACTTTGGAGTTGGGCAAACCTTAATTCAACCCCCAGATATTCATTTACTAGCTTGGACAAATTGCCCTGCGCATTCACTCATTAATGCACAGACCAATTGCCGTTAAGTCAATTTCAACTTCTAGCGACCCAATAGGACAAAGTAAAATTTCCCCATAGTGCGTCCTAGGCTATATAATCTTTACAGAAGCAGACTACCACATCTTTCTCCCATAGAGCGGATGGCGAGTTTGAACTGCCAACCTTTTGGTTAGCAGCCAACTGTTTAACCAGGGCACAACCAGGGCTCCTTCACTGGTGTGTACATAAGTACACTTGTCCATTCAACAGATGGCTAATAAGAACTAGAGACAAAATCAACATAATCCAATGGACAAGTGGAAAAAATAGAGGAACTCTTTAAAGAATAGTCTCAAAGGGAGATATATTGATTCTGTGTCAAAGTCAGAGTTATACTTAAACTTTTTTCAGATGGTTGAATGAAGAGAAGTTACAGAAAGATTAAGAACATACAATACTGGACCTGTGTCAGCCATTTTACCACTATAAGGTGGGGAGTCTGTCTGAGAATGGGATCAACACAGAGAAAAAGAGAAATGGAAGAAAAATCTCGTTCTACTGGAGTCATTTGAGCTACTGCATCCAATTGTATTCAAAATCAGATCTACCTGTTGATTTTTTACTAATAATGAGATTAAAAAGAAAAAAATCCCTTTCGCTAAGACAGTTTGTTTTTTTTTTTGTTTCTTTGTTTTATTGGGGGTGGTATTTTACACAAAAAATACGGAATGGTACAGGAACCATATGGTTCTCAATTCCCAGAACAATCCCTGGCACACAGTAGGCATTTGATAAATATGAAAGGAACAAATGACCACATGGTCCAAACATAGCATAAAAGTGTTGTCTCTGGAAGATTCCTCCATCACAAGGACTAGTCACCCAGAGTCTGGGAAAATCTTGTCTCGATGCCTTAGTGTGTTTCAAATATCACGTTGTTGTTTGCTGTTGAGTTGATTCTGACTCATAGCAACCCTATGTGACAAAGTAGAACTGCCCCATAGGGTTTCCTTAGGCTGTAATCTTGATACGAGCAGATGGCCAGGTCTTTTCTCCTGCAGAGAAGCTACTGGGTTCAAACCAACTTTTCTTTCAGCAGCCAAGCTCTTAACCATTGCACCACCAGGGCTCCTTTTAAGCGTAGAAAAACCAAAAAATAAATAAATAAATAACACAAACCCGTTGCCGTTGATTCTGACTCTTAGTGACCCTATAGGACAGAGTAGAACTGCCCCATAGGGTTTCCAAGGAGCAACTAGTGGATTTGAACTGCACCACCAGGGCTCCTTAAACATAACAGGAGGCTTATATTCAATGATCTCAGAGATTCCTTCCAATTCTGGTATTCTATAATCTGTGTATTTCAGTTCCTATCCAGATTAAATATGGATTTTATCCAGATTAAATATGGACAGGTTTGGAATGTCACAGTTTTTAATGCAAAGTAGCTTGCCTTATTGGAAAGAATGTCATATTCAGATTTATCTCCATCCTATCATCCCAACCCTTGATTTAAGAGAACTAAAAACCCTGGATTACCATCTACTAAATATGGGGTCAATGATGTTAAATAACATGTCACTGACAACCAACAGGTAGTCATTGTCCCCTTGTTTGCTTCTCTTTTAATACTATGATATATGTCATGGATTTTTCTAAAATATTCCTACCCCTTATTTGTGCTTTGAGGTATTTATACGCAATAAATAGTCTTAAATATGAAAAAATAGCTAGTGTGTGAACAAGAATTACTGAGACAGATGGGCCTACACCAAACACATTTGGCCTGTTGCAACACATAATTTCATCTTTAAGAAATTGCTATATAACTCACGAGATGTATTCAGCTGCAGTACAGTCCAGATAAAATGAAAGGAATTGGCAGTGATAGATGATGGAAAGATTGTTCATCTATTCAACATATGACATTGGCACTCCTAGATTTATCTCCCATTTAAGGAAAGTAATCACAGTTCTATCACCATATTTATCATTTGACTTGCCCCATTTATCTCCTGTGTACAGGTCTACTCCCTCCTTGCTCCAGGGTATGTAAGATGTTATCATCCTATCTGCAAAGTGGGTTTGACATGCTCCAAAAGCAGTGCATGAAAAGGAAAGCAAATATAGTAACTCATTTTCTGGATGAAATCTTGAAGTTGACATTGTATACCATTAACCTACTGCTCGTATTTTTATTATGGATATGAATCCAGAGATGACAGAAAACTTTCAGATTTGTGTCAATGAATGTAAGATAAAACTCCTTAATGAGATTCAAGGTGATCCATGTGCTACTTGTGTATCTTGCCATTAACTACAGAGGGAAAAAAAAAAAAAACGTATTATTTAATAAGATTTTTATTTTACTTTTCAGCCCTAAATGCAAATCGTGTGCAATCCTTCACTGTCTAGCTCGCAGAAGACGCCCATGTTTTGACATGGGAAAAGTGATAACTCGTGAAGTGTGACTTCAGTCACACAGGATCAAGTGTCCATATAAGAAGGAAGAAGATTATATCTGGCCAGAAACTGTGGTAGAGTCCATGTAATTTGCAAGGTTGAAGATTTAATGTTCCAAACTAATGTCCTAGGAATTTGGGACCCACCTCTTAGGACAAAATGAACTCCTTACAGAAGTCTTCTCTAGTGTAAGAGCTGTGGTGACAAGGCTTTCAAAGAATACAGATGAATCAAAACCACCAATAAATGACGTTTTGACTACCTATATGGAGTTCCTGGGTGGTGCAAATGGTTAAGTACTGAGCTACTGACCAAAAGGTTGATGGCTGAAATTCACTCAGAGGTGCCTTGGAAAAAAGGCCTGGCAATCTACTTCCAAAAGGTCACAGACACTGAAAGTCCTATAGAGCACAGTTCTACTCTAAAACACATAGGGTGCCCTTGAGTCTGACGGAAAAGCTGATATGATACCAGCTACAATCCTAGGCACTATTATCTGAAAACCTCATTCGAGATATCAAGTTTCAGAATGGCTTTGTATTTTTCAATAGCAACACTTGAGAGATGCCAAGGAAATCCCCAGGATGATGGTAAATGGCAGTTATAGGATTGGTGGCTGCCTCCAATGGAGAAAGCATCCAGTCAGAGGTGAGAAGGCTCCTGGCTAGTGCTTCTGGTATTTCTCAAAGTAAGGTCCTGGGACTAACATCAGCATCACCTGGAACCGGTCTGAAATGCAAACTCTCAGCCCCACTCCCCCAACACCTAAATCTTTGGGTGCAATCTGTGTTGTAACAAACCCTCCAAGTAATTCTATTGAGAGTCCAAGTTTGAGGCCTACTTGCTCTTGGTGATTCTTCTTCAGAGAGACGATTGTTAGATCGTCTGATGTATCTGAACTGATACGCATATGAAGATAACTAGCTGAGTGCTGAAGAGGTTGGACATAAATTAATGGTAAGTCCAGTGCAAAAGAAAAAGAAAAGGGTTTTTTAAAAAGAAAATTAATAAACCCAAGAAAAACAAAAGTTATATTAAAAAAAGGTTAAGTAACCATAGATTACTATATGACTCAGGTATGACTCATGCACATAGTCATAATCTGGCATACACTAAAAATTGATCCAACCAAAAATATGATTTAACTGTGCTGGGGGGCAGGCTGGGGGAGATAGGAACCATGCTTATGTGTTGAGAGTTAGACAGGGGGAAGAGTGTGGGATTTCCACCTTCTACAGTACAAAGTCATTAGACAGCATCTGAGATGGAAAAAAATAAATTAGGAGCAATAGATCTGTTTTACTTGGAGATTTAGAGGTTACTACCAAAAGAATCAGCTAGAAGAGTAGAAAATGACTCACTCCAGGGCAAAAAGATAGGGTGAACTGATTTTTTTTTTATAGTAAATCTTGCAGAACAAGTTGACTCTTTGTACTTGCATGGTTAAATTAGATAAAAAGGAAAAAAACTTAAAGAAATAAGAAAACATTTCCTCTCCTCCTTGAAGTTATTATCCCAGTTCTTCAGAAAAGGTGATGCTTGATTTGTGCTTTGAATATGGGTAGAAATCAACGAGGCCAGGAACAGATAAAGGGCATTCTAAACCATGCCATCCAATATGGTAGACACTACAGAGCTGACTCCATAGCAACTAAGAACAACAAAAGTAAGTCATGTGTGACTACTGAATACTTGAGATGCACTGTAAGTATAAAATGCATATCAGGTTTTGAAGCTTCAGTAAGAAAAGAATGTAAAATATCTCATTAATAATTTTTATATTGATTATATATTAAAATAATCATATTTTAGATATATTTGAATTAAATATATTAAAACCAATTCCACCTGTTTCTTTTTACTTTTTAAATGTGGCTACTAGAAAAATTGAAATTATTTTGTGACTCACATTATATTTCTGTTGGACAGTGGTCCTCTAGAAAGTAAGAATACTGTATGCAAAGAGAGAGAGGTAACAAGAATAAAGAGCAAGGAGAAATTTGGAGAGGATGGACCTTGTGAATTCTAATTCTTGATTCAGTCATCCAACCTATTCCTCAACAAGTCTGGATAAGCATGCATATTATATTTTCACACACATCACTAAGGAACACTTAGGTATTCCAGAACAACAGACAAAGTCTTAAGGCCTGCTACTGATTGCCTTCGTCAAGACTGACATCAATGGGCCTTTCAGATGATTACAAGTCCGCCTAAGTATACTGTTCTTAAACCCATATCTCTTCATCCTGCTCACAAAATTTGGTTTCCAAAACAGGAATCACTTCTAAAGCCTATCGATCTTTCTGGCAGATGATGCTCAAGTGCATGAGTTTCTAGTGGGATCACCGCCCAGATGCTCCAGTGGTGATCAGCTTAGTAGACCACTGTTAGATTGTTCTTCCGCATTTAATTTATCCCATTCCCTCACTGCATTCCCAGGATTGCTTCCCAAAAGTAGTACACACACAAACCTCTTCTCAGACTCTGATTTTGAGGAACCTAGGCTAAGACCATTGTTAAAGGAATGGCCCTGGAAACTAGACCCTCAGGATGAGATTTAGAAATGGTTTTATTCCTTGGCCAGATGGTGATAGGGTCCCTTTTACTGATAGTAACCCCTGACGTGTTATAGCTTCAACATTATAAGATGTTCTCCCATGGTGAATTGAATTGAGGTACAGAAGGAAGCTAAAACATGGGCTTATGTGGTAACAATAGCATAGAGATGACACGGGGGCAATGATGGCTGTAAGGATTTTGGTGTTGCCTGAGTTCTGGCAATGGCTTTTTCCAACTATCAACTGAAAGCGTATAGCCAAATCAGAGATCTTCTATGACAGAGTCTTGTTTCCTGTAGTTGCAGAGTAGGCTTAGCAGAAAGTCAGGCCCAGGATTTAGTCATAAAGGTGACAGAGCAACAAAGGAGACTGAAGGCACATCCTTGATAGCTCACAATATACCAAAACCAGGGCCTTGAGAGAAGAACTGTGGAATCCTCAGAAAATATGGGTGTTCAAGCAAAAGATCCTTAAGCACTGAGATTCCTGTGTACTCTGACCAACCTCAATCTTATGAAAGAGCTGCCTCCCTTTGTCTAGAGATGCTGTGAAGACCTCCACTAGAGGCAGGGGTCTCGCAAAACGAAGTCTGTCTTCTTCAACATCTACCTCTACCTCTCATTGTGGCCTTCAGACCAATAATAAGGGCCATGTTGCAACACAGACCAAACAGGGAAGCACCACTTGTTCTAGAAGGAAAGTAGGAACACAATCAAATAATTGCAAAATCTGGCTACTATGTACTAGCACACACAAGCATTTGTGGGAGTAGATGTTGGGGGGCGGTTGACTAAGGGAAAGCAGAATATATAGCTGGAAGGCAAATTTTTACTGACATGGGAGCACTCTCCTATGAATTTAGGCTTATGTCCTGGCAAGAATACTGCAGGGCCTAGGTGGCTTCTTGAAGCTTAGCCAGGTAGTGGCCTATGGTATGTTGGAAAGACGCTGTAAGTGTGGCAGAGATGCTGGAAATGCCTTGGTAGAGTATTGACCCTAAAAAAATGATAGTAGTTCATAGCAAAAACTTGTATAATCTTATAAAAATATTCCAGGTATTGTTCTAAGAACTTTACAAGTATTAACTCATTTTATCCTCAAGAGAAGCCTATGATGTTGGCATCATTATTATCTCCATTTTACAAACATAGAAGCTAAGGATAAAGAGGTTAAGTAACTCACTCAATGTCACACAGTATTAAGGGTTGGAGGTAGGATTTGAACCCAATGCATTTGGCTCCAAAACATATGCCCTTAATGGCTACTTCCATCAATAACATGAAAGTGGCTTCCCACACTTACACATTAGAATTCTTATCCCATTATTCTTATGACAGATAGAACAATATATGCTGTGTGACCTTCTGAGCTTTTACTGAGAACTGACATTTTAAATGATGCCTACTGACTTTTCTTTGTTTACTGACCATTACATGTTCTACATGTGCTTAAAAAAATTCAATAGCATCATGAAATTTCAATTTACCTCCAAATATTTTCAAGCATTAAATAAAATTTCTGGAGTTTTTCTTCATAGTTGAAGGACACCTTCAAAGCAAAAGGCTTTTTAGAATGCTTGTGAACTTTGATATATTTTCACTCTGATGAACGTGTTTTGAAAAAATCATATATGTGAACATTGATTTACGTACTATTGCATAGTTATTTTTACTTGTGACAAACAGAAAACCATGTAAATGTCCAATAATAGGGATATGTGAAGGAAAGTAGATTGCAAAGTTCACCTTGCTGAACATCATTTTAGCCTGTCTAGAGTTCCTGGCTATATACAGAGCATAGAAAGCTCACAAACTATATTAGCTGTGTATAGATTCCAGGCATGATACAGATTCTATCAATCAGATGCATATGAACAGTATTTGAATTTGGAACCAAACTCAGTGGGAAGACAATTGGGGTGTAAGGCATCCATTTGGCTAGTATAGATCTTAGCAGAAACAGCATAGCATGGTTTGGAGCCAGCAGTAGTAGCTCTAGCTTCTCAGTTTCACAAACAGTTCCCTGCTCATGCTAGGAGTAGCAGCTCCCTTGGCAGGCAAGCATGGCTGTGTGACATTGGAAGTCATACATACAAGTACATCTTAGAGTCCTTTTCTTCTTTCTTCCCAATCTTTTGGAAGTGATTATGGCTTAACGAAGTTAAACAAGTTAGACTGGATTCTGTACTCTGCAACTGAACTCAGACCGAAATAAAGCATTCTAGGTAGCTATTAAAAAAAAATAATTTATAAAAGAGTTTTTTAAAATGTGTCTCAAAGGGCCATAAATTCAGGTCCTGTGTTGAGTATGTCACCTAATCTTTCTCATCCAGTAACTGGCAATTTCAATACTTACTATAGGTACACTTTTCCCATGACAGGGCTGTTAGAAGGATCAAAAGAAATATTGTTGCTGTTAGGTGCCATCGAGTCTGTTTTGACTCATAGTGACCATATGTAAAAGAGAACGAACACTGCCTGGTCCTGCACCATCCTCACAATTGTTGCTATGCTTGAGCCCATCATTGCAGCCACTGTGTCAATCCATCTCATTAAGGGTCTTCCTCTCTTTGGCTGACCCTCTACTCTACCAAGCATGACATGTCCTTCTCCAGGGGCTGATCCTTCCTGGTACCATGCTCAAAGCATATGAGACAAAGTTTTACCACCCTCACTTCCAAGGAGCACTCTGGCTATACTTCTTCCAAGATAGATTTGTTCATTCTTCTGGCAGTTCATGGTATATTCAATATTCTTTGCCAACAACATAATTCAAAGGTATCAATTCTTCTATCTTCCTTATTCACTGTCCAGCTTTCACATGCATGTGAGGTGATTGAAAATATCACTGCTTGGGTCATGCACATATTAGACCTCAAAGTGACGTCTTTGCTTTTCAACACTTTAAAGAGGTCTTTTGCAGTAGATTTGCCCAATGCAGTAAGTCTTTTGATTCCTTGACTTCTGCTTCACGGGTGTTGATTGTGGATCCAAGTAAAATGAAATCCTTGACTTCAGTCTTTTCTCCATTTATCATGATGTTGCTTATTGGTCCAGTTGTGAGGATTTTTGTTTTCTTTATGTTGAGATGTAATCCATACTGAAGGCTATATAGTCTTTGATCGTCATCAGCAAGTGCTTCAAGTTCTGTTTACTTCCAGCAAGCAAAATTGTGTCACATGCATATCACAGATTGTTAATGAGTCTTCCTCCAATCCTAATGCTACATTCTTCTTCATATAGTCCAGCTCCTTGGATTATTTGCTCAGCATACAGATTGAATAATTATGGTGTAAGGATACAACCCTGACTCACACCTTACCTAATTTTAAACCACACAGTCTTCCATTGTTCTTTTCAAATGACTGCCTTTTGGTCTATGTACAGGTTCCTCATAAGCACAATTAAGTGTTCTGAAATCCCCATTCTTTGAAATGTTATCCATAATTTGTTATGATCCACACAGTCGAATGTCTTTGCACTGTCAATAAAACACAGGCAAACATCCTTCTGGTATTTTCTGCGCTCAGCCAGGATCCATCTGACATCAGCAATGATATCCCTGGTTCCACATCCTCTTCTGAATCTGGCTTGAATTTCTGGAAGCTCAAATGAAATAATGTGTATAAGAAGTACTTATAATTATGAAATGTTATACAAATGTAAGACTATAGTGTTCTAAACTTTGGGTACAAAGCAAAAAAAGAAAAAGTATATATTCTTCTGGAAAGGTAAAGAGGGTTGGTATCATTGATATGTTGAATTACTAACTAACCCCAGTTCTTCACCCTCCCTGTAGCTCTGCTCTCTGCCATGTGATTTGGCAGGGGTAGAATATATTTCTCTACCCCTTGTGGGTTCCATGTGTCTCGCTTTGGCCAAAAGACTTAGGCAGGTGTGATGCTCACTAACAGTTCTGAGCCAAGCATCAAGAGGCTTTACGCATTTCTACTTGTCTTCTCGTACTTCTGCCATTACCACGAAAAGGACATGCCTAGGTTAGCTCACTCATCCCAGGAGATGGATAAAAATCATGTGTAGCAGAAATGCCCTAAGTAAATCTAGGCTAGAGCAGAAACCACCCCTGACCTACAGACAAATAGGTGCCATAGAGTCTGTTTTGACTCATAGTGACCCTATGTAAAAGAGAACGAACACTGCCTGGTCCTGTGTGGATCATAACAAGTTGTTTTTAAAGAAGCCATGGTAGCTCCCTCAATCCCACTGAAAGCAGAGATCATCAATACTAGGAAGTATCAGATGTACCATTTTCATTGAAATGAATCTCTTTTATATTGTCTGTCTAGGCATGATCTTGTAACTCCCACAGAATGATTGATTGGACTATAATTTTGCAAGGGATTGGGCGATTGATAGCTGCTTGAAAATCTACCCAATAGGATTGAGCCCCTTGTGGTTCATCTAGGGGATTTTGCCATCCAGGTAGGCTTACATAGGAGTCAAGCTCACAGAGGTTCAGGGGGACCTCACCACCATCAAGAAGAGTTAGGAGCAGAGCGTGTCCTCTGGATCTGGGGTCCCAGACTGAAAATCTCCAGAAGAGAGAGCTGTAACACTGAAGACGCAGAAATGGAGGGCTTGCTGGCCCATGGGGAGAGAGCACTGGGCCCTTCCACGCAGGTCGGCCTGAGGCTAAAAAGCTGTAACACTTGCCTTTAGAGGCTTGAGTGTGCCCTGTGCAACATGCTTCCCCCACCCCCCCCACCACTACCCACTAGGCATTATGGTGGGAGCCACACAGGCCCTCAGGCACCCCAAGACCATGTAGCATGGCTGCAAAAGGAAGAACCACTCAGGCGTGGGGAGTGTGGTGGGAGCCAGTAGCAGAGGCCTAGAAGGTCTCAGCAGTAGTGGCTCTGTAGATCCTATGCAGGGGTCTTTCTGCTGACAAGGCAAGGCCTAGCGAGGCCCAGTGCCAGCAGAAGCCTTGGGACATATGCAGGCCCCCAGAACAGTGTAGTGTTAGCCAGAAGCAGCAGTGACATGAACAGAGCATCTGACCTGAACCACAGCACGCCAGCCCAGCTACACAAGAATGGACATGGGTAATTTGGGGAAGGGTAAGCAGTTGCCCTTTGAGAATTTGTTATTGTTTACTGTTTTCTTTTTATATATATGATAATGGCTTTCACTTTGCCAACACTGTGTAAGAGTCTTGTGTGTCCTGCTTGATCATAGATGAATGTAGCCCCCATGAAATAGTTGACGCCAGTGGGAGTGTGTGTGTGTCTCATTCTTAGCAGTCTTACATGGATATCTGGAAGTTTGAGGCACAGCCTGTCTGCATGTGCAATGCAGAGAGACAGACAGATTATACACTGGATCAGCCTGGATCTGTTGATACCCAATCAACCCACAGAAATGTGAGCCAGAGTAATAAATGCTAGTTGTTTTAAGATACTGACTTTTGGGGTGGTCTGTTACACAGTAAGAGCTAACTGCTACAATTGGTAGGTAGCCTTTTCTCAGGATGGAACCTAAGACATGGCTTTTTTTTTTTTTCCTTAACCATGACAATATATTGCCAGCAGAACCATATGGCAGAGTCAAACCTTAAGCAAGTATCAGTGTTCTGATGGGTAGAGTATGGTTCTTTTATAAAGAAACTCTTTTAGCAAGAATAATAGGAATAAAAGAAATATTCTTGAAATTTATGAGTAAACTTCTGTAATTTTTTTTTTTTTTTTTGGTAGCTAGATCGAATAGTATGTACAAGTAGGAGATTTGGGAATTTGATAGGTATGGCTCTACACCAAATGTGTGACTTCAAGGAAGTTATTTAATTTCTTGATTTTCTCATCTATAAATTGGGGATGTAGATTGAATAGTATGTACAAGTAGGAGATTTGGGAATTTGATAGGTATGGCTCTACACCAAATGTGTGACTTCAAGGAAGTTATTTAATTTCTTGATTTTCTCATCTATAAATTGGGGATGTATGCGTGTGTGTGTGTGTAAATGCTTAAAAATCTTAAATTTTTGTGAGGAATTAATGTGATAACATACAAAAAGACTAAACACATTATACTGCCAGGCCCATAATAAGTACTTCACTAAGTGACAGAAATAATTATTGGTCTTTCCTCTTAATCGCCAGAGAACTCTGATACTATGACGACCTCTTTTATTTAAGATGTTTAAAAAGAAGATGCAAACGTAAGACATTCATCCTTTCCCTGATTTCTTATGGATTTTAAGAACCAGTTTATTTAGAAAGTTTGGTTCATGACAGTTTAAACTCAAAAAGATAAACTACTATGTATTCATTAATAGATTCATTCAATAAAATTTTCGACAAGTCTAGGCTCTGTTCTAAGTGCTGGAAACATAGCAGTGGAAAAAAAAAAAAAAGCCCAGGTTCTTGCTCTCATGAGGAGAGATAGCCAATGAACAAAACACATGTGAGATATCAGGAGAAGATGGGTTTCATGAAGGAATTAAGTCAGATAAGGATGACAGAGAGTGATAATTATTATGGGGTTCATTATTTTCAATGGAATCATGGAGGATATCTGAGCAGAGATCTAAAGGAAGCAAGGGGATAAGCCTTGCAAATATCTGGTAGAAGAGTACTCTAAGGCAACAGAACAGCATAGTACAGCCTAGAATGGAGCATGCTTGCCAGGTTGGAGCTCAGAACGGATGGAGCTAAGTGAACCAGGGGGAGACTGACAGAAAATGAGGTCAGGGAGGCAGTGAAGGAGAAATAGGCAGTGAGGGCCATGTAGAATCTGATGAAAACTTTAACATTTACTCTGAGTGAGATGGGAAGCAACTGGAGAGTTTGTACTGAGAAACAACATGATTTGGATTAATTTTTAACCAGATAGTCCTGGTTTGGGGGTTGAGAAAAATGGGACAAGTGTAGAAGCTGGGAGAACAGTAAAGAAGCTATTGCAGTCACCCAAGAAAGAGACGATGGTGGCTTGAACCAGAGTGTTAGTGAGGAAAGTCATGAAATGTGGAAGGTTTCCAGGTATACATCTGAAGATAGAGAAATGGGATTTGCTGTCAAACATGGGTTGTTGAGAGGGAGAGTGGGGCCCAGGATTGCATCAAGGTTTTCGACAAGAAGAACTAAAAGAATAAAAGTGACATTTGCTGAAATGGAGAAGACTGCGAGAGGAGGAGTCAATTTGAGGATTAGTGTATCTTGAGATACTCATAACTTCTACCGTGAATTGTTTATTAAGACTTGGAGTGAGTCCCAATAAGATAAGCAGCCCAATTGACATGAATATAAGAGTAACTCTGATTAAATGTCGCTTTTTAGTTCACTATTTTCCTCAATCTCATAGACACTAAAACATGTTATCATGTACAAATTTACAAAATTTAGAGAATTCTTCTCAAAGCATACAGGGGGATATATGACTATACTTCTAGTTTACTACTTACAATCCAGTCACCTATCCTTATCCTTGTTATCGCTTCATAATTTCATGCATGATCTTGTGATTTCATCGGCATTAAAAAATTGACAATTGAATCTCTGCAACACTTTCATTTTTTCTGCACTCGACAGACTCAAATAATTTTCAACAACGGCAACCAAATTGGTACAAAAATAGAACTTATGAATTTGAGGGAAGAATCAAATGAATATAAATATGTTGAGCATTTCGATTAGAGTTTTGAATGTTCAATTTCTAGTAACTTCCTGTTAAAATTCATTGAAAAATCTCTTCTCATATTATTTTTTTTTTTGCCTCAGCTTTTTTACAGGGCAAGGGGAAGGTGAATTACCACTCTTTGCTCCCAATCTCCCTAAACATATCTAACTGACATCTTGATGACTGAATTTTTATAATTCTATTATTTGCCCTTACAGAATACGCTTGGTTTGTATTTCTAGTTTGATTTAATGCTTTATTAAAAGCAAAATCAGTCTGAAAAAAGAAGTCAGTGAAAATTAATTTAATCTGAATAGGCTGAAAGAAATTCATTTCTACCAGTTCTGGAAAGCACATTTAAAACATACCAGAATTTTTACAAAGCTTATGTGAACTTCCAATGAAAGTTCACATAATGAAAAAAAAGAAACTCAAATCCAGGCTATCATTTATGTGTATAATTCGCTTGAGATAGGAGGAAAAATGTCAAACAATCAAATTATACATGTCGAAGGTAGAAGTAGAAATAAAAAACATTAGCAGAGTCTTGATAGGGAATGTAGTAAAAGCTGATTTATGTACTCTAAGGGATGGAATGAAGGGTGCTGGAGGGGAACATGAGAAAAGAAAAGAAAATACTACTGATGCAAAGGAAAACACAGTACTTTCAGATACACAGGAAAGGTAAAAGCCCAGGCCTGGAGAAAAGGAAAAATAATCTTACTGATAAGGATGTCATAAGAGCCCAAATATATACTAAATCTATAAGTAGGTAAGAAAATTTAATTAAACTCAAGCTTGAATTTAGATGTTTAATATCAGTTCATTATTTCAATTTCTTGTTAATCAAGTTGAAGAATATTTCATCTTGGAGATTATTTTAAGAAGAAATTCTTGATTGAAACTGGGAGGAATAAGAAGGCAGGATACCGTATTTAAAAAAATAAAAGTGGAAATAGATGAATCTAAACAATAAAATGAGCTGCAGCACAATCAAATATCTCATCTAATAGAATTTAGAGGTAGGGTCTAGGGAAGATTAAAAAAAAAAAATTTTCCAACCTTTCCCCTAAGTATTTCAACTCCCTTGCTATAATGAGTAATGACAGACTTTCCAAGAAAAGTATTCTCAAAATCTGCACAAATATTTGTATATCTAATTTTCAAAGTCTGTATAAGAAAGTAAACCTCACATGCTCAGAATAAAAAAAAAAAAGAATAGATCATTAAAAACATTTTTGGCAGAAGTATTCAAATCCGCTTAAAACTCTTTTGTAAGGCTAAGGGTCTCAGCCAACTTTAATCACACCTCTGACTGAGATAAAGAAAGTGTACTTAGTTTATCTCAGATTCTGAATCTAAAAGGTAAGTGTAATAAATAAAATTTTAAAAAAAAAGGTTAATGTCAATTCAACTCTGACCCAACATGACCCCACGTGTTGAAGAGTTGAGCTGCGCTCCATAGGGTTTTCATGGCTTCGACCTCTCAGAAGCAGATCATCAGGTCTTTCTTCCGAGACGCCTCTGGGTGAGTTCAAATGGTCAACCTTCCAGTTAATAGTTGAGCGCTTAATCGTTTGCATCACCAGAGGACTCCAAGTGTAACAGACTTTAAATTAACCTATAAAAATCAGATCAAGGAGATGCTACATGGACACATAAGACACTCCAAAAGAAAGCTTAGGGTTGTGCCCAAATTGTAAGAAAATACATGCCAGGCAGAAAAAAGGAAGAGCTGAGAGGCAAGGTGGTGGATGGAAAAGCTAAAACTTAGTCTTGGTGCTTAGGATAGAACAATATAAATATTGGTTAATTCCCAGTGAAATCCTTCAGAGTAAAGGCATGTGACAGATGTGGCCATGGAACTAACATACTCAGCATCCCCAGATTCAATGATGGCAATTACGCCCTTTGTTAAAGGTGGAGAAACTGAAGGATGACATCTCAAAGAGTTGCAAAATTTTTGAAACTGGGTCAGTAGCACCTTAAAGAATTCAACTCTAGTAACATGGAGAACCCCATCTTTGCAAACCATTCACCATCTCCTTGACAATATGCTACTTCCTGTTGGTCTCTGGGGTTGAGTCAGTATTTTATCCCAGGAGGAACACATGGGGCATTTGCTTCAAACTTCTGTGTTTAAACTGAAGAGATTAGACACACGTTTTCATTTCCCTCCATCTCTCCTGCCCTGTTTCCCTCCAGCTGTGGACATGCTGTGCTTTCATAAGAATTATGTTTCATGTTTATGTGAGTTTCTTAAGTGCTCCTTGTCCATTCTTTATTATTAGTCTTATCTCCTAATAGTAACATTAATTCCACATTTAAAAGCCAGGGGGAAAAAAAAAAAAAAGCTCTAGGAGCAATGTGGTGCTGCCTCTTATGGCTCGTTCCTCATTGCTTTATTATTAATAATATTTATTTAATGTTTACTCTTTAATGGCCAACTGAGACTAAGCAAAATTTCTATTCTAAATGAGCTTAAACACAGCCATTCCCGGGTTACCAAGCCTAAGGATGAAGGAGGGAAAACCTCTGTAGAAATTAGAAAACAAACAAGCAAAAATACCAATCATGATTGCTAACTTCATTTTAAATTTTCCAGGTGTAAAAGTGAAAGAGAGAGGTGTACTTGGAAATTGTTTTTTTTTAATAATTTTTATTGTGCTTTAATTGAAAGTTTACAAATCAAGTCAGTCTCTCACACAAAAACCCATATACACCTTGCTACACACTCCCAATTAGTCTCCCCCAATGAGACAGCTCGCTCTCTCCCTCCACTCTCTCTTTTTGTGTCCACTTCACCAGCTTCTAACCCCCTCTACTCTCTTATCTCCCGTCCAGGCAGGAGATGCCAACACGGTCTCAAGTGTCCACCTGATCCAAGAAGCTCACTCCTCACCAGCATCCCTCTCCAACCCACTGTCCAGTCCAATCCATGTCTGAACAGTTGGCTTTGGGAATGGTTCCTGTCCTGGGCCAACAGAAGGTCTGGGGGCCATGACCACCAGGATTCTTCTAGTCGCAGTCAGACCATTAAGTCTGGTCTTATGAGAATTTGGGGTCTACATCCTACTGCTCTCCTGCTCCCTCAGGGGTTCTCTGTTGTGCTCCCTGTTAGGGCAGTCATCGGTTGTAGCCGGGCACCATCTTGTTCTTCTGGTCTCAGGATGATGTAGTCTCTGGTTCATGTGGCCCTTTCTATCTCTTGGGCTTGTAATCGCCTTGTGTCCTTGGTGTTCTTCATTCTCCTTTGATCCAGAGGGGTTGAGACCAATTGATACATCTTAGATGGCTGCTTGCTAGCGTTTAAGACTCCGGACGCCACTCTTCAAAGTGGGATGCAGAATGTTTTCTTAATAGATTTTATTATGCCAATTGACTTAGATGTCCCCTGAAACCATGGTCCCCAGACCCCTGCCCCTGCTACGCTGGCCTTCGAAGCATTCAGTTTATTCAGGAAACTTCTTTGCTTTTGGTTTAGTCCAATTGTGCTGACCTCCCCTGTATTGGGCTGTCTTTCCCTTCACCTAAAGTAGTTCTTATCTACTACCCAATCAGTGAATACCCCTCTCCCATCCTCCCTCCTTCCCCCCTCTCGTAACCACAAAAGAATGTTTTCTTCTCAGTTTAAACCATCTCTCAAGTTCTTTTAATAGTGGTCTTATACAATATTTGTCATTTTGCCTCTGACTAATTGCACTCAGCATAATGCCTTCCAGGTTCCTCCATGTTATGAAATGTTTCACAAATTCCTCACTGTTCTTTATCAGTGCATAGTATTTCATTGTGTGAATACACCATAATCTATTTCTCCATTCATCTGTTGATGGGCACCTTGGTTGCTTCCATCTTTTTGCTATTTGTAAACAGTGCTGCAATAAACGTGGGTGTGGAAATTGTTTTTAAAGAAGCTGTGGTAGCTCCCTCAATCCCACTGGAAGCAGAGACCATCAATACTAGGAAATATCAGATGTACCATTTTCAGCAAGCTATCTGACATTAAAAACCAAAAAAAAAAAAAAATCAAACCTGTTGCGGTAGAGTCATTTCCAACTCATAACAACCCTACAGGACAGTCAAGGAGCACCTGGTAGATTTGAACTGCCAACCTTTATGGCTAGCAGCCACAGCCCTTAACCACCACACCACCAGGATTTCCATACTACTATTCCAAGAAGCAGCCTTTTAGTTAGGAATGTGGCAAGCAAGAAACTGTCTTGTGCCCTGTTACACCAAAGTAACAATGAATTAAGCTTAGAAATGAAAAGTCGGAGAAGGCAAGGAATAACCTACACCTAGAACAAGCACTTAATTACTTGACTAGTTTAGACACTAAACGCCCTAGCACAAAATTAGCAGATGCGCAGGAATGGAACATGTCTTCCAAAGGAAATTTCTCTGTGATAGGAAATGACGCACACAATTGCCGTCCCCTAGACGTGGAGTTCCAGCTTTCGGCAGAGCTTCTCTGCGAAGCTGTGGCCGTAGAGCCTTTTCTCTTTCTCTGTTGATTTGCAGTTTGATAGTTAACGTGACCTCACGCTAAAGCATAAACTACATGTTACGCTAACACGGGCTATGCCAAAGTGTATGGAAAGAAACAAAGCCAAATATTCACAGATAAAAAAAGCAAACATTAAAACAGGAAAAAGTTCCAAGGTTCAGAGGATCACATCTTTGGGGAATACTTGCTACCAAATGGCACGCCTTCAAATTACGCTACGGAGCTGCGTGAAAGGCCGGTTATAGTCTTCCATTTACCATTCTCGGTGGCATTTACAAGCAAGGCCGCCCAGGAAAAAAAAAAACAACAACATATGTACGCAGCAGAGCTTCTACAGGAGACACTCACATCTCACTTTTCCTTCTTCAATATTTAGAAGGGTATTTTTCTGGCTGGTTGATTTAAAGAAATATTTTCTCTAGGAAAATCTTCTCTGGCCCGTGAAACCCATGACACTTTCCATGTGAAAGCACATCTAATCAGCTAAAGATTTTTATCTCTCTCCTAAACACAAGCCCTCTTCGCCCCAAAAAAAGAAAGGAAGAAATTGTAACAGGAACAAACAAAAAAAAATGTAATAATAATCGTCAAAATATCGTCAGTCACCAGCAACAAACTGATGGCTGGTGTATTGATTAATAAAAAAAAAAAAAAATAGCTTGAAGTAAATGGTGGGCAGTTAATGCTATAACAAACCGCTGAGGTTTATTGCACCAATAACTCTGTTAAACTACTAAGTTTCAAGGCCCTATTGCTAAAATAAACCATATTCTTTAGCACCCACCAGCAGCGGTATTTATATACATACATATATTCCCCTTCTTAAATAAATGCATGTGTGAAGAACTGATCTTTTATACTTGCCCAGTCAGAAAACGAGAAACATTTGAAGAGGTTTGTTTTTTTTTTTTTTTTTTATCACTAGACGATGTGATCTTCCAAAGTTTACAAGATTTTCTTTTTTTAATTTAATCTTTTCACCTCCCTCTCAGGAACAAATGCCAGCAGAACTGAGATGCAAAATAGCTGAGTACAGTTCTGGAAAAGATAGCGCTAATCAAAGAGCACTGACTTGAACCAGGCCTTAGAAGGAGAAGGTATTAAGGACTAATGCATTAATCTGTTAAGCCCCTGTGTCAGCTAGAGGAAAAAAAAAAAAAAAAGTAAGTGCTCTTTGGTGGAGTGCCCTTAATAGGATATACTGGAAGCTGAACTTGGGAGCCAGTTCAGATGAAGAATCACTTCTGAAACTATGTACACAGTGGAGATCACAGGGAGGTATAATCAGAATTGCAAGCACTGTACAGCCCTTGCCACCGTGTGGGATCCAAGTTGTCTGCATGTTCAAGGGAGGTGTATACAGCAACTGACAATTTTTGCTATATGCACTGAGAAATCTGGAAAGCACTGAGAAAGGACAAAAATACTGTCTAATTTTTAAATATCCCTAAGTAGGAAAGCCAATCTTCCTTGCCTACTATGTCTTCTTTCCCCTTGGCCCAAGCCACTAGGTTCCCATCTGCAGGCTCGGCCCCACCCCTGCTTGATGGTAACTGCCACTTTGTGAGTTTCAGCCAGGTACCAAGCATTTTATAGACCCCTGTCTCTACTCTTCACTCCAGCTCTGAAAGGCAAGAATTTTTGTTCCCTCCCCTCTTATTTACAGGTTAAGAATTAAGTAACTTGAATCTGTCACGTAGCTAGTACACTCTTTGCTTTTGTTGGCTGCTGTCAAGTTGGCCCCAACTCATGATGACCCATGCACAATACCTAATCCATCTTAAACTGGAAGCTCCGCTGAAACCTGTTCAGCATCATAACAATACACAAACCTTCACTGACAGACAGGTGGTAGCTGCGAATGAGCTGCTTTGACTGGGAAATAAACCCAAATCTCCCGCACAGGAGGTGACAATTCTACCACTGAACCACCGACACCTTGTACTACACTATGCTGTAATTGCTGGGTGCTGTTGAGTCAATTCCAACTCACAGCGACCCTATGTACAGCAGAATGAAACACTGTTCCGCCCTGTGCCATCCTCACAATCATTGCTATGTTTGAGGCATTGTTGGACCCTCTGTATCATCCATCTGGTTGAGGGTCTTCCGCTTTTTTGCTGACAAATTTTTTTTTTTTATTCTACTTTACCAAGCATGATATCCTTTTACAGGACTGGTCCCTTCTGATAACACATCCAAAGTACATGAGACAAAGTCTTGCCATCCTTGCTTCTAAAGAACATTCTGGCTGTACGTCTTCCAAGACAGATTTGTTCTTTCTTCTGGCATTCCATGGTATATTCAATATTCTCAGCCAACACCACAATTCAAAGGTATCAATTCTTCTTCAGTCTTCCCTATTCATTGGCCAGCTTCCACATGCATATGAGGTGATTAAAAACACCATGGACTGGGTCAGGAGCAGCTTAGTCCTTAAAGTGATGTCTTTCCTTTTTAACACTTTAAAGAGGTCTTTTGCAGATTTGCCCAATTCAATGTGTCTTTTGATTTCTTGACTGCTGCTTCCATGGGCATAGATCATGGATCCAAGTAAAATGAAATCCTTCACAACTTGAATCTCTTCTTCGTTTACCATGATGTTCTTAATTTTCCGGTTCACATTCCTTCAGCTGGCATCATTCTTAATTATTTTAATTGAAAATTTCTCTACCCCAGAGCTTTTATATTTAATAATGAATGATCAGTTAAAAAAAAGAAAACATATAAAACAACTAGAGGAGTTCTCTATTTAAAGACATATACAAGGTTAAAAATAGGGTATCACCATCCTCCCCATTTCCCCATCTTATTGTAGGACTCAGATGGACATAGTGGTTGGTGAGGATGAGCTGTGGGAAAGTAAGTGATTCTAGGGAAAAGGCAAGGATGTCAGTAACTGAAAATTCCTAAAAAAAAAAAAAATTCTAGAACCAGTAGTTCTAGAATTTTGATGGGCCATGAATTACCTAGAAAACTCTTTAGAGTTGTAGATATCCAGGCACCTACTTCATGGGATTCAGATTTAGTAGGCCTGGACCCAGAAAAATCTGCCTTAATGGCTAGTATTTCTAGGTAATGTATAGTCAGAGGACCATACTTTGAGAATGACTAGCATGTTACAGCACAGTGCTTCTCAAACTTTGATTACTTGCGAACCCCCCAGACCCGTTGCCGTCTAGTTGATTCTGACTCATAGCGACCCTATAGGACAGAGTAGAGCTGTCCTATAAAGTTTCCAATGAATTCTGGAGACCTAAGATTTTGCATTTCTAGCAAGCTTCACAACCCACACTTTTTAGAATAGCACTGATATAGTCCACTAGGAGGCTAGAAATCTGAATTCAGGGTGCCAGCTCCAGGGGAAGGCTTTCTTTCTCTGTGGGTTCTGGGGGAAGATCCTTGTCATCAATCTTCCCCAGCTGAGGAGATTCTCAGCACAGGGACCCCAGTGTCCAAAGGACTCGCTATTCTCCTGGCTCTTGTTTCTTGGTGGTATGAGGTCCTCCTGTCCCTCTGCTCACTTCTCCTTTTATATCTCAAAAGAGATTGACTTAAGATAGAACCTATTCTTGTAGTTTGAGTCCTGCCTCATTAACGTAACTGCCTCTAATCCTGCATCATTAACATCACAGAGGTAGGATTTACAACAGGTAGGAAAATCACATCAGATGACAAAATGGTGACAACCACACAATACTGGGAATCATAGACTAGCTACATTGACACACATTTTGGGGGGACACAATTCAATCCACAACAGCTACAAATTGGAATCATCTAGGAACCAAACCCCAAACCCAGTGCCATCGAGTCGATTCTGACTCATAGCGACCCCATAGCACAGAGTAGAACTGCCCCATAGAGTTTCCAAGGAGTGCCTGGCAGATTCGAACTGCCCACCTTTTGGTTAGCAGCTGTAGCACTTAACCACTACACCACCAGGGTTTCCTCATCTGGGAAGTGTATGTAAAAAAAAAAAAAAAAAAAAGACTGATGCTTGATTCCTGATTTAATTCTTTTTTTAATTCCCCAGGTGATTTTAATATGAGGCACATGAACATCTCTGATTTGGTATTTACTCAGTATCTGCTATATTGGTCAGAGAGATTAGCCTCTGTAACAAATAACCCTAAAACTGAGTGGCTTACTACAGTAACTTTGTTTTTCACTTATATGAAGTCCAGTGTGGATGGAACCCCCAGGAAGCTCTCCTCCAAGTAGTGACAAAGAAACCCATCTTGTTGCTCTGCTGTCTTGTAGTTTCAAGGTCATCTTGGCATCATCCAGCTGGTATATAGGGGGAACAGAGTAAGGGAAAGGCACAACAAATTCTAAACCAACCCAGTCATTCCATTGGTGTGAAATAGCCACACAACCTATCTAACTGCAAAGGAGGCTGGGGACATGAAGTAGCACATGGATATTACTGGGCGTTAATGGTTTCTATCTCTTAGGCTGTGTATCGGGCACTGTGCTGGGAGTGCGTACAAAGAAGAATATAAGCCATGATACTGAGATTTAGAGTTGGCTTTTACAGCAGTTAGCCATTGACCTAGGAGAAAGATGTAGCAGTCTTCATCCGCCAAGATTTACAGCCTTGGAAACCCTCTGGGGCAGTTCGACCCTGTCCTATAGGGTTGCTATGAGTTGAAATCGACTTTATGGCTATGGATTTGGTTTTGTTTTTAGCTGTTGAGTAAGTAATACAGCAAGCACTGAAGAAATCTGTCAGCTTTGCTGCTAGAAACTGAAAGGCTATCATTCTTAACTCCATTTGACTCAAAACACTCCAATTCAAGAATCAGTGTAGGAAAAGTCCATTTAGACAGAATAACTCAGTGCAGTAGGAAATGTTGGCTGAAATATGACACTGTTAAATCTACTTCTCCTTTTTGACACTTGATTGTACAGTCTTGAGCTGGAGCCCTGACTTTCATATCTGCAAAACAGAAATAAATTTTTATCCTTTAGGGTTATTTTCAGAATTAGAGGCAATGTGCGAAGTGCATTACCTAGTAGCCCCTTGGTAAAGATCCACTATTCATATATTCTTACTTCATTACTATGAATTCTTATAACTGCCTTGTTGGTTCGCTCCAATAAGACTCCAAGTTCTTGACAGCGTGGACTGTGGTTCACAAATTTTCCATTAGGCCCAGAGTACCTGGTAAATGATGGACACAGAAAAGTTTCTTGAGAGTATTTGTCGAATCTGAGTTCAGCACAGGTGAGAGTGGGAGCCTGGGGCTGGCAGCTGTCTCAAAAGTTTCCTATGAGAATTAGTGTTCCTAACATTGGTTCGCCTATGGGAAAAAGCAGTGTAAAAATCCCCATAGAATTAATACAATAGAGTGGAGCCCTTGTAAAATGAGAGTAATTAAAGTTCATGAAAATGCCAAACCTTTATCATCCTCAAAAGGGTTGTGGTTCTGAATTCCCATTGGCTCTGATAAGTTCTACTGTCTCCATACTGAACAATTCCTCAATAAAAAGGAATCCCATATTGTAGATTCATCATCACAACAACCCTTTTTCAGAGATGAAGATAAGTGATTTGCCCAGATTCAGATGTCTAAAGTGACAGAATCAGGATTCAAAGACATAGGATTCCAAGTCATATGTAACTCAAGCAGGGATACATCTACCCACTAACAGAAACCAACATGGTGTGCCAGAATAAAATGGTGCACTTGCCTGGAACGTCAATCAAAATAGTTTTACATACCAGAAAGCACAAATATTTTGTGATGTGCAATGCAAATTTTCCATAAGATATGATGAAAAAAGAAATTTAAAATTTGTGGTGGGCTGCTTCAGACTATACCACTAGGCCTCTTGGAGGCCATTCATATTTACTGCTCAAGACATGTGTAAGAAGCCTTGCCCTTCTCTATGCCATAAGGGCCATCGAAATGCCAAATAAAGCCCATCGTTGGAGCCCATTACTGGAAATCTGTCTGCAAAACTCTCTTCAGATGCAATAATGATTTAGGCAGGTCAGACTTCCCAGAAATGGTGAAAATAATTAGGAGACAATAAACCTCTTACTGGTGTAAAGGGAAAAATAAAGCAAATTATGTTTTATTTGGCCAAGATACCACAGTCTTTTTTTTTTTTTTACCCTTGTGATACTTATTTTCCTTTCTGTGGAAAGCAGTTCAAAACTGAGGAAAATTTAGATTAGGGTTTGTTACATGGTGCCCTAGTCAAGCTTAAACTTGGATTTAGAGACTAGCCATCTGCAAAAACCAGAGGGCTAGGGATGACTCTAGGCATTTAAGTCCTTATAAGTAAGTTCATGTATGTAATGTGTGAGTTATTGATGGCATAAATACAACTGAGTTATCCCTCTTCTTTTAGAGTCCCTGGAGAATTTTCCACAGAAACAGCAGTAACAAAAAGGAAATGAGTTTGATTTGTTTGTTTGTTTGTTTTGTCTAATTTTAATCCAGCATCCAATGTAGAGCCCTAGCAAAGCTAGGTTGAGGTATTGCCTGAAAAGTCAGTCAGGGTCTCTACCACCCTCTCCACTCAAATCCAAATCTTGCAATCTGACCACTCTTGGGCTGGTTCTGTGATACTGGGGATAAAAGACGAAGTAATGAACATGCTTAAAAGGACATGTACAAGGAGGAAAAATAAAGTATAAAGGGCAACATTTAAGATGAGACCTTTTAATACAGAGTGGCCCTACCGACTCTTACGAAAGATTCTGTTAGGTCCTAAAATAGGATGAATTCTATTACGAATTCCTCTTTCAGGTGATGGGAGGAGTTAAGTTGGGGAGAGAGGCACAAATTTGAGAGCTACAGCTGCTAACAAAAAGGTCTGCAGTTCAAGTCCACGACTCCTTGGAAACCCTATGGGGCAATTCTACTCTGTCCTATAGCATTGATAAGAGTTGGAATTGACTTGGCAGCAATGGGTTTGCTTTTTTTTTTTAAGGAGATGGGAGTGATAAGGATAATTGGTGGTGTTTGTGTTTGGGTGAGAGCAATAGTATTTGTACTCCCATTCCCACTGTTTCCCTTATCGTCTGATTTTGAGCTCAGATGGAGAGAGGAGCTGGGCAAGAAATTAAAAAGCAATGCTCAAGAAGAGTATGTAAAACTCTATGCACAGTCAGAACTGCTTTGGGCTCTGGGGCCATAATTCAGAATTAGGGAGAAGCAAAAGAAACAACTTTCCTGACCCCCACCCCCAATCTGTCAAAGCCACCTACGGCTTTCAGATGCTCAAGTCCTAGAGTAGCCTGACTTGAGGGTGGCTGTGTCCAGAGGAGCGAAGTGTCCCCAGAGAACACAGATGTTGAAGCAATGGTGAGGTCTTTTGACAAGGAGGCTGCAATGGAGAATAAATGGACTGGTTTCTGAACACAAATGATATACCTTTGGAAATTAGAGAATATCATTCAGAGAATCTTTGAGAACTGGTGATAATAATAAAAATGTGTGTATTATTTTGTAGTTTGCAAATTATTTTCAGATATCTCATTTGTTTCTAACAACAATCCTAACAGGTATAGCAAACATTATAAGTACCCTCATTTTGCAGATGAGAAAACTGAGTTTAAGGATTTAAGCAACCTGTCCAAGGTCATTCAACTGGCAAGCATCAGGGTTAATCCAAAAACCCGCTGTTGTTGAGTTGATTCTGACTCAAAGCGACCTCATAGGACAGAGTAAAACTGCCCCATAGGGTTTCCAAGGCTGTAATCTTTACAGAGACAAACTGCCACATCTTTCTCGCACAGATTAGTTGGTGGGTTCAAACTGCCGATCTTTTGATTAGCAGCTGAGCGCTTTAACCACTGCACCACCAGAGCTCCTAGCATCAGGGTTAGGAACTCAAAATCAGGACTTCTGGCTCTAAATCCTGTGATCTTTTCCCACTAGATCACATTGTCAGTTTGGAGTTCTGACAGTTCAATTAAGCACTCCTTAAGAAAAAATCTTTTAACAAAGCTAACTTAACCTAGTTTTTTTTTAACTTAACAATAAGAAGAATTCAACACTGAGTCTATGGGGAAAAGAAGTTGCAAAAATCACAGAGCCGACAAGGACTTAAATGCAATTGAAGAGAAACATGCCATCCCACAACTCCCATCATTATGATTAACCAATAAGCTCCGTATGCACTGGCTTACAGTAAGCAAAGTACTATGGGCTTAATTATGTTAACTGACTAATCTGTAGTGACCAGTTTCACACAGGTGAAATTGGAAAAAGTAGATAAAATTGGTCACTACAGATTACTTACTAAAATTACTTACTACAGATTAGTAAGTAAGCACAAGTAAACCCGTGCAAAACCCTGCATACCTTGCTTATTGGGCAATCCATCCCTCCCGTGGCCTGTTTACTTGAAAGTCTGAGAAGAACTGCCAAAGATGAGGGGAATGGAGTGTTAGAGGCAGACCTTCTAAGGATACCTTGTGTTCTTAGGTTTTTTTTTTTTTCCCCCTAGGATAATAAAATTTCTGGGTGTGAAGAGTGTATAGAGCGAGAGGGTACTATCTTCCGAAACAAAGACCTTAATGTATCACCTTCACAATGTTTCTCACCTGTACAATTTGCCCAGATTGTATCTTTGGCTTATACTCACAGATGCTAAAAAGAAAAACAAACAAACAAAAACACCCTGGATTTAAAAATAACTCAGAGTATATAATTTAAAGCAAGAAATGAAAAACTTTTTTCTGTAAACAGACAGATAGAAAATATTTTCAACTCTGTGGTTGAAACAGGTTTTTGTCGCAAATACTCAACTTCATCACTGGTAGCCTGAAAGCAGCCATGGACGATAGACAACTGGTTATGGCTATGTTCTAATAAAACTTTATTTACAAAAAGAAGTTATGTGGCCCATAAGATACAGTTTGTTGATCACTGATTTGGAAAAAAAAAAAAAAAGGGCATCTACGTAAAGCTTAGATATTTTCATTTCCCTAGATCAAATTGACCGTGTGAAGATATGGATTACATTATGTTAGCTATTTGCTACTCACTTTTATAACATCGGAGCCCTGGTGGCACAGTGGTTAAGAGCTTGTCTACTAACCAAAAGATCAGTAGTTCAAATCTACCAGCAGCTCCTTGGAAACTCTATGGAGCAGCTCTACTATGTCCTAGAGGGTCCCTATGAGTAGGAATTGACTCAACAGCAATGGGTTTGGTTTACTTTGGTTTATAACATTAAAATGTTACTTGCTGACACCATAAGAAATGCATTGCTGCACTTGCTAATAAATTGTTATAGAGGGCATTGTTTCAACATTCCCTACAGAATAATAATTTTATGGCTGGCATAATTTTTTTCCTCTGTTTAATCTGCCCCATTCAAATAAAGACACACACACGCACACACACTAATTTCTATTGTATTGAGTTTTTGTTTTTTTTTTTTAATAAGCCACCTCAAATCTTTGTTAAAAAAAAAGTTAGGTCAAAATAAAAACACATGTTTCTATAGGGAAACACTTCAGTACTTCAAAAAAAGAGCCAACTGAAAAATTAAAACCAAATTTTTTACCTAACTTAACAAAATTGAGCCTTGTCAGAAGGACTAAGAAGAAATGAGATTATTTTGAAGAAGAGAAACAAGGTGAGATTTTCCCTTTCAGATATCAAAATTTTCTAGAAAATTAAAATTTTAAGTAATTAAAAAGTGTATTACTGGCTCTGAAATAGACAAAATATCAACAGAATGGACAAAGGAGCCTAGAAACAGAAATAAATATTAAAGAAAACTTGGTAAACAGAGGTAGTGGCTAACTCCCCATTGAAAAGAACAAAAAATTAGCTTCCAACATAATACAAAATTAAGTTAAATGCATTAAGAAATAAATGTGAGACAGCTCAATTGGCATAACATAGTTTATAAAGAAAATGTTCTACATTCTACTTTGATGAGTAGTCTCCGGGGTCTTAAAAGCCTGTGAGCGGCCATCTAGGATACTCCACTGGTCTCACCCTTTCAGGAGCAAGGAAGAAAGAAGAAAACTAAAGATACAAGGGAAAGATTAGTCCAAAGGACTAATGGACCACATCTACCATGGCCTCCACCAGACTGAGTCCAGTACAGCTAGATGGTGCCTGGCTACCACCACTGACTGCTCTGACAGGCATCACAATAGACAGTCCCAGACAGAGCTGGAGAAAAATGTAGAACAAAATTTTAACTCAAAAAGAAAAACCAGACTTGCTGGCCTGACAGAGACTAGAGAAACCCTGAGAGTATGGTCCCCAGACACCCTTTCAGCTCACTAATGAAGCCACTCCTGAGGTTCACCCTTCAGCCAAAGACTGGACAGGCCCATAAAACAAAATAAGACTAAAGGGGCACACCAGCCCTGGGGCAAGGACTAGAAGGCAGGAGGGAACAGGAAAGCTGGTAATAGGGAACCCAAGGTTGAGAAGGGAGAGTGTTGATGTATGGTGGGGTTGTTAACCAATGTCATAAAACAATATGTGTACTGTTTAATAAGAAACTAATTCTATAAATCTTCATCTAAAGTACAATTAAAAAAAAGAAATGTGAAAAAGAGAAAGTAATAATTTTTAAGTATATAGCTATATATCTTTATTACATCAAGGCACAAAATTATTTCTTAAACATAATATTATAAAAACACAAACCACAAGAGAAACTATTGATGTTGACTTACTTTGGTCATGTTATCAGGAGAGACCAGTCCCTGGAGAAGACCATCACGCTTGATAAAGTGGAGGGTCAGGAAAAAAGAGGAAGACCCTCAACAACATGGATTGACACAGTAGCTGCAACAATGGACTCCAACATAGCAGCTACTGTGAGAATGGTGCAGGACTGGGCAGTGGTTCGTTCTATTGTACATAGAGTCACTATGAGTCAGAACAGACTCAACAGCACCTAACAACAACAATTCAGAATATATCAAGAAATTCCACAAAGGAATAAGGAAAAAAATAAATAAACTGGTCAATTCAATTAAAAAAAAAAATGGCAAAAGATATGGAATTCACTGAACAGAAAAAAGCACTGGGTACTTTGCGAAAGACGACATGATGGTCTTTTCCAGGGACTGGTCTCTCCCGATAACATATCGAAAATAAGTGAGACTAAGTCTCACCATCCTCACTTCCAAGGAGCACTCTGGCTGTGTTTCTTCCAAGACAGGCTTGTTCGTTCTTCTGGCAGTCCATAGTATATTCAGTATTCTTCGCCAACACCATAATTCAAAGGCATGAATTCTTCTTTGGTCTTCCTTATTCATTGCCCAGCTTTCACACGCATGTGAGGTGACTGAAAATGCCATGGCTTGGATCAAGTGCACCTCAGTCCTCAAAGTGACATTTGGCTCTTCAACTCTTTAAAGAGATCTTTTGCTGCTAATGGGCTTCAAATCTCTTCTCTTTATCCCTAGTCTGATTTTTCATTTTGTTTATGGTATTTTTTAATGGAGATTTATAGAATTAGTTTCTCATTAAACAGTACACATATTGTTTTATGACATTGGTTAACAACCCACGACACGTCAACACTCTCCCTTCTCAACCTTGGATTCCTTATTACCAGCTTTCCTGTTCCCTCCTGCCTTCTAGTCCTTGCCCCAGGGCTGGTGTGCCCCTTTAGTCTTATTTTGTTTTATGGGCCTGTCCAGTCTTTGGCTGAAGGATGAACCTCAGGAGTGGCTTCATTAGTGAGCTGAAAGAGTGTCTGGGGACCATACTCTCAGGGTTTCTCCAGTCTCTGTCAGGCCAGCAAGTCTGGTCTTTCTTTTTGAAGAAAGAAACTCATAAGAAACTGCTCCAGATCACAAGCCATCAGAGAAATGTAAATCAAAACTACAATGAGATACCATCTCATCACGATATTAATGGCACTAATTTAAAAAAAAAAAAAAGAGAAAATAACAAATGTTGAAGAGGCTGCGGGAGACTGGAACTCTTATGCCCTGCTTGTGAGAATGCAAAATGGTAAATCATTTTCGAAAACAATGCACTGCTTCCTTTAAAAACCTAGAAATAGAAATACCTTATGACTCAGTAATCCCACTGCTAGGAATATATCCTAGAGAAATAAGAGTAGTCACACGAATAGACATATGCACACTCATGTTCGTTGCAGTGTTATTCGCAACAGCAAAAAGATGGAAACAACCTAAATGCCCATCAACAGATGACTGGAAAAACAAACTATGGTACATATGCACAATGAAATACTGTGCAACATCTCACAACATGGGTGAATCTGGTGGGCATTATACTCAGTGAAACAAGTCAATCACAAAAGAACAAATACTGTATGAGACCACTATTATAAAAACTCATGAGAAATTTACACACAGAAATAATCTTTGATGGTTTCCAGGGGAGGGGAGGGGTTGGGAGGGAAAAACACTAATTAGACAAGAGACAAGTGGTAACTTTGGTGAAGTATAAGATAGTACAACAATATTGGGGAAGTCAGCACAACTTGATCAAGACAAAGTTATAGAAGCTTTATAGACACAGACTCCCTGAGGGAACGAGTTATTGGGCTGAGGGCTAGGGGACATCTAGCTCAATTGACATAATACAGTTTAAAGAAAATATTCTACATCCTCCTTTGGTGAGTAGTGTCTGGGGTCTTCAAAACTTGTGAGTGGCTATCTGAAATACATCAATTGGTCCTACCCCATATGGAGCAAAGGAGAATGAAGAAAACCAAAGACACAAGGGAAAAATTAGTCCAAAGGAGTAATGGACCACAGCTACCACAGCCTCCATCAGAATAGTCCGACACAACTAGATAGTGCTCAGCTACCACCATCAACTTCTTTAACAGGGATCACAATAGAGGGTTCCTGACAAAGGAAGAGCGGGAGAAAAGTGTAGGACAAAATTCTGGCTCACGAAAAAGACCAGACTTATTGGTCTGACAGAGACTGGAGAAGCTCTGAGAGTATGGCCCCCAGACACCCTTTTAACACAGTATTGAACACACTCCTGGAATTCACTCTTCAGCCAAAGATTAGACAGGCCTATAAAACAAAAAATAACACACATAGTTCAACCATGTATACGAGAATAAATGGGCACACCAGCCCAAAAGCACAGATAGAAGGCAGGAAGGGACGGGAAAACAGGACGAATGGAAATAGGGAACAAGAAGTGGAGAGTGTTGACACATCACAGGGTTGGCAACCAATGCCACAAAACAATTTGTCTATTAATCGTTTAATGAGAAACTAATTTGCTCTGTAAACTTTCAATACAAAAAAAAAAAAGAAAAAACCTCTTGCCGTTAAACATAAGAAACAATACTCAATCTCATTTAATAAGAAAAATACAAGCTAAAACAATAAAAAAAAAAAAAGATGTCATTTTGATTGGCAAACATTCCAAACAATTAAAATACCAACCGTAGGCAAGAGTCAAAATAGCAATGCAAACATTGGTGACAGTATATATTGGTACACCGTGCAGAACAATTTAACAATCCCAAGCAAAATGGAAAATATATAAATATTCGATGGCACAAAATTCCACCTGTGGTTCTCAAAGTTTGGTTTCTGCACCAACATTAGTATCACCTGGAAATTTGTTAGAAATTCCTATTGTTGGGCCCACTCATACCACCTGAATCAGGAACTCTAGGGATAGCGCCCAGCAATCCGTATCTATGTGAGCCATCCAAGTGGTTCTAATGTATACTTACGTATGAAAGCCACTGGACTAGAGAAATCCCCCCACATGTTCTAATGGTGACATGTGCAAGAAGGTTCATTGCAGCATTGTACATAATCATACAAACCGTGTAAATTACTCAACTTGTCCTCTGAGGAGAGTAGATACATAAACTCTGTTTTATTCATACCACGGCATTTTTTAGTTTTAAGATGAATGAACTAGTTCTACCAACCTCTATGGTTAAACCTCATAAACAATGTTGAATGAAAAACTCAAGTGGCAAATTATTACACAGTATGATGATGATGTTCATGTAATTTTTAAAATTAAAAAGGCTATATTTATGTATTATTCATGTTTTTAATCATTTATTGTAAAATTGATAAGTGTCACATCAACATCAGGAGGATAGTTATTTCTGGAGGGAAAATTGGGGAGTGAGGCAAGGAGATTAACAAGGGGAGTCAAGGTTTAGCTAAACTGACGATCTTTTAATCTCATGCTAACGTCATGTAAAATTGGGTACGGGGTGTGCTTTTCTTTTTGTACTTTTTAAATATTTTTTTCATTTTACTAATATTCTAAAGAAATAAACAGGAAAAAAAAAATTGTGACATAGACCAGTGTTTTCTTAGCTACTGCTAGTGCCTCTTCTTATGTATCCTATGTATCCTGTTGATCTTAAATGTCAACAGAGGCCTCAGCAACTCCTGAGAGCTAACAGAATTATCTTAAGTCTCAATTCCAGAATTTTTATAACTCTTAAATAAAAACACATATACATATGTATATGGTTGCTTCAGCTTTTACTTTCTTTCTCTTTTTGCTTCCTATCATGAAAAATCTGTATTACATATTGATTTAGGTGTATATCTCAAGATTAAAATTGGGTTTGCCTCCAAATTGTTTACTGTAGGAAATTTAAAAGGAAAAGACAAGAGCGTGGGGACAACATATACAGTAAAAAGCAGCATCATGGATTGAATTATGTCCCCACCAAAAATATGTGTCCACTTTGTTAGGCCAGATTCCCAGTATTATATGGTTGTCCTTCATTTTGTGATTGTAATTTTTTTATGTGTTGTAAATCCTAATCTGTGACTGTGGTTAATGAGGCAAGATTAGATTATGTTAAAGAGGATTAGGGTGGGATTGTAATACCCTTACTAAGGCCACATCCCTGATCCAATGCAAATGGAGTTTACTTGGGGTGTGGTCTGCACCACCTTTTATTTTACAAGAGATAAAAAGAAAGAGAAGTGAGCAGAGAAGGGGGGACCTCATAAATCCCACCAAGAAAGTAGTGTTGGGAGCAGAGTATGTCTTTGGACCTCGAGGTTCCTGCATGGAGAAGCTCCTAGACCAGGGGAGGGTTGATGACAAGGACCTCCCACCAGAGCTGACAGAGAAGAGAAAGTCTTCCCCTGGAGCTGACACCCTGAACTTGAACTTGTAGACTATTAGACTGTGAGAGAAGAAATTTCTCTTCATTAAGCCCATCCACATGTGGTATTTTTGTTATAGCATCACTAGATGACTAAGACAGGCAGTAATAATTAAATAGGCAGAATAATTGAAAGTACATATGGAGTGGTAGGACCCCAAGTTCACATGTGCAATACTGACCAATTCTTTCTCTAAAGTAACTCAATATCCTAGAGAAAAGACCTTCACAGACTGGCATTTGTAGGATATTCCCAATGAAATGGATGGCTTTACCTTACTCATATAGTAGACTCGATTCAAAGATTTCCAGACAACAAGCCCCACCCACAATTTCCAATTTGTTTTTTTGTCAAAATCATCTTTATTGAGGTATCATATATAATAAAATTCACCAATTTTGTGTGTAAAAAGTCGGTGAGTTTTGATTGATGTGTAGAATTACCCACTACATTCAAAATATAGAATATTTTATCATCCCTAAAGCTCTCTCATTTCCCTTTCTAGTCAATTTTTTCCTCCAATTTCTAGATCCTGGAAGCTACTGATCTGATTTTGTCACAAGAGTTGTGCCCTTTCTAAAATTGCCTTGTGTATTCTTTTGTGTCTGGCTTCCTTCACTTGGCATAATGCTTTTGAGATTCACTGATGTTTTTCCATGTTTGTTCATCAATAGTTTGTACCATTTTACTTCTGAAAAGTATTCCATTGTATGGATATACCACAATTTTAAATGCCTTAACCTTAAATGGAAAACTTGGTGGCATAGTGGTTAAGTGCTACAGCTGCTAACCAAAGGGTCAGCAGTTCGAATCCTCCAGGCGCTCCTTGGAAACTCTATGGGGCAGTTCTACTCTGTCCTATAGGGTCACTATGAGTCGGAATCAACTCGATGGCACTGGGTTTTTTAACCTTAAATATAAGTGAATCAGCTAACACTTATGAAAAGCCTTCCACAAAGAAAGGAAGACCACAGTGAATGAAAAGGAAAAAAGAAAGACATAGAGAAAACAACTCAGGGGACAGAAAAAAAAAATCTTAAATGGAATTTAATCAACATTATCAGAAAGATATGTTTTTCCTTTCTAACACAGAAAGGGAATACTATGAGAAATAAATAATTAGAAAGCAAGAAACAGCTCTTTACATTAAAAATCTGTTTCAAAAAAATTCTGAAAAGTAAGAAGTTAAATAAAGTGAGAGAGATTTACAAGAATTAAAAATACTTGAAAATGTAGGGGGGAGATAAGAAATTTAAAGTCTCAGTCAAGGAGGGCTGGTAATTATTTATTTAATTAATAGTAAGGAGGTCTAGTAATTAATTCGTACAAGACCAGAAGGAGAGAATACAAAAAAAAAAAAAAAAAAGTAGAAATTTTCATGGAATTTAAGGACATAAATATCTAGGTTGGGAAAATAACCTACAGAGTGCCCAGCACAATGAATGAACAAACACCCCTACACCAATGCACATCACTGTGAAATTTCACAACACTGGGGCTAAAATAGAATACCTTAGACCCTTGGCAAGGAAAAGAATCAGATTTAATACAAAAGGTCAAGAATAAAGATGACATCAGACTTTCCATCGGCAACACTGCCTTCAAAATTCTGAGGGAAAGGAAAGTTATTAACCAAGCATTCTGACCAATCAATCAGTCAAATGTAGATTAGAATCAATAGATGCAAGTACTCAGAAAATGTACTTAATACGTGCTTTTTATTGGTAAGCCCATTAAGGAACCTGCAAAAAGGGCTGGAGAAGCAGATTAATCCAAGAAAGAGAAAGCAAATAATCCATTCCAAGAGAAACAACATTGAATTCTCAGGATGAAAATGTAAAACACCAAACAGCCCAAATTGGAGAAAGAAGACTGAAGGCTCTGAAAGGGAGAACTCCTGGAATAGGGAAATTTGATAGGACAGTCGATATAATAAAGCGTTTGAAATTAATTAAAATTTTGTGGGTAGCAAATTATGCAAGTAAAAAAATCAACCCAACTAGAAAGTCCAGGAAAAACAGAACATTTTATAAGTAAAAGATGAAATCCTGGTACACTACTTGGCTCTGCAGTAAACAGTATTTACAAATCATGATGATACAATCACCAATTATGATTTAACTAAAACCAGAGATGTAACTGTATTGGGGGATACAGAACTAAAATGTCACCTAATATCAGAAAACAAGTAAGTATTAAATGTTTTTTAGTATAGCCTTTACATTGCATCTTTGGCACCACTTTGTCTAGTCAATAAAGCTCAACTCCCTTAGCCAGTCATTAAAATTGTTGCTAGGGCTCACTGCTAACTCTCTTCCCAGCATAGTTCCAAGATAGATGAATCACGAAATCAAGCTGTATTAACCAAGCTGTGTAACGATACCCTTTAGAAGAAACATAAAACAGAGTTAAAAGTAGATTTCACTGAAAGGAAAACCTGTATTGTGAGGAAAGATTGGGGCATGAGTCCAGTGTGTTCCAGGCTAAGTCTTTCTGTATTACTTGATTTTTAAAGATAGTATATATTACTCTGATAAAAACTTAGAAGTAAAAAATTTTTACAATGCACTTAGTTTCAAAGTTATACCTTGAGAAGGATAAAAAGTGATTCTCTTGAAAAAAAAATACAGAGTAGATTTTAATGTTTAAAGTAATGTTTATAGTAATAATAATAAGCATTTATTCAGTGTGTCTATTTGTCATGAAAAAAAAAATTTTTACGCGTATTAACTAATTTAAAAGTGCACGAAAACTTACTCCTCCTCCAACAGAAGGAAGACAAACAATTTAAAATTTTTAAATTCTGAAGGGTAAAGCGGAATCTGGCCCCCTTTTCGTATTTCTGCTATCATTCAACTCTTATCATCTCATATCTGAACTATAAAAAGTGCCGTCTAGTTGCCTGATTGACAAACTCTCCCTTTTCCAATCCATTTTACACAAAGCCACCAGATTAGCTTTCCTAAAACATGACTGATTTTATTACTCTCTGCTCATAAATCCTCAGTGGCTCCACTTTGTCTAGTGAGTACAGCTCATACTCCTTAGATGTCACTCAAGTTTCTGCCAGGGCTCCCTTTTGACTATCTTTCCAGCAGAGTTCAAAAAAATGTCCTATACAGAATCGGTCCTTTTATAAACATGGATCTTTTCCCAATATGCTTTGTGTTTTCCTGTCTCTTTCTTTATGTCATACCTTGTGCTTAAGATGCTTCCCACCCCCAAATTGATGAAACCCCGAAAATATTGCCCTGAAATAATCTTTAAACCTTAAACATTAAATATTCTCTGAAGTTTCTTTAAACCAAACACTGCCCACTCCATCAAGTCAATTTGATTCCAACTCATAGTGACCCTGCAGAACAGAATTGCCCCATAGAGTTTCCAAGGCTGTAATCTTTACAGAAACAGTCTGCCACATTTTTCTCCCATGGAGTGGCTTCTGGGCTCCAACCACTGACCTTTTGGCTAGCAGCTGACTGCTTAGCCACTGCACCACCGAGTGTCCTTAAACTAAAAAATAGTTTAGCTTAATTAGTAAAGAATGGCCACCTTGAGCATTGTGCTCTTTTAAAGAACTGTCTATACAGGATCAAATTGACAACAGCAAGTAGAAAGCTTAGACAGGAAGCTTAAGGGGCAGTGAGTTTATATTAACAAGGGAGGAACAATTTGGAAAAGGAGAGCAAGAACGGCTGTACAACTTGGAGAATGTAATCAATGTCAATAAACTGTACATGTAGAAATTGGTGAACTGTGTATTTTCTGCTGTGTATATTTTCAATAAATAAATATTAAAAAGAAAATCTTACCTGTCTTCAAAGTACAATTATGATGGCCCAGGCTCTACATTGCCAGCCTCAGGCACAGAGGCAGAAATGACTTTACCTTTCTCAGCACACCAGCACTTAGTTTCTCTTATCTCAACCCCACTTCTCCTGATCAATTCTCTGCCTCTCTCTGCCCTGTTCAGTGCCAATGACTGTATCACAGGTCCTCTTCTATTTTTTTCCAGCTCTATTGCTGTGTCTGATAGCTGCATTCATCCACAACCACAGCTCCCAAAGGGTGGCCTCTCTTCATGATTCCATTTTCCCATTGAGCTTTGAGCTTTAGAGTGGCAATGGCTGCCCACTGTGGCTATAGTCTCATCCTTTAATTGTTCCTTAACGTTCTCTGCATCTCTATAAGCAGACCCACCATTACATTTAGAAGCATGTGAAATGAAAAAAAAAAAAAAAAACTCTCAAAATGCCGAGAGGAAGGAAAGACAGCTAAATGAACCATCTGGAGTGAATTCTGTGGCTACCAGGATGGTGGCCCATATGACATTCATCTCATTTACCTTGTATCATAATGTGTCCTGCTTTGCCCATAGACTATGGGTTTTCTGAGAAGAGAGACTGTGCTGGATTTATCTTTGTTATCATCCACATCACATATCAAGGTGTCTAATGCTTAATAGATGTTCAATGAATGATCGGGATGTAAATGAATTATAATGTGCCTATTTAATTCACTCTACAAAATCTGGTCCATAGCAGTTCCTGGATGGGAGAAGATTTCCACATGAGCTTTCCATTCTTAGATGTCACTCTGATTAGGATTCTTGAGAGAACACAGTCCTGACAACAGTGAACAAAGGGAAAAAATAGAGGATTCTGAGGAAGAGAGTGCTTTGAACCAGAGATGTGTGAACCCAGAAGCATTTTGAGATTGGCATCATGTCTTGAACTAGTTTTCAAAGGAATCAGACTTGGCCAAACCCAACGAAGATTTTGCCAAGCACTTTTCCCCTTAATTTTTAAACCCATGTGTATTTTAGGGGAAATTCAGTCCATATGTTTCTGATTCATTTACACTTAACTCATCAAAATGTTGTTTTGTAAGAGTTATTTGATGTCCCAGTCTTTTGAGCTTTTGTGAAGAAAAACTCCCCCCACTTCTTAGAAATAGAAACCTCCTTTTGGCTAGTTGCAAAAAAATTGATCCTTGAAAGGATCGAAGTCATTTATTTCAAACCTCATCGCCCACGAGGTTCCAACAGTTCTTTACTGGACCTGATGTGATTATCACCTCTGTAGAAATTTGAAGGCTTTTGTTGAAGAGACACAAAGTTGCACAAGGACAGATGTCTGACCAGCAAAAAATGCAAGACAGAGATAATTAAAACCCCCAAAATGGGAGAGCAGAGATATAAAGGTTGGTAAAGAAAAGAGAGGAAGCTACAAATCAAAATCCAAAACCAGAGAGACAAAGGGAATAAATGGATCAATTTTCTGTGTACAGAAGTTCAAAGATGAGGCAGGGAGAGAGGAAAATGTGTGCAAATATATGTCATGGAGCACATATATCAGAGCTTTTGGAATCCTTTTTTAGAAAACCAAATGCCTCAGCCATTTGGGAAGCAATTATGAGAATATGTTACTAATTACTGAGATGTGCCTGTTTACTTGAACAATAATAGTTCTTACTACGGCCCTTGCCAGCTTGCCTGCTTTACTTCTACCACCAAAGTTGGCACTACTAATGCTTATTTCAATACGGCCTTCATTTTTCTTTTTTCATACCTATTGCTGTACACATATGTATCCATTTCTCAAAAACATTATCCTGCAAAGTGTCAAAGGGATGTGGACGTTTTTATACAGATGACCAATAATAGGGGCAAGTCATTGATGTTGTGCATTGTCCCAAATTCAAACCCATTGCCATCAAGTAGATTCCGACTCATAATGACCCTATCGGACAGAGTAGAACTGCCCCGTGGGGCTTCCAAGGAGAGGCTGGTAGATTCCAACTGCCAACCTGTGTATTGCCATCTCCTACCAATTCATGACACTGTTGCCAGTGAAATAAAATCAAGTCAGAATCTTAGGTCTCAAATTTTTTATTTGTAAAATAGCCTATACAAGATGTCATAAAAATGATAAAATTCAAGAAAGCATAATGCAGTCTGCAAGGAAAAAGAGGAGTGAAGAATACCCCAATGGAGTGTTTAAAAGTGAATGACAATCACATGTGGGCCTTAGTTCTTAGGACAGCTGATTTTAAAATGCCCGTAGGAAACTTTAGTATAATTATCTGGGTTGGTGCTCTCAAAGGAAAGAAGGCCCAGTGGGGATAAAGGAGAGACTCTTAAAAACAAAATTCCAGCAACATGATCACTTAGGTTTTCAAGGTGGAGAAGCTAAAGGAAACCGTGCTTTTTTGTTTTCTTTAATGAGCTTAAAATTATAAGCAGAAAGGATGGAAGCAGGACCCATAAACAAGCACAGGCCCCCCAAAATGGCTCAGACCAAGAAGCATAAAGGAAGGCAGGCCCAAGATTTCAAAAAATTGCTTATAAAAATATAAAAGAGCTTTAGCAGCTATCCTGAGATCATGAGGAACAGAGAAGAGAAGACATTCTTATTTGGGAGCAAATAGGTCATGTTCTCTGATTTCAGTCAAAAAACAGAATTATCCAATCCTATTTTTTACCTGTTCTGTCAAACAAAATGGCACTAGTGTTTGTGTTTATTGTTTGTGTTCGTGTAGTGTTTCTGAGGACAACCAACCAGTGGCCATCAAGTCAATTCTGACTCACGTTGACCCCACGTGTGTCAGAGTAAAACTGTGCTTCCCATGTGTGTCAGAGTAAAACTGTGCTTCAGGGTTTCCAATCCTGATTTTTCTGAAGCAGATCCCCAGACCTTTCTTGTGTGGTGCCTCCAACCTTTCAGTTAGCAGCAGAGTGCATTAACTATTTGTACCACCAGGGATTTACTCCTTGAGGATGGGGTATTCTTTGTTCCCTCCTTTGGATCCAATGCAACTAGCACAGTGCTTGCTGTATAATTCCTGCTCAGTAAATATTTGTGGAATAAAAAGTTGATAAGCCTCAGTAAGAGGATATTGGCACATGACTGTCTCCATCTCTACTCCAGCCCTAGTTCTCCAAACTGCATGTAATCTTCATCTAGAAACATGAAGGAGAGGTGGAGCCACGATGGCGGAATAGACAGACGCATCCGTCGATCCCTCTTTACAACAAAGACCTGAAAAAAAACAAGTGAAACGAGTATATTTGTGACAAGCTGGGAGCCCTGAGCATCAAAGGCAAGCTTAGACAGTGAACTGAGGGGCAGGGGGAAGAAGAGACCTTTCAGAAGTGCAGAGGAGTTACCGGACCTGAATTGCGGGGAGCCCTCAGGCATCACTCCTGGAGCGGTGGTGGCGGCGGTGGCAGCAGCAGCAGCAGTGGCGGCAGGCTGGTCCTAGCTTTCGGCAGCAGTTTCCTCAGGGAGAAGCAGCCAGCCACACAGCCCACTCATACCTCCGGAACCTGAGCAGAAAGGTGCTCTCAGCAAAAGCTAAGTACTTGCGTATATTTTAACACACCCTACCCACCCCAAGCCAGCTTCGCCTGCTGAATCCCTAGGCCTGAGATAGACCCTGGTGAGTACCTGGAGCCATCCTTCCAGCCTTGGGGAAGGAAAAAATTTGCAACTGGGGCGAAAAGATAATTTGCTAACTCCATTAACAAGGGGAGCTCAGGACAGAAGCAGCTCCTCTCCAGACATAAACCGTCTGTGGACCTTGAGCGCCTTTCCCTTCTGCATGGACCTGCGTGGGCCTATTTCAGGAGAATAGGCCCTTGTTGGCAAACTCCAACCATTTCAGCTGTGTGGTGGAGAGGTGGGTGTTTGACGTTTGACATTGCTTTGCCTATTAAACAAGGTCCTCACCTACCCACATCAGGGACCTAAGGACTGGTAGCTCCACTCAGGTCACCCAGCCACCTGCGACGGGGGTCCAAAAATAATTGGTACCTCCCAGTCCTCACAACCAAAAACTTTAGGCGCTCATGGTCCCTCTGCAGAACCCACCCACGAGCACACTCTAGGGAAGAGAGACACGTTTTCCTCAGAGACACTTCGGGCTGGTTCTCAGCCCCCTGCCTTTTTCAGAGTGTGACCCCCTGCTGCAATCAGAAACCAGTATATACGCCAATCACCCCACCCCTCTAAGACTGTAGGACAGAGCCTGTACCACACACCTGAAATCAGCTACCTCGAAACCTGAGCTGAATTCATACAAGAAAACTGAATGGACTCCTAGACTGATATACCTGATAACAGCTCTAGCCAGCTGGGGACAGGACACCAGAGCTTCAAAGGTGAAAATAATCAAGCTAGCTCACTCAAGCAACCCATAGGGGTATACCAAAACAAAACAAAGCAAGCAGCTATGACACAGTAAGCAAGCATAAACTAATACAATAACTTATAGATGGCTCGGAGAGAACAGTCAATATCAAGTCACATAAAGAAACAGGCCATGATCACCTCAACAGGCTCTCAAAACAAAGAATCCAGGGATCTTCTAGATGAAAGTGCATTCCTGGAATTACCAGAGCCAGAATACAAAAGTTTAATATATAGAAACGTGAAGGCCATCTCACCTCCCTCCAAAACCAATAAGGCCAAGTTTACATGCCTGCTCTCCTCTTGTCGTCCTGGAGATGTCTATCATATACCTTATCCAGCTCTCTGGACCTTCTTTCCTACCAGTCCAACTTCCCCGAAGTGGGTAGGCCACAGTCTTCCTAGCTGTCTGTATCTGATGCTCCTGCATCATTATAGAGTTTACCCAACACTAGAATCATTTCTCACTTTCCGCTTTGGGTTTTAAAGCCAGTCTAGAACTGAATCCCAGTTATCCAGCCCCTAGTAGGAAATTCCTCATGATTTTCTACCCCTTCCAAATGTCACCTCTCCCTAAAGTGTCTCAGTTTCTGTCTCCTGGTTACTCTCAGACACTCTTGCCGCAGCACGCTGTGAGCCTAACTGCCTCATGACAGCCCATGCTGACAGATGCTCATGAGGTTGCCATACGGCAGCAATAGTCACACAGCTGCTTTCTAAGGGAGATACGCCTCCTGCCCTAGAGAAATTACAGCCAGGGCCTTTAGGAAAGGAACAGGCAATCATTACTAGGCTGATAAACCAGAAGGATTGCAGGGGTATATCTGTTTAAGTAAGGCATTTAGAATTATAAAACCTTGGAATCAACAGAGACATATAAAAGTAGTTTTCAACAGTTGGCAGGAAGTAAAATCCATTGAGATTCTGAAGGAAGTCAGGAACCTTATTTGCGCAAGTTTATTGTGCAATTTTACAGGGAGTCAGTGTTAATTCAAGGGCAACTAACTTAGTTTCCACAATCTGTCTGTTAGTTTTTCATGCTGTGGTGGCTAACATGTTGTGATGATGCTGGAAACTATGTCACCAGTACTTCAAATACCAGCAGAGTCCCCATCATCAACAAGCCTCAGCAGAGTTTCCAACTAAGAGAGATTAGAAAGAAAGGCCTGGTGATCTACTTCGGAAAAATAGCCAATGAAACCCTTATGGTCACCGTAGAACATTATTGGACTCACTTGCTTTGGACACGTCATCAGGAGGGATTAATTGCTAGAGAAGTACAGTGTGTTTGGTGAAGTAGAGCACCTACAAGGGCAAGGGAGACCCTTGGTGAGATAGAGTGACACAGTAGCTGCAACTATGGGCTAGAATATGCAACAGATCATGAGGATGACGTAGATGGGGCAACTTTTCATTCTGTCGTACATGGGGCTGCCATGAGTCAGAGCTACCTCAAAAGCAGCTATCTAACTATCTATCTATCCATCTATCTACCCATCTATTCATCTATCCTCCATCTACCCAACCATCCACCCATCCCTCTATATATCTGTCTATCTATCCAGAACTCCATATTAAGAACCTTGTGTCAGTGGTCAACTAATCCTGTTAACCTCTTTCAGTGATAAAAAAAAAAAAAAAGCATATTAGAGTTGATGGCATCTAAATTAGATTCAAATACTAAGATCCTATGATTCTAATCAAACAGTAACAATAAGAGAGATATTTCTTAATGCTTGCCATATCCAAGGTTATATCCTAAGTACTTTATCTACATTGTTTTATCTAATTCTTACAACAACTCTATGATTTTGACATTTTTACAATCTCCCAATGAGATATTGATGAAGAAATTGAGGCTTAGAAAGGTTAAGTAACATGTCCAGGGTAACACAGTATGTGGCAGAGTTAAGATCAAAACATGGACCTGTGTCTCTGTATTGGTCAGTATAAGCAAAGTTATGCTGCTTTACAAATGACTCTTCAAACCCTGGTGGCTTGAAATTACAAAGGCAAATTTCCCCCTTACACTACCTGGGCATCCTATGTCAGTAGGGGGGCTTTGCTCTTTTTGGTCACTCAGGGTCCCAGTGGACAAAGCAGCCATCATTTCCAACATTGCAATTACCTTAACCAACAACCTGTTGCCGTCGAGTCGATTCCGACTCATAGCGGCCCTATAGGCCAGAGTAGAACTGTCCGATAGGGTTTCCAAGGAGCACCTGGTGGATTCAAACTGCCAGCCATTTGGTTAGAAGCTGAGCTCTTAATCATTGCGCCACCAGCAGTCCGCAATCACCTTACATTAAAGAAAACGGAGCTCTAAGGGTCTAAAAGCAGCAATTAAAAGTTGAAGTCAAGAAGTAACTTCTACTTACATATCATTGGCCAGAACTCATCTCATGGGCAAACACAAGGGAAACAGAAATTGTAATCCTACCCTGTGCCCAAGAGACGGAAATCTGAAAACACTTGGCAGGCATCACAAATGTCTACTGTATCCCCAAAGCCTGTCCTATTAACAACAAATTCTATATTCCTTCAACCCAAGAAATGAAATGTTAAGCCAAGAGGTATATGTAACTATGTTGTTCCATAAACATGATACAATCATAGCCCAGGGTGTAATCCATGCCAAATGTCATTCTTCACAGTCTGCTTCCATGTTTCTCAAGTTTTATACTATGTCCTATTTGGAACAGTGAATTTGCACTAAATCCTAGATACTTGCCCATGATCTATCTTTAAAATGCAGTATAACATGGTATAAGATGTAAATATAGAAGTGGTTCTGGAGGTAAACTATGTGAATCATAGTTACTTCAGATCTCTGCTCTTATTTTCTGGAGAAAACTTTCAAATAGCCATAACATTTGTTGTGCTAATTATTGCTATTGTTGTTCACCATTGAGCTGATTCCGACTCAGAGTGACCCTACAGGATAGAGTAGAACTGCCTCATAAAATTTCTTAGAATGTTGTCTTTACCAGAGCAGATCACCAGGTCTTTTCTCCAACCAAGCCACTGGTGCTAAAACTCATTAAAACAGTGTTGCCAATTTCCTCTTTCATCTCTAAAAATCATTCTATTATGGAAATTTAATACAATCTCTTTGATTTTTGTTATCACATGCCTTCGTATGGTGCTTTACAGCTTGCAAAGCACAGGTTCTTCTCACATCAAGGATCTCATTTGAGCGGCCCTTCATATAGGCCTTACTTTCATTACTGATCTCCAGATGAAGAGATGAAAGGCCAGGATGGTTCAAAAAGAAAAACCTAGCCTAAGGCCACACAGCTGACAAAGGGGTTGGGCAGGGATTCAGACCTCTCCTCTGATGCCACAGTCTGTGCTCCTTCCTGCTACACCTCCCAAATCTTTGTGACAATTATCTTAACATCACTGTGCACAGAGTTTGCTGCTGGTGAAATCCGTCATGGCCTATCCTCTCTCCTGTGCAAGAACATATGAGACAAAGGATCCCTTATCTCAAAAGGACTCTGAACTATGAGGCTCCCACAGAAAAAGGGTCAGACAGTTTCAAGGAAAAAATTATGTCTTCTCCTAAGTAATTGCAAATTAATGTCCGTAAGAACTTCCCTAGGCAGAAAAGTCTTCATTAGCATGAAAAAAAAAAAAAAAACAATCCTTGAGTGGGTATATTTTAGAGATGCAAGAACTAAGACTTAGCTATGAACCTAGCTCTTAGTATTATTTGTGTTAGTAGTGGTTGATGTTCACGGAAGACTTACTCTGAAAAAGTTACATGGCTAGGAACTTTACCTGCATTCTTACATTTAATCCTCACACGCACCCATGACTTAGATGAGGTTATTTTTCGTATTTTACACATGAGAAAACTGACTATAACATCACACATAGCTGGCAAGTAGCTGAGCTGGGATTTGAACTCAGAATGTCAAGCTCCGGAGCCTACCTTCTTAACCACCACAGCACCTGTTATGTTGAAATCATTAGTCTTGCATTATGAATTAAAAGAGGTTAAGATACTCATTCAAAGCTGCACGGCCAGAAAGAGGCCAAGCGAGAATGTGACCTCAGATTTGCCCTATATCAAAGGCCAGGCTCATTCAGTTATGTCGGTGCTGGAGAAACGGAGTCTTTGTCCCAAGAACTCTGCCCCTTTTTACTAACGGGCCACCTCGGCAAAGAGATCACCACAGAAATCAGTCAGCAGTGGATAGCATTACCCTGCCAGACCTCTATTTTTTCTCTGGCTCTTAGTCTACTGACACGATGCACACTGTTAATCTTTGGGATTTATGAAAGAGGCAGTTCCAGGTAGCTCCTGGAGGCCTTTGCAGCTCCCTCCGTCAGAGACTCACACAACGTTGTTCTTCTGACCAAGGACTCCAAGTGTTTGCTACTGTTCTGGAGCATCATCCCCTGTCTTCAGGTTTGTTGGGAACATTAATCTTCCAGCACTGTCCCAGCCAGCTTCAGATACCTCCCTTCATCGGGTCACCATAGAGATAATATTTTCATCCATAAAAACAACGTGCATCCTGCATTGCTAGCCTTAAATGTGTTACCTTTCAAGGAATGCTCTGTCTGTGATTGTCACTGACTGTGCCTTTCATGTCACATCCCCCACCCGCTGTCGAGTCAATTCCGACTCCATAGGGTTTCCAAGGCTGTAAATCTCTACAGAAGTAGGCTGCCACATCTTCCTCTCCAGGAAACACTGGTGGTTTCGAGCTGCCGACCTTTCAGTTATTAGTCGACGGCTTTAACCACTGAGCCACCAGGGCTCTTCAGTTCACATTACAGGGAGCAAATAAAGACAGTTAGTCATTACTTTGGAACTTTTAGAGTAAGCGCCTTTCTTTATATCTGATGAACAGGAACGGTAAGGTATTTTCTGATTTAAAAATAATTTCTACTGTGTTGTATCGTGTTATATTGCAGGATGACTCTCCCTACTGGATATGAACATATTGTGGGAGATCAAGCTTTTATAATAACGTGCAATTACAAAAACACACCAAATAAAATCGAAGTGTCCCATCCGGCCCAAGTGTCAGAAAGAAGTGCAGCGCCACCTCTTCATCCACAGAATTGGACAAGTAGGATCAGTGAACAAACAGCCACAATTTTTAATTTATTTCTCTGAGGAAAACAAAGATGAAAGAGAATAGAAGATCAAAGATTGGTTAGGAAAGAATAAAACTTTGCAGACCATAAATCTGAGATTCTACCTCCAGTGTTGAAAGGCTGGATTTAGTTTCCTTTTAGATAATTCATATAATCGCCAAAACTGTGATTAAAATGGTAAAAAGAACGACTACCACTAATGGCAGCTAACATTTAACTAGGGCTTAACTTCCCTGAGGGGTGCAAACAGTTAACATGCTTGCCTGATAACCAATAGATTGGAGGTTTGAGGTTTCAGTTTACTCAAAGGCACTCGAGAAGAAAGCCCTGACAATCTACTTCTGAAAAACTAGTCATTGAAAACCCTGTGGAGCACAGCTCTACTCTGACGCACATAGGGTCAACATGAGTTGAGATCAACTCAACAGCAACTGGTTACTGGTTAAGCTCTCTTCACCCAAAAAATGATCCCTCTAAATATCTCATTTTGAAAAACAAATGCTATGAACCACGGCAGCCAAAGCAGTTCACGATGACTCCCTACTTTTCCCTCCAAATTTCGCCTGAGGCTCTCTCTGTTATCCTCCTGGAGACCAAGAGAAAAAAGAAGTGATGTCGGTCTTCTATACCCTCCCCTGATTCCTTGGCCACATCACTGACAGCCATTCCCTCCGACTATGGGTCCATAAATAAATGGGTAATGATTTGCTCAGCTTCATATTCAGGTGTACAGGCAAGAACAGCCATCCCAGTTGTAAAAATACTTAAGCATATTCTTCATATAGCCACTGCTGCTCCAAGCTCTAGAAGTGCCCCCATCCCAGCAGCTCGAACTGCCCAACCCCTCCCTCAGGATCCCCTGGGCCTTCCCTTTCACAGTCCAGTAACCAAAGGGTTAATATCTTGCATTTGAGGCACAAGAGGATGCTTCCAGGGCTGCACAGTAGCCTGGGCTCAGTGTTCATTACTGTGTGTTTGCCTAGATTTTTTTTTTTTTTTTTTTTGTGGACTGCATTCTAAGTATCACCTAAGTCCTATGATGCATTAATAGATGAGTTCTAAACAAGGGTTCTGAAGGGGCCCATTCAGTTTCTGAATCCTGGGGTCAGCAAAGCCAAACAGGTTTCTTTTCCAGAGAACATCTTGAAGTTTTTAATATTCTAGTGGATATTGCAGATCCTCATGAGGGTACAGAGTACACAGAATTTCCCCAATTATTTGAAAACTAAATCTTTTTCCCATAAACACATTCATTCATTTGTTCAACAAATACTTACTGAGTGCCTGTTATATGGTGCTCAGCACTGTGAATAAAACAGTAACAAAATTTTAACATCTGTTTTTGTTTGTTTGTTTGCTTTTACCTCCATAGAGTTTATACTTTAGTAAAGAACATATATGACAAAGAAAAAAATATAGACTATAATTGCTCTGAATAAAAATAAAGCCAAGGAAAGCCATATTCATGGCACAACAGGTTGTAATCATTCAGTCTTTGGTGAAATCAGCTTAAAAGAATCTAGCCAGCATGATTTTTAATGAAATAATTAGAATGGAATGAGATAAAATGAAATAGATGGGATAGAATATGTCAGAGCGCATTACCCATAGTAAACATAGGTATTGTTTTATGAAGCTTTTGTTGCATTTATCTAATTATATCATATAGGATCAAGATATAAAATGTATTACCTACTGTGAGTGACATGCACATAAGTTTGCAAGATACTGGGGTAAGAGGACAAAGAGTAACAGGTGGGTTCTTATTTTAGATACAGTGGCCAGGAAGGGCCTCTCTGTGGAGATGTCATTGGGACAGAGACCTGAATGAAATGAGTGTGGAATTTTCTAGACTGAGCCAATGCCAAATTCAAAGGATTAAACAATGCTTGGCAGGTTTGAGAGTTGACAAGAAGGCCCTCGAGGCTGGAACTGAATGAGCAAGCAGAAGATGGGAGGAAATGGGTCAGAGAGGGAGCCAGGGACCAGAGCATGTAGGTCTTTGAGGACATGGGAACTAGCAGCGATGGGATCTGATTGAAGTTATAAATGCAACCACCCAGGCCCATTGGACAATTCCCCAGAGATGAACAAGAGTGAAAATAGCAAGAGCAAAGCATTAGAGGTGGTGGTGGTCTCATCTCCATAGACCCTTGGTATTCTCTGGAACCCAATTTTGGAACCTTTGCCAAGATCAATCCCTCAGCACTTGGATATCTGCCACAGGGGTGACAGAGGAGCAAGTGGAATTGTAGGGCAAAGCGAGGAACACAGAGCAATCATACCCTACAGTGAACAGAGGTATTCTGATGAGGCAGTAACCTATGGGAGCCTGTGTTAGAAAAGTCAGGACGCTTCTATCCATACCGTGAACTCATAAATTCTCCAGCCAGCCCTCCCACCGTCAATGTACAGGGGGAAACTTTCTATGGACTATCTGCCAAGCATCTTCTGATTCCTTCAACCCTGTTAGTGGTATTTATTTTAGCCTAATTTCTTCCATATATAAATACTGGAGGGAGTGACAAGGGTGAGGATAGCCCAGGTTACGCAGCAGAGGAAAGACAACCCTGACCCTGTGAAGTCCCTAGCCCTTCAATCCCTAGCCCAGAACTGCCCCACACAGAGCTGAGCTGGAAAGCTCTCAGAAGAACCATCAGGACCTCCGTGGGCATTGTGACAGTAACAGACTTTACTGGTGTGGACCTGAGGCTATATATTTTAAATGGATCGTGCTTATTTCACAGATGACTTTGGGAGACTTTTATTCCATCTCGTATACACAAAAATACAGTATCTGGCTTTGCTGAATGTGAAAACCTAAATTTAGAATCACTCCAAAATTGCCGAATTCCAGGAAGAATGCCAGAGAGAACAAGAGATAAAGAGAGCTAGAGACATTGGAGGACAAGACGTTAAAAAAATAAAATAAGATTAAAAAAAAAAAAAGAACTTGTCTAATCTGATAAAATACATCAGCCAAATTTCCATTTGTTTTCACCAAAATCGAGGTGCATAGCAGCTCAATGAGGCGATTGAATTTGCAAAAGGCAGTTGAATATTCATGAAGTATATTTTCCTGAAAGGGCTGTGTTTTAAATGTACAGTGCAAGGAGTCCAGCTGAATAATTTAAAAATCAGGTTTGAAAATCTGGGTTCTCTTTCAAGCGTTGAGTCTAGTGGGAATGTGTACTTCTGATACTGGGAAAAGGCCTGGCAACCAGAGACTGCTAGGAAAGGGAAGATATTATCTGCTATTCCATAAACAAAGAAGATACTGTACAGCAGGTAATTTAGCTATGTAATTCAGGCAAGCACTCTACCCTGGGCTGCCACCCTCTTGTCAAGTACCATCTAAACTGTTACATGCCTGAAAATTGCTGCGGGGTTAAATTGTCAATCTGAGAAGGAGGAGAGAGAGAGGCTACATGTTCAGGATAAGGAACATGTTCAGAGAAGTAGCTGGCATCAAGCTTGCACATGAGTAAAGGAGGGAGGAGAAATGTCTGCAGAGGAGGAGTATAGAGCCAAGGTAAAAAAGAGCTTAAAGATGGCAGAGAGAGTCCCAGAGGAGAGGGGCCAAGCAGGAGGGTCCACTTGCTAGATCTGGTGAACTCCGATCAAAGTCACCCTGGCCTGGTATATAGGACACTTCTAGAATTCTATAATACACAAAGTAGCGTTAGTCACCGTGAGTCTTTGCCATTACTGCTGTGTGGAGCTGCTTTCAAAAAGCTGGCAGAGAAAGATCAGGAGTGGAAGCCCAGGGCAAAGCAAGGGAGGAGAGAAGCAGCAGGGCGGGGCTCACAGAGGTCAGACAAGAGATGCCAGGAAAAGAGGAGTCTGTTCATTTCTACCAATGGCTTTCATTCTGGAGGTGGGAGGTGGGAGGTGGGAGGGGTGATGCTTAAACAAAACTGTGAAGATTGCCATCTGTGACACTTTCTTATATCCCTTATCAGCATCCCTGGGCTCTAGCCTACATCCCGTGTCTGCAAATGCTTAGTTGGGAAGAAGTTTGGAGATTGACAACCCCAAGCTCTGCAACTTCCTAGCTGGGTAACCTTGAGCATAGTATTCAAATCTTCACTTTCTCTTCTGAACTAGGGATGGTAATTGTGCATGCTCTATTTCAATGGGTTAATGAGGATTAATAAGTGGGAGATCCTTAGCCTAGCACCTGATCAAAGTAAATGCTCAACAAATGCCCATTTGCTACTGTTAACAAGACTATTCTTAACTGAAGGCTAAGATGTAGACTGACAAACATCTGAGGAACAATCTCTGACTCAGAGGTAATAGAAAACAGTTGCTGGTTAAGGCGTTTAGTATTGGGGGGCAGGGACATTCCCCTGGTGCCCTCTCAAAGTTTAACACATAGGTGTGTTCAATAAAAGAAGAAGCATTTATTTTGTGTCTGTTGGAGTCAAGGTACTATGCTAGGCACCAGTGACAAAAAGGTAACAAAATATGAACCCCTCCTTAAGAAATTTTAAAATGAAAACACAAATTAATGGGAACACAAAGCGTGCAGCAAATTTTTATCTGGAAAAGAACCCATTTCCTTATTTTTAAATCAATTTCTTAAACTGACACAATACATTATATTTTCTTGTTTTTTTTAGTTGTAGATTAAGGAGTCCTGGTGGTGCAGTGGTTAAGAGCTCGGTTGCTAACCAAAAAGTTAGTGGTTCCAGCCCACCAGCCACTCAAGGGAGAGAAGACCTGGCAGTCCGCTCCTGTAAAGACTTCAGCCTAGGAAACCCTATGGGGCAGTTCTACTCTGTCCAAGGAGGTCGATGAGTAGGAATTGATTCCACGACACACAACAACAGTTTTAGATAATATAAAAAATATAAATATCTCTTCAAATGCCTGGTGCGAAATGATTATTTCCTTCCTTTAAATAGAAGTAACAATATTTTGGATACATTTTATGTTGATTTGGGATGGAGCACTAATTCCATGTAGTCTCTTTCTTTGGTGCTTGTGAAATAAGCACGGGAGATGGCAAGACTGAGAAAATGAACTCTGGAAAATAAGATCCTTTGTGCCCAAGGCTGAAAAACGATTTAATAAAGAGTTGATCCTCAGAAGGTGATGTGTTTGCAAGTATTTAGAATATGTTGTGTTGTTATCTGTACGATATTAACCCTAACCTATGGCTTGATTCTCTTGCCCCACTCTATCCTCTGTCTCTGTGATTTTCTCCTTACCTTAATCAAGTGTAGAGGACTTGATGCCATGGTGCCAAAGTATCTTTATAGGAAAGTGGTTGCTGGTGGGGGTGAAAAGATCAACCATCTGATGTGGCCTCTCACCTAAGAGTTTGGGACTAGCCAGACATTTAATATAAAAATAAAACAGGTGGCAAATTAAGAGAGTTCACTAAGGCTTTCGGCATTATATTTAACAGTGTCAAAATCTTTTCATTATCATGAAGAAGCCACCAATATTATTCAAGAATAATCCTTTTACTTGGAGAGGAAACATATCTTTGTTCTGGCCTCCTTCTTCCCACCCTACTGGGTTTGAAAGCTTTGATCAGATGGAGAAAGGACAGGGAGCAAGAATCCACATGAAATCCACCAGTTCTCTTTTTTTCCCTACTTGTAAAAAAAAAAAAAAGTTTATTGGGGAAGAAAATTGTCTAAAATGTTTTTAAGATGTTCTGTGACTTATAATTGTCAAAATATTACTTTTCCATTATCACACATGGAAGGCATCTTTAAAAAAAATTAATAAAAGTTAAGATCATTAAAATGTTTCTTCTTAAGAAATAATCTGGAAATACAGAACAAAAGGATAAATATGATCAGTGTTTTCATAAGAATACTAATTTCTAATTTAAATAACATATCAGTTCTTATAGACACTGGCTTCCCAAAGCCTTGAATAGTGAAATGTCCATGATTCACATTTACTCCTATAAAAACAAATATGAAAGAGTTTATGTTTCAAAATATAGTTTCATTACTTTTCAGTGTCTTCTAGGAAAGATCAGTAAAATTTTTTGGAAATCAGCTTTAAAGGGTAAAATAATATTTTTAAAAATAAAACATAAGTGCTAGTCAATAACAATAAAAAAAAGTAGTGACCACCAAAACATGAAACTCTCTTTTTAAAAACAAACTGAACTCGTTCATTCAGCTGGAGCTGTTCTTCAAAATACACAGCTCAGAAACAGATAGGCTTATCAATAACAACATATTTGTGCTATCATTTTATAAAGCACGTTTTCACACATTGTCTTATTTAAGACTCACTGTGGCACAAGTTGTTTTACTCTACAATTTAAAGATGAAGAAACTGAGACTTAGAACAGGTGAGTTGCTTAGGTTTCACAGGCTTAATTGTAGAGCTAGGACTTCAACATAGGTTCTTAAACTCTGAAGCCAGAGTTATTTCACCTTTATCACAGCAACTTCCTTATCAATTATTGCTGTTGTTCTTAGGTGTCATCAAGTTGGTTCCAACTGATAGCGACCCTATGTACCAATAGAACAAAGCACTGCGTGGTCCTGCGCCATCCTCATAATTTTTGCTATGCCTGAGCCCATTGTTGCAGCCACTGTGTCAATCCAACTCGTTGAGGGTCTTCCTCTTCTTCACTGACCCTCCGCTTTACCAAGCATAATGTTCTTCTCCAGGGACTGATCCTTCCTGATAACACATCCAAAGTGCTTGAGACAAAGTCTTACCACTCTCACTTCTAAGGAGCATTCTGGCTGTACAACTTCCAAGACAGATTTGTTTGTTCTTCTGGCAGTTCATGGTATACTCAATATTCTTCACCAACACCATAATTCAAAGGCATCAATTTTTCTTTGGTCTTCCTTATTCACTGGCCACCTTTCACATGCATATGAGGTGATTGAAAATACCATGGTGTTGGTCAGGTACACCTTAGTCCTCGAAGTGACATCTTTGGTTTTTAAAGAGGTCTTTTGCAGCAAATTTGCCCAATTCAATGCATCATTTGATTTCTTGACTGCTGATTCTATGAGTGTTGATTGTGGATCCAAGTAAAATGAAATCCTTGACAATGTCAATATTTTCTCCATTTATGATGTTGCTTATTGGTCCAGTTGTGAGAATTTTTGTTTTCTTTATCAATTATAGAGTCCTGTTTATGCTCGAAATGTTCATAGAAATTTTGTTTTTGCAATCTGCTTTTCAATCATAGAGGAAAGTCGTGTTCGTTACTTCAGAGTTGCAACTTTGTTTATCAATGATAATTTTAAAAACGACAGTGATCAAATTAATAAGCACATCATCATGTTGTTCCTCAAAATCAAAGCCACTCTCCCATCTCAGATACTCCACTGGTCTCACTCCTTCGGGAGCAAGGGAGGATGAAGAAAACTAAAGATACAAGGGAAAGATTAGTCCAAAGGGCTAATGGACCATATCTTCCCTGGCCTCCGCTAGGCTGAGTCCAGTACAACTACCACCGATGACCGTTCTGACAGAGATCACAGTACAGGGTCCTGGACAGAGCTGCAAAAAAAATGTAGAACAAAATTCTAACTCACAAAAAAAGACCAGACTTGGTAGCCTGACAGAGACTGGAGAAACCCCAAGAGTATTGTTCCCAGACACCCTTTTAGCTCAGTAATGAAGTCGTTCCCAAGGTTCACCCTTCAGCCAGGGATTGGATGGGCCCATAAAAAAAATGAGACTAAAGGGGCACAGCAACCCAGGGACAGAGGCTGGAAAGCAGAAAAGGATGGGAAGCATGGTAATGGGGAACCCAAGGTCAAGTAGGGACAGTGTTGACATGTCATGGGGTTGTTAACCAATGTCATATGTGTGCTAACTGATGAGGAACTAGTTTGTTCTGTAAACCTTCATCCGAGTACAATTAAAAAAAAAACCGAAGCCACTCTCAAAATATGAAGATTCAACACCCCAGAGTCTTAGCAAAAGACACCAAAAACAAAATTCTAGAACAGTCTTAGTCAACGGCAGGATGGTTGAAATGAATATATAGTCTCTTAAAAAAAAAAAAATTTTTTTTCTTTTTTTTTATAATGGGTATATTCTAGATATTTGGAATATTTTTGTTCTTAAATGATAATAACCTCCATAATTTTGTCTGTATTCTGTTTTTTTTTTTATTGTGCTTTAAGTGGAAGTTTACACATCAAGTCGGACTCTCATACAAAAATTTATAAACACCTTGCTATATACTCCTAATTGCTCTCCCCCTAAAGAGACAGCACACTCCTTCCCTCCACTCTCTGTTTTCATGTCCATTCAGCCAGCTTCTGACCCCCCTACCCTCTCATCTCCCCTTCAGATAGGAGATGCCAACATAGTCTCATGTGTCTACTTGACCCAAGAAGCTCATTCTTCACCAGTATCATTGTCTATCCCATAGTCCAGTCCAATCCCTGTGTGAAGAGTTGGCTTTGGGTATGTTTCCTGTCTTGCGCTAACAGAAGGTCTGGGAACCATGACCTCTGGGTCCTTCTAGTCTCATTCAGACCATTAAGTCTGGTCTTTTTACGAGAATTTGAGTCTGCATCCCACTGCTCTCCTCCTTCAGGGGTTCTCTGTTGTGTTCCGTGTCAGAACAGTCATTGGTTGTAGCCAGGCATCATCTAGTTCTTCTGGTTTCAGGCTAATGTAGTCTCTGCTTTATGCAGCCTCTTCTGCCTCTTGGGCTCATAATTACCTTGTGTCTTTGGTGTTCTTCATTCTCCTTTGCTCCAAGTGGGTCAAGACCAATTGACACATCTTAGACGGCTGCTTGCTAGCGTTTAAGATCCCAGAAGCCACTCTCCAAAGTGGGATGCAGAATGTTTTAATAGTGAATTCTGTGTTTTTGATGTATGACACACTCAAGCAGGAATAGATCTTGTTTAGGTAAATTCTATAGGGGCACCATTTTCCTGTTCCGATCATTTTAGACACTGGAATTTTTGGGGAAAAAAATCAGATCCAAGTGATTGAGATATTTCTTAACAATACCTGAAGTTTTTTTAATTGGAACTTTAAAAAGAGAGTGTGAGAGATTAACTAAAACCGACTAAACTGACAGAACTGAATCATTAGTTTAAGTATAAATGTGTGTGTGTGTGTCTATAAAACTAAACCAGTTGCCATCAAGTTCATTTTGACTCATGGCAATGTCATATGTGTTAGAACAGAACTGTGATTCATCCATAGGGTTTTCAGTGGCTGATTTTTCAGTCGATTGCCAGACCTTTCTTCTGAGATGTCTCTGGGTGGACTTGAACTGCCAACCTTCTGGTTAGTAGTCAAGTGCTTAACTGTTTGCACCACCCAAGGTATATATATATAAACTAAAATTAGTACATAGCTTTAATTACAGTGTTGATCTCATCTTACTCCTATTCCATTTTCTCATTCAGTAATTGATTATATCCAAATTATTTTCATTTGATTCTTGTTCCTTTTTCATTTCTGGGATTTATGCTAGTTCAAGAGCTAATATATTAATGCAAAGAATGCAGGGTCCTTCTGCCTGCATTTGTTTAAAATTGAGTTGTTAGGATAGGAGAATTCACCACACTTATTTCTATAGTTCTAGCTTACTTTTTCTGTTTCAGTTTGGCATACAGAGGTCAACGCTGTCTTCTTTCTGCAAATAGATCTAATTCTAGTGTACATAAGAATCAGCTAGGGGTTGTGTTAAAAAATGCAGCTTTCTGGTTCCATCCCCAGAGACCCTACCGCAATCATTTAGAGTTAGGCCCAGGAATCTTCATTTTAACAGGCATGCCACATTCCTCACCAATGTAGACTGTTCCTGGCCCACACTTTGAATGAAACCAAATAAAAGCTGCTTCTAATTGCACTGGGTGAGTAAGCAAAGTTCAATTAACCCCCTTTGCCTTTGTTAGGAAGATGACTTCCTACATGAATGCAACCCAATAGTCCTTTCCCAATAGTTCTTGACTTTCTGTATCACACAGCTAACTGTCGTACCCCAACTGCCAAGATCTGGGATTTCGTTGTGCTTTATTCTATTGCTTTTTGAACATGAATCTTTCAGATTAGTCTTGTTCTGATTATTTACAAATTTCTTATCAATTAAAGGTCCCTAACCGAGAGGCTGGAGCCCTGATGGCATAGTGGTTAAGAGCTCAGGTTGCTAACCAAAAGGTCAGCAGTTCAAATCCATCAGTTGCTCCTTGGAAACCCTATGGGTCAGCTCCAGTCTGTCCTGTGGGGTCACTATGAGTCAGAACTAACTTGATGACAACTTTTTTTTTTTTTTTTTAACTGAGAGGTTACTGTGATGGCTTCCTTTGTAAACACCTTGGAAAATTTCCTCACTGTGTATTCTTTACCATGATGGTGGCAAAATTCAACCATTATTCTAAGCCTAGAGACACATGGTGCTTCAGTTTCTTTTGTGGTTTGATAAAACCATGTAGACAAATACCTGGCAGACTAATACAAATGTTAAGAAAACTGAATTTTAGCCACAGGGCAGTTACTGAATATGGCTTCATAGCTTTCAATAAAGATGTCATTCTCACATCTTTTAATCATTACCCTTTCATAATTGGACAACTGGCTATTTGTAGCTTTAGACTCCAAAAATTATTTATCAAATGTTATACGTTGCTGAGTAAGAATCTCTTTGGACTTACTTCTCTCTCTTCTGTTCACTTACTGAGGGTAATCAAACCTTGAAACTTCCTTCAGACTCAAAGATATTACTAAAACTGGTGGAGAAAAATTGATAAGTCTACTCTTTTATTTTTCAGGCTGTCAGTGTTTGGTAAAAGCTGGATAGAGATGACAAAGAAATAATGAATTAGAACTACCTGCAGGCCTTTCAGCCTTGTGTAAGCCTCAAGTAAAGAATTCCTACAGTTTTAAAGACAAGAATGTACAGTTACTGAAGGTCAATTGCTTGTTCTGACAAGCTGCCTCTTTGGTGATGCTCTCTCTGTCTTGAATTCCAGAGGCATGTCTTTCAGCATCTTGGCCTTCACAAAAAGGAAGCCGTTTCAGGATAAGAAAGAATGCTAGTTTGGTGTGATCTTGTTGTGGGAGTTGAATTTTGCCTGTCTTCCTTTCGATAGAGCTAAAGGTAAAAATATTTGAAGAACCCATGTAAAGAAGAATAAATTATCCCAGATAAATACCATCCTTTTTATCATTATAATTAAAAATCTAGCACCATGCAGTTTTACATTCTTGCCACTTAGCTTAATTATTTCCCTATGTAATATTCACTGTTTAAAACATAAGCCAACTATCAAAAGGGCATTTTGATACCTAAATGTCAATCCCAGATAAAACAAAAAAAATCTGTTATTGAATAGATGCAATATTTATGAAGGTACTAAACTGTATCTTGAAATTTTACCTGATATAAATTACTTAATTTCATCTGGATATATATGCTGCCCTTGAATTTTTTTTTTCTTGAATTAAAATCTGCTGGGGAAAATCATTGCAAAAGCTTGCAAACAGTTAAAGGTGGTCTTCACTGGGTTGAGAAGTGCTGTGGAAAGGCAAGAATGGACATGGGGGAAGAACACATGGAAGGATGTAGAATGAGGTACTTAAACGGGAGAGAGCTATTAAACAGAGAAAGCCATCAGAAAACACTGATGCTGGACATGGGATGTAATACCCCTAAGGCTTTTAGAAATGCCAGCCCCCAAAAAGCATTCATTCCAAAAGCAGTGACCTGGAAAAGTCTGAAGTATCAGTATAAAGCAGAGATAAATAATTGTAGCAGGAAGCTGAGAGACAATTACCCTTGGAGATACTTGGCGGTATTAGTTGAGAAAAATATAAGCAATACAGTATTTACTTGCTCATTCATCCAGCAAATATTCATTAAGCACCTATTGTTTAAGGCAGTGGTTCTCACACTTTGCTGCACATTAGAATCACCTGGAGAGTTTTCAAAAATCTTGATGTCCTATTCCTATCCCACACCAATTAAATCAGGATGCCTGGGGATGGGAGCCAACATCGGTGTTTTTTAAAGATCACCAGGTGGTTCCAGTGTGCAGCCAAGATTTAAGGTATTTATCCATCCAACAAAAGTAAATTGTGCATGGTCTCTTGAAACTAGAACCTGAAATCCAGGCTAGGAGATTAGCCATGTACCCAAGCAAATATAACATAAGGTAGAATACAATGCATGCTTTAAAGCCATCATATGCACCATCTCATTTTGAGGTTGGCTCAAGGTAGTATCATTTCTCCAACTGAGCAGTTCTGAGACTCCAGGGAGCTCAACTGAGAATATATTTGGAACGATGCACTCATTTCTGAGAGCCTCATCTCCAGAAAGAGTCAGACAAAATGGAAAAAGCTCAAAGAAGAGGAACAAAATGATTACGTGCCTGGAGGTATTGACTTGTGGGGAAAGATGAAAAGAACTAAATATGTAAAACCTCACTAAATGACGATAAAACAGGGGCCACGATAACAGTCTGCTAATACCAACTCGACGGCACTGGGTTAATACATGAAGGGTATAAACATCAAGGAAAGAACTGAATTACTTTGGATGATACAGAGGAGATTAGCTAAGAGTAATAAGGTGATGTTATGAAAGTGAAAATGAAGGCACAGCGTTGGGTAATCCATCCTGATTAAATGAGCTTTGGGGCTATGGAATGAGTTCCCAAAGGAAGGGGCAGCAATTACATCACTTGGGGCTTCCTATAAAGCAAGTTTGGGCAAACGCTTAGGAAATAAATTATTAAGAGCAATCCTTCATGACCTGGGCACTGACGGGAGATAAAGGGATTAAACCATTTTCAATTCCAATATCAAAGTGATTCTACGCAAAGTTCAGAGTTAACCGAATTCTTTAAACGTGACGTGATTGCAAATGAGATTGGATCATCAGCTCTTATCAATGCATACGCACATTATATAGTCAGCAGTTACGTTTCTGAACCCTATTTTTGTGTGTTTTTGTGTAATATTTTACCGACATGTTCGTTTATTTCACTGTAACGTAAATATAGTCTTTGTATGTATGACAAGCCTCTGCAAGGACATTTAAGTATAGGAGTTTCTGCTGTAGTTCTAGAACATTCCTGAACTGGGACGTCTTGTTCCCTGAAACCAAGGACAATATGTTTCCTATTTTACACCGTGCTCCTAAACACTAAAAAATTGGGAAAGATAATAATAGCTAATATTTTTGGAGCACTTTCTATGGGCCAGGGACTGTGTTAAAAGAATTTCAACCCATTGTCTAAATTAATCATCACCATAACCATGAGAAGGCACTAACGATTGCCCCATTTTTTTCTATCAAGAAAATATTATTTAAAGAGGTTAGGTAACACATTCAAGGTCACATAGCTAGGAATGGTTTAGTAAGAAATTAAAACCCAATGCTAGATGATGCCAGAGCCCACACTATCTCTCCTATTTTTATGAAGTGCTGTTAAATAGCACAAAACTGAAAACTAGATAAAAATTGTCATCTTACAAATCCCCTCATAAACCTTATCTGCAATAGGGGAATAATGATACCTACTTTATAGGGTTATTTTGAAGAATAAATAATTTTTTAAAGTATTTAGCACAGCCTGGCACATAGAAAGTATTTTTTTTAAAGAAATGATAGCTTTAAAGAAATTAAAAAATAAAACCTAAACCCACAAACCAGCCATGAAACATAGATTTTCCTCATAACTTCTGTAGGATTCTGACTTTTCTCTTTCCCACTCCTCAGGTTTGTATTGTTCTCATGCAACCTAGAGGACAATTAGCTGATAAATTAATTTTCACTAGGCTCTCATATCTTAAGCGTTGCATCTTGAACTTTAAAAGAAGAAGCCGTGAAAGAAGACAGTATCTATCTTAACTGATTTGTTCATCCAGGAAATATTCATTAAGCACCTATTTTATGCAAAGGGCCATATTAGGCAAGTGGAGTCCCTGGGTGATGCAACGGGTTTTAAATGGTGTTTAAAGCCTTTGGAAGGGTGGAGATCACCAGAAGGGAAAGTGTAGGTAAAGAAGAGGAGCCAAGAGGGACCCCCGGGGAGCCCAAAAGAATAAAAATCCATGTATCTAATGTCTTTTTTTTTTTTTTAATGTCAGGCTGTGTGGCCACTGAGTGACAGAATTATTTTCAAGCTTTCTCAGCACCCCATAAATCATGCCACATAAGCCACTGCCTACTCCACGTATGTGTAAGGCTGATCCTATTTCAAAATGAGTAATCATCACTAAGCCCACAGCACAGTTGAGTTGTCTTTCCAGAGAAACAACGTGAAGTTAAAAGCCATCCACGTGTGTGCACACACAGTAGGCAGAAACACTGGCGATATAAAGCAGCCATCCCAACATGCCAATAAGAAGCAAAAATACATTAGGGAAATCACCTATGCTGACGCTCATCTTCCTTCTATGTGATTGAGATGCCAGGTCTCCGAATGAACAGCAATCCATCTGGTAGAAAATTAAGTCTAAAGCCGTAGTCCCCAAAGCCTGTTGAGTATTAACACAGTTCTCACCAGTCTGGTGTGAAATGAGAAAAAAGTGAGACTCTGGTTTTAACAAAACTATGTTTATTTAAAAGAATTTGCTTTTAATGTAAGATTATAATCTTTCTATTTTTTTTGGTTTTTAGATGTTCTTCCTTTCATGAAGTGATGGCAAAAGTAGATAGAATATGTTAGTTGTTGTTTTTTTAATGTGGCAAAGTAAAAAGTAGGCAGCCACATTGAGGCCCTTACAATTTTTTACTCATTTATTTTTACTGGGCAGTGAATTTAAGAACTACTCATCTAAAGGATGTTTAAATATCCAGATATTTGAAAAAATTTCCAATATTTGTAACCATCCAGATTTCTGCTTTCCATTTTATTCTGGATACAGAGTCACACAGACACAGCTTGAGTGAGATTTCTCAATTCCACCGCTGATATGGACTTTCCATTCTGACAGGTTGGCCATGAGTGAGGAAACTATTATCACAGTAATGGAGAGAATGTGTAGCCATCATGAGCTAAAGTGTATGGTTTCTCAGATACTGACAAGTAAGGACAAAGGTTCAACAGTGACTAATGAATAAAATGTTAAGGTGGAGAGAGGACTTAATTGTTTAAAAGCAGTCACTGGAGTCATGTAGCTGCATCCACTTTGAAGCCAATCAAGCTACCAATGATGTGGCAAGAAAATATTCCCTTTTTTTTTTTTAAACAAAAAAGTGTAATGCTTAATCAAAGGGCATTCACTGCTCCTACTTTAAACAGATACTATAAGGGGGTATAGGGTGAGCAAGCTGGTTGTTTTCCTTTGCTAATTCTGAGAGTAATTATAGCATCAAATTTCTGGGCATGTTCTTCAATAAGTAGGTCATACTCAAAATATTTGGATATTGTAATTTAGGAGGAGGAGCTGGTCCTGAGAAGGTTGTTTAGGAGAGGGAGGAGGGAGACAGAGCCAAAGGAATAATACATGATGAATTATGCAATAACCAGGCTTTTCCTTCCTTTTCCTACTGGAGTTAAGAGGTTACAATATTAATCTAGCACTAGACATTTTGTAAGAAAAAAAGGTAGTGAAAAAGAAAGCTTCCACTGTTTTTCTATGTAGGAAGGTAGAATTGAGAAGTTGGCTGAAGGATCCCCTACTGTCAATTCCAGGTTCATCGAAACCGATGACATTGAATTCCTTTTTTTTTTTCCTTCCAAGACGACCACAGTAAAAGGGGAAGAAGCCATTTGGATTGGCATCTAGGCCTGTGCTTTCCTAACGTCTTCGCAGACCACGATGGAGACTATAGACAGCCCTACTGGGAGAGTTCGCACCCAATAAAGAAAGGAAAATGATGTTGCTTTCTGACCTTGTTGAGGCTTTCATTCAATTGTAGCTACAAAATACTGACATCAGAACCCCCCCAAGCCACATATTTTGTTTATGTAAATACAAGCATATTTTTATAATGTCATCATTTTGTACAAATGGTGTTTACATAGGCGTGTGTGTGTGTGCATACAGACACATTTTTAGACAGGAAGATGGACAGAAGAAAAAATGTAATCTCATTCAAAATCCAGAGTAGGAATTGTTCTTTACAGTTACAAGAAACAAAAGGTTCATACAAAAATTGGTTCCTACACTGAATGTTTCTCAGCCTGAAGACAGCAGTTGATCACTGGGTTCCTAAGATAACATGCTTACCTACAAGTGAAATTTGAACCAGAAATATTTCATTGTTAATGCTTTAGATAATGCATTGTTTGATTCTCGTCTTGTACTTGGAACAACTTATACAGGAAGAAGAAACTCAACAGATGGGACTTTATTGAAAATTTCAGTCCTGACGGAATCCTTCTTTAATTCTCCATCATCTCTCTTCTTTCGCTCTTGCTCTTTCTTTCGTTCACCTCTCACCCATCTCTTACATAACTTCAAGTGCCACACTGGGGAGAACTGGAAGGAAATAAGTTACCATTGGTTTATGTCACTTCCCAGAGATGAAATAAAGCTCTGGTAGTAGAATGTGGATCTGCTAAAGAAAAGAAAAAGAAGTCCAGCCCTGGTGTGGGGGTGCCACATCCATTAAAGAGGAGGTAGAAAAGGGATAAATAGGGCAGAATTCAAACTAAAACTAAAATCTGTATTAGCGATTATCCTAATTTAGAAGCCGTCTATCTCCTCTGGCAAGCCCACAGGATCACACTACCTATACCTATACCTATTAAGGGTATAGTGACCTTGGAAGAAAGGTCTGACGATCTAGTTCCAAAAAAGCAGCCAAAAACCCTATGGAACACAGTTCTGCTCTGACACACATGGAGTCACCATGCGTTGGAATTGACTCAATGGCAACTGGCCGCTTAATCTGACAGAATAGAAGCATTAGTCCTTGTTACAGGGAGATGGAGTGGAACATTACAGAAACACCCCATTTTTAGAGCTTATATTTTCTTTTATATTTTCCCCCACCCCCCCCAAAAAAAAAACTTACGCATGCTTTTAAGCATGTATTTTTGTAGCTGAAAATCTTCAATTCTCTCATCTCAGAATTTAAAATAAAAATGGGAGGACTAGAAGATTGTTGGGTTATAAAGCAAGAGCTAATTATGATAAACACATAGAAAATAAAAATATTATGAAGTTGTAGTTCTGAAAGAGATAAATACTAGTATTCCCACTTAGCTGCTGATAAAATAAGTTTTACAGAAGTAATTGGGAAATTCAAAGAGATCCTAGAAGAGCAGTTAGACATTGAAACTGGATTGAATAACAAATTACTCAGACAATTGGCCGCTATTTAAAGTCTTTAAAAATTAGACTCATTCTACCTTACTCCTCACCTTCAATCTGCCTAAAATAATCTAAACAACCTAAATCAGATTATTTTAGAAACCCCCTGGAGTCCTAAAGACTTAGCTGGTTCTTGCATCATTAAGAAATGTGTGGCTCTCTTCCCCCATCTCTCTTAAAACTATGAGGGGATAACCAACACCCCTACTGAAGCACGTACAACTTCTGCCCCACATACAGGTTCCGCCAAGTAGTTCTGCTGCTGACATTCCATGGGTCGGTCAGCCAAAGGGCTCTGCTATTTGTGAGCAGCCACTCCTAGCAATGGGCGCTGGCTGGCTGACAAGTGACAAGCGGGGAGCAATGAAGAGAAATTCCTTTATCCCCTGCAAAACTGGAAACCTACAGCACAGTGGGCTAAATCCCGCAAAGAGATTGGCACAAGGACAAAGAAAATAAATGCCTCTCAATTTTAAAAAAACATCTGCACCTAAATAGTAAAGCTCTTATGACCTTAATAAATAGCTACACTTATAGGGAACACTCAACAATAAACATCTTGTAGGCATTATCTCATTGAATCTTCAAAACTACCTTAAGAAACTGGAGCTTTGAATGTGGCAATGGACACTGGTATTTGAGCCTAACATGTTGTTGTTGTTCTTGTGTCCTGTCAAATCAATTCTGACCCATAGCAACCCTATAGCACAGAGTAGTAATTTTCCATAGGGTTTCCCAAGCTGTAACCTTTTTTTTTTTTTTTAATTGTGCTTTAAGTGAAAGTTTACAGATCAAGTCAGTCTCTCACACAAAAACTTACATACACCTTGCTACATACTCCTAATTGCTCTTCCCCTAATGAGACAGTCCGCTCCCTCCCTTCACTCTCTCTTTTCATGTCCATTTCGCCAGCTTCTAACCCCCTCTACCCTCTCATCTCCCCTCTAGGCAGGAGATGCCAATGTAGTCTCAAGTGTCCACCTGATCCAAGAAGCTCACTCCTCACCAGCATCCCTCTCCAATCCATTGTCCAGTCTAATCCCTGTCTGAAGAGTTGGCTTTGGGAATGGTTCCTGTCCTGGGCCAGCAGAAGGCCTGGGAGCCATGACCACTGGGGTCCTTCTAGTCCAAGCTGTAATCTTTATGGGAACAGATCGCTAGGTCTTTTCTCTCAAGAAACTGCTGGTGAGTTCGAACTTTCAACTTTTAGGTTAGCAGCCAAGTGCTTAACCATTGTGCAACCAGGACTTCTTTCAAGCCTAACCTATCTGGATTCAAATTCTATGCATCTAGTTCCAAGTCGTGTAACTTTAGAGGAGTTACTTTATTTCTCTGTGTCTTAACTCATTCACTCCTGAGAAATAGGCTCATGTCCTGCCTTTCAATAAGACAATCATATAAGAATTCATCCAACCACCAAAATTCACCCTATAACATTGAGGTACCTAGCAGACACATAAGGAAATGCTCATGATCATTAGCCATTAGACAAATGCAAATTGCATTCAAAAATACAATAAGATACCATCTCACCTCAACATTACTGGGGCTAATAAAAAAAAAAACAGAATATAACAAATGTTGGAGAGGTTGTGGTGAGATTGGAACTCTTAAGCACTGCTGTTCGGAATGCAAAATGGTACAATCACTGTGAAAATCAATATGGTGCTTCCTTTAAAAGCTAGAAATAGAAATACCATGATTCAGCAATCCCACTCCTAGGAATATATCCTAGAGAGATAAGAGCTGTCACACTAATGGATATATGCACTCTCATGTTCATTGCAGCATTATTCACAATAGCAAAAAGATGGAAGCAATGAAGTGCCCATCAACAGATGAATGGATAAACAAATTATGGGACATACACACAATAGAATGCCATGCAATGATAAAGAACAATGATGAATCTGTGAAGCATCTCACAATATGGATGAATCTGGAGGTCATTATGCTGAGTGAAATACGTCAATCACAAAATGAAAAATATGGCAGAACACCACTATTATAAAAAGCAAAAAAAAGGTTTACACACAGAAAAAAAAAAAAAATCTTTGATGGTTATGAGCGAGGAAAAGAGTGGGGAGGGGAAATCACTAATTAGATAGTATACAAGTGTTAACTTTGGTGAAGGGAAAGACAACACACAGTATTTGGGAAGTCAGCACAACTCAAACAAGCCAAAGTCGTAGAAGCTTCCTAGACACATCCAAACACCTTAAGGGACTGAGTTACTTGGGCTTAGGGCTGAGGACCATGGTCTCAGGAACATCTATGTGAATTGGCATAACATAGTTCATAAAGAAAGTGTTGTCTATCCTACTTTGGTGAGTAGCATCTGGGTCTTAAAAGCTTGCAAGCAGCCATCTAAGATACATCTATTGGTCCCATCATGTTTGGAGCAAAGGAGAATGGAGAAAACCAAAGACACAAGGAAAATCTCAGTTCAAAGGACTAATGGACCACATGAATCACAGCCCGCATGAGCTTAAACCCAGAAGAACTAGACAGTGCCTGGATAGCACCACCAACTGCTCTGACAGGGATCCCAATAGAGGGTACCGGACAGAACATGAGAAAAATGTAGAACAAAATTCAAATTCACAAAGCAGACCAAATTTACTGGTCTGACAGAGACTGGAGGAAACCCCCCATGTCTATGGCCCTTGGACACCCTGCTAACTCAGAACTGAAGCCACTCCTCAAGTTCACCTCTCAGCCAAAGATTAGACAGGCCTATAAAACAAACAACACATGTGAGAAATGTGCTTCTTAGTTCCATCAAATATACAAGACCAAAAGGCAATACCTGCCCAAAAGCAAAGATGAGAATGCAGGAAAGGACAGTAAAATTGGACAAATAGACATGGAGAACCTGGGTAGAAAGGGAAAGGGGCAGAGTGCTGACACATTGCAGGGATAGTAACCAATGTTCCAAAACAATTTGTGTGTAAATTTTTAGATGAAAAACTAATTTGCACTGTAAACTTTCACCTAAAACACAATAAAATTAAAAAAAAAAACCACTATATGTGTCCATTTTTCTCCATCTGCACAGCCACAATCAAATCTAAGAGGCAGATCCAGGTTTTGCAGAGCCTGAGGCTTGTACAATTTGAAAGACCACAATTAAGGAAAGGGCATGGAAACCTATGAGTACAATATTAGGTATAAAAATGAATATATATTTATAGTAAAAAAAAAAAAGAAACAACACATATGAAAATATTAACCCTGACAAATTCTATAAACTTGTGGAAAAACCCAGAAAAATAGCATATGATTTTAATTAATTTACATGCTCACATGCCACTATAATTTTTTCCTACATGTTTTGGCTGCGTACTTTTTGATCACCTCTTCATGTAAGAAAAATTTCGTAAAATCGTTTTCTGTAAGGAAAATAGATAATCCAGTCTTTCTTCCAGCAAGTTGAAAATACCAAAGTCAAACCAAAACCAACCCATTGCCATCGAATCAATTCTGACTCTCATAGGGGCCCTAGAGGACACAGTAGAATTGGCCTATAAGGTTTCCAAGGAGCAGCTGGTGGTTCGAACCGCCGACATTTTGGTACAGCTGAGCTCTTAATCACTGTGCCACCAGGGCTTCAAGTTGAGAATAAACCAAAAACCAAACCCATAGCCATCGAGTCGATTTGGACTCATAGCAACTCTACAGGACAGAGTGGAACTCCCCCGTAGTGTTTCCAAGGAACAGTTGGTGGATTCGAACAGCTGACCTTCTGGTTAGCAGCCGAATATTTAACCACCGCGCCATCAGGACTCCCCAAAGTTGAGAATAGTTAATGACAACTTAATTTTTTTTATTTTGGCTTCAAAACTAGTTATTGTGGTATTACACAAAAGTGTAAGATTTTTGTCAAATTTGAGACCATTTTCAGGTAGATGGCCTATAGGATTTCAGAGCATTTCAAGTTTTATTGTAATGACTAATCTCAAATACCCTTTGAATCAGCAAAACTCATTAACTAGTTTGTCATTGATATCCTCACTGATAACGGTGTATACGAGTTTTATGTTATCTTCATCTTGTCAAAGCAGAAAGATATTTAAATATTTTCCCAATATAGTCATATAATTTACTTCTCTTCATTAACCAGATTATCAATCAAGGGCTATCAATTACTTCTACTCAAAATGTATCTCTTCTTCTTAATGAATTAATAAAATTTGAAATTTTGAGGATTGCATAATTTGCTTCTGGATGTCAAAATAATTTTTGGTGATCTTATTGTTAGTATTTATTGCTTTTATTTCATGTCTCATTAATTTTATCTCTATTTTCTTTGGTTTTCCAGTAAATATAAAGATTATCAAAGAACTACCCTTAATCATTTGTCTAATTGAACCATTCCAAAACATCTTTCCAAATTGGACTTAAAATGGCATACCCCTAACTCAATTTGCTCTTGTTGTTGCTGCTGTTAGCTGCTATTAATCAACCCCTGACTCATAGAACCCCATGCTCAGCAGGATCAAATCATAGTGATGCATACGGCTTTCATTTGCTGATTTTCAGAATTAGATCACCAGGCCTTTCTTCCCAACTTCCCCTTAATGGAATCTGAAAAATGTCCACAACCACTCAATATCACCGCACCCAAATGGGAGCAGCTGCCTTAACAGATAGCAGTTAAAATCTTTTATTTAATTTTTTTAATATTGCAAAAACATATAACCCCATGAATACTTTGCTAAGACTCCCAGTCTGGGACGTGGTCTATATAAGTGAGGGACCTTGAAGCTTAAGTTTGCTGAGCTTCAAGGTAAGCCCACCTCAGGCTAACATTACCTCTCAGCTAAGCTACTTCAGTAGCTTCCTGACTGGTCTCTGTTTTCACCCTATCTTCCTGCAACTCATTTCCAAGTGGCAGCCAGGGAGGCTTTTAAAAATGTAAATTCAGTTATGCCACTCTCCTGGTCAAAACCTTTCAGTGGCTTCCCATTACACGTATAATAAAGGCCAAACCCCTGACCACCAAATCCTTGCTTGCACTGTGGTCCAGATGTCACCCAGCTCACAGATTATCCCACACCATCGCCTCCACCACCACCACTACACTGGCCTTGTTCTCATACTTAAATGCCCCACAGTCCCAGTGAAAATTCTGTGACAGTATTTTACCAACTGTGAAGCAGTATATCCGTGTTAACTATTACAATTATCAGAGACAGGAATGGGATGGGTGTAATTAAGACGATTGAGGAAAAAACTGCAGATTTCAATTCTTGCCAGAGCTATGTCAGTTCCTCGTTTTTGTGCTACCATAAACACAGTTCTGAACCCCCACAAATGAAATTGCTGAGAACACAAGTCCTATTCGTACAGCCATATAGCAAGTCACCATATGTGTGCATATGGTACACATGTATAAGTACAATATGTATAAGCAAATGGCAAGGGTATTTAGCTATATTAGCTTACCTACATTACAGATATTTTATCAAATCACAGTCTACATTTAGAAACCTAGCTAGTAATTAAAATACAACGTATGGCATAAAAAAATTGTATAAATTAAAATAGCAATGAAAAGTTTTAAGATTTTAGTCAATGATTTATAACAATCCTCATTTATTGGAAAGAATCAATGTTTTTCGACATTATCTAGCAATGATATGGCTGCTCTCCCCAGTTCAGAGATGAAAAGATTGAAGAATAAAGAGCTGATTCAGGTCATGTGTAATCAATAAAGCAGCCAAAAAAGGTCTTGTTATTCCAGGTCTTTGTGTTTGAGAGTGTTTATTCCCTCACCACACTGGATTTATTTCCGGGATACAGCAACATAAAGCATTTTTCAGCAACATAAAACCCAACTCAAAGACACACATGAAAATTTGGTGACCAGATGAATATGGAGAATTGATAAAAAGAAGAAGAAAAACATTGCATTAGACCGCACAGGCAGGAGATCATTATAACTGTACCGTTAAGTGTCTAAATATGAAGGCTAATGGGATCACATGACATGGTCAATGTGAAGTTCTAAAACCTCTATAATAACTCCCATTTCACACAGCAAGCATGACAGGCTTATCATCCTTCAAATGTCATCTCCACAACATTAAACTACTTTGCGTTGTCTAATGATTATTCCCTTAGAAGATTCACCATTTTACAACACTGGATTTTACACAAGTTCTGGTTTTTCCGTGTGAATTTCAAGGATTGTCCTATTTTTGTATTCAAGGACCTCCACAATCTGGTCAAATTTTAGCTGCTGTCTGACACAAATTTCCCCTCAATAAATTTTATTTCTAGGTCAAATAAATCTCTTTATGGTCCTTTTCATAGATCATAATTTATCTGTCTTCTTTCTGTTGCTCAGAATGTCCACTTAAACACCTTCTACTTCCTCTCTGCTGATTCAAAATCCATTCATCTTCCAAGACCATCACAAATCCTAAGTATTTCCTATACTATCAGGAACTCTTTGCTAATGTAACATCTGGATCAGAAGTGGAATGCTCTTTCTGGGGTATGGGTATCACTTACGATAGGAAAGCCCCGTGATGTGACTCTTGACAGACTCAAGATAGTGGCCAAAATTAAGGTAGCAGACATCAAGCTCAGATCAACTGCTGGTTTTACCTGCTTTTGATACTTTAAGAATTTTCACCATTTTCTCAAAGAATCATGTGGTACACGGTGATCAGTACTGGGTGGCTCTTCTTGGGCAAAAGATTTGAGGTAGACTATCTATCTAGTATCTAAGGCTAAAATAGCACCTGATCTGCAAACCGAGAACTTCTTAGCACATTTATTTGTGATTTTGGGTTTAAAATTAGCCTAGCCTACCAAACTTAAAGTCCCCAAAAGTTCAATCTGTGGCGTAGTCATATTTGTATCCACAGCCTGGCGATATGCCTGACATGTAGTTCATTCTCAGTTATTGTGAGTGGAGTGAATGAGTAGACCAATGATGATCAGTCCAAAACCAGAGGATAAAAATGCATAATGTCAATGTTTTTATCCTCAGCCTCACACACAGATATCAACTACCTCTCTCAAGTGAAAAAGGACAAAATGAGATACACACACACCACATACACACACACTTTTTGGCTGATCTGACTTAATAGAGTTACCAAAACTCATCTCACAGGCCAAGGAAGAGGAAACCACAAGGATAAGATGACATGGTATTAACCTTCTCTCCACTTCAGAAGCACTTACATTCCCAATTTATATTTTAATTTTGAGAAATTTTGAACAAGCATTGATTTCTTTTTTTTTTTTTTAGGGCATACTTGCCTTACTTTAACTTTTTAACAGCTTACCCATAAAACCCATTGCTGTCGAGTGCATTCCAACTCATAGTGACCCTATCGGACAGAATAGAACTGCCCCATAGAGTTTCCAAGGAACGCCTGGCAGATTCAAACTGCTGACCCTTTGGTTAGCAGCCATAGCACTTAACCACTATTGTTAAGTCACACACACACACACACACACACACAAATGAAATTACAAATGGAGAAATACATGCAATTTTCTGTGTTCCCAGGACTACAAAAATCAACCACGTGTTTCTCTGATGTTTCACATTATATCTCCAGGGCCATATGTGATGTGTTTCCCACACTTACAGCACATCTATAAGCTTCCTTTAAAGTTATTTATAAGGTGTTTTTCTATCTATAGTGTACATATTTATATCTCCTTACACCCATCCATATTATTTATTCATAGATGCCTTGGATAATAAATTGGCAAGCGTTTTGTTTGCCTCTTTCATATAGAGCTTGCGTTATGGTATGTTCCCCTTTGGCAGGGATTTCACAATTTAGGCTCTCTAAGGTATGAAAACAACAACAAAAAAATTGTATCCTTTTTCCATCCTTATGTCACTTGGGGACATACAGTAAAATCACAGTTATCCTGTATCAAGGACATTTGTGAGCTGGATAAAAATTGTCTGAACAACTACTGAAAATTTTAGTCAATAAAAAATGGAAATATTTCTAATAGTGCTATGCAACCTCCTGCCTTCTAAAAAGGGTCCAGTGAACGTAATTTAATCTTTCCTGGTAAATTTAGGATGGGAATTGCTTATTCCCCAATTTATAGGCTAACTATGGCCAAATTCATTCATTCAACAAGTATCTATTGATTTTCTACTGAGTCCAGTGGATGATGTTGAACTCTGGCTATAAAGAGTATAAAGGAAAAAATTTCCATGTCAAGTGCAGGAATAGATCACCCAATAAGCAAGGTACTACAGGCATATTTATGTACTTATTAATCTGCAGTGCACAATTTCCCCTGTTTTTCACCAGGTGAAATTGTGCAGTACAGATTATTAAGTAAACACAATTAAACCTGTCCATACCTTGCTTACTAGTTATTCTGCCCCTGGTGAAGTGTCTCATAATATAGAAGGGGATAGCGGGATAACTGCCCAGTTAGCTGTAATATGAGTGCAATAGATTCCATATTTGAGAAAAATTTTTAGAAGGAGATGATATTCCACCATTTGACCTGGTCCTCAAAAAATAAAAATATTTGTGCAAGTAGAAAAGAAGGTTAAGACATTCTAGGTAAGGAAAACAGCCTATAGCTGAAGAATAAAGTCTGAAGGGGTGACAAGAGGGAGGAATCAAGGGGAAAATATAATAAGGAGGCAATATGGATAACAGTTAATAATGTGAAATTGAAGTCAGACTAACCTGATTTTGAACCTCAATCCCACCACTTACTAGCTTTGTACCTGCGTAGGTTTTACACTTTCTGAGCCTCCATTTCCATCTTTGTAGTTGTTGTGAAAATTAAATGAGATAATGAATGTGAAACATTTGGTTTAGGTCTTGACATCCAATAAATAGCAGTTGAAGTTATTGTTATGAATGTTATTAATGTTCTTCTTATTATGGAAAATGATATGTTAGTGTCTCTAAGGGGGGTTTTCTCATCTAGCACCCTCACCCCAATAGCAGTTCACCCCACACTCGCCCACTTACCACCATTAACAATGGGTACCACCGAAGCCCATTACGCCTAAATATTGCTGATTTCTTACCTTGATGAAATATTCTCCTAACTCCCTATTTTCTCAGAGCTCTACCTTCTAAGAAAGAGGGGTAAAGTTAGAAAAAAAGAAAAACTTGTGTGTACTAAATTGAAAATAGATTTCAGGGAATTAGTGTTCCTACCCTAATGAACACTAAACCGAAAAAACCAAACCCGTTGCTGTCGAGTCGATTCCAACTCATAGCGACCCTATAGGACAGAGTAGAACTGTCCCCATAGAGTTCCCAAGGAGCGCATGGTGGATTCGAACTGCCAACCTTTTTAGTTAGCAGCTGTAGTGCTTAACCACTACGCCACCAGGGTTTCCAATGAACACTAACACAGGCTAATTCCATGCATTTTAAAAGGTGCTGTTGCTGAACTGATGTCTTAAACCAAGAAGGCACTGTAAAGAATTTCAGATACAATGGCTGGCCTGGGGGAAAAATTTCCACACAGAGTTCTTCATGCCCCTCGAATTCATTGAGTAGGTGGATTCCTCTTCAATATAAAGAACCATCCCTGTAGACAGCATTGCAGCTGGAATCCAATTTTGCATTCCACATATTTCCAGTTATGTGGGTGGAAGATTTCATGGCTCCATCCAGTTTATTCTTAGCATGTTTGGTTCATGTGTTATTCAGCATTGTAAGGCATCTATTTGAATAATATGATTAAGACTGTTTTTAAGGCTGTGGCTAACAAAGCTGCAAATATTATTCCAAAGCCATGAATACTCATAAGACGCAAGCAATAAACTCAAGAAATCTTCATAAGGGAGCTAAGAGGAATGAAACTGGTTCCTCTAATCTGGGAAACTCCAAACCTCACAGTGCCTGAAGGCTTTGTAGGGTCCCGGTTTTTGCCAACTCATCCTTTTACAGAACCAGTGGGCATCATATCTACCGAGATTGTGCTTCTTCGTAGCAACATTTCCAAGTAACCTAGGAGTTTTCTAAGGTCAGATCAACAAAGATACAAGTATCTAGAAATAAGAACTTCTTAATGTGATTACGGGTCTTGATTAGAAGATAGAAGGGATTCAGTGGAGTGATCTTCAGCCTGAGTAGTAAAGTAATTCACCTACAAATTGTCTAACAGAGGAACCTGTACCTTGAAACTTCTCCAAAATAAGCCTGAGCAGCCAGAAAACGTGGCTGATTAATAACATGATGGGTGTGGTTGGCTGTCTCTAGGTGCTTTGATAAAAATATGTTTGTGCTAAAGACACTATTCATTATAAGCAACACCAGGGTGTGGTGTTTCAATGTTTCCATGTTTAGCAATTATAAGCTGAAACTATTAAGTGCTTTGAAACCAAGCCAGAAAGGAGAAAAGCTTAAATAAGACTAGGCTGAACCTCTCTTTATGGACATCCTTGTTTTGTTATTGTTATTTTTCCTCCTGATCTTGATTTGTGGCAAAATTGTCTTCAAACTCTCCTGCTGTTGACACATTATAATCTTAACATGTAAACCCTGAGCAGAAATGAATACTAAATTTGATAACCTCTGCTTCAAATAGGAAAAGAGTGATATTAAAGGTTAAAAAAAAAAAAAAAAGTAAACTGTTAACACAAGTAAAATTAAATCTGTCCAGGAGCCTTTATTTTGGAAAGGTTGGTGTTCAAATTTTGAATCGTCATGTCAAGACAGATGAGCATAACAGAAATAATTCTTACAGTGTACCACTTAAAAATTCATTATGTGATGGAATTATGCTTCTAAAGTACCAGAAAAAATGGTTTTACTCTTCTTGTTCCACATTTCCTTGAACTTTCAAACACTCTTGTGATCTCCACAATCACCCCCAGGTGAACTACTGCTATGTGCACATCTGCTCTCCTACTTGCTTCAGCTTACCAATGTTTCTGCCCACCGATTCTGCCAGCTGTGTCTCTCACGTTAACCTCAGGCTGGTTGAAATGATTCATCTCCTTACCCAAAATTCAGCAATACTTCTGGGCTTCTAATAGCTCTCCATGAAAGTCCATGTCTGTAGTCACAGAGTCTCACAATTGCAAAGTCATCTTTCCTACCCCTTTCCCTCTTTCTGTCCATCGGGGAGTCTCAACCTGAGCTCTATTGTCATTTTGCACCAGATGATTCCTTTGCTGTGGATTGGTGGGGGTGGGGAGGAAGTATATTCTGGCATTGTCCAATGTTGAGCAATATCCCTGGCCTCAATCCACTAGTTGTCAGTAGCAGTGACCCTTCCCCTGAGTTGTGACAACCAAAAATATGTCCAGATATTGCCAAATATCCCCAGGAAGGGGGCGGGGGTGGGGCAGCAAATCACACCCCACTCAAGGGAAGCACTGCCCGTTTTTTAAACAAAAAATTAAAGCAAGATTAATCCATCATAGAGAAGTTTAACAATTTAAGTATAGATTTTAATTGTTTAAAAGCAAAGTTTTGTATTTCAGCATAAAAATTCCCCAAGGTCAGGACTAAGCTTTAGGAAGGCACAGCACACTAATTGTACAAGAGAGTACTCAGCAACAGATGGTGACCCATAAATACATGTTTCTCAATTATTTTTAATTAAATTAAAAACTCATATAATAACAGTACATATGAAAAACGTATTTGTTATTTTAATTGCCCACAAGTTAAAATCTGTCCTATAGGGTCGCTATGAGTCGGAATCGACTCGACAGCGTTGCGGTTTACATGTTAAAATAAACCACTTATGTGGCTCAACTCAGTAATTTTGGATTTCAAGAATAAATACAATGACCAGCTCATGAATACTTATTACTCCAATGAACAAATTTATTGGATTCTACACACTTCTGGGATATTAGCTTTTATTCTGGGCCTGGTATTTTAAGAGAGACATTGACAAATAGGAATGTTCCTCAAGGTATGAGATTGAGTTGATAAAGGATCTGGAAATTATATTTATTAGACAAGAAATGATTGATAAAAACTAAAGAAAAAAATAACATTGAGTGATATAACAGTCTTCGAATATTTAAAGACCTGTAATGTAGAAGAACAGAAACCCTGGTGGCGTAGTGGTTAAGTGCTACGGCTGCTAACCAAAAGGTCAGCAGTTCGAATCCTCCAGGCACTCCTTGGAAACTCTATGGGGCAGTTCTACTCTGTCCTATAGCGTCGCTATGAGTCGGAATCGACTCGACGGCAGTAGGTTTAATGTAGAAGAAGGAATTGACTGATTCCGAGGAGCTATTGCTACACTTCTCAACATGGTTGGCACTGACCAAAACCCGTTGCCATCAAGTCGATTCTGACTCATAGAGACCTAGGGAGTGCCTGGTGGATTCGAACTGCCAACCTTTTGGTTAGCAGCCGTAGCTCTTAATCACTAAGCTACCAAGGTTTCCTGGCACTGACCACATATGATTATTTAAATTTAATTTTAAATTAATTAATACTACCATTTTTTACACAAATATGGCACACCCAGCTTCTGCGTTTTACTGTCAACCGTGCTCTCCCCCTTTGAGGTATTTTCATAAGCTCTATGCTTATTTTATTTACATGTTGCTGTAAAAAAAAAAAATTAGTATAGCTCGCTTACCATAATACCTGGCAAGGGGGGAATGGTTGGCAAACAAACATAGAAGCCTGGCATTATTTGAATTAAAACACAGTAAATAAAACTTAAAAATTAAGTTCTGTAGTCACACTTGCCACACATCATGCGTTCAAAAGCCACACGTGGCAAATGGTTACCAAATTGGACAGCATAAATACAGAACATTTCTATTATCATAGAAAGCTCTATTGGACAGCACAGATATAGAATATTATCATCATTGTAGGAAGTTCCATTGGACAACATTATTATGAGAGAAAACAAGGAATTAGATGGGACTCATACAGAGGAGGTTTAGGCTTAAAATAGGGAAGCATAGCTGGCCAAAGGTAAGATAATCACCAGTTGCCATCAAGTCAACCGTGAATCACGGCAACCCCATGTATGCCAGAACAGAACTGTGCTCCACAGAGTTTTCAATAGTCACCAGTTGCCATCAAGTCAACCATGAATCACGGCAACCCCATGTATGCCAGAACAGAACTGTGCTCCACAGAGTTTTCAATAATCACCAGTTGCCATCAAGTCAACCGTGAATCACAGCAACCCCATGTATGCCAGAACAGAACTGTGCTCCACAGAGTTTTCAATAATCACCAGTTGCCATCAAGTCAACCATGAATCACGGCAACCCCATGTATGCCAGAACAGAACTGTGCTCCACAGAGTTTTCAATAATCACCAGTTGCCGTCAAGTCAACCGTGAATCACGGCAACCCCATGTATGCCAGAACAGAACTGTGCTCCACAGAGTTTTCAATGCTTGATATTTTTTGGAAGTAGATCACCAGGTCTTTCTTCTGAGCCACCTCTGGGTGGACTCGAACCTCCAACCTTCCAATTAGCAGCCAAGCATGTTAACCATTTGCCCTACACAGGGGCTCCCCAAAGTAAGATGGCCTTCCCTTAAAGTAGTATGCCATCCATTGTTAGAAAGTATTCAGTTAGCAACAAGATAACCACATGAAAGCAGAAACTTATCTGATGCATCAATCAATCAATAGCCTACCTTAAAACACCAGTAGAAACCACTGTAAATATTATGCTTGTTAGCTAAGCTGGAAACCCTGGTGGCATAGTGGTTAAGAGCTACAGCTGCCAACCAAAAGGTCGGCAGTTCAAATCCAGCAGGCACTCCTTGGAAACCCTATGGGGGAGTTCTACTCTGTCCTTTAGGGTTGCTATGAGTCAGAATCGACTCGACAGCGACGGGTTTGGTTTGGTTAACTAAGTTCTCCCCTATAACTCCCTTCATAATTGTGAAAGTAAATTTGTCTTGTCCCACCAAAGCTGACAGACACTTTGAACAAAAAATTTTAAAAGAAAATTGCTTCTCGTATTCTTATTTCCTTCCCCGATCAAATAAATACTGAAAAGATATTTAAAAATGAACTGTTTGAAGGGATAACTCCTATTATGAAAAATAAAGTAATTAAACTAGGTCTTTGAGAATCAGCCTGGATTGCCTTTCTACATACAAGAATAATCAAGAAAAAAAGGTCTGTGCAAGCAGAAAAATCCCACAGGAGTTTGATGTCACAGAAACCAAGGAGGAAAACATGCCTCAAATGGAGGAAATAAACAGCAAGGACTAAGCAATGCTGAACAATCAAGCTGGCAGAGAATTAAAAACTGCCTGTCTGCATTCTGAGTCATGAAAGCCATTGGTCAGAGCAAGTGCAATTGCTGGTCAGCAAGAGCAATTTCGGTCAGATGACTGTAGCAGACACTAGGCTACAGATTGCTGAGGGGTGAATGGGAAGTGAAGTAGAGGTGGCAGTTGTAGACAACACTTCAAATGAGTTTGGCAGTGAAAAATAAAAAGGTAATTGAAAGGTTCTGTGAAGTTAAGGGGGTTTTTCCTAAAATCTGAGAAAGACCCAATCATATTTATATACTAATAGGAAGAAGTTTGTTGAAGTTACAAGAAATGGGAAGAGGGTGACAGAATACAGCTCCTGAAGAGGTGGAAGGTTACACCATCTAGAGTGAAGGTTGCTGTTGTTGTTAGGTGCCCTCGAGTCAATTCTGATTCACAGCAGCCCTACGTAAAACAGAACGAAACATTGCCTGGTCCTGCATCATCTTCACAATTTTTGTTATGCTTGAGCCCATGGTTGCAGCCACTGTGTCATTCCACCTGGTTGAGGATCTTCCTTTTTTCCCTTACTCTCTATTTTACCAAGCATGATGTCCTTTTACAGGGACAGGTCGCTCCTGATAATATGACCAAAGTGTGTGAGACCAAGTCTCACCATTCCTGGTTTTAATGAGCATTCTGTCTGTACTTTTTCCGAGATAGATTTGCTCATTCTTCTGGCAGTACTTGGTATATTCAGTACTCTTCACCAACACTGTAATTCAAAGGCATCAATTCTTCTTCAGTCTTCCTTATTCATTGTCCAGCTTTCACATGCACATGAGGCGATTGAAAACACTATGGCTTAGGTCAGGTGCACCTTAGTCCTTAAGAGACATCTTTGCTTTTTAACTCTTTATAGAGGATTTTTGCAGCAAATTTGCCTGCTGGAATACATCATTTGATTTATTGACTGCTACTTCCACAGGCATTTATTGTGGATTCAAGTAAAATGAAATCCTTTGATAGCTTCAATCTTTTCTCCATTTATTTTAATGTTGCTTATTATTCCAGTGGAAACCCTGGTGGCTTAGTGGTTAAGTGCTACGGCTGCTAACCAAAGGGTCAGCAGTTCAGATCCGCCAGGCGCTCCTAGGAAAATCTATGGGGCAGTTCTATTCTGTCCTATAGGGTCGCTATGAGTCGGAATCGACCCGACAGCAGTGGGTTTTTTTGGGTATTGTTCCAGTTGTAAGAATTTTTGTTTTCTTTATGTTGAGACATAATCCATACTGAAGGCTACGGTTTTTGAGCTTCATCAGTAAGTGTTTCAAATCCTCTTCACTTTCAGCAAGTAAGGTTGTGTCATCTGTGTACCACAGGTTGTTAGTGAGTCTTCCACCAATCCTGATGCCCGTTTTTCTTCGTGTAGCCCAGCTTTTCCTATTATTCGCTCAGCAACAGATTGAATAAGTATGGTGAAAGGATATAACCCTGATGCACACCTTTCTTGACTTTAAACCACACCGTATCCCCTTGTTCGGGTCAAACAACTGCCTCTTAGTCTGTGTACAGGTTCCTCTTGAGCACAATTAAGTGTTTTGGAATTCCCGTTCTTTGTAATGTTATCCATAATTTGTTTTGAGCAGCACAGTTGAATGCCTTTGCATAGTCAATAAAACACAGGTCAACATCTTCCTGGTATTCTCTGTTTTCAGCCAATATCCATCTGACATTAGCAATGATATCCCTCATTCCACATCCTCTTCTGAATCTGGCTTGAATTTCTGGCAGTTCCCTGTGAATGTACCGCTGCAACCGCTTTTGAATGATCTTCAGCAAAATTTTACTTGTGTGTGATATTAGTATTGTTTGATAATCTCCACATTCAGTTGGATCACTTTTCTTTGGAACAGGCATAAATATGGAACTCTTCCAGTCCATTGGCCAGTTAGCCGTCTTCCAAATTTTGTGGCATAGAAGAGTGAGCACTTCCAGTTCTGCCTCAGTTTGTTGAAACATCTCACTTGATATTCTGTCAATTCCTGGAGTCTTTTTTGCCAATGCCTTCGGTTCAGCTTGGACCTCCTCCTTCAGCACCATTGGTTCTTAGTTATATGTTACCTACTTAAATGGTTGAATGTCAACCAATTGTTTTTGGTACAGTGACTCTGTGTATTCTTTCCATTTTCTTTTGTGGCTTCCTGCTTCATTTAATATTTGCCCTGCAGAATCCTTCAATATTGCAACTTAAGGCTGGAATTTTTTCTTCAGTTCTTTCAGCTTGAGAAATGCAGAGCATGGCTTTCTAACTCCATGTCTTTGCACAGTTCATTATAATACTTTACTTTGTCTTCTCAAGCCGCCCTTTGAAATCTTCTGTTCGGCTCTTCTACTTCATCCTTTCTTCCTTTCGCTTAGCTACTCTACATTCAAGAGCAAGTTTCAGAGTCTCTTCTGACATCCATTTGGTCTTTTCTTTCTTTCCTGTCCTTTTAATGACCTCTTGCTTTCTTCAAGTATGATGCCCCTGATGTCATCTCACAACTCCTCTGGTTTTCTGTCATTAGTGTTCAACGCATCAAATCTATTCTTGAGATGGTCTCTAAATTCAGATGGGATATGTCAAGGTCATACTTTGGCTCTCGTGGACTTGTTCTAATCTCCTTCAACTTCAACTTCAATTTGCATGTGAACAGCTGATGGTTGGTTCCACAGTCACCCCTGGCCTTGTTCTGAGCTTTTGCATCATCTCTTTCACATTCATCATCAAAAAGAACATTTTAAGGTCTATCCTGAAGTACAGTGCTGTTGATGATAGGACAATATCCATATGCCTACAAGGAAGACCAGTTAATACAACTATTATTCAAATTTATACACCAACCACTAAGGCCAAAGATGAAGAAATTAAAGATTTTTACCAACTTCTGCAGTCTGAAGTTTGATCAAACATGCGAACCAGATGCACTTATAATTACTGGGGATTGGAATTCAAAAGTCAGAAACAAAAAAGAAGAATTGGGTAGTTGGAAAATATGACCTTGGTGATAGAAACGATGCTGAAGACAGCATGATAGAATTTTGCAAGACCAACAACTTCTTCATTGCAAATTCCTTTTTTCAGAAACATAAATGATGACTACACAAGTGGACCTCACCAATGGAATACACAGGAATCAAATCAACTATATTTATGGAAAGAAATTATGGAAAAGCTAAATGTCAGAAGTAAGGTAGAGGGAGGGATTAGGCTTAGATGGTTAAATGAAGAGGTTGGACTAATTTTTCATAGTAACAATGGAGAAGGAGTAAAGGGTGGGTGCCTGGGCTGGAAAGAGTCAGTCATAGGAAATTGAAGGAGTTCCCCTCTGATGGTTTTCCACTTTATTCATGAAGAAGTTACTATCTCACCCATTCCACTGAGTCTCTTGTTAACTAGAGAGCAATTTTCATTTTATCCATTTTCCATTTAGAAAAATGTTTTTGTTCTGTGCCGTCAAGTTGATTCCAACTCATAGCAACCCTAAAAGACAGAGTAGAACTGCCCTGTAGGCTGTGATCTTTACGGGAGCAAATCGCCAGGTCTTTTCTCCCTGAGTGGCTGGTAGGTTAAAACCACTGAGCTTGCGGTTAGCAGCCAAGTGCTTAACCGTTGTGTAACCAGGCCTCTCTATTTAGAAGAATAGAGGAATTAAAATAATTAATGGTTAAATAACTTTGACTCTGGGTGTTCTTCTCATAATCGATGAACCTACCCATAACATATATACACACACAAAAAAAACAATTTCTAAGCTGTGCTCTGATTCATCGGCGTTTCTTCATATTGGTAACATCTACATTTAAATCAGGTTCCAGTACAGAATCCACTCAAATAGCAAGTGATTTCTGTGCTAAAGTGTTGAAGTAATTATCTCATGTAAAGACTTATGGATTTTTCACTATACACAGTATAGTGGAAAATCACCTGACAAGAATGTTGCCATTACTGTACATTTAGTGTTGAAAGCAAAGGTAGTTGATACTGTACCTTGGCGAGGCTGCCTTAACCACCTTTGTCACTGCCCAGGTGTTTCCCATGCCTGTGGCAGACTTAGGAGGTGGCAGAGCCGGCCAGACCAGTTGCAAAGTGCAGAACATGCCTTAGGGCCTCCATTCACAATCCAGTTTGCCTTCAGTGACTGTGCCCAGCCTTAGCACCGCAAGGCTGACCTTTCAACACAGGTAAGTTCAGCAACAATCACTTGGCTACAGCCATCGATTCTGCCTAGTGCCAGGAACTCTGCTGTCTCTTGGGTGGTGGCCACTTGGCACCAATTTTTAGGATCTTTGCTCTGGCACAGAATAAGAGTCTGTGTGTGTGTGTGTGTGTGTGCGCGCGCGCGTGTGTGTTCTTCATAGCTAACACGTAATGCTTTCTGGAAGGGAGGGTGGGAAAAGATATAAAGTAGTCTGAATGGAAAGAGCACCTCTCTTTCTGGCTATTTTCACACCTCCTTTTTTTTTTAGCAATGCCCTCACTTCAAGTAGGGGTTCTTAAGACTGGAAAAAGAGAGAAGACGGACAGAGAAAAGGAAGAAAGGAGAGAGTGAATACAGAAAACAGCAGGCAGGGGAGGGCAGAAGATGAGAGACTGAGTTAAAATATCATGCTGGGATGTTTTAAGAGCCCTAATGTGTCCTTGGGTAAAACGTCATTTCATCTCTTCTGCCTCTACCATTTTCCAACTCAACCCTTGGACTCACTAAAATGAATATAGAGAAACCAGTTTTTCTTAAAAATTTCAGACCTTCTATATTTGTGGTCTTTGTATTCCTGTAATAAATTTCCATGCCAAAGGAATAGCAAGGACTCTGCGACTTTTTATAAAGTATTTTTAACTCAGGTCTACGCAGCACAAAGAGAATTACTTGGTTAATATTATCAATGTGGACAGACAACTGGATGATTCAGGCCAAAAATATTTCTTTGACAAATGACCACTTCACATTGAGCTTAGAAAGAAACAGAGAGGCAATATTGATAACAGTCAAGATGTCCCTTCCTCATACAATTTCCAAATGTGGTTCTAGTGGAGAATATATCCAGCACACTTAATTGAAATGATATTCTTTGTGAAAACAAGCTCCTGTTCTTTTTTTAATTCCAGAACCACACATGGTTTTGATTCCAAAGGGGAAGCGAATCAGTGTAACTGCCCCACTCCTTGCTCTAACCTGGGCAGGGGAAGTACTTAAAGAAGCATCTCACAATGCTCTTAGAGCAGAATCTACCACAGAGTAAATGGCCCCTAAATGTTTGCTATTTTTATCCAGTGGCAAGAAAAAGTCAAGTGGTTCTAAACAAGACCTAAGAAAAGTGCACACTGAAAGAAAGTAGAGGAATGGAGGAAATTCAATGGCCCATTTTTAGTAACTTTTAAATACATTGATGGAATGGTGAAATTGGAATCCAAATTTTAAGGAATTAAGGAGCAGTAAATATGGTATGGTATTGCTGAAGAATATTGAATGCACCCTGGACCACCAGAATAATGAAAATCTGTCTTGGCAGAGAAGTACAGCCAGAATGCTCCTTAGAAGCAAGGATGGCAAGAATTCATCTCACATACTTTGGACATGTTATCAGGAGGGACCAGTCTCTGGAGAAGGATATCATGCTTGGTGAAGTAGAGGGTCAGAGAAAAAGAGGAAGACCCTCAACGAGATGGACTGACACAGAGGCTGCAACCATGGGCTAAAGCATAGCCACGATTGTGAGGATGGTGCAGGACCAGGCAATGTTTTGTTCTGTTGTACACAGGGTCACTATGAGTTAGAACCAATTCAATGGCACCTAACAACAACAAGTGCATGTGTATAGCTTATTAATTTTATGCAAATACAACTGCAGGTACATAAAAACCTGACACCGCATATAAAATTCTTTCTGAAATCATTATATGATGCCTCAAAAAGTGAATGTTTTATTGCAGTCATTTGTTTTGCTGGCTCTGTGAAGGACGAATCAAAGGGAATTTGCTTTTTTGTATATATGTATTACTCTTCTTCCAAAGTTATAGTGATGGAATATGAATGTTTTATCCACAAGTAGCCATCACTTCAGCTTGATGTTTTATAACTTTTTAAATAGACTTCTCTCTTCAATTCTTTGAATAGGTTCCTGTCCAGCCAACTTTCCCTGGGATGCCTTCTGGCTCTGACCCAAGACTTTAGTGCCGATAACTTGTCTTGCTACTCAGCACTCAACAAAATTCAAAGATGATGCTGTGAGAATTGCTCACGAAGCTGGGTGTGATGTGGGTATTGTCCCTCATTTCTCCATCTGACATTAAATGCTGTTGCTGAATTTTTTTCACATATGCTTTTCCATACTTTTTAGTTACAGACTTTTTTATTTACAATTATTCTGCTTAACTGATCACCAGATTTCAATGGTCCAATGTGAATTTTAAGGTCACCTATGTGTCTGCCCATATTTTTCCAGCATCTCACAAGAACACTCACTTGTGATTATTATATATTTCCTCATCTACCACTTAGTTTTATTCAACTTTCAATTTAACCTCTTCTTATGTCCTACTCCTCACAATTATAATCTCCTCTGGGGCCCAGGTGGCACAGTGGTTAAGAGCTACAGCTGCTAACCAAAATGTTGGCAGTTCAGATCTACCAGTCACTCCTTGGGAACCCTATGAGGCAGTTCTACTCTGTCTTATTAGGTTGCTGTGAGTCAGAATCGATCAACCACAATGGTTTGGTTTTGTTTTTACAGCTATTGTTTCTTCTAGCTAAATTTCTCTCCATAGGGTTACGGAATTGTGTTACGATATATGGTAGAATTTATTTTTTAATTATAATTTTTATTATAAAAATAATTAAAACACATTTAAAAAATAGGAAATAAAACAGGCAAATAATCACCCTCAAGCACACAATTACATGTGTTTCCTTTATGTTTGTTTCTTTGTGAATAAATTTTTTTTACTTAGTTTTAACCTTACTTCAAATCTTTTTTAAACAAATATACATATCAATTACACACATATAAATACTTATAAAAATAGTATGCATGTAGTTTTCTACGTTTTTACTTACATTATGACATAAGCATTTTTCATGTTGATAGACTCCATAAGTATGATTTAAAAAAAAAATTTTTTTTTTAACATGCCATTACATAAACTACTCTAATATCGGACATTTATTTCTAATTACTTACTAGTAAAAATAATGCTGTTATGAATATGTTAGTAAAATCACAGCTTTTTCCATATGTTGGTTGGAAACTGATATTTCCAATTGTCTTCCAAATATTGTGCCATCTTGCTACATTATGTGAAGATAGTGATTTTATTACATCCTCATGGGCATTGAATGAAATTATTTTTAATCTTAGTTTAATCGATTTCATTTAATAGTTTAATAGATACAAACTCCATGGCTTTTGAGGTATATTTATCAATCTGATGCAATTTCAAACTACTACCATGTTAACTTCTCCACTTTACAAACTCATGTTCAGATCACCTAACCTGAGTAGACTAATAATGACAAACAAAAAACAGGTAAGACCAAACAAAATGATGCTACTATATTAAAATTTTAAAATATAAGTTATAGACTTTATCCTCTGTCTACAGAGTAGCGATCTTGTTATTCATATGTTGTTTTCTATGTGGCTATTATCAGACTTGAAGCTCCATTAGGTCACTATTTCACGTTTAAATAACCTGACGAATTAAAGCTTGATCAGTTCGATAGAGATGACCAATGTGGTGTATTTAATATAAATATATATATATATATATATATATATATATATATATATATATATAAAGGCACTATAAAATCCAATACCCCTAAGTCTGCCATAATGTTTTATTACATGAAGCACCACAGGAGAGTGGACCGGATCTCTTAATTGTTCTGCAGGTATTTAAAGGTGATTAAATCACATAAATGTGACCTTTTAAGGTGTGGGTACTCATTAATCCCTCCAGTAATATGGCAGTGGTTGAAGGAACAAACCATCAATGGTAATGGTGTGTTGTATTTGTAATCTCGCAGCAGTATCTGAGTCAATATTCAAAAATCCATTCCCTGTATCTCCCCACATCCACCCCTTGAAAAAGAGGAAAGGTGGCTTAGTGATTTAAGAGGAGTTTGCTGCAAAGATTTCTTTAAAGGTAACTGAGATTATTTGCAATTTTATCCTGTGCACTAACAAACCTGATAACTATTGGCCAAGAGCTGACTTAACATCAGGAAAAAAAAAAAAAGAGGACTCAAAGAAGGCACTCACCTTTTGTACAAGAGAAACCACAAGGTCATTTATTTTCAGTGTTTCAAGGATATTTTTCTTTTTATGGCTGACATTATACTTCTTGCTGCTACTCCATGACCAACAAATGTAGTCAAACAGATTGAAGTTTGTTTGTTTATTTTCTGGTCAAATTCCTAAGTTCAGTGACTGATATTCTCTGACGATGTATGTAAACAAACAAAAATATCGTCATGAACTACATTGTACCATATCCATTCATCATCTGTGGTGTTTATTCTCTGCAGTTCACAGAAACACAAAGAACCCAGGAAGCTAGATAATCAATTAATTTCTCTGCTCCTAGGCATAGTCCCTACCGAAATCATTCTGGAAAGATGTATCCTAGTCTCCGGGGGAGTGAATTTCACACTGTGTTTGGAAGAATACATCCCTCAAAAGAATATACCCCTTGTATAAGTAACAAAAATAGATTTACAATGTTCACTTTGGGAGTTATGAAATTCCTAACACTTCTTAAAGTATAATCATTCTACAATGACAACCTGAACAAACTTATTGATATTACCACTTTGAAGAACTTACACAATTTCAGAACTTGAATGACAACAGCAAGCCTATAAGATTTTTGTCATTTTCAGAAAGAGATTAACATTTTCTGCAACTCAATCTCTGGGTTTGTTTACACACATCACAGTCTTCATTTGGCCAGTACATTACTTGGCAATATCAGCCAAGCTTTACTCTAATTCTCACAAGTGACCAAAGCTGATATTTTCTTCTTATCCTTGGGAAACAGAAGATTTCTTGACAATATATAATAACTATTGAATAGTTCAACTGATTGCCTAGTCTGACATCAGAGGTTCTGCCAGTCCCTCTTCTCTTCTACTGACCTCCATGTTAGGCAGAGGGTATACATCTCTTCCTCTGGTGTTTGTACTCTGAGGAAGAGTTGCCATAGAAATGTATTGATAAATAGAATTCTTATTCCCTGTTTAGTTGATATCTCATTCTGACCCTGTCATTGGCTCTGCCTTGTTTTGTAATAGTGTGTTATTTCCCAGAAAATGAGCCTACGATAAGCCCATAGGAATAGAAGAGCAAATACAGGAAATAGCATCACTGGCTTTGGTCAGTCAATTTGTTTTCGCAGTAAGGCCTTCATCCAAGACTTTAAAGTACTCAATACATTTTCACAAATGGACTAGTGCATGAAGTGAGAATAGAGGAAATGTCTAACTTTGCGAAGAGTGCTGCAGCGGTCAGTAACATTTCTTGATGGTCAGGAAAGGGTCATACTCCAAAACAGCTCCTTCTCCTGTTAGGAGGGCTTAGCTATCACATGCAAATTCATTACACTTCTAAATCTTAGTAATGTTGTTGTTGTTATGTGCCACTGAGTTGATTTCAATTCAGAGTGATCCTACCGGACAGAGTGCCCCATAGGCTTTCCTAGGCTGCAGTCTTTACAGGAGTAGATCACTAGGTCTTTTCTGCCACAGATCTCCTGGTGGGTTCGAACTGTGGACATTTCAGTCAGCAGCCAAACACTTAACCGTTATGCCATCAGGACCCCTTAATCTTAGTAATAGAGTGAAGGATATTACCATTTTAAGAACTGTAAACTGAAGCTTAAAGAGGACATGTCACACAGAAGGCCATCAGAAAGAACACAAGGATTGTGATTTTTTTTTTTTTTCTCCATTCACCAGATTACTTTCTTCCCCATATGGTTGAGGTAGTGGTTATACAAATGAAGCAGAATCTTTTACCTGAAACACAGCGTTTTTCAATCGACCATATATGTAACAGAGAGATGAGAATCTTTTGAGAAATCAAAGACAGATATCTCCTGAAGGCAAGCTACTGGATTTGATGGACCAGAGGCCAAATGGGTAATGACAAATTCTAGGTTTTCATGTCTTGATTTCCTGAATGACTGAAAGCATATGAAATGAGATTATTTTCTGAGACACTGCAGTGATGACAGAGAGAATAATAATATTCAAACTCACAGGATTTTAAGGATTGAAATGTATAAGGAGCTTTGGGGAGGACACCGGTAAGGAAGAAAAAAACAAAGAATGTAAGATCTACCAAAAAAAAAATCCTCAACTTCTACCATACAACTTGCCTTCTAAAAGAAAACAATCTTAACTCACAAAAGATGGCTCACAGAAAAGACTAACTGGTGTGTAGGACCAATAAAGAAAAAACTGTGAACAAAATGAACTAAAATGGAAGGGGAAATTGAGAGGAACAAAGAAAACAGGTGTAAAGGAAAGTACCTGGTTTTCTGAGAGGACAGATGTGAGTGGGCACTCTCTCCATTTCTGGTGTGGATCGTGGACAAATCACTTAATCTCCATCATTCTCATTCTCCTCCATGTAAAACTTAGGTTATCTGGTGGAGGGGGAGGGGGGAGCAATTTGAAATAAGTCTTGAGCATAATTTAGCACAGTGCTTAAAATAAAGTGGCCAATAATGTAATTTCTTCTATGATGTGAGTGAATAATCTCATTTAAAGAAGTATATCCCACATTGTACACATTGTCCATTGAAAGGTGCAGTGAAATATAAAATGAACTAAAGATAATATTAAAATAAACATGGGAACTACTAAATAGATGATTAATTGTCTCCAGGATCTAGTTCTTACATTACAGGCTCTGAAACACAATAGGCAATATGTATCTGTTTTTAATGAGAATATAGCTTTGGATAAAATTCTGTATATCTTACAGCATATTATTTTCTTCTATTACTATATCTACAGGATTGTACCTATCTCAAAGGCAAAGGCATTCTGGGAAAATTATCCAGATTTATTCAATTAAGAACCAAACATGTCACATAAATAAGTGAGGCTCACGGGGATTAGCTACAGCTCAGTTAGAACCTACACTTAGCCAAGTGGGAAGGTGAGTCAATTATTACCATTCTGTGGTATTATTCAAGGATGATGAGTTATCTGGAGTTAAAGGAAAACTCCAAGATTTCGAACAATCATACTATAGACAAGACAGGAGCCCTGGTGGCACAGTGGTTAAGAGCTCAGCTGCTAACCAAAAAGATCAGCAGTTCGAATCCACCAGCTGCTCCTTGGAATCCCTATGGGGCAGTTCTACTGTGTCCAGTAGGGTCACTATGAGTCAGAATCAACTGGATGGCAATGAGTTTGCTTTGCTTTGCTTTGCTCTGCTCTGCTCTGCTCTGCTCTGCTCTGCTCTGCTCTGCTCTGCTCTGCTCTGCTCTGCTCTGCTTTGCTTTGCTTTGCGAGGCATAGAGAGGACGTGAAGTAGAAGCAGCTTTTGAAAAGGAAAGTTAAACAACTATAAAATGTTTGGTTGCTCCTAAGAGGAAATCTCAACAATTCTGTTTTCTTAATAACTCAATATTAGTTAATTATGCAAACTCTTCTTATTCTAAAGTATCCATCTAAAAACCTATGGTTTGTCTTAACTAGTTATTGGTAGAATTGTTAAACTGTTAAATTTTAGCTACTGTTCACAAAGAGATACCCAATGTATCAATATGAATCATAGATGTGTGTGTATAGATATATGTATGTACAAACCAAAAAAAAACCTGTAACCAAAAACCAAACCCACTGCCATGGAGTCAATTTCGGCTCATAGCAACCCTACAGGACAGAGTAGAGCTGCCCCATGGGTTTCCAAGGAGCAGCTGGTAGTTTCCAACCATTGACTTTTTTTTTTTGGTTAGAACCCTGAGCTCTTAACCACTTTGCCACCAGGGCTCCATGTATATGCATATGCATACATATAAACAGATATTTCTTTAAGGAAGTACTTTGTAACTAACTTATTATACAAATACCAAGAATTCTAACTAATCTTTTACAGTTTTCTAGGACCACTCAAGAAAACTGTCCAAAGTATACCAGAGTACAGCTCCATTCCCCTTACAAATTCTTCCACCCAGTCTTCCCCTAGTGCTTGTTTATAGCTATTGACCAAACTGTACCAGAGCAACTTACTAAAAATCAACGGCCAAAATCCTCCTCATCAAAAAATCAATGGCTTGAATGACCAATTTGCTAAATTTTATATATTTATACTAATTCTTAATATCTGATAGGGTGAGATTTCCACTTCCAAAAAGATGGCATAGGCATAAATTTCCCTAATTCTTCCACTAAGCACAATAAAAACCGCGGACATTACATATAAAAATTACATAAGAAGACTCTGAAAGGTAGAAGACCAACTAGGGAACATGGGACCCAAGAAATGACACAAGTGGTAAGTTCCCTGGGCTTTCTTTCTGCCTAATATATCCCAGACTTGCCAGCCTCTTCAGCTGCAAATGTAGACCAAAAAAAAAAAGCCCCACCAATACCCTACTCTTTCTAGCCAAAGGGTCAGGTAAGAGACAGCCTGGCAAGACATGGAACTTTTTGACAATAATCTCTTTACTCTGGCCAAACACCACAGAAAAAACTGTGACCATATTCCCACCCATGCCAACAAAGGCCAAGAAGAGAGTCTAGATTTTCACCTCAATCTGACAGTAATGCCCCTTCCTTTCCCCAGTGGAGAGGTGTCTGATGAGGACTAGTGGAAAGGCACAACTTTGACCACATCCAGCGGTAATGAGGCCACCCTACCTCCAGTAGTGTGAGTGAAGACCAGGTGGGGAGCAGTAACAAGGCACTCTTAGTCCTGCCAGTCAGGGGTTATTAGTGGAAGCCTAGTGGAAATCCAGAACTCACAATCCAGCCCAACAATAATGAGACACCCATCCCCTCCAGGATGCCAATGAAGGCCAAGAGGGGAACCCATACTTCTACACCAACCTGGCAGTAAAAGGCAGCATGTCTCTTCCTCGCCAGCACTGTATTAAGAAAGACATGCAACTACAATACGACCCAGCAATTGCATTTTTATGTGTGTATCCCAAATAAATGAAAACTCAAATCCACACAAAAACCTATATACAAATGTTCATAGTAGTTTTATTTGTAACGGCCAAAAACTAGAAACAACCCAGATATCCTTCAACAGGTGAATAGTTTAGCAAACTATGGTACAGCTATACTACAGAATACAACTCAACAATGAAAAGGAATAAAATATTGATATACATAATAATCTGGATGAATCTCCTGAGAATTTTGCTAAGTGAAAAAGCCCATCCCAGTTATGTACTGTATATAGCATTCTTGTTCTGACAAAATTATAGAGATGGACAACAGATTAATAGTTGTTAGGATTAAAAGGAGCCCTGGTGGCCCAGTGGTTAAGAGGTACAGCTACTAACCAAGAGGTTGGCAGTTCAAATCCGCTAGCTGCTCCTTGGAAACCCTACTGGGCAGTTCTACTCTGTCCTATAGGGTCGCTAAGAGTCAGAATCAACTCCACAGCAGTGGGTACATAAAGATTTATGGGTATAGGATTTAAGAAGGTGGTGGAGGCTAGATGTGGCTATAAAAGAACATGAGGGATCTTTATGATAATGGAAATGTTCCATGTCTTGACAGCATCAATATCTGTTTGTGATGATGCTCTAGAATTTGGTAAGATGTTACCATTGGGAGAAACTGGGTAAAGAGTACATGAGATCTCACCATATTGTTTTTTACAACTGCATGTGAATTTGCGATTATCTTAAAGTAGTTTAATTTAAAAAAATAAACCTGATAGGGCAAGACTCATTCTTCTTCAGATAATTTTTCTCGACTTTTCCTTATATATTTTATTGTTCACTTGTCAAATTCCATGAAACTCCTGTTTGACAGGTACCAAAACTTACTATAAAGCTCAGTAAATCAGCCATTTGACAACTTGTTTTTCAGGGAATAATTTCAGGTAAATTGAACTTCACTTTGGTATATCCCTGATGTAACCAGGAGAAGAGTGAAAAATTTAGCCAGGAGTCAGAATTGACTCAAAGGCAACAGGTTTTTTTGTTTGTTTGTTTGTTTAAGTCCAGGGGAAAATGAAGGAAAGAAGACAGGAAGGTATGACATCTTAGCCTTTGGTTATGAGAGATAGAGTGAGGAGAGGAGAAGGATAGGTGGGTTAAGGGAAGAGGAGAGGAGGACAGGAAGTGGAACGGAGGGGAAGAAAGAGAGCCAGAAACAGAAAGGTCTTTAAGAGAAACTCTGTAAGATCAAACTAACAAGCAGAATTGATTTGGAGACCAGATGACAACATGTGGCAGAGATTTGGGGTAGAAAATGTTCTGCCTACCACCAACTCCCATGGAAACCAGCAAAGTTCAAATGCCCTGAGGCTTGGAAGCACAGAGAGAGTCCAGCTCACTTGGCATGGACGTGAACCTGGCTGTTCTTATTCCCAGGCCGCAGCAGCCATGACACTTCACCAAGTGGCTTGGCAGACACTAGTTGCAGGAGAGTACAAGTTGGAGCAGGAGAAAAAGTATAGGCAGGAGCCAAGCGATAACTACAGCTGACAGACTGGTTTATGGGCATAGATGGACCAACCCTTTGGGGATTCCCAAAAATAACTGGGAAACATTTCGAGGTGAAATCTGGATTAGTAAGTGTTCACTTGATCATTAAAAGTAATTGTACCTTTATTTTAAAATCATGGGCTGGTAAGAACTGAAACATCTATGTCGTAACTGTTCCATTTGACACTGACCAGGTTGTGCAAAGGGAGTAAGCAAAGGAAGTCGCTGCCTTTGAGAATTTACAACCAAAAGTAGACAATACAGACATGGAGAGGCACAAGAGAGAAATAGTTAACTACTAAACTGTGCACTTGCACGACACAGATAAGTCACAGTTATGCACAGGTACCACCACCACCACTAATGGCCACCAAACTACACTCCCTGTCTCACCCCAACCATACACACACACACACACACACACACACTGCAAAGCTCTGAGATAATGTATAATCCAAAAAAGGCTTTTACTCTAAAGTAACAACTACATAATTCCTCTGAATTATTTTTGGTGATTGTCACATTCCTGTGTTCCACTGGAGCCTAACTGTGCATAAGGATATATACGGAAAGCATCGGTATTTATTGTTTCTTTTCTCACCAAGTTGTATGATCCTCAAGAACACGGATTATATCTCATTTATCATTGAATCCTCAGTGGCAAGTAGCGTTAAACCTGAGCACATAGTTGGTGCATCACTGAGGCACATAACTCGTTCTACTCTAAGATGAACATAAAAACAGAGCCTGAGAAAATTGTTGTCACTCTTCAGAACATAACCTAAGTTTGAGTGCCCTGCCTTTCCTTTGAGCTCCTTAAGAGAGCTTGATTTGGGTAGTTTGTTACTAGCCAATAGGCAGCACTTCTCTTTGTCAGGGTTTGTTATCACAGTACCTTTGAAGCCATTAGCCTCTGTTATACCCAACCTAATAAGTATTCATGGCTACTGTTTATCTGGGCTTCTGTCACTGGTACAATAAATTCTAGTCAGAATTTGAGGACTGAATTCTTCTGTGTCATAGAAACAAAATGCAGAAGTCATTTGCAACCGCTTGGCTTTTCTGGGTCACCCTTCTGTCATTTGTAAAACAAGACAGTGTGCAAGGTTCTGAAAGGCCATCCCAGTTCTAAGTCATTGCTTAATCACCATCTAGTATTTATAAAGGGCAATCAAAACAACCCTGGTTCCTCCACTTTCTAGTTATATGAAATTGGGCAAGCCACTACCTCTCTGTGCCTCAGTTTCCTCATCTGTAAAATGGCCATAATATTAAGACACCTCATAGGATTGTTGGGAAGATTGCCTAGGACGTAGTGCTATATAAATACTAGCTATTAATGTTACTGCTGTTACTATTTCAGTTTTCCAGTGATTCTTCAATATCTCATTTAAAGCACTGAGATATAAGATAGGAAAAGGACAAAGTGTTTGCACTGTCTCCACAACAGTCCGAACTGGGAGCTCATAAGTATATAAATGCTAAAAAGCTTATTCCTAAAAAATAAAGCAGGTTACTTGGGAAACCAGATTATACCTTGGAGGATGTTATATTATTTAATCACGTATTAAATAAATTCCTCCTGATCATGGAGAATGCATACAGATTTCCAAAGCTAACACTCAAAATGACATGATCACCTATCTAGGGCCCGCTAGGTCCTCCCTACTCAAGTGTAGTTAGTCACCCAGAAGCATCAGCACTTGATTCAGGAAGTCTTGTTTGGAGCTCAAGATTCTGCATTTCTATAAGCTTTCTGCTGCTGCGAAAGACCTCTTTCAAGTATTAAAAAGCAAAGATGTCACTCTGAGGACTAAGGTGCCTCTGACCCAAGCCATGGTATTTTCGATAACCTCAGATGCATGTAAAAGCTCAACAACAAAAAAGGAAGACCAAAGAAGAATTGACATATTCGAATTATGGTGTCAATGAAGAATATTGAATATACCATGGACTTCCAGAAGAACAAATAAATCTGTCTTGGAAGAAGTACAGCCAGAATGCTCCTTAGAAGCAAGGATGATGAGACTTCATCTTGCTTACTTTGGACATATTACCAGGGAAGAACAATTCCTAGAGAATGACAGACATCATTCTTGATAAAGCAGAGGGTCGGCAAAAAAGAGGGAGACCCTTAATGAGACGGATTGACACAGTGGTGCAACAACGGGCTCAAACACAGCATGGATGGTGAGAGTGGTGCAGAACCAGGCAATGTTTCATTCTGTTATACATAAGGTCACTCTGAGTCAGAACCAACTCAACAGAACCTTGCAACAGCAACATAAGCCTTCAGGGGCTGCCGATGCTGTGGGTCCACAAACAATACTTTGAGTATCAAGGCACTAAGCTACAATCAGGAACAGACTTCGAAAATAACTGAAATGATGGAATTAGTTGGGCTAAAGTCCTGTTAATTGACCAAATCTGGAGAATGTCTTACTCAACACATTGTACAACCGCAAGCATATTTATAAAGTATTTTAGAACTTACATGGAACTCTGACATGAGTACATAAACATAAGAGGTTCCATATTGGCAGATATGTTGCTTGTGATCCAATTTACATAATAAAAATTTCATAGTTACAAAGATGAAATGACATAGTCTCTGTAAGTGGGCACACACAGTGGGAGAAATATCCCCTGATTTTAATGGGGACAATTGTAGGAAGACCTCTGGAGTCTCTGGGTGATGCAAACAGTTAATGAGCTTAGCTGCTAATTGAAAGGTTTAAAGTTTGAAAGGCCCCCAGAGGTGCCTCAGAAGAAAGGTCTGGCTATCTACTTCTGAAAAATCAACCACCGAAACCCTTATGGAGTACAGTTCTGCTCTAACACACATGAGGTCACCGTGAGCGGGAATGGCAACTGGTTAGGAAGATCTTTATTTAAAGATGTATCACTCTTTTGGAGAAAGTGGGATTTCAATACAGGCATAGTTCTAAAAAGAGATTCGTGGTATGTTTTTGCTTTTCAAAATTGTAGTGTGGCTTGTGTTTTCCTACGAATAGTGTGAATCAAACCCTCAGAGCTGTATCTATCAGAATCTTAACAGATCGCTCTACAGTGTCTAAAAGCTTAAGAGTAAAATTACATATACCTGGTCAAAAAAAAAAAAAGAGTGGCGTAATTCCCAGGAGTTGGAACACAGAGGCCCTACTCTTCGGATGGATTTGAAATTGTAATTAAGACCTTTCCTTAAAACAAATGAAAAACAGAATTTTATTGAAGTGAAGACACAGCAGTGACACAAAAAGGGGGTTTAGGACAAAGCAAAAACCACGCTACTCAACAGGCAGCCAATCTTTACAACCAGCTCTGAGAAGAAAACCGAATAGGTGGTTGCTACAGAAGGTGCAGCAACGCGCTGCTTTCCAGGCTGCTGAGTACAGGCAAGGCTGGGATCAATCCTCCTCTGAGTCTTGGAAGATGGACGACTCTGGGATTTCAGAGGTTTCCAAAAATACACGAAAGGCAGAAAACACTTCCCTCCTTTGCCAAAACACATAGGCCCTTTGTTTACATGACATTTTTCCCTTCTATATGTTGGAAATAATAAGACTCCTCCTAGCATTGATAAGACTGAACATAGGGTAAGGCAAACGGGAGGCAGCTCGGTCAATTCTGTCTTGAAATCTTCTTTCACACCTCTTTCTGAAATGTAAATATGGACTCGGTCCAGCTTTTCCAGTCCGAATAACTTTGGCTGAGGGCAGATGGTATGGAAGTCATTTCCCTTCTAGGTGCAGTAGCTGCTTTCCACAGACTCAACAAAGACACGAAATATCATTAACATCTGATTCTGAAAAGGTTGACAACCACTTCTTTGTTTTACCCAGCAGTCTGGGGAAAGCTGCAGTGCATTACTCTATCATAAGCAAAATTATACCTATTAGGCCCTGATATGAGTATTGGAATATTTCTCTCATTTGTGCACGGCAATGGAACTTGAATATGCCTATTGTTTTCACAGTATCCATTACATATTTTAGATGGCATGGAAAGATCATATATGTAAACATTACTTCAGCTGAGGCTGAGTGATGCTTGGCAAACCTAGAGAGGCTGTCTGACCTCCGTGGGTCTTGCATTCAAGGAGGATGCCAAGGGACTTGGGGCGGGGGGGGACAGCCGATGGCTACCAAAAGACGTAAACTCAATTGGCCAATGGGAGCTGATGTATTAAAGACGTCTGGGTCCCTTCCTTTGACACACACACAGACACACACAAAGCTACAGGCCTCCAACTAGCTCCTCTATTTTGTGGCATACAGACGGAGGATGAAAGGCTTGCCTGAGGGTCTGAAATAGCAGAGGGAAGAGTCTGGAAAAAAAAAGGGGGAGAAGGTTTACTGGTTGCAGCTTCAGAACTCATGAATAAGAAAGGAAGAAAAACAGGCCTTCAAATTTAAAGGCACTTTTAGAATAGCCATTAATAATCACATTCTCTAAGATAAAAGCAAGAATCCTAAACTTTTTTTTTTTTAAAGCACTGATGTTTTTCTTTCATGCTTCAGCATAGGAAATGGAATTAGCCTAAAAACATGAAATCAACTGATTGAGAATTCTTGAAACTTCCCAGGCTAATAAGGCACGCTGGATGGCCACTCGCACCTCACTGCAGCCAACCTTGCGAACAGAAGCGTTTCTGTAGACAGAAGACTGATGCTCGAACAACCTGTAACCTTAATCACTTACAGAGCTGAGTATAAGCTTTTACTCCCAAGAGCTAAGTCACCAAACCCTGGATTTATGTTGGAATGTTTATTGATATTTTTCTAAGAGACACTCTCCAAATTATGTTTTTAGCATTTTACTCACCATTAGAGTGCATTTTCTGCCCTTTTTAGATTAGACTTAGATGTCTCCGATAACTAGGAACATAAATAGAGAGAATAAGTCATTATTTGAAGAATTTGAGTCATACAGATAGACACAAGATTTTCTTTCTGCCAGATGTACACCAAAATGTTTATTGTGCTAAATAATTCTGTTTCCTTGATAGATGGCTCATGCCCACTTTTAGTCTGAAAACCTGGCCTTAGGCAACCTTACAATAACAAACTAATGGCTGTTTATTGTTGCGGAAAGGAGCAAAATTGCTTCTTTAAGTCTACTGAAGTTATTCTATAGCAAATCAAATCAACAGACATATTTTTTAGCACCCAGACCCTGTAAGTCACTCTGCGAGGGAAAAGCAAGATGTATAAAGAGTGTCTTCACCCTAACTAGAGTGTAAGCTTCTTACAAGCCAAGGCAAAGTTAAACTGCAACAAAAGACTTAAACGATGAGGAAAAATCAGATCAAAATAAGACGAGATGTATTGGTGAGCAACCTATACAAACAGTAGATGCCACTGTACATCAGAGGCAGCAGAGAGCCCCTGGAGTGGTCCAAGGGGGTAGAACTGAGAAAATGTGGTTTACCCAGCTATGAAATCATTGCTACTTATTGGAATTAAAACCAAAGACCTGTTGCCATCGAGTCAACTTCAATTCATGGCAAATCCCATGTGTGTCGGAGTAGAACTGTGCTCCACGGGGTTTTCAATGACTGATTTTTCAGAAGTGGATCACCAAGTCTTTCTTTCAAGGAGCCTCGGGGTGGACTCAAACTGCCAGCCTTGTGGTTAGCCGCTGAGTGTGTTAACTCTTTGTACCACCCAGGGACTCCTTATTGGAAAATAAAGGATTAACAAGTGGTAGAAACATTTTCCAAAACAATGTGTTAAATAGTGTTCTTTCAGTCCCTCTGGCTTCTTGCCCTGTTAAGATTTTTTAAAATACCAATTCTGCTTGTCAGTGGTTATCTCTTTTTAACCACCTGAGACACCTTAATGATCAATAAATAGAGTGACATTGAAAAAGATAGTCTACAGCACTAGTCATTTGAGGAAACACAGCTGTGCTGTCTACCACCTATTGCAATGAAATAAGATGGGGACAAATACATCCCTTGGTCTGCACCCTCACCACCACACTCTGGGTTCCAGGCCCTCCAAGATTTGTTTATTTTCTTCCAGAATGACATGCTCACTCACTCCCAGCAGTGAGAGTGTGTGTACACATACCCTGCATAATCTTGCAATCAAGAGATAGTATAGCTACAGACCTTAAGTATAAGTAGATAAGTTTTCTTCTATTCGTATTAGAAGAGTGTTTCTATTATTCTCCCTTTTTAATGCAGGAATTATGAACATATCCAAGGGTCCTTTATGCAAGCACCATACTTTTTCCAATGAGGTTATGATTTCATTAGACACAAATAAAGGGTTATTGCACAGTAACTCTACAATTAGATCACACCACCCAAAGGACAATGGTAGCAGTGTTCCCCAAGAACTGATGAGGATTCCAGGTGTAATGAAGGCGAGTGATTATTCTTGCAACTCCAGTAACCAGTCAAGTTGCTGTTTTAAGTCTCAAGCTAAAGAATTTGTTTGTAATGTCCAAGGCAGGACAAAATTTAAATTATTTGGAAAATAGCTGGTGTTGTGAAGAAAAGAGCAGTGACTTATTAATTTTTAACAGGTGTGAAGCAGAACAGTTTAAAATCAGCAATTTGTTATTCAACCCAACCCACCTTAAACTAGAAGAGCTGTATAAAATTCTACTGCCATTCAGAGGAAATAACCCAAGGAGTTTGTAAATCTTCACTAGTTCTTAAGCAATCTAGTCACATTTAGTAGTTCATAACACTGACTGATCTCTTTTCCATGAAATGAAATCTGAGCTAAATTCCATTAACACTTCTTCCCTAAGTCGATATTTTTCCTGCCTCTTGGCTCTTTCCTTCATGGTGCAGACATCATGATGTCTTCTTTTGGAGTTGTTTCTCTAACCTCAGGTAGAAGGAGCACAACCTGGGAGGCAGAGATGGTACATGATCTAATCCGGAATAGGGTCTTGCCCATCTTTGCCCTGGTTAAACAAGCTGCTTTCATGACTCCACCACTTGGTTTCTTTGTCTCTCTGTTTGGATGAAAGGATCACTTAGTTCCTTTGTGTGCATATACACCAACACACACAGATACTGCATAATCTTGCAATCAAGAAATAGCTTGATTGTAGCTCTAATGTTACTTGTAGCTCTAATGTTAGATATCGCCATACTTCTCTGAAAAGTATTCTTTTCTCCTTTCCTTGGCCTTTACCCCCGTTATTCTTTATATCTCCAGATATCAGAATGAAACTATCTTAGCCATCATCTCTTGTACCTGGGAAGTCAAACTGGACCTTTCTCAGTTCTCCCACCTTTACTGGGTGCTCAAGCCTGAAATACAATGCACAGATTCAGAAGGTCAAACAGTCCCAAAATTAGAAACTCACCAGCGCTGGCCTATGCAATTAATATACAAAACAGTAATAGTTAAAAATAAAGGGTGGCTTATAATGTTTTACACTGACTAAAGAGGAAAAGTATGTGAACTTTTGAAGACAAGTTTTAACAAGGGTTTGATGTATTACGTTAGAATCAAGGAGAGCCTCATGTATTTAGCAGCCTTTTAGTTACATATCAGAAAAAATGTTAGAACCAAAAGTCCTGTAACGCAGGAGGAGGGCACATACTTAGTTTATTTTCTCAGATTAAATATCCAGTCCTTAAAGTGATACAATCAAAATTGACATTTTAATAACAATCCAGACAGGGTACCTTTTGCATGTTGGATAATATACAGTTATTTGATACCACGGGTAATAAAATTGTATTTTAAATACCATAGATATCAAAGAAAAAGAAAATTTACACTTAAAAGTAAACCTCAACCAGGGGGGAAACCCTAATTTTCCCCCAGGAAGGTCTCATATTTTAAAGCTGTGTTTTAAATAATAATATTCATCACCCACATGGTAATGGTAAGATATTTTCATATCTCTTCACAATGCTATTTGCCATGTGCCTTATTTTGAGTTAGGGACTAGCCTTCTAGAATTTTCTGTAGAAATAGAGGATGTCACGTACAAGGAGCTATTTTCTACATTCCCACATAAGATGCCACAAACTATACCCATCCCACAAGCTTTCAAAAAGGGAAAGACAATGGACTGTCATATATGCAAAGAAGAGAAAGAATTAGCATCCAGTACTCAATAAGTGTTAAGTACTTTATTGACTGTGTAGAAAATTCAGGTTCAAAGGCAATGGTAATGATAGAAACAGCAATAATAACTTACAAGTGAAGACCTTCACAGTTTATGAAATGCTCTTCACTTGATCACTTGATTATCGAAACACTACAGAGAAGTCTTCTCCCCATTTTACAGATGTGTAAAGGGCTCGGGTAGGATAGAAATTTCTCCAGCCTCTATGACCGATCAATGATGCAGCTGGCACACTCACCTTCAATTCCTAGTCCAGGGCTCTTTGTACCACACCATGCTTTATCTACTCTGTAAAAATGAAAAAGATGTCCTTGGATCCCCAGAAAGTGTAGCAGCTAATAAGAAGCCCTTAAAACTTTGGATGATTTCCACTCTATGCCCTTTTACCTCTCCTCCCATGTCCAGGCCCCACCAAGGGTCCACTCTGTGGGTGTAAGAGTTGAGTCTACTAAGGTAATTTGGGAAGTGGAAGAAGTTTTGGAAGCTCTGCCCTGGGCAGCTTAGAGGAAAAAAAAATAGAGGCAAGTTCATGGTTTCCTTGAAGCTCATTTTCCAAAATGACAGTTAAATCATGCAGAGCTTTTACTTCTTCCTATCTACGAGGACACCATGATAACCCACTCCCCAAAAGTAAACCTGAGCCTACATAAGATGTGGAACTTCAGGCTCTTTTTGCCTTTCCTTTCCTTTCCTACTGTTTAAACCACAGCGTATGACCCAAAAAAGTGGTCAACTCTCAAAGAACTCCATATTAACTACATTTTTTTTTAAAGTCAATATGGACTATACAAACCAACCACTAAACCTTACGTCTGTGCTCACTTCCCACCACGATCACCAACTTAAAAATAAATAAATAAATAAAGTTCTCCCTGGATTACTATCCACCTACTGCCACCAAGCCTACCCATTCAGAAACCTCAGTGACAAGTGAGGACTCCCTTAGCCTCACTCTCCAACCTCTGGTCTATCTAGCCAGCCTCCTGGCTTTGATAATTTTTCATAAATTTTATTTATTTAGCTCCTCCTCTCCATCTCTATTTTGGGAGACAATATTCCATGAATTCCTCATGTTCCTGCACCATGAGCCCTCCAAGCAAATGATCTGTTTAGAAGCAAATAGCCGTGAAAGCTAGAGATAGTGTATCCCTCCAGAGGGATTTAGAGTTGTGTCTCCCCAGAGACCTTTGCTTATCTTTCAGAATAATAAACCTAGAGACGCCTTTCCCCTTTCTCTCAGAGGAGATTGGCTTGCATTCTAGGACAATGAGTAATCTCCCCAGAGGGAAGGATGGAAATATATGCCAGCAGGCTTATAAATGCTCAGAGTCTCCTCGAAGGTGGGGTTCTCCCCTGTGGTGTACCCCACTGCACACACAGGTAACGGCTAGCCCTCACCGAGTCCTTGTGGGGATTAGAGCGTTGGGAAGGCTCCTGCTCTGGTTGCTGTTTTTGCTGTGAGGAATAAACCATCTGTCTCTCTAACCCAGAGATCTCGTATCTTCCTTCAGTATTTGTGCATAGAATTGTGGCACACTAAGTTGTTATCTTGCAAGTAGGACAAAATCTCAGACCCTTCACAGTATTCTGATTTAACACCCACTACCAGTACTTTTTACCAGTACCTTGTAGTCTTAGTGGCTCAGTGGTTAAGAGTTTGGCTGCTAACCAAAAGGTTGGCAGTTCAAGTCCACCAACCGCTCCTTGAAAACTCTATGGGGCAGTTCTACTCTGTCCAAAAGGGTTGCTATGAGTCAGAATTGGCTTGAAAGCAGTGGGTTTTGGTTTGCCAGTGCATTAGCTTAGGCCAGAACTATTTACTCACATGGTTTAAGTGCCCTCAATGGTATCCCATCTTCATTATTTCTCCCGTGTTAATATATCTTTCTTTCAGTCATCAGAGTGATCTTCTATAACTCAAGTCTAATTATGACCATGCCCTGCTTAAAGCTCTCTGTAGGTTTGCTCATGTTCTCGAAACGATTAAACTTCTTAGCACAGTCTTACACAATCTGGACCTATCCTGACACTACTCTAAACCCTGAGAAACCTCTTCTTTTTTCATCAGAGCTACCCCAAGTTCCTTTACTCCTCTCAGCCTAGAATGTCCTCTACCACCATTCTCCCTAACCCAGCAACATTTCTACACAACGAAATTCTACTCCTTATTTCAGTACCCAGTGCAAATACCACCTCCTCTGGGAAAAAAAAAAAAAAAAAATTCAGCAGAGAGTTAGCCACTCTCTTTTCTGGGCTCATCTGGCAATATGTGTAAATGGCGCACTAATATTTCTTTGTTTACAGGTTTGGCTGATCCACCCAATTGTGAGCTGTAAAGACTGGATCCCATCTCATTGAAATATGTATGTCCCCCTGTAAAACAGAATACACATTCACTTAACATTTGTTGAACAAGCTAATGAATAAATGAAAGTTGAAATATTTTCGAAGGCTTTGACTCTCATCCTTTTCCTCAGCTACATGGGCCTCTCCCTCTCAAATCTTGTGATGATTTCCAGGGAAGCCACACATGTTATGTTCAGTCAACATGTGGAAAAGATGACAAGTAAGGCTATTTTTCTTTTCATAACAAAACACACTTCACATTACATACCTTCGCCATCACTTCAACCACAGACATCCCTCTATCACCAAAATGAAAGTGATCTCAGTGTGTTGGCAAACACAGTTAACTGAATAACAGCTAACTTAAATAACTGAATCTTGTTTGAAACATTTAAGGCTTTTTGTTTATTAACATTTTATGTACAAAGGCTCTTAATGACTCCCTATTCCACTCAGTCAAGGAAATGAAGCTGTTTCATCCAGAAATCCAACCAGTTCTTCTGGCCTTCAAATCTGAAGTACCAAACGAGTTTGATGAACCTGATTCTTAAGCCAGAAGATCACTCTATTTGGCTTTGCAGCTGGCTGCAAAGGAAGAATCATTTCGCTGGAAAAATGATGGACTAGGCCACCAATCTTGACGGTAAAAGCAGAGCAAAGAATGAAAAACTGAAAATAGGAGAAGGGAGATATCAGGTAACATTTTCATTGGGACTGAAATTTAATTGGGAGGATAAGTGTTCATTACAGACTTTATCCCTGGAATACTTTGGCAAAGAGATTTCAATGAGTGTTAAAATCATTACCGAATGGCCTCAATCTAAACAAACGCCCACCTTTTCCATTTCACCCTGAGATGAAATGACTTCGCTGTGTACAACTGGAAAACCTGGGGCTGACAGTTTCTCCTCTTCCAGAGGGGCTGTGAAAGCTTTTTTCTTTCTCCATATCCCTCTGCTTTTTAAATTTAGAGGTTCATCTTCTGAAAAAGTTTTTATTTTTTTAATCAAGCACTTAGACTAGTGTCCGGCTTCAGAGATACCAGCACTTCTGCCCAGTGCCAAGCTGATTTTCCATATGAGCACACACAGGGCCAGACCATCGCAGCAGAGGAAGTATCTGACAAGAATCTAAGTGGGGGGACATGCAAGTCCAACACTGTTTTAATAAGAGTCGCCGTCGAGCAGAAGTCTGTGTAGCTGGAGGGATCCAAGCGGCAAGAATCGGACAAAGAAGGTGATGGCGAAAATGTGAGAAAAGAAGCCATTTCATTAAGAGACATTTCTATTCTATATTTTCAATTACTTTGGATGTCTGTGGCTTATTCGTAATTGACAGATCAGGAAATGTAAACCCTTTCTCCAGTCTGCCAAGGTTATTAGCATGCAGGAACCTGAGGCTTTATCCCTAGAGCAACTTTTTATTACAAAGAAGATAAAAATGATGTATTGTATATTATATTCCATCAGCAGAGACCATGATGATCATAGTTCTTGCAATGGAGCCTTGCCTCACCCCACCTATCAATAGATAGATTGCAAGTTGCAGTCTGAGAGCTTCAGCTGGTCTTCTTTTTGATTTTTTTCAAGAAACGCTAGTAATAAACCCTGTAAAGCAAATCACTCAAAAGAGTGATTGGAAACAAAGTAAAATGAGTAGTGTTTAAATAATTAACACCTGCCAAATGAGGATGGGGGGGCCTTATTGCTGATATTAAATCCTTTAACGTCTGAAACAGATGACAGTAAGTAATTCCAAACAGCCAAGACAGGAAACGAATTTTTAGTTCTTGGAAAGTTGAATGAGTTTTAATAAAGTTGACAAAAAGAAAAAAAGAAAACTGATTTTGATTTAGTTAATTCTATTGCAGAATGTTGGGTTTGCAGTAAACCTTTACTTTGGTTTAACATACTGTAAGTGAACAGCTTTAATTCATGGTTTAAAATATATTCATTATTCAGTAAGCTAATGATACATGTTCCACCTGGTTGCTGTGAAGCCTTGTAAGTAAAAATTGACGGTAGTGTCCTGTTACCAAGAAAAAATACTAGCCTGGCCAAGTTTCCAGTCAATAAATATAACTCACAATAGAACTGCCAGTTAGGTAAATAAGGATGCCCCCTGCCAACCCATCTATCAGCAGGAGAAAACCAAAAGAGAAGTATTATCCTAGTCTGGACCAAGGCTGAAAATTTTACAAGCACTAAGCAAATAATCCTTAACTCTGTTAATGCATCAAGAACAATAAGACATAATAGGGCTGAAATAAGGCCGGAGCTGAAACAGTAACTACTGAAAGCTCCAGCAGCTTGCTGCAGTCCTAGCCCACCTGGGGTTTTACGCCCAGCCGTTGAACTGCCATTGAACTAGACCTCGTGACGGTCTTCATGGCAAGGGTTCCCTTCTACCTCAGCCTGTTGGGCTGCAAGAGTTGGGTGCTACAGTGGGGACCTCAGCTCAGAATTTCACCATTTGGCCTAACCTTGCCTCCAAACCAGGCCACCGTGAGACAGTCTGTGCTCTGTTTCATTTCTTATTTTGTTTTGTGGAGGGTGGCAGTTGAGGAAAATAGGTGATGGCAATGACGCTAATTCACCTTCATTTTAATGTGACTACGTATTCATTTTAATTGGAGTCAGTGTTGCAACTACCTTCCTATAAATTAACAAGGTTCTTTGACAACCCAGTAGCTCTGTACTAAAGCATGTTTGGAAAGTAACTACTCTGCACCTGAAATGGTTCCCTTTAGGTATCTTGGCTATTTTAACAGTTTTGTTTTGTTTTGTTTTTTAGGGAGGGGGTTCTCCCAAAAGCATACAGGGACATTATCTCCAACAAGAACTAACTGCTTATAAAAATTTTACCTTGTTAGGATGAGGACAATGACAAAGCTTACGATATGAAGCAATGAGCTTGTTTTTGCTGCTCTTCCCTCAAACACAGCTTCATTATTAGAATATCTCTTGGAAAAAAGTTATCATCTGATCTAATAGCATGTTCCTCAGAAAATGAGCTGGTGCTACCTATCATAATATGATCAAAAGTCACTGGTAATCTAATTACTCTGGGAAAAAAATATATATGACATGCTCTCCCTACTTTTTTTTTTTTTCTTCCTTTGCAAAACCAAACTCTTCCAGCCATTAACCATATTAACCATTTAGAGATTGTGTTCTTACCACATAGACCATGGAACCCAACGAAGTGCTTCCAACTAAAGGCTCCCAGCTTACCACAGAATTTAAAGAACTTATTTCTCCCCCCCAAAAACCTAAGCATGCCTTTTTCCTGTGTCAGGATAGGTTCACAAACAGTATACAAATTGCTAGTACCACCTACTGGCAAAAAAATAGAACCAACCTAATAACCCTTACTGAAGAGTAGGCAAGAAATGCTATCTAAAGTCAGATGCTGCTGATGTTTGGGGTTATGAATGACAATGATGGAACTCAATCCCATCTAATCTCACAAAAAAGGTTTTTTTGTTTGTTTGTTTGTTTTAATTCTATCTTTATGAAAGGCTTTCAAAGCCCTGATACATGAGGATCCACTATTATCCCTATTAAATACATTATATAACCCTGGTGGCACAGTAGTTAAGAACTCGGCTGCCAACCAAAAGGTCATCAGTTTGAATTCACCAGCCACTCCTTGGAAATCCTATGGGGCAGTTCTACTCTGTCCTATAGGGTCTCTATTGGGATCAGCTCAACAGCAGCGCATTTGTTTTTGTATATATATTACAAGCCAAGGATCACAGAAGTGAAGCAAACTACCTAAGCTAAAATATTCAGTCAGTAAGAACTTTCAAGTCAGCCTTCATTTTCTTTGCCCTTTACTTTAACAAAGGAATTATTCCTCGTTATACGTTGTAAATCTCTACCCCATGGAACCCGAGATTTTGCCTCGTGACCTGCAGGCATGTCAAAAAGCACAAGGTGCTTAAAATTATGAAATGCGAGTTCTCTTTCCATTGGTACCACAAAATTCACAAGTTACATAATGTCTCCAGTGACAGTTTCCTCATGTGTAAAGTGGGTGCAATTATACATACTCTACATAAACTACAGAAAAGTTACAAGGTTACAACCACAAACTTTGCAATGTAAAAAAAAAATAAATAAACGAGGTAAGAGAGAGAACAGGAGACGGAAGAGAGAGAATGGAAAGGAAGGTAAAGGCAAAGAAAGGAAGGGGAGGGGAGAGAAGGGAAAAGAAAGAAAAAGACAAGGAAAGGAAAGGAAAAAGAAAAGACCTCTCCTCGTCTTCAGTGCATTACATTGCTTTAGGCAGTATGTTTCAACAAATTAGAAATGTTGGGCATTTGGATTAAGTGAAACTAATTAAAACTAGCATGAGGGCCATTCTCATACTGATATAATTTTCAGTTTCTAAAATAGTGCTATAATTTGCAAGTTTTGAGTTTGCAGTTCCAAAGATGACAAGCCCTGAAGTACACAGTATGAAATGAGATGCCATCCCACTTAATGTATTGCATTGCTAATTATTCCATGCGAGCTAGTCTTGCCAGTCTGCTCTTTTAGAGGGTAGAGAACCAGCACTGTTACACATCTTCTGTTTATCCCCAAAAAGTCTAAGACAAGGTCAGCCATGAAGAGAACACCATTTTTAGTTCCTTGATAGCTTCCCGTGAGTTGCTTCTCCCACAGTGTCTCCCAGCCCTGCTTTTCTTATGTTCAGCCCTCATATTCCATCTTTTATTCGCAGTTGGAGTGAAGTACAGTACGTAAAGCTTTGGAATTTGTTGTTGTTGTTGTTAGGTGCCACCAAGTCGGTTCCGGCTCATATAGGCTCTATGTACAGTAGAATGAAACACTGCCCCATCCTGTGCCATCCTCCTAATCACTACTATACTCAAGCCTATTGTTGCAGCCACTGTGTCAATCCACCTCATTAAGGGTCTTCCTCTTTTTCCCTCACCCTCTATTTTACCAAGCATAATGTCCTTCTCTAGGGACTGGTCCCTCCTGATAACATGAGCAAAGTAGGTAAGATGTCTTGTCATCCTCGTTTCTAAGGAGCATTCTTCCAAGACAGATTTGTTTGTTCTTCTGGCAGTCCATAATATATTCAATACTCTTCACCAACACTATAATTCAAAGGCATCAATTCTTCTTTGGTTTTCCTTATTCATTGTTCAGTTTTCACATGAATATGAGGCAACTGAAAACACCATGGCTTGGATCAGGCGTTCCTTGGTACTCAAAGTGACATCTTTGCTTTTTAACACTTTAAGCAGGTCATTTCAACAGATTTGCCCAATACAATATATCCTTTCATTTCTTGACTGCTGCTTCCATGGGCGTTGATTGTGGATACAAGTAAAATGAAATCCTTGACAAGTTTGATATTTTCTCCTTTTGTCATGATGTTGTTTATTGGTCCAGTTGTGAGGATTTTTATTTTCTTTAGGTTAAGGTATAATCCGCACCGAAGGCTGAAGTCTCTGATTTTCGTCAGTAAGTGCTTCAAGTCCTCTTTGCTTTAAGCTTTCAATTAGAATGCAGTACAGTAGCCAAAGCTTTAGAATTACATAATCAAATTCAAATCCCAGGTTTGTCAGTGGCTAGCTGTATGACCTATAGGAATTATTCTTTCTTTCACTCATTCATTGATCAAATATTTGCTGAGAACCTACTGTGGGCCAAGCACTGCTTCAGGAGAATTCAAGAGTGAACAAGACATAAAACCACTGCTCTCATGGAGCTTACCTACTAGTATGCTTCCTGATTATCGTCAAAAATGAAAACGAGTTTTGAAAGGATTTAATGTGGATAATTTACTTAGCTCAGTGTCTGGAACATAGCAAGTGCTCAATCAAGGGCAGTTTAAAGATTATGTCACCAAAGACAACAGCTGAAACAGGGAAACTCTGTCCCCTCTCTGAATAGCATCAAGCATTATATAACTGTGACTTTCATTTGAAGTGATTGAAGCAGTCATTTTTCCAAAAGAACACCCACAGCTGATCAGTTCAAACAGAAGTCCCAGCCTGGGTTATAATATGGTGGCTGTGCCATCAAACATACATAGACACAGTTCTTTTTGGAGAACTATCTTCTGGAGAGATATAGTAAGAGGAAGAACAGCTCAGTGGAAATAGTCAGGTAAGTTTAAAAAAAAAAAAGCATTGCCTTGGAGTCGATTCCAACTCATAGTGAAACAGAGTAGAACTGCTCCATAAGGTTTCCAAGGAGCATTTGGTAGATTTGAACTGCTGACTTTTAGGTTAGCAGCCGTAACTCTTAACCACTACACCACCAGGGTTTCCCAGGTGAGTTTAGACTCCACTATTAGCTTTGTGACCTTTGCCAAGTGTCTTACCTTCCTTGAAACTCAGTTTATAAAACCATCAAGCTATCCCAATTCCTGTTTCCTTTGTTTAAAATGTTCTTCCCCAAATATTTGCTTGCTTTTCTTCCACACTGCCTTCAGCTCTGTTTGTATGGCAGTACTTTTCAGGGAAGTTCCCTGAACAACTATATAAAATAGCAGCCCCTCACATCTCTGTCACTCACCTTTTATTTCTCTCCACAGCATGGAGTTCCATATGGCATTATAGATGAGTTTGTTCACTGCTTGCCTTTCCACTTTAGAATGTTACCAAAGATTTTGTTTTTCTGATGACTGCTGAATCCCCGGAGCCTAGAACAGGTCTTGATCCAAAGTTCTGCTCTATAAATACTTGTTTACAAAGTGAATAAATACATACAAAATGGACTGCAATTTCACTAGGATCAGATCTCTTGAATTCCACCCATTAGATATTTTGGTGGTAGTGGAGTCCCTTGACCCCAAGTTATCTCCGCTTGAATTCTACCTTGTTTATCTAACATTCCAAATGTTAGACGATTAAATCTAGTATGTCAAATATTACTGGAGTTTTTTAGTTGAGCTTCTTTTGAATACGAGAAAATATGTGGTCTACAAAACCTTGAGTGTTGTTGTTAGTAGCCCATTGGTTACTAAGTAGAACTGCTCCATAGGATTTTCTTGGCTGTAATCTTAACAGGTGCAATGGATAAGCACTCGGCTGCTAATGAAAGTACAGTGATTTGAACCCATTAGCCGCTCTGTGGTAGAAAGATGTGGCAGTCTGTTTGAGCAAATATTACAGCCTTGGAAACCCTATGGGGCCCTTCTACTCTCCTATAGGGTCACTATGAGTCAGAATCCACTCCACGGCAACGGTTTTGCAATCTTAACAGAAGCAAATCATCACATCTCTTTTCATCCTTGGTACCGCTGAATGTGTTCCAACCACCAACCTTTAAGTTAGCACAAGCCATTTGCGCCACCTAGGAGACTTAAAAACTTGAGAAAGAAACACTAAAGAGACAAGAAAGCCTGTCTTACTATTTGTCCTTTGTTCTCTGGACTAGTGCTTCTCAAACTTTAAATCACAACCACCTGAAGGGCTTGTGGAACCACAGATAACTGGGCCCCACCCCAGATTTTCTGGTTCACTTGGCCTAGGGTGAGGCCCAAGAATTTGCATTGCTAACACATCCCAAGTGATGCTGATTGCTGTGGATTTCACAATGAAAGAAGATCTCTGCTACAGCCCTTCACAATTTCACCCTGACTTTGCCTCCCTTGACTCCCTGAGAGAAGTAATGATTGCAACTATTCCCTAATTTAGCAAACTTGAAAGTTGTGTTCTGGGAGTGTGGGCAAGTATTGTGTTTTAGTTCCATAATGAAATCTAGGCTTCAGCTTCATTAACCAATCTGCTTCATAATGAAAATTAATTATTATGGTCATTAGACTAAATGGCTTCTGTCATCTGCAAAGACATAATTGGTACAGAAAATTGTTTTGTAAGTATGAAATAATCAGCAAAGGCTGACTATACACATGCATTTTTCTCTACTAGTCTCCAGTGGACAAACCCAGAAGTCACTCAGGACAAGAATGGGGGTGAAGGGGATGGCATGGGTTATTCTTACAAGGCATAAAAGATGTGTGGCCTGAGCATTCTGAATTGTAAAACATCATCATTAAAAGTGTACTTATCATGATTCCAGGGGAAAGGCAAAGCCATAGGGAGACCTCTGAGGTGGGACTGAGAGGAAGCACTTTCTCCCCAAGACACATTCTACAAAGATGGCAACCTTTCAACAAGATTTAAAGTAACATAATAACATGACAATTGAAAAGATGGTGCTAAAACATCAGCAGAAGAAACGGTGGGAAATATGCGGAATTGAAATATCAGATGTGAAACCGTTACAAGCTTAGAGGAGACAAGTGAGAGTCATGTGGGCGTGACACCTCGTTTATGGACCCAGAGAGTGCAAGTCCCGCCCCCTCCACCCTCACAGCTAAACTTGCTTCTTCTGACGTTAGAACTGACTACACCTGTGACAGAAGGTCTACCCAATCCTACAGGATTATCAGTGGAACCTTGCTTGGCAATCAATTTCCTTCAAATGTGCAAAGCTGCTTTTTCATTTTTATTGGTTTTTAAAACACAATCTGTTTGGAACTAGGTTCTCCATCTAAGGCTGTTCCCTATTTGCCTGAAAACGCAAGTTTACAGATATCTAACAACTATTGATGTAACACCTACCTCTGCAGGGTGCGAATGTTATAAAGCACTTATTAGTGACTGGGAGAGAGAGCTGAGACAAGGTTACAAAAGCAATAGGAAATTTTTTGCTCTATACTTAAGAGTTTTAAAAGGAACTCTGTGGCACAGTGGTTAGGCTACTAACTGAAAGGTCAGCAGTTGGAACCCACCAGTCGCTTTGCAGGAGAAAGATGTGGCGGTCTGCTGCTGTAAAGGTTTGCAGCCTTGGAAACCCTGTGGGGCAGTTTTACTTTGTCCCATAGGTAACTATGAGTCAGAATCAGGTTTGCTTTGGTTTTTATAGGGTCGTTATGAGTCAGAATTGACTCGACGGCACCAGGTTTGGTTTTTTGGTTTTTAAGAGTTTAAAATCTAGTCGGAGAGAGAAAAATAAAAGTAATTACATCAGAACAATACAAATTAACATATCTCCCCATAAGAATAAAAAAGCAATTTAATTAGAGAGAGAAATTTCCCTTATGGATTAGCACGAAACGATATCAAATGCAGACTCAGATGCATCTGTGGGTATAGATAAATATTCCTATGAATGAGATGCTGATTTTGACCCCAATAGACTCAAAAAACAAATGGATGTTGACATATGCAAAGACGACTGGGATCATTTAGAGTGATAAATAAATTACTAAATTAAGCAGCCTCAATCAAGCATTATTTGCAGGGGTACCATACTACCAAAGTTTATCACGTTTGCTTTGAAGAAAAAGTTCTTCGGGCAAAAATGTGGCTAATTGAACATTGTTCTAAATAATATCCAATGGAGAAGGTAGCAATTTAGGGAAGATTGCTCCCAGGATAACAATATTGAACAGACACATACTAATAATGGCTAGAGTGCCTCCAAAAACAGGGTCAGCTACGCTACACTGCTTGCCTCCCACCCACGAGGGACTCAGGGAAAATGTGTTGAACCTAACTCAAACGGAGCCATGAGCTTTGCATTTCCAGCCAGTTTCTTGCCCTGACTGCAGTGTAAGCATTTGACTTTTTTATGAGTTGCTTCATCAGTACCAACCAGAAAAGGCCTTGAATACAGAGAGCGCTGTGAACGTGCAAACTCTAATTGTCTTCATTAAAATGATGCATCCATCTATCTATCTCAGTGGGAGTTAGTTGCTTACATATATCTGAGGGTTTGGGCTGAGTACAATTTTTTTCCTCCAATTCCCATTGTTTGTAACAAGTCTTTTATCATCTTGAAGTCTGAATTAACATTTCTGTCTCTACCAGTTTAGCTGTTTTTCCATTTGGCAAACTCTGGGTTTTTCCTGCTGTCTCCCCTTTAGGGCAGGAATTAGCATAGTTGTGCAACGTTTATTGTTTGTTATTCCTTTATTTTTTCGATGTCATCCTTGAAGATGTCAAATCTTCTCTAAGTTGTACTGGAAAAGACAGAGATTTCCACAAAGGGGGGCGTTTGGGAAGATGGAATACTTGATAGAAGCCTTGGGCTGTACTGGTGAAACTGTTTTAAGTATATTCAGCATATTCTCTTAGGGGCTATTTCAGTGGAGTGCACACCATCAACAACACACACACACACACACACACACAGTCAGTTCATTGTTTCAATTGTAGAGTCAGTACAGCAGCTACAGATAACGGGATTTCCACACTAGGGAAGCAATAAACACATTAGCTTAGGAGCTCCATCTTTGGACCAAATTACTTCATAGACTTGAATCCTAGTATTGTCTGACCTTGTACCTCTTTTTCAATTCCTTGGAGTCTGAAGATTTTGCCTCTAATAAGTAAGGAAATAATACCACCCAGGATTGTTAAGAGGGTTAAATAAAAAAATATACAAAACACTTAGCAGAGAGTCTGCTAAGCACATTGCTAAGATACACTAATATCGATAACTACAGTTTTTAATGATTATGATAAGACCTAAAGAAGCAATGTCTATTTTTGATGATCAAGGGGTAGATTATTCTCTTTGTAGATTTTTCAGTAGCTAGATTCCTTATCCTCACAACCCTTCATTGCTCTGTTCATATAAACCATTTCATTTCTTATTCTCACCACCTTCCCTAGACTGTCAAAGGGACAGGAAATAAAATCACTTCTAGTAGTATTTCACAGCTCTAATACAGGTGCACTGGAGAGGCAGTTGAATCAAAAAAAAATGGACATTAGCTATTAAAGATTCAATTATCTCCATTCTACCTTCCCCCACTTGTGGAAAATCAGCAGTGAGGGGAGGGAAAAAAAAATGGCATTGCATTAAAGTGCTTTAGGAATGTCTTGGGGAAAATAAATATGCAATCTAAATGCAAGGTATCATTATATTATTATCACTCTGCATTCATTTAATAACAGATTAAAGTGTTCCGGTTCACAGCAACGGAAGTTGCCTCAAACTTTCCCACGGTTTCTTTGATATTCTTTATTTGAAGGCAGCTGCCATTTAGGACAATTGCTGCAATATGTTGGTTTTAAACTAAAGTCCTCTTGGAGACTGGAAGTACCTTTAATCCCATCATAAAATTAACTACTCACTTGTTTTCTCAGATTCATTACTTACCAATCTAAGACGACCTTGCCAGTAAGAATTAGAACATAACTGCAGCTCCTAACTCCACTATGTTCTAGGGTACGCTCCTTGAACCTCTTCCTTCTAGAATCCCCAGTGGTACTGAGAGGTCTTAGAAATCTTCACCCCATAGTGTCTGTGCTTCAGGGTAGGTTCTCCAGAAGCAGAAACTAAGATGGAGTTTGGGGTGCAAGATACTTATTAGGGATCACACCTGGGAAGGTAAGGGGAGGAAACAGAACGGGGCAGAGGAGGAAATCAAATTGCATTGTTGTCGCTAGATCCACCAAACCCTCAGCCAATTCAGCAGAGAGCTCTTTTCCATCAGAGTGTCTCACATGGGGCACAAAGGCTGAACATTTCTATCCCCACCTTGCTCAGTCACTGGCTGTGGCCAAAGTGACTCTCTGTACCTGACAAGGACTCTGAAGGAGCTGAGAAATGGAGGTTGTTTGGAGCAACAAGTTCTTCCTAGAAAAAGGCCTGAGCAGCTTATCTCTGTGCTTCTACCCATTCCTCCCTGCTACACCCACCAAGTATGCAAGATGCAAAGGGAGAGCCATGTATAAATGTGCACTACATACTTTCATCAAGGTTCAAGACAGAAGTTCCTCCCAGTGAAATTCTCTACCAGTAGGAAGAACAATGACTATAAAGCAGCACTGACAATTCTTGCTATCACCATTAGTCCCTTTTCTACTAAGTTCATTCCTTTTCCATTAATCTTTAAATCACTGAACAGGCTCTACTTTCTACCCAGTAGTCCAAGGAAGAAATTTAAGAGTTATTCATGACCCCTTCCTCCTCCCTCACCTCACATTCAATCCATTATAAGCCCTACAGAGTCTACCTTGTCAATATTTCTCCTATTCCCATTCTCCGAAACAACCTAAGGTCTTATCACTTCTAATTACACCTAACCTGGTAGCACAGTTATCCTATGGGGCAATTCTACTCTATTCTATAGGTTCACTATGAGTTGGACTCGACTTTACAGCAACGGGTTTGTTTTTGTTTTTGGTATCCTTCAAAACTCAGCAAGTGCCACACCTTCCAGGATGCCTTCCTGAAATCCCAGCCACTGCTAGTTTCTAGAATACCTCTCACCATTCCATAAACAAGTGTTGATTTCCTTGTCCATCTTTCTACTAAATTTAGGTTCTTGGACACTACAGAAAATATCCCACTTGAATTTGTATCCCAGCATCTAACACAGTATACCTTACACTCAAAAAGATTCTAAGTAATGTATGTTGGGATGTTTTTATCACCCATCTGTTGTGTGTAAAGCACTGTGCTAACCTGGGTTACAAGGACACGAAGAAACAGGCTCAGCTCTGCAAGAGCTTAAATTTCACCTGGTAAACACAAGGACAATGTTTCTCTGCTTTCATAAGGTTTTCAATCGAATAACATATTGCTTTGGGCAAATGTGCTGCAAAAGATCTGTTTCAAGTGTTAAAAAGCAAAGATGTCTCTTTGAGGGCTAAGGTGTGCCTGACCCAAGCCGTGGTATTTTCAATCATCTCATATGAATGTGAAAGCTGGACAATGAATAAGGAAGGCCAAAGAAGAATTGCTGCCTTAGAACTATGGTGTGGAGAAGAATATTGACTATACCACGGACTGCCAGAAGAATGAACAAATCTGTCTTGGAAGAAGTACAGCCAGAATACTACTTAGAAGCAAAGATGGTGAGACTTCGTCTCACATGCTTTGGACATGTTATCAGGAGGGAGCAGTCCCTGGAGAAAGACATCATGCTTGATAAAGTAGAGGGTCAGCAAAAAAGAGGAAGACCCTCAATGAGATGGATTGACACAGTGGTTACAATAATGGGCTCAAACATAGCAATGATTTTGAGGATGGTACAGGACGAGGCATTGTTTTGTTCTGTTGTTCATAGGGTCTCTATGAGTTTGAACCTACCCAACAGCACCAAACACCCTAACAACAACAAACACAAGAACGGGGTGATAGGAGAGGTTTCACATGAAGGGAGAGAAGGAAAGGAAAGCAAGCCTCAAGAGACTAGAAAGGAAATAAAAATTATACCAAAAAAAAAAAATTGGCAATGAGGAAGAAACAAGAAATTAGAGCAGGGTAGAGAAGATATAAAAAAGAAAGAGAGTGCTATAAAGATTTTTCACAATCTATCAACTGAGTAATCGTAAGTTTATGTGGAAAGAAGTCAGAGAAAGGTATGGCTTGATCTAGTCATATTTAAAATGGTCAGTGAGAGGAATAAATGAATGAACAAATATGTTAATTAATTGATTTTACATACAAATTTACATGGCCAAGAAGGTAGCCCTGATCAGTCTTCCTGCAAATTTTGACCTCTCACCTTACTATAAAAAAAAAAAAAAAAACCCATTGCTGTCAAGTCTATTCAGACTCATATCAAACCTATAGCACAGAGTGGAACCACCTCATAGGGTTTCTTTACAGAAGCAGACTGTCACATCTTTCTCCCATGGGGCAGCTGGTGGGTTTGAACCGCTGACTTTTTGGTTAGTAGACAAGTGCTTTAACCACTGTGCCACTAAGGTTGCCTCATCTTACTGTATAAAAAAATATATACTTTCTATTAAATACAGCAGGAGATAGAAAGTAGATGACTAGGGCAAGCTTCTGTTCAGAAAATAAATAACAAGTACTATTTAAAATTTAGCAAAAACCTTACTGACTGTTCAATTTAATATTTCGTGAGACAAGAATACAAGGCATGATATTAGATTTCATTGGATAGAAGTAACAACAAAAGAAGGTCACGACTTGGTAAGAGCTGGCACTCTTATTTTTAACAAAATACAAATCATACAACTCATTAAGAAGGAAACAAAATAGGCTCTGAATCCTTGCAGATATTAGACACGTATTAAAAATGAATGGGAAAGTAAAGTATTATATTTACAAAAGATTGCGAAGTTCTTCTTTCTGTACATTATGTAGCTCCACACCAAGCTCAGAGACAGGCATATGATAGTGAAACCCAGTCAAGAAAGCCGCTTGCATTCCCGGAAGATAGGCAAGATACAATTTATCATATCGACAGCATTGAAGACATAGGTATAATTGGTGTCCCTAAATTGTACATGAGAAAAATGTTGATTTGGCAAACATTGTTATACATATTTTTACAACAACAAAAAAATACAGAAACGGTAGGAAAACAAACAAAAAAAGATACACCAAAACCAAACCAAACCCATTGCTGTCTATTCAATTCCGACTCAGCGACACAATAGCGGCCCTAAAGGACAGAGTAGAACTGCCCCATATGGTTTCCAAGGAGCGCCTGGTGGATTCCAACTGCCAACCCTTTTGGTTAGCAGCTGAACTCTTAACACCACCTAGGGAATGTAAAATCACCTTGAAAATTTTACACAGAAAAGAAATTTTTCTTAGAATATCCTGTTTCCTCTTTATAGTTCTTCTTTGTTCTCTATTTACTCTAGTGTATTTTTCCTCCTCTCGGTTCTTACTTGCTCAGTTCTCCATCCTTAGTCCTCTTCTCTTTTTCACCAACCATAAATTACTTTTAAAGTAATCTAAAATTCTTAGGTTTGCAGCTGTGTAGCTTTTCAACAAACACAAAAATTTCAGATTGAGGCTGTTTAAAGAAAGTCACATCTAATGATATCCTTTACACCCATTTCTCCTTTTTTTGTTTCCACAACTATGATCTAACCCAGACAGATATGGATTACTGCAAAACCTAAACAACCATCCTTCCCAAGTCTGAGCTACCCCAAATACCACTGTTAACTCATTCTTAAAACACTCTTTCTAGGTTGCCTGTGCATAGATACTTCCGTGTTCAACCTAGCCAACAGAATCGACTCCAAACTCTTACATGTATTAAAAGCCTTCATAATCAGGCTCCTTCTAACTAACCCCATGTTATTGTTTGCTCCTAAAACAAACCACCTACCCCAAACAGCTCACCAAGCCTCCATCCATCCAGTATCTTGCAAGCACGCAAGACACACTGTGAATGCTATAACTGGTTGTACTGAAGCTCAAAAATATTAGGTACCTTAATCAAGAACAGGCTGCTGGAAAATAAAAAAAGCATTGGGATTTAAATTCAACTCTTTCTCACTCCAAAACTGTCCTCTTAACCACTGGCACTAGAATCATCCTTACTGGAAAGCTGATACTCTTAACCACTCTGCCCTGACTTTCTTATTAGTCAAAACAGGTATTAAAAAAAAAAATTGCAGTCAAGTCAATTCCAACTCATGGCAACCCCATCAACCCCATATGTTAAGAGTAGAACTGCTCCTTAGAATTTTCTTAGCTGTCATCTGTATGGAAGTAGGTCACCAGGCCTTTCTTCCACAGTGCCCACAGTGCCACTGGCTGGGTCCAAACCACCAACCTTTAGGCTAGTGGGCAAGTGTGTGAACTCAAAGTCCCTACGAAGTCAGAAAACATTTCCGTGAGCTAGTGAACACTTTCAAAAATCAGCTCCTGTGAGTGAAAACTAAATAGATACACAATCCCACATTTCTCCCCTCACTAAGACAATGAGGGAGACTTTGGTCTCTTTTTCATGCAAAGATATGTGCTTATGAATTCATGTCTGTTTCATTCTCTCCTTATGCTGAAATCAAAGTACAGGAACAACAGTTGCTCCATTCTTGGTGGTGCTGAAGGCCCCAGAGCAGGGTTCTCCACAAAGCTGTTAGAGCTGTGTTTGTCAAAGGTTGCAGAGTGGTGGCCTAAAGACTCAATCTGGTCTGCATGTGTGTGTCATTGGCCCACGCAGTGTTATTTTTTCAATTGGATTAATTTCCAACATTCAAAAATCAAGAAATTTCCCATAAAAATCCAGATTTCCAGATTTTCTTGAAATATACAAAGATCTGGGAACATTAGGCCCACATTACCACATGGCTACAGTCCCCTAGAACTCCCAAGTCACTGGCAGCTCAGCTTGCTCTAGATGGGGATGGGCTCAGCGCCACCCACCCACATCATTCAGTTCCAGCTCCTGTCTGGGCCTTGTAGGCCTTTCCACACCCTCAAGTTTTGAAGGTGATCAGAGTTTTGGTAAGTATTGTGGCACGGGAAGAGTACAACAAAGAACATGGGAAGAACAGAATATGGCAAACTGGACCATTGGTCTAGTGTTTTGTCATTGTTTGTTTGTCTGAAATTGTTAACTGGCATTCTTTCCTGTGAAGGTGAGAAGCACATCAAAATTCCTTCCATATCTCCTGCTGCCTTTTCCATCTCATCTACTACTCTAAAAATTAAAAATGAAAAATAAAACTACAGAGATAAGAGAAGCATTTCAATTCCTTTTTCTCAAAACTCCCACCTCTATATCTCCTCTCCCTCTGTCCCAGTCTTCAATTTGGCAGACAATTATAGTTATGAGATGATCAAATCATGATAGCCATATTTTTAAATGATGTATTTTAATAGCAACTTATAGAGCAAACTATAAGAAAATGGTCCAATATTTTGAGAGAAAATCCAACTACAAGCATGAAAATTAACTCTAGTAGTTGAAGGAGATGTAATTTAAACAAAAGTAACTGTTTTAATTATCTAGTGCTGCTATATCAGAAATACCACAAGTGTATGGCTTTAACAAACAGAAGTTTATTCCTCACAGTTTAGGAGGCTAGAAGTCCAAATTCAAGTTGCCAGCTCCAGGGAAAGGCTTTTTTTCTCTGTCGACTCTGAGGGAAGGTCCTTTTCATCAATCTTCCACTGGGTCCAGTAGCTTCTTGGTGCAGGGACCCAGAGTCCAAAGAACACGCTCTGCTCTTGGCTCTTCTTGCTTGATGGTAATAAGATTTCTCTCCTCTCTGCTTGATTCTCTCTTTTATATTTCAAGAGAGATTTACTTGAGATACAACCTAATCCTGTAGATTTAGTCCTGCCTCATTAACATAACTGCCTCTAATCCTGCCTCATTAACATCATAGAGGTTAAGATTTACAATACATAGGATAATCACATCAGATCACAAGATGGTGGACAACTACACAATACTGGGAATCATGGCCTAGCCAAGTTGATACATATTTTTGAGGGACACAATACAATCCATAACAGCAACCAAACATAGCAATGGGTAGTGGGGGCGGAGGGGGGGAGCAGAAGCAAAGGGTATTCTTAAAACTTAATAAATCATGCAGAGTCAACAAGGTCCTTGGTTTTAAAGACATCTTCAGGAAGGACATTCTATTTTATATGGATATTTTAAAATAAGCAGTCTCAGCAATTTCCAAGAGGTTATTATGTCATTCCTTTCTATGCTGCTGAATAAAAGGAACCTGTGATTAAGTAACAGTTCATGATTTAAGGAACTGATAGAATTCATTGAACATTTTATAAGAGAATTTCCAGTGGCTTCCCACCTCTGAGGAGCTAGTTTTGATTTATACACTGTAATTAATCAGATAGCCAGAACCAGAGAGAATTCATCAAAGAAAATGGAAACTTATTTTTGTGTAATTAGCTACTCTGGTGATTGATCAGTTAGTTAATTTTTTTTTTCCCTGTTCACTGCCAATTCTGACTACATATTCTGTCTTATTATCTAAGAATCCCCAAGTAGAAAATACCTAATAATTTCCAAAATGCTGCTTAAATGTCAATGAAGAGGATAATAAGGGAAAAGCTCTTCCCAAAACTGGTTTTCTAAATTATACAAAAGCTTCTTTTGAAATTTTGGAATTCTACCCTGAAGTTCCTATGGAAGTGGCTCTGTCCCAAAATATGAGAAGGAAAAAAGAGAATAAGTAAGGAAGCAAGGACTTCTTAGACAATGAGAATATCAAAGAGAAAAATGGACTTCTGGCTTCAGGTCAGGACAATCTATGCAAAATCTTCTAGAGAAGAACAAAAAGGGAACTTACTAATTTGAAAATTATTGCCATTCTTTTTTTTTTTCCAGAAAAAAAAAAAAAGAGCTACCATCAATTCATTAATGCCTCTTTTGAGAATCTCTTACATTTTTCATTTGGCAAACAGATTTCCTTCATTGCGCTATACCGATGAGGGGGGAAGGGGAGAGATGTCTTCTTATGTATAAAGTAAACCATATGAATGTGTAAATATAGACAAATGGGAAAATAAATGGATGGTTATTATGCAAATAGCAAAAGCCAAATGGATATGTAAAATTTCTTAGACCACAGTGGCGCCTTCTCAAATGTTCTCTTTGCTCTTGCCTTTGAGCCCAACAACGCATAAGAACCAAAATCAACTCGAGAGATTCAGCTTTCAACCTTTAACTTATATTTATTTTCCTTCTTCGTTTAAAGTAGACCAGACAGTCCTATTATATATGGCTATCTATAGGGAAGATTAAAAAAAATTAAGAGAGAGGATTTTGCTGTAAAGTGAATAAACCAAGTTGTTTTTTCCTGAAGTTCACCAAACAAATCTGAAAGGGCTAGTAATGTATAAATATGCTCAGTCCCTCCTAGCATGCAAGGTACTTTTCAGCTATGGAATCTTTTTTTTTTTTTTTAAAGAGGATCGTAGACAATAACTTGAAGTAAATTCTTTTCAATTGACATATTTTACAGTGATTGGATTCTTCAGGTATAACAACCACGAAGTTGAAGTTCTAGAAAGTCAAAAGTTTTCTAAAACTCCCATTGCCTTTATAAAATTGGAAACTCAGAGGTGCTCCCCTTTCTTTGTCATCCTGTCAGATGGGAGCTATTCAGGCTGTTAGTGTATGCATTCCGACCCATGCCCACAAGAGTGGAGCAGTGATTAAAGCTCTGGGCTGCTAACCGAAAGGTTGGTAGTTTGAATCCAAAAGCTGCTCTGTGGGAGAAAGATATGCCAGTCTGTTTCCATAACGATTTATACCCCTTGTGGGGACCATGGTCTCAGGGAATATCTAGCTCAATTGGCATAACGTAGTTTATAAAGAAAATGTTCTATATTCTATTTTGGTGAGTAGCATCTGGGGTCTTAAAAGCCTATGAGTGGCCATCTAAGATACACCACTAGTCTCACCCCTTTGGGAGCAAGAGAGAATGAAGAAAACTAAAGACACAAGGGAAAGATTAGTCCAAAAGACTAATGGACCACAACTACCACAGCCTTCACCAGACTGGGTCGAGTACAACTAGGTGGTGCCTGGCTACCACCACTGACTGCTCTGACAGGGGTCACAATAGAGGGCCCTGGACACAGCTGGAGGAAAATGTAGAACAAAATTTTAACTCACAAAAAAAGACCAGACATACTGGCCTGACAGAGACTGGAGAAACCCTGAGAGTATGGCCCCCAGACACCCTTTTAGCTCAGTAATGAAGTCACTCCTAAGGTTGATCCTTCAACCAAAGATCGGACAGGCCTGTAAAACAAAATAAGACTAAAGAGGCACACCAGCTCAGGGGCAAGGACTAGAAGGCAGGAGGGGACAGGAAAGCTGGTGATTGGAAACCCAAGGTTGAGAAGGGAGAATGTTGACATGTCGTGGGGTTTTTAACCAATGTCACAAAATGTCATAAAATGTGTACTAACTGTTTAATGAGAACCTAGTTTGTCCTGTAAACCTTCATCTAACGTACTCTCTCTCTATATATATACATATATATATATTTACAGCCTTGGAAACCCTATTGGGCATTTCTACTGTTCCAATAAGGTAACTATGAGTTGGAATGGACTCAACAGCAGTGGGTTCGGTTTGGTTTGGTTTATGGAACTAAAAGATGCTTCCAGTGGTCCTTGAACACTCCTGTATTCATCAGAACACATGACAAAAGTATACATCCAAATGCTGATGCCAAGGGTGTTGGTGAAGTTAGATGTTGTCTGGGGCCATGAATAGTGTCAGGGATTTAGGATTTATAAATATCATCCAAGGACTAGGAAGAGGGACTAGGGCCAACGTTCTTTAAAATGTCTGTGCCACTCTTCAAGATATCTTTTGTTTGCCCCTTCAGATTCACTCTCCAGTTTTCTCTACCATACTCTGCCCCAGGAGGCTGACCAGTATGGTTTCTGATTACGCTTGATCAATGAGGCACCTGGCAGAAGACTGAGAGAGGGAAGAAAGTGAAGTCAGCATATATTATTTCCTTAGTTCTCCTTCTGCAAAATCACTTTAGATGGATGATTCCCTCAACACCACAGTTCTCCAGGTGGACTCCTCCACCATCTCTCTTTCTTTCTTGATTCTGGTGGCCACACCATCCCCCTACCCATTCAGGCCCAGTGGTGATCTGTTCCAGGTAGTCTTGGGTTCCTGCATGATCCCTTGTGGCTTGCTTACACTCCACCCAAACATTTCACGTAAATAAAACTGCGTGAATTATTCTAATTTTAGGATGCCACCTATTTTCACTTGAGACCCTGGCTCATGTAACCAAAGAGTCATCTATAAGGTTTTTGATAAATTCATATTTTTTACCTCACCCCAGACCTACAGAACCAGAACATTTTGAAGTGGAGCTCGGGAAACCACTTCCAACAAACTTTTTAGTTGATTTTGACACAGTATCAGAGAACCACTGGTGTAATGCAGAAGTTGGCAAACAATGGCCCACAGGCCACAACCAGTCTGCCCCTGTCCTTGTATGGCCTGGGAGTTAATAATTGTTTTTGAATTTTTAAATGATAAGAAAATCTAGAGAATAAAAATATTTTGCAGTATGTGAAAATTATGAGATTCTGTCCATAAATAATATTTTATTGGAACATGGTCATGTTTATTTGTTTATATTTAGCTACGGCTGCTTGAGTGATACAATGATAGAGTTGAGTATTTGTGACAGAGATCATGCAGCCCACAAATCTTAAAATATCTACTGTCTGGCCCTTTACAAAAAAAAGTTTGTTGACCCCTGGTCTTCAGGGACAGATATAGTCTTGTTCTTGATCTGTTGCTCAGATCACTTTCTATTATCTATTTGGGCTGGAGACCACGATCACTTTCCAAGTTATATAGGTCACTTACTATGCAAAGCAATGCTGTCCTATGCATTTGAAATGACAATTCCAACCTTCATGTAGTTGTGAGTATACTTATTCATCTGAGTATTTACATAAGTATATATGATGTGCCTTTCATATTTGAAAGAGAGCTAATGGACCCTACAGTTTGATACGTTTAAGCATCCTGGCTTAGAACCCCTATTCTATCACTTAATTTGTTGTGTGACTTTGGGAAGTTACTGTTTTCGTGTTTATATAATTTATGACCTATCCACTAAATTGTTGTGAAGAATTTAAGAGAAATTTTATGAAAGATTTTAACACAAGAAAGTAGTGGGTTAGCGAAAATGAGGAAATCTCTCATCAAGATGGACTGACGCAATAGCTGCAACAATACCAATGATCACGAAGATGGCACAAAACATGATTGCTTCATTCTGTGATACGTAAGGTCACCATGAGTTGAAGCCAGCTGGACAGCAACTAACGACAATAACACAAAACACTAGATAGATACCCTATAATTATTAATTTGTTTATTAATTCCTTTCCCGCACCCCACCTCACTACCATTTTGCTCATTTACATATGAATAAGTCAAGAGACGAGGATATGTGTTTCACGAGGAATTTTCTGCAATGAACTGAAAGTTTCCAGGTTATTCAGAAAGGCGAAACAGACCTTAGAAATGCACTAACTAGAAGAGGTTTTTATCTTGTCTAACACAATAGCCCACACCCTGTGGGCGCTCCATAAACACTAACTGAATTGGGTTTTATTATGCTGTTAGACCACATCCAATTTCTTTGCTGCCTCCATCATGAGAAAAATCTGGCTTTGAAGTGTATGAAAATAAACAGTTTACCCATTGGTCCATGCTTTGAAAGGAAAATGTTGAGATATTATGCTTTGATAGAGTCTACCCTTGTGGTCTGTTTTTAAAATGTAGCTTTAGTTTCTCTTTTATCAGTATACAAAAGTTTTCCAAGAAACACAGAGACTTTAAAGACTTGCCACATTGCGAGAATCACCACAGTATGACCAACTGAAATTGTCGTAGAATCACCACAGTATGAGCCCTTGAAATTGGCTTGAAGACAAATGAAGCCTTGCTACAAGCTAAGAATGGAAGATTGGAAACAAGAGGTAAATCTACCACTGAATTCTGCTTTCTCCATATATGCTAGCAAATTACAAGTATATATATATACAGGAGCCCTGGTGGTGCAGCCTTTAAAGCACTCAGCTGCTAACCAAAAAGTCAGTGCTTCGAACACACCAGCCACTCCACAGGAGAAAGATGTGGTAATCTGCTTCCGAAAAGATTTACAGCCTTGGAAATCATATGGGGCAGTTATACTCTGTCCTGTAGGATAGCTGTGCGTCCAAATCAACTCAGTCGCAGTGGGTTTGAGATTTTCTATCTTTTTTTTGTTGTCGTTGTATGGTTTCTAATTTGCTATATAAATATATACATTACATATATATGCATATATGTGTGTGTGTATATGTATATGTATATGTGTATGTATATATATATATATATATATATAACCCTGGTGGCACAGTGGTTAGGAGTTACTGCAACCTATGGCTGCTAACCAAAAGGTCAGCAGTTCAAATCCACCAGTCGCTACTTGGAAACCCTGTGGGGCAGTTCTGTAAATATATTATGGTGTTGGCAAAGAATATTGAACATACCATGAATTGCCAGAAGAACAAGCAAGTCTGTCTTGGAAGAAGTATAGCAAGACTGTTCATTAGAAGCAACAATAGTGAGACTTCATCTCACATACTTTGGACATGTTATCAGGAGGGATCAGTCCCTGAAGAAGGACACCGCGCTTGGTAGAGGGTCAGTGAAAAAGAGACAGATTGACACAGTAGCTGCAACGAGGGACTCAAGCATAGCAACAATCACGAGGATGGCGCAGAACATAGCGGTGTTTCATTCTGTTGTACATAGGGTCGCTATGAGTTGGAACCAACTGGACAGCACCAAACAACAACAAACATGGATATATACATATATTATATATATATGTATGTATATTTTTTATGTATATATGTGTATACGTGTGTGTGTGTATAGTTCCAGAGCCATATATTACCCATAAATGTCATCTATTCAAAGAGTACTCACACTGGTGCCCTGGGGCTTTTTGGCAATAACTTGGGAGACAGAAGGAGCCAAACTGGACGGATCTTCAACCCCAACCACTTCTTCAACCGCAGTAACTTTATTTTTGTCTGTTTTGTATATTGCAGTTTTGCACGAGATTTTGTTTTGTGAAAAAAAGGATCACAAATTAAAAAAAAAGTTGAAAGATAGTGATCTACCTTTCTTATATTGTAGATCAGGACTCGGCAGTTTTTTTTTTTTTCTCTAGAGACAAGATAGTTAATATTTTAGGCTTTGAGAGCCATATAGTTTCTGTTACAACTACTCAACTCTTCCCTTTTAGGCATAGCCATAGACAACACATAAACAAATGGATGTGGTTATGTTCTAACAAAAGTTTTTACACAAAAACAAGTGGCAGGAATTTGAATCGAAGGGCATAGTTTGTTGACCCTGTTGTAAATGACAAAAATGGATTCTGTTGTTCTTGTTTGGTGCCCTGGAGTTGGTTCTGGCTCATAGCCACTCTATGTACAACAGAACGAAACACTGCATGGTCTTGTGCCATCCTTGTGATCGTTGTTATGCTTGAGCCTGTTATTGTAACCACTGTGTCAATCCATCTCATCGAGGGTCTTCCTCTTTTTCACTGACCCTCTACTTTACCAAGCTTGATGTCCTTCTCTAGGGATCAATCCCTCCTGATAACATATCCAAAGCATGTGAAATGGAGTCTCACCATCCTCGCTTCTAAGGAGCATTCTTGTACTTCTTCCAAGACAGATTTGTTTGTTCTTTTGGCAGTCCGTGATATATTCAGTATTCTTTGCCAATACCACAATTCTTCTTTGGTCTTCCTTATTCATTGTCCAGCTTTCACATGCAAAATTGGTTTTAGATAAGTTAAAATAGCCAACCCAAAGTCACTAACCAGGTAGTTAGTGACAACTATGAAACAGAAGTTCTTTCCACTGTGCCACTAATAGATCGGGGGATGGGGAGACTACAAAAGGCATCATATTTTTGGAAAGATGATAGATAATATCAGAAAAGATTCAAGTCAGAAAGTATTTAGTAAATGTCTACCCTGTAGCTAATACAAGATTCTGACATAATCACAGTCAATAGTTTTGTTACAGCAATTCATCTACCACTGTGCCCAAAAAATAATGCCTCAAGATGAAAATCTGCAATGTTCTTATGTAATCTGACTCATTTCAGTTTTGCTGATGTTGCTCACTAAAAGGATATATCATTTAATTAACTGTTGATTTGATCAGTCCATCTAGAGCAGGATGGCATCCAAAGTGTTGTAAGGAAAAATGTGTTTGCTCTCTGCCACTCAATGGCTATATCATGATATGGGCGTTAAGCCTTAAGCATTCTCTAAATGGAAATGAATTGCACTCTGACTCCCTTCCCTCCTCCCTTCGTACATCTCTCCCTGTGATGTCCGTATAATAGACCCTGATCCCCAGCATTAAGATTATTTTCCTATAAGAAGGAGTCCTATCACCTGGTTATGAAAGTTGCATTAATTGAGGCTCAACTCACGGGACAGTCTCTGCTCCTGGTGGTCCTGCTCCCCACACTCTTGTCCCTGCAGATTTTACCCAGACAAGAAGGCTCAGAGAGCAACAGCAATTAATGAAACTCCAGCACCGATGCTTTCTGACAATCCTTCTTTACCCCTGAATTGAATAGTGTTTTGACCCTCCCACATCATGAGTTTCAGTTTCTTGTTACACCCTCCTTTTTCACAGGTTAGTAAAAACCCAACTGAAAGGAACAGTAAGTCAAATCAGAGCATATGGGAAACATCACATACTCCTGCAATTCACAGAACATAAGAGGCAACAAGGAACGGGAGAAACTAAAATGGCCATTACGTACATCTTTTCTTATGACAGTTAAAATGAAAATGGAAAATAGTTTTAGCAGAACATTCCAGTTACATTCTCAAGATGGTTGTATTGTGGTTTTCCTTGGCTGATCTGCCTACATTTAACAATAGAGACTTGAAGTTTCTTCATAAAATAATTACAAAGATTTATAATTCTGAATGTCCATGAAGCATGTACCAGGATTTTAAAACATCTTAAAAAGAGAGTTCTCCTTAATCCATAGAAACTAGGACTATCTATTTTTAACTCTCCTACCTAAAAAAAAAAAGCAAGGGATTTCCACAAAGAAAATTGACCACTTGCACTGGTTACTCCTTAGAATAACGGGGTTTTAAAGATAGAAAAAGGAGCCTTGATGGCACAACAGTTAAGTGCTTGGCTGCTACAAGAAAGGTCAGAGGTTCGAGCCCATCACTCACTCCCCAGGGGAAAGACCTGGAGATCTGCTCCCATAAAGACTACCATAGGAAACCATCTGAGGCATTTCTACTCCTTCCTATAGGGTCTCTATGAGTTGGAATCAACTCAGTGGCGCACAGCAACAACAAAGCTAGAAAGGGTTATATTTCTAGGATTATATTATCACCAACTCAATACCTTTATTTTATTCATGAGGAAACTGAGGTGCAGAAAGATTAACAAGTGGTTTCTTCCCAACATAACAGAGCTCATTGGTAGCAAACACAGGCCTAGCACCGGGTTTCCTCATCCCCAGTGAAAGTTCTATCTTTCACATGCAACATGGACTCTTCCATTGCAATAGTATTTATTGCTGTTACAGTCTATAAAAGAGTCTTTTTTTTTTTTTTCTTGGTAGCATCTTTTGCTCTTAAAGCAATAGGTCAGTGGTCTTTATCTGTTTCCATGAATGAATAACTGACATGACAAAAACTTTGTGAAAATTATAATTACTCAAGGATTTTACAATAAAAACAAAACAAAATGAAAGATACAGTTTATTTCTGTTTTGTTTTTAATTTTCCATCCATATCTTGGGCTAAGACTCAACCCTTCCGAATGAAGTGGGTGCCAGTTGCCCTAAATGTGCTTGTGTTTAGATCGTGGCTATGAATAAAGAGAGAATCACCGTTGTGTTCCCTTCCTAGCCTACCCAATCTGCTCCAGTAGGGTGGCATGAACTCTCATATATATGAAGCTCTGCTTCTTTTAATGTCCTTTTCAGCCTGGGGCTTCTTAAAAATTCTCTTTCCATGAAACCTCATTAGAAGTTCTTCACTATCACATTTCCACATTCTTCTCAGCTGTAGCCCTTTGTCAGAACCCACTTGGTGCCATATTACTTATCTCTGCCCATCCTACTCCTCATTGCAGTTGGCTTCAGAAAAAAACCTGCTGGAGGAAAATGTTGACTGGTCCCATCAGACAACCATAGAAAGGTATGACTAGGGGGAGAGTAAGCCTAAGTTGGGTCCTATTTCAACTGAACTAATATCACAGGATTGCTTTATTCCTAGAAATCGAAGATACTAAATTATTAATCTCACTCCTCCCCCCATCTATTGTGTTTCTGTGTTTGGTTTTTGAGTTTTGCTTTTAATGAAGCATAAAACCTCTGTGGCCTCTTCAGCTGCCAAACCTAATATTTTGTTTTTAATGAAAAGGTATTCTGGCTTCCAGGGAAAAACTGAGTCACACTCAGAAGTTAGTTAACTTGCAAGCGAAGTTGCTGAGATAGTAGGTACAGTAAAAGCTATGGGAATAATGCAAGCAACTGGGATAAAATCACTTTATAAACATTCAGCGCTTCTTATGTGAAAAATGCTCACTTCATACCAAATGCTGGTGAGGATGTGAAGTAACTAAGCTCTCTCGTCCTGCTGGTAGGAAAGGAAAACAGTACAGCCTCTCTGAAAAACTGTTGGCAGCTCCTTATAAAGTTAAGCATACACTTACCATACAACCCAGAAATACGCTTCCTAGAAATACAATTTGTAGACACAAATAAATGAAAGTTTATGTTCACATGAAATCTTGTATTCAAATGTTCACAGCAGTTTTATGCATAGTTTCTAAAACCTGGAAAAGTCCCAAATGCCCTTCAAGAGGTGAGTGGATGAACAAACTGTGCTACATCCATACAAAGGAATACTACTCAGCAATGAAAAGGAACAAACTAGTGATACATGCAAAACAGGGATGAATCTCAAATGCATTTAGCTAAGTAGAAGCCAGATGCAAAAGGCTATATACTGTATAATTCCACTTCCATGACATTCTGGAAAAGGCCAAGGTATAGGGGCAGAAAACAGATCAGCGGTTGGCAAGGGGCTGAGGTGGGGAGGGGAGAGGAATGACTACAAAGGGACCACAAAGGGATTTTTGGAAGGTGATAGATGTGTTCTGTTTCATTATGTGGTGGTGTTCATATGGCATGCATTTGCCCAAAATTATCAAACTATACACTAAAAAGGGTAAACTTGGCTGTACGTAAAGTGTATCTTAAAAAACAAAAAGTGCTGCTTTGACACTAACAAAACCACTATCTTTGCTCCTGAACATTGAAAAATTTATTTGAGGTGACTGAAATTTTTCCTTAGACAATAGACAAAGACTTTTTTTTTTTGCAAACTACACTAATCCCCCAAGAGATGGCTGGACGGTAATATCTTATTTTTTCAGGATCTAATTTTAGTATCATTTAGGACTCATGTTAGAAGTTGAACTTTTAGTCTATGCTAGTGGAGAAAATATATATGTACATATTGGTTGGCCTACCAGGGTCACCAGTAGTCCCCACTGCATAGACAGTAAGTATACAGGAGCTGGGGGCAAGGCAGGTACAATACATAGCAGTATTTGATAAGCCCCCGTCATGTGCTAGGCACTTCTCTATGTGCTTTACATGTCCCATTTAATGCTCTCTACAATGCTCTGAGGTAGGTATTATTCACCACCATTTCTCAGTAAGGAAATAGACCCAGAGAGATAAGGTAAGTACCCTAGGTCACACCGTAAGCAACGGAACTGGAATCACTATGGGCTGGGATGTTTGAAGAAAGGGAACTTATACTGGGCTTTGAAAATGTTAGAGTGGGAGCAATAAGGCAGGCATGTCAAGCAGGGGAAAGGTGTCACTTAGGTTCAGAGGTACACCCACATGTGACATACCTGGGAAACTTAGTAATTCAGCTCAAGTGGAGCAGGAGGTTTTCTGTAAGAAAGTAACAGAGAATGACATTAACAAATTAGGAAGACAGCAGCTTGTAGAGGACACTGAATGGCAGACTGAGGAACTTAGAATTTGTTCCATGTATTCTTTGACCTTGCACCATTGCTGGAGAAGCTTGAAAAAGAGCAGCCAGTCTAGACAGAGTTCACCTGAAGATGTGCACAAAAAAATCCCTTTAGAAGATTAGCCGAACAATGGTGTTGGGCTGGACATGGAGGCATGGTGGCCGGGAGAAACCACCAGGCTATAGTAAGGGCATTCCCTGTATTACCTCACTTAGTGCCTACCTCTATCCCCTGGGGTAGGTGCTATTATTCCCATTTTACAGATGAGATGATTGAGGCTGAAAGAGGGTAAAATGATCTGCATTAAAGTCCCACTGCTGGGTAGAGGCAGATCTGAGACCGAAGCCCAACTGCACATGACACTTCCTTATAATACACAGAGCTGAAAGCTCTTGGAGGCAAGGAAAGCTATCAGGGTTTTCATAGTCACTGTACCCAATTAATCTTTCCCAAAAAGAAAAAAAGGTAATAGAACAGAAGAATTGGCAATATTTAGTTGGATATGAGACAGAGGAAGACTCCAGGGTACCTGTAGGGCATGGGGAGTTAGGGGTCCCATTGACAGAAACATGCACTAGGATACCACACCAAATAAACCTGATGTGCTTGTGTTCAACAAATTATTCAAATTATTTCTATTGATTTGAAGAATGTGGAATGGCTTCACCTATGTATCCAGTTTCTATCTCCTTCTTGCTATCCTTAGTACTGTTCTGAATCCCTAAGAAAGAAGGCTAAGAAAAAACAAGCATCCACTTCAGGCAAACGTACTTGCCCATCTCCAGACTAGCATGCAGAGGGAGTGACTACGCAAGGATGTGTCAGCTACCCAAGTCCTCAGATTCAAGGTCTTCAGACCAGACAGGGTTGCTGTAATGATTGCTTAGAGTCCCATCCCTCCTCCACTTCAGAAGCCTAACAGAGTCTGTTGTTACAAGCTTCATAAAGAAATTCCCTTGGAAGGCATTCGAACATTGAAAAAATAAATTTTTTAGAAATAATAATATGCTCCTTTCTTTATCCTTTAAATTCATCCATCCATTTGTTCCACACTAATTCACTGAGCACGTACCACGGACTAGACACTGTACTTGTGCTGTTCTTGTGTTGAGTGCCCACTGAGTTGATTCTAACACACAGTGACCCTAGAGGACAGAGTAGAACTGCCCCTATAGGGTTTCCAAGGCTGTAATCTTTATGGAAGCAGACTGCCACATCTTTCTCCTGTGGAGATGCTGTTGGGTTTGAACTGCTGAACTTTCAGTTAGCAGCTGGGTGCTTAACCACTGCGCCACCAGAGCTCCTCATACATGCGCTAGGAATATTAAAATAGTTTACTGTTCTTGCCTTCACTGAGCACACATTTTGGTTTTCAAGAAAGATTAAAAATAAAACCTTGGAAAAACAGAAATGTAAACCTTCCAGAATTCTCCTCTTTCCTTATAATAGAGGCCAGTTTGTTACTGGTGATAACCGAGCCTCTAATTTTATTCCCAGTGTTCCCGTGTTTTACTAAGAACAGTCGTTATTATTTTAGTTAACTCTTTACTCGTGCAGAGGTGAAAAATGAGTGGCTGACCATGACACATGTGGTGACCACGAAAATGCATAACTCAGTTCCCACCGTAGGGGGTGTAATTGCCTGATTGCCCCCAGCCACTAAGCTATGAGTCCACCACCACCTTAGCACCGTGAGCACACTTCCTACGGGCTACTGCCAGCCAGGGACTGAGCACAGCCACGTAGCTAAGACAGATGGATCCTAGGAGATGCAGAGCTCTTCTGCAGAAGATTTTGGCTTGAGGGTGCTCGCCTCTAGTCTGGCTGGAAACTTTCTTAGAACTGGGCATCACTCTGAGACTCTTCTTTCCCACCACCCTCCTTCCCTCTTTCCTTCCCAGGAATCAGACCTGCATGTGCTCTGAAGGCTCTCCCCACCTCCTCTGGTTCCCTGCCCTTTTCCTCTCATAGTCTTGTCCCCAATAATCTCTTATGTATAATTCCACCTTGGTGTCTGCTTCCTAGAGGACTTGAACTAACACAACAAGCACAAGTCATAACCATTTTCAAACTTGCCTTCTACAGTAAACTCTTCCTCATTAATACTGCCTAAAGGTGTGCCCTTAAAACTTTAAGTGCCCTATTCATAACAACTTACTCTTTTACTGATAGTGTCAAAAGTATATACTTTGTCTTTGATGGTATGTGATAAGAACATTTTTTAGTCCATTAAGAGAAAATCACCTTATTCCTTCCATATAGTCCATGGGAGAGTAAAGGGCACAGTGGTTTAGTGAGCAGCAGTGGGCTGAGAAGCTATGCTCCCGAATCCTAGTTCTTCCACTTAGAAATCATGTGACATCCCTCTGAACCTGTCTCCTCTGTATTATGAAGATAATAATATCTTCCTTGCTGACTTCAGAGGGTTGTTTTAAAGATCAAATGATTTAATTATGTGAAAGTGCCTTGCAAACCAGAGCACTATACAAAAGTAAGATATAATTATTGTCTTCTAAACAATAAATGCGGTTGACCGACTTTATTCATATTTCCTGAAGGGCAAGCACTGGGTGTAATAAAGCATTGCACATCAAAATATCATTATCTGTACAGCAGGGTGGGAAAAGTCAGGGAGCTATGGAAACATTGTAAATGGAGTTATATAAGCCAATCTCAAGGCATCTAAGTAGGTTAAAGAATTGTAAACCAAAGCTCTACTGAAATTACCTTAACTCCAACAGATGACAGTGAATGTAAGATGCTGGTTTAAGTGCAAAAAAAAGATTTCTAGCTTCAGGTGATTTCCAATGCATAATGATTTGGATGAATCTTGAAACCAAATAAAATCCTTCCAGCATGCTTGACTCTGGGTAGTAATAATAAATCTCTCCACTCCAGTAACTTGAGATTTTTTTTTGGTTTGGTTATAAATCACTTTTCAAAAGAAAAAAAAGAAGAAAAACCTTATCAAGGGTTCATGGAAGATTTTTGAATATATATATATGTGTATACACAAATATATGTTTGTTTTCATCCCCAGTATTGTGGGTGAATTCCAGTGTTTCTGGGTGAAAATTAAGTTGGAATAAAAAAATAAACAGAACAAATCTATACGAGTATAAGTTAATCTTTACTGTGAAGCATAAGCCATTATAAACTTTATAGAACTAAAACTTCTGAGAATTTTTTATACTGTTCTTAATCCTTAAAGTAGTAGCTTCCATTTGAATTACCAGCCCTCAATCAAAAAAAATCTCTAAAAAGTTTCCTTCTTCCTGGCTAATTGCAAAATAAACATATCTTGCAAGAGAAGGAGATTGCCTTGTTTGTTGATTGCCTCGAAATTAAGACAACAGTTGGTTAGTGCTTGGTACCATGCTAAACTAACCATTTCCTTTCCCTTGTGTTTACTTCGAGCTTCCTATTTCTTTTCCTACGTCAAGTCTCTCTACACAATAAGTCTGCATGGTATACACCCATACATTATATAGAGACACCATGAGCCAGAAATTAACTTCTTTTGCTTATCGCTTCCACCAATAAAGGGAATATTTATAACTCAACAAACTAAGAGTGAGTTGCCTCACTGTCTGTATGGAGGGAATACAGTGTCTAAGTAAAACTGAACTCCATGCTCCATCCTTAAAATTTAGGACATTTTTGAGAAAATAGGGACAAAATGATAGCAATTCCCTGAAGCAGCAAAAAGTTACATTAATGGGCTAGTGTAATAATTAAAGTTCACCTGAAAGAGTGTGACAGTTACTCCTAAACTGTTAGTAATCTGGGCAAGTCATTCCTTGCAAACTCTCCTCAAACATACTCTACCTAAACACCAGCAAATTCACCTCAAAGACCGAAGGTAAATATAATCATTCTGGAAAATCAAGATAAAAGAACTGGGGAGACCTGGAAGTTTTTACTTACAGAATGCTCTGGAACAACAACAAAAAGAGGTCTGTAGGTGATTAAAGGTCACATTTCCTCATCCCAAAGGCATTCTTCAAGGGAGAACCAGCTTTCATTAGCTTTTCCAGGCTTCCATATCCCAGATCACCCCCACGTGCCCATCCAAACAAAACTTCTAAATAAATACAAACAAATGCATTCTTAGTGGGGTTGCACTTTCAGATTAAACACTATGAATTTGCTTATGTGCATGCAAATGAAATGTCATGCTCATCAAAAAAATGCTCATCAGGGGAGCATAATTTGGCATCAAGTAGTATATGGTAAACGGCACATGATCTGATTGAGGGAAAGACATTGCTATGCCTGAGCAGAGTCAATTTGGCTGGATCTGCTTGTGATGGAATTGACTGTCTGTGTCACAGACACCATATGCAGAAACAACTGGCCCTTTCACATGCAATGGCACACAGTCCTGTCTCTACAACCAATGTCATTCTTGCATGCTTTTTTATCTATTCAGTGTCTTAGGCCGGGTTCATTAGAGACACAAAACCAGTGAAATGAATATACATATATATAGACAGAGAGACAAAGAAAGAGAGACAGAGAAAATGATTTAAGTCAAGGAAATGACTCACGCAGCGGTAGAGGCTGGTAAGTCCCAAGTCTGCAGGTCAGGCGTGAGGCTGGAGGCTTCTCCTGACTCACATAGCTGCAGGGGCTGATAAACCCAAGATCAGCAGGTCAGATGGTAGGCTGCTGGTTCACAGGCTACAGGGGCCAATGAATCCCAAGATCTACAGGCAGTATGGCAAGCTGCTGGATGAAGTTCCCAGAAAAGGAAGTCAGATGTGATAAGCCAAATGTAGGATCCAGAGTGAGCAAAAGCCATCAAACTTTGCCAGAACATCCGTATCTATTGGATGCAGGCCACACCCTTAAGGAAACTCCCCTTATAACTGATTGGCTGATCACATCAGATCACATCATGGAAATAATTACATTATATTCACAAAATGGAGGATAATTACATCATTACTTAACTGCCAAATTACATCATTACATAACTGCCAAGCTATATTATTACATAATATACATAATATTACACAACTGCCAAACCACTGGGAATCATGGCCCAACCAAGTTGACACATAACCTTAGCCATCACTTCATTCATTCATCAAATATTTTCTGAGCACCAACTATGTACCACACTTATGCTAGGTGCAAGATCTACAAAGACAAATGAAACATTATTCCTGATCTTAAGGGATTGAAAGTCTTGTCTGAATTACACAGTCTATATTGTGAAGTAAGTAAAAGGAATAGTGCCTGCAATGCACGGGAATGTAGATAGCTCAAAGCCTACCAAATAGTAGGTACTCAATAGATGTTAGGTGAACATGCATTTGAGTAACTACTAACAGAAAAGCATACAAAGTGCTAAAGTATAAGAAAGAGCTTAAAATCATTCCAAGCATATAATACCAAACGAAAAGCAAATCCATTGCTGTTGAGTAAATTCTGACTCACAGCAAACCTATAGGACAGAGTAGAACTGCCCCATAAGGTTTCTAAGGCTGTAATCCCTATGGAAGCAGATTGCCACATCTTCCTCCCGAGGAGTGGCTGGTGGGTTCGAACCACTGACCTTTTAGTTAGCAGTTGAGCACTTAACCAACCACTGTGCCACCAGGGCTCCTAAGCACATAATAGGTACCCACTAAAAACCCACTGCCATCAAGTTAATTCTGACTCATAGCGACCCTATACAGTAAATATTTATTGATTGAGCAAATGAAGTAATAAATGCTATAAGCACATGGAAGAAAAGTAGCCTAACACAGGCAAAGACTTCCTTCTGAAGGTGGCATTTAAAGCTAGACCAAAGAGGTGTGAAAGAAAATTCTAGATAGGGAGAATAATAAAAATTGGTCACTAAGACTGTGTAACAAGGGACATGAGCTGAAGTATTAACTTCATCTCAGTTTGGGGCTGCACTTCCTTCACGCTGCCTGATTTATATGACTTCCCGCCATTCCGAATGACTACCGTTTAGCTAGCTAGTTTCACTTATGCCAAAAAGAGAATCCAGGACTGCACCTTCAGGAACAGGGTAATAACCAAGAAGCCTGTGATGCCTTTCTTATACTGAAGACTCAACTTGCTAACAGTGAAATGCAGGGTACATCAAAAGGAAGCAGGGTCATGAATTTTTCAGAAAGGAACCCACTAACACCCTGAAGAAAAAGAAGGTTGAAAACAGGGAAAATAAAAGGTTAGAAGGAACCAAAGGAAGATGTTTCCCTTGAGTGGTTCTGTGAACAGTGTAGAAACACCAGGAAAAAAAAAAAAAAGATACATACACTGAACCAAATATTTAACAGCATAAAATCATTTTACAGCATTTCAAATACTTCAAGGATATACTCTTGTTAAGAAATTACTCCAAAAAAAAAAAAAAAACTGGTTTCATGAAAATAAATGCCCAGATTTTCCAAAGGGAATATTTAACTTGCAATAGAAACAAAGCTGTAGAGCAAGATATCTCTTTGGAATCTGTGGATAAGAGTTATAAGAGAGGGGTGTGCAGTATATGGTCAAGGAAGAATTCTCAGAGCAACTCAGCGTCCAAGAAAATTTCAGCGTCAAAAGTGAATTTTAAGCTGTGATGGGGCTAACATATTTGCTGAAGATTTATCTCTAAATGTATAATGGAACCAAATGGAAATATGTAATTCGACTTACCAAAGTTTGCTTTACAGACAACCATTCAGGTAAGTATTAATTACGTCACAAAACCAAACTTGCTCTGTTTCTTTCTCAATGGAATAGCAACTCTCAGTAGTTTCTCAGCTGGCCGGTGACATAAAACATATGGAAGCAGCTCCTAGGCCACATGACTGCCCACCCCTCTGTGACATCCTTTCTTCACAATAAACCCATTTCTGACAGATTTATTGATGGAATAGAGAGTCTACCTACACCAATTTAAAAACAATTAACTGCTTGCCATAATTCAAGGGAAACAGTGCTCACCTGAGCATATTTTTCCGGTACTTACTATTTACCAGGCAATTTAAAGTGGATATATAGTGGTTAAGCACTCGGGTGCTAACCAAAAGATGGAGGGTTCTAACCCACCAGCCACTCCATGGCAGAAAGGTGTGGCACTCTACTTCTGTAAAGGTTACAGCTTTTAAAGCCCTATGGGGCAGTTCTACTCTGTCCTCTAGGGTCGCTATGAGTCAGAATCCACTGGGTGACAATGGGTCGCATTTATTGGTCATTTGGCATTAGCTCATCTATGTTAATGGATATTTGTTTCCTTTTTGTGCTGTCTCCATCATGGCTATTCCACTTGGCTAGAGTTAACACCAATAAAAATAAATAAATAAAACGGGGAAACATAACAAAAAAAACCTTAAAATCCACTATTATTAGTAACAAGTAGAAGCTTTCCTAGTTTATATAACAATAAAAAACAAAATAAAATGATGGGAAAATAGTAATCTGTTACACTTGTTTTCTGTTTCACAATGAAAAAAATTCTCCATCATTGTCTCTTTCAACGTTCATTAAACATTCCTTGTAGGTGCTTGGTAGGGGTGGGGGGAGGTAGAAAGAAAAATGACCATTAATTTCCACTTTCAGAAAGAAGGAGTTATACTTTCCCTTATTTCTTTCATTAAGTCCAGTCAAAAACTCTGGACGTTATATACAAAACAAACCTAAGAAGACTGAAAGGTAGAAAGAATAAAGCAGACCCACTGGGGAATCTCAGCACACTAGGACTGACACAGTGGTGAGTTCTCTGGATTTTGTTTTGACTCATATATTCCAGACTTACGGTTGAAGAAGCTGTCAGCCCAGAGACACAAACAGGACCAGACAAAAATAAAAACATTGAAAACCTCCACTCTCTAGTCATAAAACCAGGAAAGAAGGGCACCCTAGCAAGACAGAAAACTTTTAGACAATAGCTGCTCTACTCTAATCAAATAACACACACACACATACACAAAGCAGCCCCACTTCACCCATGCCAACAAGGCCAAGCAGGGAGCCTAGACTTCCACCCTCATCTGGCTGTCGCAAGGCATCCCAACTACCCACAACTCCCCTCACCAGCGTGGTATGACAAAGGGCAGAACAAGGGGCTAAGAGCTTTATCCCCACGGGTGCCCCTGATGAAGTCTCGGTGCAGACCAAGTAGGGAGCTTGAACTTCCAACCCCACCCACCAGGAATGAGCCACCCCTCCTCTCCTTCCTGGGGTGGTATCAAAGGAGGGCTGGTGGAGAATCAGGAGTTTTACCACCACTCAGTGACTGCAGAGCCACTCCCCACTCTGGTCTCTGTGGAGGCAAGGTGGAAAGCAATAACAAGGAACTTGAACCCGAACCAGCCAGGGAATTATCAGTGGCAGTCTCGTGAGGAGTCGGAACTCCCACCCCCACCCAGAAGTAATGATAAGCCATCCTCTGAGCTGTCAACTCTGGAGACGTGGAGAACTTAGGCTTCCACACACACCTGGGGGTATATATGCATATATACATTTACATATGCATATGTGTGTATGTGTACTTAAACGTATAAAATGTAACACCTAGAGCAACCACCTGCAATGTTATATATGAGATATACACAAAAGCACTATTGGCATTATGAAAAATGTTTAAATAACCCAAAGGAAGGTTAAAAGAAAACACAGAAAAAATGTTTGAAACCACATATTCATAAAGAACTGTCACAAGTCAACAGTAAATAAACAAACAATATAATCAGAAAACAGGCAAAAGACATGGGGAGAAATTTTACCAAAGATATACAGATGGCAAATAGCACATGCAAAGATATTCAACACCATTAAAAGAAAAAAAACTTTTATTACCCATTAGGAAAATGGAAATTAACACCACAATGAAATTCTACTACACACTCACCAGAATGGCAAAAATGAAAAAGAGTGAGAACACTAAAGGCTGGTGAGGGTGTGGAAAAACTAGATCACTCATACATTGTTGACAAGAACATAAAATGGTATCTGGAAAATAGTTTGGTAGTTTAAAAAAAAAAAACTCAACACACAACTCCAGTAGGACCAGCAAGTGCACTACTGAGCATTTACCCCAAAGAAATGAAGGCTTAAATTCACACAAAAATCTGCACATAGACATTTATATCAACTTTATTTGTAACAGCGAAAAACTGGAAACAACCCACAAGTCCTTCAATGGATGGTTTCACAAACAGAAGTACATCCATACCATGGAATACTACCCAGTAGTGAATCTTCAGAAAATTGTACTGAGTGGGAAAAAAAAAAAAAAAAAAAAACCCAAAAGTTACATTCTGTATGATTCAATTTATATATTATTTCTAAAATGACAGCATTATGGAAATGGAGAACAGGGTAGTGGTTGCCAGGGATTGAAGAAGGATTGGGTGTGGGAGGGAAGCATGGGCTGCTATAAAAGGGCAACATGAAGAATCCTTGTGGCGACGGCAGTGTTCTGTGTCTTGACTGTCAATGTCAATATCCTGTTGTGCGATAGGCACTATATATAGCTTTGGGGGAATTGGGTAAAGGGCACATAGCATGTCTCTGTTTTATTTCTTGCAATAACATTGGAATTTGTAATTATCTCAAAATAAAAAAAGTTTAATTTAAAAATTGACCATTACATCTCTCTAGTGGAGGATACAGAGTATGAAGAAATATTTATAGTCAGTATGACGTGTGCAGTAATTGACTTAGGGACAAAACTCTTTTAGCAGCACAGCATGGTCACCAAGGGAGTTACCAAAGGCCTCCCAGTGGAGCTGGCATTTGAGCTGAGTCTTGAAAGATAGGAGGAGTTTACCAGTTTTCTTTAATCCTTGCAATCTTATGAGATAGATGTTATTATGCCTCCTTTAAAGAAGGCTCAGGAATGTTCAATCAATGTTAAATAACACAGTTAATTTCCAACTGCAACTTTGTTCTCTTTCCATTTGACCATAATATTAAATTATCAAAATACTACATGATAGCAAAATGTTAGAAAGGTAATGAACAAATTATGGCAAACCGTTATTTTTCAAAGAAGCCCATTCACCTATTCAGGCATGTAATAAACATTTATGATATACTTATTATATACATTGGGCAGTCACGTATGTGTTAAAGATAAGATGATAAGCAGGACAAAATGATAGTCCACAGGAAAAGAAAAGGGAATCATTCAGTGTCTACCACGTTTGAGAGACAAGAGTTATGGTTTCACCGGCTACGTGCGATTTCTTACACACACACACACACACCTCCCATTAGTAACATCTCTTAATGCATGTGATGATTTTGGGGAGGGAGAAATAGGCAAGAAGACAGGATCTTGGGGCAGAGAGGAAGCACATGTGCAATTTATGGAAATATCCCTAAGGCAATGGTAACCCCTCCTCCCAAATATGAAGCACTGTACAAGCCATTTTCCGTTCATGAGGGATTTCTGCACCTTGGCCTTATTGACACTGTGGGCCAGATAATTCTTTGTAGCGTCGCCTTGTCCTGTTAATTATAAGATATTTAGTGGCCTCTGATCTCTACACAAGGAGCCCTGGTAGCGCACTGGTTAATTAACACTTGGCTGCAACCCAAAAAAGTCAACAGTTTGCACCCACCAGCTACTCCGTGGATGAAAGGTGTGGCAGTCTGCTTCCATAAAGATTACAGCCTTGGAAACCCTATGGGGCAGCTCTACTCTGTCCTATCTGTCCTATAGGGTCACTATGAATGGAATCAACTCGATGACAGTAGGCTTGGTTTTGTTTTTGGCCTCTACCCACTAGATGCCAGTAGCATACCCACCAAGTCAGAACATCAAAAATATCTCTAGGCATTACCAACTGTCCCTTGGGGAAAGCAAAACTGCCCCTGGTTGAGAACCACTGGTCTAGTAGTATTATCGCCGTGTTACAAATAAAGGGTGATGTTCAGCTGCAAAAATCATACAGCTATTAACTGGTGGAGGAATGGAACATAAGCCTCCTTGAACCCAAAGGCAAAGTTTTTGTTGTTGTTGTTGTTGTTGTTTGTTTGTTTCCATTATATCTAGCTTCTTTTTCTTGCTAATGTCACCCAGGGACCACTCTTAGCACCTAGAGGCTGCCCACAGGTTCTTGCCACATGGCCCCTTCCTCTCACAATATGGCAGTGTACTTCAAGTAAGCAGTCTGCTACTGCTTTTTGTCTCTTTTAAGGGCACACCTGATTAGGTCAGGCCCACCCAGGATAATTTCCCTTCTGATCAACTCAAAGTGAACTGATTAGTTGAATTAGTTGATTAGTGTACCTTAATTACACCTGAAAAACTCCTTTTTCCATATAATATAACGTAATGTTGAGAGAAAAATTCCATCGGATTTACAGGCCTTGCCCACACTTAATCGGGCAGGTTATAACAAGGGTATGGGTCATTGGGGGTCATCTTAGACTCATGCATTCCACAGTAAGGAGCACATAAATTCAGTTTTAAAAGATAAGTGATTTTGTAAAATAAAACAAGAGACAACTCAACTTTGTGGTTAAGAACAGCATCTCTGGAACCTTCATCTGGATTTAAATCCTAGCTCTGCACTTACTTAGCTCTATGACCTGGGGAAAATTGTTATCCTCTTTCTTTCTCATTTTCCTCATCTGTAGGATGGGGATAATAATAGTACCAACCTCACACAGTTGTTATGAGGACCAACTGGTTAATATTTGTAATATTTATACTAATATTTCAGATGGTGCCTTGTTTATAGGAAGCACTTCAGAGTGCATATTAAATCAAATAAATATTTCAGTGTCTAACCCTTATAAAGCACCATATTCTGGATTTTTCAAAATGAAATGTACACAATAAAAAATCTTTAGTAAGTTCTGCCAAGATCACTTGGGATCTTTTAAACACTGTGAAAAAGCTGTTGCTGACATGACACACAGCTGACCTAGTAAATCTCCTGGTCATGGGGTGAGCAAACTCATGGATGGAACTCATCAGAGCCCCTCCCCACTGATGATGACTCGCCCTCTTCCCAGATTCCTGGCCAGCCCTCATGGTGTCTGACTTGATGTCTGCCCTAGATACCACATGCCTGGTTGCCCCAGAAACCTCTCCCAGCCTTCTTATGTGACTGCACAGTCCTGCTTACCTTCTTTGCACACAGTGTTGCCTCTTGGATCCTGGAAAAAACCTGTTGTGTACTGAAATCTTCCTCTACAAGCTTAGCTTTCCTCTAAGTTTTCCTCTAATCTCTAGGTGTGTAGCAATTCCTGTGTACCAGGAGCCCTGGTGTTTAAATAAATTATCATAACCATAGACAATTTCACATGAGCCATGTTAACTCACACATGGTTTTATATAATGACAACCTAATGGATTACATTTTATCCCCTTTTTTTTTTTTTTGTATAAAAAAATTTAGGATCAACATGATTAAGCAGTTTCCCCAATGTCCTCTATCTTTGTTCAAGAAAGCAACAGAGTCACACATTCATGTGGCTCCAGGTTCACACTCATTCCATGTCCAAATTGCTTCCATTCTATGGAGGGCAATGGAAGAGCAGTGGTTGAGAAATTTCTAATTCTTTTGCCTTGTCACCAAGTAGCATGTACTCTCATCAGAACATCTTTCATTGTCACAGCCATCTAAGTAAATCCCATTTTGACCCTTTTTCTAATACTATTATTCAAATCTCATCTTCCCTACCTCCCCAAGATCTTGTAGGACAGGAACCATGTTCTACTGTATTTCCAGAGGTGCCTACTCAGTCTTGCGTAAATGGCGGCACTTGAAAATTACTGGTATACGTGACAATTGAATTTCCTTATTGCTCAGCTAAATGCCAAAATTCAGAAAAGATCTATAAACTGGGAAGAGATAAGGGATGTGTGCATAAAACATCCTTTCCACTGTGCCTGCATTGCCAGCACTTCTTTTCACTTGCTAATTCTCTGCAAGAAGCTGTGCATTAGTTCTGCTCCACTTCCGCTACCTGAAGACTAGAGATGGAACGTCAGGCTCCAATGTCCTCTAATAATACTTCATTAAACCAAAATAGCCTAGCATTTCTATAAAGAAACCTTTCCCATTCCCAAGAGAGACTCAAACAGATGTATCACTAAACCCGTATTAAGATCTGATGTTTGGTTACAGGAGAGAGGGGTGGGAGAATAAAAATCATATATTTATTTAACAAATATTTTCTGAATCTGAAAGTGTGCACTCTGCTAGTTACTAGGACTACAATACTGAATGAGACATAATCCTTGCTCTCCAGGAACTCACAGTTAGTAGAAGACGTGCACAGGGAAGCAAGGGATTAGATATCAGCTTGAGAAGTTCTACGAAGGGAGTGAGTTCTGGTTATGATGTGGGAGGAACACTGATTCGGTCCTGGCTTGGGATTCAGGCTGCCAGTCAGGGAAGGCTTCCTAGAGGAAATTATACCTCAGCAAAACCCTGAAGGAGGGATGAGGTTTAGCCAAGGTAGGAAGCTGAAGGGTATGTACCATCCAAAAGGAATTGCATAGACTCAAGATCAGGTGGAGAGTGCTGAAACAGGAGGCTCTCTTGGTCCTGGGAGGAGTCATGAGGCCGAATTAAAGAACATGAAGCTTTTTAGCCAGTTTTCAGCAGGGACCCATTAAAACACTTTAGGCAGACAAGTGTCTTGGTCATTTCTTCTTTTACCATGGCTACAGAATGGAGGAAGATTGGAGTAGATCCAGCCTGGGCCTCAGGAAGGAAATCAGGAGGTTACAGTGACTATTCCAGCAAGAAAAGAGGACAGAGCACTGATGAACAGATTTGGACAACTTGAAGATTAACCAGTCTTCGTAATCAATCGGAGATGAGGGTGGGAAATCAATGGATGACACTAGGGTTCTAGTATGGCCACCTGGCTGAACGTCGGACCACTCAGTGAGATGAGGAAACCAGCAGGAGAAGCAGATTTAGGAGTTACACAGTTCAACACTGGACACCTGGTATCTCAGGGCTGATGATGGGGATAACAACAGCACAAAACCAAACCCAAACATGTTGCGGTCAAGTCGATTCCGACTCATAGTTAGCTTATAGGACAGAGTAGAACTGCCCCAAAGGGTTTCCGAGACTGTAATTGTTTGGGAAGCAGACTGCCACATCTTTCTCCCATGGAGAGGCTAGTGGGTTAGAACCACCAATCCTTTGGTTAGCAGCTGAACACTAAATCACTGTGCCACCAGGGCTCCTTACAAAAGCATAAGAGCCCCTCTTTTTCCTCTCAGGCATTCCAGGACAGACTTTATATCCAAAGTGTCATCTTCCCCTGCCAAAGTCCGTTCGCCTGATTCTTTAATGTGACTTAATGTTAAACGTACTTGGGTTCAAACGACCTTACCTCTCAACCAAAACGTGACATCAAAGCACTGCATGAGTTAAGTGTGTCTGTCTGCACAGATGTTGTGTCCACCACATCAAAGGCATTTTGCACTTGCCATAGGGGATGGCTTCATGACCTTGGAAATAAATTTGAAATGTATGGGCTCCCTTAAACCACAGAGTTGAATGAATATGACTTGAATTATGGTAATGCATTATATTCACCATGGGGGAAACCCAGTGCAAATTACTGAATTTGAGGGTTTTAAACAAAAGAAATAAGGGACCCACAACCAAAATTACTGGATGACAAAGTAAGCCATATTCAAGTCCTCAGATAGAAAGCTGTATCTATATACATATATTGGTCTACAAAAATGTTCATTCAGACCATAACATTTTTACTAGCTTTCCTCACATTTATCAAAGCCAGTTTCACTTCCTTATCATACCCACACTTTCCTACTGGAATAACAGTTATGAAAAATGCTTTGAACACTATAATACACTGCATCAAACTAAGTGTGCCTATAATGTAAAGCCAAGACCACACCAGCTTCTCTGTAGCCAAAACAGTAAGTTTTCATTAAAAAAAAAAAAAAAAAAGAACTGGCTAAAGTTTCATTTCTTCTAAATATAGTAGTAACTTAACCACTTACAATGTTCAGTTTTGCTTTTCTATCTACCATGACCCTTGGGAGCTAAAAAATGTATTGGAACACCAAGTAAATAATCCCATCCAGTCATGCAAATGACCAACAATATCCCATTTTCTACAAAGAAATTATATTCATTGCTGAAACCACCTCCCACGAACTATTAGATTTATGTGAGTATACCTGGGGTAACCCTGTAAATATGTCAGCCCTCTCATCAAGTTATGGTTTCGGACTCTGCATAATTTTTTTAATTGTTGTTGTTGTGTTGTTAGGTGTCATCAAGTTGGCTTCAACTCATGATGACCTTACGTATAACAGAACAAAACATTGCCCAGTCCTGTGCCATCTTCACAAGGGTTGATGCATTTGAGTCATTGTTGTAGCTATTGTGGCAATCCATTTCATTGAGGGTTTCCCTCATTTTCATTGGTCCTCTAGCTCTGCTATTAACTGAAACGTCAGCAGTTCGAACCCACCAGTGCCTCTGCAGGACAAAGATGGGGCAGTCTGTTCCCATAAAGATTACAGCCTTAGAAATCCTGTGGGGTGGTTCTACTCTGTCCTACAAATGAGTCAAAAGTGGCTCAACGACAGCAGGTGTTGTTTAGTTTTTGATCTACTTTTCCAAGAGCACTTGAGTGGTACAAACAGTTAATTTGTTTGGCTGCTAACTGGGAGGTTGGAGGTTTGAGTCCACCCAGAGATGCCTTGAAAGAAAGGCCTGGCAATCTACTTCTGAAAGATCACAGCCATTGAAAACCCTTTGGAGCGAAGTTCTACCCTGACACTTGTGGTTGCCATGAGTAGGAATTGATTCAACATCAACTGGTTTGGTTTTTTGGTTTCAACTTTGGATAAGGCACTCTGCAGAGGATTTGGTTTGGGTTTGGTTTAGGGTACTACGCTGAGTGCTTTATCCATATTATCATTCTTAATCTTTATAAGAACCTATGAGAAAGGTATTATCCCCATTTTAAAAATAATTTAGGCTCAATGCAGTTAAGTAGGTTGCATAAGGTTACTCAGCTGAGAAGAAGTGGAGCTAAGGCTTGAATTTAGGGCTTTCCGATCCCTGCGACGCTTATGAGGCTTGTGGCTATGAAACCCGAAGCCATAGCATGCCCCACAAAACATTTTATAAAGCTCAGGCGCTTCCCTGAGACACTGTTGAAAACCCTGGGTAGCTGAAAGTCCATTTTATGCCTTCCATGTGTTAGCAACACTATAAAAGTTAAATTCATCGGCATCTGTAATATAAGAACTAATGGGATCAGTATTCTCTGAAAGTTATGTGTTTTTTTCAAATGTCACCTTATGTTCCACACATATTTTCAAAAATGAATGTTCAGGTCTTAAAGAGGGACTAAACAAAATTGACAACGTAATTTTATCCAGGTACCAAAAAAAAAAAAAAAAGTACACATTTTCTAGCCTTATGGGTTACTGCACCAGTCAGGCCGTGATAATAATTTACTATTCTAGAATACAGTTATTCTTCCAATTTTGACATAACTGCCATGTTATTTCACTCACATATTCCTCTGTCTATCCCAGTAGCCAGGGGTCATTTTTCATGCTGTTCATTTGCATCAGAAATTACAGGTTTTGATACCACTGCCATAGCCTGTGTTTTAACTTTGAAATATATTGTAGCTAAACCTGTAATGTGGCTAATCTAGTCCATGATTCAACACGACTGCAGTTAGGGCTCCACAGAAAGGCTGCTGCTGAGGAAAACACAGCCCTGGGCTTAGGCTGGAGAACTGCTGGGAGCTCGCTCCCCGGGCTCGGGTCAGAAGAACTCCCTAAGCAAATAGCCCTCCGAGGCTTTTCTTAGAGCGGCCACCAATTTATCCTGTGACCTTGGCACTATTGAGCCCCCTCTCCATGTCTTTTTTTTTTTTTTGCAAAACCATAAATTTGAAAGGTGCAGATGTGGTTTTCTTCATTTCTTTCTCCTTGCTGCCATTTAGACTCACACAGAGGTGAGGAGATCTTTCCATGGCCTTAGAGAGGAACACCTTTGACAGAGATGCTGAAGTACATTAAGGGTTAGGAATACGTCTGTGGGAAAGTCACTTAACTTCTTGGGTGTGTCAGTTTCCTCATTTGAAACATGAGAAAGGAGAATACATAGACCTGTCTTACATAGTGGTTAGAACAATAAAAGGAGCTGACGTGCGGGAAGCACTTTAGTACGGTCTGTGGCACATGCTGTTGTTGTTGTTAGGTGCCATCGAGTCAGTTCTGACTCATAGTGACCCCACGCACAACAAAACGAAACACTGCCTGGTCCTGCACCATCCTTAGAATCGTTGTCATGCTTGAGCTCATTGTTGCAGCCACTGTGTCAATCTACCTTGTTGAGGGTCTTCCTGTTTTACACTCACCCTGCACTTTACCAAGCACGATGTCCTTCTCCAGGGACTGATCCCTCCTGACAACATGTCCAAAGTATGTAAGATGCAGCCTCGCCACCCTTGCTTCTAAGCAGCATTCTGGTTGTACTTCTTCCAAGGCAGATCTGTTCGTTCTTTTGGCAGTCCATGGTGTATTCAACAGTCTTCCCCAACACCACAATTCAAAGCTGTCAATTCTTCTTCGGTCTTCCTTATTCATTGTCCAGCTTTCACATGCATATGATGTGATTGAAAATGCCATGGCTTGGGTCAGGCACACCTTAGCCTTCAAGGTGACATCTTTGCTCTTCAGCACATTGAAGAGGTCCTTTGCAGCAGATTTACCCAATGCAAAGCATCTTTTGATTTCTTGACTGCTGCTTCCATGGCTGTTCATTGTGGATCCAAGTAAAATGAAATCCTTGACAACTTCAATCTTTTCTCTGTTTATCTGATGTTGTTCATTGGTCCAGTTGTGAGGATTTTTGTTTTCTTTATGCTGAGGTGCAATCCATACTGAAGGCTGTGGCCTTTGATCTTCTTTAGTAAGTGCTTCAAGTCCTCTTCACTTTCAGCAAGCAAGGTTATGTCATCTGGATAACTCAGGTTGTTAATGAGTCTTCCTCCAATCCTGATGCCCCGTTCTTCTTCATATAGTCCAGCTTCTTGGATTATTCGCTTAGCACACAGATTTGAATAGGTATGGTCAAAGGATTCAACCCTGACACACGCCTTTCCTGACTTTAAACCACTCAGTATCCCCTTGTTCTGTCCAAACAATTGCCTCTTGATCTCTGTACAGGTTCCTCAGGAGCACAATTAAGTGTTCTGGAATTCCCATTCTTCACAATGTTATCCATAATTTGTTATGATCCACACAGTTAAATGCCTTTGCATAGTCAATAAAACACAGGTAAACATCCTTCTGGTATTCTCTGCTTTCAGCCAGGATCCATTTGACATCAGCAATGATATCCCTGGCTCCACGTCTTCTTCTGAATCCAGCCTGAATTTCTTGAAGTTCCCTGCCAATATACTTCTGCAGCCACTTTTGAATGATCTTCAGCAAAATTTTGCTTGCATGTGAAATTAATGATACTGTTCTATAATTTCTGCATTTGGTTGGATCACCTTTCTTGGGAATACGCATAAATATGGATTTTGTCCAGTCACATAGTATTCACGTAACATATTGTAGCTCTTATTATTACCTTAAAAGAAGCCCTGGTGGCCTACTATCTAAGTGCGCAGCTGCTAACTGAAAGGTTGGCAGTTCAAATGCACCCAACGGCTCTGTAGGAGAAAGATCTAGCAATCTGCTCCTTTAAAGATTACAGCCTAGAAAACCCTACGGGGCAGTTCTAGCCTGTCACATGAGGTTGCCATGAGTCAAGAATTAACTCGACACAATTGGCATAATAAAACCTATTAAGTAAACATTCTGCATCCCACTTTGGAGAGTGGCATCTGGGGTAATTACAAGGTAATTATGAGCCCAAGAGACAGAAAGGGCCATATAAACCGGAGACTACATGAGCCTGAGACCAGAAGAACAAGATGGTGCCCGGCCACAGCCAATGACTGCACTAACAGGGAACACAACAGAGAACCTCTGAGGGAGCAGAAAAGCAGTGGGATAAAAAGAAAAAAAAATTTTTTTTTTTTCAGACTCCAAATTCTTGTGAAAAGACCAGACTTAATGGTCAGACTGGGACTAGAAGGACCCCGGAGGCCCTGGTCCCCAGACCTTCCATTAGCCCAAGACAGGAACCATTCCTAAAGCCAACTCTTCCGACAGGGATTAGACTGAAATATGGAATGAAAAATGATACTGGTGAAGAACGAGTTCTTGGATCAAGTAGACACATGAGACTATGTTGGCATCTCCTTTCTGGAGGGGAGATGAGAGGGCAGAGGGGCCAGAAGCTGCCCGAATGAGCACAAGGAGAGAGATTGGAGGGAAGGAGTGTGCTGTCTCATTACAGGGAGAGCAATTAGGAGTGTATGTAAATGTTTGTATGAGACACTGACCTAATTTGTAAACTTTCACTTAAAGCACAATAAAAATTAACTAAAAAGAAAAAAAAATTGACTCGACAGCACTTAACAAGAATAATATTATTGCCTTATAACCCTGGAAACCAACAAGATGGCTTCCAGTGTCTCCTTAGTGCTGTAGGTAAAATGAAAATGGTCTTGATGGGTACAATCTAGGCAAGAAATACCTAGAAACTCTTGCAAACTTTCCAGTCTTTCAGGGCCAAAAAATCAAATCAGTTTCCAATCAGATTTACTTTTTGGCCCTGAAAGGGCCAGCTGGGGGCAAATCTCAGGGCAGCTGGGCAGCAGCCTGGTATATTCACTCCAGTGTACAGATCAAATATCTTCTCCTCAATGTGCCATGATGTGACAAGGGTCAGGAGGCACTCCATAAAGTTCCAAGCCAAGGAGACAAAATTGTATGCAAGGCTGATGTGTATTTATTTGCATATGTTAGATGCCTAATAAACCAAAAACCAAATAAGTTGCCATCAAGTCAATTCTTACTCATGGCAACCCCATGTGTGTCAGAGTAGAACTGTGCCCCAGGGGGTTTTCAATGGCGGATTTTTCAGAAGTAAATCACCAGGCCTTTCCTCCAAGGCACCTCTGCATGGACTCGAACTTTCAACCTTTCAGTTAGCAGTAGAGCACATTAGCCATTTATACTGCCTGGGACCTCTAGATGTCTATTGGTTGTCTGCATTTTTAAGGGAGGAAAATAAGGATTTGTTAAGCACTTACTTCATGTGAGGCACACTTAACTTGGTTTGTTTTTATTCCTCAGAGTGTGCACAGAAATACTCCAAGCAGCCTCTGTGGATAAACTTGTATCTGAAACCCCCCAGAGCCTGATTATGATTGAGGTTAGGTTCTATTTGACGCAAGAATAAGGAGGGTGAGATGACAAAATGTTTCCCTCTGGGGTACATTTCCACTTGTGATTTGAGAAAACTTGCGTTTTCTGTTTCTTTTTCTTCCTTTCTGCAGACCAGAGGTTATTAATCCTGGCTGCACGTTAAACGGATCTTGATGACTTTTTTAAAATTCTGCTGTTGGTGGTGCATCACTCCAAAATTCCTGTCACGATGGTTTGGGGTTTGGCATCGGCATCAGTAATTTTCAAAAGTCTGCCTCGCCTCCCAAGCGATTCCAGTGTGCAGCAAGGGTTAGAATCTTTGTAAGAGGATTCTAGAACCTTTTGGATTTTGTATAATCAAGTCCTCCCATTTAAAACCACATTCAAAGATTATTTGAGGCTGGCCAGTAGCTGTTTGAGACCCAGATAAACACTTGAGCAGAGATACGACTTTGGAACATGAGGAGACAGCAACCACCTTTAATTCTCCTGGGGATTTTTTCCAAGTACTCAAATGAAGACTACAAAGTGAATTCCTCCTCTGCCCTCCAACTCAGACACCATTACCAAATGCGGGAATATGCAATATAGCCACAGCTTGCATGCCTCTAAGTAATAACGTATTGATTTATAGTTTGCACAAATTGCAATAAATGGCATTTTCTGTTATGTGGCAGGTAATAGATTGTTCTGGAGTGAATACAAATCCATAATTCATTCAAGGGTTATGCTGATGCTATAAACTAAAGCTCACAACTTAAGCAGTTAATCCAAGGTAGTTGAATGCTGAGAATAGATTTGAAGGTGGTGTTCAATCTGGGGACCATCTATTATTCTAGCAGAAGTATAATAACTGACAAATATAAAACGAAGCAAGAGAAATGTTTTCAGGGACTTTTCTCATTTCTCCTACCTTCCTAATCCCTTCCTGCATCTCCATGTTGCCCTCCGGAGTAGACATTTCTTGCTTCAGAGGCATACTGGGAACAAGAGAAGGTTGTTTCAAGACAACAGGTACCATGTCACTCTCACTGCTGAGGCTTGACTTACGTGGACTAGGCTGGAGACTGTTGAATTTGCCGCATTCCATCAAATCATTGGTCTACCAGCAGTGCGGTACTCTGAGTGACCAAAACTTCTGGAGAAACGGAAAAATCTTACTAAACCTTTCGTTTCCCTCACTGATACAAATCTCCTTTGGTCTATATTCATCTTCCTTTGCCTTCTGTGTCAAGGAGAGACATCCCGCCTCTCCTGAAAACCATGCCTGTCTTCTCCAAGGCAAAGACGAAGGAAAACCAAAGCAGAGGGAACTCTTGGACAAGGATTCGGGGAGCAGTCTTCATCCGCTCAGAATCCATAACCTGAAATTAAGCCTTTCAAAAACAGGCTATTCTACCATACAATTATAGAGAAAAAGGGGCAACCCATTTGCTCTGGCAGGTGTCTGTGGCTTCACTGGACTAGAAGTTTCTCCATGATGAGTTCTTTCACTTTTTCTGTGTTCAAGATACAGCCAGGCAGGTGAGATGTGTTCAACTAAAGAGAGTTAAGACCTTTACAAATTAGCTCTTATAAACAGCAGAATATAATCATGACTAGGTCTGCAATAAAGAATCCATGTGCCCTAGCCATAGTTTTCTCAGGTTGCATATACACATGGAAAAATGAAGTTAAACCATGTACCTAGAGAGATAGTACATAATGATAAAAGGGTTAATTCACCAAGAAACGTACAATGCCAAGTGTGTATACACCTAACAAAAGAGCCTCAAAATATAAGAAGCAAAAACACATAGAACTGAAAGAAGAGGCAAATCCACAGTTACACCTGGGGACTTTAACACCCCTGTCTTAGTAGTAGACGGAACGTCAGTAAAAATAGAGAACTGAACAACGCCATCAACCTTTGGGGATGTCGATGGTGCTTTATGTCTTGATCTGGAAGCTCATTCTTGGGTGTGTTCAGGTATGTGAAAACCCCATCAAACTATATGTTTATGACACATGTGCACTTTCTTGTTTGTACATTTTGCTTCAATGGAAGTATAACATTTTTTACAGACAAAGGGAGAATGATAGGGTCTTGTGAGGGTAAGCGGCCGCCAACTGCTATAACTTGGTGCCATGAGAAAAGCTGAAGCTTTTGAATCTAATAGGCACTGCTAAAGAACCACGGCTCTTCCCCCTTAATAACTCTGTACTCTTCTAAAAACCATTTAATCTTTTTGATTCTCAGTTTTCTTGTCTATAAATTGGGGATAATAACACTTCCTGCCTCACTAGGTTGTTAGGAAATAATGTACATGAAAACAAATGGAGAATAATAGGGGCTAAGTAAATACCACCTCTTCTCTTAATTTGACTGTTAAGACTGTCTTTCAGCAGAGCAAACACGCAACGGGAAAAACAAAAAACAAACAGCCATCTCAGAAGCTGTATTTTTCTTTTATCATGGTCAGCACCACGTTTAAAAATATTTGCCCAGCATTGTGTGAGAAGTTGCTCCATACCCCCTAAAAGCGATGAAGAAGTACTTCTTGGTTTCTTTATAAACACTGCCTATTTCTTTATAAAGCTGCCAGTTCCATTGTGAAAATTCTTTTACAAAGGTGAGCCATTTGAGATCATGAAAGCGCCAGGTATCACTGCCACTACGTGTCACATAAAAAAAAAAAAAAAAACCATAGCCATCAAGTGATGGCTCACAGTGACCCTATGGAACAGAATAGAGCTGCCCACATTGGGTTTCCAAGGAGTGGCTGGTGGATTTGAACTGCCAACCTATTGGTTAGCAACCAAGCTCTTAACCACTGTACCACCAAGTTTGCAGTTATAACATCTGCAGGAAAAATCCAACAAACAGGGTGGAAACAGAGCCACACATACCGCTCCACACCTCAACCTGCAGAGCAAACATAGCCTAGAGCATTAAGTATCTATCTTTGTCACCAGATAAAGGAAGGGATATCTAGAGACCAGGCCAAACTCCCAGTTAAAGAAGAACATCTAGTTTCCATTGCCCTGCAGTGGCAGTAAGGAACAAAGATGAAAATAAACACAGATAGAAAGTAGGTTTCCCTTGAAATAGAAGAACACAGCATTTTTGAGGTCGGGACTGTGATCTCGGCCATGCAGACCATTAAAGAGCATTGGGCTTCTGATTGTGTCAGGGTCACTCAGACCCACATGCAGTCTGGTGCACAACGATCTTCCCAAGGGTTTTTTTAAACCATGGTTTACATTTCCCATTCCCAGCCAAAACCTTTTATCTGCAATGCTTAATCCTTTATTTGTATTTTCTTACCCCCATTTTTTTTTTTGCCACTGGAATTATTTCAATATCAGTTAATTTTTGATCCAGACTTTGCTTACTTCTCCAGCCTTATCTTGCACACTGCCCTCTTATGACCCTTTCCTCCCCAAATTTCCACATTCGATCTCTCCCTAAATGCCTTTCCACTCCCACCCCTCGATTCTGGGCTAATTCCTCCCTGAAGCTGCTCCATCGGCACCTTCCCTGGGATGTTCTTCCCCCTTCTCGGAGTCTGCATCCTCTCATCACACCTCAGGAGAGCCTGAATCATTGCATTTGTCACACCTAAACTATGTGTGCATCTTCTGCCGCACACCCTCTATTGTGTGCTCCTTCGGGACAGAGACAGAGTTATTCATACCTGCCTTGCCTGTGCCTGGCTTAGAAGGTGTTCCATAAATGTTTATTGGATAAATGAGTATCCACTAGCTAGAGGCAGTTGAAGATGAAAACCCCAGTGCTGTCGAGTCGATTCTGACTCATGTGACCCTCCAAGACACAGTAGAACTGCCCACAGGGTTCTCAAGGCTATGGTCTGCATGGAAACAGACTGCCACATCTTTCAAACTGTTGACCTTTCAGTTAACAGCTGAATGCTTAACCACTGTGCTACCAGGGCTCCTCAGTTGAAGATCAGGACTGCTTTTTTCTTTAGTTTTGGTATCTGTAGCTTGACAGTCTCGTGTAAAAAGTGTCATCAAATACCATTTTTAACATTGTTTTTATTGTTAGTTGCCGTCAAGCCAGTGCTGACTTGTGGTGACCCCATGTACCACAGAATAAAATGCTGCCCAGTCTTGCATCAACCTCAGGATTATCAGCATGTTTGAGTCTATCATTGCCTTCCAACCAAGGGGACTCATCTTTCAGCATTCTATCTGACAATATTATGTTGTGATCCATAGGGTTTTCATCGACTGGTTTTCAGAGGTAGATTGCCAGGACTTTCTTCCTGGTTTTAGTCTGGAAGCTCTGCTGAAACCTGCCTACCATGGATGTCCCTGTTGGTATTCAAAACATCAGTGGCACAGTTTCCAGTATCACAGAAACACCCAAGCCACCACAGTACAAAAAACTGACAAACGGGTGGTACATTTTTAACATAATGGTGCCTTGTTTGTTACCCAAAGAACTAATACCAATAACTCTCCTTGGCTTTGCTCTTTCTTCTCTCTCCCCTCAATCAGGACATCTTCCATGGCCTATAACAATCTTCGTGATGTATTTAGACCTCTCACCTCTCCAGTTATTTTAGACCAAATGTAGAAAAGAAGTTTTTGGGTAGAAAAGAAATGCTTATAAGACCTTCAGGTTACTGGTGAAGTAGTATTTCCCTGTCCTTCCCTTAAAGTCCAAAAAAAAAAAAAAAAATGCTGCCTCACAGGCCTAAGTAATTATCCTAATCTGTGTGTACAGAGATTTTGGTAGAAGACGCTGAAGAGCTGTGAATGGTAGTCAGCCCATTATGTATAGACAGATTTTTCTAAGTTTTTTTTTTCTTATTTCCAATTAGAAGGAAAATCTGAATTCCAAATATGTAACTCATCCCCCATAAAAATGTACAAACTCAGCTGAATCCCATGAGAAAAATTAGTATTTCAGATGTGAGCTCAAATTTGAAAATAAAAAGGTACAATGTGTCCCCAAGTAGACCTGCTGTAAAAGCTTGGTTGTTGTTAAGTTGCCACCAAGTCAGCTCTGACTCGTGATGACCCCATGCACAACAGGATAAAGCATTGCCCAGTCCTGCATTGTCCTCACAATCTTGGTGTGCCCAAGTCCATTTTTGTAGCCACTGTGTATTCTGAGTGCCTGCCAACCTACAGAACATATCTTCTAGCACTATATCAGACAATATTCTGTTGGGATCCATATGGTTTTAACTGGCTAATTTCTGGAAGCAGACCACCAGGCTTTTCTTCCTAGTCTATCTCAGTCTGGAAGCTCTGCTGAACCCCGTCCACCATGGGCAATCCTGCTGGTATTTGAAATACCAGTGCCATAGCTTCCACAGCAACACCCAAGCCACCAAAGTATGAAAAACTGACAGATGGATGGTAGCTATAAACGGTAAATCGGTTCTTGGAAAGACGGTACTGAACTAACGACCACTTTTCTCCAGTGGGCAGCAGGGTAGTGATAAGGCCAGCCCTGCTCTTACTGGGATTGAGCCCAGGCAGCATGGTTGCAGAGCCCCTGTACCTCTCAGGGAAAACAAGAGCAGTCCAAATGATCTTTACAAAAAAGTCAATAAGAGTGAAACACAGGCTCCTCTTCTCGGAATTTTAGCATTCACCGGAAGAGAGATAGAGAAGTCACACGAAAGAAAAGCAGGGCCAAGGAAACGTATTTTTAAGAAGGGAGAATTTCGAACCTGATTTTAGCTTGACAGGAAAAGCTAAGGGAGGGGGGGAAAGGTTGCTGACGAGTCAATTCTGACTCATAGCAACCCTACAGGACAGAGTAGAACTGCCCCATAGACTTTCCAAGGAGCGCCTGGTAGATTCGAACTGGTGAACTTTTGGTTACCAGCCATGGCACTTAAGCACTACACCACCAGGGTTTCCAAGGAAGAAGGAGAGATTAAAGAAATGAGGGAAGAGGGTGGCAGGAACCCCACACCCACCCCACACCCCTCACCGGGGGACTGTCATGTATAGAATCCACAATGGGATGAGACTCCGATACAAGAATGGAAGGAAAACTGGTGAAGATAAAAATAAATTTTGAGTCAGAGGGAAGGGAGGTTGAGAGTTCGCTGCATACGGCTGCAGGATCTCTGTGAAATAGGAGGTAATTCCAGCCGCTGAGAGGGAGGGCCGTGGAAGGCTGGGGTTCCAACAGTGTGGAAAGGGCATAGAACACCTCTTCTGAGGAACGAGGTATGAAGTCAAGAGACATAAGTAGGTAGCTTACCAAAATTCACTCAAGACCACAATTCGGGAACCATGGTAAATGGGCTTTGGTGAGCAAGGGCCTGAGAAAAAGGACTTTGGGGCTTGAAAGTTTACTCTCCTGCATAATTACTGCCCTCTTGCTTCATTTCCCCTATAAAACAAGTTAATAATCCCTGCCTCCTTCCTACCCCATAGGACTTTAACAAGCATTAATTAATATCTTCAAAGTGTCCCAAGTGCCTTGGGAATGCACTGAGTAAAGACTTTTTTCGTCACTTTGATTATTCTTACTGTTGCCTCTTCCCACCCTCTGTTTAGAATGAGTTGAAATACAATCTTAACAGCTTCCTTTGTTTTATTCCAAAATTTGTTTGCTAAGCCGACCTGAAATCAGCTATGGAGGCAGCAGATACAAAAGGAACACAATCTAAAATGATGTCCAGGTGTCATTAAACCAAGAAGAATTATTAGGAGTGAAATCGCAAGCAAAACCCATAGTCTTTTCAGAACTCATTGATCTAGACTATATAATGGAGCCAAGCAAAGGATTTCAAACTGGCTCTTCCGGTAGGAAAAAACCACGGCTCCTAGAGCAAAATAGCGTGCGATAGCGTTGAATGCTTTATTGGCTAAGATAGCAATGTCTCTATGTCAGGGCATCCATTACTCTGCATAATTCTTTCTAGTTCCATTTTTCAATGTGATCCCAATTCCTTCCTTCCTTCTCTCATTTCATTATTCAACAAGTATATATTGAGCAGGCACTGCGTTAGGTCTGAGACGCTGCACTATCATCTGCCTTGCCATATACGCCCCTTCTCCTTGCCCCCGTTGGATGGTGGTTTTTCATTACCAAAGCTGCTATAGTCTCACTATATCAGTCACTTTTGATTGGAGTGTAGATAAATGGAGCAGAAATTCTGCGCCTTCCCCACATTTACTGTCAATTTTATTTCTTGCTGTCAGGATATGAAGAGCTGTGAACAACAGCTCTGGTACCAAGAATTTGCTGAGCTTGATCCAGATGGGGGCTTTCCAATGCTAACTAGCTCATGGGTAACATGGGCCATGAATCACTTGTATGAAACCATCAGGACCTCATTTTGGGGTAAAGGTTACTTTTGCAAGTTCAGTTCTGATAACAGCAGTTGCTTGTTATAAGATGTGGTTACTATGGTGATATGGGAGGGTTGAAAGTTTTTACTTTACATAAACTTTTATGAAGGTATGCTTCTTTGAACTTAACTAGAGATCTAGCTGACCCCCATGATGCAGGTATGGATTTTGAGGTCAGCTGAGTATCTTAAGATTCTGTAAGTCACCATTGTTTTTTATTCTCCTGTGTTACCTGAGAACCCCAGGGAGGCTATAACTGGCTGGATGGGGATGGCAGAAGATAGAAAGGGAGTCCTAGTGCAAGGAACAAAAGGAGGTTCTCAAAGCTATCCAAAAAAAGAGTCTCAAGTGTCTCAAAAATGTCAAAAACTGTCCACAGATTTAACATGGTTATGAATTAGATTTTGTGGGGCTTGCCTTGACCCCAGAAGAATGTGGAAGGGGCTCTAGATTCTTGTGGCCATTCCAAAATTAGAGATATCTGGAAGGATTTATGTGTGGTTGGTGGCATGCATAGATAGATAGATAGATGACAGATAAATTTTACTATGTTATGGGGTTTGACTGAGTCTGTTTGGGCTCAATATGTTGAGGATATGTTATGGGGTTATACTGATAAGCAGGACATTTATGATTCTTTCTTGCCCTCAGGAGATGCATCAACCCACACATCCAGGCAGTTATCAGCAAAAGTTGTTAACCAATTAAGCCAGAAGGAGTACCCTACTAGAAATGACAACCAAACTTAGAGATTTTTCCCCTCATGCATCTTCAAATTCATGGGGACAATTGAAAAAAGAGGAGAAGAAAGAATTCAGGAAAGTTAAAAGATGCAGTAAAGGAGAAAGGAAATGTTCACAATGAAGGGGTGTGGTATGAAGAAATGGAACACAATGGTTGGAGGATTCGTCATGTCTATGAGGGACCCAGAACCTCCAAAACAACATAGAAGACTGATGTGAGCTCATAATACCCAAAGGAGAGGTGCTGGTTCAAACCCATCCAGAGGTCCCTCAAAAAATAGGCCTTGCAATCTGTTCCAGAAAGTTTATGGCTTTGAAAACTCTATGGTGCATTTCTACTCTGCTCACATGGGGTCACTACGAGTCAGAATCGGCTTGATGGCAACTAACAACAACCCCTGCTTAAATAGACAGAGAGATAGAGGGAGAGGAAGGAAAAGGAAGAGGGAGGAGAGGGAGATAGAGGGAGCAAGAGAAAGAGAGAAGCTTGGTATTTCATCAACCTCCAAACCATTTTTCCTCTCTTTCAGAAGTCAGTTTCCTTATCCCAGAAAAACACTATACAGACCTAATGAGTTGCTTATTTGTTTTTTCAGACTCTACTACAGCTGCCATGGCCTGTGAACAAATATATCTTGAAATGGCACAACCCCTTGTTACAAAGACACCAAACCACTGACTCTCCTGCCTATAGACAAATGATTCCCCAGACAAGATATTTTTCTTTTCCCTCTCTTCCCTCTGCCTTCCCCTTCTTCTTTGTTCTTTTGATTTAGAGTCCTGTGATACTTAATGAACAATACACTTCCCAGCAGCCATAAAGCAAGAAAAATTTAGTCAGGATTATAATCACAATTTCAATTATTTACACATGTTAGAAAATATTACCAGTGCGCTCTCAGAGTTATTTACTCTGGTGTTTTCTTCTGTTCTGAAGTGTTAAAGTATTAGCTCTATTCATTACAAACTGATTGTTTTTAACACGATTCTTTCCCCTCCCCTCACTCTGTCTGAAATCCAATTTACAGCCTGCTAAAGGCCTCATAAGTTTTTTATGGATTATTTCCTGAAGCCACATTAATCTGGTTCCTTGTTGCTTTACACTAATTTCACTTTGCCACAGTAAAGTAACTAGATTCGATCTCTTGGGAATTAATCCATAGAGATCTCTTAGTGAAGCGGAGTAAAGCCAGAATGGAGCACATCTACTGTATTTAGTTCCCCAAGCACAATGGAGAAGAAGGAAGAGGTCGTCCTGCCCTTCTGCTCATTGTAACTGGCTGGCCCAAGTCCTGGGAAGAAAGAAGGGCAGGGGCAAGGGGGGCAGAACCCAGCAGAGAAGATACACAGTGAGAGCAGAAGAAAGCTGAGTGTGGCCAAGATTCAGCCCTTCCTCCTACCTTCATTATAAGGCATCAGGACCATCATGTACTGAGAATATGCTGACACCCACGACCTAATTTCTTTCCGTGAGCCCAATTCTTATACCACTTACTGTCACTTTTACTGAAGAAAAGGAGTCCATAGCTACTGCAAATAGTTAACACCCTTGGTTGCTAACTGACAGGCTGAAGATTCAAATCTGCCCAGAGGATCCTCACATGAAAGGCTTGGTGATCTACTTCTGAAAAATCAGCCACTGGAAACGCTATGGAACCCAGCTCTACTCTTGACACACACGGAGTTGCCATGACTTAGAGTCAGTTCTACAGCACAGATGGTGATGCTTAGTGATGAGAAGAGTTAAAGTTCTGTCCCTCTTTTTTTCTTTTGTAGGAGATCTACAGTTGCTATGATTTCCTTTTCCAATAAACAAAAGCAACAAACTCTTGCAAAGATTTGCAATAAATTAAGGTAAAAAAAAAAAATTTATTTGAGGTAAAAATAAGCACTTTGCTCAAGTTGTAAACTGAGGATAAGAATAACTTTGCAGTTACTATAATTTTTATAAATAATTGAAAAGGAATATATTAAAAACATAAAGAGAACATATATTAATGGAATATGGGAAGAATATATGTAAAGTACCTACCACAGTGGCCTGACATGAGTAGACACACAAAGGTAGCTGCAATTATTAATATTGCTATTACATTCTCCAAGCAGATTTTCATCATTTAGCAATAACTGGCTACTGAAAACATATTTAAGAACAACAAATCACTAACAAATCTGACAAAGGTCTAATCTCTAAATTCAACATCTCTACAACAAAAAGATGAATAATCCAACTAAAAAACGAGCAAAGGAAATGAACGGACACTTCAACAAAGAAGATATTGAAGTGGCTAGCAGACACATGAGGAAATGCTCTCGATCACTAACCATTAAGAGAAATGCAAGTCAAAACCAAAATGAGATACCATATCACCCTGACATTACTGGCACAAATCAAAAAAACAGAAAATAACAAATGTTGGAGAGGCTGCGGGGAGATTGGAACTCTCATGCACTGCTGGTGGGAATGAAAAATGGTACAACCATTCTGGAAAACGATATGGCACCTCCTTAGAAAGCTGGAAACGGAAACACCACGTGATCCACCAATCCTACTCCTAGGAATATATCCTAGAGAAATAAGAGCTGTCACATGAACCCATGTTCGTTGCATCAGTGTTCACAATAGCAAAAAGATGGAAACAACCTCGATGCCTATCAACAGATGAATGGATAAACAAACTATGGTACATACACACGATGGGGTACTACGTGATGATAAAGAACAATGATGAATCTGCAAAGCATCTCACGACATGGATGAATCTGGAGGGCATTATGCTGAGTGAAATAAGTCAATCACAAAAGGACAAATATTGTATGAGCCCACTATTATAAAAACTCATGAAAAAGTTTACACACAGAAAAAGAAACAATCTTTAATGGTCACAAGGGAGGGGAGGGGTGTGGTTGGAAAAACACTAAATAGGTAAGTGGTATGTTGAGTAAAGGGTAAGACAGTACACAACGCTGGGGAAGTCAGCACAACTTGTTCAAGGCAAGGTCATGAAAGCTCCATAGACACATCCGGATTCCCTGAGGGACTGAATTACTGAGCTCAGAGCTGTGGGGACCATGGTCTCAGGGAACACCTAGCTCAACTGGCAAAACATAGTTTATAAAGAAATTGTTCTACATTTTACTTTAGTGAGTAGTGTCTAGGGTCTTAAAAGCAAAGATATTCCACTGGTCTCACCCCATCTGGAACAAGGGAGAATAAAGAAAACCAAAGACAAAAGGGAAAGATTAGTCCAAAGGACTAACGGAACAAAACCATCACAGCCTCCACCAGACTGGGTCCAGCACAACTAGATGGTGCCCTGCTACCACCACTGACTGCTCTGACAGGGATCACGATAGAGGGTCCTGGACACAGCTGAAGAAAAATGTAGAACAAAAATTCTAACTCATGAAAACAGACCAGACTTACTGGCCTGACAGAGACTGGAGAAACCCCAAGAGTATGTCCACCGGACACCCTTTTAGCTCAGTAATGAAGTCACTCCAGAGGTTCACCCTTCAGCCAAAGATTAGACAGGTTCATAAAACAAAACCAGATTAAAGGAGCACACCAGCCCAGGAGCAAGAACTAGAAAGCAGGAGCGGACAGGAAAGCTGGTGACTGGGAACCCAAAGTTGAGAAGGGAGAGTGCTGACATGTTGTGGGGTTGGTAGCCAATGACACAAAACAACATGTGTACTAATTACTTAATGAGAAGCTAATTTATTCTGCAAACCTTCATGTAAAGTACAATAATTATAAAAAAGAATAATAAATTACTTTTTTATAAAGCTCTTTCATATGTATTATCTCACTAAACTATCACATCAATCAGGTAAGATGGGCAAGCAGTATTACCCCCATTTCACAGATAAGAAAACTGAGGCTATGGAGGTTGAAGAACCGCTAGCACCAGAACTAGAATGCAGACCTCCTAACTTTCCAATGAACACTAACTCACTGCTTCCTTTCAAAGAGCAAGACTTTAGACAGGCAAACTCTTAAGTGGCATAATTGCAGCTCACAAAATGATTCTCAAAAGGTAACCAAGCCACTGTTGTTAGGAGAAACACTTAGTCCCCCCACTACTGGTGTTACCATATGCAGGGATTCGGCTTGAGTCTCTCCTCTTTTCTCTCCTCACTCCACAAGGAGGATGAATGACCAAGATGTTGAGTTTGGAAGAAGAAATGGAGTGTGCTTTCCTCAGTTCCTTTCTATCTCTTCTGTTATGATTCATATAAGGGCTCCCCAGCTGGAGAAGACCTGCATTGTTCCTGCTGTGTCAGGGTCTGAAGGGGTGCTGGATGTTAAGGCTGTCAATTCAGGGCTGATGTATTAGCAAACTCTCTTAGCCAAGAAACAAATGCCACATGCTCCAATTTACTTTATCAGTAATACAGCTGACACGATCCACTGATTTCCATCTCTCTTACTACTGGGTCTAACTCTTCAACTGGAAGGGCAAGAAAGGTGTTGTGCATATACGCCTCGCCCCCCTCCCCTCCCAGAAAAAAGCCCAATGCCTAAAATATTGATGAAAACAAGGCATCACTAAGGAACTGTGCTCAGTTATATAGATGGAGAAAATTACAAGTTGCCAAATTTTGACATGGATATGAAGCCAACAAGCAAGTTGGATAGATTACATTATCCTAATTGTTATCTCAGAGAGTAATTTCAACTTTTAGATATACTAAAAGGGGAAAGCATGTTCTCCTAGACTTACCATCCAAACCAAAAAAAAAAAAAAGCCAAATACCATCCACAGCAAAGGAACCAGGGCTTGCTGAAGGATTCTGGGTAGAGATTCAGGGTCCAGATCACACACATGGAGCTCTCAGGTGAGACGATCAGAGATAAAATGTCAGAAAGGCAAACCATGTCAGAATACGGGCAGAAAATTCAAATACCCAGAGAAAGGTGGGAAAGAGTGGCAGATCCTGGAAAGGCTAGAGGTAGGGACAAGATTCAGGGCAAAAGGTAAACTAGAAAATATTGTTAACTTGATGAAAATGAAAACATGACATAACAAAATTTGTGGGATGTAACTAAAGCAGTGTTTAGAGAGCATTTATAGCACTAAATGCAGCCTGATAAAGAGCATCTACAAAAAAGCTTACGGTTAACATCATACTTCATGGTGAAAGACTGAATGCTTTCTCCCTAAGATCAGGAACAAGGTAAAAAATGTTTGCTCTCACCACTTACATTTAACGCTGCACTGGCGGTCCCGTTATTAGGTGTTGTTGAGTCGGTTCCAATTCGTAGCCACCCTATGTACAACAGAACGAAACACTGCCCAGTCCTGCACCATCCTCACAATTGTTGTTATGCTTGAGCCCATTGTTGCAGCCACTGCATCAATCCATCTCATTGAGGGTCTTCCTCTTTTTCACTGACCCTCCACTCTACCAAGCACGATGCCCTTCTCCAGGGACTGGTCCCTTCTGATAACATGTCCAAAGTATGCGAGACAAAGTCTCGTCATCCTTGCTTCTAATGAGCATTCTGGCTGTACTTCTTCTGACACAAATTTGTTTGTTCTTCTGGCAGTCCATGGCATATTCAATATTTTTTGCCAATGCCATAATTCAAAGGCATCGATTCTTCTTCAGTCTCCCTTATTTGTTGTCCAGGTTTCACATGCCTATGAGGCAACTGAAAATACCATGGCTTGGGTTAGGCACACCTTAGGCCTTAAAGTGACATCTTTGCTTTTTAAGACTCTGTCATTCCATTTCTAGATATTATTCCATTTCTAGACTATTATTCCATTTCTAGATATTCACTCAAGAGAAATGGAAGCAAATGCTTACACAAAGATTTATACACAAATGTTTATGGCAGCTTTACATGTAATAAAAAACAAACAAAAAAACCAAACCCATTACCGTCGAGTCGACTCCGACTCATAACAACCCTATAGGACAGAATAGAACTGCCCCATAGAGTTTCCAAGGAGTGCCTGGTGGATTTGAGCTGCTGACGTTAGCTATCATAGGACTTAACCACTATGTCACCAGGGTTTCCAACAGGACAGAATAAAGCTGCCCCATACAGTTTCCAAGGAGCACCTGGTGGATTCAAACTGCTGACGTTTTGGTTAGCACCTGTAGCTCTTAACCACTATGGCACAAGATATTATTATATGTAATATCTTCCCCCAAAATTTGAAAACAACCCTAATGTCCATAAATGAATGGACAAACACAATGTAGTATGTCCAGTGTCCAGACAATGAAATACTACTCAGCAATAAAAAGGAACAAACTATTGATTCAAGCAACAACATAAACGAATCTCAAAATTACCATTATGAGTGAAGGAAGCCAAACAAGCAAACAAATGGATGCAGATTTTATGATTCCGTTTATATAAAAGTCAAGAAAATGTAAACCAATCTACAATGACAAAAAGCAAATCAAGGGTTGCCAGTAGTTGGAGGAGGAAAGGACTACAAAGAAGCATGAGGAAACTTTTGGGGCTGATGGAAATGTTTATTATCTTGATTGTGGTGATGGTTTTAGGGATATGTTGTTGTTGTTAGGTGCCGTAAAGTCAGTTCCGACTGATAGCCACCCTATGCACAACAGAACGAAACACTGCCCGGTCCTGAGCCATCCTTACAACTGTTGTTACGCTTGAGCTCATTGTTGCAGCCACTGTGTCAATCCACCTGGTTGAGGGTCTTCCTCTTTTCCACTGACCCTGCACTTTGCCAAGCACGATGTCCTTCTCCAGGGACTGATCCCTCCTGACAACATGTCCAAAGAATGTAAGATGCAGCCTCGCCACCCTTGCTTCTAAGGAGCATTCTGGTTGTACTTCTTCCAAGGCAGATCTGTTCGTTCTTTTGGCAGTCCATGGTGTATTCAACAGTCTTCCCCAACACCACAATTCAAAGCTGTCAATTCTTCTTCGGTCTTCCTTATTCATTGTCCAGCTTTCACATGCATATGATGCAATTGAAAATGCCATGGCTTGGGTCAGGCACACCTTAGTCTTCAAGGCGACATCTTTACTTTTCAACACTTTAAAGAGGTTCTTTGCAGCAGATTTGCCCAATGCAAAGCATCTTTTGATTTCTTGACTGCTGCTTCCATGGCTGTTCATTGTGGATCCAAGTAAAATGAAATCCTTGACAACTTCAATCTTTTCTCCGTTTGTCATGATGTTGCTTATTGGTCCAGTTGTGAGAATTTTTGTTTTATGTTGAGGTGCAACCCATACTGAAGGCTGTGGTCTTTGATCTTCTGTAGTAAGTGCTTCAAGTCCTCTTCACTTTCAGCAAGCAAGGTTGTGTCATCTGCATAACGCAGGTTGTTAATGAGTCTTCCTCCAATCCTGATGCCCCATTCTTCTTCATATAGTCCAGCTTCTCAGATTATTTGTTCAGCATACAGATTGAATAGGTATGGTGAAAGAATACAACCCTGACGCACACCTTTCCTGACTTTAAACCAATCAGTATCCCCTTGTTCTGTCCGAACAACTGCCTCTTGATCTAGGTAAAGGTTCCTCATGAGCACAATTAAGTGTTCTGGAATTCCCATTCTTCACAATGTTATCCATAATTTGTTATGATCTGCACAGTTGAATGCCTTTGCATAGTCAATAAAACACAGGTAAACATCCTTCTGGTATTCTCTGCTTTCAGCCAGGATCCATCTGACGTCAGCAATGATATCCCTGGGTCCAAGTCCTCTTCTGAAACTGACTATATAGGGATACAAAACTCATCAAATCACACTTTAAACTGCAATTTAAATATGTGAAGTGTATTGTACGTCTGTTATACCTCAACATAGCTGGAAACAGTGAGCATTAGGGATAAGAACATGTCAAAAAGAATGTGATTAAAGGGTGAATGGAAGAGCCAGGAATGGAGCAGACTAATTCTGCTGACTAGAGTACGATGAGAATGCACTCTGACCCTTCATCTTGGAAGACAGCAATGATGCCTTCTGAAAGGAAGCTTGATGATATGGACTAAAGATCTTAAAACTATCCAATTCCAATGACCCACTTCAAGAATCTACTCTAAGAATATAATCCAAATATGGAAAAGGGATTTATGTACATAAATGCTTGTGTGTGTGTATATACATACAGTAGATAAAAATTTTAAATAACAAATTACCAATGATACAAGAATGGTTAAGTAATGACATTTTTATTACCTTCATTCACTTAACAAATAATAAGATTGGTAATGAACTATTATGCAGCATTTAAAATGTCTGAAAAAGCCAATTTAATCAAGTGGGAAATGCATATAACAGTAAGTTGAAAAGCAAAATACAAAATTGTACTTATTATTATGATTATAGCTCTGTGGGGTGGGAGGACTTTCACATGAAAAAATGATTGCAAGGAAATATAACTCCCAGAGGTGGAGAGATTGGAAAGGAATATTTTTCTTTTATCTATTTAAAATTTTTCTTCAATAGACATTTGTTACTTTATAATAAAATTTTGTGAAGTTTTTATTTCTGCTCTCAACTCATTGCCCAGAACTAATCATGTGGTCCCACCACCCACAAGGGGCTCAGAAAGTGTAATCCTATTGTGTACTCCAAAAGCTGAGAGTGGGAGGTATTTGGTGGACTAAGGACCACCACAGGTGCAAAGACCTTTACTTGGTCGCACCACCAGTAGGATCTGAGGCAGCAACCACACATAATGAAACGCATCTGTGTTTCCACAGCAAATGAATGAATATTCACATGAAATGAGGTAAATGGAGACTATAATTAACCTCACCTCAATTCAGTTGAAGATCCAGTACTTTTGTCAGATGAATTGTGTCACTAAACTTATCGTTTTGCTGTTCAGTGTTTTTGTACTTGCGTGTAAGGGGTTGTGGGCCTACAATTTGTGGAATTGTAAAGGGTTTCCTATCAGCTTTCAGAGCAAAACCTTCAGCCAATACTATCCCAATTCCCTCTAAACAAGATCCAGTCAAGGCCATGGCATTTCCTACATTTCCATTTAGCTTCAGATTTTAACCATCAGAGTTCAAGTGTACTTTACAATGCCTGCACCCAATAAATGCTTCCTGAAAGGATACAGTGAGGGGTTGACTGTATTAACTTCAGAAAACAATCTGGCAAATGGCCTTCCTTCATTCTAAATCATTTATTGAGTGCCTTCTACGTATCAGATTGGAGTACCTTGGTGGTGCAAATCATTAAGCGCTCAGCTGCTAATTGAAGCTAGAAGTTACCACATGGGAAAAGAGAAACCATTTAGGAAGCTGTTCCAAATGTCCAAGGGAGAGAAGATATGCTTGAAGCAGGATGGTTGGTATGGTAGGCAGAATGAAGCATCCCCCTAAAGCTGTCCAGGAGACCCTGGTAGCACAGTGGTTAAGAGCTACAGCTGCTAACCAAAAGGTCACCAGTTCAAATGCACTAGGCGCTTCTTGGAAACTCTATGGGGCAGTTCTACTCTGACCTACAGGGTCACTATGAGTCAGAATTGACCCAACAGCTTTGGGTTTGGTTTGGTTTAAAGATGTCTACATCGATCTAATCCATAGAACCGGTGAATACGTTGCCTTACTTGGCAAAAGCAACTTTGCAGATGTGATTAAATTAAGAACCTTGAGATGTGGGCATTATCCTGGATTATATGGGTGAGCCCAATCTAATCAAATGGATCCATAACAGAAGAGACCCTTTCCTTTCCAGAGGGAGATGGATCTGTGGGAGAATGACCACAGAGATGCAACACTGCTGGCTTTGAAGATGAAGCCAAGGGATATTGGCAGCTGCTAGAACCTGAAAAAGTCAAGGGAATGAATTCTGCCCTAGAGCCTCCAGAAAAGGATGCAATCCTGCCAACACTTGGATTTTAGTCCAATGAGACTCGTATCAGACTTCCGATAAATAGAAGTCTAAGGGAATAAATTTGCATTGTTTTAAGCAGCTAAGTGTGAACTGATTTTGTTACAGCAGCAACAGAAAACTAATAGTTGTGAAGGTAGAAAAATCACCCCAGCTTCAGCAAAATGAACTGACTGGGGAAGAGCAAGGGCAAAACTGAAAGCAAGGAAGAGACAACAATGCATTTTGTGTTTCCTGTGTCTGTGGTTCAGCTCTTGCATTCAGGCCTTTTCTAAAAAGACTTATTCTAATGTGCTTCTACTCACACCAGCAAGGAAAGGAAAACTTTTACCACCCTTTTAAATTTAGAAGAGCTAAACATGCTTATCAAAACATGGAGTGGAAGACTGAGTCAGTGTGGGGAAATTCTGGCTGAAAAACATTTTTTGCAGGCTGACGCTAAGAGCTGAGGAATAATCACTAGATTGATGACCACATATCGAAATCAACTTTGATAACACTAGATAAAGTCACAAGAGATGATTTCTGCCTGGGCAGAAATCTCAAATCCCTACCCATCGAAGAATCTTCAGTATGTTTCTGCTGAGCACCCTTCTGGGGGTGGCAAGAAGCAGGGCATGTGAAGCAAGCATCCATCATGGGAACAGGGCTGTCATCTACAGAAACTCTTTTGCTCAACTGGGAGGAATGTCAAGACCACCCCTTGAGTCCCAGCCTCCTATACCCATGTTTCCAGAGCCCTGAAGTCACTCTTAATAATCTCTGAGTGAGATCAGTCAATATTCTTCATGCCCACATGGATGAAAGTCATGGCATAACCGCCATTGAGCCTCACGTGTCTACAGATTCACAGCATCTGGCCTACATCTGGGCCCTCTCAGGAGGGTGTCACTGATTGCCAGAATTCTTTTCTTCTTGGGGCCAACCTCCTCCAGCCTATAAACTTCTAATGTCTCCAGTCCCTGCTCCTCTTTTGTGGAGACAGATTTCTTTCTCTGTGGCATCAAGATATTGAAGAGATGCAGAAGAAAGTCCCTTCTTGTTTTCAAATAGATCCATAGGACATAATCAACTCAGCCAAGGACATAAGCTTATGCCACAGATAATCAATGAGTGCTTCTTGTTAGAGACAGCAGAGTCAGAGAGAGCAATAACTGCTTCTAATTTTTGAGTGCTTATTATGCACCAAGGACTGTGTGAAATGCTGTACGTATAGTACATTATTTAATCCTAACAAGAACACTTTGCAGCAGATAGTGTTATCACCATTTTTAAAATGAAGAAATTAAGGCTTGAAGAGCTTAGATAACTTGCCAGTGTTCTCATAGCTGATATACAACAGAGCCAGGATTCAAACTCAGGTCTGTCTGACGCCACCAGGCTGAAGCACTCTGACAGATAATGAGAACTCCAGAGCCCCTTGACAGCTCTCTTACAGTCAAACAGTTAAATATAAGAGTTAAACCGTGTATAGCCTAAACAACAACTATAGCCTCCAAGGGTCTCATCCAGGAAAGTATTCAGGATGTATTTACTACCTAGGCCTGTGGGTTACACAGAGAGCCAAATTAGCTAGAAATAAAGAAGTATTCACATTCTGTTGGAGAAGTACATTTTAACTGTGGTGGCACGTTTGTATTTCTATAAACCTGGCTATTTTTTCTCATTTATCCACACCTGATACAAGCCTAACCTTTTGGTCAGTGCAGCTAGTGAGTCTTCCCATTTGAGTCACTTCTAATGTTGGAAATCAACCCAGATTACTATCAATAATCCAACCACTAATCTCACTATGGTATAGCTTAATAGCTAAGTATGAGTGACTCGGTGGAGAAAACACTTGGGTTCAATTCCCAGCTGTACCATTCACCCATAACTAGCCTTACACCCATGGGTAAATCACAGCTTTCCACACCTCAGTTTTCCCATTTGGAAAATGAGGATACAATATTTCACAGGGTTGTAATAAGGACAATGAAGAAATGCATGTAAATCTCTTAGCACAGTGGCACATAGTAAGCAGTCAACAAATGTTAGCTATTAGTGCTACTACCACATAGCTCAGGACACAAGTGGCAATTAAGACCAAGCACGAACAATGCAGGCCAAAGCAATGAGCCCTTCACTCACTGTTGAGCCTCCGGAGAGGTCTCAACAATGCATGAGCCTCAGAACAGAGCTGATGCTGGCAACAGAGAGGAATGCACAATGTTAGCACATCTAAATTGTTTCTATGTATTTCCAGGTATCCTATGCCAGTTAGCCATGGTCTATCACACTGGGCTCCCTTCTTGCCATCATTCCTCTACTCCATTTCAGTGGTTCCTCCACTGACAGCCACTAATATGAACCATGAAGACAAACAATCGATTGGGGTGAGTAAAGAAATACTAGAACTTTGATTTAAAGTTTCACTATCCTTTTAAATTTATATTTGATATATTTTAAATATTCTATTACATAAATAGACATACACATATTATCTAAACATGTATAGGTTGTTGCTGTTGTTAGTTGTCGAGTTGATTCCAAATCCTGGCAACCCCATATGTGCAGAGTAGAACTGCGCCATAGAGTTTAAAGGCTGCAACTTTTTGGAAGCAGATTGGCAGGCCTGCCTTCCAAGGTGCAAATGGGTGGGTTCAAAACACCAACCTTCCAACTAGTGGTTGAGCACTTAGCTGTTTGTGCTACTCAGGGGCAAACATGTATATATGAGTGTATATGTTTATGTATATGACAAGCCCTGGTGGTACAGTGGTAAAGAACTCAGCTGCTAACCAAGCAGTTCAAAATCCACCAGCTGCTCCTTGGAAACCGTATGGGGCAGTTCTACTCTGTATTATAGGGTTGCTATGAGTTGGAATGGACTCGACGGCAACAGGTTTGGGTTTTTTGGTTTTGGTATATGTATATACTCACACACACATATAAATATACTTGGGAAACAAGCTCAAAAAAAATTTTTTTTTAACTAGTAGCATGCGAAGTCTGAAAAACTGTGAAGATCAGTGTTCTTTCCCATTCCTTTAGAATAAGGTAACAAACTCAAGTACCTTAGGGGGCTGTGCCGGTAGATAAGTGTAGGGGGCTGAAGGGAGCCAGAGAGAAAGAAGAAAAGTTGAGAGTTCATATCCTGCCTCCAGGTGTTCAAAATCAAAAACAATGTGAACATCTGCGATTGTTTGTGATAAACATTTGCCGAGCAAGTCAAGTTGGCAGGAATCATTCAGCCCACAAGGGGGAGGTGAGTAAACTTTGCCTCAGCACCATCAGCTAACTGGTGCCTGCTAATGGGTTCTCTTCCAAGTCAGCACAGAGCTCTAATCTAGATAGAGCAGCAGTTTGGGTAGGATTCCAAAGTAGAAGGCAGAATACCTAGATTCAAATCCAAGCTCTGTCCTTTACTATAGTGACATGCCTTTGGGCAAGTCACTTAACTCCGACATTTGATTTCTTCATCTCTTTATGGAATAATAATACCTGCTTCCAAGGGTTGTTGTAACAGTGAGAATATGCATGCCCAAAGAATCCAATAACTTCAATGACTGTTGAGTCTAAATAATTCATCTCTATATCAGCATGGAAACTCTGGTGGTGTAGAGGTTAAGTGCTACAGCTGCTAACCAAAATGTCGGCAGTTCGAATCCGCCAGGTGCTCCTTGGAAACTCTATGGGGCAGTTCTACTCTGTCCTATAGGGTCGCTATGAGTCGGAATCGACTTGACAGCACTGGGTTTGGTTTGTTTTTGTTTTTATATCAGCATAGTTGAGAATAGTAATGACTTATGGGTTAAAACCAGAGGATGGTCTGCTATGTGGAAGTGAAAGGAGAACTATTCTGTGTCATCCTGGATGGGAAAATACAATATAATAAGTTTTAGAAAAGAACTAAAAATAAGATGTACTGCCTTGTCAAATATTGAATTCCCCATCACAAAATTGTTCATGTCGAAGCTATATGTCTAGAGATTTTGTAAAGCAGACTCTCATTTTGAGTGAGAAGTTCAAGGTAAACAATCTTTACATTGCCTTCAAACACTAAAATTCTATCATTCTAAGCCAAATAAAATAAAGAGAGAGCCATTTATAGTATGACATAATTGCCAGTAATTTTAGCCACTCTGGCAAGTCAAGAGGAAGAAGGAAAATATTTGGGTACTGACGTACATTTTTATACCCTTCAAATCATGTTGCTGTAGTTGTAAGGTGCTGTCAACTTGGTTCCAACTCATAGTAACCCTAATGCACAAAAGAAGGAAACACTGCCCAGCTTTGTGCCATCCTCACAATCATTGCTATGTTTGAGCACATTGTTGCAGCCACTGCATCAATCCATTTCGTTGAGCGTCTTCCCCTTTCTCACTGACCCTCTACTTTACCAAGCATAATGTCCTTCCCCAGGGACTGGTCCCTCCTGATAACATGTCCAAAGCATGTGAGACGAAGTCTCACCATCCTCGCTTCTAAGGAGTATTCTGGCGGTACTTCTAATTTGTTCATTCTTCTGGCAGTCCATGGTATATTCAATATTCTTTGCCAACACCATAATTCAAATGGATCAATTCTTCTTTAATCTTGAAATCATACAACTCCCTAATTCATCCATACTAGATCTGAAACTGCCTCCCATCAGTTCAAGTTCCAGCCATACGGAATAGATTGTTCAACCATTCAATTAGCCTGGCGTCCAAGATTATTTGACTTATCCCTACTTATAGACATGTAGTTCTGGAAAGACGCTCAAGAGGAGTAAATTATATCAGCTATCAAAACAATATATACAACTAATTCACAAATATTTTACCTCTAGCCTAGGCTTTGCCTTCGAAGGCCAGACCCATATAAACCCATTGCTGTTGAGCCAATGTTGACTCATAGCAACCCTATAGGACAGAGTAGAACTGCCCCATAGGGTTTCCAAGGCTGTAAATCTTTATAGAAGCAGACTGCCACATCTTTCTCCCACAGAGCGGCTGGTGGCTTCAAACCATGGACCTTTTGGTTAGCAGCTGAATGCTTTAACCACTGCACCACTAGGGCTCTTTCCAGACTCTTACAGTCAACACTTAACCTCTCACTTAAACACTTCCTCAAATAAATGTGTCATCATCATCCCCTCTAGTGTTCCTTGTCTCAGTGAATGATACCACCATTCATCCATTTTCCCTGCCCAGAAACTAGGGATCGTCCTTGACCCACTTACTCCCTCACTAGAATGTCATTTTCCATTCTAAATGCCTCTGGAATATACCTACTCCTTTCCATCTCTACCACCACTCACTATTCTAGAACAAGCTTTGGTTATCTCTTGCCTGGACTACTACAATATCCCCCCAGAATAGTCTTCCTCATCCACTCTTGCCTCCTCCCATTTGTTCGCTACAAGGGCTACCCATTACTCCTAGGCCAAAGTTTCAAAAGGAGACACAAGGTGCTGCAGTGTCTGGCTCTCACTCACCTCCAAACCTTATCTCATTCTTGCTTGCCCTCACTCTTCCCTCCAGTCCCACTGACTTTCTTTCAGTTTCTCATACTCTCAGGCTCCGTCCACCACAGGGCCTTTTCCCATGCTGTTCCTTCTGATCGGAAGTCTCTTGCTTCCTCTTTATGCCTTGTCAAGTCCTACTCACCCTGCAGATCTCTGCTCAAACGTTGTTTCCTCAAGGACTACCACTTTGACCAGCTCAAAACTGCCTATCTTAGGCTCATACCTCAACATGTGACCCTTGTCACAGATAAACTTGTATATTTGTGTGTGATCATTTTTATTAATAACAGCCCTGGTGGCACAATAGCTAAGTGCTCAGCTGCTAACAGAAAGATCACTGGTTTGATCTTACCAGTGGCTTCAAAGGAGAAAAGACCTTGTAATCTGCTCCCTTAAAGATTTCAACCTAGGAAACCCTATGGAACAGCTCTACTCTTATCCTATAGGGTCACTGTGAGTTGGAATCAACTCCGTGACAAACAGTAACACTTTTATTAATGTGTATTCCCCCAGGAGACTGTCAAATACACGACGGGCAAGAATAGTGGCATTTTTGCTCACCACTTGTCCTAGAAAAGAAGCCCTGGTGGTGCAGTGGTTAAGCACTCAGCTGCTTACTCGAAGGTCGGTGGTTCGAACCCACCAGCCCATCCTTGGGAGAAAGATGTGGCAGTCTGCTTTCATAAAGATTACAGTCTTGGAAACCCTATGGAGCAGCTCTATTCTGTCCCACAGGGTCACTACAAGTTGGAATCGACTTGATGGCAATGGGTTCAAGGGTGTCCTAGAATGCTGCACAGTACCTACAGTAGGTACCATAGTAGGTCTTCAGTAAATATCTGGTTAACGAATAAATAAATCAATAAATGCTGAATGAAAGAATAAATACTACATGTGTTTGCGCAAATCACTTCATCTCCCCAGGCCTGATTTTAATTCTGTAAACTCTGGGGCAGGGGGTTGGGGATGGTGTAAGGAATGAATAGAGGAGGGAATCAGATGGCATTTAGAATCCTTAACTACTCCAAAATTCTTTGTTCCCGAATGTAACTTTAAAAAAATAAAATAAAAGATCCACAAAAAAAGTTGTGTTCATTGCTGGGTTCACAAATACATGCTTCTTTTTCCATAAATAGAACAAACAGATGCTATCTGCTAGGCCCACAGCACATCTGTGCAGATAAAGCAGCAGGGCTGGAGTGTCCTGGGAAAGAAGTGATTTGCATGTTGTTCGCTGTTGTGCGCATGCTCAGGTGTTCTTTCCAGTCAGCTCTGAAATGGCCCCGTTCAGGGACTCAAGGTCGTGGTTTTCCATGTGTTCTTCACATTCACCCTCGGTTCTCGTGCTTGAAAAATATTCATGTTAAAAAAATAATAATAAAAAGAAAGGGTTGCTGGCTGGAGGCCTTCTTCCCTCCCTGCCATCCTTGCTTCCTCACTCTTGCACATCTAAATGTTGTCAAGTTATCATGCATTAACTTATCAAAACAAAGGAAATATGAGAAGTGGCTACAAGTTTCATGCCAAGTATGAAACTTGGATGTGGTGGCATCAGCCATTCAAGACTCAACTTCAGTTTCTTCCTGAGAGGATATGACTCTGATTCCCACCCCCTATCTGTCACTCCCCCCGAAAGATCTCAAAACCTCTTTTTTTTTTTTCCTTTTTTTAAAGTATTTCAAAAGTTATCTGCTAAATAGTTCCCTTAAGCAAAGTGGACAAATTGAGGCACAGACTGTACTTCTATAAAACAAAGCAGTAGCTGAAACAAATTGAAAGTGATTTCTTTAGTCCCACAAGAGACAATGCTAAGGAAGAGGTGGGAATGAGAATTATCTGCCCTGGGAGCCCTGGCTGCAGCAGTTTAATCTAATTTGCATAGGAGACTGGGAGTTCCTGGAATTGTATTCCCATGGGGCCCCGCAGCTCCCACCCCTATTTCCACCACTATGTGCTGCCTTTTTTATGATAACTTTGGCCATCTTAGTAAGCAGCAAAGTTCAGCTAATCACTGAGAAAACCAAACCATTGAATATACTACTCTGAAATGGTGACATCTTCAAGAACCCTCAGTAGTTACTGAAATAAACAAGGGAATACTGTATCTACTGACATTTGAGCCAAGAAAAAAAAAGTTAATGTTTCCTACTCAATTTATTTTCTCCTTTCAAACTTCAGACAGCTTCACCCTACCACACCCAGCTACTTGTGACTGGTTCCAAAGAGTGACACCAACTGATGAAAGATGACATTCTTGTAACTCTTTCCCTCAAAAGACTCATGGTGAGGTGGCCTTTCTCCAGTAGACTACACACTTCGTCATCTGTGTCCATCTTTCTGTCCTGGGAGAGACAAGTTCCAAGAGGGAAGTTGTCCAGCTGAGGCAGCTCGAGATGAAACCTTGGGAACTGAAACCAGGGATGTGCAGATCAGGGAGGATTGCTGGCTCCCACCTCGGAAGCTGAGTCACTGACCTGGCCAGTTCATTTAATCACTTGGAAAGCAGTTAGACTGAACAGAACATGTAGTGATTAGTAATTCAGACTGGTTTCAGAGCTTCGTGTTTTTTACTATGAGACGCCAACTGCAGCCTTTCTCTTGGAGTCAACAGGAAGTAAGAATGGCAAGCCAAATTTGACACCACTTGACATAACCAGGGATGGATTACAGCTCTCATTTCTCCACCCAATAACACAGAGATTTTGAAAGTGAGCCTTCTATTCAAACACACCAACCAAGTACTGGGAGAGAATTTTTAAAAAACTGAACAAAATCTGTTTTGATTCTTCAGAATTTCACCCTTTCTCCTGACTCTCATTAAAAAAAAAAAAAAAACTCAGATCTAAATCTGGAGATGGGAACAATAAAAAGAAATAATATTTATTAAATAAACTATTCCTCAAACCAATCACAAATACATTGTGATCATGACAAACACAGAGTTCACTTTTTGGATTTTTTTTTTTTTTCCCTCCATTATTCTCCCCTTGTGGAATCCCTCACTGGGCACAGCTGGGCATGGCCATGTAGTCGGAAGTGATACAAATAGACTTTTATGAAACATTTCCTATTTCTGCTTACAATTACTGTTGTAATGATTGATTCATGTTCGGTTATTTCCAACTACACTTGTGGTAACAGCAATGAGATTTAAAATTTAACCATTTCACATGGAAGATTTGGTGAAGGAAAGCAATGTTTGTATGCTTTTGCCCTTGTCCCTGTTTCATCCCTATTCTCTATTTTTACTCTTCAGTTCATCCTATACCTGGTCCCCTGATTAGTCTATTTGGCATTTATTAACTTGTCCTTTGTTGGGTTCTGACCACATGTCAATGTTCACTTAGCTAAGCACAGAGAAGAAAAGATAAACGTGATGTTTGGGCCTTGCCCATGAGGAGTTTACAGTCAGTAATGCTTCTCTAGTCAAGTCTTCTGGGTCCTTCAGGGACATGAGATCAAGTTCAAACTTTAACCTGATATTCCTGAACACCTGTGTTTAGCCCTTATCAGAATTCTTTCTTTCCCAACCACTCACAAACAGGTATATCCCATGTCAAGTAAGCCCCACACCTCTGCCTCACAATTCCATCACATAAAAGTCCCCTCTTCTGCAAGTCCAAAGGAGCCCTGGTGGTACAGTGGTTAAGCCCTCAGCTGCTAACCAAAAGGTCAGTGGTTTGAACCTACTCTGTTTCTGTAAAGATTAAAGCTTTGGAAACACTATCAGATGATTCCTACAGTGTCACTATGAGTTGAAATCCACTTGACAGCAATAGGTTTGGTTTTGGGTTTATGTAAGTCCAAATTCCTTCAGGACCCAGCTCACTTATTTGAAACAAAGCCTTGTCTGATCTCTCAACCTTTCCCCTCTTGAATTCCAATAGCCCAGACTACCTTTACCAGTTCTTCAGCTTGCCACTATACCACATACACAGCACCAACCAAAAGTCAACTATAAATACATACATACACACATACATACAATCCCACATACATACCTGGGTATTAGGGAAAGGGGATCTGGAATTGGGACATTCATTCTGAGACCTCAAAGAACATGTAACATTGGTACACAAAGGTTGCAATTATTATTTCACCCACACACACAAAGCCCAAGTCATGTTATTAGAAGGAATATAAATTTCTCATGTAGCCCAGATGGGATAATCTTAAGAAGAAATTCATTTTTGTAGTGGAAAGCTTTATTTTATTCCTGAGTCTTTATGACAAAACATTAGTCTCTGGGAATGGAAGCCCTTGATTTTTCCCCTACACACTTCTGCAAGGCCCCAGAATTTCTCACTCCTCCTCCTTCACCCCGATCCCGACTCACACCCCACCTCACCCCAAGGAGACACCAAACACTGGAACCTTCACTTTTTTTAGAGTCTACAAAGACTGAGTGGAAGGAACAGTCAATCAGGGCATCCTTATTCTGTAGGGTTGATGCAGTATTCTAGGGAAGGGAGACACGGAATGTGAAAAAATCTCATAGGAGAGGTCTCCCTGAAGCAAAGGAACATCCATGTAGGAGTCCTCCGAAGACCTAGGCAATGTGGCCCACCTCATTATGTAGGACAAGGATTAAGTTAGCTAGACTAGGGACCCAGTTCCTGATTTCTCTCCTGTTCTTCTCAACCCTGTATGCCTCTGAGGCAGTTACCTGAATCCTTCAGCTAAAAGAATTAAAAATCCAGCAATCAACTGTGCATCATCAGACGGCAACCAGGGATTAACGAGCAGCCAGGGGTAACCAGAGTACACTGAGGTGAACTACTGGGTGAACTACTGGGAAAGATTTCTCTGAAGATGACTAGTAGGTTAGGAAACTGTAAATCTGAACGCCACCCTACTGGCCAACTCCACTCCCAACTTCCACCTTTCCAGAAGATAAGCTGAGGACCCAGGTATATCCATTTTTTAACACTGGAAGAACAAGCCTGGTAATGGAACTGTGTCTTTGATTGGGAGAAACAAGGACATCACAAAGAAATCCTCCTTTGACTGCCTTCTCTCTTGTGTCTCTACACCTGACAACTGATGTTTCTATTACAATTTAAACATAGCTTCATCTGATGAGTCATCTTCAGTCTTAAGACCCACTGTGTCAAAATGGTTTCTTACAATTTATTGTGAATAAATTGGGAGAAAGTATTCATGGGCAACAAGAGTTCCCCCCTACTCTCCCCCTCACAACGACATTTCTACTTGTGGGTCACACGGATGCTTGGCTTTGCAATAATTTTAATTTTTTCTTTCCAAAAGTACCTGGGTAGCACAAACGATTTGTGCTCCACCACTAACCTAAAGGTTGATGGTTTGAATCCTCCCAGTGGTGCCTCAAATGAAAGTCCTGGCAATCGACTTCCATAAAGAGTATAGCCAGGACTTTGGTGAAGGGTAAGACAGTATACAATACTGGGGAAGCCAGCACAACCTGTACAAGGCAAGGTCATGGGAGCGTCATAGACACATCCAAGCTCCCTGAGGGACTGAATTACTGGAATGGGGGCTATGGGGACCGCGGTCTAAGAGAACATCTAGCTCAACTGACATTACATAGTTTATAAAGAAAATGTTCTACATTCTACTTTGTTGAGTAGCCAAAGCCTGTGAGAGGCCATCCAAGATACTCGACTGGTCTCACCACTTTGGGAGCAAGGGAGAATGAAGAAAACTAAAGACAGGAGGTAAACATTAGTCCAAAGGACTAACGGGCCACAACTAACACGGCCTTCACAAGTCTGAGTCCAGTACAACTAAATGGTGCCCAGCTACCACTACTGGCTGTTCTGACAGGGATCAAAATAGAGGGTCCCAGACAGAGCTGGAGAAAAATGTAGAACTCTAAAAATTCTAACACACACAAAAAAAAGACTAGGCTTATTGGCCTGACAGATACTGGAGAAACCCTGAGAGTATGGCCCACAAACACCCTTTTAGCTCAATAATAAAGACACTCCTGAGTTCACCCTTCAGCCAAAGATTAGACTAGCCCATAAAACAAGACTAAAGGGGCACACCAGCCCAGGGGCAAGGACTAGAAGGCAGGAGGGGACACGAAAGCTGGTAATAGGGAACCCAAAATTGAGAAGGGAAAGTGTTGACATGTTGTGGGGGTGTAATCAAAGTCATAAAACAATATGTGCACTGTTTAACGAGAAGCTAGTTTGTTCTGTTTACCTTCATCTAAAGCACAATGTTAAAACAAAAAAGATTGGAGCCAAGAAAATCCTATGGAATTCTACTTTGTAATACAGAGGGTTGCCATGAGTCAAAATCAACTCAATGGCAATGGGTTAGGTTTTAGTTTTAGGTTTCCCTGTAACCCACTTTGAAGCTGGCTATCATTCATCTTGGTATGCAATCCCGACAGTATCACACGTGTCCTACACCAATAGGACACTTGTCATGTATGCCTACATTTCATAAATGTGCCAGGATTCATTCTCTGTCCTTAATCAATGCTTTTATCTGTGAAACAAGACAATATGATATGCCCACGACCATAGAATTGTAAGAATGAAACAACCTTGCATGCTTAGACCAAGTGTCAGCAAAATTATCCTGTAAAGAACCAGCTAGAAAATATTGTAGGCTTTGCAGGCAATAGAGTTCTGTTGCAACGAATCACCTGTGCTGTTGTAGAGAGAAAGCAGCCACAAACAACACCTAACAAATGAATGTTAATGTGTTCCAATAAAACTTTATTTACAAAAAAAAGCAGTTAGCCAGATTTGTTCCACAGACAGTTGTAGTTTGCTGAGTCCTGGCTTAAACAATAAGTGTCCAATAAATTCATCACTATTATATTTATTATTCTGATCAATACTGATAGTTCTTCATTTTCACATTTTTTTCATCTTTCCTAGTAACATCTGTAATTGAATTTTGAATTTACCCATTCATCACTAATGCCACGGATGCGGAAAGTGTAGGATTTTGATCTTGCTTATACGTGCATATCATCTAGTGGTAGAAGAGTGTAACTGCAAAATTTAAAAATAAAATGTCCCCGTCCTTGTTCAGGAACACCCTTGGGTAGGAAAGCTTTTCCCAGTCTGCCCACAGTGAGCATCTCTTTATGGACTGCAGGAATCAGTCAGATCCACCTGGTCTCAAGGAACTCTCTAACAGGACTTTAAAGTGTTCTTTTAACTCAAGGTTTTGTGCAGACAGCCAAAAACATCCACTGACGGGGAGCAGGGAGAACCTATTTTAAAAGTAAACTATTATTCATTAATTAACTCGATGATATTTGTGAGTTTTTAATAATATTAACACATACTTCAGGAAAACAATACTGTATAGGAATGGTTTTATCTTAAAATTAACCTTCACTAATGTATTCGCATAGTGGTTAAGTACTACTGCTGCTAGCCAAGAGGTCAGCAGTTCGAATTTGCCAGGTGCTCCTTGGAAACCCTGCGGGGCAGTTCTACTCTGTCCTATAGGGTCGCTTCGAGTCCATATGGACTCAACGCCAGTGGGTTTTGGTTTTGTAAAATATTGAATGCAAGAGCTCTGGTGTCACAATGGTTAAGGTCCCAGCTGCTAAATGAAAGGTTAGTGGTTCCAACCCACCCAGCAGCTCCACAGGAGAAAGACCTGACGATCTGCTTCTGTAAAGATTACAGACAAGAAAACCCTATGGAGCAGTTCTACTCTGTTGCACGGGGTCACTACCAGTCAAAAAATCAACTCAACAGTACCTAACAACAACGAAGTATTGATTGAAACCCTTAGCATGAATCGGGAAGCAACTCTCTCAGTCCTGTCACCTTTTCTCTTTATATCCTTGATCTGTCCTGTCTTCTAATCCTCTTCTGTGCCCCCTACCTATCTGTATTTCATGCTGATCCATGCTACACTTGTGGCTGCCTTGCATACTGCTGATACTACTAAATGTTGATAATGCTTAATCTCTCTTTAACTGTGTAAAAGATTAGAACCTGAGTAGATAGCATTCTGATAAACCACAGTTCTAGAGCTCTGGCTCTTTGCTCCTAATATTTTCTGTGGATCCTTTCCATCAGCATATTCTCTGAGAAATTTTCTAATGCATAGATGCCTAAGAATACTTCTACTGATGACAGAATGCGGAGATGGAAAGACAAATTTTTAAATATTATTTTTAATAGTAGTAAACAAATCTTCCAGCTCTTTATTTCCTCAATGTGTCCCCTCCACTGAACAGAAGTCATTTTGGGATACTTTTTGGGTTACTGTATAAAAAGAACTCCAATCTGATTTCTTTTTCCTCCCCTGGAACCAGTAAGGATTCATTTGGGTCATATATCTCCAGTTCATATCCCATCAAAGAACATGTCTGAGGTCTGAAATTTTTGGATGCTTTGTCAGGATTGTCAGATGCAGCCTTTTTCTTCTACCCCTTCCCCCCAGATGGTTCTGTCTGCTCTCTTCTTCCTGAGATTCATAGGTATCTGCAGCTTCTCAGACTTTCTCCTACCACCACAGCCATCACCATGACCACCACAGCCACCACCCTCTACACAACTAGATAACTGGGGCCTGCGACCCTATCTTTTTCCTGGGAGACTCACTGCCTGGACATCTGGGCTCCTGTTCCCCTTGTTCCTATTGCCTTGACTTAGAAGGATCTCCCTGATTTGCTTCTAAGGAATTGCTCAATTCTATCCTGTATTTTCAAGCAAAATTCCTATTTGTTTTCCCCCAAATCTTGAAGGTGACCAGAAAAACTGGACTGAATTGGCCAGCCTACTATTTGGACTCTCTTTGCGGATTCTGGCCACTTGCCCTTCCCAGTGGTTACACAGACATGTCAGATTTCCCACAGTGTTCATGTAACATATCCCTTCCTCCTTACGATTACCTTGGGACTCTCCCAAGTGAATTGTGGGGTGTTCATGGGCTTATATATAAAGTGAGTGTTGGGCATTAAGAGAACATGGACAAAGTTCTTACAAGGTGCAAATTCTTCCCTGGCTATGACAGGAATTAGCTGAGTGATTATTATTTATTTCCTTAATAAAATGAGGAGATAGTCTCAATGTGTAATGAAGTTCCTTTCAGCTCAAATAGTCTATCATTCTGGATGTAACTTACATCATTTTTTAAAGAGGCCATCTGGGTTCTACTTACAATCCATTGGTCCTTATTTTAGGCTCCCAAATAAATTGCCAAGATAATTTCCCAAAGGACTTTGTGATGCCTGGCCCTGTCATCAACCATCCACCCTCTGTTAAAGATATCCCGAACCTTTAAAGAATAAGATTTTCACTTTCATTATTGGGGTCAGGAGTAAATTCTTCACTTTTATTTCACTTTTGATACTGAAATGCCCTTGCTGCTGGAGGATCACCCAACATCAATTTTAAATTGTGCAGTTATAAATCCTAGACCTGGTTCCTGTCCAAGTTGTCTTCCCTTCAATAATAAACCCCTTTAGCCTGCACTCATGTGGTACCTGGATTTCGATTTAGCATGGACTTCATGGAGACCCAGTTGACTTCAATTTCAGAATTTCTGTTTCCAAGTTCTACAAGAAAGAGATATTTTTGAATTTTATTGTGGCATATATCCTGCTTATGCCAGCAGATGCACCAAAGATACCACAACTAAAATAGAATTTTTTATAGGAAAACAGAATTTAGGGTCTTAATTAATGGCTGACATCATATGTACTCCCTCAGAAAAACAGCTATTCAGAAACAACTCTTCTCCCTTCTAGCATATTTCTACCCCTTTTTTTTTTACTCCTTCATTATTTTTAAGGACATGTGTATGGAAACAGAATCTGTGCCTTGTCGGAATTCATCCATGCCAGCCGCTCATATCCCAGCTGATGTTATAATTCCCCCTTTTCCACATCACAATTGGTTATTGTGCAAATGAGTGTGTTCTCTCAAGAACAGATTGTGGCTTTAGGTGGAGGAAGAACAGGCATCAGAAGTAGATGAACTCTCAACCAGCCAAGATAGGGGCCTGACCACAAATGTCCTTAATGAGACACAAGGGAAGAAATGATACAAACAAGGGAAGGAAAGGTAAGGTAAAATTCTTCTAAAAAGAAATTTGGACCCAAGTTTCCTAAGAGATGTCAGTTATTTTATAAGACATATGTAAATGTCACTAGTTTTCAATTCAGAATCCATAAGAACGATATTACAGACCCAGCCTAAATTTTGAATTTTATTCTTCTACTTATCCTGCCAACATGCCCTGTTTCAAACAAAACAACTATTTTGCTCCTTTTTTGTTTGTTTGTTGTTGTTGTTGTTCCTAAACATATTTCTATGCCATTAACTCATGTTACTCTTACCACCTAAAGTGTCAATTCTCTGTCTTAGGGAATTCCACGCATTCTTCAAAGCCTTTCTCAAAAGTCAACTTTTTCACACAATGTCTTAAAAAGTGATGAAGAATGATGAGCAAGGCATGCAGAGGTCAGATTAGACACCCAGATGAAGTAAACCTGATCATTTCTATGAAGGCTTTTGGAGGTAGAGACACGGGACTACAGAATGGATCTATGTGTAAAAGAAATTTGATGTGCATATCAGAGAAATTTCTAGAACTGTGTTGTTCCTTGAAACACATCTGAAATGTTATTTCCAAAATCATGCACTTCTCATAAAAGGTATACTGGTCTTTGAGTGTGTACCTGAGAAAACTGAGTATCTCAGATTGGAGACTTACAATGTATTGATACTTCCTATGCCCACAGTTTTTTTTTAAAAGCACCTTACATAATACCTAATACTTTTAATCCTCATAAAAACTCTGAGGTAAGCATGAGGCTCTCCATTTTACATTTGAGAAAAGTAAGGTTCAGTGACTTGCCCAAAGCTTCCCAGCTGGCAGATAAAATCCCGGGTCAGTTCAGTCTAGATTCTAAGTTCTTAGCTGCTCCTCAAAGTCCTCTCCACTCCTTGCCACAAGCTGCCACCCACCTCTCCCCAGCTCACTCTCTCAACCATTGAATGCCCACGTGTAGTCGCAATATCATGATTTGTAAGTCAGATATGACACAAGGATGGTTTGGAAAAACTGGACCAATGAACAGAGCTCTAAAGACAGTTGGGAGCCCTCAAGTTCCTTCTCTATTTCCTCCTGTGTTGCCCATGTAGCCTTCAGCAAAACATTTAACTCTCACCTTTATAAACCGTTTGTGCTCCTCCCATTGAAGAATTTCTACTCTTCTGTAAGTACTTTGTCTTTTGGAAGCCGCCGCCAAGGCTTCCCTTGCCCTACTGCAGTTTCCCGCCTGCAGCCTGCCAAACCTCCGTTTTTAAACGCTGCTTGACCCGACCGTGCCGCTAGGGCCCTAACCGCTGTTTGAATTTGGCGCCCAAATCGCACGCATGCGCAAACTGGGAACTTAAGGCCTGTGTGGGACCTGAGGAGCTGTGGGCGAACAAGACCCCCTAGAGGAAGACGTTCTCTGGCGCAGAGCTGCACTGGAGCCAGTTTGAGAAGTGAAAGTTCCCTTCCTGTGCAAATGACTCAGCACCTGGATCTCCAAATATTGACATGGGAGGGACCGCGGTGTCAGATTTGGGGTGCCAATCCCGCCCCCCTGGGGACTGTAGGGCATAAAAGCTCCAAGCTCCCCTGGGACTGGGAGCTTGTGGTCTTTTGCTGCTAGGACCCAGTGCCTCCTTGTTTGTGCAAACAATAAATTTCCACTTTCTGTTTCCCTTGCAACGGGTAGTGTGGCATCCCTCTTATTTGGGCTGGTTAATAAGACAGGATACGAACCCTCATTCAGTTACTTTCCCACCTTCCCAGGCACAATTCCTTCTTCTGAAAAAAATCTAAAATGTCCTTTTATACATACCTCTTTTAGCTTCAGCTTTAATTTCTTATTCACTTTCAGTACTTTAATTTCTTATTCACATATTATTTCTCCCACTAGTCTGAGAGCTCTTCAAAAGCTAAGTATCCTGTCTTATTTACCTCAGCTCGTTGATGCTTAATAACATGCACTGAATAAATGAATAAATTAAAACATGAATGTTGTAGGTACATATAAGCAAATATCTACTCAGAGCTTTGAGCATCAGAAAAAAAGGATGATGTCTAAATCCAAGGTGTACATTTTAGAAACTTGTGTAAATATATGTCTGCCTCAAAAATATAAGTTCAAGTATCTCTGCCCTCCTTTTTGGGAGACGAGGTTCTCACCACTCTCATGGGGATCACAACTGGAAATAAAGGGTAGAGAAGCAGTCAAAAAATATGTATTGAATTGAATCATATGTAATTGAATTAAATCAAACTGAAAGGCATCCACTGGTGGCAATCTTCGAGCTGTGTGGTGGGGAGTCCGTGCGGAAGACAGGAAAGGTCTGTCTGGGGGACTGAGCCCTGGGTCAGGGGTTCAAAGTCTTAGCTACACATTACAGTCACCTGAGGAGCTCTAAAAATTGTGGATGCCTGGTTCCCCCTGTTAGACGGTCTGATTTAATTGGACTAAAGTGGGGTCTTGGCATCAGTATTTTTTAAAGCTCCCTGGGTGTTTTTAAAGTGCAACCAGCCATGAGACGACCCCTCTGAAGAAAAGGTTAACTTCAGCACATCTGCGTATTCCTGCAGCTGAGAGGCCAAGAATAGAAATTTGGTCTCTGGTCGTGGGTCGACTTGCATCTCACTCCATACTCTAAGGACCAAGATTGTACACCTTCCCACAATCAGCACAGCAGGGATTCTTTCCAGCAGAATGAACCTCCAGAGCTTGTGTGATGAGGTGAGGTTGCAGAGGGGGCAAAAGGGGTGGTCCTCATATATAGATAGGCAAACCAGACACACCCTACAGTTACAGAAAGGGGCAAAGAGAAAAACTCAGCATTTTGAATGGGGTTTTGTCCCAGCCAAGCAGCTCTCTTCTACTTTTGCTACGTATGGTTGGCACCAGGTAAGGAGCTCCAAGGAAAACACTTAGGAAATATTGTGATACAGCCGCAGCTGTGCCTCAGTAGGGAAAAACTGCCTGAGGCTTCCCCTTCTCTCTAAGGCTTCTTCAGCACTCTGTTTTCCTGTTTGGAAACAAATGAAACTGACAAAGTTTCAAGATGCTTTTCTACAATTACATAATATTTCTCACACACACACACACACACACACACACACACACACACACACACTCCATCCAAAAGCCTGCAAAACAGGAGCTGCTTATCTCCCAGCCAGAGAAACTGGACATTGCCCACCAGGTAGCTCTACCCCTCATACTCCTAACTTTGCAGGAAACTCAAAAAACACTTGGCTTCCACATTTAAGCGTTGTGTTTTTCTGCTGCCTTTCCAAAAGACAATTGAAGATTTCATGTTTGTATTTTCTCCTTTTTCTGGCTTCATGTTCTCCTACATAAATGAAGAAAACTCTTCCTGTAGGGAAGAACAGTTAGAGCATTTGCAGATTTCGTACACATTTACTCCCATTTAAAGCAACTTTGCATTGTAGCAGCATTCCGTGCTGCTTAGCTGAAATCCAGAACAATTGAAGAGAAAGCCCTTTTAAAAATTGATTCCAATAAAGACAAAGCAAATAAACATGTAGCCATACAAATTCATCTGAGAAATGAATTTTGCAACCATGTTGGTGAATATTATTAAATTTCATTCAATATGCCATGTTTTCCCACAAAATCTCTTCTAATATAGATATTTCAGATTCGACAACTTCTTCCGTATTTTATGATTATGTTTACACATTTATCTTTCAGTGCTACCTAGAGCCCATACCGTCTCTCCCCGATCCAGGAAAAGAAAAAAACATGTATTAAGGAGTGAAAATCAGGGAAGTCATGCCCAAGAGGACTTCTTCTCACTCGGTTCTGCCTTTTCCAGGCCCTGGACCAGGATGAGGCTAATGAGGAAATCAAGAAGTGCCATCCAGAGGCAAAAGGAAAATCAAGAATATTGAAACTATCCATATTTCAAATTTTGATGATTTGTTCATCATGAATTTCTGCATTAATTTTGATTTTTCAACATATTGCATCAAAATATTGTTTACCTTGATTATTAAGTTTTTTGGCAACCTCCACCCACACCCTATATCTTATGCTCCAGTCCCAGTCCCATTTCTCCATGAAGGGCGAAAAACTAGTTACATGGATTGACAAAGCAGAGAGTTTAAGGAGTGTACGTAATATGACCCTTTAAATTAGGGTACGGAGAGCCCCAAAATCTAGGTTCCTCTGTGTTGGCGATGCAGTTGCCGAAACGAGAAGGCTAGTGTGACTGATTTCTCAGGTCTCAAAGGCCCTTGACAAATAAGTATACAATTTGGGTCTAAAAATAAAACAAGGTCACGTGATTAAAGGGGTGCCCAACTAACAAAACTAGATAGCCTCAACCCAGACAGTCTAGGCTCCTGTGCATTGGGAAGCAAGGTGCTATTCAATTTAATTCAATAGGATATTCCTCGATTCCCTCTCATTGGTCAGGCACTGTGCTAGGTTCCATAGATATAACTATGAACAAGATAGCCTCAACTCCACTCTTGCAGAGTTCACAGCCTAGTAAATACTCAAAACAAGTGAAAAAATAAGAAAACAATAACATAAGTCCTGTGATAAATGTAGTAGAAGAGTCACAAGCACAGAGTCAAAAGCTCCTAATCTTGGGAAGACCTTCCAAGTGATGGCACAAACTAGAAGAAATATTAGTACATACGGGCCCTTCTACTCATGCACAAGCTAGCATTTTAAGACTGAAAGTTGGTCGGGTGGGGGGGTGCAAGGCTAGGACCTCCTGCAAAGCACAAGTTGAAAACATACCTCCAAACGTCTGGGCTGTGCATGTACTGCCTTCCATCCCCACACCCTGTTAGCAGGACATGTGCTTTGAGTTGTTTTAACAGTAGTAATTATGGCTCATAGTCAGCTCTCTACACCCTCTAGTCTGGTTCCATTGGTGACCAAGGACACACATTTGTTAAACAGCTGGAAAAGGGCAAGGGTACCAACTCTTGAAATAACATACTTTACCTCTGTTCAAAACTCAAGTATATTAGAAATTGAACCTTCCTTCCCAGATTCATCATTACCAATGTGGCTGCTAATAGCGCCCCATCAGTTACTTCAGCAGGAAGACTCTGAAGCTGTTTATTTAAGATTCATTGTTGGGGCCATTAATTGAAAATAGCTAGGGAAAGATGGAAGAGAGAATTGTTGAGGGAAGATTCTTAATTTCCGTCTTTGTATGTGGGATATTATGCTACTACGACTCTGTGGGCTTAGAAGAAAAGACTGAGTTCATGGATATGAAGCAGTTTAACCTACAAGTAAAGAAAAATGCCTCAGTCTGCAATACTGAAACTGTTTCCCACAAACTGTATCTTAAAGTGAAGCCTGGGTCACTTAAATCTTGAACTTTATAGACGTTGAGGTAGACAATACTGTTAGGGGGACACTCATTCCCACTACTGATGCTTCCTTCCAGGTGGAGGGTTATCATTGGCTTAAAGCTCCTAGCTTGGCTCCACCCCTCACTCTTTCCCTCTTGCCTGGCAAGTTTGGAACGAGCTTGATGGCCTCTGTCATCGCCTCTTGGAAGCAAGCTGTCAGGAGGAAACGTATGTTCTCTGCTCTTCTTGAGTGAGGCCAGCGCCCCAGGCCAGTTGAAAGAATAAACCTACCTACTTCTGGGGTTCTCCATGAGAAGCCATAAATACATGTTCCAATCTCCATTCTCAGTTACATCAGTCATAAAAGTGATGTTTTGGTTTCCATTCGCCTTATTCCTTGATCTTCTCTCTCAGTTAGTTCACATCTTGAGCAGGGAAGAATGATGATATTTATTGCCCTCTTACCCCAACAAAACACAATTATCCTTTAGTATCTAATAATTTGGGGGAGCCCTGGTTGCACAGTAGTTAAAAGCTCGGCTGCTAACCTATAGGTTGGCAGTTCGAAGCCACCAGCTGCTCCTTGGAATCCCTACAGGGCATTTCTACTCTGTCCTATAAGGTTGCTATGAGTTGAAATCGACTTGATGGCAACGGGTTTGGCTTTGGCTCATCTAATAATTTAGCCTGAATCAACTAGGTAACCAACTCAAGCAATGCCACAATGAAATGGTACAGCAGAAAAACACTTCTGAAGTCTTTGAAATCAATTTCTTGCCTTCAAGGCAATAGGGTAACATTCGGTAGCACTAACTGGGCACTTGTTCTAGTCCCTGTGCTCAGCACTTATTTTGTATATCATTTCTTGTAAGCCTTTCTACAACCAATAAATAGGTACTGTCATTGGCTCCATTTTACAGATGAGGAAAGTTTTTAAACTTGATCCAGGCTACACAGCTAGTAAATTTTGAGATCAGAATTTAAAGTCAGAAAAGTTTAGATTCAGAGGACCCTGGGTTAACCAATATGACAAGGTTTTATCATTCCATCAGATGGTTGGCCTATTCTACTTAAGGATCAAAGACAATAGTTGATTCAAGGAGAAATAGAAAGCCAGGTTCACAAGGACATATTTGAAGGTACAAGGTGACTAGATTCTTGAGGCTAGCATATCTCTACTAAAACTCTTGCCTAGTTTGTGGGAGATAGGTTTAGTATTGCATGACACCAGGACCCTGAAACTTGTCAGTACAAAGCATTGTTCCAGCAGTAAATATAGGAAAAAAACACAAGCTCTGCAGGGCAGATTGACTAAGAAAATGTGGTGCTTCTATCAGAAGTTTGTAGTTTTAAGATTCCCTTGTGTTTTAGTGGTGCCAACACACAAAGGGAATTAAGCTATTTTGATCTCCAATAATGAGAAACATGGCTGACGTTTAGACCTGAAACTATTTAATGCAAGTTAATCCTTGAAACAAATCTGGAATGAAATGAGGAAGAAAAAAAAATCTTATTGTGGTAGACATCAACTAATGGGTTGCATTTCTTTCTTCTCAATTAGAAATGGCAGAGGGGTTTTAATTATTTTTCCTTAGCAAGCACATCAAAACATATCTACACAAAAACACAGCAAATATGTTATAAACTTATTTAAGCCAAAGAGTTTGTCAACACTGTTTGCAATTATGAAATCATTTGGGGATATGGTTTTGTTTTTTTTTTTTTTTTCTGGAAGGAATTGTTTTTCTCTTAGATGCAAACCACATCACAGTCCATCAGACATAAATCTTTTATTGTATCTTCAAGAGCAAAAATGGACGTTGTGTAACAAAGGCGTCACTGATAAAATGCAACTAGCTCCCCAGAAGCATTGAGATGATCTCATTATTTAGGGCAGATAACAGAGAATGTCATGACTTCAAAAACGCTCTTCTGGGGAAAAATAATCAAAATTAAATGCTGCCCAAAGAGTTCCAAAGAGAAATTATTGGGAGTATTAGCCCCCTACCTTCGTATGGTATTGTATATATTAAAGAAAAAGGAGGATTTTTTAAAGACATCTTTGTCACCTGGTGACCAACAGAAGACTTGATAGAGATGAAGTAGAGCAATATATGAACTCAATAGGAGCATAGCCCCTGGAGTCAGACTGTCTATGTTTCAATTCTGGCTTAGCCATTTAAGAGCTACGTAACTCTCATCTATTCGTGCCTGAGTTTCTTTATTTAAAATTGGGGATTATAATAGGGCCTACTTCACAGGGTTGCTATGAGAATTAAATGGCATAATAAATACAGAGCAGTAACATGTACCATATAATGTTTATCATCACATCATTATATCAGTTTTCAAGAGGAATATGACTGAATATCAGACTTAGGTCATAACCTAGAATTGGTACAAGGTCAGGCCAGTGGATCAGAAATGGGAGTTCGTGTATTCAAACACCAGAGACAGAAAACCAAAAATAAGGATGAAAATTAGTTAGGAACCAAAAAGACAATTTGAGTAATGAAGGAAAATCCATGGATGAGAACTTTAGAGATGGTGCTTATGGTTTAATTGCTTATTTCTAGCTGGAATTTAGCACACCGGAAATGCCTTACAGAATCAGACATCTCTTCCGTTGTCATCTTTATCTAATCAATTACTGGCCCCTTGACCTTATTCTGGAGCCCTGGTTAACAGTGGTTAAGAATTCAGGCTGCTAACCAAAAGGTCAGCAGTTCTAATCCTTCAGCTGCTCCTTGGAAACCCTATGGGGCAGTTCTACTTGGTCCTATAGGGCCATTATGAGTCCGAATCAACTTGATGGCAACAGGTTTGGTTTTGGTTTTGGTTTTACCTTATTCTGACTTCAGAAACCCCTATCATAAGTAAGTATAGAGAGCATGGATTCAGCGGCTTGTCCACACCTTCTGGGAAGCATGGTAAGGGAGAGGTTACACAAAGGTCAACAATCAGATAAAAGGCAAATATTTTCTCACAAGACATAAGAGCCCAACATATGATTCTAAAAAGGTGGCCACTGCTGAAAACCCACAGCATGGTTAATTTCATGGAAGTCACTGAGATGACAATCCAAAGATTCTTATGTTTCCCCTACCTGCATGTTTCTCAAAAAGATTATCTTACTGGAGGATTATTATTTTTAAAAAATCAATTCTGATGCCCCATATGAATCTCTTGGGGATGAAATCTAGGAATTTGCAATGTGTTCCCCAGATGATTCTCATGCACACTAAATTTTAAAGACAACTGGACTAGAGGGTTTTATTCATCCCAGAGGTTAGGGCGAGGCTGAGCTAGTCTAGCACTCATGGTCTCAACTGTGGTAAGAAGAGATATTGAAGGATGGGGAGTCAGTCAGTTATTGTTTTGATGGCCTGATCCTCCTTACTTCTGAAACCCAATGCAGGGATTTCATTTTCCAATTTTTTTGTCTTATCCTATAGTTTTTTTTATAGCCATTAGATAATGAGGGACCCCTTGATTTTAGCCTAGTGTACCCATTTTGGACTTCTTACTCCCAGAACTGAAAGATAATAGATTTGTGTTTCTTTAAGCCACTAAATTTGTGGTAATTTGTTACAGCAGCCAGAGGAAAGTAATACAAACACAGTAAACTGTGTGGGCGTGTACTGAATTGAATGGAATGTAAGCCATCTCTAAGAATTTAAAAGGTTTTCAAATGGAATAAGAAAAAAGTAAAATGAACTAGCTAAAAAGCACTTGTACACTAAATGAGCTGTGAATATCAGACAGAATCTTTTACTCTCTAAGTTATTGCCATTGTCTGTGGCCCTCTCTAAAAGGAAAGTCACACACACACTCCCTAATGAGATTCACCCACGCCATTCTCTTAAAATAGGATGGTGTATCATGTACCACATGACCCCAGGGCATAATAGGGCATCTGACACAAGGGCAGGCAAGCTATTTCTCTCCCAATGGCCTATGATGTCACCTGCTTCAAAAGTTCTACCCTTAAAGTTACAATTAGCCAGACCACTCATTCCCACAGGAATTTGTACTAACGCTATGAGTTATCTCCTTTAATCCTTACCTGGACCTTACAACCAGTTGCCATCAGGTTGATTCCAATTCATGGTGACTCCATGTGTGTCAGAGCAGAACTGTGGTCCACAGGATTTTCAATGGTCTTTTTTTTTTTTAAGTAAATCACCAGATCTTTTTTCTGAGGTTAGCAGTCAAGCACATTACCACTTGCACCACCCAGGGACTCCCCTTGACCCTATAATACTAAAGATTCTCTTCTCTATTTTAATAATAAGGAAACTAGAATTGACCAGATAAACAACATTCTCTGTAAGGAGAATATAAATGCAGATCTTTGTGATTTCAAAGTTTATAGTTGTTCAGAAGACAGATCTGAGAATCTCTAACATGATGTTACAAAAAAGAAAATTAGTAAAATGAAAGAGTTCTCTAACAACTGGAACTGTACCTAAGTGAGCCCCTGCATCACCCGTGGAAACTTCCATGCAAAAGTTGAACCACCTCTGCTTGGGAAGGGAGTTCTGGGAGGGAAAAACTGGACAAGATGGCCTCCATAATCCCTTCGAACTAAGATATTATATTTATTTGCAAGCAGCTGGGCACCACATTGTTAATTCCTTTTTTGTCTTGGCAAACATATATTGTATTCTTCATACAGAAATGTCTATTGGCAGTACAGATGCCTTGTAAAAGTAGGAAAGAAACCAAGAAAATTCTTTACTTTCTTCTCAGGATGTTGGCAGATGGCTTATAGTACAGCAGAATTGTAGGAATGAGCCAAGCATAGGAAGGAGTTCTGGTGGCACAATGGTTAAGTGCCTGGCTGCTAACCAAAAGGTTGGTGGTTCAAACCCATCCAGTAGTTCTGCAGGAGAAAACCTAGTGATCTGCTCCCATAAAGATTATAGCCTAGAAAACCCTATGGGGCAGTTCTACTCTGCACACATGGGGTTGCTAAGAGTCTAAATTGACTTGACAGCACCCAGTAGCAACAGCAGCAAAGTATATATAGGACAGTGTTAAAATGCTGGTAGAATTGGGTTTCCATCCTGCTCTGCTTCTCATGAGCTGTTTGACTTTAGGCAAATGGTTTCACCTTTCTGAAATTCATTTTCCTCATCAGAAGAAACCTACCTCACAGGATTGTTGAGAGAATAAAAAAATGCATGTAAAGCACTTAACACAAAGCACATATCAAACCGTCAATAAATGGTAACTATTAACTACTTTTTTTTATTAACTACTACACAGTAAAAGTGGGTTGATGGAACATCCATGTGTTTATGAGCTGCTGTGTTACACTAGTGCTTGATCAAAGGCAGTTTCTGAAAATGTCTGGGGGGAAATCAATGAAGTAAAGACCAGAATTCAGAGGAGGGTAACAATGCTTTCTTTTTAACTAGTTTTTTAGAGGACACAGGGCATGGGCTTTGGATTCTGATAGACCTGGTCTTCCCTGGACATATCTATAAGATCTTGGATAAATTATTTAACCCCCCTACACTCTAGTGACCTAATCTGTAAAGTTTATGGAGCTCTCTCTCAATAAACCGCTTGCACCCGAATCCTTGCCTCAGGCTCTGCTTCTAGGGAATCTGACTGAAGACACTTGGCTTAGATATGAGGTCACAATCAGGCTTTCTAATCCTACATGCTCCTCATACATACACTCCAAATTTAACTTCACCACCACCACCCCAATCATAAGGACAGCTGGACACCAGCAAGGATACACTGAGATGGTTTCCCCAGAGAGAAGGAGGCCAGAAAAAGACCAAAAATGTTTCTTCCATACTTTATCTTCCTGGGGAGCAGAGTGAAATGTCCCTTCTAACCACTGCTAACAGAGCCTTTGTGTGAAGTAGGAAAAAGAATACCTCCAATGGTAGATTCCACAACAGCGTGGGCACAGATGGGTGTACCGAACGTAGCTCAGTTTCAGCACACCCCCTCCCCATCAGTCTCTTGTTCTGATTCCTTTGCACAGGATCAACCTGCACCATGGTGATGGAGTCCCTACTGACTTGTATGGAAACATGAAGATGAGAGTATAAGCTCCCCTCCCTACCACTGACATTGATGGGACCAGTGGCAACAGATAAAAGCAAATATTTACCCTAGAGGTTCAAATCTTGGCTTGCTCACTTATTATCTTTGTGATCCTAAGCAAGCTACTTCAGCACTCTTTGGCTTTGTTTCTTCATCTTTAATGTAAGAGAATAAAAGTACACTCTTCCTATGGTTGTAGAGAAGACTGAATGAGTTAATAACTTGTAAAGTGCTTAGAGGGACTCCTGACACATAGTAAGTTCTCCATAAATGTTAGATATCATCACCTATTATAAATGCACATGGGAGACTCCAGAGAGTGTATACCACTTGATTTGAAGGGCAAGGTCAGGAAAAACATTCCTCTCTGAAATGGAATTAACCTACAGTTGAAGATTGCCTATCTAGAGAAAAAGTTCCATCCTAAGGAGATGGTAAGGATCCCTAGTGGCACACTGGTTAAGTGCTCTGCTGCTAACCAAAAGATCAGCAGTTCAAATCCACCACTGGCTCTTTGGGGAAAAAAGACCTGACAATCTTTTAAAGATTACAGCCTAGGAAACCTTATGGGACAGTTCTACTCTGTCATGTAGGGTCACTACGAGCCATAACCTACTTGACAGCACACAGCAACAAGGTTAGTAAAAGTATTTGCAGATGAGGAAATGCAAAATTTCAAACTCCTACCTAGGAAATACAGTTGTCAACTGTCTTAGTCATCCAGTACTACTCCAACAAAAATACCACTAATGGATGGCTTTAGCAAAGAGAAATTTATTTCTTCACAGTAAAATAGGCTGAAAGTCCAAATTCAGGGCATCATCTCCAGGTGAAGGCTTTTTCTCTCTGTCAGCCTTCTCATCAATCTTCCCCCAGACTAGGAGCCTCTCCACGCAGGTACCCCGGGTCCAACGGGCACCCTGCTCCCGGCACTGCTTTTTTGGTAGTATGAGTTACCTCCCCTCACTTCCTTTCCTTTTATCTCTTGTAAGATAAAAGGTGGTGTAGACCACACCCCAGGGAACTTCCTTTACATTGGATCAGGAATGTGACCTTAGTAAGGGTGTTACAATCTCACACTAATCCTCTTTAACATAAAATTACAATCACAAAATGGAAGACAGCCACATAATACTGGGAATCATGGCCTAACCAAGTTGACACACATTTTGAGGGGACACCATTCAATCCATGACATCAACCAAAGCAAAGCACCGAAGGAATACGTTGAGGAAAACATAATTGGAATCTAGTAATTATTTTTTAAAGTCATGATCATCTTAACTATGCTGTACGGTGTCCAGCAAGTAGCACGTCTTAATAATATATCTTTCATGATTGATATAGGAAGGGTATTGGTTAATAAGAGTTTGTTGGTTTTTATCAAGTGCTGTCTGAGGAGTGAAAAACAGCATTTGGTGGACACAGTATCCTAGTCACCAGGAAATTATACTTTACATCAAAGCAGAAGTAATTCTCAAGGCCATGATACAACTTGTCCAGAAGACAGATCTTGAAGTGTGGCCCCAGGCCAGCAGTATCAGCATCATCTGGGAACTTAGAAATGCAAATTCTTGGGCTCCATCAGAACAACTGAATCAGAAACTCGGGGGTGAGGCCCAGCAATCTGTGTTTTACAAGCCCTCCATACGATTCTGATGCATGCTAACATTTGAGAACCATAGTGTAGACTGTCTGTATTTTCTGTGCTCTGGCTCTGGGCTCAAAAGCAACCATGAGATGATTAATTTGATTTTCCAAGTGTTGTGACACTGGAAAAGGGGAGCATGGCTAGTATACAAGACTAATCTGCTCACTAGATTATGTGAGCATATGTCTCTCTTTAGATAATTGGCATTCTGGTGCACCATAATTTCTTGAAAGTTTGATTAGTATACGACAAATTTTAAGAGCCTAACCACCCTAAAGGTACTGACAAGCTTCCTTCTCAAACTTCTACACCTCCTGATGGTGTCTCTCTTAGTTGAACCTCTTAGCAACAACAACCCTCTTTGCTGAAATGGAAATAAGAAAAAATTAAATAAGGGAGCAGACAAGAAATTTAGAGACTAAAATATCTACATGACACCACTACTGTCACCACCCAGATACACAGCCCCATTCCCTAGAAGAAAATTTTCTCAGATTTTGACCAAGAAGAACCAAAACTAAACGTATCCCCTGCATCTGTTCCCAAACACATGTTGTTGTTATTAGGGGCTGTACAGTCAGTTCCAACTCATAGTGACCTTACATAGAACAGAAAAAAACACTGCCCAGTCCTGCACCATCCTCACATTCATTGTCATGTTTGAGCACATTGTTGTAGCCACTGTGTCAACACAGCATGTTGAGGGTCTTCCTCTTTTCTCACTGACTCTCTACTTTACCAAGCATGATGTCCTTCTCCAGGGACTGGTCCCTCCTGATAACATGTCCAAAGTATGTAAGACGAAGTCTCACCATCCTTGCTTCTAAGGAACTTTCTGGCTGTACTTCTTCCAAGACAGATTTGTTCATTCTTCTGGAATTTCATGGTATATTCAATATTCTTTGCCAACACCATCTTCCTTATTTATTGTCCAACTTTCACATGCATATGAGGCGACTGAAAATACCATGGCTTGAGCCAGGTGCACCTTACTTCTCAAGATGACATCTTTTTCAATACTTTAAAGAGGTCTTGCAGCAGATTTGCCCAATGCAATACATCTTTTGATTTCTTGACTGCTGCTTCCATGGGCATTGATTGTGGATCCAAGTAAAATGATGACAACGTCAATCTTTTCTCCATTTATCATGATGTTGCTTATTGGTCCAGTTGTGAGGATTTTTGTTTTTTTTCTGCTGAGGTATAATCCATCCTGAAGGGTGTAGTCTTTGATCTTCTTCAGTAAGTACTTCAAGTTTTCTTCCTCTTCAGCAAGCAAGGTTGTGTCATCTGCATATTGTAGGTTGTTAATGAATCTTCCTCCAATCCTGATGCCCTGTTCTTCCTCAGGAAACCCCGCTTCTCAAATCATTTCTTCAGCATCCAGTTTGAATGAGTACAGTGAAAGGCTACAACCCTGGTGCAATCTTTTCCAACTTTAAACCATGCAGTATCCCCTTGCTCTGTTCGAACAACTGCCTCTTGGTCAATGTACAGCTTTGGGCATGAGGAGTCCGAAAACATAGTGCACGATAAATTCAACGGAAAAGATCCAGCTTGACTGAAAACATACCTATGACCTAACACTGCAACCACATTTAAACTGGAGATAAGTAACACCTTCCTGAATTAGAATAGGATAGATACAATACTTCTCTTCCAAGTGAAAGTTCCACGTGTGCATGTGTGTGTGTGTGTGTGTGTGTGTGTGTGTGTTTGACAGAATTCTATCTCAGGTAACAATATACCCTCATAATATACTAAAAAGGATTGTCTCAGAATCATCGAAGATAATAAATAATTAGTGACTTCTTTGTATATTGTTCTTACTAATAAGAAGAAAGTGAAGGATGCTGAAAAAGCACCAGTTTAACTCAGTCTATTAGACCACATTGGTTTAATTCCCTTTGAACTGTGTTAATTAAAGCAGGTTGATTTCTACTTCATGAAAATGTTTCATTTTCAAGCCACTGGAGTTTTATGGGTTTTTCTACCGCATTTTACTGGAACCTTGTAAATCTTATGAAATACTGGAATGTCTAGACCATAAAAACCTGCCATTTGAACGTGTTTCCTATGGAGATGTGTCTCCTCTATGCAGACTCACAGTCTTGGCGAAGATCTGTGGAAGAAGAAAACAAAAACAGAAACAAAATCCTTTAAGGTGTGTCGCGCAGCACCTAAATTAAAAGATCACCTTTTCAGTTGACTGGAATTTCATCTGTCACGGACAAACCCTTTATAAAAAAAAAAAACCACTGCCATCCAGTCAATGCCAACTTATAGTCACCCTATGGGACAGAGAAGTACCTCATAAAGTTTTCTAGGCTATAATCTTTACAGAAGCTGACTGCCACATCTTTCTCCCCCAGAGCAGCTGGTGGGTTGAAACCAATGACCTTTCGGTTAGCAGCCATGTACTTTAACCACTGCGCCATAATAATAACAATAATAATAATTCAAAATCCTGTCACTCACTGCTGTGTGTCTCTTACATTGAGTCCTTTTTGAGACACATGGGACCAAACGCAAATTTTATGGGATGGCACATTACATCTTAAGAGAATTCTAGAGCCAGTGACGGACTACTGTCATAAGTGAACATTCACAGCCATTATTAAAGGAAATAAGTGCGCTAGTAACTGAAACCTAGTTTCCAAGATTCCTGAAAAGATACCCTCCAAAACACAAACAAAAACTGCAACAAGGATAAAGAGGTACATAACTCAAATAAAACTGCACAAAGCTTCCGAATTGTTGCTAAATGAATCTCGCCTTCCTTCTCATGAAGCTGATAAATGTGGCCTTAGAGTAAAGAGAAGTGAATGGCATTGTTTTCTATTTATTTGTCTAAAATGTTGAGGACCGCTCATCACGCCTAAGAGTTTCTGTACTGTGATTCCTAAAGTTATTTACGTCAAACCCCTCAGTCACCTACATAAATAGTTCCACTGCACGGGTGAACAGTGATAAATGAATTCAAATATTTATTTCAGGCCAGTTTCATGAATTCTGTGAAAAGCCATTTTCCTACCCTAAAAAAAAAAAGGAAAGGTGCTAACACTGCTTACATCTTCTCTTCAAATTTAGGAAGAATGTCTAGATTTAGGAAAACCTTTATGTAGGGAATTAATTAATCTCCTTCCTGGAGATGCGGAGTAGTAAATGTGACCCCACCAATGAGGCAAGGATTAAGAACTATTTACATATTAGTGGTTAGCAAAGGTGGACAAGAAGGAGGGGGAAGGGGGAACCATTGCTTAGGAGACACTGAGCAGCTGTTAAGGGTGATAGAAAAATTCCGAAACAAATAATGATGATGGTTGTATGATGAACACAATGTCACTGAACTGCACTTGTAGAGAAGGTTGAAATGGCAAATGTTTTGTTACATACATAAACCCAGTGCCGTGGAGTCATTTCCGATTCATAGCGACCCTACAGGACAGAGTAGAACTGCCCCATAGAGTTTCCAAGGTGCGCCTGACGAATTTGAACTGCCAACCTCTTGGTTAGCAGCCATAGCACTTAACCACTATGCCACCAGGGTTTCCATTACATATATATTTACCTCAAATTTAAAAAAAAGTATTTTCAGCCTGTAAAAGTGGACTCGAGTGTCTAGGCCTGAAAAGTTGGTCGAGTTCTTGAGACAAATAACCTTCATGGGTGACAATTGTGAGCCTTCACCCTGGGAATAGGTGTGAAACACCTTAAAAAAAAAAAAAAACATGTTAACTCAGTGCTTTCTGAGCTGGGAATGCACGCTGAAAACCACGTGATTTCAATCTCCATTGAGGATTTCATTTAGGATTATTGCCCACTTATTTGGAATTTGTTTTCTGTCACTTAACTTGCTCTGTGACTTCAAATCATGCACCCCTTCTCTAAACTTAGTTTCTTCATTTGAACTAAAACGTAGTTGACAATTTTAAAACTATTTTTCAACTAATTAAATAGCTCGCTGAATTACTTCTCTGATCCCTTTAAGCCAATGTCCAAAAGCTCCCCAGTGATGTTTGTGGAGTGACATAATCAATTGCTGTGTGATTAATACAAAAATCGTTAATTTCATAACTCTTATTATAAATAATATACAATATAAATACAACAACAATATTAAATGACATTTCTATGGTGGCACAGTGGTTAAGAGCTTGGCTGTTAACCAAAAGGTGGGCAGCTTGAATCCACCGCGCTCCTTGGAAACCCTATGGGGCAGTTCTACTCCATCCTATAGGGTGGCTATGAGTCAGAGTCAACTCAATGGCAACGGGCTTGTTTTTTTGGTTCTATGGCACATTACATTTCATTTCATATCTTGGCTCACCACCACCCACTGTGATATTATAACATATGAAGAAAACAGGTTCAGAAAACTCATATAAATTGTTCAGGATCACAGGAAGACACAGAATACAATTCTTCTGGACTCTTACTATATCAAAACAAAGGGAAAGGAGGGGACAGAAATTCAGTGCTCAATCATAAGACTAGAGAGACAAGATCATAGAAACCTCCATAGTAAATATAACTTCAGAAGATGCATGACCATGTCTCTACTTAGCACCATATGCAGCGGGATCCCCAAGACACACATTCCATTTTCACTAAGCTGGGAGTCTCAGATGACTGGGTAATATTGGTTTCACAGTCCTCCATGAGATTCACTGTTTCTACCTCATGTAAATAAAGTCTAACTCTCAAAAAGCATTGTGATATATTGGGAAAATAATATATTCTGGAGTTAGAAGATCTGGCTTGAAATTACTGCTCTGCCTCTTACTAGTTATCTCTCATTTAACATAAATTCCCAATCCGTCAAATAGAAAGAATAATATTGTAGGTGAGCACAGTATTATATCTTCTATGTGAATGTTACTGATTATTATTAACAACAATAAATAAAGTAACAAAATGTATGGACAAAAAAATGCGGTAATAATCCCTTTCAACATCTATTTATCAGTCATCAAAGCCCATATAAAATATATCCCATTAACTCAGATGAAGAAAAGAAAAGGAAAGGAACCCTGTATAAACTAGAAAAAGTCCAAACTATAAAGCACTTCTAGAAAAATTAACTTATTCTTTTTAAATATTACTTCAAGTCTGGAAACTACAGAAGAATCACAGTTACTCAATTTGAAGAATAAAAATTAATGAAATTCTCCCAATATATTTGAAAAAGTATTTATGGTCAAATACAAATCACATCAAACGACCCAAAAGTGAAATTTAGGGGTGAGGGAAAGAAAGCATCTCGTTCACACAGTGCTAAGCTACTCATGAAAAATACAGGAACCAATTAAGTTACAAGACAGTTTCTCTAACCGTGCCATAAGCCTTTTTGTAATGCATGACCTGTAGTCATTACAGACTCAAAGTAAGGCATATGCAGAGGGAGATGTTAGAAAGGAGCAAATATCAGACACCACCGAGAATTAGCATGCATATAAGATAAACTGGCAACTCCACAGCATAGCAACGGGAGTGCAAGGCAGGAGTGGGCAGAAACGGAGAACTGGAAAAGGAATGCTGAATTTCAGTCTAATACTGATATTAAAAAAAAAAAAAAGCATGGATCAGCTTCTCAAAAAGTACAAATTGCAAATAAGACACTAGGTATATTTTTTTAGCTCCAGCCAGAGAAACAGACACTCCATGGCCAAAGCTGGTTTCTGGTTCTTTGACTGACCTTTTCCCTATGGTGAAAAGAATTGTTAGGTCATCCAAACCTGCTGCAGATAATGCTTATGAACATCCAGTTACTCAGAATCATCATATTCATCTAACACTCTCTCTATTATAACAAAAACCCATTGCCATCGAGTCGATTCTGACTCATAGCAACCCTAAAGGACAGAGAAGAACTGCCCCTTAGGGTTTCCACGAAGTGGCTGGTAGATTCAAACTGCTGACCTTTTGGTTAACAGCGGAGCTCTTAACTACTCTTAACTACTGTGTCACCAGAGCTCCCTGTAACTATAATAAAGGAAAATAATTTTAGCCATCATTATCAACTTTTGTTGAAGATTCATTCTGTTAGACAAAAATAACTTCAAGGTCATCTCATTTAATCTTGCCAATAACCCTACAAGGTGGGCACTATGATTATCTGCCATTTACGGGTGAGGGAGTGATCAGCTACTCAATGGTGGGATTGAAATTCAATCCCAGGCAGTTTTACCCTGAACAACTCTCTCTTCTCCAAAACGTTATTCCATATCTCAAACCGTAATTTTGATTCCAAACTAGACAAAACATCAAAACGAGGGGATACCTTCCATAGGACATTCTCAGGTCACACGTTTAATTGTAAACTGGGTGGGTTCTGGTTATTCTAGTTTCTCTTTCTTAAAAAGAACATCTGCATTGCCTCACTGACTCAAGACTGATCATACACTTTTGAACTGACATTCTGGTTCCCGGATCCAGGATGTCCTCCGCCGAAACTCAGTATCCTCACCTAAATAGCCTCCCTCTGTGTGCACAGACCAACTATTTTAATTAGTAAACATGTAAACTAGTATTTAAAACCAGTTGCTGCGGAGTCAATTCTGACTCATGACGACTCCATGTGTGTCAAAGTAGAATTGTGCTCCATAGGGTTTTCAGTGGCTGATTTGGGGGAAGTAGACAGCCAGGTATTTCTTTCAAGGTGCCTCTCGTAGACTTTCTGGTAGCAACCGAGCACTTTAACCATTTACGCCATCCAGGGACTCCAATTAATATTTAGAGAAACATAACTCATATCTACCAGGTGCATGATTATACCCTAGGAAGGACGATAGTAAGTAAATCACAGTAATCAAAAGGTTTTTACTATATTACATGGAAGTAGCGTCTCCAGTAGAAAAAGGGACTGCCATGAACTTGGCTTTCAGATATACTGGGACTCAATGCCCATTTTCACTACTTGCTGTCTGTGGGATCTTAAGCCTTGCAAAGCCTCAGTATTCTCAACTTAAGTAGGTTTATAATACCCACCCCTGAGATATGCAGATAAAGTCCTTAACCAACGATTAGTACAAAAAAGAGCTGTTGTCTGGCATTATTATTATTATAAATTGCACCCTTTTTATACAGTCTCTCAAATTTTCTTGCAAAAAAAATTATAAAAAGAGATTAGAAGAAGCCGTCCTAATGAACTGCAAAAATATTTTTTACCGTAACAACTTGCTCTTATTTTCTGAGAATAGCGAAAGCAAAAATCCTCTACAAACAGATGGATTATTTTGCTTCACAGAAAAGACTGATAATTTAAATTACTCTCCACCTTCCATTTTCCGCTGAGTAAGCCTACCTGGGCACAAATGAGCGCTGTTATGTCAGTGCAGCTTGATATAGTTTATGTAGCCAAGGCCATCACTGAGCTCTCAACCCCTGAGACATATGGTACACTGAATTTCCACAAAACGACAGGAAAGTATTGCATCCTGACAAATCTGGCATCATACACATTAGCTGCTGGCACTTCCAGAGCAGTGTCTCTTTAAATAAGTTCTACATTGAAACAGAGCTCACAGAATCAGACGGTGCCAGCACTTCACCAGTTTGCCTCTGCATATCAAGAAAGGCTTTCTGAATCAGGTAAGACACAAATTGTATTGTTCCCCACAGGTATTTGTCCAGTAGCTGAGTCCCTCCAGGGCAGCAGAAAGAGTTTGAGTTACTGATATTCACTATACCAGTTAGAAGCAGACAATGGGATCTCTCATTTCCTTCAAAGCATAATTCAGTCCAGAAATTATAGAAGAGCCTTCCAAGGTCAATACCAAACAAACAGAACAAAACCATAATTGAGATCAAAGTTTCCGTGGTTCAAGAGCACTACTATAAGAATTTAGATTTGTGAGAAGTTCTCACTCATTTAGAAATTATTTACTGAGCGGCTACTAATATATCAGTCTCTATTTCACATGGCAATGATAAAACATGAACTTTGGGGTCAAAATAACCAGGGTTCAACTCCCAGCATCCCTGCACTGTGATCTTGACTAAGTTGCTTAACCTCTTTGAGCTTCATTTTCCTCTGCAGTGTGGTAAGATTCTGACAGCACTTGCCTCATAGGACTCTTGAGGATTGGCTGGTACAGACTGTTGGAAGTGCCTGGAACACAAAAAAAGCAATTCTTTCCATTCCCTGGTTCAAGCCCAAATGTCCTCAGTAGATAATGGAAATATGTGAAGATAAGACATTGAAATAATAAGTTTGGTTTGTCTCTGAAAATTAAGACTGGCTCTCCTCAGAGTATCTACCAGTTGCCATTAAACTGATTTCGACTCATGATGACCCCATGCATGTCAGAGTAGAACTGTACCACACAGGGTTTTCAGTGGCTGATGTTTTAGAAGTAGATCACCAGGACTTTTCTTCCAAGGTGCCTCTGGGTGGACTCAAACCTCCAAACTTTTGTTTAGCAACAGAGTTTGTTAATCTGTTGCCTCACTCAGTGATTCTCACCTCAGATCAGGTATTAGTTTGTTTGAGCCTTCTATTAATGTGGGAGAAAGCGAAAGATAAAGCAGCACACACCAACTCTTTTAAATTACTTTAATCGAAGATTCTTTAAGAAGCATAAGACAGAAAAAAGAACTTACAAAACCTTGATATATCTGGATCTATAAACTCTCACCAAAAAAAAATAAACTGTGCCATCATCTTGTAAGGACCTACATGAGAACCTGGACACAACTTGCTTCTCATAAGCCTTTCCTGGTTTGGGAAATAAAGCTCAAACACTTTGCCTCTGTTCAGCTCAGCAAAGGTAGCAGCTTCAACATTTTTTTTTTTTTTCAAGTGCAAACACTGGATAGAAAAAAAACACCCTGTGGCTGGCTGCCAGCTCTTGGCCAATCAGTCTTCACAAGAAAGGTTGCGTCAGAGGCTTCGAGCCTGCTGGAACCGCTGCAGCTGCCTGCAACACAGGCTTGGACCACCCAGGCTGAGGTGGACGGGCATCTGGAGAAACACGCAAACAATGGAGAACATTCTAGCCGGTGCTTTCAAACCAGCAATTCTGTCTGTCACTAGGCTAACCTGAACTTTGAGCAAGTCCTGGGCAAAGAAGAAATCTAGTATATGCTAAATGGTCCTCCTTTTAAACCACTGTCCTAGGTCAGCAGCATAACCCCCAGAATGGAAAAATATTTTTCCAGTGGAAAATCACCCTCTCATTATTCCTGGATCAGGTTTTCAGCTGGTGTTGGGCTCTCACCCAGCCTAATTAACATCTTACCTGTGGGTGGCTGGTGGAATTGCTTTACACCTCTCTCATCATCCCAGCACCTAATACTTCCTGAAATGCTTTATACAAACAAATAGGAAATGATGTTTCTGAAGATAGACTATTTGGTCCGGGCTCTCTGGTAGCCCCTCCATTCTGCTCTTGGCAAATTTATTTTTCTTATTTAAATGTCAGAAAACAGCCCGCATCTCTCAAAGCCTCGCTCAAATGCAAGCCCTGCCAACTAGTTATAATTACAATGAGATACAATAGCGGACTTGAGGAAAGCCTAATTAAAGAGTTGGACCTGGCGTCCCAGATGGAAAGCCAAATATGTGTCCTTCTATCAGATCTGAATGGAAACCGAGCTCCATTGATGACGGATATCTCTAGGAAACACCCACCATCTTAGCACCTAAAATACAGGTACTTGGGAAGGCATAGGAGAGAAACATCCTGTGAAGACTGAAATTGAAACTAAAACCTGGCGGGGGAATAGCGATGCCTGCACTCCAACCTCAGATTTAATTGGTCTGGGATGCAAGATGGACATCAAGAGTTTTTTAACTCTCCAGGTGACTCTAATCACTGCTTAATCACCGGAGAGATTCTCAGAGAACGTCCTACCGTCCATATGCTTAAGCACAAAGACTCTCTTATACATCACAGAAACACAAGTTTTCTACAAGCCTCTAAAGTGTTTCCAAATTTTAGTGCACATGAGAAGATCATTAAATGTAGAGGTTCCTATGCCTTACCCAGAACCTAACAACAGACCTAGAAAGCTTCAGTTCGGCTCAACAGTAACTTTGCAAGAGTTCCTCAGCTGTCTGGGACAAGCAACAAAATGGCAAAATCTATATACCTGAGGTAAGAACTCACAAACAACCAGCTAAAGGCAGGTAATGAGTTGGAATCAACTCGACGGCTCTGGGTTTGGTTTGGTTTTTTGGTTTCATGTAAACTCTTGAAGCCAAAGATACGCCATAGGTTAATGGTATCAAGGACATGATATGATTCAACATGGAGAGAACCATCTCTCACAGGCTTAAGATTAATGATGGGAGAATTGGGTGGACAAATGCCTTGATTCTGTGGGGGGGTCCTTAGCAGTCAGAGGCAGTGTTTCTGACTGAGAGCTACACTCTCTACTCAGTGAGGTGAATCCAGATGAGATTCCTTCCCAGGGTGCACTTTGGGGCTTGAGTTGAAGCTGCATCTCCTGTCAGCTTAGTCTCTGCAGGAAACCCAAGAAAGCAAACAGCCTAATGTTATCAGAATAGATTGGGCAATACACTGTGGCATAAAACTCCAATGTTACTACAAACAGGAAGGTCCTTGTATGCACTTCTCCCTCTTGAGCAAGTATGGCCCTAGGGTTTAAAGCTATTTCTCTTCTTTGAGCCACAGGCTTAGCATTTAATGGTGCCAGTATAAAGACTGCATTCAAATCCTGACCCAGACACTTGTTTGCAATGTGACTTTCAGCAAGTTATTTAACCTCTCTGAATCTCACTTTCCTCATTCTTTAACATGGGGAAATCATTGCCTGCCTCATAGGGTTTCTGTGAGGATCAAATATAACTTCCTGAGTACAGTGCTGGCACATGTTAGCTGATAATTATAGTTACTATTATTTCACCTTCCTCACCTCCCTCTGGTCCTAGCAAAGTGAAGTTCTTCATGCCAGTTGTCTACTCACAATCCCTGTGTTTTATTTGAACCACTGATTGGTTTTCTCTATCCTCCTTCCATAGAGACAAATCCTCAAAACACTATAGGGGAGCACCCAACATCAGCCCAGAGGAATGCATTGGGTTAGCTGCTATAACAAACACACCCCAAAATTTTAGTTGTTTAACTCCTTGAAGTCTGATTTCTCAAGTAACAGTCCAAAGCCAGTATTCCTGGCTGATGGGTAGTTTTCCTCAATATGGCGATTAACAGACCCACATCTTCCATCTGTGGCTCACCACCTCCTAGGCCTCAAAGGTCTCTACATCCAACTGGCAGACAGGGAAGTGGGAAAGGAGAAGCCCAAAATGTATCTTAAAAGCTCTTACCCAGAAATGAGTCACACTTCTTCTAGCCTCATTCCACAGGTAAGAACTGTCATGTCACATAGCCACATCTAGAGGAGGAAATGAAAAATAGAATCCTTGGTTGGAGTTCCTGGGTGATGCGAATAGTTAATTAACATGCTTGGCTACTAACTAAAATTCAGGAGTTCGAGCCCGCCCAGTGTCACCCCAGAAAAAAGACTTAGCAATCTACTTCTGAAAAATCGACCATTAAAAACCTGATGGTTCACAGTCCTACTCTGACACACATGAGGTCACCATGAGTCAAAATCAAGTCCGCAGCAACTGGCGGTGGTGGTGACTCTACCTACTCTGGCTAATGAACTGGACAGAAAAGACTAAGATGTAAGAAAATGCAAGAAAGTTTAGGCCCCTTCCCAACTCTTTGAGAAGGAGAAAGAAACATCTAAAATAAGTTTTCCAAAATCCATGATCATATTTTGCCACACCTATCACAAAAAATGGTAATTAACAGAGACCCCTGGTGACATAGTGGTTAAGAGCTCAGCTGTCAACCAAAATGTTGACAGTTCAAATCCATCAGCCACTCCTTGGAAATCCTAGGGGGCAGTTCTACTCTGTCCTATGGGATCACTGTGAGTTGGAATTGACTCAACAGCAACCAGTCTGGTTTCGGAGTTTTTTGGCTGGTAAATAATTAATGTCATTCTATGACTAGAACATGCAGAAATTGACTCAACAGCAACTGGCTTGGGCTGGGTGGTTGCCTCCAGTAACCATTCCACATGATGGAAGGGAGAACACAAACTTTTGGTGGATTATCAGCCATCTCTACCAAAACCCTGGTGGCGTAGTGGTTAAGTGCTACGGATGTTAACCAAAGGGTTGGCAGTTTGCGTCCACCAGGCGCTCCTTGGAAACTCTATGGGGCAGTTCTACTCTGTCCTATAGGGTTGCTATGAGTCGGAATCGACTCGACACCACTGGGTTTGTTTTTTTTTTCCTACCAAAAGAGCCTTTTTCTAATTCACACAAAGGTGATTTCCTCCTAACTGAGGCCCTGGAAACCTAAATTAGAAGGAAAGTTAGAGTTCTTCTCTCCTCTAACATGCTACAAATACAAACATTCCTCAAACACCCCAGAATAGTCATCCAGTCGGTGCCAGATCATCCTGAGACACTTTTGTTAGAATAGTTTTCCTTTCATGGTCCCAGTTGGGCCATCTGTTGTAACACAAATAAGTACATGCACGTACCTCATCAGCCCTCGAACTAAATAAATGTAACTGACTATAGTCCTTTCTTCCCCCCCACTAAATGCCCATAGCTCTTCAAATGTTCTTAATATACCATGGTTTTCAGAATCTTCACCATCACGTCTCCTCTCCATTAAAAGAGCATCATTTGTCACGGTCCAAAAGTATTTGACCCCCACCAAATGAAAACAGTACTCCAGACACAAGACTGGATATCCCATTTGGTGTCATCTTTTCTAAATTATACTAACCAGACTCACAGTTCTCGCTTCACCTTTGTTTTCTTCTTTTTCCTTGACTGTAATTTTTTTTTTGTAATGTCTTTATTCACATTTCCTAAAGCAACTGATATCTTTACCCTCAATTTGTCAGCTCCCACTGTTATTTAAATTCCTGCCAGTCATTTCTGGCCCTTCACCAAATTAACATTCTTGCACCAAACGCACAAGGGCTGTTCCGAAAGTAAATCTACAAGGTGTTTTTATGAAACTGATTTTAAGAGATGGCAAGTAATCACTACAAGTATTCAGACAGCAGCTGATTGCTACTCGTCCACAGGAGCCAACAGATTCACACATTTGTTATATCCCAGGACCAGCTTTTCTATGCCAGCTGAGTAAATTGCAGAGTCCCTGGTTATTAAATCAACTTCATATCACATCAGTGAGCACAAAATTTATTGAATCCCAGGCTTGTAGCAAATAATGCCTCCAAGAGAGAGAATGAGTTTTGCTGGAAATGGTGGAAAAGGCACCGTTCGTTCCTTTTCCACCTCTTCTGTGTGTTAACGTGTTCAGTGATTTCATCTGCTGTGGGTTTCCAGGTCCTTGGATTTACATCGTTTTGCTCACTGCCGTTCCACTTCCTCCCCAGAACTGGGCATGTCATTTTGATACACTTTCAATTAAAAATGTTCTTGCCATAAATTTAAACAAGTTGACCATGAAATTTTGCAGCAGAAACTACTTTTTTTTTCATTAGAAAAATGGAAACACATGTTATAAAAGAACATTTAATGACATGAAAAAATATTCGAGATATATTGGTAGAGGCAGAAAGCAGATTTTTATGTGCAAACATAATACGAATCTATATTTGAAAACAGAATATGTAGGATATGTGTGTGCGCATATGTATACTTGCATAGGAAAACCCTAGAAGGATATTCACCAATGTGTTAGCAGGTACTCTCTTTCGATGGTTAGTTTTCTGGAAACAGTTTTGGTCTTTTTTTCACCCTTTGCTGCATGTTCTAAATCTTTTATAATGAATATTAGAGCTTTAATAAAGGAAAAATTAATGTTATTTCTTTCAAAATTTAATAAAAATGGAATCATAACTCTGTACAGTTGAATACCACACCACATGTCCAAAAAAAGTGGATCTTTTTATATTCAGGACCTGCATCACAGCTAGTCTGTTCCTCTGCTGGCTTTAGTGCCTAAAAAAGCATTATGGTCCAACAAAATCATCTATGAATCAATTGTTACCTATATGTCAATAATTGGCTGTGCACTACGTACGTATTGTTACTATGCTTTAATAATTAACCTCATAGTTAATTTTTTGAGCACTTTTGCCATTTTTTGATAACTCTTGCCCATAGTTATCAAGAGATGGAAGAGAAGGCAGCCTTCTTTCCCATCAGAACTCCAAATGTTGCCTCTGAACCACTTTTCCTTCTAGGACTTTTGATTCTTCTCTACTTTCTCCTGCATGCTCGCCTTTGGAGCCCCAGGGGTGCATACACATACTAGAATGCAGTAGGCATTCAGTAAACATGGGCATTGCTAAGGATATACCAGTTGAGTAAGGGGAATTTTTTTAGTCAATAATTAATGTTACGGCAGGAGTCAAAAAGGCAGATGGAAATGGAGAAAGGAGTGTGGAAGTGCCTGAGTGAGCACAATTTAATTTATGAAACCCAAAGATATTTGCTGTAGACTCAGAGAGTAAATTCAAATTAAAGCCAGCCCAACAGCTCAAAGCAAAATCTCCCAGTAAACGATCTCCCACTGACTTCAGAGGTAGAACTAGGCCACTGGGTGGAGAAGCAAAGAGGTTACGGAATATGCCCGAAGCTCGGCATGGAGTCAAGCGGGAGAAGAATTAAATCCCTGAGACCCGGGAGGTTAGTGACCGCGCCTTCCAGACCTCCTGGACCCCAGAAAACAAAGCGGGCAGTCTCTCAGTTTCCCAAACATAAGGGTCCCTGTGAATGCTCGTTTTTAACGGGGGCACTGGATCCATTCCGTCAGGTCCATTAGCTCTGAATCCATCGATGGAAACAAAGCTTCTACAGAGCTCACCTGCCTCATCGTTGGTTCAGAAACATATCTCAAAATGCCACTTTATTAGCAGCTAAACAAAAACACCTCTTCGACAGGGATGAGGGAGCATGGAGTAAACATGTCATCCCCACCTATTGTTCTTGCAGAGTCAAAATTCCCCTATGATTGATTATAAAAGGCAGTTCTAGAGGAAGCTTGTTTGAGTCGGCTGAATTAAAAACAAACAGCGAGGCAGGCAACGAGGAACAGATCTGATGGATTAAAACGCGTCGAAGAAAGACATCTCAGCCATGCCTGAATAGGCCAAGTCGAAATGAGAGGAAATTCGGCCTGCAATTTCCAATCAAGAGAAAACTGGCAAGGCAACAGCATCTGAGGCTCCCTCAGATTTACACTTTATCTCCTAATTAGCATTAACATGCGAGGCAGAGGTATCTCACCAGCTTGTGGCACAATAAAAAGCGGAATGTGTTATCACCACGGAATGTGTAATTACTTTCAGCGCTGGCTGAAAATTGCAGGGTACTTCATTTCAGAATTTGTATATATTTATTGTTAGAGATAAACTTGTTGAAGTATATCTAATCTAATTTTATGTTATAATTCCTGTTTAAGATAATTTTAGTGTCAGCAAGCCAAGAACTGAAGTAAATACTGCCGTAAATTATAATACATTAAAATACCAGAGCAATGCATCCATTCAGCCATGACTTGATTTGCTTGTTGTTTAAGGACAAGAAAAAAAAAAATCTCAGATTACATCAAAACTAGAAATATATCCTGTTGGATTGCCTTGACCATGTCCTGTCATGCAGCTGGTGAAGCCTGCCAACATGAAATTCCCTCCTTTAGCTCCTTGGAAATGTGAATCACTTTTTAAAAAATGGCAGATTTCCGTTTTCCTTAGGTAGAATTTATTATTTTTGCAAAATCTCTTTAAATTGCCCTGTACCTCCCCACAAGGGAAATGCATTAGGACAGATTATTTGGCTTTAAATCATAACTAAGTTAATATTTGTTTTAAGTTTGAATTAAGACCTAGTTTAAATTCCTCTTTAAATTGTTAAACAAGACAATTTGGGGCTACGAAAAGGAAACTATACCATGTTTTTCAGTAATGTGATATTATGGTAGAGGCTACCAAATCATGCAAAAGCTATTTTTTTATTTTCCTACTAAATAGGGGATTACAGCGAGAGCACTGCCGACATACAGACTGTTCATTTTTGAACAGCATTCTGTCGAGCCTGCAAAGTTAGAAAGCTGTGGAGATAACGCTGTCTCCGAAGACGCCTCCGAAGAGGGATTGCTGGATTTAACATCCATCCAGTTCGAAAACTAGTAATTTCTCTGCCCCTGCTTTTCCAGGGGGAGAAAAAACAGATATAGAGAGTTATACGGTTCACAGTGCTAGTACTTTCATTCATATAATTGGTGTTTTCAAGTTATCTACCTTCTGTTTCCTTGAGGAAGATACTGAAATCAGGGATCCCATCGAATAGATCTTATTATGAGTCTTTTGGAAAGAGACCCAGGATTTTAATGTTTGCCCATTGACCTCCCTGTTTTGTGAAAAATGATGGGGTCTAATGAGGCCTGGAATGGCTCAGGCCATCTCGTAACACTGATGTATTTGGTCTCCAAGAGCCTTTCTACACAAAGCAATAATTAAACCAAATAGATTGAAAGTCTTGAAACTTAGAAATTATTTGCCTGGGAAGCAACCTCGCTCAGAAAATTCAAAGCACAGTTAAATTTTTCTTTTTATGGCTGCCTTTTAACATGGGAAATTGATATTTCATATTTAATGATTCTTAACTATAACTGTCCCATAGACTTTCTGAGGAGCAACTGGTGGATTTGAACTGCTGACCTTTTGCTTAGCAGCCAACCACTGTGCCACCAGGTCTCCTTTTTTTTTTTTGGTTTGGTATTAACTATAACTTTGGAGCCCTGGTGGCATAGTGGTTAAGAGCTTGGCTGCTAACCAAAAGGTCGGCAGTTCATATCTACTAGCCAAACCCTATCAGGCAGTGTTACTGTCCTATAGGGTCACTAGGAGTCAGAATCTACTCGACAGCAATGGGGTTTTTGGTTTTTGGTTAAGGATAACTTTACACTGAGCTGAGCATATAAAAAGACAAGCCAGTACATGAAAAAAACTTGGGCCACCCTGTGTTGTAACAGGAGTGGACAGAATTGAGGTTTTCCCTGAGGCTGAGGAAGCCCAGGAAGAGGCAATAGCAACTGTGACTCACATAGTTTACTCCAGTGGCCAAAAGCATTGAACAGAGGTGTTAACCCTGATACTCTGGCTTGTGGTTGTTTTTAGGTGCAGTGGAGTCGATTCCAACCCATGATGACCCCATTTGACAGAGTAGAATTGTCCCATAAGGTTTTCTTGGCTATAATCTTTACAGGAGCAGATCACCAGGTCTTTTTCCCATGGAGCCACTGGGTGGGTTTGAACCACCAAACTTTCAGTTAGTAGGCAAGCTCTTTACCATTGTGCCATTCTCTAGCAAAGGACCAGTTAAATATTTTAAAATGCTGCTTCAGGTACCTTCAATGGCTACAAAAGTTTGGGGGAGGTTGGAGCTTTTTTTTCCAGGCCTTATTCCCTGCCTGTTGAGCAACACTGTGATGGGCCCTTTAAGAAGCTATCCTTAGTTCACCTGCAAAGTCATTTCACCTCAAAGAGCCTGTGATTCCACCAGTGCAATAGCTGGCCATTCTCTCGCTGACTGTGGAAAGTATTTTGGAACCCTGCTGCATGACAGCAATGAAAGACAATTTGAAGCCATGAATGTCCACACAATGGGAAAAATCAACACTCTTCTCAACCAGCAGCCTGAACAAGGAGTTAACTATCTTGGATGTGTTGACCTTATGTTGATATGTAATTTTACAGCCCTTTTTAGGGATACCTTCAGATGAAAAATATTTCCAAAATAAGATGTTCCATGTGTGCACAGGGACTTACCACAATTCGTAAGAAGCAGCACGCGCTATTTGCAGAAACCAGTACTTTTTTCATCCAGGACTTCGTAACTTCTGCCTGTCCCCATAATGTGGGCTGGAAGGTTTACGCTGAGCCTGTCTTGGCCAAACCAACACTAATCAGTGAAAGGGAACCAAAGCGACCAGGAAAGTTCTGCCACCGGAGACCTGCAGGCTTTCCTCCTATAACTGCCCATTCTGCAGAGTCCGTATCATCAATATCCAACTGGCTTTCTTTCCTCTCATTCAAAGCAGTTTCCATATTTGCTTTTTGGCTGGTAATATTATTTACAACTCTTTTCTTTCACTCTAATTTGAAAGTTTGCTTAGTTATTTTTTCTGTAAGCCTTAGAAGAGCTCCATGAATTAGCCTGGCCTTCAAATATCCATTGTACAGCTGAAGTTTAGTGAGGAAGCATAAGGTATATTCAAGTGAAGTATTTCAGGGGTGCTTTATAAAGGGACAAAATTCTGGTAGAATTAATGTGAAGCCACCTGGAGCTACCAACAACTAGGAGCTGTCCCCATACTTGGAGTTATTGTACAAATTTGTTGAAAGATACAGCTGTAGGAAAATGCTACACACACACACAGGAGCTATGGCCTTCCATCGACAAAGACAGTGGCAACCCATGATTCAATATGGAGGCAGGCAGAGGAATAAACACCCTGACTACACTCTTTTTCCGTCCTCTTATCTCCTGCTCCATCGACCAAACTCAACTGCAAATCAGAGGCCAGGGAGTCTTGTTGATGCAGTCCATACAGGTTAGCCTCTGGGGCACAAAGCAGGGTATAGAAGGTACAACGTAGATCTAAAGGGGCAAACGAAGACTACCCAGGACAAGTGAGTTACCCAAGTCATTTAACTTATCAGAAGAAATATTTGATGTAAAACAGACATCTTATAAGTTCCTGGACTACTATAAAGCCCACCAGTAAAACAGAGTTGTTACCACTTTTTACTTCTTATGGATTTTCATAATAGTCCTCAGAGGCCAACAACATTTGTTAACTACTGCTGTGACCAGCATCTCACAGAAACACAAGTTCCTAGTGTGCACATGTCCAAACATACTAAGTGGTCTTTTAACTACATTTTATCAAGAGCTACTTTTACAGGCTCTTAATTATTTCCTAATTGTTCACATTTTCTTTTATGACATTGCCTTGCTAATCATACATCCAAAGAAAGTTCTAGATCTTTGGGATTTCAGACTTAACTAATTTTATCATCCTATAGATTTATTAACCATTGCCATCCAGTTAATTCTGACTCATAATGACCCTGGTGATGCAGCAGTTAAAGGACTTGGCTGCTAATGGAAAGGCCAGAGGTTTGAACCCACCAGCCACTCCTCAGGAGAAAGATGTAGCAGTCTGAGAGATGCGGCATTCAGCTTCCATAAAAATTGTTGTTGTTGTTAGGTGCTGTCAAGTGTGTTCCAACTCAGAGTGACCGTATGTACAACAGAAGGAAATACTGCCCAGCCCTGTGCCATCCTCACAGTCATTGATATGTTTGAGCCCATTGTTGCAGCCACTGTGTCAATTCATCTTGTTGAGAATCTTCCTCTTTTTCGCTGACCCTCTACTTTACCAGGCATGATGTCCTTCTCCAGGGACTGGTCCGTCCTGATATCATGTCCAAAGAACCTGAAACAAAGTCTCTCCACCCTCACTTCTAAAGAGCATTCTGGCTGCACTTCTTCCAAAACAGATTTGTTTGCTCTTCTGGCAGTCCATGATATATTCAATGTTCTTCACCAATGCCATAATTTAAAGATATAAATTCTTCTTCAGTCTTCCTTAATTCGTTGTGCAGCTTTTGTACACATATGAGGCAATTAGAAATATCCTGGCTTGGGTCAGGCACACCTTAGTCCTCAAAGTGATATCTTTGCTTTTTAACACTTTGAAGAAGCCTTTTGCAGCAGATGTACCCATTGCAATACATCGTTTGATTTTTGCCTGCTGCTTCTATGGGCATTAACTGTGGACTCAAATAAAATGAAATCCTAAATAACTGCAATATTTTCTCCGTTTATCATGATGTTGCTTATTGACCAAGTTATGAGGATTTTTGTTTTCTTTATGTTGAGGTGTAATCCATACTGAAGGCTGTGGTCTTTGATCTTCATCAGTAAGTGCTTCAAATCCTCTTTCTTTCAGCAAGCAAGGTTGTGTCATCTGCATACTGCAGGTTGTTAATGACTCTTTTTCCTTTCCTGATGCCTTGTTCTTCTTCATATAGTCCAGCTTCTTAGATTATTTGCTCAGCACACAGGTTGAATAAGTATGGTGAAAGACAACCCTGATGCACACCTTTCCTGACTTTAGACTATGCAATATCCCCTTGCTCGGTTCAAACAACTGCCTCTTGGTCTATGTACAAGTTCCATATGAGCACAATTAATGGTTCTAGAATTCCCACTCTTCGCAATGGGATCCATAATTTACTATGATCCACATAGTCGAATGCCTTTGCATAGTCAATAAGACACAGGTAAACATCTTTCTGGTATTCTCTGCTTTCAGACAAGATTCAGCTGACATCAGCAATGATATCCCTCGTTCCATGTCCCCTTCTGAATCCGGCTTGAATTTCTGGCAGATTACAGTCTTGCAAACCCTACAGGGCAGTTTTAGGCTGCCTATAGGGTCACTACGCGTCAGAATTTACTGAATGGCAATGGGGTATATCTTTATTAGTGGAACCTACTTTCTTTCTCTGTTTCTTTTTTTTATTATTTCTTTTCTGCTTAGTGTGTAAGACTTCCTCTCTCCTGTTCTGTATATTGATTCTCTATATTCGTGCTTTGCTATACCATTAAGTAACTTTCTCTGTCTCTCCCTTTCCCTGGCAACATAAACCATTCTGTTCACTATTAATAGTTGTTTAGTAGCTTGACTGAAAAGATATTTCTGCAGCCCAAGCAATGGCATGTTTCCTCTGCATCTTTAACTTTGTTTTTAGGGGGGAAATCATGGTTGCACTACTGATTCTGCTTGTTGCTATAAATTTCAACCTGAAACTGCCTTGTGTAGTCTATGTTGATATTTGGCCTGTATTACTACATCTGGAAGGTTAATATTCTTAGTGGCTAAAAGTAATTCCAATTTTCTCATTGACATTCCTTTATTCAGTAAAATAGGTAATTTAAGTTGCAATAATATATATTTTTTCCCATGGTGCTCAATAAAGTTATTTTAATTTTGGATAAAAAAGAAGGTGAGCAATTAATATTTATTTTTTCCAGAATTGGGCTTGGTACAACAATAATAAAAAAAGTTAGGAAAGCATCAGCTTTGGAGTCAGGTAGTCTTACGTTTGAGACTCCACTCTGTTATTATTACTCATTATCTTGGGTGAGTTGCTTAACCTCTCAAGCTTTCTTTCCTTGACTGTAACATGATTGTAGGAAAACGTACTTGGTGGGAGATTTTTGTCTTTATTAGATGGAGCAATGTGCGTGAAATGCCTGAGATGTGATACCTAGTAAATACCAGTACATTTTCCCCTCTTTTATCTTCCTCTGCCCCTCTGCTAATGTACCTGTGTTGTTCTTGTTGGTCATCTGTTCTAAGCCAGGTCCTTGGTCTGGTACTCCCCACACTTTGCAGTATATAGTCTCCTGTATGCAGTTCTAACCATCTCTTTTTCTCTCTCCTTATTTTTTCCTCCTGCTTTTTCTGTCTTCCTTTATCTCGTCTCCCATGTCTATCAGAGTTAACAAAGTTGAAGACCCACAGGCCAACTAATGTAAATGTGTGGCTCAAGCAGGAATAAGATAACAGCGAGTGATAAAGATTGTGGAGAGCTAGAGTATGTTTGCTCTGTCTACGAATACTCCAAACACAATGAATACGCACACATACACTTTGTTTGCCAAGCTTAATATATTGGCAGGTTGGATTTGGCTAATAGGCAGCCATTTCATGAGCTTGCCTTCCAATGGAATCCATGGGTGGGCATTGTTCGAAAATCTCAGGTAGCATTCAGAATCATTGTGCTGCTAATGCCTGAATGTAAGTTGTAATTATGAGCTGTTTTCTTATGAAACTCTCTGAAATCATTTACACATGACAAATAAGAAATCATAGGCCACTTTGCAGATGTACAGATATAAAAAGAAAGGTTTATATGCTTGTCTCCACCAAAGAAGCTGTAGATATAGCCAAAAATATTCCCAGATATACACAAGCATACTCTAGAAAGTTGAAAAGGAAAGCTAAGAGTCTTTTGAGAAATAGAGACACAGTCAGGCAGATATGCAATATCGGACCCCAGGTACCTCTGATGATATCAACATTCCCTGACCCTCTATGTGAGCACCAAGGGCTATACTAAATGTTAGGACTGAGTTCTGAACAGGGTTGGCGGAATTCTTCAGCTATCACAAAAATCTTCGTGAGCCTTTTCATCTGCTTCACCAGTAACCTTTACATGGTTCGAAATTCAAACTGGATCTCCAACGAGTCTGTATGGCTCAGCTAGACCAGCACCTGCTAAAACAGCTACTCCCAACTCCAATCCATGTGTTGCTCTTGAGCTGGACCTTGTGTCCAACACAGGTAAAACCAATCTTCAGCAGTTTCTATACAGTGAGCTCAAGTGAGACAGCCACTAATAGGGTAAGTACATTTGCTGCCTGAACTGAACTACCTCCTGATATGTATGTCTCTTTATCTAAAATACCACCTTTTTGAGAGCTGAGATCATGTTGTAATAATAACAACAATAACCATAATTTATTAAGTACTTTCTGTGTCCCTAGCACTGTGGCAACTGCATTACTTATGTGACCAGATGCCTCTTCTTTCATTATCTCCCTCGAGAAGTTGAACATCAAACAGAATAATTGAAAGTGATTAACAGTCTTTTGACGTGAAAAGCAGTAGAGGCCCACAGGATTATAATCCATCAAAAATGATTATCATGGATACCCCATACCCTGAAGGCTCACCAATGTGGAGACTGCTCTCCCCTCTCCCATCTTTCTCACTCCAGAAGCCATGCTCCAATGCTATCCATCCAGGAACAGGAAGAGCCAAGGACTGCAGATCAGCACAAGAGGTGAGCCACTGGGAATGGGCAGCAAAAGGAGATAAAAGGACAAGGTAAACCTGGGGAAGGAGAATAAGTGGTGGGAGGTCTAAAGAAGAAGAAATCAGGTACCAACCCCAGAATATGGTCCAGTAGGCACCGTACGGGTTCAGAAATAAGAGCTAGTACTAGTGAAGAAGACAAAGGAGTGTCCAACGGAATAGGGCAGAGAAACCAATCCCCAAATCCACGTCTTCTTGGACCCTAATAGCTTGGAATTTCTGAATGTAATCAAAGTAACAGACTAACCAATCTGTTTAGCATAAAAATTATGCTAAACATTGACTGTGTGCTCAATGGGCTAAGAGTAAGACCACTTGGAACACAAATTCCGTGACCCCTTTCTCTTGGATGTTACGAAGGTAGTGCTGTGGCTTTGCAGATATTAATTATTCAATATTCACAAAGCTCTGTAAGGTAGGAATTACTAATATTACTGTCTTCTTCACCTTGTATCCAAAGTGTTTGATGAGGGTTCCAAGGGGATGCTTTGCACAGTGCCTGACAATGGTAAGTATTCAATAATTGTTGACGTTGTTAGCTGCCATTGAGTCTGCCCCCGAGTCACAGTGACCCCATGCCCCATGGAATGAAATGCTGCCTAGTCGTGCCATTGACATGTTGTGGATCAGACCATTGTGATCCACAGAATTTTCATTGGCTAATTTTTGGAAGTAGATCATCAGGCCTTTCTTCCTAGTCTATCTTAGACTGGAAGCTCCGCTGAAACAGGTTCAGCACCATAGCAACATGCAAACCTCCACTGACTGACTAGCGGTGGTTGCATATGAGGTTCATTGCCTGAGAATCCAACCCAGGTCTCACTCATGTAAGGCAAGACTTCTACCACTGAACTACCACTGAATTCATTCAATAATTGTTTCTGACTAAATAAAGCCAAGGAAATACTAGAGTAGTCCCAGCTTCTACAAGGTCTTGAACAAATGGATGTGGAGTGTGATAACTAGAAATGGGATGGTTTCTTTCTTGAAGATTCAGTGCACCCTGAAATGTAGTGAAATGATGTCACGTTCTGTAAAAGAATCTATAGTCACGAACCCAAAGCCAGACTCTTATATGTGTGCTGTGTGGAAAGGAATGTGGGTCTTACACCTATGGTGTTTTCATTTTTCAGACAAATGTGCAAACAGATAACAAGACCATCTGCTTCATCATTCACAGATATAAAAGATGACTACACACTAAGAGGACTAATCATTTTGCTCCCTATAACTACTTGTCTGATTTCATAAATACCTTTTTACAGTTTAGTTTAATAACTTTTGCTGTAGAATTTTCTAATCCTCAGCATTATATATTATTAACTACCCAAGAATACAAAAATATCAAGTGTATTTCTTAAATTACTACAACAACAACAGCAACATAGCTGCTTTCTTAGAATTGAAATCTGAATTCCTATTCTTCCCTTACACTGTTTTCAAGGAATTAAAAAAAAAAAAAAAAAAACCAAACCCGCTGCCGTAGAGTTGATTCCGATGTAGAACTGCCCCATAGAGTTTCCAAGGAGTGCCTGGTGGATTTGAACTGCTGACCTTTTGGTTAGCAGCTATAGCTCTTAACCACTATGCCCCCAGCATTTCCTTCAAGGAATTAGGGGGCAAAATATTTGAGAGTGCCAAATGGGATAAATGAAAACGATGAATCAAGATTTCTGACAAAGCAATACAACTCTGTGAGAGAAATCCCTAACTCCACCCCAGCATACCTTATTCTTTCAGTCCTGGTTTGTTTGTTTGTTTTTTTCTTTGTGTGGGTCTGCCCCAACTCTACCAACAATTCCTGGGATCCTGAATCAAGATGGCTGCAGCTACCAGCACAGCTGATGGCTTTGAGTTTCTGCTCATCCCCAGACAACAAAGTTGTAAGAAATCAACTCCCTTTCCTATTAGTTCTAGCAAGACTAAATTGGAATTTTCTAAAGGGATTTTTTTTAATTTTATTCATTTTGTTGTTGTTGAGGATATACACAGCAAAACATACACCAGCTCAACTGTTTCTACATGTACCATTTAGTGACATTGATTACATCCTTCAAGTTGTACAGCCCTTCTCACCCTCCTTTTCTGAGTTTTTCCTCCCCCATTAATTCACTGCTCCCTAAGGTTCCTGTCTAATCTTTCAAGTTGCTATTGTCAATTTGATCCCATATAGATTGCTCTTAAAAGAGCTTAATGCAAAGGTAGACATTTTTTACTAGGTAAGCTAAACTATGGTTATCTCAGGGCAATAGTTTCAGGGGTTTATCCAATCTTCATGGCTCCAGGAAGTCTAGGGTTCATGAGAATGTGAAATTCTATTCTATATTTCCTCCCTTTTGATCAGAATTCTTCTATAGACTCTTTAATCAAAATGTTCAGTAATGGTAGCCGGGCACCATCCAGCTCTTCCGGCCTCATGACAAAAGAGGCAGTTGTTCATGGCAGCAATTAGCCTCACATTGCCATATCATCCTTCTATTCCTGAAGTTCCTCCTTCCTCTGTTGCACCAGGTGAATAAAGATCAATTGTTGTGCCTTGGATGGCCACTTGCAAGCTTTTAAGACCCCAAACACTACACAGTGAACTAGGAGGTAGAACAGAGGCACTGAACATGTTATTAGGCCAATTAACAGGGATGTCCTATGTAACCATGACCTAAAACCTCCAAACCAAGAAACCAAATCCCATGAAGTTTTTGGTTGTACATAAGCAGCCTCAGAAGCTACTCATTTTTTTTTTTTTTTTTTTTTTTTGGTCATTGTTGCAAATATATCTATCATACAACTTTTGTCAGTTCAACTTTTTATAGGTGTACAACTTACTGACAGCAGTTATAATAATCGGCTGTGCAACCACACCCTTAATCAATGTCATTTCCACGGTGGAAATAACAAAAGGGAATTTTAACAGAAAACCGATAATAAAGAAAACAAGTTGAAGAATATAGACTCCAGCACAGTTATAGGACACACAACTATTAGCTTAAGTAAGTCTATCATACATGGGCAAGGCTGAGGCAGCTGAGGAGTCTCCTACCATCTGTGTTTTCTTCTGACCTCAACCCTACCTGAAGAATATTTCCCTATGGTCACAGGTTTTTGTTTTTGTTTTTTTTTAGTTTTTGAGTGTTTCTTCACCTCTTCTTTCCTCTGTTACTCTTCCCTACAGAGGAGGAATTTGAGCTGAATTCTCCTGCTGATCATTATAAGGAGTCTATAAAACAAAAGGTAGCCTTCAAGGATTCATGGTGGCCACCGCAAGGATTCTTTTGCCTCTGGAGACATTAGGCTCCAGAGAATCTCAAGGCTGAAGATTCCAGTGGAATGGACTACAAGGATCTGGGTTCTAGACTTGCACAATATTTATCTACTTTGCATGTCAACTTCAGGTCTCTGCGTCATTAAAGGAGAAAGGGGGAGTTGGACTCAAAGGTCTCTAAGACCCTTTCCTTTAAAATAGTATGATTTATAACTCCAGGTGAAGATTTTGAATTATCACTGAAGAAGTAGCAACTTAAAAAAAAAAAAAAATCAGACAGGGTCTGGGGGTCAGGGTTGGGTTAAGGGTAGAACTCAGAGACTGAAGACATTGAGGCTTTCAAGAAAAGCCTAGGAGAATCAGGCCCAGTCAAGGAAGACTGAAGCCAGAGGGGACTATCTAGAGTTGCAAAGTGCCTTCTTCACACAATGAGACATCACTGAGACTCATAAGAAAGAGGAGGTTTTGAAAGGTAGGGCCATTATAAATGCAATGGATGGAGATGGGCGTGGGGGAGCAATAGTACTATTAATGGTGGATTCTGGCCCCAGGGAGCACTGGGAACCCTCTGAGAGCTTCAACAGTCATTGATGCCATCCATCCCATTCCAAACCCAGCTGAGCGCAATTGTCTGAGTATCTTGGTTCAGCTTCTTCCTTCTCATCATGGAAGAGTCAGATGCAAAATGAGAATAGAGGGCTCGAGTCCTATAAACTATCTCAGCCACGCTAGCTGTGGCTAAGTTTTGGTTAAGTCAGGCTAAGACATTTGTGGAGGTTTTCTTATTTGTTTTTTTCATAGTTTTCAAGCCGGTATTACTTTGATAATAAGTGTATCCTTGCCTTTGCTAAAATAAAAGGGAAGGGAGCCCTTCGTACATATAACAAAAGCAGTAGGAACCCTCTGAGTGGTGGTCCCCAAAATGGATACACTCAGCCTAGAGGGTGATGCAATAAAAAAAAACATTAGAACTTGTCTTATCCTTTTTAGCTTTTACTTATGTTTTAAAATGTATATAATATGCAATCCAGTGGAATACACACATGTATATAATGTTTAAATAATAAGCCCTGGTGGCTCAACGGTTAAGCACTTAGCTACTAACCAAAAGGTCGACAGTTGGAACCCACCAGCAGCTCCACAGGAGAAAAGACCTGGAGATCTTCTCTCATAAAAATTACAGCCTAGAAAACTCTATGGGGCAGTTCTACTTCATCATATAGGGCCTCTATGAGTCAGAATCAACAACAACGTTTAAATAAATAAATATTCATATATTGGGATGCCTGGTCAAAATTTTTTCACGGAGGGTGAAAACAGTTTGAAGACCACTGCCTAAAAACATTAATACTGTGGCAGCAGCTTCCATGGCAACTCAGGATAGTGGGGAAAGCAAGGGGAGCTAGGGCAGATCGGAAGGCAAAAACCCAGGCAGGAAGGAATACAAAATACCGGAAGACACTCCTCACTTCCTGTCTAGTGTTCACAAGCACATTTTTGGCTATCTGTATAATGTGGTGTTAAGTGCATGGGCTTGGCAGTCAGTTTATATCCTGTCTCCTTTACTTTCTGTGAGGACTTGGATAAGTTACTCAGCTATTTAAACATCATTTTAATCTCTGTAAAACGGGAATAGAAGTACCTACATTATATGGGTTGTTGTAAAGACTAAACGAGATTGTATATATAAAATGCTTAATATATTGCCTGACATGTAGTAAGCTTGAAATAAATGATGCCTATTATTATTTATAAGGAGCTCTGGTGGTGCAGTTGTTAAACGCTCAGCTGCTAACCAAAAGGTCAGCGATTCAAACCCACCAACTGCTCCATGAGAGAAAAGACCTGGAGATTTGCTCTTGTAAAGATTACAGCCCAATGAACCCTATGGGGCAGTTCTGCTCTGTCCTATAGGGCCACTATGAGTTGGAATCGACTCAGCAGCACACAGCAACATTATTATTTCCACTTGATTGATTGACTATTATTGTTTCTTACTTTATAACCTCTTAAACCCAAAGATCTAGGTCAAGGGAAATTCCGAGAAATTAGCTTGGGGTTTGTGGATATATTAGTTTCCTAGGGCTGCCATAACAAAGTACCACAAACTGGGTGGCTTAAAACAACAGCAACTTATTCTCTCAGAGTTTTGGAAGCTATAACACCAAAATCACGGTGTGAAGGGGCCATGCCGTCTCCGAAGGCTCTAGGGAAGAAACCTTCCTTGCCTTGTCTAGCTTCTGGTGGTTTCCAGCCATCTTTGGTGTTCCTTGACTTGTGGAAGCGTAACTCCAATCTCTGCTCAATCTTCGCATGGCCATCTTCCCTCTGTATGTGCACGTCTTCACATGATCTTCTTATAAAGTCATCAGTCATCGGATTTAGGGGCAACTCTGTCCTACAGGGTCACTATGAGCCGGAATCGATTCAACGGCAATGGGTATGGCTAGGAATTAAATGGTTAATACATGTAAAGGTAGAGCAGTCACTTGCAATTGCTTGACAAGTGTCAGCTGATTTGGGGAGTAAGAAGCGACTGTCTCATTATTGTAGGTTGAATTGTTGTTGTACTGCTGTTAGGTGCAGTCTAGTAGGTTACGATTCATAGCGACACTACGCACAACAGAACAAAATGCTGCCTGGTCCTGTGCCATCCTCACAATCGTTGCTATGCTTGAACCCATTGTTGTAGCCACTGTGTCAATGCATCTCATTTAGGGTCTTCCTCTTTTTCGCTGATCCTCTACTTTACCAAGTGTGATGCCTTTCTCCAGGGACTGATCCCTTCTCAACCTCCTTACTCCCACCACTAACACCATCATTACTGGATCCATGTTATTTACCTTTGGATCCCTGGCAGTCACCTGTGTCTGACATCTTAGGAACAGATTCATAAACGTTTCGTGAATGAGTGAATAAATGGCACATCCCAGTTTCCTTGTCCTCGCCTTTTTCCCACCCTCCCACAGATTCAATGTGGTGGTCCTCTTTCATCACTTTCTCCATGAATATTTCATTATTGCCAAACCTCCTTCCTAGTCCTGAGCCATCTTCCCGCTGGTGAGAGTGGTAACTGGACTATTTTCCCTCCACGGGACTTGGGAGCAAAGCCAGGCAACTGCGGCTGGAACTCATCTCTGACTTTGAAACCTAAATGAAGCTATCATCAGCAAACTTCAAGTTGTGGTGAGCCTTGTTCATTTTCAGATCAGCTTCTGTCTTCACCACAATTCTAGGCTTGGACATTATAATACAAGAGTGATAGTAGACCTACCAAGTTCTCCCTGTCCCCCATGACTGAAGAAAATCCAATTTGTTTACCGTAATGAAGCTGTGCCATTATCTACCGGCTTTGCTCTGCAGGAAAGTAATTTCTGTCTGCAAGATTCCCATCACCCAGAGGATTTTAAAAAATGTGCCAGAAATTTGTGAGGAAACATTGAATCTGAGATTTTTTTTTTTTTTTCATATTCTTAATTCTTAGGGCAAAGCACACCATGCAGAGTATCTATAAGGAGGATAAACTCACACATGTATGAAAGGAAACTCCTCAGAAGTTCAGAAGCCATGGATGGAGTGGTGCAGGGGAGCTAATAGTCCATTTCAAGTAAGTGAATAGGAGAGCACTCGTCTCCTCTACTTTCTTCTCTGCCCACTGGTGATCAGCCTGACTATGGCCCCTGCCCAGGTGACACTAAGTTGGCTCAAGGATTTATCCAAACCAAAGTGAGGCTATGAGGATGGCGAATCTATAAATCTTGCTGAGTCAGGAACCCCTTACAACCTAAGTTTCTAGAAGAGTCTTCCCCTTTGGTGAATGCTCCACAAATGTTGTAATAAGGAGCTCCTGAACTAATGGTCCTTTAAACCTCAAAAAATAGTCATTTTTCCTTCATGTGAAGAAACATCTTACTTCAGACATACCAAATTACCATGTTGATTGCAATTTATTCATCATTTAACAGCCATGTCATAAAGAAGTTAAAATAAAAATTACCACTTATCACCAAAAATAGTTATGCTAGCCAATATTTCTGGCATGACTGATGATTCTAATCATACTTGTTTCATTGGGAACTGTCTAGCCTAAAAAGGAGATTTTTTTGTCAAAAAGAGTTGATGAAGTTGACTCAATGTGATTTTTAAATAAGATAACAGTTACAAGAAAGAAAGAGAGAGGTACTAAATGGTGAGTAATGTCTTCCAAGTTGTTTACTGTTAAAATGGAAACTATTCTGTGAGGATTACATAAATAACAGCGTCAGTAAAATCAACAAAGAAATGAGCAATATATCAAATGGATGTTTCTTCGCTTCGCAGCAAAGTCACAGAAGCTGTTCCATCAGATAACTGCCAACTTCCTCCCCAACTTTTCCCAAAGTTAATAAACTATAACCTGCCAGGTATTCCAAAACTGTAAACTATGGAACTAAAGTGATGACTGTTTCCATCATTTATATATTTATTCTTCGGATTTCTTCATCTCTGAGGAATGACCGCTTTGGTCATCCTAAAACACATCTCTCTCTTTTTTTTTTTTAACCCCTAGAGATAACTGGCTGTTTTTGTATAGATTTGTTCAAGAATGAACATTAGCTGGCATTTGCAATACTGCTCTGATAGTATATTATGCATTCTACTACTTGCCAGGATACAGTTTCAGTTATTACACGTACATTTATAGATATACACATATGTGTGTCTATATAGAGACAAGTAGACTTTTATATAGAGAGACTCTGTGTATATGAAAATGAGACTGTTATTTGCTTGTGTAATATGCCAAAATATTAAAATTTGAAAATTCAGCCAAGTTCTTCACAGTTTTGCTTGAAAAGATCTTTTAAACTTCATGCAAAGTTGGTTTACTTTCTTGAGAATCTTAAGAGAATCAAGGACCAATCTCAACTTCATAAATAACCTACTTGGATTAATTTATAGATAAAGTTGGATTAAAATGAAAAAGGCAGCTGCAAAAGAAAAAAAAAGCAGAAATTTTAAAAAAGTATAAATGTTCAGTTAAAAGAAAAAAAAATTTTAACAGTCCTGATTCTCCTCTCTGATCAGAGAATTGGGGGATCAGATTGTTCTGCTTCCCTGAAACTCTCCCAAATTCCCCACACAAACTTCACTTGAAGGAACACATGACACCCAGCCAGTGTCCCTGGATGGTGCAAATGGTTAACACACTTGGCTACTAACCCGAGAGCTGAAGGTTTGAATAACCCAGAGGCGCCTCTGGAAGAAAGGCCTGATGGTCTACTTCTGAAAAATCAGTCATTGAAAATCTTTGGAGCACAGACACACATGGGGTTGCCGTGAGTCAGAATTACCTCAAAGGCAACTTGTTAATGCCCAGCCATTGGCATAAATCATGAAAGTGAGAAGAACCAAAACAAAAACCAAGCCTGTTGCCGTAGAATCAATTTCAACTCATAGCAACCCTATATAGGACAGAGTAGAACTGCCCCATAGGGTTTCTAAAGAGTGGCTGGTGGATTCGAACTGCTAACTTTTGGTTAGCAGCAGAGCCCTTAACCATTTCACCACCAGGGCTCTGGAAGTGAGAATAGCCGGATTAAATCTCCAGAAAATCCATTCATCCTCCACGTCACGCCACATTCTCCTTGAAATTTTCCCTAGTCCTTTTTTTTTTTTTTTCTTGCTACTCACCACTCCTCCCTAGACTTTCATCACACATCTTCACCTGCCTTATGCCATTTTTATCTATTTAGCAGGTGTGAATTGTTTGGGTAGGTGTCTTATTACCCCAATAGGATGGTAAATCCCTAAGGATAAAATCTGGGTCATGTTCAGTTTCATGACTTTAGTACTCCTTGTAGTTGCAGTGATTAAGAGCTGCAGCTGCTAACCAAAAGATCAGCAGTTCAAATCCATCAACCACTCCTTGGAAACCCTATGGGTCAGTTCTACTCGGCTCTCTGGGTCACTGAGTCAGAATTGACTCAACAGCACACAACAACAACAACTCCTCGTAGGAGCTAAATAAATGACTAATGAGTTAGGAAATTAATATTATAAAAAACAAATGAAAATGCAACTGACATCGAAGTCTTCAGACAGCGGAGTTCTTGCCGTCAACAGCTGTAATTCTGTGACTTGAAGAGGTGAGCCAAGATTGATCAGCATTTCATTGCCATATAACACATTTTCAAAGCAGGTGAAACCACTCTATCATTTAATCACAGCTTCCTTCCTAGGTCCAGAATCTCCACAGACTAGATTTTACCTGGCCAGAATAAACTACACTAGGGCAGATTCTGGTCAACACATAGATCACTAGAATAAAAATCAGAATGCTAAAAGAGATATACATAGAATACATTAATTTACTGTCCCGTTTATTCATTCCATTCATTATTCTTCTGTTTATTTATTTCTTCTTTTTTATTTGTTTTTATAATACACAAGGGCTCTGAATCAGATTAGTCTTAATCCTCAGTTCATACCATTTTCCTTCTTTCATGCATGGCTTGGTTTCATTTTGTCTTATTGTTGGTTTTTTTATGCAAATAATTTTCCGTAATCCCAACACCCAACTACAGAACGAGACCATTTATCATAACTTATATTTAAGTATTTTTTCCTCTTTCACCTAAGGAAAATACTTTCTGGAATTTTTCATTCCCTTTTTTTTTCCCCCATAGTTTATCTCATACTGATGCATAGTTAAACAATATCTTCATTTGTATTTATTCAAAAAAACTCTTCTATCAGTGTTTCTACGTCAAAAAACAAGCAAATGTTTTGTTTTATTAAGTTACTTATAAGCTTTGGTCAAGATACACAGAACACAGAGGTGCAGTTCAGTACTACCTGAGCAGAAGTCATAGGCCTCTCCCAGGATAAAGCCACTGGGCACATTGGCTGATCCCCTTGTCCCTTGCCATGGCCTTAGCCCTGTGCCCAGAACCATGGTGGAAGCTAGCATTCTCTCACAGAGGGTGAGCACCTCTCTTCCCTCATTGCCTGGTCCTCTCAGGTGCGTAATGAATTATTAATGAGGCTAAGTGAACTCGTATTTGTCATTCAAGTGCCTGGTCTGTAATATCGTGCTCACTCAGTCAATATGACTTCCTCTCCATTCCTTTTTTCATATTATTGATATAAAAGGTTTTCTATGTATTTAAGTATTTAGTTTACAATTTAAAAATATTGTAACTCAAAAGTAAGCAAAGCAACAATGTTCCAAATGATGTAAGCAAAGGCTTGTAGAAGGAATAAGCTTCTGTGGAACCATTGGTGATATCCACACTACACTTCACCCTCTTCCTTTTCTTCTTCGATGTTATCAGCTCCAGTGGCTTGCCCGGTACCTTCAGTGGCTCAAGGCCTGTCATGTCTCTCTTCCTGTCTATAGTTCTACTTGGATAAATGGTGTCAGTCAATTGTAGGAAGAGTCAAGAGATGATTTGCATCCAAATGATATAAAAAGCACTGTTCCTTCCAGTGTTTCTTTTCATTATTATTGTTGTTGCAAACATACAGATAACACATTTGCCAATTCAACATTTTTCACATATACAATTCAATAAAACCAATTACATCAATCATGTTTTATAGCCAACCTCTCAGTGTCTTTCACAAACAGTGCCTTATTAGAATTTTACAAAAGTCTCTCTTAATATGTGGGCTCGACATTTTATAGGTGACAAAACTGAAACTCCTAACAGTCAAGAGCCATGACCAAGGTCACATGGTGACAAGAGCAGAGGTGACCCAGACTTTCTGATTCCTAGCACAATTCTTTTCATTTTTTCCCCTTCTCCCACCTTCTCCAGGCCCACGCCCACAAGCCAGAAGCCATCACAGGCCTACAGCCTTCCCGTGGAGGGTCTGAATTGCGCAGTGTTTCAAAATAACATACAGCACCTTGCCTTCCTTGCTCAGCTATGTTCTCTTGATATTTTCAACAGAAATGCTATAGGGTAAAACAATCTTTGAAAAACCATCTTATTTTATTAGTAAGTTCAATCCTTGGCCCTATTTTACATCACACATTATAAAAAGGCATTTTACAGTGATGCTGACAAAACTTATTTTTAAATGGCTTTGTAGACATTCCCTTTGAAGGAGATATTTCCTTACATTGTTCTTAATTATGTCACTCCTGCCATTGCCACCTCTATTCTTTGAAAGCCCTTCCTCCAAGTGATGTTAACAAACAGCCTTGAAAGACAATTCAAAGCTAACCATTCCCCTAGAAGCAAAGAAAATGTAATTTATTCTATTTATCCAGCCCCATGGGAGCTAATGGATTCCCTTAATTCATCTTGTCACAGACTAGAAAAGCTCATGACAGTGAGCAAACAACAAAACCATTTTCTCAGCTTGGTCTCAGCCTTGATCAGTCTCCTCACCATGGTCATTTATTGGTTCATAGAATCTTCCACCAAGAACATTACTCTGTAATTATCCTCCATAATTCAGAACTAATCGCAGGCATTGTACAAAAGAATGAAATATAAAGATTCATTTGAAAAGCAGGGTATGATGAACCATTATATTTCAGTACCTTGAACATCATTGGCATTCTGATTGATTTCATTTGGGTTTCCATTTTTAATACTAGCATTGCATGTACTGGAGGCATAAAAACCCACTGTTAAATGCAACATTAATCTGCACTTGCTAAGGAGTGGTTTCTTACAACCCACTCACAAACTACTCAGTCGAGGGTATTCCTTAAGTCCCCTGACATCTCACTGATGTCCTTCTGGCCTCCGTGGGTTGCGAAGGCCTCACAAGGCACCTGCAGTCCCCAGGTGGGTAGGAAACTGGTCTAGCTTCCTTGGAGCTCTCCAGGCTGATGTGTGCCCAGTAAGAGGGGAGGTGTGCATACCAAGCAGCCGGTTTTTATTCTGGTATTTGCCAGAAGGGAATTGCTAAGAGGTTTTAGGGCCCCCTCCAGAGAATAAAAATGTCACACTGCCTTTAGCTTTCATCCCTCAGCTAAAATCAATGTTTTCTAAAAGAGAGAAGCTTTTAATACTCATAACATGCTTTGGCTTCAGATCCAGCTTATATTAATTAAGCACATACTTTTGGACAGGTTTTAAATAGCTTCGTTCCCATAACAATCGGTTATTAACCTTCACCTTACAGTGGTAGAAAATGGGGCTGGGGTGCTAATGGGCTCCTGAGTCACACAGAAGCAGAATTTGAACCTGGCTCCTTACCTCTGGTGCCTTCGCTATTCTATCACGCTGCACCTTGCCATATTCTGATCATACTTCCTAAAATGTCACATTAAAATTAAATATGCTATGGCTGAGTCCTATGTCAAGTTGTCATGATTCAATTGCTCATTCTTTCAACAAATTGAACGAATGACTGCTGTGTGCCAGGCACTGTTTTAGGTGCTAAAGATATGTTGTTATTTTTAGTAGCCGTTTAATCACCTCCAACTGATATCAACCCCACATAAAACAGAGTGAAACATTGCCCGGTCTTGAGTCATCTTCAGAGTCATTGGTATGCTCCAGTCTCTGGCTGTAGCCACTAGGTATTTTTAGTGCTTTCCAACCTAAATTTTTTTTTTTTTTTTCCAACCTAGAAGGCTCATCTTCCCACACTAAACTGGACAAGGTTCTCTTGTGATCCATAGAGTTTTCACAGGCTAATTTTTCAGAAGAAGATCGCCAAAGCTTTCTCCCTAGTATGTCTTAGTCTGAAAGCACCACTGAAACAACCCACCATGGGTAACCCTGCTATTTGAAATATCAGTGGCAAAGCTTCCAGCATCATAGCAACACACATGCCACCACAGTGTGACAGACTGGTGGTGCGCAAAGATATAACCCATTGCCATCGAGTCAATTCTTACTCATAGTGACCTTACAGGACAGAGTAGAACTGCCCCATGGGGCTTCCAAGTCTGCAATCTTTGTAGAAGCAGACTGCCACATCTTCCTCCTGCAGAGCAGCTAGTAGTTTCGAACTGCCAACCTTTCAGTTAGCAATTGAGCACTTAACCAGTGTGTCACCAGGACTTCTTAGGCAAAGATATACCAGGGATCAAAACAGACAAAACTTTCTGCCCTCGGAGAGTTGCGTCTACTGCTGTCATAGCTAATAAGCACGATGTAAAAAGTAAAATATATAGTGTATTAGAAGCATTAAGCACTAAGTAGAAAACATAAATTAGGGACAAGATATGAGATGTTACAGATTGAACAGGGTTGAAATTTTCTATAGCACAGCTGGGGAAGGCCCCCCCGAGAAGGTGACTTTTTTTAACTTAGTTGGCATTTAAGTTGCATTCAATTATCACACTGATATTTGCTCTTCTAGGTTTTTGTAGGGAATTCAATCATTTCATTTCAAGAAAACACATTATAAGAATAAACTGGATCATGTTATCAACAGTACCATTCCCAGCAAAACAAATATATATATTTTTTTATGTTATATATTATACATATTTTTTGCTTTAGGCGATGGTTTACAGAGCAAATTATTTTCGCATTAAAAAATTAATATACATATTGTTTTGTAACATTGGTTGCCATGTTGACATGTCAACATTCTCCCCTTCTCGATCTTAGGTTTTCTATTTCCATTTGTCCAGCTTTCCTGTCCCCTCCTACCGTCTCGTCCTTGGCCCTGGGCTGGTGTGCCCATTTAGTCTCATATACATGGTTGAGCTACGTGTATTACTGGCAAAGCAAATACTTTCACTCAGCTGATCACTTATGATACTTTTATGAAGCAAAAGCTGTGGCTGTGGTTTGAACAGCTCCTGACCTTTGCAGAGGCAGCAGAGTGGATGAGCTTGTAGGCTCTGGAATCACCCTTCCAGGAGTCACATTCTAATGCCCCAATTACTAGCTTGTGACTTCTGGCCTGTTACCCAACTTTTCTGGGCATGAGAAAAATCTGTAAAATGGGAATGCTATTAGTGCTCACCACATAGGGTTGCTATGAGGATTAAGTGAGCAAATCCCTGACAAGTCTATGCTCAGAAGGGGGCTGGTGTGTAATAACCGTATGTGTATAAATGTTAATCTAAGAGATACCACTCTTGCTCGCGGGCTCAATTCAAAATAAATAAAGAGGTAAAGATATCCATACGATTGGATTTCTTTAACACAGTTGTGAGCATGAATTGAGGGTGGCAAAAATTCAATGCTAAGGAAATATTTTAAATTTGAAAGGCAGAGTTTTAGAAAAGGGCTTTAAAGGCAATTTCATAACCACATTGAAAAACAGCAGCATAACTGGTCTCAGTTCAGAATTTTGTGACTTTGGTGAGGGGTAAGACAGTACACAGTACTGGGGAAGCCAGCACAGCTTGACCAAGGCAAAGTCATAGAAGCTTCATAGACACATTCAAACACCTATGGGGATTGAGTTATTGGGCTGAGGGCTGAGGACCTTGGTCTCAAGGGATATCTAGCTCAATTGGCAAAATATATTTATAAGAAAAATGTTCTACATCCTACTTTGGTGAGTAGCATCTCCAGTCTTAAGCTTGTGAGTGGCCATTTAAGATATGTCTACTTGTCCCACCCTGTCTGGAGTAAGGGAGAATGAAAAAAACCAAAGACAGAAGGGAAAGATTAGTCCAAATGACTAATGGGACACAACTGCTACAGCCTCCACCAGACTGAGTCCGGCACAACTAGATGCTGCCTGGCTACCATCACCAAATGCTCTGACAAGGATCACAATAGAGGGTCCTGGACAGAGCTGGAGAAAAATGCAGAACAAAATTCAAACTCACTAAAAAAGACCAGACTTACTGGTCTGACAGAGACTGGAGAAACCCTGAGAGTAGGATCCCTGGATACCCTTTTAACTCAGTACTGAAGTCACTCCTGAGGTTCACCCTTCAGCCAAAGATTAGACAGGCCCGTAAAACAAACAATAATACACGTAGCTCAACCACATATAAGACTAAATGAGCAGCAGCCCAGGGGCAAGGTAGAGAAGGCAGGAAGGGACAGGAAAGCTTGTCAAATGGAAATAGGAAACCCAACGCCCAAGGCCGAGAAGGGGAGAGTGTTGACATGTCAACATGGCAACCAATGTCACAAAACAATATGTGTATTAATTGTTTAATGAGAAACTAACTTGCTCTGTAAACCTTCACCTAAAGCACAATAAGAGAAGAAAAAAAAAAAAAGTAAGTACATACGTTTGAAAAAAAAAGGAATAACATTCATTTGGACACTGAGATCATTGTTTAGGTGAGTATTATTTTATTAGCTTAAAAAAAAAAAAAAGACTTCTCAGCGACAGGGACTACATATTATAGTTGCGTGTATATCCCTAGTCATCAGGGCAGTGATCATCTAACATTTACAGATTAGAAGGAAGGGATGGCCCAGAAGCCACAGGAAGTGTCCAGTGAAGAAGCAAGGGACAGCCAGCATCTGAACTTGGCAAGCCCCAAGTTTTTGATGTTGTTAGCTGCAGTTGAGTTGGCCCCAGACTCATGGCAACCCCATGCACAAGGAAAGAAATGCTGTCTGCTCCTGCACCATCCCCCTGATCAGTTGTGGATCTGACCCATGTGATCAGTGGGTTTTCATTGGCTGGTTTTTGAAGTAGATTGTCAGGTCTTTCTTCCTAGTCCATCTTAGTCTGGAAGTTTTGCTGAAACCTGTTCATCGTCATGGCAACATTGGACTTTGTAGACACTTCATATGAAGTTCTTAGCACAGCATGTAACACATAGAAAACTCTCAATAAAGCTTAGCTGGATAGATGGATGGATAGATAATCAATAAAGATGTAAATACTGAATATATATATATACTGTACATATATATATTATATATACAGTCATTAAAATTTTAAAGATAAACGAGATATTTAAAAATACATAACCTGGTGATTTTCATAGTCTTAATTACTCTATCACCCTAAGGCCTTAATTTTTTTTTTATTTTAATTTTTTAAATTAAAACTTAAATTTTTAAACTAAAAAAATTTAAAACCATCAATCAGCTCCAACCCCTTGATATGTCAACTATATAAACATGCCCAAAATAATGAAGATATTTGCCTGATATTATGGAATATCAATAAGAATAGCTACTATTGATTGAGTAGTAACTACATATCAGATACCATGTTGAGTGGTTTACCTATGTTGCCTTAACCTTTTCAACAACCCCATCAATTAGGTATTTTTATTATTACCATTCCACAAATTTAAAAAAAAAAAAAAAAAACAAAGACTCATATTAAATAAATTGGCCAAGGTCCTAGAGCTAATAGCAAGAGCCTGAATTTAAACCAGGCTTGTATGATTTCAGCTATTACCTTCTGATCTATAACCCAGGCATCCTGAGTCCCCATTCCATTAACTTAAATTCAGCCCTCATCTTGTTCCAGAGACCCTAATTGATGTGCTTCTTTTCATTTGAGAATATTAAAGCCCATCTCTGATTCATAAAAGACTCAAGTCACATTTTTAATAGGTCTGATGTCCCAGCCAGGGAATTTAAACTATGTCTACACAATCAGTGCAGTTGGAGTCAACTCAATCAGCCTACGTTAACCATGATTTAAATGTTTGTTTATGGAGAAAATAAAGCAACTAGAATATTGCCTAAGGTTTTCATTTCTCCCCTGGCCATTTTGGTCTCGTTTCAAGAACCCCTCACTCTCTAAAGAACGAACACCACATTCCCCAGACTTGCAGAGAGCACTTCTGTGATCGAGTTCCCAGTGAGCAGCCCTGGCAGTCTTAGAGAAGGAGTCATCTAACTGATTTTTACTTTTTATGTTCCCTTCCTATGATCCCCAATAAAATAGGCATTTGCTACCATACTTAAGGCTCTTTATTGGATCACAGAAGCCAGCACAGCAACACAGGCATTTATGATTTAAAGCAAAACTACCGCTGTGGTATTACATTCTCCTGACTAAATGGATAGCACTCTTGGCAGGAGGATAATACATTTTCTTGGTTCTTTGTGCCTTATAATGTTCATGTGTAGCTATGCCTATATGGCAACTAAACATTTCATTCATTCATTTATTAAATATGTTTAAGCATCTTTTATGTGCCAGGCCCTGAGCTAGAACCTGAAATAAAAAAACAAAAACTCTTTTACTTGAGTGTTTACTGGAGTCCAGGTACTATGCTAAGCAGTTCTCTTACGTTACCTCATTCAAGTCTCAAGGCATTGAACTTGAAACTGTAATTAACCTTAATGTACAGATGAGGAAACCAAGAATTATCAAATTAAGTAGCTTACCTCAGTTCAGCTAGTTAGTAGTGGAAATGGAAAACGTTGAATTACAATGGATTTTTTCAGTGTTTATTGAATGACCCCAATGGTGTTTGACCCCAGAATGGTGTTTACATGTTGCTTACCGAATGATCCCAATGACCTAGAAGTCCACAGGTTTTTTGAGATATGCATGGAGATTCTGACCTTCAAGAAGTTTACAGCTTAACTGTGTAGAACAGTGGCTCTCAACTGAAGGATGTTTTTGCCCCCAAGGGAACATTCGGCAGTGTCTGCAGACATTTTTTATTTTCATAACTGGGGGGGTAGAGGTTGGGGGGGTCAGGTGTGATGCTACTGACATCTAGTGGGTGGAGGCCAGGGATGCTGCTGAACATCCTACAAGACACAGGACTGCTCCCCACAACAAAGAATTATCTGGTCCAAAATGTCAATAGTGCCAATGCTGAGAAACCCTTGTATAGATAAGACAGCCCATAAAAGAGGTAACAAATAGACAATGTATGATTTAAATTATATAAAGGCACTGAAGAACAAAACAAGATGGATTATGGTGAATGGTTTATAGCAGAAAGCTTTGAAGTCCAAAGAATAGAACACAAGCTTTGAAGTTAGACAAGCCTGTATTTAATCCCAAGTCTGCCCTTAAATAATTTGGTAACTTTGTCCAAGTCTCAATGTCTTCATCTTTAAATGGAAATAAAAATACTGACATTGCAGGAATATTGTTACAATTGAGATAATACATAAATTATCCCTGCTACCCCAAAAGTGATAGCCATTTGGAGAGAAGTTTTTACTTGTATAAGTTACAGATCACATCAAAGTGACTAAAATAATTGGGCTGGACTTAGTGCAATGCAGATAATTAAACTATTTCCATGGCATAACGAGTCACCATGCAGTCTCTCTAGCTGACTGCTTCACAGACCATTGCATCATGGACAAGCCCAGAATAGGACTCAAGATTCTGGCCATCACAACAATGTCCTTGGCTCCTTCATGTTCTTGATAAGTAATTGTCCTACTTTAGGTGACTATACAGTACTGAGTTGTATAATTCCTTATATCTCCTTTGGTTTAAAAAGTAGGAAAATATACTGACAATTTTAATGGGCTCACTGAAAGCCTAAACATGTTTCATGAAAACAGTCAGTTCCTACCTGTCCTCCTTCTTCCCACCTTCTCCATTCCCTAGCACACCATGTTTTCACTGTGTACTTATGCAAAACCCAGCAATCAACTTCCTAACCAAGCTCCAATAAGAAGGTGTGTATCTTAGAGACCTCAGATCTACCCTGAAGTCAACTGAGGATGAGTGTGGAACTCTCCAGGTAGATTCAGGCCCTCCAGATCAGTGTAAGGCTTAAGATGGGAGATGGGATTAGATCCTGGAGTTGAGGGTAGGATTTTGGGTACCTAAAGATCAGGGTGGAAGTCAACATGATGGGTATGCTAGGCCACATCGGGGCCCAACAGGTCAACAGCAAATATTGGTTTCTGGAATATTGAAATAGTCCCACTCTACTGAAGAAATGTAGCTGGAATGTGTGGGAACTGTTTATGAGAACTTCTGAAACTATCCTCCTAGGCGAGTCTGAATATGTTGGTTTACTAATCAAGAGATGGTGGCTGCTTTTGATAAAGCAGTGGATATGTTTTTACTTCTCTTGGCTGCCCACACATGGCTCAACAGCAGGGATTTGTTCACCATGGTCTTGTAGTAACTAATCTATCTTTGCCCTAGACCTGCTCAGACCAAGCATCATACATTGGGCCCTGTCCCTCCACTTGAGCCACTGCCAACTTGGGTTCATGTACGTTTGCTCCCTTTTCATAAAAAAACTTTCTGAGATTTAGTGTTCCTATGTTCTACAACTTTTCTATTATATCAAAAGAGGTATTTGTCAGAATCAACTCTATGGCAACTGGTTGGTTCCACTGAAAAGGATTGTTTCCCACATTAAATGCACTCCTAGCATAGCCCTGCTCTCTCATTCTTTATGGTGAAAAGGACCGCAAAATTAGACAAAAAGCTTCACTCTAAGATCTATCACTTGCTGACTGAGCTTACCATATTACTTAGCAGCTTTATTTTTCACCATCTTTCTCTGTGAAGAGGGGCAAGGTACTTATCTCAGGGGGTTGTTGTGAAGATTAAATGAGGAAATGAAATGATGTTTGTGAAGTTCACTGCTTATTGCCTGGCACTTTGAAGGCACTCAATAAGTGGCGGTTGCAATTTCTTGTTATAGTGATTATTATTGTACTTGTTCAGTTTTCTCATCTGTAAAAGTGAATATTTATTCATTGATTCAACTCTGAACTGGATTCTAGGAAGATGGTCGTGAACAAGACAGACAAAATTTTTGCTGTGGTGGAACTTATTTCCAAAAGAAGGAGGGATAGATGATAATCAGATAAAGAAATAAATGAACAACATAATTTCAGATGGTGATCAGTGGTATGAAGAAAAACATGGCAGCATATTGGAAAATGACTGGTTGGGAATGGTGGACTGTTCTAAGTTCTGTGGTCAGTAGAAGTTTCATTGAGAAAATTACATCAGTGCTGAAAACTTAATGACAAGGAGTCAGACACAGAAAGAACTGGAGGCAGGGGATTCCAGGCAGAGGAAATAGCAAGTGCAAAGGTCCTGAGGTGGGAACAAACTTGAGGAGTTAGGAAAGGCCAGTGTCACTGCAGCACAGTGAGCAAGGAGGAAGGTAGGTGAGGTGAAGTGAGAGAAGCAGGAAGGTGCCAAAATCAAGCGGGCTTCCAGGTCACGGTCAAGAATGTGGATTTTATTAAGTGCAATGGAAAGCCATTGGAGGTTTTAAGCTGGGAAGTGATGAGTTTTAATTCATGATTGTAAAAGATAATTTTATCTTTAGACTTGACGGTTAAAGGGCAAGAAAGCAAGCAAGGCAGTGCAGTTAGAAAGCTATAATGCGGCAACCCAGAACAAGATGATGGTAGCTTGAATCACAAACAATTCTTCCTTCTCCGAGTTGTTATGAACAAGATAGCGTAAATGCACCTAGGACAATTCCTGGCACGCGATGGGTGCTCAAAATATATTAATTCCCTTCCTCCAACTGTGTGCTATGGCAGAGGCAACTATTTGCACAAAGAACTCTCAGAGGCAGATTTACCACATGCGACTGTGAATACCAGGGATTCAAAAATTCTCATCAACTGAATGTTGATAAACCAGCATCATAATATGGCTGAGCAAGCTCTAACTTCAGGCTGGTACATATTACCTTGTGTTGTCATTCTCTTAGCTCCAAGAGCCATTATGATTGAACACTATAAACTCATTTTTTCTTTTTTTTTTAAGTAGCACAGGGACCATAATGTGTTTTGAATTCAGTCTAGGATCACCGTTCTCCTCTAGTCCAAAGGAAAGATTAAGCATTTCCCAATTTAAAACTATACCAGATTTGTCTTTCAATTAATGCTGAAGGCATGATTGGCTGTCTTGAATTAAAGTTGCATGTTTGCCTGCTATCTGCTAAAGGATACTATAAAGGGCTTGTTGTAAAAGAAGGGCAAGGAATACAACGTTCATTGTAATTCAAATAAGAAATAAGAAATGTAATTGATGCTAGAGAAGCTCTGGGTTAGAGCATCCATCATGAGTCAGGAAATGGAAAACAGCCATCACAGAATGGATAACAGCCTGGGTTCTAAAGTAAGATTCCTGGGAGTGAGTCTGCCTTTCCCGCATTTATTCTTGTGTGTTTGACCTTGGGGAAGTCTCTTAACCTCTCTAAGCTTCAGTTTCCTCATCTGTAGAAGGTAAATAATAATAAGACCTCTCTCACTGGATTGTGGTAAAGATTAAATGTGATCATGGAAACTGTTTAGCATGAAGCTGACACAAAGTTTAAAGAAATACTAGTTATCTTTATTACCCACCAGTACTAGGAATTGTGATTGTTTATTCTGGAATTGAGAAGGTTGAGTGTGAAATTTAGATTTTCACGATGAAAATTGTCATAATTTAGTGAGTCCTGCAGGGCTGGGTGCTGTGCCAAGGCTTTATGCTCAGAAAGGGAAAAAAAAAAAAAAAAAAAGCAACCCCTAATATTTAGATGCTGGTTTTGTATTGCCCACAGGGCAGGTCATTCTTCTATTAGACATAAACACTCACAGATCACCAATCTCAGGCAAGGTTACAGAGACAAAAACAAGGTCACTGTGCCCCCACAAAATACCAAACATACTCTCTCTTTCCCAAAGTGAATGACTGCTACTTCTTTAGCAATTATGGCTTCATCACTGCACTAGTCTCCACTCCCTATAGGTAAGTGAGATTCCCAATCATAGAACTGCTCGGCTTTTTGACAGCATCGAATCTAGAGTAAACCCCTTGTTCCCCAGTTATTGTTCTTAGCTGCCATTGAGTCAACCCTGACTTATGGCAACCTTACGTACAACAGAAACAAAACGCTGCCAGGTCTTGCATCATCTGCATGATCACCACCATGTTCTAGTCCATCGTTGCAGCTGTTATGCCAATCCGTCTCACCAAGCGTCTCCCTTGCCCTCAATGGTGCTCTACTTCACCAAACATAATGTCCTCCTCTAGCAATTGATTCCTCCTGATGACATGTAAAGCAAGTGAGTCAGACATTGTTCTGTTGTGGTCCATAGAATTCTCATTGGTTAATTTTTGGAAGGAGATTCCCAGGCCTTTTCTTCCAAGTCTTAGTCTGGAAGCTCCATTGAAGCTTATCCACCATGGGTGACCCTGCTGTTATTTAAAATACTGTTGGCATAGCTTCCATCATCACAGCAAAATGCAAGCCACCACAGTGTGACAAACTGACAGATGCACGGTGGCCGGTCACCCAGCCAAAACCCAGATCCTATTATTGGTTCTTTCTAATACCCTCTTTCAGAGACATCCCACTGTTCCCCTAGTGTATGCTCCCCCTCACTGCAATGAGTAAGAAACTCAGCTTGCTTAACCATAGGTGATTGATTTCCTGGTGCTTTTGGACTGAAGAGAATTGAAAACACATCTAATTTAACCCTTAAAATAACCTTGTAAATCATATATTATTATCTCTATTACAAAAAAAAAAAAAATTTTTTTTTTTTTTATTACACAGAAGAGGAGACTGAGGTTCAGAGAGATTAAGTGACTTGCCCAAGACCCTCCACATAAGTGACAAGGCCAGACAGGAAGTCAGGTTTATCCAACTGCAAAGCCTAGGCTCTTAAATGCCACAATTTCATCCTGGCCTTGAAGGGTGATTCTACCCTGGGTAGGGGTCTACTGAGGATTGAACAACAAAAATTGTCAAGGAGCAACTGGATGGATATGATTGTGGAAAGTGGAGATCTTCTTAGGAGGAATGAGGTAGTAGCATTGGAAGGAGATCACTTGAACGATTTTCCCACAGATGAAGAATTTTACTTTTTTAAATTAAAATAAACCAAAAACCAAACCCATTGCCATTGAGTCAATTCTGACCCATACCAACCCTATAGGACAGAGTAGAACTGCCTCAAATCGTTTCGAAGGAGTGGCTGGTGGATTCAAACTGCCAATCTTTTGGTTAAAAGTCAAACACTTACCCACCGTACACGCCACAACAGATTTAAATAATTCAAAGAAAGTAAAAATATAGACATTTGACTTTGGAAAAGGTCAAGCAACTGAGTAGGGAAGTGGAGGAAGATAGAGGCAGCTCTTACACCCTACAGCTCTATTCTTCCACTATTTGATAAATTGGGAATGAAGATATGGAAGCCATTATGGTTAGTATTATCCTTCAAATGACTGGAAGCATTTGTTCATATGAACAAAAAATAACTTTTTTTTTCAACATTTCGAATTTATCTTAGGAGTTGGATGATATATGATTCCTTTTATTATTTTTCAGGCAGAAAAAGGCTAAGTGGCAAGTGAACATTTAATGGGGAAAATATATAGCTTGCACAATTTAAAAATAAAATCTAACAGTTTGCATGTTTAGCACCTTTCATGCAAGAATCTCAGAACGTTTTGTAAAAATGAATTATGCCTCCTTCCCTTCCCCCATCACTCATGTAGAGGCTTTATTTTACAATTTCAAGAGAAGGCTTGTGAAAGCATGACAAACCTTGAGTGCCCAGAGATGTGAGAATAAGTCCCTGAGTTAAAGGAGTGCTGGAGTGGATCTTCTCAACAGGAGCAGAGCCCCATGTACTACCCGGGCTCCAGAGAAGCAAAGCCTCCACCTTTAGACCTGCTCCTTCTCTCCTCTCTCTATACTGCCCTCAGTCACTTTAATCCCTTCCTCTCCCGTCCCCCGAGCCCTGGTGGCACAGTGGTTAAGAGCTCGGCTGTTGACCAAAAGGTTGACCGTTCAAATCTACCAGCTGCTCTTTGGAAACCCTATGGGGCAGTCCTACTCTGTCACTATGAGTTGGAATCAACTCGACACTATGAGTTGGAATCAACTGAGGGCACCAAGTTTGGTTTTTTTGGTTTGTCCCTTCCCCAGATTCCCACATCTTTCCTTCAACTCAGGAAATCAGCCATTCAATCTGTCTGGTTCCACTTGGAATAGCCCTCAGGAAAACGATGGGGAAGAAGAACTTCAAGGGAGAAGGCAGGCTTTGAAATTATGTCCTTGGAGGGGCACCTACAAGATAATCACATCTCACATGGCCATGGTAGCCTTCCTCTTAGCCAAACAAGTGTAGAACTTATTCATTCATTACTGAATCCACCTAGATAGTATTGTTCAAGGGGATACAGCTGTGAGCAAAACAGCCGCAAATCCCTGCTTCATGGGATTTACATTCCAGTCGGGGGTAACAGTCAATAAAAATAAATTGTAGAATATATAAGAATGAGCTAAATGCTGTAGAAAGGAATAATGCAGGAAAGGGCGGGGGAGGACAGAGGAGGTTAGATTTTTTATATGGTGTGGTCAAAGAACACCTCAGCGAAAAGGTGACATTTGAGTAAAGATTTGAAGGAAGCAAGGGAGCAGGCCATAAGGTATCTGAGAGAAGAACATTCTAGGCATATGGAATAGCAAGAACAAAGGCCTTGAGTCAGGAGCATATCGGGAGTGCCTGGAGAAAGAGAAAAAATCCTAGTGTGACTGAAAGCAGTAAAGAGGGAGCATGAGTTCACAGGTGGGGTAGGGCCTCATGGGCCACTATAAGGACCTTGACTTTTCTTCTGTGTCAGATGTACGCCCTTAGAGATTATTGAGAACAGGAGTGATACAATCTTAGATTTGAAAACAATCTTGTTTGTGTTTTAAGAATAGACTGGAGCAAGGCAAGGTTGGAAACACAGAATCTAATTAGAAGTTTATTGTAATAATCTATGGAAAAGATGATGACGGTTTGGATCACAGAGATGAAGGTGCAAAAAAAATATTACGGTTCTCAATATATTTTGAAGGAAAACCAGTAATCTTTGTAGACTGTTTGGATGCGATTAGAGAAAGAGGAGTTATGGATGACACCAAGATTTGACCTGAGCAACTAGAAGACCAGAGCTGACATTAACCAAGGTAAGAGAGACTTCCACAGCAGATGTGGAATAAAGATTAGCAGTGCACATTTGGGGATGTTTCATGGACGACGTCTATTAGGCAACCAAGATGAGATGCCCAGAAGACAGCTGGACATACAAATCTGGAGTTCATGGAGATGTTGTGATTGGAGATATAAATTTAGGAGCTGTCATGATATTGACTATGTTTAGAGTCATGAAACTGAATGAGGGGACCAAGGGATGGTCTGCAGGTAACAAAGAAGGGGACCTTTAGAGACTGGGGAGATGAGGAGGAACCTGCAAAGGAAACAGAAGGAGTCTTCAGTGAATTGGGAAGAAAACCAGAAGTGTGTGAGGTCCTGGAAGCCAAGTGAAGAAACAATTTCAAAGAAAAGGAAGGAATTACTATGTCTAAGGCTTCCGATAAATCAAGCGTGAGCACTGAGAATTGACCAATGGATTTAGCAATGTGTGGTCATTGGCAACTTTAAAGAAAACAGTTTCCATGAACTGGTGGAGGCAAAAGGCTGACTGGAGTGTTTTAAGAGAGAATAAGAAGACAGGAGCTGGAGACAGAGAGGATAGAAACTTTTTAAGGAGTTGTGTCATGAAGTGGAGCAGAGAATATTTAATTAGTTATTATTATTAACTTAATAATCATCTTAGGGACTGATGCTGAGAAAGAAATGGTACAGACAAATTTCAAAACTATGTGCAAAATGCAACTTTGAGAATTATATGGTGATAGAAACTAGTATATAATTGCCAGGAAACTATTTAAAGCAAAAATACGAGATTAAAAATGCCAAAGGTGTAAACAACTTTAATCTGCTAATTTATTACACATGTCTCTTAGAGCCAAGTTTTATTTTAAGATTAGATCTTGGATATTTTCACTGTGTTACTGCAGATGAAACGCAAATTTCCTACACTCAAATGCTATGCATTTTTCATATTTTAGATGTCACTTCATCTCTGAAAACCAGTTGATTTCTACAAGTTAAGCATTATGAAAAATATATGTCTTTTCTTTTAAAGAGATTCTTTTAAAGTCTAAAAGGTACTATGACAATGCTTACCCAGGTCTGCATTCCATCAACAGACTGCATTAGGGAATAGGAGGCTATTAAAATGAGTTACTTTTTTATTATTAGAACAGCAAACATGATTTTAACTAATAAAGATGATTCAGGGCTACTTGCTGGGGAAAATTATCCATTCAATCATATATGGAAAAGGTGCGAACGTGTATTATAGACCCCATGGTATACACTGGACCAAGCCATCTGCAATTCCTTCTTCTCTTACAACCAGATTCTGCCTTGGTTTCTGAGCACGTCTAACTCTGGCTGTTAACTTAATCCTCTACGTATATAGGAGAGCAGTCACAATAAAAATCGAGATCCCATCAGCTATTTAAAAGATGATTCACTACCATAGGTAAGTGGCTTTTGAATAGGTCTATGTTCTCAAACCTTCCAACGAGGCTCTGCTCCCCCATTCCTAAGAAACACAGTTCTCCAGTTACACCACTGTGAAATGTGAACTTTCTCTCCAGCTGGCACTGAGGTTTAGCCATAATCATTAAAAAAGTACAGGTGTGCTGACAATTCAAGCTAGCGCTACAGTGGCATGGTGTGGGTTTTGGTGGATGGGAAGGGGAAATTTACAAAGAGGCTTGCACAAAATTGAATCCTTAATGTAATCTTAACAACATGAGTTCTTTCAGCCAAATATTTAGCCTTCCTTTCCCCCAGCCAAATAACGTAATTGACTGAGAACTAATATAAAACTGCAGTTCAGGGTATTGTAGGATTGTAATGCCCAAAGTACAAGTGTTTGCTAGATGTATGATTGGTCCAAGTTTGACTCTGCTTGTGTCCTTTGGCACACAGTCTCCAAAAGGATGTCACTAAGCAGTGACTCTTAATCAGTGGAGAAGCTTCAAATTGTCCTGGTGACCCAAAAGGGCAGAGCTAGACTCAATGGGGTGGTTTGGACCTCTCCAAACTCTAAAGTTTTATTCCAGACCACCATGCAAGACATTCTACTGGTGTTGGCATATTTCCTGTTCTCTATCATCCTTTCTCTCACCTCTGTACCTTTGCACACTCCATTCCCTCTGCCTGGGCATCCTTTCATTCTCGTGCCCTTTCAAATATCAAAGCTTCCTCCAGGAAGCTTTCACCATCTCAACATATTTGGGTAAGGGTACTTTCCTATATGCTTTTATTGCACGTGTACCGCCGCCATCGTAGCACTTATACCACTGACATACCTTAAGAGTAGGGAATGCATCCTAAACACAATTGTATGCCCATCACCAGCACAAGGCCTGCAGCGTAGCAAGTCTTCAACGAACATGTGTTCAATGACTTAAGTATTTTGTAAATGAAAACCTTGCAGTGGCTTCCCCAGAAACCCAATGCACCTAAAAATAGTTTAATCAGAGATACTTGGCCTTGCTTAGTCCAACTATTTTACAGATCTCAAGTCCTTTTCCACCAAAGCAGCTCCCCCAATGGAACATTGGTATCATTCATGTATGTAGGAATATTTGTGTTCAGTCATATCACAAAGGGACCTTTCGAGCTAAAGCAGCTAATTAATACTTTCAAAGGCCATGCATACTTAAAACACCACTAAATAAAAGTGAATACGTTCATTTATAGCAAAACTGCCTTTACAGGCACCATCTATATGACTCAGGATCTCATTTTGGGTGGGGTGAGCTGAGCCTTTAATTAACAGTCTTGATGAGTCCAGCCCCAGGAGAAAGCTTGCCAGGGCCAGTCCTCTCAAGTAAACCATGGACCCTTCCATCACTCTGTTAAAAAAAAAAAAAAAAAAATGTTCTCAATAGCTGTGATGTGTAAGGCGGTTTGTTCAGCTCTTTCCTAGAACAGTCTGCCAGGGCTGATGGGGATAAATCAAAAACTGCAATGCGTGTGCTGGACACATAATTAAAAGAAAAGCCTTCAAACTCCTTTTTCACATAATATGAAACCTATCCATTAGTGTTACTGATTTTTTTAAAAAGTGGGGCAGGGAAACCCAATGACACAGTGGAATCAATCCAGCTCAAAGTTGAATGGTTTGATTAACTATGGATTTGATTAACTATTGATTGAATAACAACCAAAATTAAAAATTTTATTATTTTCCATCCACCTCCTGCTTTAAAACAAATGGTTTGAAACACTTCAGTCATTCAGTCACTTGAAACTCAGTAAATAGAGGTATTGGTGAGAAGAATCAGACAATCCATGCTCTACTGCCTCATGACCGAAGATCAGAAATCCCTAAAGTTAACAGTCTCGTCAATAGCCTCCAGTTATCCTGATAAATCTGAGACCTTCTCTCCTCCAGTCTTCCTGCTCAACCACAATATTCACCATCCTTACCCTCTTCCTCTCGTTCCAAAACCCTCCATAAAAAATACCCTACCCTCATTCCTTCTTGGCTGCTACTTACCTAGACCAAAGTTTCTCAAATTTTAATGTGCTTAGGAATCATCTGAGGACCTTATAAATTGCAGATTCTAATCAGTACACCTGGGGTGGGACCTAAGATTCTGCTCTTATAAAAGCTTCTAGAGATTTCTGATGCTGTTGGTCTGTGGACCACACTTTGAATAGCAAGAACCGAGCCCAAGGACTCCGCAAAGAATCCATCAACCCAAACAACTTCAACAGGTCTGCAAATCCCTGAAATTTTCAGCAAGCATTTATATATATGGAATTTTCTTAGGAAATGGCCCATAACTTCCAAAGGAACCTGTGGAAGAGTTACAAACCATTGGCCAAGGCTGCCACTGCTCCACTCCAGCTATGCTATAGCTCATCCTATTCTTCCCCTTCCATTCGCTCTCACTAGCTGCTCCTGAAGCTTTCATTCCAGTAATAGCACCAACACTATTTGCAACCAGCTTACATTATTTGAGGTGCCTGATAGTCTGGACACATTAATTTTCAGGAGCAGCTGCAAAAAAAAAAAGAGGTTTGGGATTAATGACTCAGAGATAAAGAGGTAAGACAACACGATGTTGGGCAAAGAAAATGATCTTGGGAAGGTCTGAGTTTGAATCCTGGCTCTTTTATCTTACTGGCTCTGTGACCCTACACAGGTTAGCTAGCTTCTTTAAGCTTCAGTTCTCCCCTCTGTATTAAGACAGAAAAAATGATGACAAACTGCGAGACATATAGTGTTTGGACAATTAGTTAGTTGACTGTTCATGTCTTTGTCATAGAAGAAGAGGAAGGATAAATTAAGATCCTGAAAGAATTATCCTTCTACATTTGCATTCTGTATAATAAGAAAAATATCCATTTTAAAAATACATTCAGGGAGTTTTTTTCTCTAGGGTGTAAAATAGAACAGAACTGAAAAATTTGGAGGAATTTTTAAGGGAAATAAGGGATCCTTATACCATATTTCAAACTTTTTTTATTTGAGGAAATGATGTTAGAAAACGCCTGCTAACTAAGAACTCACAGTAAATATGTACCCAATTTTAATACAACACTATAAAACTGTTCTGGAGAGTTAGAACTACTTATTGACAGAGAATCTGGGTGGGGAAAAATATTTTCTAAGGGTAAAATGATTTCCCACATGAAGAATGGGGTTTAGGGACTCTTGACTTTAAGCCTTTCAGATATTATATAATAAAAACACCACGGGATTCCTTATCATACAACCACCCAGCCCTCGTGAGAACATTTTCATTGAACCTCAACGCAGCAAATCACTGTAGAGCTTGTAGAACTAACATAAAACATCCCCCATTTCATGCTCAGTGTGCTAGTACACCTTTACTTGTTTGTCCCAGGAATTTAAACATTTAAAAGATTTCATGGCCCCAACACAGGGTTTTAAGGGCATACTTATTATTCTATCATATTCTATTTTTAAAACTACTGGAAGAATTTGGAAGAAAGGCGATCTCCTTGTACTAATTTGTCAAACAATGAGAGTTCAAAGCTTTAGTTATCTCTTATTCTAAAATGCTATGTTATCCCTCAAGGATAAATTTTTCCATTTCTGATAAGGTCCCTGTCCAATCCAAATTACAAGCAACGGAAGTCTTGGGGGGGAAATGTGTTTACTTATTTTTCCACGTAACATCTTCAAAGAAATTTAGAGGAAGAAAGAGCTGATCCTTAAGGATATCTTCCAGAAGTAACAATTCAGTAAGACATTTTCCTCATCCTCCTAAAACAATCTTTGTCTCCGAGGAAATTGGATCAATACTCAAGATCCTACCTTCGAAACAATATTTTTCCAGAAAGAGTTGTCCCTATTCACCTAATGTAAACATCATCCATGGAGTCATTCTTTATACCCCAAAGATTCACATTAAAGCTAATTAAAAAATAATTTGCCATTTACATATGTTTTCACTAGATTGAAAATCAAAAGCTCTTCAACCTTGGCCATTCCAGCAACAAAAGACAAAATCGCATTATCTTACGGGGATTTTATTCAGCAAGATAGAGCACTGGGTCTCTGAAAGAGATACCACCACCACCCCCTCCCATGGTGAAGGGTTAAAAGAGGACACAAAACCATCCTCTGGAAGTCATTAAGTTACAAAGCACCAAGATAAAAGTTTCCATTTTCTAAAATGTAAATCAAAAACATATTCATTAGTATTGCAAAACAAACATGCAAATCTTCACCACTTGAAAAGCTCAGCTAAATATGTACAAGGGCTAAACCCAAAAATACATCTGGTCTTCGGTTACAGAACTTGCTTTTTTGGTTTTATCTAAAGACTTTGTCTGTCTTCCATGGTTGGCTTCTTGGATTATTGCAATTCATAATAAGCCTTTTAGCTAAGGATGAAATAAACAAAGATAAAGTCTATGTCCTGGTTTTAAATGGTCCAGATGGGATGATTTTTCCATATGTTTAGCATACCCACTGTTTATTAATCACTGCTAGCAGAGCTTAGAGGATTATTGGGTTTATTGCCTGGACAAAGGCTGAAATTTACAGTTTGTATAATCTCTGTACACCTTTTTAATATTCCATCTTTCCCAGATTATCTTTTTTTTTCCCCAGATTATCTTTTGTGCTTGATTCAGATTGAGTGTGTGTCCACTTAATTCAGATTGAATGTGTGTCCAACTCTGTGTGTGTGTGCGTGCGCGCGTGTGTGTGTGTGTGACATACAGTAGGAAATCTCAGCCAATTGATCAAGAGGAGGTTTTTGTGCCCAAATTTGGGTACAATATCAGTCTTAAGGAATGCATTACATCATAACAATGACAATGTGGGGTAAAACTGGCAATACTTGACTCACTACCCTTTATAGTGATTTACTTAGTGTCTGGCAATCTGTTTTTCATATGATGTTTGTTTCCCATAAACAGTTTCAACATGGGAGAGTATGGTGTCAAGATAACAGTCATATCATTCGTCATTGCAGAACATCAATGGGGCTTGCCAAGAAAATAAGACTCTTTTATCTTGGGCTTCTTACAAGTACTCGCGTTCTGGTGATTGTTTCCCATCAATGTGCTGTATTGTTTTCTGAAACCTGACCATCACTGCCCCCATTATATTGTCATTTCCATTTATCGTAAGTGAAATGAAGCCCATGAAAGGGTCAGCATGGAGGATAGAGGAGAAAAATGCTGAGAGAGGGAGGGAGAGACACAGAGACAGAAAGAGAGATGGGAGGTGCAGGGAGGCTGTGGTTCTCATACATGGTACAGCTGCTAAAGAGTAGAACCCCAAACAGTGAGTTAATGAAGCTACAAAGGTTCCCTCACTGTTTCCTATAGTTTTGGAAATTTATATGGTCTTAGGAGCCCTGGCGGTACAGCAGTTAAGAGCGCAGCCGCTAACCAAAAGGTCAGCGGTTCTAATCCATCAGCCGCTTCTTGGAAACCCTGTAGGGCAGTTCTTCTCTGTCTTATGAGTTGGAGATGACTCAGTGGCAACAGGTTTGGTTTTTGGTTTTTCTATTGTCTTAGATAAAGTATATCACCTCCATTTTCATAAGTGTGCCAAGCTCTTAAGCATATTTTTAGGTGTGAAATGGTTAAAACAACACTTTTGGAGGGAAAAGGAGAAACCTCTGTCTTTTTCTATCACAATCATAAAGCTACCCATCAACCTGAGGGAATTCTGACAGAAGGCTTCCATGTTTGGAACACCCCTTAAAACTTGGAAGGAGAAAAAAGGGGGGAGATATTCTTTAAAATTTCTTTTAATAGAATTGGTTAAGACAGTTAATGTAGAAAATGTTCTATTAATCATGTATACTTTTTATAATATTTTTACATGGGTTTTGAGATGTGGTTTTATATCTTTAACAAATAGAAGAATGGAAGGCCTCCATAAAGCATAAGAATAGACAGCTGTGGGCACAGAAAACTGAATATTCAGTCAATCAAAAAGTCTTTGAAATCACTCTGCTGGAGACTTGTGCACAATAATTAAGCCCCCAGCAAGTATCTTTTATGATATCCTACCCTATCCTGTGAGTATATAACATTTACCCTATAAAATAAAATACAGAATTTGTGCTCAGCAATGAGCATTTTTCAAAAGAGTTACCTGAACAAGCAGCCTGTAACTTATTTTCATGAATGGAAATGATCTAATATGAGCTTAGAATGTCAATTCTATGACCCAGATAGTAGTCAGATATTCTGGGAAATCTACACAAAGAATCTCCTTCTGAGATCTCACCTTTAGTTTTTGTGGTCAGGAAATCTGCTGTGTTTAAAGCATTGTTAGCAGACAAGTTGGAACCTCAGCCTCCCCGCAAGGTGATAGACCAAGCCCACTTAACTATTCAAAGAAATATATATATATATATAAATGGGACTAATCAAGAAAGAAAAAATATTCTTCCTTGCATGGATCTGATACATATAGACAAATCTCACAAGAAAGAAAATTATACTTAGCAGTTATGAAGGTCAGCCATCTTCTGAGAATATCTTACCACGGAAATGAGACGGAACGTTCTGGAAGGTCAATACCAAGTGATCTTTAAAAGAGTCTTCAAAGCACATAGCAAGCTGCTAAGCTTTAGGAGTTGGCAGAAAAACACAGAGAAGACGTGGCTTCTTTCTGAAAAGGTATTCCTCAACCAAAGCTGTCTCCTAGGCAAAGAAATGTTTTGCCATCATGGAATAACAAGTGACAAATTTAACCAATATTCATAAGGTATAAGTATAAGCTACATATAAGGTATAGATAAGCTACATACAGTTAGCATATAACTTCTTGCCCCCAAAGTAACTGCATATTTAGTTGGTTCCTCAGGAAAACAGGGTAATCAGAATAACCCAGGTTTTTTCCTTAGTGAGTAAATGGCTAAACTCAATTATCCCAAACAAAAGGAAATTTCAAAAGGGTGATTGCACAGTGTCTAAGTAACTAAGTTACATAAATGAACAAAAATGCTACCTAAAATGAACTCATGGTTTTCTTCTCAAAGCTTAGATCTGGATCCCAATTTCCCAGTTTCTATTAATAAACACCCAAAATCTCCCTGTAGTTCAATACTTCTGAGTTCATGCATGCGTTAGTCACCAAGCTCTATTCATTCTTTCTTCAAATGAATATTCTCTCACCAATTTTTTGTTATGGGTCTCCCTTGCACCATTTGATTTTGGTCCTTGCCATTTACCTGGATTCCTGTGTTAGCCTTCTAAATGGTCACCTTCACCTGTCTCCAGTCTCTCCCCAGAGCCCATTCTATAGCACACTAAACCCAGTGCACTAGCCAAAATAATTTTCCTAAAAAAAATTAACTTCATCCATTCACAACCCGGGAACCTTGGTGGCATAGTGGTTAAGTGCTACCACTACTAAAAAAAAGAAAGGTTGGCAGTTTGAATCCACCAGGTGCTCCTTGGAAACTCTATGGGGCAGTTCTACTCTGTCCTATAGGGTCACTATGAGTCCGAATCGACTCGACGGCAATGGGGTTTTACGGGGTTAGTCACGATCCTCCTCAAAAGCGGCCAAATGTTTTCCACTGACCACAAGACTGAGATCAAACCTAACTTGATGACATCCAAAGCCCACTGAAATCTAGCACACTACCCTATCAACTTTCAGTCTGAACATCCTCGTCATGACATACCAATTTCTTACTCTTACTCTCTTATTTTCCAACTCTGTCCCTACTCAAACCCTGCCTAAACTCAGATCTAGAACAGGTCTTTCACTTCTGTGAGGCCTTTCCCACTGCCAAAGTCCAGAGTGATGTCTGACTACACTGTAAGTATGAGTTCATAATTATATGCTGCCTTGTATCATTAATAATAGTTTCATGTCTGTTTCCTGTCTCCTTTACTTGACTATATGCTCCTGGATGACAACAATTGTTTCTAAAATGCACTAGTAACTACTACATTGGGCGCCTGTTCTATGGGCATCTTACCTAAATTATGTTACTAACTCTAGAATATGAACTCCATGGAGACATACCTGCTCTGCTCACACAATGCCTGGCAAAATGAACAGGTAATATTCTCTGGGTTTCAGTGCCTAGATTGGCATTTGGTTCCCAATTTTGAGAATAATTCAAATGCAACATAGAATGTCCTAAAGATATAGCATAGGGTCACAGTCAATGTTAGAAGAATTGATACGGGGGAGTAAAAATACTCTGTCCTTGTGTCTGAATTGGTTCACCAGTTTCATTAGTTCATTTTGTGTTACTTAAATCAATTTTTGTGACACTTCATTATTTTACCATGTTTTCCATGGCTATGCCCATGACTTTCAGTCACTTGTTAGAACTTCCTGATAGGACTGGCTAGAACTCTAACTTTCTGAGGAGTCCTTTTACTCATTTAAAAATGCCTGGCTGTTGCATTGTCGTCGTATGCCATCGAGTCACTTCAGACCCACAGCAACCCTATAGGACAAATCAGAACTGCTCCAAAGGGTTTCCTAAGCTGTAATTTTTATGGGAGTAGATTGCCAGATCTTTTCTCTCACAGAGCAGCTAGTTAGCAGCCAAGCGCTTAATTGTTGCACCACCAGGGTACTCGATTGTACCATGTAAGAACAGTTATTTTCATTTTTCCACACTTTGAACAGTTTAGTTAAATTTGGGAAGAAAACAAGGCCCCAAAACCACTTCCCCTGCTTTGCTCCTCACTTCCAGTCTTGAAAGAACACTTCCAGGAGCTTAGCAATCAACAGAAGAGTATCCCATTGAAAAGAGTCAAACAGCTCCCTGACAGACAAAGTGAAGAAAAAGCTGAAACTCAAAGCTCTTGTTGAAATAAAATGGAAACTCAGAAGCCTGGATGGTCCCAGATTGTCTGTACTGGTCAGATTATCCAGATAATTTCCACACAGCCCTTTACTTATATTTTTCAGAATAGTGAACACCACAGACGCCAACTGCAATGAGAAATTATAAAGCCAAACTTGGCCCAGTAGAGAGATATATTTTATCCTGCCACGTTTTTATATTTGCATACATGGAAACCTTCAAAGCCAGGAGTTTATATTTTCCCACCAAGGGCTTAGCATGTGTGAAAAATGCTTTCCAAGAAACGAAGACTGGCTAAGATGAAAATGCAAATGCAAACGTGTGGGCAAACATATGCAGTTTAACCTGAACTGAGATATTTCCAACATATCTTTGATGAGCTTAGTAACCCAAGTCCCTTCTAGGCAAGAACCTTGAACCTCAAAATCCAAAAAACAATGGTACAAGGAAAGAATCACTATACTGAAGAGCAAGAATTGTGGAAAAACAAATGCATTTCTTAATTTAAAAAAAAAAAAAAACTCTATAATATTTACCTAGAAAGAAAGGGGATTCAGCAAGGGATAGCATGCATGAACAGTGATTATCTGTGTGACCACACAGTTCCAAAGCCTCCGGCTCCGTCAGAACTTTTTGCCCTTGGAAAATTCTACTCTAGAATTCTACTCCACTGATTTCCAATTCTAAAAGGATTCTTGAAGTAAGTACATGGACAGAGGGTATTGTGCTAGAGGGGGTGATCAGATTTACCTACTGCAACCCTATGGGGCAGTTCTACTCTGTTTTGTAGGGTCACTATCAGTGGGAATCAACTTGACAGCAATGGGTTTTGTTTTTGTTTTATGTTTCATTAGCCAGCACCCTAAAAAAGGTTAAAAACACCCAGTGCCCTCAGTCAATTCCGACTCCTAGCAACCCTATAGGACGGAGTAGAACTGCCCCATAGATTTTCCAAGGAGCGCCTGGCAGGTTTGAACTGCCGACCCTTTGGTTAGCAGCCGTAGCACTTAACCACTACACATCTTAGCTGTCGATTATTGAATATGTACAGATTTAGGCCTTAGAGGATATAAACATATAGCACATATCAGAACCAGAAGGAAGTAGCTTACATGGGCCAGAAGACACGGAGGAAGTTGGGGCAAGTCTTAGGTGCCTGCTATACTGACTCCATCTTGCCAGGGTGTTGGACCTTGACCCACATTATGTCACCCCTGAGCAATTTAAGATGATTTATGCTTAGTGGCACTGGCTTTTTCTTTTTGTGTCTTTGGAAACAAAAGGAAAAAGATGTCCAAGAGAGATTACTTGGAAATTTGAAATTTATTTAATGCACGGTTATTTGTCTACATATGGCCTAGGCCTGTTTGAGACACACTGCCAAGTATCCTAAATGGATTCCAGGAAACTCCCAGCTTCAGCAACACTGCCACGACTGTCCTGTACCATTTTAATTGCTACAGTGAGTTGTTGCCTAGTGAACAGCCAAGTACTGATAAACCAACAATTTGACAATCAGGATGTTCAAACCAAAGAAGAAATACAGAGATAGTCCCTATTCAAAGCAGAATTTATTGTCAGTGCTCATTTTGTTAACTTTTTTTTTGTGTGTGTGAAAATAATTTTATTTGAAACAGCTTTCATTGCCAAACATGAAAAATGACAAAAGCCGGCAATGGAGGATGGCACTGTGCCCCCAGCCCAGGGTCCTATGAAGTAAACAAGCTTTTCTGTGGTGTGGGGCAGCGCCAATTCGTGAAGGGGAAGCCAAAGTCCTGAATGAAGCCTGAGCTAATAAAACTGTTCTTTCCCTTATCAAGATGTGGTTTTAGGCTCTCGGATTTCAAGGGTTTGATTTGATTTTTCTTTTTCTTAGGCTAGCATGTGTAGCTCTCACATGTTTTTTTGCCTCAGGCATTAATTAATATGGGTAACCAACAGCTCACGTGGGAAAAACAAAGTCAATGAACATGTAGGAGCTATTTATTATGTACTCACTATGTGCCAGATGGGGGCTCTGGTGGTGCAGTGGTTAAGAGCTAGGCTGCTAACCAAAAGGTAAGCAGTTCGAATCTGCCAGCTGCTCTTTGGAAACCCTGTGGGACAGTTCTACTCTGTCCTATAGGGTCACCATGAATTGGAGCTGACTTGACGGCAACAGGTTTCTTGTTTTTTTAATGTGCCAGATGCTGGAAGAACACAAAATGATCAGCCACATAGCTACACACTTGAGTTTCTCATAGGGTTAACTGAAGAGCACAGATAAGAGATAATAACAATAAAATATACGTTTAGTGTCAAAATAAGTCAGACAAGTCAGTGTTATAGGTTTCGGACAAGGGCCTGGGTTGGTTAAGAAAGGCTAAAGAAACGGTTGAGATTTGAGCTACACCTGAGAAGGAATAAAACCCAGAAAAGAGAGGCTAGAACTTCATGCCGACAGGTAAACATGTAAAAGAAAGGTTCTTGCTGAATCTGACACTGTAATAATTAGAGATTATACATATTCTTAATCATCTATTACTTTTGCTTATTAATATTCCTACAAAGTACAGTAAACTTTAGGTAAATCAACAGTTAGGATGAGATTAACCAAAGCCTAGTAAACCAATTTTGCAGGCACTACCAGAAAGCTGGAGTCCCTGGGTGGTGTGAATGATTAATAAGGTTAGCTGCCAGCTGAAAAGCTGGACACCCAGAGGTACCTGGGAAGAAAGGCCTGGAGGTGTACTTCTGAAAAATCAGCCATTGAAAACCCAACGGAAAACACTTCTATTCTGACACACATCAGTTTGCCATGAGTCTGAACCAATTCCATGACAACTGATAGTACTTACCAAGAGGCTAATGTGAAAAAGCATATACATATAAAAAATGATCATAAAGAAACCTACTTTCTGTAGTGTACATTTGGTCTAAAACTAGGTTCTTTCAGACCCAGATCTATGCTTAAATACGGAATTCTTCATTCTTGCTGACAAAGCTTCTGGTGCATTCTTTGAAGACTACGCCTGTGTCATCCAGCTCTGCACACCTAGTGTCTAGTAGATCATCTGGGCTTATCATAGGAGCTCAGCTACACATACACACAAACTGGTATAAATCACATTTCAAGCTGGTCAAAATGTGGATATTTGTGATCCTATAATTTCTTCGGTATTAATTAGTATAGAACAAACTGTGAAGAAGCCCTGGTTGCGCAGTGGTTAGCGCTCGGCTGCTAGCCAAAACGTCAGTGGTTCGAACTCACCAGCCGTTCCACGGGAGAAAGATGTGGCCGTCTGCTTCTGTAAAGATTATAGCCTTGGAAACCGTATGGGGCAGTTTTACTCTGTCTATAAGGGTCGCCAAGGGTCAGAATTGACTTGACAGCAATGGGAGTGCTTAGAATAACCCTACAAAGTATTTCCTTCCAGTGCTACTTTTTCAGTCTCCATCTTTGGCCACTATTATCAACATGACTGTTTGGTTCAACCCATTCATGCCACCTCTGGACACAAAGAACGGAGTCAGAAATTGCAGAATCCCTTTTATCCTGGGTCCCTAATGTATGCCTTAAGTTCTTGTCTGAAGAAGAGCATAGTGCATGGGTAGGGTGAAGCTGACCTCACCGTGTAGACCTTAATTCATTGATTTAAAAAAAAAAAATCTTAAGCCATGAATTAGTGGTATGCTGGCAGGATGGCACTAGCTTAGAGAGGGTGTGCACACAAATGAGTTCCAGTCTGTCTCTCAAAGCAATAACAATTAACAGCAGAAATTATACAATGTTCCAAGGAGTAATTGAGCCAGTCAGAAAATTTTAAAAAACACATGTACACAACATAATGAACAAATTTTATGGGGGGGGGGCAGATTTATTAGGGGGAAATACACAGCTGAAGAACTACTGAGCCAGAAAAGAGACTATGAGAAAGGTTGCCCAAAACAGTTTCAAGGCTTCACGTTGACTCCTGGACAGTTTCTTGGTCTCTTAAAGTCATGAGCCACTCTGAGCCTGTTTCGGTTGTGACGGTCTTCTCTTTCTTGAAAAAACTTACGGATCCTAAGTCTACATTTTCTACCTGTTGAAATGTTCATCCCGTTCAAGATTAAAGGGTCCAGAGCAAAGCAGAACTTTGAGCCCAAGTCAGTAGTCCTGTGCTCATGAGGCCTCTCTGAATTTTCATCTGGGTCTTTAATGAACACATTCATGATTCCTGGCTTCCATTTTGCTTTCCTGGTACACATATACGCCTGGAATTATTCAATTTTCTATCCCCCAAATCTTTATTGAGCAACAAACACATGCAATATCAGAGCAGTATCTCCATCCTAGCTTCCATGGATGCACTCATAAAAAAGGTGCTCATTATGATAAATATAATCATACCAGAGGTGCTCCCTGTGACTGTGGGCTTACAGCTGAAGGTAGAAGATGTCGACTTACACAGACATAGAGAAAGATACAGAAACAGCACAAATGATGAAAAGATAATTTTATTATTATCAAGGGAGGGTTTGGCCTTTGGGACCAACATACGAGTGTTATTGTTTTATGGAAATAGTGAGTACGGAACATGTACGGGGCATTGAAAGCTTGGGCAGGGAGGCACTGAGACAGGCACCACGTCTGGGTCCTGTTGAGCCTTCAGTGACTTTCCCACAGGTGTTGTTATGCCACCATTGGGAAGAATCACTTGGGAGGCAGCCAGGAGTAATGTTCATCTTCGTCTTTGCAGCCACACCCAAACCCACAGAGAGGGAACTCCCAGGCAGTGGTGTCAACCTCAGACACAAAGGATAATGCAGCAGAGAAAGAAGCGAGACTTGGGAGAAAGAGGAACAGTCTGGTCAGACAGTCAGGGCCAGGGACAGGCTTTAACAAAGCTGGGTAACACCTAGTCCAGAGCTTCAGGGAATGACTGTCATCAAGAATTAAATGATCCCTGAGTTGCCTTGCAAGATCGAAGGAGCATTTAAACAACCGACTCTTTAAGAGATCACACTGACCCTCATTTAAACTGAGAACATATCTAAATGTCCTTGCAAACATTTTTCTTAAAATCACCAGATCTTCCAACAGCATATTGGGTTCTAAAATGTAGATGGGGCTCAGCCACATAAATAAGGCTTCTTCATCTCTCTCACTGTCCCCCCAACCCATAGTTGGACAGAATATGAGCACCTGCCCTTAGCAGATGGACCTGTAATTCTCCTTCAAACTTCCATGCGGATCAAGTATTTTGGTGCTTTCAAATCCTCAGCTTATTCCTCTTCTTTGGTATAGCTGGTTTTTAAGTCTGGGGTTTCTGAACCACGGTACATTTTCATGATCGTCTAAACTTGGTCACCACTAAGGAAGGGACTCAAGTTCCTAAGGGCCCCACTATGCTTCCCAGTGATTCTTTCCCTGTTGTTCCCATAGGAAGGGATGCAGATATCTTCCTAAACTCTAACATTACATCCATCCTCTTATTCTCTCCTCTACCCTTACACTGCTCCCAACCTCCCCAATCTGCTAATGGCCCTCCTTACTGTCAAAAGCTTCTCAGAACAGAAGCAGAGGAAGATTGCCCCCAGCTGAAGGCTTGCTAAACATGTTAGCATTGTCTGGGGTATGGATTTCAATAAGCATTTATTTTGTGTTAAGTCTCTCTGTTGGTTGTTTCAGGGGAGACACAAAAAAAATATCTCTAGCCCTTGCTTTCAAAGCAATGAACAATCTAGCAAGGATACCTAAAAGTGAGATACAACCACAATAACTAATATTTAAAAGTTGTTTTGTGATTTGACAAGTATTTCCTCGTTTATTATTTTGTTTAATCCTTAGAACAATGCCAGGAGATAAGAAGATTATTATTGCCCCATTTTATTGGTGAGGGCCCTAAAGCTCAGTGCAGTTCAGGGACTTTCCTGAGGACACAAGATCAGTAAGGGAGCAGCAACCCGACCTGAATCCAGGAATTCCAATTCTGGACCCTTTGCTCTTTCCCAAGTGAGGTGACGTCTGAAAAGCACAAAGAAGGTGTTATTGAAATTCAGAGGAGGATACGCCATGAAAAACCAGAATGTTCTCAAAACCACATCACAGAGAAGTTTCTCCCCTGGGCATCTGGCTGCGGTGTCTCCAGTAAATGGTTTATCAAAAAGTTGCTGCAAGTTCAGCCAACAGGGTTCTTCCCTCGAGCTGCTTCTCTGCCATACAGAAGAAGCCCTTTTGGTCTCACCATTGTTCTCAATAGCTCTGGAACATTAAATTTATAATTGCAACAATGTTAAGGTTGCCAGATTCCTATATTGAACAACAGCAAAAGGAGGCTGAATTATCACATTTTTAGTCGGAGACCTAAGAGGTAAAAAGGAAAGAAGAGGCTGGAAGGCCCTAGGGTAACTTACCCTTCTCTAAACCAGGAAGTTACACATTAGAATTAATTTTTTATTATTATTATTCAACAAATATTTTTAAACCCCTACTTCATGCAGGGCATTGTGCTAGGTGCTGGAGATACAAAAGTGAGCCACCTGATCAGATGAGACACATGCTTGGAGCATCCATGACTAATATGAACTGCGTATTACACATCTGAGACATTTAGCTTTTCTGAACCATGGAAGAAACCACCACCGAGCCTTTCCAATTCACCATAACACTGTGTTTAATAGACTCATGGCCAGTGGAGCCCTGTTGTTGAGTCACTGATTTCTTATAATCCAATTCTCCAAAAAAAAAAAAAATTTGTTCTCAGAGATTTTCTGACCCTGCTCTTTGGCAATCCAGATTTAATGGACTTTCAAGCTCTTTGGGGGCTCCTTGGGAGGTAGTAGCAACTGTATCAGATCTGTCCCAACCCTTACCCCTAAGCAGTTTTTTCTCTGACCTTCTTAGAGATGGTGATTACTCATTTGAAAACCAAACCAAAATTCACCACAGCCTCTCAACAAAATCACTGATAATAAAGTTGAGATGCCATATTTCTGGCGCTTCCTCTCCCTGCCAGGAAAGAAGCATACTAGGTGGGTCTCCCACTGAGCAGGAAGGGAACAGTCTTGCATTCTCCATCCTGCAGGTGAAAACTTTCCTGGTCTACAAGCCCTGGCAATTGGGCTCTGGAAAAAGTAGCTTCATTAACCAGGGGAGCCTGACTTTTCTGTGATCTCTCTCTCCTCCTCTTTGGCATTTCAGTTTTTGCATTGCTCAAGATGCAAAAGGAAGTAAGGTTCCAAAAAAAAAAAAAAAGAACAAAACAAAACTTATTCTCAGAGCTCCTTTGTAAGATCAATAAGTTATGAGGAAAGTGCAGTGCTTTCACTGAGTTTACACGAAGGTGCACAGGCCACTGGGTCAGACCTGCTCTGCTCTAGACGGGAAGAGGCCCCTCCCACTGGGATGTTCTGAAAGGCCTCAGTATGAGGCCGGAAAGACCTTCCACAGGGCAGCTCTTATATTCACGGAGGGCAAGAAATAAAACGGCGGTGTGACCTTGGGTAAATTATTTGGCCTATCTTGTTCTGCATTTCCTCCACGAAATAATATTTAGATGTATCTAAAACTATCATGCTGATAACCATTATGGAGCTGCCCATTCTCATAAGTGCAAGAAGTCAAGCACAGTCAGAATGTTGATGTTTTGGGGAAAAAAATTCCAATTTTCAAGGCAGAACCAATTCATCTGAGAGAGGAGCTATGGAGACATTCAAATCACAAAGAGTTGAACCCTAGGAGCGTATCAAAGTATCGTTTTCAAAGATGTGTTTGTCAAAACTAGAATCTTTGGAAATGTCCTGCCCCCAAACTACTCCATGGTCGCTCATCAGGGAACGGCCACTCATGGAAATTCCCAAAGATCATTACCATAACTCTGATAAGTCCCACCTTAACTCAACCTGTTAAGTTGAACCTTACCTTTTCAAAATTTATTTGACCACAGATATTGGGATTTTTTAAGCCCTTATTAATATTTCATGGATGGAAAACTGCAGAAGAGGAAATAAATCCACCTTAGAAGAAGGATGGATTCCCAAAACTGAAATGACTTCCTCAGCATGTAACTTGCTCAAGGGTATAGCAATGCCGTTATTATGTGTCTGTCTAGAGCCTGCCAGACTGAAGTAATAGCATTTTTCCTTCTCTAATTGGTATTCTAAGCCTTGGCACCTGGTCCTTAACCTGAATCACAAGATCCGCCTTATTCCAATAAAGTGGCCTGACTGAGGTCACTTCTCCCTTTTGCATACACCCAGCCCCCAGACCTTTTTAATATCCTTCTATGCCTGTAGCTCCCACCCCAGGGACTGGTGAGTACTTCTCCAACCATATTTCATAGAAACCAATATTTGTCTAGAACACATTAGCCCCACTTCAGGTAGGGCGGCAGTCAATAAAAATATAATTGTCCGTGAAGTCAGGAGCCATGTGAAGGCACTGTTGTTTGAAAGACAAATGATGGAACATGCAGCTGGGTAGGAACGACTCACGATGGGAAATCATGCTGAAAAACAAATTGGAGGTGCCTCCCTCCCGCTCTGGAAATAAGCCTGTAATAATCCTATGAAGTTGGCCTATGCAGCCTGGTAGACTTGACAGAAGCTGTTGTAGGGCCTGAGGTGTTCATAAACGGGTGGATTTCCAGTCGGCAAGGTAAGCACAGTGCTTACCTTGCCTACTGGATACTTCACCCTCAGTCGTAACACACCATGCAGCATCCTGGATTTCCACAGTCCATTCTCACATCAGCACACCGACATCTTGCCCAGCCTACCACCAGAAGAAAAATTACGCACTTCCTATTTCCACAGCATGCTATCGCCTGCCATCATTTCACTTGTATTTTTTCATTGACTCTGAGCTGTCACTTTTAAAAAGTCGTTTTCCTCACTGAGCCTTAGTTTTCTCATTTGCAGAATGAAACCAGTGAGTGACATGATAGCTAAAATTCCTTCTAGCTTTTCATGCGTTTATTCATTCAACAAAAATTTACCAAGCACCCACTAAGTGCCAGGCCCACTGCTCTGCATGGAGTCGACAGTGGTGAGCAAAACAGGCAACCCCCACCTCATGGTGCTTATAGTCTGGTAAGGGAGACAGATGATTGATAAGGGAAATGAACCAACAAAACACATCATTAAAAAAAAAAAAAAAGTTGCCATTGAATAGACTCCAACCCCAACTCATGGCGACCCCATATGTGTCAGAGCAGAACTGTGCTCTACAGGGTTTCCAATGGCTGATTTTTCAGAAGTAGATCATCAGGCCTTTCTTCTGAGGTACCTCTGGGTGGACTCAAACCTCCAACCTTTTAGCAGCAGAGTGTGTTAACCATTTGCACCACCAAGTAATCCCAACGTATCATTACCACATCCAAACAGTTTTAAATAACCAAATAGAGACGTGTAAGAGGGAATAATCATGCTTGGTCAAGCAGAGGGCCAGTGAAAAAGAGGAAGCCCTCAATGAGATGGATTGACACAATGCCTGCAACATTGGGCTCGAACATAAAAATGATGGCGAGATTGGCACAGGACCGGGCAGTGTTTCATTCTGTTGTACATAGGGTCACTGTGGGTTGGAACGGACTCGACGGCACCTAACGACAACGAGAGGGAATAAGGAGCCCTAGTGGCACAGTGGTTAAGAGCTATGGCTGCAAACCAAAAGGTCAGCAAATCAAATCCACCAGCTGCAACTTGAAGCCCCTGTGGGGCAGTTCTGCTCTGTTCTGTAGGGTAGCTACAGGGTTTACAGTACAATAGTGTTTCTAATACTCACAGAGAGAGTGTAGGAGAATCTAAAATTCTTCAAGAGCTTCAGTAAGGGAATTTCAGCCACATATTTGGCTCAGGCTCTTGGGTCCTAGGCCATCACTGTCCCCTTCAGTCCAGGGAGACAATTCCCTATTCGTAGCCCAGGGAGGGCATATACAGTTTCCAAAGCTGTGCGGCTGCAAGTAATGTGATTTAGAGGAGATAAGAAAAAAAAGAATAAGAAATTTGCCAACCAAAAAAAAAAACCTTCATCTAAAATCTGGCTTGGCCTAACAGCCAGCTTTAAAATCTAGGGCAGAACACAGGGGACCTCCCACCAAGAACTATAGCTGATTATTCCACTCTACAGTTAAAAAAAAGAAAGAAAGGGGGGCGGGGGAAAAACTTCTCGGAAGTGCAAATGAGCATGGAGTTGCAGGAAGGCACACCAGGCCACCATCTCTCTCCAAGCAGTGGGGATTCTGTTCTCTGCACGGCAATGCAGTCTGACAAGACAAGTTTGCTGCGGTTCACCTTGCCCTTGAATGCAAACACCCAGGAGGCTTGCATCTGGGACTCGCTGCACAGGAGCTTTCTCACCATTACAGATGCGAGTAATTATTAGTAATAATAATAGATAATATTTACACAGCCTGTTTCAACTGAAGATCTCAAGACACATAATAACACCTAAAAATTGAGGCCCGCATAGCCCCTCAGCAGCAATCTGCTTAGGGCTGGCTGCCCTGTCACGCAGCACAGACGAAGTGCAGCAAATTACCAACGAACTATCAACAGGCACTCCGGACGGAAAGCTAAAGCAGTGAAATTTAAATATTAATTTAGGATTAAAAACAACAACACTGGAATCAATCCTGAAGGGAAAGCAAAAAAGCACTGAGTTCCTTCATGACAGACTGGAGCTTGTTCAATGTAACTCAGTCATGTTCCACTTGAACCCCAAAATGAGTTCAGAAAACTTTCCTAAGGATTTCCGGATTCTCCCAGAAGCAAATCCTGAAATTCAAGTACGAGTGGTGTCGTTGGTAGGTGATCCCTGAAAACACCAGTCAGGACTGGGAACTGAGGCAGGGAAGGGCAGGAAGCACAAAGGATGTGTTGAATAGCCAGGGGATCCCTGGCGGTGTAGTGGTTAAGAGCTTGGCTGCTAACCAAAAGGTAGGCAGTTCAAATCTACCAGCTGCTCCTTGGAAACCTTATGGGGCAGTTCTACTCTGTCCTATAGGGTTGCTATGAGTTGGAATCAACTTGACAGCAATGGGTTTGGGTTTTAGTTTTTTTGTATAGCCAGTTAGCACGAAGTTTAACCCCTTTGGGGAACTATGGGAGACAGTAATGATCATCCCTCAGAGTTATCCTAACTGAGGAGCAAGGAGGTTCCTGCATTTATCCACCAATTCCCTGTCTCTCATAGGTTGAGACTGCCTCTGGTGACCTTAAAGCTAAACAAAACAAAACAAACCCAAACCCACTGCCCTGGAATAGAACTGCTACATAAGGTTTCCAAGGCTGGAAATCTTTAGGGAAGTGGATTGCTACATCTTTCTCCTGCAGACTGGGGACATTAACTCTCTAGATATTCCAGCTTGCCCTGAAGACCAAGAGCACTTCCACAGCCAGAAAAAAAGGCCTTAAAACAGAAAGTTACAGGTGTTCCCAGTAAGCAGCAGACAGGTGACTAACCAAGGGGATGTGGCAGGGGAGGGGCACTGACAGCATCTGCTATTGTTTGAGCAGATTGTATTAACTACCCTACCTATGGAGTCCCTGGGTAGTGCAAACAGTTAACCTCCTGGCTGCTAACCAAAAGCTTGACCGTTGGAGTCCACCCAGAGGCACAGCAAAAGAAAGGCCTAGCAACCTAGTTCTGAAAAACCAGCCATTGAAAACCCTATGGTGCACCATTCTACCGTGACACACATGGGGTCACTGTGAGTCCAAATCAACTCCACAACAATTGGTGGTGGTGGTGGTGGGGACTCTACCCACTCCAGCTAACAAACCGGGCAGAAAAGGCTAAGATGTAAGTAAAACGTGAGAAAGTTTAAGAAGGAAACTCCTTAAGAAGGAAAAAGAAACATCTAAAATAAGATTTCCAATATCCATGACTACATTTTTCCATACCTATCTTTTTTTTTTTTCTATCACAAAAATGGTACATGATTTGTTTTAGTGATTAACAGAGACCTCTGGTAAATAATTAATCTCATTCTATGACTAGAACAATGCTTGGCAGGACGGCACACAGAAATCCTCACCGTGGAAATATTTAGATGTGTTTAAGGGATTTCAGATTTCTAGGAGATATGTGTGCTGCCATGGTGGCACATGATGAAATTGGTCTCCCGATGTCCCCTTAAAACAACCGTTTCCTTCGAGGAGGTACGCGGTAATATAAAACATGTTGTTTTCTGCTGTGAAGTTTTAAAGAACTGCGTTAACCACAATAATACTGAGGCTTTTCCCTTCATTAATATTCTAGTTAAATATACACCAGTGACAAGCTACCCCACCTTATAATGTCCTGGGACAACTTATAAAAAAGTTTTACATTGTCTGCTCCATCGATTGTGTGTTGAGCCTGAAAAAATTAAAAAGAGGTTTTTGTTACTAAGGAACATAATAAAAGAGACATTTAAAGATTCTTCTATCTATAATATACATTTCTTTAAAAGTACTAAGTTTGCTCCCTATGAAGGAACCACTTGATACAAGCATAAAGACAAGATCCCAGTTTGAAAGTGAAAGGGTCAAAGGTGAAATAAAACTGCCCTCCAAGTCTTCCATTTGAAAACCACCTCTTCTATCTCTTTGTTTCCCACTTCTCTACCTGTTTCACCCCAAACCCACCCAGCTGATGCATAAGGAATGCAGACAGGCCAATGAGACTGGGAAAAACAAATACTGTTTAAGAGATGGTAGCCAATGTTGACTTGCCTAGAGGAAGAGGGAGCCTTGGAAATTAGCATGGATTTGACTCCCTTTATATTTTTTTTCTACAATTAGCCGTATCTGGGTTTCTAAACTACAGCTTGTACAAGCGCAGCATCCCCCAGTGGAGAAATGCATTTCAATAGGTTCAGCTGTTTTGTGTCCTCTTTTCACCAATTCCATTGAATCATTTCCAACTTTGGTAAAGAACACTCTGCTCTCATTTAAAGACTTAAATTTGTACACTACATGAAGGGATTGTTTTTGGTTTTTGGTTTTCCTACTGAGGAAGCCAAGGATCTAATAGAAAATGAACAACCTTATAAGGGCCTGTCTTAAAAACCTAAGCCTAAGAGGAGATATAAATATCATATCTGACTATGTTTCTGTTTTAAGCCAGACAGTAGACAATATTCCTTTCTTCTTCATCTTCCTCAACAGTATCAGACAGGATGCCTAGCACTGTGGGAAAGCAGCATATGTAGCTCTTTCTCCTTAGCCAACCACACCCTCCATCTCAGATTCAAGGTCTTAAAAAAAAAAAAAAAAAAAATTAGAGTAAATATTTGAAATCCTTCATTCATCCATAATACAACAACTACTTACTGTGTGCCCATTATCAACCAAGCATAGTTCAATGTGTGAACCACACAAATCCCTACCTTCATGGAGCTTGTACACTAGTGGCTCACCTCCTTCAGGAATATCCACTCCTCTAGACATCCTGGCTGACCTTGGTTCTTCTTTCATACTAAATAGGTGTCCTGATGGCCTGTTCTCCCCCAGCTTCCCTGAGATCATTCTGCTCTGACTTTGGTCCATGACTCTCCTTCCCAGTCAGGTCCAAATCCACTGGCCTTTACAGTTTGCTTACTCTGAGACCCACCACTGGTTGTCTCATGACCCAAGGATATATCTGCTCTCCAAGGGACCCTCCCTTGGAGATGGGCAACCTAAACACAAGTCCACAAACCTTTCCCACAGTTCCTCCCCACTGGGTTTAAAGGAGATTTTTTAAGTCAAGCAGACCTGGATTCAAATGCAAACTCAGCTACTTTCTAGCTGTGTGTCCTTGGGGCAAGTTATTTAACCTCACTTAGCTGGTGTAGTACAAACAGTTAAGCGGTTAAGCGCTAGGTTGCTAACCAAAATGTTGGTGGTTTGAACTCATCCAGTGGCTCAGTAGGAGAAAAGACCTAGTGACCAGCTCTGTAAAGATTACAGTCAAGAAAACCCCATGGGGCAGTTCTACTCTGTCACACGGGGTTGCTATGAGTTGAAATCGACTAGACAGCACCCAACAACAAAAGGTAAGTTTGACAGTCTATTTCCTTAAAGATCAGAGCCTTGGAAACCTTGTGGGACAGTTCTACTCTGTCCTGTATGGTTGCTATGAGTAGGAATTGACTCGACAGCAATGCGTTTTTGGGTTTGGAGCTTACTTTCCCCTTCTTCATAAATGGGACAAAAGTACCAACCTTACAGGTTTGTCATAAGGATTAAAGAAAATAACATTTAGCATAGTTCTTGTCACTTAGGGTTCTCTTAGTTAGTGATGCTATTATTAACATGTAAATTAGGCAAAAAGACCTATGAATCAGCTCTTCTGTATTGACTATCCCTCAACCCGGAAACATAATCCCTACGATATTATAGAAGACATCTTTGGTCAATAAATGTCCAGTTTTCAACACGGATGTCGCCACTGAGGATATTCATTCATTTATTGTTTAACAAATATTCATTGTTATGTGGAAGCCATTGTGGCTGGGCTAGAAGTAATAAAATCTAGAGTGTAAAAAGCACATATTGTGCCATGATATTGCATAAGTATATTACATCCATCATCTTACTTAAAGCACATAAGTCATGATTATCCTCATTTTATAGAGGAACAAACTGAGACTCAGAAGAGATTAGGGATCTTGCCCAAGGCCAATCTGTTGGCTGGAAGTGGCCTAGCCAGAGCTTGAGCCCAGAGCTGCTTGCTTCCTTGGAAAAACGTCCAGCTCACCACGGCAAGATCACAAATTCACATTCCTTAGTTCATGATCTGACATATTCAACCAAGAAAACAGATACTAAGAGAAGTCCCAATTGTAGCCTAAGTTCACAGGCCTCAATTTGAAGGATTGAACTAAACTGAAAGAAATGAGGCTTCAACCATGTGAAAACGTTATATAAAATTGAAAGGTAATAGTTTTAGACTTCTTCAGACCACATCTCTCTAGGACATTTATTTATGATATAAGAAAGGGTGGAAAGAGCTGGTAGATAAGAATCTGCCAGTAAAAATGATATCAAGCTGTGCTTCAGTACACTGTTAGGCTAAGTTACAGGATTTTGCAGCAGCTACTGGCAGAAGGTAAATTTTCTCTTGTACAGGTTGTACCCTAGATGTGAATCAAAGAGACCTAGACTCAAGGCAGTCTTTTGGAGGGAAAAAGGGATGGCAAGGAACCACAAAGTCATTTCATGTTATCAAAGGCCACATCTGTTTCCCATTAAGAAGCAGTCCAGGCAAAAGGTAACAAAACGTAGAGTTGTTCTCTCGACTGGTAGTATTTTGTCTAGCCTTCAGAAAGCTCTCTCTTCCCTGATTCGGCCTGATATCATGGATTCTGACCCTTTCTTTCCTTGTCCTAGCCGAACCATTTCCTTTTTCTAGAACTCACTCCCCATATTTGCCATCACCTAGGTATTAGACTTGAATCTTCTGCTAGATTCCCTTTCAGATTTCACCCTGCTTCCATAGCAACTCCCTGGCATTGACTCCTTCCTAATTAACAGTCTCTGTTTTTGTACTTTATTTTGTTGCTCACTGGCCCTTGCATGACCTTTGTATACCTCCCCGCACCCCTCCCCACACTGTATTTCAGGACATGGTCCTTGGCCTCAGTCCTAAGCCCACCCTGGATCATCTCTTCAGCTGAAGTTAAAGTAACATGAGAAATGTTTGAATTGGGGATGTACCACCTGGAGAAAAGAAGATCCAACGAGTATAGGCCAAATGTGTTAGATAATCAAAAGGCTGACACATAGAAGACGTTCTAGATGTATTCTGTGGTTCCAGATAGGAAATTAGAACATAGGGGAATGCAGTCTTCTGCATAATCTAAAGAACTTTCTGGCAATTATCATTGTCCAACAATGGAATAAGCTGCTCCCCTATAACTGGAGATATTCAAGCAAAAGTTTAACGACCATTTCTTGGGTATGTTGTAGAAGAGATTCAGGAATCAAAGAAGAGCTGGTCTAAGTATAGATAAGGCCCTGTCAACCATTCAATACTATGATTTAAGATCCTAAAATGGTTTTTCCTCAGCCAATGAACAAAAATACAACTCCCAATAAAATCATCTATTGTTGCAAAATCTTAGAGTTATCCCTTCATTCTTTTTTTCCTTTTATGTTGATTCATAATGGTGATTAGCCCTACACATTTCTGAGTGAAGCTACTGTGAGATGAGTGGAAATTCACGCTGCTCTCCCAAAACGAACAACCACTTTTGGTGGCAGCTTCTAGAAGGATGAGGCAAAGGAAGGCTACAAGAGCTCCTTGTTAGACTCTCAGGAGAAAAGTCCTTGAGTATCGAAAACAGAACCCTAGCTATTGTGGAAGAATGAAGTAGGTTTGTTTGCTGTTTCCCACTTCGAATGGAAAATGTTTTTGGTTTCACATTACAATCATTTAAAATGTCAAAACTATCTTCACAGCACATAACCTGAGGCTATATTCAGAAACCAAATGAAATTCCATGGAAACCACTTACATCTCTCAGTGGATTGAGAAACCTCCCTTAAATAAATCCTCCTTACCCACGAGATTTAGAGCACAAGTAAAAGACGCTTCTCTCTAGTCACTCAACTTTACTGCCTTCACCCCGACAAAAACGCAAAAAAGGGACCACGTGGCAGGCCAGTACCTCTCCCTTCATAAAATGACTCATCATACTGTGAGCTCAGGTATTTCACGGCAAAGGCTTCTATCACCACATAGTATTTCCTTAAAGAACTACCCAACTTCCATTTGATAGGATATTATGCAGCCATTTAACATTATGTTCACAAGGAATTTATAATAACATGGAATAGCACTAATGTTATTTTTTTCGAGTGGAAAAAAGCAACTATTTAAAGTTTACTAATGAGCAAAGCCAGGTATAAAGACAGCAGACTTCCAGTCAGGATGCCACAGTAAGTCCAACTTTCAGTCACCTCCTCTGCTCCAAATGTATAACATGACAGAGAAGATATTAAAAAGAGAAACTAAAAAAAAAATTGATGCTTCAAATACGAGATAGTTTTTTTGTTGACTAGAAATGGGACAGAAATACAAAATGGTAGGCAGGTCTGAGACTCAGGACTGCTGGGATCTGGGTACAAAAGTAGCAACAACAGGTGAGAGTTTGTCCCTTTCAGGGTAAAGGGAGACATGTCACAAGCAAGGTTAAGTCCTTGAACCAGGAGATAGAGTGGCCTTCACTCCAGAAGAGGCATAAAAAATAGGTCAGGCCGATCTCTGTCTAGGGATAAAAAAAAAAAACAAACCCATCACCATAGAGTCAATTCTGACTCATAATGACCCTATAAGACAGAGTAGAACTGCCCCATAGGGTTTCTAAGGAGTGGCTGGTGGATTTGAACAGCTGACCTTTTGGTTAGCCGCCGTAGCTCTCAACCACTGTGTTACCAGAGCTCCTGTCTAGAGATAGTATGTCTCAAAAGATGCAATCCCAGAAAAAATAGCAGAACCAGGCACCTAGTCAAGCTACCCTGTCTCTATGATGAATCAGCAATATTCCCAATGTCACCCTGAGGCAGGAATTTCTACAACTGCCTTTATCAGACCTGGCTCTGGACTGGGGTCTCAGAGATGAGTAAAGAAAACTGAAAAACCACTAGATAAAGAAGGACAGAGGAAGAAAAAAAAATTGAAATCCCCCTACTCAATGAGCATACAAATCAAAATTTCAAAATGCCTGAGAAAATATGCCCTGGAAGAAAAAAAAAAAAAAAATTAAACCCATGGAGTCAATTCTGACTCATAGCAACCCCACAGGACAGACTAGAACTGCCCCATAGGGTTTCCAAGAGCTGCTGATGGATTTAAACAACCAACCTCTTAATTAGCAGCCTTAGCTCTTAACAACTGTGTCACCAGGGCTCCTCCCTAGAAGATAAAAAGATAGTCAATAAAAAATAATTTGCACACAGATTCACTCCAAACGAAACTGATTATATAGAAACATCATAGACTTTAAAATGAAATATATTAAAGAGGGTAAAAGAAGGCATCATGACCAGTAAAAACAACAAGTAACTATTAAGCAGAAAGAAATTAAACAAGAACAAGAGGCTATGAAAAAGGATCAATGAAGTCTGAAAAATAAAAATTATAGTCATTGAAATAAAAATACAGTGGCAAGATAAATTCTTCTACTTGTAGAGACAATTCATTAAGAAGAGACAATTTATTAAAATAGACCTAGAATTCCACTACAGAAAGATGAAAAATAAAGAATGTTAAGAGACATGGAAATGAGAGTGAAAGGCTCCAAAATAACTAATCCATTGCCCTTGAGTTAATTCCAACTTATAGCACCCCATGGGACAGAGTAGAGCTGTCGTATAGTTTCCTAGGCAGTAAATCTTTACAGAAGCAGACTGCCACATCTTTCTCCCATGGCATGGCTGATGGGTTTGAACTACCAACCTTTTGGTTAGCAGCCAAGCACTTAACCACTGAGCCACCAGAGCTCCCTCCATTTGACTAAAAGTAGAGAATAGAGAGACTGGAAAAGAAGCAATATTTGAAATTATATTTGCTGAGAATTTTATGAGAGATGTGAGTTCTCAGAGAAATGGTCCCTTCTAATAAAAAATAAATCCATATCTGCATGACATAAAGGATAAAGAGACTATCTCAAAAGGGACCAGACAGAAGACACAGATAACACACAAATGAGTGAGAACTAGACCTAAAGAAGACTTCCGAGCTATAGCCATAAATGGCAAAGGACAGTGAAGTGGTACCCGGAAATTGCTGAGGGAAAATAACTATCCATCTAGAATTTTATACCCTGTTGTGATGGTTAATTTTAGGTGCCCACTTGGTTTAGCTGTGGTGCCCAATTGTTTGGTCAAACACTAGTCTATATGTTTCTATGAAGGTATTTTGTAGATGTGATTAACACAATTAGTTAACTTTAAGATTGCCCTCAATAATGTAGGTGAGTCTCATCCAATCAATTAAAGACCTTAAAAGCAAAAACTGAAGTTTCCAGGAGAAGGAATTCTGCCTTAAGAGTGTTAACACAGGAATCCTTCCTGAGTTTCCAGCATGCTGGCCTTCCCTATGGCTTTCAAACTCAAGACAGTAACATCAACTCTTTCCTGAGTTCCCAGCCTGCAGGTCTGCGTACAGAATTTGGACTTACAAGCCCACACAATCACATGAGCTTATGCCTTAAAATGGATCAAGGTAAATAAATAGAGAAAGAAAGAGAGAGATGATAGATAGATATATGATAGATAGATAGATAGATAGATAGATAGATAGATAGATAGATAGATAGATAGATAGATAGATAGATAGAGAGAGAGAGAGAGAGAGAGAGAGAGAGAGAGAGAGAGAGAGAGAGAGAGAGAGAGAGAGATAGATAGATAGATAGATAGATAGATAGATAGATAGATAGATAGATAGATAGATAGATAGATAGATAGATAGATAGATAGATAGATAGTAGATAGATAGTAGATAGATAGTAGATAGACAGACAGACAGATGATAGAAGATATCTATGTTTATATAGATACCTATGTGTATGTATGTTGCTCCTATTGGCTCTTTTTTCTGGCAAACCCTGACTGATAGACTAATTACGCTCTTGCTGAAATTTGGTGTCCAAAGAAATATGTTTCCAGTCATAAAAGACAAAGAATGTTTACTAGCCACAGACACTCACTAAAGGAACTACTAACGAATGAACTTTAGCAAAAAGAAAGATGAACCCTTAGGGAGGACATGAGATAAAACAGTGAACACACAAAAAAAGATTTGTTAATTCAGTAAATAAAATTAACTACTGGTTGTAAAAAAAAAAAAAATCATCACTGTATTTTATATTAAAAATGGGCAATATTAAAAATCTAAGAACTATAGCACAAAAGTGGGATATTCAACGAGTAGGTAAAGTGTGCTAAGACTCTGAGAAGAGGACAGAAATACTGAAGAACTGTAGAATCACTAAGTATATATGGAAAAAAGACTGCAAGGAAATACAATAAAATGTTAACAGTGACTGTCTTAGAGAATTTATATGGTGAGCATTTTTTTTCTTTCCTTCTTATTCTCTTCTCAGTTAAGTTTTCTAAAACAAATACTCCTTTTATGAAGGAAAAAATTTATCACCTGTATAAAATCATCTTATATCACCTCTTCTCTTCCCTGAGTCCTGAAGAGATAGATACCCATTCCTTAAAGGTAGACATGACAATGCTGGTGACAATAGCATTGAGTGGCCAAATGGCATCCAGAACTTTCTGAAGATAATCTGGCCATTTTGCATTTCTCTGGTAAACTGGTATCCTGGAGATGTGGCAAGCCCCAATTATCCAATATTACATAGTCTTATGCATAATCTCTACTCCAAGAACATACACAGAAAGACTTCACTAATTCAAAATAGTTGCCAAAAATCCAGTCTCGATGGAAGGACAAATTGTTGCAAACTTTTCTTAAAGAAAATACAATTTTATGATGCACAAGTGCATTTCTAACATAAACTAGCAAATAGACATTTGTTAAGAGATAGTTCCTCCAGTCCAGAAAGGAGTAAGCGCAATGGATAGCTTCCCTGGTAAACATTTTTACACATCACAAAAATACTTAAAGATACGTACTACACATAAACACTTGCATGTCTGGCAGTAATAAGTGCTTTAAAGGAAAATAAAGCAAAGTATGGTCTCAGCCCTCCATATCCACGCATTCTGTATCCATGGATTCAAACAACCGCAGTTCAAAAATATAAAAAAAAAAAAATTCCAGAAAGTTCCAAATAGCAAATCTTGAATTTGCTACTCACCAAGCACTACAACGAATCCATGCAAATGAAGTGGTAAGTGGTGTGTAGACATACCCTGCTGTAGCCTCCCTCCCTTTCACAGAACCTCAGTCTCTCTCCAGCACTCCCTGTTTGAGCATTGTTCATCTCGTGTCTGATGTGTATGATGTAGTTACACCTTCCATGGTTGTGTCTACACTGAACTTGTGCAGACTTTTTTCCTCATCATTATTCCCTAAACAATACAGTATAACAACTATATACACAGCATTTACATCATATTAGGTATTATAAGTAATCTAAAGATGACTTAAAGTATATGGGAGATGTATGCAGGTTATATAAAAATACGTTTTATATAATGGACTTGAACATCTCTGGATCTTTGTATCTGAGGGTGTCCTGGAACCAATCTCCCAAGGATACTGAGGGAGGACTGTATTGTGTTTTCATATTGGGCAATCTGGTCGAGACCTGAAGCTCCTGAGGCATACAGAACAATCCATATGGATATTTGATGGAAAAACATTCCAAGCAGAGGGAACAGCAAGAGTAAGCTTGGCCTGTTTAAGAACCAGCACAGGGACCTGTGTGGATGGAATTAAATGATCAAGGGAGATGGGATGAGAGCATAAGTCCAGCTTCCATAGGGTCCTCAAGACCTTTGAGAGGACTTTGGTTTTTAATCTGACTGAAATTGGGAGCTATTGAAGAAGGACATGATCTGACCATTTTATCAAATGATCACACTGGCTGTGTGCTGAGAATAGACTCTAGTCTGTTAACAGAGAGACTAGCTAAGGTACACTGAAATAATCTAGGAGCAAATGATTGTGGCTTGGACGTGGGTATAATGGTTGAAGGTCGAGAGTGGTTGGATTCTGGATATATTCTGGAGGTAGAGGCAAGGGATTTGCTGATGATTATCTTTGGAATCAGAGAAAGAGACCTATGCCCACACGTGCTGTGTCCACTGACCGCATCATCCCTCCAGGACATGGTTCATACATACCGGTCTAATCCACAGGCTACACTTCTAAGCAGGGATATCTCCTTTTCAGGAGGCTGGCTGGCCCTCATCCAGTCCCCATTTGAGAAGCAATCAAGAGACAGCCTTTAGGAAAAAAGACTTGAACAGGTGCAAACTTTGACTTGAGAATTAACCATCTGCTGAATATAAAGGCAAAGGAGCCCTGGTGGCACAGTGGTTAAGCTCTGGGCTGCTAACCAAAGATTGGTTCTTCAAACCCATCAGCCACCCTGAGAGAGGAAGATGCATCAGTCTGCTTCCATAAAGATTACAGCCTTGGAAACCATCGGGTCACTATGAGTCGGAATTGATTTGACAACAACAGGTTTGGGTTTGAATGTAAAGGCTGCATTAAAAACTGTACCTACCTCTTCAATTTTTCAATCCACAAATTTTCTAAAGGGGAGTTCTACTATCAGGACATCCCAGTATAACCTCCTCCTCCTCTCCCCCATTCCCACCCCTGCATAATAATCAAATATTTGCCAAGGGGAAGGGGAGAATTATGCAACTAAACACAATACACTCTTTGAAAACTTTATCCCTCTCTATGTTCCTCCAAAGGGCTCTATTGCACACATCTGCCTTTCCAACTCTATTCATAGGCAGTAATTACTCCAGCAATAGAGATTTTAAAAAAAATTCTGGCTCCATTCTTATCTGGTTTGAACCTCAGAGTTTCTTTTTCCTTAGCAAATACCCCTGTTAACTGATGAAGGGAATCTTTTACTCACCACCCTAAGCCAAACCTCAATAGTTTGAACCAAAGTTTCATTCCGTAGGGGGAAAAAAATCACAGCATTATGTTGTATCTTTCACTTGAGAGTGTGTTCCAAAATGGAGTAACTAGCCAACCAGTTTAATATTTCAGGGAGAAAAAATAAAATACAAAGACCTATTCTAGATAAGGGAGTTGGGAGAGTACTTACTGTAGGTTGCTGGCAGGATGCCATTCAGAGCACATTTTTACATTTTTAAACAGTCCTTACCCAATGCTCTCCTTAATCCCATTAAATGAAAACTTTCTCTAATTTTAAAATTAAATTTCCTGTATTTCCTGATAGGCTTCCAAGTTATTCTCCTTCCCTTCTCCTCTATAAGTCCCATGGTATTTCTAACAAGGAGAGGGGCATTAGTCTCCTGGACAGATTCCAGCTGGCATAACTGCCCTCAGCCTTGCTCCCCATATCCAGCCCCTGGGGTTTTCCACTGGGCAAAGATTGTTTCCCTACTTCCTGCCCTGAAGTAGTGGAAGTATTACCCTATGGCTTATGGCTCATGGCTGTGACCTTCCCCCCTGCCACATGGGGGTGCACTTCAGTCATTTACTTTTCAGTAATCAAAGCATTGTACAGGCAGTCCCTGGGTTACGAATGAGATCCATTTCTAAGCATGTCTTTTAAGTCGAATTTGTAGGCAAGTCAGAACAGGTGTATATGGTTCTTATCTAGCCTTACTTTACTGCAAGAGGAGCCCTGGTTGCACAGTGGTTAAGAGCTCAGCTGCTAACCAAAAGCTCGGCAGTTTGAATCCACCAGCTACTCCTTGGGAACCCTATGGGGCAGTTCCACACTGTCCTATATGATCTCTGTGAGTCAGAATCGACTCGATGGCAATGAGTCTGGTTTCTTTCCGTTAGGCAAGAAAAAGCTCAAAGCCTTTTCAATGACTTAAAAGGACAGACCCAATTCTTAGAAGAATGGTCTATGGGCTAAGAGCTTTCACCAGATTCTTAATGAGAAAAGACTGGAAATTTATATCAAGCCCTCACTGTAATTGTTATATGTAATAATGATTAATAATGAGTTAATGGTACAGTAAACTGTTTACATTTCCTATTACATGGTATGGTTCATTTTATATCAAGTTATTCTTTAGATGCCTTTATTCGGCCCTGAATTAAAGAAACCTTCCAAGTAATATTATCAATAGAATCCTGCTCTGGGTGAATATTACTTGGTTGCTCTAGTTTAGAATCTAGGACACAAAAAGACTTGGACAATTCACAGAAGAGGTTATAAAAATAACTACTACACAGATGAAAAGATGCTCAACTTCGTCAGTGATCAGAAAACAAATCTAATTAAGACCACAAGGAGAAGCCATACATACTCACCATAATGGCTAAAATGTAAAAGACTGTGTTGGCAAGGACATGAAGCAACTGGAGCTCTCTGACATTGCAGGTGGGAGCATTAATTAGTACAACCAGTTTGGAAAATGTTTTGTAGCACCTACTAAAGTGAGACATACACATATCATCTAACCTAGAAAGTCTCTCTCAAACAGAGCTCCAATAATAAATTATGGGGAGGCAGGGGCAAGATGGCAGAATTGACAGACACTTCAGGTGAGCCCTCTTAGAACAAAGACCCGAAAAAAACAAGTGAAACAATTATATTTATGATAAGCTAGGAGCCCTGAACACCAAAGGAAAAGTTAGAAAACAGACTGAGCAGCAGGAGGAGGAAGAGACGGTTCAGAAGCGGAAAGGAGTCACCAGACCTAAATCGCCAGGAGCCCTCAAGCACCATTCCCGGGAGTGGCTGCAGTGGGCTGGTACTAGCGTTCAGCCACAGTTTCCTCAGGGAGAAGCAGCAAGCCGCACAGCCTACTCACACCTCTGGAACCAGAGAAGAACAGCACTCTTGGCAAAAGCTAAGTACTTGTGTATATTTCACCATGCCCCCCATCCCCCAAGCTGGCTTCAATGGCTGCTGATTTCCCCAGGCATGAGATAGGCCCTGCTGAGCACCTAGAGCCATCCTCCCAGCCTTGGAAAAGAAATAAATTTGCAGTTGGAGGAAAAGATAACTTGCCAGCTCCACTAAACTAGGGAGATCAGGACAGAAGCGGCTCCTGTCCAGGCATAAACGGCCCATGGACTTTGAGTACCTTTGCCTTCTACATGGACCTGTGTGGGCTTATTTCAGGAGAATAGGCCCTTGTTGGCAGACTACAACTCTTTCGGCTGTGTGGTGGAGAGGTAGGTGTTTGGTGTTTGACACCACTTTGCCTACTAAACAGGGTCCTCACCTACCCACATCAGGGGCCTAAGGACTGGTGGCTCCACTCAGGCCACCCAGCCACCCGTGACAGGGGTCCAAGGATAACTGGTACCTCCAAGTCCTTACAACCAGGATGGATCAGGACTGGACAGTTGTTTTGTTCTGTTGTGCATAGGGTTGCTATGAGGCGGAACCTACTCGATGGCACCTAACAACAACAACAATGATCTGTCTGCAGAACCCACCCACCTGTACACTCTAGGGAAGAGGGACGTGCTTTCCTAAGAGATATTTGAGGGACAATTCTCAGCCCCCTGCCTTGTTCAGAGTGTGACCCCCTGCTGCAACCAGATACCAGTACCTACACCAATCACCCCTGCCCCTCTAAGACCATAGGACAGAACCTGTACCACACGTGATGATCAGCTACCTGGACACCTGAGCTGAATCCATACAAGAAAAATGAACGGACTCCTAGACTGATATACCTGATAACAGCTCTAGCCATCTGGTGACAGGATGTCAGAGCTTCAAAGGTGAAAATATAATCAAGCTAGCTCACTCAAGCAATCCATCTGGGCATATCAAAACAAAACAAAGCAAGAAGCTAGGATACAGTAAGCAAACATAAAATAAACTAATACAATAACATAGATGGCTCAGAGACAATAGTCAATATCAAATCACATAAAGAAACAGACCATGACCACTTCAACAAGCTCTCAAATCAAAGAATCAAGGGATCTTTTAGATGAAAGTGCCTTCCAGGACTTGCCAGATGCAGAATGCAAAAGATTAATATACAGAACACTTCAAGACATCAGGAACGAGATTAGGAGGGAGATGAAGCAATATGCAGAACAAGCCAAGGAACACACAAATAAAGCAGTTGAAGAAATTAAAAAGGTTAATCAAGAACATAATGAAAAATTTAATAAGCTGAAAGAATCCACGGAGAGAGAGCAATCAGAAATCAGAAGATTGACAATGAAATTACAGAATTAGACAACTCAAAAGAAAGTCAAAGGAGCAGAATTGAGCAAGTGGAAGGCAGAATTGGTGAGCTTGAAGATAAGGCACTTGTCACCAATATAGCTGAAGAAAAATCAGATAAAAGAATTTTTAAAAAATGAAGAAACCTTAAGAATCATGTGGGACTCTATCAAGAGAAACAACCTACAAGTCATTGGAGTACCAGAACAGGGAGGGATAACAAAAAATACAGAGAGGATTGTTGAAGATTTGTTGGCAGGAAACTTTCCTGATATTGTGTAAGATGAGAAGATATCTACCCAAGATGCTCATCGAACTCCACATAAGGTAGATTTTAAAAGAAAGTCACCAAGACATATTATAATCAAACTTGCCAAGACCAAAGACAAAGAGAGAATTTTAAGAGCAGCTAGGGATAAACAAAAAGTCACCTACAAAGGACAGTCAATAAGAATAAGCTCAGACTTTTTACTCGGCAGAAACCATGCAGGCAAGAAGGCAATGGGATGACTTATATAAAGCGTTGAAGGGAAAAAAATTGCCAGCCAAGAATCATACATCCAGCAAAACTGTCTCTCAAATATGAAGGTGAAATTAGGACATTTCCAGATAAACAGAAGTTTAGAGAATTCATAAAAACAAAACCAAAACTACAAGAAATATTAAAGGGAGTTCTATGGTTAGAAAATCAATACTATCAGGTATCTTCCCAAGACTAGACCACTAGGCAGAGCAATCAGATGTCAAACCTGACATAGAAATCACAAAAACAAATCAAGACAAAAAAGGCTCAAAACAGGGAAACAACAATGTTATTATGTAAAAGAAGACAACATTAAAACAATAAAGAGGGACTAAGAAACTTAGTCATAGATCTTTCATATGGATAGGAAGACAAGGCAATAAAAAGAAATAAAAGTTAGGTTTAAATTTAGAAAAATAGGGGTAAATATTAAGGTAACCACAAAGGAGACAAACTATCCTACACATCAAAATAAAATACAAGAAAAAAATAGAAACTCAGCAGAAACAAAATCAACAACGAATAAGAGGAAAAGACAATATATAATCTACTCAGCACATAAAATTAACTGGGAAAAAGAAATTGCCAAAACTCACAAAAAAAGACATCAAAATGACAGCACTAAATTCATACCTACCCATAATTATGCTGAATGTAAATGGACTAAATGCACCAATAAAGAGATAGAGAGTGGCAAAATGGGTAAAAAAAAACGTGATCCATCTATATGCTGCCTACAAGAGACACACCTTAGACTTAAAAACACCTTAGACTTAGAGACATAAAAAAACTAAAACTCAAAAGATGGAGAAAAAAAAAATATCAAACAAACCACAATCAAAAAAGAGTAGGAGTAGCAATATTAATTTCTGACAAAATAGACTTTAAAGTTAAATCCACCACAAAGGATAAGGAAAAAAAGGATAAGGAAGGATACCACATAATGATTAAGCAGACTATATACCAGGAGGATATAACTGTATTAAATACTTATGCACCCCATGACAGGGCAGCAAGATACATAAAACAAACACCAACAGCATTGAAAAGTGAGATAGACAGCTCCACAATTATAGTCGGAGACTTCAACATACCACTTTTGGTGAAGGACGGGGCATCCAGGAAGAAGCTTAATAAAGACACGAAAGATCTAAATGCCACAGTCAACCAACTTGACCTTATAGACACATACAGAACACTCCACCAAACAGCAGTCAAGTATACTTTCTTTTCTAGTGCACAAGAAACATTATCTTGAATAGACCTAATATTCTCTTGAATATTAGGTCATAAAGGAAGCCTTAGCAGAATCCAAAACATTGAAACATTACAAAGCATTGTCTCTGATCATAATGCAATAAAAGTGGAAATCAATAACAGAAAAAGCAGGGAAAAGAAATGAAACACTTGGAAACTGAACAATACCCTCCTCAAAAAAGACTGGGTCATAGAAGACATTAAGGATGGAATAAAGAAATTCATAGAATCCAATGAAAATGAAAACACTTCCTATCAGAACCTTTGGGACACAGGGAAAGCAGTGCTCCGAGGTCAATTTATATCAATAAATGCACACATCCAAAAATAAGAAAGGGTCAAAATCAAGGAATTATCCCTACAACTTGAACAAATAGAAAGAGAGCAATAAAAGAAACCCTTAGGCACCAGAAGAAAACAAATAATAAAAATTAGAGCAGAACTAAATGAAACAGAAAACAGAAAAACAATTGAAAGGATTAACAAGACCAAAGGCCAGTTCTTTGAAAAAAATTAACAAAATTGATAAACCATTGACCAATCTGACAAAGGAAAAATAGGAGAGGAAGCAAATAACCCAAATAAGAAATGAGATGGGCAATATTACAACAGACACAACTATAATTAAAAGAATCATATCAGATTACTATGAAAAATTGTACTCTAACAAATTTGAAAACCTAGTAGAAATAGATGAATTCCTAGAAACACATAACCTACCTAAACTAACACAAACAGAGGTGGAACAACTAAATAGACCCATAACAAAAGAAGAGATTGAAAAGGTAATCAAAAAACTCCCAACAAAAAAAAGCCCTGGCCTTGATGGCTTCACTGCAGAGTTCTACCAAACTTTCAGAGAAGATTTAACACCACTACTACTAAAGGTATTTCAGAGCATAGAAAAGGATGGAATACTCCCAAACTCATTCTATGAAGCCACCATATCCCTGATACCAAAACCAGGTAAAGACACCACAAAAAAAGAAAATTATAGACCTAATATATTTTGTTTTTTTTATATCTGTCATGAACATAGATGCAAAAATGCTCAATAAACTTCTAGCCAATAGAGTTCAACAACATAGCAAAAAAATAATTCACCATGACCAAGTGGGATTCATACCAGGTGTGCAGGGATGGTTCAACATTAGAAAAACAACTAATGTAATCCATCATATAAATAAAACAAAAGACAAGAATCACATGATTTTATCAATTGATGCAGAAAAGGCATTAGACAAAGTTCAACACTTGTTCATGATAAAAACTCTCAGCAAAATAGGAATAGAAGGAAAATTCCTCATCATAATAAAGGACATTTATAGAAAGCCAATAGGTAACATCATCCTAAATGGAGAGAGCCTGAAAACATTCCCCTTGAGAACAGGAACCAGACAAGGTGCCTTTTATCACCATTCTTATTCAGTATTGTGCTGGAAGTCCTAGCCAGAGCAATTAGGCTAGATAAAGAAATAAAGGACATCCTGATTGGCAAGGAAGAAGGGAAAGTATCTCTATTTGCAGACGACATGATCTTTTACACAGAAAACCCTAAAGAATCCTCAAGAAAACTACTGAAACTAATAGAAGAGTTCAGCAGAGTATCAGGATACAAAATAAACATACAAAAATCAGTTGGATTCCCATACAACAACAAAACGAACCTCAAAGAGGAAATCACCAAATCAATACCATTTACAGTAGCCCCCAAGAAGATAAAATACTTAGGAATAAATCTTACCAGAGATATGAAAGACTTATACAAAGAAAACTACAAGACACTACTGCAAGAAACCAAAAGAGACCTACAGTATAAGTGGAAAAACATACCTTGCTCATGGATAGGAAGACTTTACATTGTAAAAATGTCTATTCTACCAAAAAAAACAAAAGCGGTCTGTAAATGCAATGCAATACCGATCCAAATACCAATGGCATTTTTTTAATAAGATGGAGAAACAAATAGCCAACTTCATACGGAAGGGAAAGAGGCCCCAGATAAGTAAAGCATTACTGAAAAAGAAGAACGAAGTGAGAGGTCTCACTCTACCTGATTTTACAACCTATTATACCTCCACAGTAGTCAAAACAGCCTGGTACTGGTACAACAACAGATACATAGGCCAATGGAACAGAACTGAGAATCCAGATGTAAATCCATCCACATGTGAGCAGCTGATATTTGACAAAGGCTCAAAGTCAGTTAAATGGGGAAAAGACAGTCTTTTTAACAAATGGTGCTGGCATAACTGGATATCCATCTGCAAAAAAAATAAAACAAGACCCATACCTCACACCATGCACAAAAACGAACTCAAAATGGATCAAAGACCTAAATACGAAACCTAAAACAATAAAGATCATGGAAGAAAAAAATAGGGACAATGTTAGGAGCCCTAATACATGGCATAAACAGTATGCAAAACATTACTAACAATGCAGAAGAGAAACTAGATAACAGGGAGCTCCTAAAAATCAAACACCTATGCTCATCCAAAGACTTCACCAAAAGAGTAAAAGGATTATCTACAGACTAGGAAAAAGTTTTTCGCTATGACATTTCCAATCAGTGCCTGATTTCTAAAATGTACATGATACTGCAAAAACTCAACTGCAAAAAGACAAATAACCCAATTAAAAAATGGGCAAAAGATACGAACAGATACTTCACTAAAGAAGACACTCAGGTAGCTAACAGATACATGAGGAAATGCTCATGTTCATTTGCCATTAGAGAAATGCAAATCAAAACTACAAGGAGATTCCATCTCTCTCCAAACAGGCTGGCATTAATCCAAAAAACACAAAATAATAAATGCTGGAGAGGCTGTGGAGAGACTGGAACACTTACACATTGCTGGTGGGAATGTAAAATGGTACAACCACTTTGGAAATCGATTTGGTGCTTCCTTAAAAAGCTAGAAATAGAAATAGAACTACCATACGATCCAGCAATCCCACTACTTGGAATATATCCTAGAGAAATAAGAGCCTTTACATGAACAGATATATGCACATCCATATTCATTGCAGCACTGTTTACAATGGCAAAAAGATGGAAGCAACCAAGGTGCCCATCAACGGATGAATGGATAAATAAATTATGGTATATTCACACAAGGGAATACTACGCATCAATAAAGAACAGTGATGAATCTGTGAATCATTTCATAATATGGAGGAATCTGGAAGGCATTACGCTGAGTGAAATTAGTCAGTTGCAAAAGGACAAATATTGTATAAGAAAGAGCTCGAGAAATAGTTTCAACAGAGAAGAAAATATTCTTTGATGGTTATGAGAGGGGGAGGGATGTAGGGAGGGAAAGGGGCATTCACTAATTAGATAGTAAATAAGAACTATTTTAGGTGAAGGGAAATACAACACAACAGTAAAGGAGAGGTCAGCACAACTGGACTAAACCAAAAGCAAAGAAGTTTCCTGAATAAACCGAATGCTTCGAAGGCCAGTGTAGCAGGTGTGCGGGTTTGGGGACCATGGTTTAGGGAGACATCTAAGTCAATTAGCATAATAAAATCTATTAAGAAAACATTCTGCATCCCACTGTGGAGAGTGGTGTCTGGGGTCTTAAATGCTAGCAAGTGGCCATCTAAGATGCATCAATTGGCCTCAACCCACCTGGAGCAAAAGAGAATGAAGAACACCAAAGACACAAAGTAATTATAAGCCCAAGAGGCAGAAAGGGCCACATAACCAGAGACTACATCAGCCTCAGACCAGAAGAACTAGATGGTGCCTGGCTACAACCGATGACCACCCTAACAGAGAACACAACAGAGAACCCCTGAGCGAGCAGGAGAGCAGTTGGATGCAGACTCCAAATTCACGTAAAAAGACCAGACTTAATGGTCTGACTGAGACCCAGACCTTCTGTTAGCCCAAGACAGGAACCATTCCCAAAGTCAATTCTTCAGACAGAGATTGTACTGGACAATGGGATAGAAAATGATGCCGGTGAAGAATGTTCTTCTTGAATCAAGTAGACATATGAGACTATGTCGGCATCTCCTGTCTGGAGGGGAGATGAGGGGACAAACGGGATCAGAAGCTGCCTGAATGGACATAAAAATAGAGAGTGGAGGGAAGAAGTGTGCTGTCTCATTAGGGGGAGAGCAAATAGGAGTATATAAAAAAATAATAATTTTTTTTTTTAAAGCAAGGTGTATATAAATTTTTGTATGAGAGGCTGACTTGAGTGGTAAACTTTTACTTAAAGCACAATAAAAAAAATTAATAAATTGTGGTATATTCATACAGTGGAATACTACTCAGTAATAAAAAGGAATGAACTTCACTAATAAGAGGAGCAATAAGGATAAATCTCACTGGCATAATGTTGAATAAAAAGTCAGACAGAATGTATACTGTATAATTCTACTATATAAAAATCAAAAATAGGCAAAACTAATCTATGGTGATAGAAGTCAAGAGAGTGGACACCCAAGGTGGATGAGAGGAGAAGTGACTGCGGGTGGGCCCAAGGGGGAATTCTGGGGTTCTATAAAAGCTCTGTATATCAAACGCAGGTAAAATTATGCTGAAGATAATTCAAAAATGGTTGCAGCAGTACATCGGCAGGGAACTGCCCGCAATTCAAGCTGAATTCAGAAAAGGAGGTGGAACAAGGAATATCATTACTAATGTTAGATGGACCTGGCTGAAGGCAGAGAATACCAGAAAGATGTTTGCCTGTGTTAATGACTATGCAAAGGTATTTGGCTGTGTGTATCATAACAAACTATGGACAACATTATGAAGAATGAGAATTCCAGGACACTTAATTGTGCTCATGAGGAACCTGTACATACACCAAGATGCAGTTCTTTGAACAGAAAAAGGGGATACTGCATGGTTTAAAATCAGGAAAGGTGTGCATCAGGGTTGTATCCTTTCTCCATGTTTATTCAGTCTGCATGCTGAGCAAATAATCCAAGATGCTGAACTACATGAAGAACATGGCATCAGGATTGGACCTGCCGTATGCAGATGACACAACCTTGCTTGCTGAAAGCAAAGAGGACTTGAAGTACTTACTAATGAAGATCAAAGACTACAGCCTTCAGTACGAATTACACCTCAATATAAATAAAACAAAAATCCTCACAATTGGACCAATAAGCAACATCATGACAAATGGAGAAAAGATTGAAATTGTCAAGCATTTCATTTTACTTGGATCCACCATCAATGCCCATGGAAGCAGCAATCAAGAAATCAAATGACATATTGCATTGGACAAATCTGCTGCAAAAGGCCTCTTTAAAGTGTTGAAAAGCACACCCGTCACTTTGAGGACTAAGGCGCACCTGACCCAATCCATGGTGTTTTCAATTGCCTCACATGCATGTGAAAGCTGGACAATGAATAAGGAAGACAGAAGAAGAATGGATGCATTTGAATTATGGTGTTGGTGAAGAATAGTGAATATGGCATGGACTGCCAGAAGAATAAATAAATCTGTCTTAGAAGAAGTACAGCCAGAATATTCCTCAGAAGCAAGGATAATGAGACTCTGTCTCATGTACTTTGGACATGTTATCAGGAAGGACAGGTCCCTGGAGAAGGACATCATGCTTGGTAGAGGGTCAGTGAAAAAGAGGAAGACCCTCAGCAAGATGGACTGACACAGTGGCTGCAACAATGGGCTCAAAGAGCGAAGACTGTGAGGATGGTGCAGGATCGGGCAGTGCTGAGATCTGTTGTACACAGGGTCACTATGAGTTGGAACAGACTCAACGGCACCTAACAACAACAACAGTTCAACTCCGAAGCCGCTTGTTCCAACCGGAAAGGATCTTCCATCTCCGGGGTCACATAGGGCCCAAGAGTCTTCCCTGAAGCAGGAACAACTTTGCTACCCACCCCATGTACCATAGAGAAGTGCTGATCCCGCTCCTAGGCCAGTTTCCTGGTAGCACCAAGTCTGGCTCCGAAAGTGATACCTTTGACTTCACCTTGCCAGACCAAAGAAATGACCATCGAAGAAAAAATTAGCCTCATTGGGCTACCATCGGACCTGGTTGAAGCCCGTAGTTCCCAGCCTTCTCGTTAACAATGTCTTTGTAGAGAAAATATAAATAAAGATGCGTTTAGCAATTCAGCCCAAACGCTGCTCTGAAGCCAGGAGTTGTTTACATTGAGAAAAAAGACTGCAACTACAGTGCATTTTAGCAATTTCTCTAACTCAAAGTATGCTGCATACAGAGTTACAGAGTTACATTCAGAATGTTCTTTAATACACGCTTTATTTTAAAAAATTTCAGAGGCAGCAATTTTCCAACACTGACCAATAAGTCCCTTCATGAGGGAAAAAAAAAAATGGAATTTTTAGCTTCAGTAAAGCTCTGAAAATTATTTATTGATATTTTTGGTAACAAAATAATAGTAATTTGTTATCATAAAGTCGCTTTCCTACCAGCATAGTTAAAACCTGCAGTATTATTGTGACATAAGTTCTGCTCACTCGTGTGCATTTTTAGATGACAAATGTTGTGGAAACTGGTCACTGAGAAATACATGACATAAAACTAAGTTTCTAAGAGTATAAATGACCAACCAAAGATCACACAGCTAGTAAGAGAAAGAGTCTGGATTTTGACGCCAGGTTTCCGACTGCTGACTCAACTCATTCTACCCTCGAGCCACTCCAAAGGCAGTTCACAGAAATTTGTCAGTGGTCCGGTCAAAATGGGCCTAGTTCTCATGTTAGGTAACAATGCCCAATACAAGATCATAAACTACAAAGGTTATCTTTAGTCTTCTCCCTATGGGGATCTCCCTCTCTCCTTGCTCTCAGGTACCTGATGCCTTGGTTCTGCCCTGATTCTTCTCACCAAAGCCACACATAAACCAGTGCCATAGAGTCAATGCTGACTCACGGCAACCCCCTGTGTGTCAGGGTAGAACTGCGCTCCACAGGGCTTTCTTTTACTTTCTTTTTTTTAATATAATTTCTTTTATTTTTGTTGTTGAGAATATACACAGCAGAACATACGCCAAGTCCATAATTTCTATACGTACAATTCAGTGACATGGATTACATCCTCGAGTTGTGCAACCATCCTCACCCTCCTTTTCCGAGCTGTTCCTCTGTCATTGACATAAACTCACTGCCCCTTAGGTTTCCTATCTAATCCTATCTGATTCCATAGAAATATATCTTAGAGAGCATAATGCTCAATGCAGACATGCTTTACCAGTTAAATTAATCCATAGGGTTTTCAATGGCTGACTTTTTGGAATTACAGCACCAGACCTTTCTTCAAGGCACCTCTCTGGGTGGACTTGAACCTTCAACCTTTCAATTAACAGCTGAGCGCATCAACTGTTTGCAACTACAGGAGGTCAAAATGGAACCAGAGATACGATATGAGACCACTAGAGAGTGGAGGCTTCATTTCTCTTCCTCCCTCTTGTTTGAAGTCCTTACCTTCTTCTCCTTCTATGTAACCATACTTTACTCTGCCATGCTTCTCCTTTCTCCTAGGAATAACTCTGTTATCGTCAAATCACCCTATCACTGTCTATTTTACCATTGTCACCAACAGAGCAAAATTTCCTTCCAAAAGCACTTTAAAAAAAAAAAATGAACTTACTTACATTTCTCCTTTTCAGCCTCTTCTTTCTTCTCAATTGCCACCCTCCAGTTAAGAAAAACAGTTCCAGCTATCCATAGTATTTGAGTTTGCATGCCACGGAATCTTAATTTGTATTATTTCCAGAAAGCACATAGCACAAAGAAGAACTCACAGCTCAAGGATCCAGAACCTCTAAATCAGCAAAGAGAAAGGGAGAGGGGTAGGAAAGGGGGTTGAACAGGAAGAGAAAGAGAGCAGGGATAGCCAGTGAGAGAAGACAGCAGTTAGGAGGAGATAGATGCGGCTCAGACTGGCCCTGTGTCCATCCTGTATGCACTCGTACACAGGACTTCACACCCCACCATATGACCCACTCACATCAAGAACATTAGCGAATAATGTAAATTTTACTGCAGAATTCATGGAGAGCAGGAGGTGAGATGTGGGGAGGAAGCGGTTTACGTCACCCACTCCATAGTATACAACTTTATACTGTCAACATGCTCCTCTTCTAAGTCTCTCTGGCTGCACCATTTTGTTTGTCCTTGCTGATCCCAAAACATGGCCCCCTTCAAATCCTAGATATCCTCCCTCCCTTCTAGAATGATATGGCTTTGTCCAAACATTTTTGAATCAGTATGCCGTCTTACATAAACCCTCAGCAAACAAAGAGCCCTCCAGTACCAAGATCCACTCTCCCTTGAAGTTCCTAGGGGATTAAGTAATATTTTTTTCCCCCTGTTACTGATAGACACATAAACAACAGCTTGACACTGAAAGAAGGGGAGGGGGGGTGCGCAGGAAGTGACCTTTTTAAGCACCTTGTACGCACCAGCCAACATACTGGACTTTTTACGTGTGTTTTACCCAATCGCAACACTAAAGATGCTTACTTTTTGTGAAATGGACACGATAAAGGAAAGATGCTATCCATTTTCTCATTACCCCAGTGAAATTTCCACCTCCACCCTTCTGTGAGATGCGGAATATGCCTAAAATGAGAAACTAAGTAGCACCAATTTAAAGAAGGGTGTTGACATGACAAGAGGGAGTAGGAATGCATCATGAGATCCAGCCAACTCAGGACCTCTTTTGAGGCTTTGAGATAATTCGGGACAGGTTTCCAACTGGATGTAAAATCTTGAGCAGAAGAAAATGAAAATGGGTGGGGAGCTGAGCAGGAAGGAGGTGCCATATCAAAATCTATCATTTTTCAATGTCAAACAAGGTTTTTTTAGTTGGCTCCAAATGACAACTAATTCCTTCCACTTAAAGAAATTCTATAATTTGTCTGTGACCATGCTCCACGTCGACATTTGGCGTAGCCTGGGAAACACTGTAGTGTTGGCAGGGTGGGCGGGGAGCTGGGAGACTCTAGGGCCACAGACAGAATGACCTAATTTCAGAAGGCTTTAGTGGACAGGAATAAAGACTGGTTGGTTCTCTGACTGCTGGGATGGGAAGTTTGGCCTTGGAGAATAAAGGCTATTTTATCAGGAAATAAATCAGAGGCCTGTACCATGACCACTTTTTTCCAGGCATATCTTGGTGATGAGGAGGGTGTGTGCTCAGACCGCAGGAATCTCAAGAACCACCCAGCCGCCCCCATCAGCTCTCTGGGACACCAGGCACAGGGCTGGTGGAAGCCCCAGACAACGGCATTCTTGAGTTTTCGCTTTGTGTCTTTCTGAGTGTGTGTGGTTTCTTTCATTTGCGTTTGAGTTTGGCATTTTTTTATTTGTTTGTTTGTTTGGACGACTCATTTGGAGGCTAGTGGTTACCGGCCTCCCCTCTGTGTGAAGTGGCTGCCAAGAAGCCTAGTGTCTGCTGCACTGTGCTTCAGTCTCACTGGCCAGCAGCCAGGCCTGAGGTGCCGGCTAGAGCTTCTGTCGCCTGCCTCACAGAGGACGTTCCAGTGGGCACGAGGACGGCAAGATGGAGAGGCATTTAGGGGCAGGGAGCGAGGCAGGAGTCTACCAACCTGTTAGACAGTCCCAGGAGGAAAGGCAAGCAACCACCATAGACGTGTCCATGGAGGAAGCCAAATACACTTAAGGGTAATGAAAACACGCAGAGGCTGGAGTCCCTGTGCTCTGGTTGGCAGTATGTACTTCTGAACAAAAATAATGCCATTTCTTATGGCGGGGAAGAGGAGTGAAATTTGGGCTCCTGGTGGAAATCTGTGAAAGAACAAGGGAAGGGATAGAATTGTAAAAGCAGTTGGCCATCTTACCCAGTTGTGGCCAGGAGGTGTGTCCTACCTCAAAACCTGAAATAAACTTTGAGCGCCCCACCTTCAGAGAAGACAGAGTTATTTTTAAGAATCCAGGCTTTCACTTTGAAGCTATTTCAAAAGCCTAAGATGTAATTTAGTTTCGGGGGTGGGGAGAGGGGAGAGAAAGAAAGGAAAAGAAGTGAAAACACAAGTTGTAAAAAACAAAAATAAAGTCCTAGAATTAAATTTTGCAACCGAAATATAGGCCTTTGGGTCCCTCATCAATCACGGCTCTGTGTTGCTGTTTTGGTGAATAGATTTCTGAATTCTTTTGAATGGTATAATTTTCAGATTAAGATTTTAAAAAGAAGTACAGGCCCAAAAGGGGGGGGGGGGGGAAATGGAAACCACGCTATACAACTACTTCATTACAGCAGAAGGCATGTACACAAGACATGCCTCAAGGAAGGTTTTTTAAAATTTTCCACTCGTCCAGTGCTCTTTGCTTTCTCTGTGCTCCATAAGTTTTCCCTGCTCGGGTAGCTGCGCCTGTCTGCATATTATAAGAGATAACAGCAGGTCAGCACTTCAATTAGCAAATCCCTATTTTCAGAGACTTAACTCAGGTATAAAATGTGTTTGGAGCTCAAACGTGGCAGATAACATCTCAAACCAGCAGTTAAGTCTCTAACATGTTTTCAAGGGCAAACATCTTTTAACTGCTTATTTTCTGATCCCATAGTGCAAATAAACAGAAGGTCAGACATTGAAATTATCCATAGCGGGTCCCAGAGAAGGCAGGCCTTGACTAATTGGATCCTGAGAAGGCTCTATAGAGAACAATGCTACGTTTTAAATTGGACATTCTTTGTGAAGAAACATTCAACAAGGAGAGGAGGGTGGTCGCGTGAGGGGGGAGCTGTCATTATGAAAGTTCCTTCTAGTTTGTTTTTGGAGTGTCAAGAATAAACCTGAAAGGAAGGGAAAAAACCAATTTCTTCATGTCTCTTCCTTTAAAAGCTGTGTAAGGTGTTACTGTATTCATGTCCAGAGCTGTCTAGTTGTTAAGAGCACAAAATTTAATATTACAAACACTTACTGTCTTGGTGCTAGCATTCATGTTGGGGCTGGGGTCATTAAAACATAAAAGGCATGGTCTCTAGCTTCATATCTCAAGTTGAGGATATGAAACAAACAAAAAGACAAGCAAAATCTGTGGTGGTATCAGTCACCTGCTAAATATATCAACTACAACAAGTGCCTTGGCTTGAGGAGGGGGAAAGAAGAGAAATGGCCTAGAAGGCAAGATTTACTTAGTGGGGTTGTTAGTATGGGCTTTGGAGTTAGACTGCCTTGGATTTAAACTTGACCCTGCTTAGACAATTTACTTAATCTCTCTGTGTCTCAGTTTTCCTCATCTGTAAAATGCCACTAAATATAATACTGGCCTCGTTGGGTTGTTAAGAGAATTAAATAACAAAGGACTTTAGAGCCCACATCAGTTGCTGTCAAGTCGATGCCAACTCATGGCGACCTCGTGTGTGTCAGAATAGAACTGTGCTCCACAGGGCTCTCAATGGCTGATTTTTCAGAAATAGATTGCCAGGCCTTTCTTTCAAGTTGCCTCTGGGTGGACTCAAGCCGCCAGCGTTTCAGCTAGTAGCCAAGGGCTTTAATCGTTTTTGCCACCCAAGAAGTGCCTAACATATAAGCTAGCATATTATTTCAAGAAAGAAGTTGATGTCGGAAAAAGCTGACCCTGGGGGGCCATAGGTGAAAGATCCTGTGAGAGTGCTGCCATGACCCTTTGTATTTTCTTCTTGAATCTTCATTTATCTCTAGCCTCGTCCCCAAGATTCCTCAGAGATATGGACAGAAGTTCCCTCATCACATCTGCTGGTCTTACAGGCACCTGAGGAGAGGACCGCTGGGGAGGAGGTTTTCTGTCCTCCCTTGAGCTTGACCTTCCTGCCGTACTCAGAGCTGATTCAATCCTGGAATGGAGGAGGGTATGATTTACAAAACACCCTGACTTTGCTGCTCCCGGTTTCCAAGGACTGTGATCACTAGTCCAGATTTTTCTGGGAACAAGTAGCCAAAATCCAACTTAAGCCAGCTTTTGCACAAGAGGAATTTGTGAAAGAATGTGGAATAGCCATGGACCTGAAGCTTGGAGAGGTAGGGGCAGGAGTAACTCTGGGACCTCTAAGCTTCAACCTGTCAGGACTCTATCTCTTGGTTCTGATTCTCTCTGTTCATTGGGTTTGTTTCTTCAGTTTGGCTCTCTCAGGAGTCTGGAATCATGGCCACCATAATCCCTCACTCACATTTTCCCTGTTTTGTCATAAGAGAGGAGGAGTGGGTCTTCTCATAGTTTCAAACTGAAAATTCCCAGGGAATGATTCTTATTGGCTTTGGATCACATGTCTACCCCCCGACCAACCCCTGCAGCCAGAAGTGGGGCTAAGACACTGTGATTGGCTCACTCTGGGCCAGGTGACTTCTCTAGAGAAATTTCTGTGATCAGGTGCATGGAGTCAAATAAGAGTATGGCAGCTCCCTTCTCCTTCTGACAACATGTTGGGATTGGGAAAGTGGAAGCTGTCACCCAATACAGTGAAAGTGTTCTTCCCCTAAGGGCAGAGTGGTGCCAAAAAGACAGAAAAATAGACAACTTGGACACCATGGAATGGTGTTGAGGAAATTGTATTTTCATAGATAAGATTTGGCACACCTGGATAAAATGTTACTACTTCCACAGGTCCTTCATCTCTTTTCCTCCATGATAAATCAAGTGTTTTTACTGAGAAAGGCAAAATACTTCTTCGTGAAGCCATCTCATTGGACAATACCAAAGGCCTCCATTCACTTTGCATTCTGGAAGTTAAAATATAAAGTCCGGGATATCCCCTGAGGATCTTTCAGTGCCTTATACATGGTAGCTCTTCAATAAATGCTTGTCGCGTAAACATGACTGAATTATTATAACGTAATTTTCTTTCTCAAATGTTACAGTGAAATTGTAGGCAGATCAATTAATTGTAGGTAGTTAAAACGTCAATTATTTTCTTTAAGCCTGAGGCAAGTCATCTAATCACTTTCCCAATTTTTTTAAATAATTTTTATTGTGCTTTAAGTGAAAGTTTACAAACCAAGTCAGTCTCCCCCACAAAAACCCTTGCTACACACTCCCAATTACTCTTGCCCTAATGAGACAGCCCGCTTCACTTTCGCAATTTTTAAAACACAAAAATTACACTATCTCCCTCAGAATTGTCTTAAGAGCTAAATAAGACAACAAATACGATGTGTTGTTAGGTGCCATTGAGTTGGCTCTGACTCACAGCGACCCTGTATACAACAGAATGAAACACTGCCTGGTCCTGCGCCATCCTCACAATTGTTGCTATGTTTGAGCCCATTGTTGCAGCCACTGCATCAATCCATCTCATTGAGAGTCTTTCTCTTTTTTGCACACCCTGTACTTTACACCAAGAATGATGCCCTTCTCCAGGGCACGGTCCCTTCTAATGACATATCCAAAGTACATGTCTTAGTTATCTAGTGCTGCTATAATAGAAATACCACAAATGGATAGCTTTAACAAAGAGAAATTTATTTTCTCACAGTCTAGGAGGCTAGAAGTCCAAATTCAGGGTGCTGGCTCCAGGGGAAGGCTTTCTCTCTCTGTCAGCGCTGAAGGAAGGTCCTTGCCATAAGTCTTCCCCTGGTCTAAGAGCTTCTCAGGCACAGGAACTATGGGTCCAAAGGACCCGTTCTACTCCCAGTGGTGCTTTCTTGGTGGTAGGAGGTCCCATCCATCTCTCTGCTCACTTTTCTCTTTTATATCTCAAAAGAGATTGACTTAAAACACAACCTAATCTTGGAGATTGAGTCCTGCCTCATTAACGTAACTGCCTCTAATCCTGCCTCCTTAACATCATAGAGGCAGGATTCACAACACATAGGAAAATCCCTTCAGATGACAAAATGGTGGACAATCACACAATACTGGGAATCCTAGCCTAGCCAAGTTGACACACATTTTTGGGAGACATAATTCAATCCATAAAAGTACCTGAGACGAAGTGTCACCATCCTTGCTTCTAAGGAGTATTCTGGCTGTACTTCTTCCAAGACAGATTTGTTCTTTCTTTTGGCAGTCCATGGTATATAAAATGTTCTTCACCAACACCATAATTCAAATGCATCAACACTTCTTTGGTCTTCCTTATTCATTGTCCATCTTTCACATGCATGTGAGGCGATTGATAATGCCAGGGCTTGGGTCAGGTGCACCGTAGTCCTCAAAGTGACATGTTTGCTTAACACTGTAAAGAGGTCTTTTGCAGCAGATTTGCTCAGTGCAATGTATCTTTTGATTTCTTGACTGCTGCTTCCATAGGTGTTGATGGTAGATCCACGTAAAACCAAATCCTCGATAATTTCAATCTTTTCTCCATTTATTATGATGTTGTTTATCGGTCCAGTTGTGAGGATTTTTGTTTTCTTTATGTTGAGGTATAATCCATAATGAAGGCTGTGGTCTTTGATATTCATCAGTAAGTGCTTCAAGTTCTCTTCACTTTTAGCAAAAAAGGGTGTGTCATCTGTGTTGGCAGGTTGTTAATGAGTCTTCCTCCAATCCTGATGCCATGTTCTTCTTCATATAGTCCAGCTTCTCAGATTATTTGCTCAGCATACAAATTGAATAAGTATGGTGAAAGGATACAACCCTGACACACACCTTTCCTGATTTTAAACCACGCAGTATCCCCTTGTTCTGGTCAAATGACTGCCTCTTGGTCTACATACAGTTTCCTCATGAGCACAATTTAAGTGTTCTGGAATTCTCATTCTTCACAATGTTAATGTAATTTGTTATAATCCACACAGTCGAAAACACAGGTAAATATCTTTCTGATATTCTCTGCTTTCAGCCAAGATCCATCTGACATCAGCAATAATACCTCTTGTGCCACGTCCTCTTCTGAATCCATCCTGAAAGTCTGGCAGTTCCCTGTCAATGTACTGCTGCATCCATTTCTGAATTATCTTCAGCAAAATTTTACTTGCCTGTGATATAAGTGATATTGCTTGACAATTTCCACATTCTGTTGGATCACCTTTCTTTGGAATGGGCACAAATATAGATTTTTTCCAGTCGGTTGGCCACGTAGCTGTCTTCCAAATTTCTTGGTATAGAAGAATGGGCACTTCCAGGGTTGCATCCTTTTGTTGAAACATCTCAATTGGTATTCCATCAGTTCCTGGATCCTTGATTTTCACCAATGACTTCAGTGTTTCTTGGACCTCTTCCTTCAATACCATCAGTTCTTGATCATATGCTATCTCCTGAAATGGTTGAACGTTCACCAATTCTTTTTGGCACAGTGACTTTGTGTATTCCTTCCATCTTCTTTTGATGCTTCCTGCATCATTCAATTTTTTGCCCTTAGAACCCTTCATTATTGCAACTAGAGGTTTGAATTTTCTCTTCAGTTTTTTCAGCTTGATAAATGCTGAGCATGCTCTTCCCATTTGGTTTTCTATCTCCAGGTCTTCGCATATTTCATTATAATAGTTTATCTTCTTGAGCCACCCTTTGAAATCTATTCAGCTCTTTTACTTCTGCATTTTTTCCTTTCATTTTAGTTATCCTACATTCAAGAGCAAGTTTCAGAGTCTCTTCTAACATCCATTTTGGTCTTTCTTTCCTGTCTTTTTAATGACTTTTTGCTTTCTTTATGTATGACGTCCTTGATCCCATCCCACAACTCATCTGGTCTTCAGTCATTAGCTTTCAATACATCAAATCTATTCTTGAGATGGTTTCAAAATTCAGGTGGGATATACTCAAGGTCATAGTCTGGCTCTTGTGGTTTTGTTTTAATTTTCTTCAGCTTCAACTTGAACTTGCATATGAGCAATTGATGATCTGTTCCGAAGTCGGCCCCTGGCCTTGTTCTAACTGATGATATTGAGCTTCTCCATTATCTCTTTCCACAGATGTAGTTGATTTGATTCCTATGTATTCCATCGGCAAGGTTCACATGCACAGTCGCTGTTTGTGGTGTTGAAAAAAGGTGTTGCAATGAAGATGTCATTTGTCCTGCAAAATTCTACCATGCTCTCTCTAGTGTCATTTCTATCACCAAGGCCATATTTTCCAGCTACCAATCCTTCTTCTTTGTTTTCAACTTTTGCATTCCAATCACCAATAATTACCAATGCATCCTGATTTCATGTCTGATCAATTTCAGACTACAGAAGTTGGTAAAAAATCTCTAATTTCTTCATTTTGGGCATTAGTGGTTGGTGTGTAAATTTTAGCAATAGTCGTATTAACTGGTCTTCATTGTAGGCGTATGGATTTTACCCTATCACTGATAGCATTGTACTTTAGGACAGATCTTGAAATGTTCTTTTTGATGATGAATGTAACACCAGTCCTCTTCAAGTTGTCATTCCCAACATAGTAGACCATATGTTTCCCGATTCAAAATGACAAATACAAGTTCATTTCAGCTCACTAATGCCTAGGATATAGATCTTTATGCATGCCGTTTCATTTTTGATGACTTCCAATTTTCCTAGACTTCATACGTTCCACATTCCAATTATTAAGGGATGTTTGCAGCTGTTTCTTCTCATTTTCAGTTGTGCCACATCAGCAAATGAAAGTTCCAAAAGCTTTACTCCATTCATGTCATTAAGGCCAACTCTACTTTGAGAAGGAAGCTCTCCCCCAGTCATATTTTACGTGGTTTCCAACCTGAGGGGCTCATCCTCTGGCACTATATGAGACAATGTTTCACTGCTATTTGTAATGTTTTCACTAGACAATCTTTTTTCGGAAGTAGACTGCCGGGTCCTTCTTCCTAGTCCATCTTAGTCTGGAAGCTCCACTGAAACCTGTCCACCAAGGGGTAACCCTGCTTGTATCTGAAATACGGGTGGCACAGCTTCCAGCACCACAGCAACACACAAACCACCACACTATGACAAACTGACAGACAAGTGGTGTACAATATGATAGTTAACGCATATTACTTCTACTGCTCTTTCTTATTTGTCTTTTTTTTTTAGCCCCCCTCCCCCATTGAGGAAAAAAAGTAACATTTTAATACTGAAAGTGGACTTTAACATAATTTTACTTAAGTGTTCTCATGTGCAAACCACTAGCTCCTTGTAGGTGGGACCTTTAAGAATTATAAAATCTTTTAAATTTAACTTGTTTTCCTTCTAAACATAATTTTAAAATTAATATAAGCATATTCGATGACCATCTTAAAACAATGTACTCCTACCAAGCTCATGCTGGCACTTAGGATGTTTTGGTGATAAATAATTGTCTAAAGAGATTAAACTTTGTATTCAAAGCTCATAGTAATTATGTATATTTATATTTGTATGCATATTTATATTTATTATGTATATCTCTGTGCCAAGCTCTCTCATAGGGACTTCAGCTATATGTTATAACTCAATCCTCTCTATAGCTTTACAAGATAGGTTTTATTACCCAGATTTATGAGGAAACCAAGGCTCAGAGAGGTTAAGTGGCTTGCCCAGGGTCTCAACACCAGAGAGTGGGGATTCAGGACAAGCCTCATCACAAATACTGTCAAAAAAAAATGTTTGTTGCACAGGATCAGTTCTCTGCCATTTCAAAAACTCTCCAGCTATTTCTGTTCCCAAAAGTCTTTTTTTTTTTTTTTTTACTTTTTTCTCAGTCTTTCAAAACACTATCTAACACAAGGAAGACACTACCAGTAAAGATAGAAGAGAAAGAAGAGGAAAAAAAAGGCATATGTGTGTGTGTGTGTCTCCTTGGGGGACGGATAGGTGTATGGTTAGATGGATGGATGGGTAAGCCAACGAAGTTTTCTCTGCCAGACTCAACTTCTTATCATTTAGGTTATTTTCTACTTTTGGGGGCATCCAATCCAGAAATAAACGCCTAAGATTGACTACTTGACTTAAAATTATACACAAAAATGGAGAGAATTATAAGACCGAATAGCTTCTCAGCAACCAAGTGCTTTTTAAAAAATGCTTCAAACAGTTGGTAATTACTACCACCCTTAGAAAGAAACAGAACATTTCAAAGGAAACATTTCCTGACATATCTTACATTTTAGCAGTACAGTGCTGAATGTGCTCATACGTGTTTTCCTGTTTAACATCTACATCAAGGCCTGCAAAACAGATACTGTCAGCTCTAGATAGTATTATTCCCCTGTTTTACAAACAAGGCAACAGAGACTTAGTAAATATCCTGCCTTAGGCTGGATATCTAATATTTGAACCAGCCCTGCCTGGCTGTGGAGGCCATGCCCTTTCTATTTTAACACCAAGAAGCTCTGGATGGTGCAGTGACTAAGCATTCGGCTACTAACCAAAAGATCAGTGGTTCAAACCCAACAGCTGCTCAGCGGGAGAAAGATGTGTCAGTCTGCTTCAGTGAAGATTTACAGCCTTGGAAACCCTACGGGCAGTTCTACTCTGTCCTACAGAGTCGCTATGAGTCTGAATCGACTTGACGGCAATGGGTTTTGGGTTTATTTTAATACCAAATTGGTCTTTGGTGTGAATCATCGCTTTTCTCTATGGAATTTATATAAAGTTCAGCCCTCTCACAAAGAAGTAAGTCCAAGGCTATTGTGCATCCACAAGGTCACTCAATAGGATGATTCCTCACATGACAGTGGAGACTCTGGGTGGTGTAAGCAGTTAATGCTGTCACTGCTAATCAAAAGGTTAGAGGTTTGAGTCCACCTAGAAAGTCCTGGCAATCTTCTTTCAAAAAATCAGCCACTAAAAACCTTATGGAGCACAGTTCTACTCTGACACACATGGAGTCGCCATGAGTTGGCATTGACTTGACTTCAGCTGTTTAGATTAGGTTTAGGTGCATGCTACAAGTGAAGTGCCTACTCGTGGGAAACTTTTATCCTGCAAAAAGATGGACAAATTAATTTTTTTAATAATTTCTTACAGCACAACATGGAGGGAAGGTAGTGGATTGCATACAGACACAGAATTTAAGTTCCTATTGCAGAGGAAGCACAGTTTGAAAATGACTGGTCAAACTCCTCAATAAAGTCTACAAAACGGCCTTCATGTTTTGACCTCTCCCGTCCTCTCCAACTTCATCGTTTGATATTCTTCAACTTGTACTCTATGTTCCAACAACGAATTTTACTTCCCCAAACACTCCATGCTGTTCTATGACTTGTTAATCCTGCCTGGAAAGAGCTTGTCCACAACACACGAACTATATACCCTTGTCCATCTTGAAAGCTGCCAGGAAAACCAAGGATATGAGTCTGTAGAACTTTTCCAGACCCTCCCTGTTTCCCTATCCCGGTCATGCCTTCACACTTGATACGTCTAAACCTCGAACATGTAGTGTCAAGCTTATTATGATGCCCTGTAATTCTATGTTACACACGTGTCCCCCTGGCTGGACCGTGAGTTCCTTGAGGGAGATAGAAGCAGGGTTTTATTTTTCTTAATAACCCTCGTACAGTGCCCAGACCATTTGTTGTTGTTGTTAGCTGCCATTGAATCAGCCCCCAACTCATGGCAACCCCACGCAACACAGAAGGAAACGTTGCCCAGTCCAGTGCCATCCCCATAACCAGCTGTGGATCGAACCACTGTGATCCATAGGGTTTTCATTGGCTGATTTTTGGAAGTAGATGGCCAGGCCTTTTGTCCTAGTTCATCGTAGTCTGGAAGCTCCACTCAAACCTGTTCAGCATCATAGCAACATGCAGCCCCCACTGACAGACGGGGTGAGTGTGCATGCTGTGTATTCACTGGAAATAAAACCCAGCTCTCCTGCGTGGAAGGTGAGAATTCTACCACTGAATCACCAGTGACTTATGCTCAGACCACTGTTTTTCTGTTTTTGCTTTTGTCAGTTGCTGTTGAGTCAGTTCCAACTCATGTTGACCTGGTATATAACAGAAAAAAACATCACCAGGTCCTGCACAAACTCCATGATCTTTGATATGTTTGAACCCATTGTTGAATCTATGCCCAGACCACTAGAGGTGCTTAAGACTTGACCATTAAATTGAATCAAATTGAACTGACTGAAGAACAACTGAGAAGGTGTAAATTTGAGATGATCAAATCTCTATTCCTTTAGAGAGACAGAGTCTTCTTCTCGCTTCTTTTTTTCTGGTGTTTGTCCCCTGTGTATGCCTATTTATGTTTAGCAGGCTTGTCTCTGGGTACGTTACCCTTGAAAGTACTCCATCTTCCTCAATTCTGTTCTTTCATTCAATAAGCTCTGATTGAGTACTTATTGTTAGGAGCTAGGGATAGGAACCAGGGGTGAGTGGAGGCTCCAGCCTCAAAGAACTGACAATATGGCAGAATTTCTAAGACATGCACAGAAAAAAACACGACACAAAGTAGAGAGGGATCGTTACCATGGAAGGCATGCAACAAAGTACCTTGAGAGCTCAGAGGAGAGAGAAACCATCCAGAGTGAAGGGTCAGGGAACACCATCCGAAGGAAATGATGTTTATATGACACCTTGAGTGGACAGTTTTGAAAGTGCATATGTGCGCTCTAAATTCCCCTCATATCAATATTTCCTATCCATTTCCACGAGTAAAACTGCCCTTACCTTGGGAAATGTTTAACCACAGCATTGCCTACTTTCTTTTCCATGTCTTCAAAGTCTACCCTGAAATCCTGGAAGACATTCTCTCCCAACTTTGACAGTGGCAGACCTGATCCTGTCCATGTTAACACGTTCTAGGGCATTGGGAGCACAAACCCTCGGGGCGTAGTAGTTAAGTGCTACAGCTGCTAACCAAAAGGTCAGCAGTTCGAATACACCAGGTATTCCTTGGAAACTCTACGGGGTAGTTCTGTTCTGTCCTATAGGGTCACTATGAGTTGGAATTGACTCGATGGCAACAGGTTTGGTTTTTTTTTTGGAAAGCGCCATTATTGTGCTGCTGTTGCTGTTGTTGAGATTAATGATATTATAATAGCACTGACAGAGAACATAGAATAAACTAAACCCAGAAGCCAATGTTCAGGACAACAAAAAAAGCACTTTTTATTACATTCAAGGAAAAAAGAAACAATGGGGGCCTGCTGAATAAGAGACAGTGTCAACAGATAAACTTGAAACTCTAGCTGTTATTTGGCTTCTGTCTTCTCTGTTAAAAAAAAAAAAAAAAGTCTTATAAATGGTAGAACAAAAATGAGGAGATTATTAACAAAAAATGTCACTGTTCTAAATAATTCAAGTCTCCTTGCACCAGTGAATTTCATGAGGGAACTAAGAGAAGCCCTAGGTTAATGCTGTTGGGGATTTCCAGTGGAAGTAGGAGTGAGGCTAAAACACAGAGATACTGAAAAATGTTGTGTTTTTCAAAAAGTGTGCATCAGACAACTGGACTAAACCAAAAGCTAAGACGTTTCCTGAATAAAACTAAACACTTCGAGGGTCAGAGTAGCAGGGGTGGGGGCCTGGGGACCATGGTTTCAGGGTACTTCTAGGTCAATTGGCAAAACAAAATGTATGAAGAAAATATTCTGCATCCCACTTTTGTGAGTGGTGTCTAGAGTCTCAGAAGCTAGTGAGTGACCATCTAAGATGCATCAATTGGTCCCAAACCACCTGGAGCAAAGGAGAATGAAGAACACCAAAGTCACAAGGAAACTACTAACCCAAGAAACAAAAAGGGCCACATAAACCAGGGACTCCACCAGCCTGAGACCAGGAGAACTAGACAGTGTCTGGCTACCACCAATGACTGCCCTGACAGGGAGCACAACAGAGAGTCCCTGAGGGAGCAGAAAAAAGTGGGGTGCAGAACTCAAATTCTAGTGAAAGAACTAGACTTAATGGTCTGACTGAGACTAGAGGAACCCCAGAAGACATGGCCCCCGGACTATCTGTTATCCCAGAACTAAAACCATTCCCAAAGCCAACTCTTCGGACAAAGATTAGACTGGACTATAAGACATAAAATGATACTCATGAAGAGTGTGCTTCTTAGTTCAAGTAGATACATGAGACTAAACAGGCAGCTCCTGTCCAGAGGCGAGATGAGAAGGCAGAAAGGGACAGGAGCTGGTTGAATGGGCACAGGAAACTCAGGGTGGAAAGGAGGAGTGTGCTGACATATTATAGGTATAGTAACTAGGGTCACATAACAATGTGTGTATAAATATTGTATGAGAAACTAACTCGAGCTGTAAACTTACACTTAAAGCACAATAAAAAAATTTTTTTTTCCAAAAAAAAAGTGTGCATCAGAGTGCAAGGCTTGAGCCAAAATCTATGTTCACTAAATACAACTCAGTTATACTTTGATGTGTCTGGTGAGGTAGGCTCATGAAGAAGGTATTTGAGTAAGAGACTGAGAATCTTCTCCAAAATAACTCATCATAAGGAAGAAAGGGGGACCAGTGGTGATTCAGAGGTAGAATTCTTTCCTTCCATGCAGGAGACCCTGGTTCTATTCCTGGCCAATGCACCTCATATGCAGTCTCCACCCATATGTCTGTGGAGGCTTGCGTGTTGCTATGATGCTGAACAGGTTTCAGCAGAGCTTCTGGACTAAGATGAACTAGGACAGAAGGCCTGGAAATCTACTTCTAAAAATCAGCCAATGAAAACCCTTATGGATAACAACAGTCTGATCCACAACCAGTCATGGGCGTAGTGCAGTATTTTGTTTCATCCATGGGTCGGGAGCCAACTGAACGGCAGCTAACTGCAACAAAAACAAGGGAAGAGTCTGCTGACAACTTGGCCCAATCAAAGTGCCTTGGTTATTAGAGGGAATGAGCAATCGACAGGTGTGGACCTATACGAGTAGCAGTATGAATAGGTACAACTACCTCTTTGGAATCTTTCCTATCTGTGGAAGAAGGAGCAGAGTCTAGGACGAAGCCGAACTAAAGGATGGTTATATGTTTGGCTTATTTTTTTATGACCCCTCTCTCTGAGTTTGGACTACATGCCAATCAAAAGATAAAGGTTATAACTCCACTCACTGAGGGAAATTAAAAAGAGCTTGTTGTCTTAGCTTTTAAAATTTGCAAAGAATGGCGGAAAACTTCTAGTGAAATTAATCTATTTCTTACGCTTGTTCCAGATGTGTTTAATTTATCTTTTACCATTTTCCCTTCTGATAGAAGAATGTTCTAACTCTACATTTGTTGTTGCGCTCAAATCCCAGCACTAAGCAGAGATTTTGCTAATTATTTTAGCCTGTTTTGTTGAGACACATGAGCAACTGATCTACAGGAGAGGTTGTTTTGCTCCTTTTTGGAAATCAGAGCCATTTGGAAGGCTGTTCTCCCTCCTTCTTCTGCCTTAGAAAGAGCAGAAGCTCAGTCACACTCAACAATTTTAAGTGGGGGTGATGTTTGTCAGACACATCTTAGCACTATGTCTGTTACATTTCTTTAAATTCAGCACATGTAAGTGAACTCAGCAAGAAGATGTTAGCATAAGAACTTTGCCTATGGGGTTAGACTTAATGGCCTTTGAGATTCCTTTCAGTTCGGCAATTTGTTTATTTGGAGAGTTTTATAACCTTTGATAAGATATAGAGTCATTGCAGAGGGATTCAGAACCATTTATATATGTGTGTTGAACATGGCAGACCAAAGAATGTGGGTATTTTTAATCAATGAGTAATGTCCAAGCAAACAGTTGAACTTTTCTTGAGATTTGTTAGAATGAATTAAAAATCTTTAAAATGTGCCTAATCTTTGCCATAGCAACACCACTTCTAGAAATATATCCTAAGGAAATATTTAAGAATGTGCTCAAAGAATTTAGCACTAAAATGTTCATATGAATTGTTTAATAATTTTTTAATCAGAAAATGTTTAAATGTCTAACAGTGAGGAGTATGTTCAGTAAATTTGGGAACAGGCGTGCACTAGAATACTGTGCAGTCATCAGAAATGCAGCAGTCAATGTGTATTTACCAAAGCAAAAGGGGAGAAGAAAAAAAAGTATTATGGTATGATCCTGTGTTCGCGGTAGACACGCCCACATATACGTTAAAAAAAAAACTTGAAGAAATTATACCGAAATATTAACAATTATGCATTATTATTTCTGGTGATGGAATAAAGAAATTTTTATTGTCACCACTTTATCTTTTTTTCTAAACTTCTATAATTAGTAAAAACCTGTGTTGCAAAAAAAATTTTTAGAGACTCAAGTATGTATTAATATATGTATTCATTTTTGTGTTCATTAATTATTTATTAAACGCCTACTATTCACCAGGTCTTCTGCATATATAAATCTCTCCGTAAAATTCTTTGTTAACTACTCGATAGTTTTCTTAGCAATGCATAAGCAATAGAAGCCAAGTAAAGTGATGAAAATCAACAAAGAGGTTGAATAGCTTACTTAAGTCACATAATGAATTCAAAAATGCAGCCAGAACACATAACCGCAAACTCTCAAAGCTGAACCCAAAAAATTGGATGATGTTCTCCTGTTTTGGCTCCCTGGTGGCGCAGTGGTTAAGTGCTTGGCTGCTAACCGAAAGGTCGGCAGTTTGAACCCACCAGCCACTCCATGGGAGAAAGATGCAAAGGTCTGCTTCCATAAAGATTAACAGCCATGGAAACCCTATGGGGCAGTTCTACTCTGTCCTATAGGTTTGCTATGAGTCGTTATCGACTCAACAGCAGTAGGGTTCTCCTGTTAGTCCTAACTTAAACTCATTGTCTATTAGGGCTGAAAGGTACCTAGTATTATAGTTTAGAAAAAACATTGGCCACAATACTCTGCAACTGCTCCCATCAAGACCCAAAAACCAAACCGACTGCCGTCGAGTCGATTCTGACTCATAGCGACACTACAGGACAGAGTAGAACTGCCCCATACAGTTTCCAAGGAGCACCTGGAGGATTTGAACTGCCGACCTCTTGGTTAGCAGCCATAGCACTTAACCACTGCCACCAGGGTTTCCTCCCATCAAGAAGAGTTGTCAATTTCCCATCCCTTTATCCTGGGCTAGCGTGTGACTTGCTATGTTGGTTTCCTCGGGCTGCCATAAAAAGACACCACAAAGTGGTGCCAAAGTAGGGGGCTTTAAAGAACTGAAATTTATGGTCTTGTAGTTCTGGAGGCTAGAAGTCCAAATTCAGGGTGTCGGCAGGATCGTGCTCTCTCTGTACACTCTACTGAAAGGTCCAAACTAAAACCAAACCCGTTGCCATGGAGTCCGTTCCAACTCATAGCGACCTTATAGGACAGAGTAGGATTGCCCCATCGGGTTTCAAAGGAGTGCCTGGTGAATTAGAGCTGCCGACCTTTTGGTTAGCAGCCAAGCTCTTAACCACTGTGCCACCAGGGTTCCAGGGTAAGGTCATTCCTTGTTTAATCCAGCTTCTGGTAGGCCCAAGTGTGTCTCGGCATTCCTTGGCTTGTAGAATATAGCTTTACATGGTTTCTTCCCCCTGTGTGACCAGGGACGGGTTATTCAATAAGCAAGATAAGCACAGTGCTAACCTAACTTACCAGATCTTCTGTAGTGAACATTTCCACTACAGATAAGTAAGCACAAATAAGCCCATGCTTACCTTGCTTGCTGGGTCATCTGCCCCTGTCAAGGGATTGTAAATTTTAAAAAGAGACTTTCAGAGAGAGACAGATGCCAGTCACACCTAGGAGCAGAATCTTTGATGTGGTGGAAATAAACATGAAATTATTCATTACAGATGATCTGGTAAGCAAGGTAAGCACTATGCTTACCTTGCCTATTGAATAATCTGCCTTTGTGTGTGACTCTTGTTTCCTTGTCCATTCTCCTTTTTTATAAGATACTACTCAGAAGGGATTAGGGCCTACCCTATTCTAGCATAAGGAGCCCTGGTGGTGCAGTAGTTAAGTGCTCGGCTGCCAACCAAAAGGTCAGCAGTTGGAACCCACCAGCCGCTCTACGGAAAAAGATGTGGCAGTCTGCTTCCATTAAGACCACAGCCCTGGAAACCCTATGGGGCAGTTCTACTCTATCCTATAGGGTCTCTATGAGTCATAACCAACTGGACAGGCTGTGGGTTTGGTTTGGGTTGGCTACTCCAGTATAACCTTATTAACTTAACTAATAATACCTGCAAAGAAAAACGATTTCCCCAAACAAGGTCATATTCCCAGGTACAGGGGTTAGGATGTCAGCACATCTTTTGGGGGGAGATAATTCAATCCCTAATACTTGCTCATGCCAGTTCTAAGCCTAGACCTCCAGAGACCTTGCCACTTTCACCCTTGCTCTTTTAGAACCTTTGACCACTGTGTGAGCCTGGGCTAGCCTGTGGGGGATGAATGAGCTCCTGAAGAAAGACTTCAATCATCCCATCATCCTAGACATAGCCATCATAAACCAGACAGACCACCAGCTGACCGCAGACACATGGGCGTGCCCAGTGAAGGTCAGCAAGGACAGACCATATCAGCAGGGCTGCCCAGAAGAGTCTAGTTCCACATGCCAAACCACAGAACTGTGAGCTAAATAAATCTCTGCTGTTCTAAGCCACTATGTTTTGGAGTGATTTGTCGTGCAGCAAAAGCTAACTGATACACCTGGGCTTACCTAGTCCCCTTCAGTTCTCGAATGAGGAAGTCAATGAGGTGAACTGCCCCACTCAGAGTCACACAGAAATTCAATCAAACCAGAAGAACCCCATTCTCCTGATCACCATGCCAGAGTCCTAGCCACTGAACACCTCAGCCAGGAAAAGGTTAACCCAGCTCACATACAGGGACAGAATTAAAACCCTGGCAAAACAAGTAGAGTGAACGGGCTTCAGGTCACTGTGAGCTCCATGTCTTCCTGCCAGTTTGGCCACAAGAGAAAGGCAAAAATACCACATTCTGTTCTACCCTGGTCTTCTCATCCCAGTCAATTCCAGTATTTCCCCAACTCACAGACCACCTGGGAACTAGACTCCAGAGACTGCAGAAGTGTTCGCTCTCTCCTTCCCTCTCTCTTCTCTTTCTTCTCTTCCCTCTCCCTCCTTCTCCTCCTGCTCTCTCAGTATCCCTCTTTCTCTCCCTCTCTCATGTACCCTCATAAGAAGCCAGAGAAATTGTACCCCAACTGACCCTAACATCTCTCCCTGACCTCCCCACTTCCTACATACCAGGGTCACATCAAGAGAAAAGCGAATCAAAAATCTGTAACACTTTAACTGAGCTTCAGGATTATCCTAACAATTAATCCTAATACACTCCGCTTCAAAGTGCTTGGCCCCAAACGTTAGCCCATTAATCCTCACTGCCATCCCGTGTGTTAATTAGGCCTCATTATCCACAAGTTCAGAACAGGAAAACAAAGCCAGAGAGGGAACTGCTGTAGCCTAGGCCTTGGAGCCAGAAGGAGAGCCCAGGGCTCCTGGCACTTGGGCTGAGGCTGGGCGCAGACCACTAAGCCACAGCACTCCCCCTGGTGTAGGCCTGGAGGCTAGTGCCAAGGGCGGCTCAAGCTTTTCCTTTTCCATTAGCCACAGGTGTGTTTTACCGCAGGCTAACTAGCAGCTACTATTTATTCTCTGGGATTTTCTAAAAATGTGCTCTTGCAGACTTTCAAGCCAAAGCCATTCCCAGCATCACTCTTTATTAAATTGAACCACAGAAATCTTTGAAAATCACGAGCATTTTGAAACATACTGAATCCTTTATGGCTGAAATAATCTAATAGACAAGCTGTTGTTAATTTACAACCTTAATTTTCAGACACACTTCTTGAGTCAAAAGTGCTTCCTGCTCTGTAATTCCTGTAGGGATACAGGTGGCCTTGGCCTAAGTACACATCTACTGTACATTAAAATGTATTTCTTACTTAACTTAAACATTTCTGAAATCTCAAGTTTATGTCTAGACTATTTTAATCAGCTAAATGTCATAATAAGCCATATGTTGGTCTTGATCGGTTACATACACCAGCCCGACTCATAAAGTATCAAAAGGTGTTTTTAAAAAGAAGTCTGTGTTTGTTTTACCAAGAAAATGGTGCTTTCAGTCTATCATATCAGACATGCTGGCAAGCAGAAAAGGACCTGACGTAACTGGGGGAAAAAAAATGGGTTTTTCTCCCTCTTTTCCTCCGTGCACCATTCCATCAATACGACTTTTAAACTTGAGAGTTTGAAGCAATAAGCTTGTATTGATCTAAAATGCCACTGACCACTGTCCCTAAAATGCCATCACTTACAGAAAGCAGGACGGAGTTGAACAAGTATTTTTGCTGCTGCTGGTCTTACCATTTCAGGGGTCTCTGCTTTCTGTTCATAGCCACCTGAGTTGACCAGCACCTCTCAACCCAAAAGAGCCACCAAGTCACCCAGATCTAAGGACCTGAGGAAAGGTAAATCCTCGTAGCATTACTCACTAAATACCAAAACTAACCAGTTGCCGCGGAGTCTGTTTTGACTCACGGTGAACCTTTTTGTGTATCAGAGTAAAACTACGCTCCATAGGGCTTTCAATGACTGATTTTTCCAAAGTAGATTGCCAGGCCTTTCTTCTGAGGTGTCTCTGGGTGGACTTGAACTCCCAACCTTTTGGTTACCAGCCGAGTGTGTAAACTGTTGTACCACCCATGGACTTCTTACTGACTAAATAGATAAAAAATACACATATATTTATTGAAAAATACACATATATTTATTGAACACCTGCACAGGTGTCATGTCAGGACCTACAGCCACAATAATGAACAGGAGAGTCATAGTTCCTGCCTTCATGGAGCCTGCAGTGCTATGGAAAAGACATTAGATAATTCCAACAACAATCATATAAATATATTTTTCATAACGGCTCTACGAAAAAGAACTAGGCATTATAGGAGTATGTACCCATGATTCAAAGTGGTACAATGGGACAGTGAAGTTTTCCCCAATAAATGGTAGTTTTCCCCAATAAATGGCCTTGGGAATAAATAGGAGCCCTGGTGGTACAATGGTTAAGAACTTGGCTGCTAACCAAAAGTCCGTGGTTCAAACCCACCTAGCAGCTCCGCAGGAGAAAGATGTGGCCGTCTGCTTCCCTAAGATTACAGCCTTGGAAACCCTATGGGGCAGTTCTACTCTGTCCTGTAGGGTCACTATGAGTCAGAGTCCACTCAACAGCAATGGGTTTGGGGTTTTTTTCTTTTGGTCAGATAGAGGATAGATGCCCAGTGAGAAAGAGAACGGGGAAAAGAAGAGGAAGGGAGAGGAGGACAGGAGAGGAGAAGATAGCAGATGGGGAGAGGAGGGGAGGAGGAGAAAAGAACGGAAGCGGAGGAGAGCCCAAGGAAGGGGAGGGCAGGGAAAGGAAGAGAAGAGAACTCAAATCTGGTACTTCTTACTTCTATGACAAGCCAGGAGGCATCAGAAACTGTCTAAAGTAACTATTTCCAATTCTAAAGAAACCTAATTGATAGAGCTGTCATTAATCAAATGGGAAAATACAAGCTTTCTTATCAATCTAAAGAGGGCTCTTAAACCAAACTATGAAGAGGAAAAAAAAAAAACATGAAAATGATACTTGAAGGGAAACAAGTAAATTGAGTTTTAATTTAGTACTTGATAGAATTTCATGAGCTGTAGAGTTCGAATAAGGGTTCTTACGTGTAGACTTCTTTTGGATATGAAAATGGTCATAAAGTCTGTTCATACCAAGTCTGAACAGAAAGACAAGGAGAGTTTGTTTCCCATGATACCACAGAACCACATAATTGCTCTTGGTTCCCATAATCAGATGAGTAGGAAATACTTTTTGATGATAATATTTCTAAATGATGATGTTTTCTCTGGGCATCTTTTCAATGTATGCTCTGTCTTCCCCAAATGGAATGAGAGATTCTTGAGGGGGAAAGATTGTGATATCAGTTTCATTTGTGCCTCTCCGTCGTGTCTGCAAACTCCATCAGGCGATGCTCACCACCATCCCACAGTGAATCAGGCTCTGCACTGCACAGAAGCCTGGTCAGGCACTGGGGTAGTTTGCATGCTGTTCTCAACTATTTCTGGTTCTTCTCTAGACAGATGGTATGATGGCACTTTTCCACCGCCTTGAAATGAGACGTGGCTATATGACCTGCTTTGCCCAGTGAAACATGAACAGAGGTGACATGAGTCATTTTCAGGTGGGTACTTTAAGAGCTGGCATGAGATTTACCAGTTTCTCTTCTCTTATTGCAGTGATCTTTTAAGACTTATCAAGATGGAGCATCTTTCATTCTGCACCCCTGAGTGATTACAGAGCAATGGACATGGAACATGAAAAATAAAATTCATTTCGTTAAGCCACTGAGATTAAGAGGTTGTTTGTAATTGTACTATAACTAAGAGGTTGTTTGTAATTGTACTATAACTTAACCTACACTAGCTCCATAAGAATTAATATTAAGATCCTTCTTTTAATTTTCTCCATGCTTCCTTCCCTTGTGTTGCCCTCTCATTTAAAATTATCAGTCTACCTCCTATAGAAACGCACTTGTAAATCAAGTAAGTGGCAAATGTGTATTTGTTGAGACTCAAAAAATGGCTGTTTCCAAAATAGCTATCCCTAGAAAATAGTAAGCCTATGGTGACTGACAACTCTTCTGCTTTGGATCCTCCCCAGGGTAGACGGGGGAAAGAGGTGATCTGGATCATGTTCCATCCACCCTGAAGCTGTAGAGAAGACTAACTAAAACTACACATTCTAGAACCAGTCCGTTGTTGTTATTAGGTGCCACCAAGTCAGTTCCAACTCATAGTGACCCCATGTACAACAGAACAAAACACTACCCAGTCCTGTGCCATCCTCACAATCGTTGCTGTGTTTGAGCCCATTGTTGCAGCCACTGTGTCAATCTATGTCGTCGAGGGTCCTCCTCTTTTTCGCTGACCAAGCATAATGTCCCTCTCCGAGGACCGGCCCGTCCTGATAACATGTCCAAAGTACATGAGACAAAGTTTTGCCATCTCGCTTCCAAGGAGCACTCTTGGAAGTACTGCTGTACTTCTTCCAAGACAGACTTATTTGTTCCTCTGGCAGTCCAAATGCATCAATTCTTCTTCAGTCTTCCTTACTCATTGTTCAGCTTCTACATGCATATGAGGCAATTGAAAATACCATGGCTTGGGTCAGGAGAACCTTAGTCCTCAAAGTGACGTCTTTGCTTTTCAACACTTTGAAGAGGTCTTTTGCAGCAGAGTTGCCCAATGTAATACACTGTTTGATTTCTTGACTGCTGTTTCCATGGGCATTGATGGTGGGTCCAAGTAAAATGAAATCCTTGACAACTTCAATATTTTCTCCACTTATCATGATGTGAAAACCCTGGTGGCATAGTCATTAAGAGCCACAGCAACTAACCAAGAGGTTGGCAGTTTGAATCCACCAGGCGCTCCTTGGAAACCCTATGGAAAGCTCTACTCTGTCCTATAGGGTCACTATGAGTTAGAATTAACTGGACAGCAATAAGATTTTTTGGCTTTTATCATGATGTTGCTTACTGGTCCAGTTGAGAAACATTCCTCTGAATTTCAGCCATTCCCAGTCTAGAAATAGCACAGCAATTGATCTTAATTAATTCTCCCAACAAGCAAATATGAGAACTTACTTAGATCACTTTTCTTTTCAATATCTCCCAATAAAATAAAGCTAAAAGGATTTGCACTCAAAATAATGATCAGGCTGTAAAAAATGAGAGAATAAGAATACACTTTCCTCACCCCATGCTAAGCATGATAAATATTTCTTGACTTTAATGATGATACACTTAGCACATTGCTTTCCTTGGAATAAAGGTGTCATGAATCTTCACAGAAAAAAAAGAAAGAAAAATCAGCAGAGACCATGCATGAGCACTTGGGCAGGAAGTTTGGAAAGACCATCAAGCTGTTGCTGGTGGGACTTTGAAAGAGAATGTGCTGTGATATCCTCTTCTGCATTATTTGAGAGACTGTAGAAAAATTTTAACTGTTGACACTGGATATAAAATCTGTTTTTTTCTGAATGCAAAACCATGCTCAAACTGATCAAGAGGCAAACTCACTTTAGAGGAATTACAGATAAAATGAGGGCTTCCATAAGCCTTTGTCTCTCTAGGTGCCCCCTTTGATGTTTTCCTTTCACGCCAACAATCCAAAATTTCATAAGGGCCTCTTATTTCTACCACCACCCATCGGTCAGTTTGTTGTACTGTGGTGGTTTGCATGTTGCTATGCTACCAGTATTTCAAATACCAGCAGGGTCATCTATGGTGAACACATTTTAGTGGAGCTTCCAGACTAACACAGACTAGAAAAGAGGCCTAGTGATCTATTTCCAAAAATTAGCCAAAGGAAGCCCTATGGATCACAACAGGATGTTGTCCAACATAATGCTGGAAGATGAGTTTCCTAGGTTGGAAGGCACTCAAAATGTACAGTGATCACAACAATGGACTCACACATACCTACGATTGTTAAGATGGTGCAGGACTGGACAACATTTTCTTCTGTTCTATGTGGGGTCGCCATGAGTTACAGCCAACTCAACGGCAACTAACACCAATAATCTCATTTCTAACATCCTCCTATGAGGACAGATAACCTAAATTATAGTCTAATTCTGACCTTCAACATTTGGGATATCCCCTTGGTTCCAAGCAATCTTTACCATTACTTCTCCAAGAAGCACTTATCAAACATCAGTTCTGTGAAAGGCACCGCTGTGCTTGAAGTGAAAGGGGAACATTAAGAAGGAGACATGATCTATGTCTTCAAAGAGCTTCATGGGCCAATGGAAATCTGAAGAAATGTGCAGAATAAAAACTAAAAAATTAAGATATTAAAAAAAAAAAAAGGTTTAAAGGAGGTCTATGTAAGTAACAGTGGTTAAATGCTTGGCTGCTAACCAAAAGGTAGGCAGTTTGAATCTACCAGCCACTCCTTGGAAACACTATGGGGCAGTTCTATTCTGTCTCATAAGGTCACTATGAGTCAGAATTGACTTGATGGCAATGAGTTTTTGGTTTTTGTTTGTTTGTTCATTTTGGTTTATTTAAGTAACAAAGAAGTGGAAGCATACTAAGGGGGCTCATTGGGAGCTGAATAGCATGGTAGGAGAGAATATAGGTTTTTGAATCAGATGGAAATGGGTTGAACCCTAGCCCAGCCATTTACTTGCTATATGATCTTGAGATTAATCATTCAAAACCTGTTTCTTCATCTGTAAAATGGGATAATAACATTAGCTGCCTCTTAGAATTGTTACAACAATGCTTGTACAGTATTTAGCACAGTGACTGGCCTGGAGCAATTACCCAATAAACATTAATTAAAAAATAAGTGGGTGAAGTGTGGGTGGGGGAATCAGTTCCAGCTGGGACCTGGAGGGGAATGAGAATATTTCCCAGAGGACGAAAGAATTTTATCTGAATGTTAAATCACGAGGTTGGAGGGGTAATTTTAGTGAGCTGCAAGGGGTAGGGGTAATAGGTAGAAGCCTGGCAGTGCCAAGTTGCAAAACTCGTGAGTTCAGGGAGATGTAAAAAGATAAACCTGGACTCTGGGTGGACTAAAGGGTATGATTAGGGAGACATGAAAAGACAGACTAGAAAAGTAGGTTGGGCTTGGACACTGGGTGTCCTCAAAAGCCAGACAAGAAGTGAGTTTTAGCCTACATTTTACCTTACTCATTAGAACAGGGCACTTTGTCTTTAGTTCTTATGAAAAATGCTTTAACTCAAAATACGTTGTCCTAATAAAGCCAGATACAATCATGAAAAAAACATCTGTTTTTCCCTTTACATTGTTCAGGAGCAAATCCCAGTTTGATTTTATATTCAGAAGCTTGTTCTGCCCTAATGTAAAAAATACATAATAAGGGGGGCGGAGCCAAGATGGCGGACTAGGCAGACGCTACCTCGGATCCCTCTTACAACAAAGACACGGAAAAACAAGTGAATCGATCACATACATAACAATCCACGAACCCTGAACAACAAACACAGATTTAGAGACGGAGAACGAACTAATACGGGGAAGCAGCGATTGTTTCCAGAGCCTGGAGCCAGCATACCAGTCAGGTACGGCACAAGCACAGAGACCTGCTCCACCCCCCTGAACTAACCCCGGGAGGGGGACTAGCCGGTTCCACGGGCGGCGTGGGACGCAGCCGTTGGGAGAAGTCCCCGGGAGGCAGTGACTGATCTTGGAGCGGAAAGAGTGGCATCCGAGCCGGGGAACCGTCCCACAGGGATTTGGACTGCACGCAGGTACGCCATAAACACGGAGAGTTGCTCCACCCCCTGAACTAACCCCGGGAAGGTGACCATCCGGGTCGCGCGGGCGGCGTGGGACGCAGCCGGTGGGAGAAGTCCCCGGGAGGCAGCGACTGGTATTGGAGCGGGGAGAACAGCGTTCCAGCCGGGACACTCGGTCGCGGCACAAGCACGGGGAGCTACTCCACCCATCTGGACTAACCCCGGGAGGGGGCCCACCTGGTTCACGGGGGCGGCACGGCCACGCGGCTGGAGGGACGAGAAGTCCCCGGGAGGCAGCGACTGATTTTGGAGTCGAGAGTGCACCGTCCCAGTAGGGGAGCCTTGACGCTGGGCGTGGGGCTGGAAGCGGAGGATCTGACCGTGACTCCAGCGGGCCAGACCCCCCGGGGGCAATCTCCACACAGACAGCACACATAGGCGACGCGCCCGCGGGAATCTCAGATATAATAGTCTTTCCAAGCAAGACAAGCAACTCTGGCTATATTCTGAGGTGCTACTCTCCTATCTCTCTGTTCCCTCCCCCACCCTCCCCAGGCGGCTTCATTAACATCTGAATAGCCTGAGCCAGAGGGAGAACTCTGATAGGGATCTGACTGCAGTTTTTTTTTAGCGGATTTTCTGGAAAAACTAGTTTCCCAGTGATGGCTCGGAGACAACAATCCATATCAAACCACTTAAAGAAGCAGACCGTGACAGCTTCTCCAACTCCCCAAACAAAAGAATCAAAATCTTTCCCAAATGAAGATACAATTTTGGAATTATCAGATACAGAATATAAAAAACTAATTTACAGAATGCTTAATGATATCACAAATGAAATTAGGATATCTGCAGAAAAAGCCAAGGAACACACTGATAAAACTGTTGAAGAACTCAAAAAGATTATTCAAGAACATACTGGAAAAATTAATAAGTTGCAAGAATCCATAGAGAGACAACATGTAGAAATCCAAAAGATTAACAATAAAATAACAGAATTAGACAACACACTAGGAAGTCAGAGGAGCAGACTCGAGCAATTAGAATGCAGACTGGGACATCTGGAGGACCAGGGAATCAACACCAACATAGCTGAAAAAAAATCAGATAAAAGAATTAAAAAAAATGAAGAAACCCTAAGAATTATGTGGGACTCTATCAAGAAGGATAACCTGCGGGTGATTGGAGTCCCAGAACAGGGAGGGGGGACAGAAAACACAGAGAAAATAGTTGAAGAACTTCTGACAGAAAACTTCCCTGACATCATGAAAGACGAAAGGATATCTATCCAAGATGCTCATCGAACCCCATTTAAGATTGATCCAAAAAGAAAAACACCAAGACATATTATCATCAAACTCACCAAAACCAAAGATAAACAGAAAATTTTAAAAGCAGCCAGGGAGAAAAGAAAGGTTTCCTTCAAGGGAGAATCAATAAGAATATGTTCTGACTACTCAGCAGAAACCATGCAGGCAAGAAGGGAATGGGACGACATATACAGAACACTGAAGGAGAAGAACTGCCAACCAAGGATCATATATCCAGCAAAACTCTCTCTGAAATATGAAGGCGAAATTAAGATATTTACAGACAAACACAAGTTTAGAGAATTTGCAAAAACCAAACCAAAGCTACAAGAAATACTAAAGGATATTGTTTGGTCAGAGAACCAATAATATCAGATATCAGCACAACACAAGGTCACAAAACAGAACGTCCTGATATCAACTCAAATAGGGAAATCACAAAAACAAACAAATTAAGATTAATTAAAAAAAAATACACATAACAGGGAATCATGGAAGTCAATAGGTAAAAGATCACAATAATCAAAAAGAGGGACTAAATACAGGAGGCATTGAACTGCCATATGGAGAGTGATACAAGGCGATATAGAACAATACAAGTTAGGTTTTTACTTAGAAAAATGGGGGTATATAATGAGGTAACCACAAAAAGGTATAACAACTCTATAACTCAAGACAAAAACCAAGAAAAACGTAACGACTCAACTAACATAAAGTCAAACACTATGAAAGTGAGGATCTCACAATTTACTAAGAAAAACGCCTCAGCACAAAAAAGTATGTGGAAAAATGAAATTGTCAACAACACACATAAAAAGGCATCAAAATGACAGCACTAAAAACTTATTTATCTATAATTACCCTGAATGTAAATGGACTAAATGCACCAATAAAGAGACAGAGAGTCACAGACTGGATAAAGAAACACGATCCATCTATATGCTGCCTACAAGAGACACACCTTAGACTTAGAGACACAAACAAACTAAAACTCAAAGGATGGAAAAAAGTATATCAAGCAAACAATAAGCAAAAAAGAAGAGGAGTAGCAATATTAATTTCTGACAAAATAGACTTTAGACTTAAATCCACCACAAAGGATAAAGAAGGACACTATATAATGATAAAAGGGACAATTGATCAGGAAGACATAACCATATTAAATATTTACGCACCCAATGACAGGGCTGCAAGATATATAAATCAAATTTTAACAGAACTGAAAAGCGAGATAGATACCTCCACAATTATAGTAGGAGACTTCAACACACCCCTTTCGGAGAAGGACAGGACATCCAGTAAGAAGCTCAACAGAGACACGGAAGATCTAATTACAACAATCAACCAACTTGACCTCATTGACTTATACAGAACTCTCCACCCAACTGCTGCAAAATATACTTTTTTTTCTAGCGCACATGGAACATTCTCTAGAATAGACCACATATTAGGTCATAAAACAAACCTTTGCAGAGTCCAAAACATCGAAATATTACAAAGCATCTTCTCAGACCACAAGGCAATAAAACTAGAGATCAATAACAGAAGAACGAGGGAAAAGAAATCAAATACTTGGAAAATGAACAATACCCTCCTGAAAAAAGACTGGGTTATAGAAGACATCAAGGAGGGAATAAGGAAATTCATAGAAAGCAACGAGAATGAAAATACTTCCTATCAAAACCTCTGGGACACAGCAAAAGCAGTGCTCAGAGGCCAATTTATATCAATAAATGCACACATACAAAAAGAAGAAAGAGCCAAAATCAGAGAACTGTCCCTACAACTTGAACAAATAGAAAGTGAGCAACAAAAGAATCCATCAGGCACCAGAAGAAAACAAATAATAAAAATTAGAGCTGAACTAAATGAATTAGAGAACAGAAAAACAATTGAAAGAATTAACAAAGCCAAAAGCTGGTTCTTTGAAAAAATTAACAAAATTGATAAACCATTGGCTAGACTGACTAAAGAAATACAGGAAAGGAAACAAATAACCCGAATAAGAAATGAGAAGGACCACATCACAACAGAACCAAATGAAATTAAAAGAATCATTTCAGATTATTATGAAAAATTGTACTCTAACAAATTTGAAAACCTAGAAGAAATGGATGAATTCCTTGAAAAACACTACCTACCTAAACTAACACATTCAGAAGCAGAACAACTAAATAGACCCATAACAAAAAAAGAGATTGAAACGGTAATCAAAAAACTCCCAACAAAAAAAAGTCCTGGCCCGGACGGCTTCACTGCAGAGTTCTACCAAATTTTCAGAGAAGAGTTAACACCACTACTACTAAAGGTATTCCAAAGCATAGAAAATGACGGAATACTACCCAACTCATTCTATGAAGCCACCATCTCCCTGATACCAAAACCAGGTAAAGACATTACAAAAAAAGAAAATTATAGACCTATATCCCTCATGAACATTGATGCAAAAATCCTCAACAAAATTCTAGCCAATAGAATCCAACAACACATCAAAAAAATAATTCACCCTGATCAAGTGGGATTTATACCAGGTATGCAAGGCTGGTTTAATATCAGAAAAACCATTAATGTAATCCATCACATAAATAAAACAAAAGACAAAAACCACATGATCTTATCAATTGATGCAGAAAAGGCATTTGACAAAGTCCAACACCCATTTATGATAAAAACTCTTACCAAAATAGGAATTGAAGGAAAATTCCTCAACATAATAAAGGGCATCTATGCAAAGCCAACAGCCAATATCACTCTAAATGGAGAGAACCTGAAAGCATTTCCCTTGAGAACGGGAACCAGACAAGGATGCCCTTTATCACCGCTCTTATTCAACATCGTGTTGGAAGTCTTAGCCAGGGCAATCAGGCTAGACAAAGAAATAAAAGGTATCCGGATTGGCAAGGAAGAAGTAAAGTTATCACTATTTGCAGATGACATGATTATATACACAGAAAACCCTAAGGAATCCTCCAGAAAACTACTGAAACTAATAGAAGAGTTTGGCAGAGTCTCAGGTTATAAAATAAACATACAAAAATCACTTGGATTCCTCTACATCAACAAAAAGAACACCGAAGAGGAAATAACCAAATCAATACCATTCACGGTAGCCCCCAAGAAGATAAGATACTTAGGAATAAATCTTACCAAGGATGTAAAAGACCTATACAAAGAAAACTACAAAGCTCTACTACAAGAAATTCAAAAGGACATACTTAAGTGGAAAAACATACCTTGCTCATGGATAGGAAGACTTAACATAGTAAAAATGTCTATTCTACCAAAAGCCATCTATACATTTAACGCACTTCCGATCCAAATTCCAATGTCATATTTTAAGGGGATAGAGAAACAAATCACCAATTTCATATGGAACGGAAAGAAGCCCCGGATAAGCAAAGCACTACTGAAAAAGAAGAAGAAAGTGGGAGGCCTCACCTTACCTGACTTCAGAACCTATTATACAGCCACAGTAGTCAAAACAGCCTGGTATTGGTACAACAACAGACACATAGACCAATGGAACAGAATTGAGAACCCAGACATAGATCCATCCACGTATGAGCAGCTGATATTTGACAAAGGACCAGTGTCAATTAACTGGGGAAAAGACAGCCTTTTTAACAAATGGTGCTGGCATAACTGGATATCCATTTGCAAAAAAATGAAACAGGACCCATACCTCACACCATGCACAAAAACTAACTCCAAGTGGATCAAAGACCTAAACATAAAGACTAAAACGATAAAGATCATGGAAGAAAAAATTGGGACAACCCTAGGAGCCCTAATACAAGGTATAAACAGAATACAAAACATTACCAAAAATGATGAAGAGAAACCCAATAACTGGGAGCTCCTAAAAATCAAACACCTATGCTCATCTAAAGACTTCACCAAAAGAGTAAAAAGACCACCTACAGATTGGGAAAGAATTTTCAGCTATGACATCTCCGACCAGCACCTGATCTCTAAAATCTACATGATTCTGTCAAAACTCAACCACAAAAAGACAAACAACCCAATCAAGAAGTGGGCAAAGGATATGAACACACATTTCTCTAAAGAAGATATTCAGGCAGCCAACAGATACATGAGAAAATGCTCTCGATCATTAGCCATTAGAGAAATGCAAATTAAAACTACGATGAGATTCCATCTCACACCAGCAAGGCTGGCATTAATCCAAAAAACACAAAATAATAAATGTTGGAGAGGCTGCGGAGAGATTGGAACTCTCATACACTGCTGGTGGGAATGTAAAATGGTACAACCACTTTGGAAATCTATCTGGCGTTATCTTAAACAGTTAGAAATAGAACTACCATACAACCCAGAAATCCCACTCCTCGGAATATACCCTAGAGATACAAGAGCCTTCATACAAACAGATATATGCACACCCATGTTTATTGCAGCTCTGTTTACAATAGCAAAAAGTTGGAAGCAACCAAGGTGTCCATCAACGGATGAATGGGTAAATAAATTGTGGTATATTCACACAATGGAATACTACGCATCGATAAAGAACAGTGACGAATCTCTGAAACATTTCATAACATGGAGGAACCTGGAAGGCATTATGCTGAGCAAAATGAGTCAGAGGCAAAAGGACAAATACTGTATAAGACCACTATTATAAGATCTTGAGAAATAGTAAACCTGAGAAGAACACATACTTTTGTGGTTACGAGGGGGGGAGGGAGGGAGGGTGGGAGAGGGTTTTTTTATTGATTAATCAGTAGATAAGAACTGCTTTAGGTGAAGGGAAAGACAACACTCAATACATGGAAGGTCAGCTCAATTGGACTGGACCAAAAGCAAAGAAGTTTCCGGGATAAAATGAATGCTTCAAAGCTCAGCGGAGCAAGCGCGGGGGTCTGGGGAACATGGTTTGCGGGGACTTCTAAGTCAATTGGCAAAATAATTCTATTATGAAATCATTCTGCATCCCACTTTGAAATGTGGCGTCTGGGGTCTTAAATGCTAACAAGCAGCCATCTAAGATGCAGCAATTGGTCTCAACCCACCTGTAGCAAAGGAAAATGAAGAACACCAAGCCCACATGACAACTAAGAGCCCAAGAGACAGAAAGGGCCACATGAACAAGAGACCTACATCATCCTGAGACCAGAAGAACTAGTTGGTGCCCGGCCACAATCGATGACTGCCCTGACAGGGAGCTCAGCAGAGGACCCCTGAGGGAGCAGGAGAGCAGTGGGATGCAGACCCCAAATTCTCATAAGAAGACCAAACTTAATGGTCTGACTGAGACTGGAGGAATCCCGGCGGCCATGCTCTCCAGACCTTCTGTTGACACAGGACAGGAACCATCCCTGAAGACAACTCATCAGACATGAAAGGGACTGGTCAGCAGGTGGGAGAGAGACGCTGATGAAGAGTGAGCTAATTATATCAGGTGTACACTTGAGATTGTGTTGGCAACTCTTGTCTGGAGGGGGGATGGGAGGATAGAGAGAGAGGGAAGCCTGCAAAATTGTCACGAAAGGAGAGACTGAAAGGGCTGACTCAAGACGGGGAGAGTAAGTGGGAGTAGGGAGTGAGATGTATGTAAACTTATATGTGACAGACTGATTGGATTTGTAAACGTTCACTTGAAGCTTAATAAAAGTTATTATAAAAAAAAAAAAAAAAAATACATAATAAGACTCAAGTGGTACACAAATCTATTTCAAAGGAATTTTAATTTTTTTTGAAATGTATAATGAAGCCCCTACTTAACCCCTAAGACACCAAAGGTAAATGAATTCTAGATTTTTCTTCCAAAAATATTTCCTAAGAGAGGAAATATTAAAATCTTCTTGATGTAAGCTATTTGGTAAGGTTAGTTAAACTTCTGAATTATTCAATATGCTTGAAATTGTCTTGGTACTTTCTAGAACAATACAAATCATAGATTAATAAAGTGTTTGCCAGGTAGACACCTTCATGACCAGATAATTGTTGGTAATTACAGCTTAATGAGTTCCATGTAAATGCATTCTGCTAAAATGGTTTAGAGAATGAATGGAAAAGCTCTTTTCTCCCCCTTAAATACACTCATACATCCTATTAGTCATTAAGGCGTAAAAATGAATGAGTTAGACTTCCTGCCCTCCAGTACTTCACACTTTAATGTAGGCAAATGACCACAATAGACTCAAGAGTGCTACAATAGGAGTAAAAATAGAGTCCTGTCAGAGCAATTAAGGAGCTCTGGTGGCACAAAGGTTAAGCACTTGGCTACGAAGGAAAAGGTTGGTGATTCAAACCCACTCAGCAGTTTTGTGGAGAAAGACCTGGCGATCCGGTTCAATAAAGACTGCAGCCTAGAAAACCCTATGGGGCATTCTACTCTGTCATATAGGGTCATTATGAGTCAGAAATCTACTCAATGGAACCCAACATCAGAATACATAATGGAGAGTTCCTCTTGGTTCTTCGTGTTGTTACTTTGTTTAACAAACCCCATTTTTAAGAAGAGTAGAGGGCAAAGTTATTATTCAGCCTAACCAAGATTTAATACCAGTCAATGCTGAATTGGTGAATTCCAAACACGTAAGATCTTAATGCATGTCATATATGACATCCATCTTCTGTAATGTAGTCAGCAGAAATGCTGCCTTTTGTTCCAAACTTATCCCTTGGCCCTTCTCACTTGCAGTAAAACCTTGCCCTTGGAAGCTTTGGAGAAAAGTCATTGCCCATTTGTCTGAATGGCACTAGACTGAGAGTTTCTTCATAATGGGGGCTGTGGTTTTAGTCTTGTGTGATCCCTAGATCTTAGAACAAATTAGTAGAATGTGAGAGAAAAAGGAAATGAACAAGTAAATGAGTGAGTGAATGACATGACTGAATGAAGGAATGAGTGAGTGCATTAGAGAAAAAAGGCTTTGTCCAGAGAACAACATTTAGTTGAGGAAATTTCATCAGCAACATAACAACCATAACCATAATAAAACCAAAAAAACCAAACCCACTGCTATCGAGTCGATTCTGACTCATAGCAGTCCTATTAGCCATTATTGAGTGCTTACTGCATGCTATGTTTTGTGTTAGCTCATTTAATACTCATTGTATGGATGATTATATTCATTTTGCCCATTTTAAATGGACACAAAGAAATTATATAATCTGTGCTGAAGAGACTGAGGAGCCGGACCTCGTTTAAGGGTTCTTCACTTGGGCACATGGTCCCATAAGAGCTTTAGGGAACCTGCTCCTAAGTTTGTATGCTAATTTGTATATTTTACTGGGGAGAAAGATCATACTTTTATTCAGATACTCAAAGTGGTCTGTGATCTCCCCCCAAAAAGGTTAAGACAATTTATGTGTTTCAGTCACAACCCAGACATTAATGTTGAGGGAATGAAGTAGTCACTACATTAAATTGACTATGAATCTGGAAATAATATTAAGAATTTTCCACACTCCAGCTCAATTTCCTCCAGTTTTTTTTTCCCCTTTAGCAAAAAAAAAAAAAAAAAAAATTTTAAATGAACAAACAAAGACACTTGGAAAAGATAATCAATGCCACTGAATTTCCTTAAATGTTCTATCAGACATTTCCATAAGGGATAGAGGAAAAAGTAATAAGGAAACCAGGGAAGAGCACCAGTGACCACTTGTTTGCCAAACCCAGCAGCATTTTCTCAGGTCTCTCTCATTTTTTTGACAGCATGGAATACTGTACCCACCCGCCTAGAAATCCCACACCCACTTTGCTCTCCCAGCTCTACTCCTGTCTCTCTGATTGTTCTTTAGTCTCCTTTATGGGTTTCTGGACTGTGGGTGGTCCCCAAATCTCAGCCCTTAACCCTCATCTCTTCCTCTTTTGCACATTTTGTCAGTGCTGTCATCTGGTCTCACCATTTTTGCGTGAAACTCTAACCAAGTGACTGCCCAATCTTTGAAGGTTAATCATGACTTTTCTTCTAAAGGTCGGTTATACAATTTCAACTGAGCACTAGGACATTTCAAACAAAAATCCTATTCCCATCTCAAATTCAACACATCTGAAACTTAAACTAAGTATCTTTACTATTAAAATCACTCCCTTTATAGTCTTTTCTGGTTCCATCAATGATACCACCATTATTGAGATTATTAAGCTTAAGATCAAGAAACCATTTGGCGTGACTCCTTTTTTCTCATTTCCCCATATCCAAAATCTATCTGTCCCAATATTGGCTTCATCTGCCCTTTCTTTTCAATTTCTCCTGCGCTCATCCTAACCCAGAACTTCCTCTTCCCAAACTCCTTCGAATACCAAACCAAACCCATTGCTGTCAGGTCGATTCCAGCCCATAGTGACCCTATAGAACAGAGTAGAACAGCCCCGTAGGGTTTCCATGGAGCAGCTAGTGGATTTGAACTGCCTATCTTTTGTTTAGCAGCCAAACACTTAACCACTGTGTTGCCAGGGCCAGTCTCTTGGATTTATCCATTGTTTTCTCTTTGATAATACAATCCCTGTGCCTCCTTTGTAACTTAAGTCCCATCCCTTCTATAAAGCCTTCTCTAAGAACTCGGCAATGCTATCTTCTCCAACAAACAAGCAAACTACTTACTTGACACTTACTATAAAAACTCAATAAAGTTTTAGAAAAGAATGAGACATCCTTGTGTGACTCCCTCTACTTTACAATCGAGGAAACTCAAAAAACGTTCAGTGACTTGCCCAAGGTCATACGACTGAGTTATATCAGGGAAATTCTGGAACCAATGTCTCTTTACTCCTAGCCCAGGTTACTATCTCTGATACCAGATTCTAAGTCCTTGGAGGGTAAAAGCATGCCTTTTACTTCTTTGCAGCCTCCTAAATGTCTAGCACAGTGTGTGTGCACAGTAAGCAACCAGGAAATGAAAATAAGATGGTAAGAGAGTGATCAAGAATAGGAAAGAAGAAAGAACAAAAGAAGGAATGCACAGCAAAGCTAAGAAACCCGCATGGATTCTTGGCTCCCCAGGCAGCCAGGACCCTCTGCCCATGCCAGCACTCTCCTGAGAAGAAGGGGGAGGGCCAGCAGCTGGATTACACCTGGAGACCACAGGAACATCAAGTCCCGGCCTCCAAGGTGCCTCGTCCCGGCACTGAAGGACTTTCCCAAACCTCCGGCATGCTGTGTGGTTGGTGACTCGAAACTGTTCCTGTTGTCCGACATATCGTTTGTAAAGTGCTTTTTGGAAAAGAAAATGTCTAGGACAGCTGGGAGGGGAGTGCCCTGTGCTGGAGCCACAAGGAACCTTGTTGTGTGTTGTGTGAGAACACAGCCTTCTTATTTCCCTCTCTCTTCCCTTGGCTGTGTTTATTTAAAGTTCCCACTACCACTGTGGCGGTACGTGCCCAGGACTTCGGGCACAGACCCGAAGCAGACCCGATACTTACTGCAGGGACCACAGCAGTCATGGGCACAGGCCTCAGGGCCCAGGAACCAGGGAATCTGGCCAGGACAGTGAGAGGCATTGGTAAAGAGTTGTTATTGTGTCTTTGGCAATCCTGTAATTACTGTGTTTGCTGTTATGATTTCTGTCTCTATGGCCATTTCTCTTGGTAAATCTATTCCCGCTTGTGTCTTCTACGGAGAGATCTTTTAAAATATATATATATATATATTAGATAGCCAGGTCACTGGTTTGTCTTCTCCAAGGACTTTGGGAATTATGAGGGGGTTATTTCCCTGTGGTAGCTCAGAAAAAGGCTGAAGGGAGGGAAGACCCCTCTAGAAAGACGTGCACTTATCAGCAAAACCAGAACATCAGATGCTACTATCCCTCCCAGCGCCTGCCCCTTTTGCTCAACTAGCACCACCCAGTGGATTGACTACCATTGACATCCTACAGGCAAAGCCATCTGTTGTAGCGTCGATTCTGACTCATGGTAAGCCCATGTGTGTCAGAGTAGGACTGTCTCCATGGGGTTTTCAATGGCTGATATATTGAAAGCAGATTACTGGGACTTTCTTCCAAGGCACTTCTGGGTAGACTTGAACCTCCTACCTTTTCGGTTAGCAGCCCAGCACGTTAACTGTTTGCACCGTAGGCAGAGAGTACCCACATTCACTCAAAATTCTACTCTGCTATCTTCTGCACCAGCTTCTGCTCAATCAAGAAATGAGAAGGAGGAAAGAATGGAGTGTCTTTACGCTCTCAGCAAATGAGGAAACCAAAGCATTCCACCTCACGGTCTCATGAGAAAGGGTAGGTCAAAAAAGAAGCGCGTGACTTACGAGAAGCAGCCAGGTTATTCTATCCCTGTCAGTCTTCTCCACATATACACATCACAGCATATATTTATAAAATCATCTTCTCCTTCCTAGGGCTCCTCTATTTGCCAGCAGCAAACATCAGTGAGGCTAGGTTTTACTTTAATCTTTCTTTTTTTATTTTATTTCTGTTCCCCCAAGAAAAGTTGCAAAGGCCAGCAGCACTGAGTCTTTATAAAGAGTTAGGAAAATTGTCTTAATAATCACCACTGTAGAGCTTACGAGACTAGGGAGAAAAAAAAAAAAAAGAACATGTTTAGATTTACAAAATGATATGATTCCACAGTGGTAAGCAGATATTCAATTATAGCCATGTTTGGCCTCAGCTTTTCCCAGTCAATTTAAAGCAAAACTCTATTTTTCTTACTCTACTCGTGGCTGGTTAGTTGTTGAGTATTTATAAAAGAGAGGAGGACCCTCATTACAGAAAATTACTAGCTATGTGCAAACTTAGCACCAGCTTTTCTCCTGTTAAGGCTAATAGTGCAATGAACATATGCTTATGCATAGCCTGTTTTGTGTTTTTTGCTTTTTTCTAGGCTAAATTCTTTCCTTAAAGCCCTAGGATCAATATTATTGGGTCAGAGGGTAGGAACATTTTTATGGCTCCTGATATATATCCTCACACTGCTTTCTGGAGAATTTGTACCAAATAATAATGCCACCAGTAGGGTATGAGTTTATTCATTTTTCTAGAAGGTCATCAAAACTGGCCACTACCAGTGGGTGTTAAATGGTATGTCTGTTACATAGTATTATTTTATAATATTTTCTAATTTCTGTTGGGGACAGGTTTGCCACCCCAAAAAAGAAAGCATCTGTTTTATTCAATGCTGTCTTTGGTACTATGTACCGTTCTTTTTCAATTTTTTTTTTGGCGGGGGGAGGTTGGGAAGTGGTGGGTGATTGCCAAGGAAAAAATCTATAGCTCTTTTGATTGGAATTGTGCATCTATAAATTAGAATTATAAATCCACAAATTAAATTTAAAAATAATAGACATCTTGAACCATTCTGTGTTCCCATTCAAGAACGTCTATTTAGTCTGCTCCCTTTTCCCCTACCACACCACTTACCATGTCTCTAGCCCTGTTGACAGTGTAAAGCTGTGACAAAGAAAGCAAGTGCTCTCCAGTCAACATGTTTCTCCTGTCCGTCGTGGGCTCCCCCAGATCATTATTCCAACTCCCTTGCAGCTACAAATGGCGTGTGGCAGAGCTCTAAGCAATGGAATATGGGAAAAAGTTGTGTGTGTCACTTGCAGGCCTGACTTAACTCCTCTTGTGAAAACCTCCACACTCCCTCACCTCCCTCCTCTCCTTATCGGATGCATAGAATCCAGAGTGCACTCCAGGCCCCTGCAAGAGCCACTGAATAGAAACCTGGCTCCCTAATCACCATGGAGAAGGCAAACTTGCGAAATATCCTGTTGGATCACAATATGAGTGAGAAATACATTTTGCATTGTGTTAAACCACTGAATGGTGGAGACTGTGACGTAAGCTAATCTACCCTAATGCAGTAAGACTCACTGCCTTCCAAGCTGAAGACTCACATTTGGCTAGAGGCCAAAACAGTAACATTAAATGAAAAAATCAGAGGCATCATGATGCAATAAAAACAATGAAGGGTTTGGATACAGACAGACCTGTTTAAATAAAATTCTCATAACTGCTGTGGCCTCAGTTTTCTCATCTATAAAATGGGAGAAATACAATACATCATACAAGTTTGTGGTAAAAACTAAGCAGAGCATGTCTGTAAAAATGAACAAATCTGTCTTGGAAGAAGTACAGCCAGAATGCTTCTTAGAAGCAAGAGTGGTGAGACTTCGTCTCACTTACTTTGAACATGTTATCAGGAGGGACCAGTTCCTGGAGAAGGACATCATGGGTGATAAAGTAGAGAGTAAGTGAAAAAGAGGAAGACCCTTAACAAGTGGCTGCAACAATGGGCTCAAGCAAAACAACGATTATAAGGATGGCACAGAACCGGGCGGTGTTTCTTCCGTTGTACATAGCTTCACTATGAGTCAGAACCAATTCCACAGCATCTAACACCGTATGTAAAGCACACAGCACAATGTTTGGCGTGTAATAGCAAGTATTCTCTTCCCTTTCCAGCCAGAGGGGAGTGATGTCCTTCCTTTTAGCAGCAGCCTTAGGAAGGTACCTCTCCTCCTGAGTCCTCCGCAGCCCTTTTTCCTCTGAGATGAAGCTCTGAATTTCCCGATCACTTAGTAGACTTAGTCTATTTAGGCTACCAAAGCTACTTCATTATTACATAAGAAATCACAGCAATCCAAGAACGGGAAATCTATTTACAAGTAGGTAAATAACAGGGAAAATAAAATTAATGAGATCAGCTTAACAAAAATGTCTTCTATTCAAAAGTCTACCCCTTCCCACGTAATTAAATAAGCTCCAGTGGTACAACAGTTAAGCACTCAGCTGCTAACCCAGCAGCTCTGCAGAGAAACACCTGGTGATTGGCTTCCATAAAGATTACCAGAAAAACCAAACCCATTACCGTGGAGTCAACTTCGACTCATAACAACCCCATAGGACAGGGTAGAACAGCCCCACAGTGTTTCTAAGGCTGTAAATCTTTATGGAAGCAGACTGTAACATCTTTCTCCTGCAAAGCAGCTGGTGGATTTGGACCGTTGACCTTTCGGTTAGCAGCTGAGCACTTAACTACTTCACGTCCAGGCCACCTTTCTGTAAAGATTACAGCCTAGAAAACCCTAAGAGGCAGTTCTACTCTGTCACATGGGGTTGCTATGAGTCATAATTGACTCAGCAGCACCCAACAACAGCAATGGCCACCATCTAACTTACCCAAAACCTTCTATCTCATTCACCCTTACACAGTGACACACAGAGAGAAACCAGTCAGACTCCGCTTCTTACTCCTTGGTGCTTAAAGGAACCTGACCCTCTCTGACTTATTATCTAGGCACGCCACAAGAAGTGGTGAAAGATTTGAACTGATCCATACACACGCATGTGCACACGCGTGTGTACACACACAGATACTGTATGATCAGCACTGCACAGTTGCAGAGTAGGGGTGCAGAGTTTGACCATGGAACTGAGCCATGTAGGCTTTGAATTGGTGACCTTGTTAGCAGGGTTTGCTAACCACCCACAAATGGAAAGGCAGCATATTGCAAAATCATCAGAATGGGTCAGGGTATTACTCTTCGCCCACTTACCGAGGGATGCCAACCATATTGCAGTTTACTAGGAATAACAAATACCTAAATTAAATGGTCCAGAATACATGAACTATATCAATAATGAACCTACATTTTAGATGAAAGAACCATAAGCATTTAATTATCACAGAAGGTAAAAGAAAAAGCATCCAAAGAGTAAGCTAACAAAGAGGTAGGCACCACTCTGAAATTTTGAACAGGTTTCTAAATCAAAAAGGGCAGTAAATCATGTTACTTATCATTTAAAAATAACTAGGTTTTAAGAAATGAAATTAGACAAGTGATTAATGCGTCAGCTTCAGCCAGAGTTCCTTTGATAGTTGGAAGAAAATAAAACCCAGCCAAGAAATAAACATTTCAAATTCAGGTGCTTTGCAATCTGTGCTCCAAATGTTTTCCCTGGGCTTGTGAAGAGGTGGCTTGCTCCGCATACACAGCAGCCAGATTGCTGGCGCCAGTCAATTATCGTCAAAATAAGAGCACTGGCAGAAAAGAGGAGACGCTGCAGTCACAATGGTCAAAAGTGCACTTGAGCGCAATGGTCTGGATAGGCAAAACGGTAGGAGCAGGGAAAATACCAGCTAAAGGAGAGGGTTGTCAAGGTGATCTTGAAAGGATGCTGGTTTTGTTTTTGTTTTGCTTTGCTATTTCCATTTACATGAGGAACCAAGGATAGGACAGACCTTATATGTATTGAAATCGAAAGATGCCACGATAGAGTAAGAAAGAAATGTAAGTGACAGGACAGTGTGTGTAAAGAGACGGAGAAGTACATGGTGGGTTAGAGCACATCTCCTACGGCCCAGGACACAAGGGTTCAGAAAAACTAAAGGCAAAAATTAAAATGATTCATAATCCCACTACCTAGGTAGCCCCTAATAAAATAAAAAGCTTTGCTTCCATGTGATTGAATTGTGTCCCCCAAAAATATGTGTCAACTGGTTAGACCGTGATTCCCAGTATTGCGTGGTTGTCCTCCATTTTGTGATTGTAATTTTATGATAAAGAGGATTAGGGTAGGATTGTAACATGCTTACTAAAGTCACATCCCTGATCCAATGTAAAGGGAGTTTCTCTGGGGTATGGCCTGCACCACATTTTATCTTCCAGAAGACAAAAGGAAAGGGAAGGGAGCAGAGAAAAGGGACCTCATACCACTGAGAAAGCAGTGCCGGGAGCAGAGCACGCCCTTTGGAACCAGGGTTCCTGCATGGAAAAGCTCCTAGTCCAGGGGAAGATTGATGAGAAGGACCTTCCTGCAGAGCTGACAGAGAGAGAAAGCCTTCCCTTGGAGCTGACACCCTGAATTTGGACTTCTAGTCTATTAGACTGTGAGAAAATAAATATCTCTTTGTTAAAGCCATCCACTTGTGGTATTTCTGTTATAGCAGCACTAGATGACTAAAACAACCACACTCCAGCCCCATCCTATTTCTTAACCTAAAGTAAATCTATTTAAAATTCCCTGGATAGTTTTGCAGATGAATTTTCAATACATATACCAGCATTTATGTAGCTTTTTAAATTATACATAAAAGATGACATTATTCCCAAGATAACCTTTCTTTTTCACCTATTAATATACCTTTGCAGTATATCCATATCAATGCTTACAGATCCACCTCATTTCATTGTGTAATGCAACAGAACTTCTTTAACCTGTGCCCTATTGACTGACATTTAAGTCAACTCCAGATTTTTGACTAATTCTCACAAGGCTGCAGGGAACAACCTTGCACACATATTTTGGCATAATTTTGTAAGTATTATAACTGTAATTCAAATTCCCAGAAATAGAATTGCTGGCTCAAAGTGTAAATCCATAGCTGCTTAATTTTCATAAATATTGTCAAATTGCCCATGAAAAGGTTACATCAGTTTACACTTCCACCAAAATTATATGAAAGTGCATTTTCCTCAGCATGCTTGCCACCGCTAGATATATAAAGCTTTTCAATTGTTACCAATGCAATGGCTTAAAAAGTGGTGTGTTATTCCAGTTTGTACTTATGAACAAGTCAGCGCCTTAGAGTAGTCAAGAGCACAGGCTCAGGAGCAAGACCCTGAGCTGGAATTCTGGCACTGCCATTTCCTACCTATGTAGCATTGGCCAGGTTGCCTAACTTCTCTATGCATCAGGCACCTTCTTGACAAAATGGAGCAACAATATAACCTACCTCGTTGTTCTTATAAAAATTACGTGATTAAATAGATGCCAAGTGCTTAGAACAATGTTTGCAATACAGTAAGCACTAAATTAATATTAGCGGTTTTCATGGTTTGAATTGTGTCCCCCCAAAATATCTGTCAGCTTGCCTAAGTCATGATTCCCAGTATTATGTGAATTGTCCACCATTTTGTCATCTGATGTGATTTTTCTGTGTCATAAATCCTATCTTTATGATGCTAATGACATAGGATTACTGGCAGTTATGTTAATGAGGCAGGACTCAAGCTACAAGATTGGATTGTGTCTTAAGCCAATCTCTTTTGAGGTATAAAAGAGAGAAGCAAGCAGAGAGACATGGGAACCTCATACCACCAAGAAAGCAGCACTGGGAGCAGAGTGCATCCTTTGGACCCAGGTTTCCTGTGCTGAGAAGCTCCTAAACCAGGAAGATTGTCCCGAGCTGACAGAGAGAGAAGATTTCTCCTGAAGCTAGCACCCTAAATGCAGACTTCTAGCCTACTGGACTGTGAGAGAATAAACTTCTGTTTGTTAAAACCATCCACTTGTGGTATTTTTGTTATAGCAGCACTAGATAACTAAGACAGCTATTATTTTTGTTCTACCACCTATCAGTTTGTCTTAGTGTGGTGGCTTGCATGTTGCTATGATGCTGGAACCTATGCTACCAATATTTCAAATGCCAGCAGGTAACAGGTTTCAGTGGAAGTTTCAGACTAAGACAGGCTAGGAAGAAAGGCCTGGAAATGTGCTTCCAAAAATTAGCCAACGAAACTGTATGGATTAGTGCTTCTGCCTTATCTGCTAGTTTGTGGGGCAGTGTGTGAGGTCTTAAAAGCTTGAAAGCAGCCATCCAAGGTACAGCAAGTGGTCTTTATCTGCCTGGAGCAACAGAGGAAGAAAGAAAGTCAGAAATAGAGAGGAAATGGAATGTGATGATCAACGCTAATTACCTCCATGAACAACTGCCTCCTTTGCCATGAGACCATAAGAAGTGGATGGTGCCCGGCTACCATTACTGAACATTTTGGTCAAAAATTCTATAGAAGCATCCCATTTAAAAGAGGGAAAATGTAGAACAGAATTTTAAATTCTCAGAATCCAGACTTTGTGGAGCCATTGAGGCTGGATGAACCCCCAAAACTATTACCCAGAGATAATCTTAAACCTTAAGCCAAAAATATCCCCTGAAGTCTTCTTTAAACCAAACAACAGCTTAGATTAACTAGTAAGAATCTCTGCCCTGAGCATTGTGCTCTTTTGAGAACTATCTATATGAGATGAAATTGACAACAGCATCTCAAAAAATTAGATAGGAAACAGGGGGCAGTGAGTTTATGTTAATGGAGGAGGAACAACTTGGAAAAGGAGGATGAGAATGGTGCAGTACTTGAAGTATGTAATCACGTCTCAGAATCGTACATGTAGAAACTGTTGAATTGACGTATGTTCTGCTATGTAGATTCTCAACAACAACAAATAAAATAAATTAATAAAAACCTTATGAATCACAACAGAATGTTGTATAATATAGCACTGGAAGATGAGCCCCTAGGTTGAAGGTACTACATAATAGCCACAAAAATGGACTCAAACATGTCAATGACCAGGAAGATTGCACAGGACTAAGCAATGTTTCATTCTGCTATACATACGGTCATTACAAGTCAGAGCTGACTCAACAACTAACAACAGTAATAACTATTATTTTTATTTTACAAATAAAAATACTCATTTATTATCCATTTGTTCCTGGGTGGTGCAAAAGTTTTGCGTTTGACTACTAACCAAAAAGTTGCCAGTTCGAATCCATCCATTGGCATCACAAAAGAAAGATGCAAAGATCTGCTTCCATAAAGATTATAGCCAAGAAAACCCTTTGGGGCAGTTCTACTCTGTAACACATGGGGTCACCATGAATCAGAATCAATGGCAATGGTTTGGTTTGTTTATTGTCCATTTGTATTCGTCTTTTTGGGAGTGCCGTGTTTACATCTTTTGCCCATATTTCTTTTTCTTTTTTTTAATTTTATTATGTTTTAGGTAGAAGTTTACAGCTCGTATTTCTTATTGGCTTTTATGAGTTTTGCTCATCCATTATATCTTAACTTGATTTCTAAAGACAGATTTGTTCACCAAAGGACCCTGACTGGGAAAAGTGGGTGTGTGGTATTGGCATCTGCTCAGCCTCCCAGGAGTCCTTGCATAGTGCAAATGATTAACGTGGTCAGCGGCTAACCACAAGATTAGAGGTTCAAGCCCACCCAGAGGTGCCTCAGAAGACAGGCCTGGTGATCTATTTCAGAAAAATCAGCCACTGAAAACCTTCTGGAGCACAATTCTACTCTGACACGCATGGGGTCACTATGAGTCAGAACTGACGCTACAGCAGCTGAAAGAAAAAACAGGTCTCCCAACCAGAAGCTGGGCTAGGATGCAGCAGAGAAAGACTGAAGGCACAAAAATTAAGAAGGAGAATCAGGCAGCACTTGAGGTAAAAGTCTGAGACTAAACAGTCTAGACTTAAGGATGTGTGTGTCAACTCTGGTCCTCGACACCAGCACAAGTATAGCACTCTACAATCTCCTAGCAGACTGGAGAACACACACCAGGAAACCTTCCCTTGACTTTGAATTTTTTTTTACACATCTCTCTCTATTAAAGAAAAACATGGAGGGTATCAGTTATTTCCTAACCTTGTTCCTTTCCAAGTCAAAGTCTTGGTATTGAAATGCACTTTCTTCAAACTTAAATCCAAAAATTGTAATTTAATCAGAGCAATTATAAGTAACAGATGCTGGAAGGTTTGCGCTTTTTACTTTCACAAGAAATATACACGCTGGATCCAAATTTTTGGATATGATACCCAAACGAAGTTAGGGGCTGGAAATGAGAGACTGCTAAATTTAAGCCCATATATATAAGGTTTAGAAGTTGAAAGTACAACATAAACATGGGGAAATTGGGAAACCAGACACACAAAAAGTGTATTATATTTGACAGACAGCCCTACTTGATCAGCACATCATACTCCAGAGGTAAGTCAATAGAGTGCAGTGGTTAGAAAATGAACCTCAGAGTGTCATGGGTTCAAAACCCAGGCCTAGCACTTACTGTGGATGATCTTGGCTGCATTATCTTGGCCAAAGGAATTTACCCTCTAACACTCAGTTTCTCCAGCTGTAAAATGCAATATAAATTGCTATTGTTGTTAGGTGCTGATAAGTCGGTTACAACTCATAGTGACCCCATGTACAACAGAACAAAACTCTACCCAATCTTGCACCATCCTCACAATCATTGTTATGTTTGAGCTCACTGTTGCAGCTACTGTGTCAATCCAACTCATCTCATCTCATCTTACCAAGCATGATGTCCTTCTCCAAGACTGATCCCTCCTGATAACATGTCCAAAGTACCTGAGACGAAGTCTCATCATTCTTGCTTCTAAGAAGCATTCGGCCTGTACTTCTCCCAAGACAGATCTGTTTGTTTTTCTATAAGCCCATGGTATATTCAACATTCTTAGTCAACATCATAATTCAAAGGCATCAGTTCTTCAGCCTTCCTTATTCATTGTCCAGCTTTTGCATGCATATGAGGTAACTGAAAATACCATGGTTTGGGTCAGGTGGACCTTAATCCTCAAAGTGACATCTTTACTTTTTGACACTTTAAAGAGGTCTTTTGTAGCAGATTTGCCCAATGCAAGACATCATTTGATTCCTTGACTGCTGCTTCCATAGGCATTGATGGCGGATCCAAGTAAAATGAAATTCTTGACAACTTCAATATTGTCTCCACTTATCATGATGTGAAAACCCTGGTGGCATAGTGATTAAGAGCTACAGCTACTAACCAAGGAAACCCTGGTGGCATAGTGGTTAAGTGCTATGGCTGTTAACCAAAGGGTTGGCAGTTCAAATCCACCAGGCGCTCCTTGGAAACTCTATGGGGCAGCTCTACTCTGTCCTATAGGGTCGCTATTAGTCAGAATCGACTCGACGGCACCAGGTTTGGCTTTAGTTTAGCTATGAACCAAGAGTTTGGCAGTTCAAATCCACCAGGCAGTCCTTGGAAACCCTATGGGGCAGCTCTACTCTGTCCTATAGGGTCACTATGAGTGGGAATTAACTGAACAGCAATGAGTTTTTTTTTTTTTTGGCTTTTATCATGATGTTGCTTACTGGTCCAGCTGTGAGGATTTTTGTTTTCTTTATGTCGAGGTGTAATCCATACTGAAGGCTGTAGTCTTTGACATGCATCAGGAAGTGCTTCAAGTCCTCTTCACTTTCCACAACTAAGGTTGTGTCAACTGCATATCACAGGTTGTTAATGAGTCTTCCTCCAATCCTGATGCCACATTCTTCTTCATATAGTCTAGCATCTTGGATTATTTGCTTAGCATACAGATTGAATAAGTACATTGAAAGGATACAACCCTGACACAGATCTTTCCTGATTTTAAGCCATGCTGTATCCCCTTCTTCAGTTTGAACAACTGCCACTTGGTGTATGTACAGGTTCCACATAAGCACAATTAAGTGTTCTGAAATTCACAGTCTTTGTAATATTATCCATAATTTGTTATGATCAACACAATCTAATGCCTTTGTCTAGTTATTGAAAAACCAGTAAACATCTTTCTGATACCCTCTGCTGTCAGCCAAGAGCCATGTGACATCAACAATGATATCCTTCATTCTATGTCATCTTCTGAATCCAGCTTGAATTTCTGGCAGTTCCCAGTCGACAGGGGTGGATTATCCAATAAGCAAGGTAAGCATGGACTTACTTGTGCTTACTTATTAATCCGTAGTGAACAATTTCCATGAGTTTACCCATGCAAGCAAGAAGAAAATTAGTAAGTAAGAACAAGTAAGCCCGTGCTTACCTAGTGCACTGGATAACCCATTCCTGTCAGGGATTGTAAATTTGAAAGCTGTGAATTGTACATTTGATTCTGTAGGAACGTGTTGTGGGTCTGGGAGAGAGACAGATGCCAGCCATACCCAGAAGCAGAATCTTTGATGTGGTGGGAAAAAACGTGAAACTTCGCTACAGCACCAGTTTACCTTGCCTATTGGGTGATCTACCCCTGCCTGTTGATGTACTGTTGCAACCATTTTTAAATCATCTTCAGCAAAATTTTACTTGTGTGTGATATTAATAGTTCAATAAATTCCACATTCCATTGGGTCACCTTACTTTGGAATGGGGATGTATGTAGATCTCTTCCAGTCAGTTGGCCAGGTAGCTGTCTTCCAAATTTCTTGGCATAGATAAGTGAGCACTTCCAGCATTGCATTCATTTGTTGAAACATCTCAGTTGGTATTCGGTCAATTTCTTTTTTTTTTTTTTTTTTCACCAATGCCTTCAGTGCAGCTTGGATTTCTTCCTTGAGTACCATCGGTTCTTGGTCATATGCTGCCTCCTGAGATGGTTGAATATTGATCAATTCTTTTTTTGTACAGTGACTCTGTGTATTTCTTCTGTCTTCTTTTGATGCTTCCTGCGTTATCCAATATTTTGCCCAAATAATCATTCAATATTGCAACCTGAGGCTTGAAATTTTTCTTCATTTCTTTCAGCTTAAGAAACGTCAAGTGTGTTCTTCCTTTTTGGTTTTCTAACTCCAGTTTTTTGCACATTCTATTATAATCAAATCCACCAGGCACTCCTTGGAAACTCTATGGGGCAGTTCTACTCTGTCCTATAGGGTCGCTATGAGTCGGAATTGACGGCACTGGGTTATTATAATATTTTACTTTGTCTTCTTGAGATGCCCTTTAAAACCTTCTGTTCAGCTTTAAAAAAACAAATGATGCTGCTTTGTTGAGTTGTGAGGATTATATAAATTAATGCAGGAAAATGCTCAAAACTAAGAGTTCTACAAATGATTAAACATCTCTACATATTTCTCTCAGTACCTAAACCTTTTTATTTCTAAGTTTTTGTGGTCCAGATCCATATTCCAACTAACATCCATATCCATCAATCAACCACTGAGTGATCACATTAAGTACTAAGTGCTCGATACCGCCCATAGGAGAAATAGAAGAACAGTGCCCTCAAGTAAATTTCACCCTGATTAAGGAGGCCAAGTGGAAACATACGAAACAATTAGTGAGCAATACAAGGCAGTGAAAACCAAGGTAGGTCAGACCATAAATGCCACTGGATCTTGAGCTGGAGGTGTCGTGCTGTAGAAGAATGAGGGGTTTCAACCATCCCAGGTGGAAATCGGTCACCAGGCTGTGCCTATAGCCAACCTGGTCTATTGACTGCTATAGCTCCATCCACCCAGACCAAGAATTGTCCTCACAGAACTTGTTTCTCATAGAGCTGGGCACAGAGCATGGTGGTGTGAACTCAGTTCACTGAGGCCCCCTGGGGTTTTCTTTTGCATATGGCCTGGGGGGTGGGGGGCAGTGTAGAGTTTTCTTTCCTCTTAAGCACATCATAAGTACATTTCCTGAGGAATTACCGTATCGTGTCATTCATTGCTCTTATGCACCACACTGTCCCTGACCGATGGCAAGTTTCACAGTGGCTGGGAAAGGGCCTCCTTCTCTTTGACTTCCCATGGTCAGGTGTCCTAGGGCCTCAGTAACTGTCACATGAACAAATAAACCACTAAATAAATACATCCGTGGATGGATGAAGTTCATATGTTCTCACGTATCTTGTGTCAAGAGTAGAGCAGGTAAAAATAGAAAAAAATGAGAAGAAAGGAAATACAGACCAAAAACCTATTTGTGAGAAAATGTGCACATTCCCTACCAGTAGCCCATTACAATGAAACTCTGATCACATTCAATATTCTTTGTTTTCTCCATGGCTCTACTTCTTGACATAAAGTTGTAAGAAGCAAGCAAGTATTCAGCTGGAAATGGAGTTTTGTTTTGGGGGGAAGCCACAGGAGGAAGCAAGGTGTTTCAATTACTGTTGCTGCATTACAAATCACCCCCAAAATTTAGTGGCTTAAAACAACAGTGTATTTATTGTCTCTCAGTTCTGTGGCTTGACTGGCCCCAGTTGAGCAGTGCTGGCTTGGGGGCTCTCGTATGGATATATCAGATGATGGGTAGGGCTGGAGTTATCTGAAGGCACCACAGACTGCCTTTCCAAGATGGCTCCTCCACTCATGTGTGTGTACCTCAAGCAATCCTTACCCTCTCCCCTGGCCTCGCTCTCTCTCATATGGTGTCTCATCCTCCAGGGTCTCTCCACATTGCTTGGGCTTCTCACAACATGGTGGTCACAGATGAGTCTCACTTCCTGTACGGCAGCTCGTTTCCAAGAGGTTGAAAGCGGATGCTGCTAGGCTAGGAAAGGGCTGTTCCTGGAAGTATCAGTGTCACTTCTGCCGTATTGTATTGGCCAAAGCACTAATGGAACTCAAGGGAGTAGAGAGATAGACTCCACCTTTTGATGAAGGTGTGGCAAGTTCACATTTTAGGAGGATGAAGATACTGTGCTGCAGGCAACTTTGAAAAATACAATCTGCCATGGCAGTTCATTATTGCTATCATTGTTGATGCTGTTGTTGTTTTTCTAAAGAATCTTTGCTTAGCCAAACAAATAGAGAATACAGAAAATGCCTCCAGCCCCAAATCCTGTTGCCGACAGTATTTAATGGCTAAATGGCTCTGGGACTAAGATGTTCCTTGAGACTAACATCCTTCTTTGGACCCTCAGAGTTCCCAACCAGGGCCTCTCACTACCCTATGACGCTCCTTGTGGAAATTAGCCAAAAATGCACTTTCCTCCAGGTAGACACACAGCTTGAGGAGGGCAGTGCCAGCGATGTCAGCTGGTGGCCTCCTACAGGGCACACCTGCATTCGCAGAAAAATTATGTTCATTGAAAATCAGACAAATGAGTAAATGAGTGAGCATGAAATAACTATGCTTTCCTTTCAAAGCATCTCTGGGTGCTGCAGATGGTTAATGGGCTCGGCTGCTAACCAAAATGTTGGTAGTTCAAGTCCACTCAGAGGCACCTCATAAGAAAGACCTGGTGATCTGCTTCCAAAAAATCAGCCACTGAAAACCCTATGGTGCACAGTTCTGGGGTCGCCATGAGTCGGAGTCAATTCCACGGCAACAAGGGTTTTTGTTTTTGTTCTTTCAAAGCAGTGGCCCACTAAGTGGCAGGAGAGGGCAACAGGGGAACTGGGTCAGAAGAGAGGACCAGCCCCCTCCAAAGCCGCTCTGCTATGGGCAGCTGAAATCCACACCCTAAAACGTCTCCTGTGAGGCGACAGGGGATGAATGATAGAGCATTTACAGCTGAACAGAGCGCAGTTCAATTATAGTCAGGAAACCAGAGCCGGTGGCAAGTAGCTAATCTAGGAAAATAAGAGTAGAAAGGATCCTGTTATTTATAACCTTAGCACAGTGACATTGCCAAAAAAATATTGTATAAAGTATTACCAAAGAACATAATTTCTCAGATACATGGCTACCTTTTCAGAGATGGATAATTCACTGGGGTGATTTTAAAACACTTCTTTTTGCAGCTGTAAATTACCATTTGTGGGTGTTTGACTTATCTGTCAGCTTATTAAATCAGTCCCTTTTTTCCCCCTTTCCGAGCTACAGCTATCAGTTTGTGATTAAACGTTGACAGGGTGTTTGCTCTGCCTTCATGGTGGCTCAGAAAACTTACCAGCTGCTAGGAGAAATGGTTAGAACTTGAGCTACTTTAAAAATCGTTCCACATAAACTGAAAAATTCATTATCTGTCTATCTATCTATCTATCATCTATCTATCTAATTTCCCCCTACTGGCTATCAAAGAGTTGAGTGCCACAGAAACTTCCCAAAGCCAATACGGGCTATAGCCCTTGCATTGACCCCAGTGCCGTTGAGTCGATTCCGATTCACAGGGACCCTATAGGACAGAGTAGAACTGCCTCATAGAGTTTCCAAGGAGCACCTGGCGGGTGGATTCGAACTGCTGACCCTTTGGTGAGCAGCCGTAGCACAGGGTTTCCGCCCTTGCCTTACGTAGGCATAAAAATGTGCTTTCTATAGAATCCATTGAATATCAGTTTGCAGCAGGTGAAACAAAACCAGGATCTCCCACGTCTCATGGATTTTGAAATCCACCAAATCATTTTACTCTACCTGCCTGTGCTTCTAGGTATGTAAAAATAAAAAATATTTTACTGTATAGTTTATATGGGGTTTCTTATAGAGCAGAGAAATCAGGACACCCTCAACTTGACACTGCAAACCCACCATGCTCTAGTATCGCTGGGCCGTATTCCTCTCTTTATCAGAGATTAAGGGTGGCTCTGACACTCATAAATGCTTTTGCCATTCCTACAGAAAATGCTGGAGAAAACTGGGTCGCTGCAGTGGGTTTGCAGAGGCGACAAACGAGTTTGAGAGCCTTCCCACTCATAAACTTGCAAACTTCAGCTTCAGAAGTTCACGTAGACTTTAGTGCAGCTTCTGGGTAAGCACTCGGCTGCTAACTGAGAGGTTGCAGTTTGAACCTACCAGCCGCTCCACGGGAGAAAGATGTGGCAATCTGCTTTCGTAAAGATTATAGCCTTGGAAACCATATAGGGCAGTTCTACTCTGTCACATAGGGTCACTATGAGTCAGAATCAACTCCATGGCAATGGGTTTGGTTTTCTTTTCTGGTTTATTATTTTTTTTTTAATGCTTGAAAATCCAGGAAGTAGGAAAATAGTAAGTAATCTGAGATCCTCAGTTGGAACATTTCTTGCTTCCTGCCCTAATCTCTCCCCATGCCAATCCACCCTCCCAATGAACCTCCTCAGGATGTCTGAGCTTAGAGCTCACTTCTTCCAGGAAGTCTTCCTTGGCATGTGCACCTCCACATCTGGGCTAGGTGTCCTCTGCTGTATTTCCTACCGGAGCGCTCCCCACACTGCCTGCCCACGTTCTCTTTGCTTGTCTGCATCTCCCACCAGACTGCGATCTCTATGAGGGCTGGACCTTGTCTAACTTGCCTGCTTTCATAGCTCTAGTGCCTAGCACAGTGGCACATAGCAAGTGCTCAGTAAATATTTGTTAAAGAAGCGCTCCAAATTAGTCATTCCATATGGCATCGCAAAGAATACGAGAAAGTGAAATGTTAGCTAGCTCTGGATTTGACTACAGAAATACCTCACACCCCTGTCCTTTTGCAAAGTTTGCTATTTCTCTATTATTTCAATAAAATAATTGCTCTTGCTGTACCTCCTAATTTGCTATTTATAAAGGCAACCTAAGTCAACCCACTGATGGAACGTTTTGTCTGATGTTCCCGAACAACTCGATCTCTAAACCTCCTGGGTGGTTTTCCAGATACTTTCTAAACACTCTGCTATCTCTTCATTTGTATATACAAGTTTTTACAGAACCCTCACAAGCTTCTGCCTGCGGAATATAAACTGACCTCTACCTGTTGCCGTTGAGTCAATTCTGACCCATGGCAAGCCCACGTGTTACTGAGTAGAACTGCCCTCAGAGTGGGTTTTTTGGATGTAATCTTTACGGAAGCAGGTTGTCAGGCCTTTCTCCCATGGAGCCACTGGGTGGGTCTGAACCACCAACCTTTAGCAGCCAATCACAAGCTCTTTGTGTCACCCAGGGACCTTAAACAGTCCCTCTTTTTTTAACTGATGAAGAAATGGAGGTTAAGCAAGGCTAAGTGATTTGTTCAAGGTCATCAGAGAGCAAAGGCTACAACCCAGGTCTTTTATTCATGAGTCTAGAATTTGTTGGGGGAGAGAAAAAAAGGAAATTATACAAACTTTAGAAAGCCCTGGTTGAATATAGAACACACATCTTCCTATTAAAAAGTTTAAATGCACACAAATATAAACATATTTAAATAATTTTAAAATTAAAATATTTTTTAAAGTTTTCTTTAAGAAGAGGGAAATAAAGTCCAGTACTTGCTACCAGAAGCTCTCCAACTACATTTAAGTATGTTCTTAAAAGACATAGAGAAATTAAGTGTCAATGTCCAAGCCCTAATAGAAAGTGTCTTTTCTCTGCCTTTTATTTACTAACCTGATAATTACCTGTCATTCTTATGCTTACAAATTTCAAGGCATTCGGTTCAAACCAAGAGAGTCAGTAATGACTGGTTAGAAAAATCATTCAGTCTACCTTCTTGAAGCAGCTTCTCTAAGCACATATTTCCCCAGCCCCTAACTGATGTCAGCACGTGACGTTTCTCACTCTCCCTGGAGGACATCACCTGTACTACAACTATCAAGTCCTGGGGTAATCAACGTGCAGGTCTCCTTGTTGGGTAAATTGCCAGTCTCATTTCTAACCTTCACCACCCTGCCTTTCAAGGTGACTTGCCCCAGGATTTCTGATCTGTGGAATTAGCTTGATGGCAAAGTGATATGTTCATATACTTGGGTGCCACCTTGGTTGAGGGTGGAAAGTAGAGGCAAGATAAGAAGATAAAAATCCCTCCTTTCAGATCTGTCACACTATACTGTCATGATCTCTGTCTCTATCCTGGTTTAAGATCAGTGGCTGGGTAAGCCAGACATTCAGAACAAGGCAGCATGCCCCAAGCCTCTCCAGCAAAGCAACAACGTTCTCAGTTTTCTTGTCTATGTTCAAGGAGCTGGGTTCATTGCCAAGTGCCCCTGTCAGGTGAGGTGAGGAGGCTTCCTCTTTATCAAATGCCTCCCTCCCACACCCAGGGGCCTATCTTACATTGCGCTGTTTTCTTCTCACCAGAAGTTCTAGGAAGCATCTCTCTTGTTTAAAAGCTCACAGTCATAAAGGATTCAGTCAACAGTTAGAAATGCTTGAGAGTGTGAGCTAGACCACTTAATCATGGTCAATTTTGAGAAGTGAAGCATATAGATAACCTACAACAACACAGAACAGAATGAGACCAAATGGTTGAATTACAGCGATGCATGCCAAGCCACAGCATGTCGCCAGGAATGTTCACAGTGCTCCTATCTCAGCTCTGAATGTCGGCGTACCAGCTCTGCCATAGCTCTCTTCACTGGTGAGCATCCAGGCTTGCGGCTCTAAGCAGCCCCAGTGCCTTCCTGACTCCCAAATTTACTTTCTTAACCCTGTCCTCTCCTTGAGCTCTTTACACATCCAGCTGCTTACTTGACATCTCCACTTGGATCTCTTATAGGCAACTCCAAACTCTGCATTTCCAAAAGAGTTCACGATTTTCTGCTCTACTTCCAAAATCTGTCCTCCTCCACCTCAGAAAAAGGAATTATTATGCATCCAAAACCCTAGAAATCATCCTTTATCCCTCCCTTTCTCTAAAGGTTCTCATGCCCACACGGACATCTAATTTGCCTGTGATTGCTGGTACCATATTATCTCTCTCAATGACTCTCACTCTTTCTCTACTTGAATTGCCCTTAGCACACTGGATTCTCTGGTTATGAGCACCTCTACCACATTGTGAGCTACCTGAGAATGAAAACCATGTTCTGTTCATCTGTATGGCCCTAGATAAGTGGCAGCTATAAATGTTTATTGAATATAAACTGAATGTATTCCTCCTCTGGCAATTAGAGCACCAATACAAGGGAACACACAACAGGGGTTTAGGCAGGCAAACCCACCTGGCCCAGTCCTAACCAAAGACCGTAAGGCACACATGCTCGACCTACAGGATTTCTGGTTCAGAAGAATGCTGGGTAGTCACTAAGCAGAAGAAATGCTGGCAGCCCCCTAAGAGAGTTAGGTCTCCAAGTCTTGCCAGGTGCTCTGTAGTGTTAGATAAGGTCTCACTTAATACAATTTTCTGGAAAATGTTAGTGAGCTTAACTAGCGATCTTATTGACTTTCTCCCAAACAAATGTGGAAAAGACAGGTAATGCAATTGTTTTGAGTCCACGGTTCACATCTAGGGTCATGTCTATCAGGTGCAATGTTGGACCTCTTCCCACCAAAGGCCACCTACATTGCTTCAATTATATGGCTCAAAATCCACTGTTAACTCAGAAGAAACAGAGGACCCAGCCATGTCAGTCCCCACACAAAGATGTAATCTGAGTAAACACCTGTGACTAACAACCTCCACATGTACCTAGCTGCCTACTTGTCTAGAAAAACACTGAACTGGATGCACAAAAGGGTGAATTGTATTACAGAGCATAAATGTGTTGGCAGGGGATCAATGCCAGGTGTGGCAGCCATGAGAATGTACCTTGCAGACCTCCAATGAGGGGGGCGCATAATTGACCACGGGACCCAGCAACCATTATCTGAAGTCCATAGCCACATTTGTGCTGAGACCGTTCTTCCCTCAGGTTGCTCCCAGCCAGTGACTGACCACGACAGAGATACTAAGGCTGGCCCATCCCTGAGAGACACAGGACTGCTCTGATGGCCAACCGTGGCTTGAGAACTGCCCAGCAACTTTGCTGGACCTTCTTTAGACTATATAGCAACTTTCCCTCCCTCTCTCCTTCATACAGAATCAGACTTGCATCATGGGGGATGACTCTCCCAAGCTTTTCCATCTCCCTCACCATTTTCTCTAACACAGGCATTTCCCCTAATAAAATTTTTGCACGCTTAATCCTGTCTTGGCATCTGCTTCTTGGAGGATAGACTAACACACCAGGCAGCATCAGGTACCATGCTGAAGAAACAACACCACACTGTAAAATAAGGAACTCAGATTGATGTGGATTAGGTATGGCCACCTGTGAGAGAAAACCCAAATTAACAGTGGTTTACATAGTCCATATTTTATTCTCTCATAAAAAATAAGTACAGAGGTAAATAGTCCAGGACAGATAGGGTTAATTCCACAAAGTCTTTAAGGATCTAGGTCCTATTCAACTTTCTACTCGATTATTTTGTGATTCAAAATAGCTGCTATAGCTCCGGCCATCACATCTGAGTTTCAAACTACAAGATGGAGAACAGTTAGAAGAGACCACTTTCTCCCTTTAAAAACATGTCCTAGAATTTTCACCAACACTTTCACTCACATGCATCTCATCATCCAAAACAAAGCCATGTAGCTTTACCCAGCTGCAGAGAATGCTGAGTCGGTAGTCTGTTAGCTGGTGGCAATGTGCTCAGCCGAAAATCTGGAATCCCGAATCCCGATTCTTATGACTAAGGGAGAAGTGGCAACTAAACATTAGGAGGTAACTAGCCGTGTCTACCACAGAGACTAATGGGGAAAGAATCTACCTGGAGAGGTGGGAGGGGAGAGGCCTCACAGAGAGGCTGAATCAATCTGACGTGAAGACGGCTCACTCACTGTCCTTGAGGCTCACGGTTTGCATCTGTTTGGAATGTTTTTCACAGCCGCCCTCCAAAAAAAAAAAATGGCAATATTGACACTAACAATAAATTCAACCATGATTTATATTGTACAATATATGTAGCTAATTCATGTATGATACGATTTTACGTTCTGATTCAAACAAAAAATTTTTAAATGCTTTCAAAAATTATTTTTCTATTAAAAAAAACCTAATTGTGTCACATTTAACACTTGCAAAGCTATATGCAGAAAGAAAATATTTTTTAACAAAATCCAAGCAGATTTGAAAGAGAACTGTTAGGGTAATTATTCACTTGTACATTTATACCACATTTATCTGAGGACCAAGCATTGCAGATACAAAAACAACAACAACACAGCTCTGTACTTGAGATGCTCAATGCAAGAAGAGGCACAGACAAAAAAATCCTGAGATGCAATAAGAGCTACGATGTTGCTGTTGTTAGGTGCCACCGGGTCGATTACCACACACAGCGACCCCATGTGACAGAATAGAACTGTTCCCTGTGGTTTTCCAGGCTGTAAAATCTTTACAGCAGCAGATCACCAGGTCTTTCTACGGCAGAGCCCCTGGGTAGTTTGAACGACCAACCTTTTGGATAGCAGCCAAGTGCCAAACCATTGTAATACCAGTGCTCCTAAGAGCTACAATGTTGTTGTTGCTTGCCCCTGAACTATAATGAAGATGAAAATAGTGCTATAGGAGCACAGGTGAGGGGCCAACTATGCTCAAGAAAAGCAGAGTTTCACAAAAGAGGTGAAATTTGAGTTGGCATTTTGAGGAATGAGTAGGAGTTTATTAGATGGAGGTCAATGGATTAATAACTAACCTTAAATATTAGATCTAAAACTCATTAATAACCAGGAAGGGAAGTTTGGTTCATGCATTGAATCAACACATCAGGAGAAATAAATTTCTTCTAGATAGAGCAGTATGGAAATTTGAATTGTGCTCAACGTCTCTCTTTCTTACATCATAAGCCAGGTTAGGGGCGCCGAAGGGAGTTTGCCCCTCACAGGAAACACCGTAGTGCCTGGGTTACTATATGTATGGACTGAGCACTTGCTGGCAGAGTAAGAAGGCCCATTACCATGAAAAGACTCACCCCTACAGTTAGATAAAGATTTTATGATCACCTAATCCTGGTATAAATGGTTAGCCCCCTCAGTTGCTAACCAAAAGTCCACCCAGGGGCACCTTGGAAGAGAAGCTTGATATCTCCCGGTAAATCAGCCGTTGAAAACCCTGCGGAGCACAGTTCTATTCCAACATGCATGGGGTCGCCAGGAGTCAGTATCGACTTGACGGCAAGTGGTAATTCTCTTTCTAATTAAAAATAGCTAGAATAGCTTGTGTTAACTGCAACTAACCTCTGTCTGATAATGAAAAATAGGTATTCAGGGGCATTACGTGATTTGCTCAAAGTCTCATCTCAGAGTTGAATTAATGGCAAGCCTGGGACTGAAATCCAGTACTTTGGACACTAAGTCCTCTGCCTTGTTTAGTCTCCATTCAACTGCGTTTCGTGAGGTAACGAAGAGAGAGAACTATATTAAGTCTAAGGAAAGGGCTAAAAGTTTGGGATGGGGTTTGGTGCCCAAATCTTACTCTCAAGTCCTCTTCTCCTCTGGAATTCTTGACTAAGGGAGTATTCACACAAGGAACAAACACCAGATAGAAAATAAAGTATTCTTTTAAAAGAATAATGACACTCTCGTAAATCAGGGCTCCTCAGGTAAGCAGGGGTGGAGCATGCAATTTAGGCTTCTTTCCACTCAATCAGAACAGTGAGATCTGTGAGGCAGCCCCCCGAGCTTCTGACCTGAGCTGCCAAGTAGCTGAGAATGGTCCGTCTGTAATGAGGGCCCTGGGGTGTGGCCATAGGGACATAGGACATGCATAAGAGCATATCACAGTGTGGGGAGCAGGCAGAGGGAGAATATCCCTCGGACTCCATCATTGTCTCAGGCTCTGACTGCCCAGATTGGCAGCTCTTTCTCTTGTGTTAGGGTAAAGAAAAGGAAACTGGAAAATTGGTGGGGAGAGTAATGGAAGGACAGGCAGAATTTCTCACTTCGTTTTGGAGCCCTGGTGACACAGTGGTTAAGCACATGGCTGCTAACCAAATTCGAACCCACCAGTTACTCCCCAGGAGAAAGATGTGGCAGTCTGCTTCTGTAAAGATTTACAGCCTTGGAAACCCTATGGGGGCAGTTCTACACTGTTATATAGGGTTGCTATGAGTTTTTTTTTTTTTATGAGTTAGAATTGACTGCACGACGATAGATTTAGTTTGGTTTTTTAGGCAGAGGTGGAAATCTGGGGAGAAGAACCTGAGAATTCTCCACCGCTACAGATAACAGCCCTGATGGGAAACTCCAGGCCCTAGAGTCTCAGATATCTGGACAGCCAGGGGACAGCATGAGGGCACCAAGTCCTGAAAGAACTGGGAAAGAATCTGAGGGCAGAAAAGTTAACAGAATCATGGAGGGCATAACAGAGATCCCTTGGCCTGCTTTACCATTTTCCTCAAGAACCTTTCAGAATCTGGAGATCTGCTATCAACATAGCTGTTGAGCTGGCAGAATTAGGTTCTAATTAAATCTGTTGCCATCAAGTTGATTCTGACTCATGGTGACCCCATGTGTTACAGAATAGAATTGCTCCATAGGGTTTTCTTGGCTGTAACTTTTACGGAAGCCAATCACGAGGTCTTTCTTAAGCTGTGCCACTGAATGGGTTCAAACTGTCAACCTTTAGGTTACTAGTTGAGTGCAAACCATTCGAATGACCCAGGAAATAACACATAAATGTACAGATGCCCATCTCCTCTAGATGGAAAACTCATGCCTCTTGCTGGGCTGGCTTAGCTCCATTCCCTTCTAAGTGAGGCTTGTTAATAAGTTGGCATTCATCTTACTCTGGTGAGTTTATTTTATCAGACTCAGTGAAGGAAAAAAAAAATCACAACTTACCACAATAAAGTAAATATCACAAGATAAATGACAGCGTTTGAATGGAAACCACTTAGGGACTCAGAACGGTCAGATGCAAACAGTTTCTAGACTATTAGCTGTTAAAGGTTATGCCTTATGTCACCCAAAAGGGTTTTCCCCTAGATTTATAGCATGATCTCGTGGAAGATTTATTGTCATCTTCATTTTTTTCCCAATTTAACTTTATGAACAGTCAGCCTGGAACTCCTCCTAAGTCATTTAGGCATGAGGAGATGCTGGCTTTTAAGAAATGCCTTGTGGCATATTTTCTGCAGTTTTAATGTCTTTATTATTATGAATCGGATTATTATACCCTTGAGTAGAAACCAAATCATCCTCCATTTGCCTCTCTAGATTCACTCTACTCTTTTCTATCCTGCTTTGTGCCCCTGTAGGCTGTACGGACCTATAAGGACAGCATCAGATACTCCCTCGCCTTTGACTTCCAGTTGGGAACAGCCATAGGGCTAACTGGCTAGACATCAGAGGAAGAGAAGAGATGAGCTTGGCTCATTTATCCCCCCAAATCCTGCCATGTGCCCCATGGCTGGCTGCATCCCTTGATGCAAAATCACAGCTCCAATCAGGCAGCCCAATCCTCATAGCTCTCTCTTGTCTCTAGGTTCCAGCAACCACCCCCTCCCTGTGATATATAATTTGTTCATAAATATTCATTTTCTCTCTCAAGGAGAGTATTAATCCACCCCACTGATTTTGGACTTGGCCATTTGACTTGCTTTGGTCAAAGAAATATGAGCAGAAGGGACATTCATCTCATCCAAGTAGAAGCTTTAAATGTGCTCCTGCACAATTTGGCTCTGCCCATACTTATTTCTGCCTCCATCTGAGAAGAGGAGGTCCCAGTAGAGACTACCTTCAGCCTGGGTTCTCAAATCAGAAGACATGCGAAGCCCAGCCAAGCCCAGTTGAAACTAGCTGAGCCCAGCAGAGTCAAGCAGAATCACCATCAATCTATGTTCTCATTGTTGTTAGGTGCTGTCGAGTAGACTCCAACTCATAGTGACCCCATGCACAATAGGACAAAACACTACCCTGTCCTCGCCATTCTAATGATCCTTGCTATGTTTGAGTCCATTGCTATAGCCACTGTGCCAATCCATCTCGTTGAGGCTCTTCCTCTTTTTTGCTGACCCTCTACTTTACCAAGCATGATGTCCTTCCCCAGGGATCAGTTCCTCCTGATAACATGTCCAAAGTACGTGAGATGATGTCTTGTCATCCTCATATCTAAGGAGCATTCTGGCTGTACTTCTTCCAAGACAGAATTGTTCATTCTTCTGACAGTCCATAATATATTTAATATTCATTGCCAACACCATAATTCAAAGGCATCAGATCTTCTACTCTCTTCCTTATTCATTGTCCAGCTTTCACATGCATATGAGGTGACTGGAAACATCATAGCTTAGGTCAGGCACACCTTAGTCCTAAAGGTGACATCTTTGCTTTTTTTAACACTTTAAAAAGGTCTTTAGCAGTAGATTTGCCCAATAGAATACTTTGTTTGATTTCTTGACTGCTGCTTCCAAACTATAGTCCTCAAATAGCATACGCAAGAAATAAATGTTTGTTGTCGTAAGCCACAAAGACATTGAGGTTGTGTATTACCATAACAAAAGGCAACGGATACAGTTGTCCATTCTGATCTAGGGATATTACTGGCATCTGCTTTTACTTGGCTCAAGGTTTTCCATATCTCTGTGGTTTCCCTACACCCTTCCCAAACCTTTACAAATAGTCCCTTTATTAAAGACCTCTCAAAATACCCAATTTGAGTATATCATCTGTTTTCTGCTGAGACCCTGGCTGCTACAAGTGACAAGTTTAGTGCTGAGAATATTAAAAAGAAACCACAAAGAGGCTTGAGGTACAGTGATGTTTACCAAACTCACTTTAACAACAGTAAGGAGAAGAAGAAGGAAAAGAGGAAGAAAAGGAGAAGAAAGAGGGAAGAAGGAGAGGGATGGGGCAGAGAAACACAATGGGGGGAGGGGGAGAGGAATGAGAGGAAAGAGAAAGCAGCTACTGAGGGTTTACTATGTGCCAGACACTGTGCTGAGAACTTAAAGAAGATTATGTCATTTCATCCTTACAACAACCCTGTGAGGTGGATTCTATTAATTGTCCCTGCTTTGTAAATGAAGAAATGGATAAAAAGGGGGTACACAGCTGTTTCAAGGTCACCCTCAGAAAAATCCAAACAAACTCCTCCACAGCCTCAAGAAGAAAAAAAAAAAAAAAAAAACAGAGAACACTTGGTAGTGAGAGGAGGGAAGGCTTCATGATGACAGCACTTTCGAGGGCTTTGAAGGATGGTGGAATGATGCTAGTTATTCAAACTCTTGGACAGTGGATACCAGAAAATCTTGCTGGCCAAAAAAATACATCAAAGTCCACAGTTTACAAAATACTAACAGAAAAGCAAGCCAGCTCTTGCCTTTTATGAAATGTGACAGCCTCTGAGTAGCTCCAGACTTCTTTGGATTCTGTGGATTTTGTGAAGGAAGTTCCATTAAATTACCAAGGATGTGCATAGGAGCAACTTCTTGATGCTGGGGTTATCCATCGCCGTCCAAAATAACGTGAACCGAGGGGCTCTGCTCTGAGTGGGGGGTTAACATACATACACACTCCCCTTGTCTCTGGGGCCTTATTTCTATTTCGAGATTGTCCTCATAGAAGCAACACTAATCCTCTGCATGGGGCTCTGCTGTCCATTCAGCAGTCCTGAGTGGAAGTTTATCACCAGAAATACAGGCAGGTGTGCTGTTATTCTGTCCTAATGAGCCTTTCGGAGGAGGCCACACACAAGCAGCTCTGCAACATCACCATTTACCACTTACCAAAACAATCAACACATTATCAGGCAATCCATAGGGCTGCTGATTCCACCGCCGGATAACTCAAATCCTTCATTTCTTTTGGTTCTATTTCCTTTGCCTGTAAGGGCTTTCAGTCACCAGTACATCTGCCAGGCTCCTGCCCCTTCAAAGTGCAGCTCAACCTCCTCCTTGGTAAAGTCCCCCTCACTGAGCTACCAGGACAATGGGGTGTTGAGCATAAGAACTCCAAAGCTTAAGCCGCTTGGGTTTGAATCACCCAAATTGGATCACCCAAATTGGGTGATCATAGGCAAGTTACTTTACTTCTGTTTGCCTCAATTTCATCATCTAATTCCTGATTTTAAATATTGATGACTAAGCTAAAGAATGTAAAATCCTTTTGTGAACCAAACGACATAATATACCTCCCTCATAGAGGTTATGAGAATTAGGTATGTTATTACAAATGCATGCTTTCATTTATACATACCTGAGCTCCTAACAGACTGTGTCAGAGTTAATTAGGTGACTATCTTTCCAGTTTAAGAAAAAAAAAGCCTGTTGCCATCAAGTTGATTCCAACTGATAGTGACCCTATAGGACAGAGTAGAACTGCTCCACTGGGTTTCCAAGGAGCACCTGGTTGATTCCAATTGCCAACCTTTTGGTTAACAGCTGTAGCTCTTAGCCACTATGCCACCAGAGTTTCCAACAAGCTGTGTCAGAGTTAATTAGGTGACTATCTTTCCAATTTGACTTAAATAAAGTCCTTGAGGGAGGGGTTCTGTATGTCTTATTCAGCTCCTAGCCTGGCATGTGGTATAATGGGAATTCAGGAAATAGTTTGTGTTTGCTGGTTATTTTGTGCTGTGGTCAGCCTCACTCTTTTCCCCACACCGGGCTGGGCTCAGGTGGTTGGTTCTTCTTGTCTCAGATAGGGTGGCTTATGGTTCTGTGGTTGTGGTTAGCTGCCAGACCAACAGGGGTCTGGCTGGTCTGGGTTGCCCTCAGTGGGAGTAACTTATCTCTGCTCCACGTGCTCTCCCACCTTCCAGCAAACTCACTCAACCATGATCTCATGGCAGGTGGGCAGGATTCCAGAGGGCACATGGAAGTGTGTAAGGGCTCTTGAGGCTAAGCTCAGGACTGGCATAGTATCACTTCTGCTGCATTCTGTTGATAAAAGCAAGCCAGAAAGCCCGCCCAGATTCAAAGGGAGGAGAAGTAGATTCCGTCTTTTGATGGCAGTAGCTTAACATCACATCACAAAAGATATGGTACAAGGAAAGATGGAGAGTTATGGCCATTTTTATACTCTATGATGTCACATAATACCTATAAACAGTCCTCAGTACTTATATTTTATGGAACCCATTTTGGGAAGCCATAGTCTGATTCATTTTTAAATGAATCTCTGATATGTAATTAAAGTACTTAGGATCAGCCACACCCCAATAACTGCTTAACTATTCTTCCACTGTGTCTGCTCAGAACACATGCAAAAACAAAAAGCCTATGTGCAAAAGGAACACGTAATCCTCAGTTCTTTCCTACTTTAACAAGCACCAGCCCAGCTGATGTCATTCCAAATGAGCAGAGAAATCACTAAGGAAAGATGCAGTCAAGACACGTAAGAGCTTGTTTTCACCTTATGGCTTTTCTTTTTAACTATTTTGTAATGTAACCCAGCTCAAGTTCATTGCTATATCATTTCTCATCATGGTTTTATCTACACTTATTATGAAAATTAAGAAAAATAGAACTCTGACTCAGGAGGAAGGGAAACAAAGTAACAGTTACTGACTGCTTAAAATGTGCAGCCCTATGTATACACTCCCTCTGGATCCTCAACAACACTAAAAGGAAGATGTTACTAGCCCCATTTTATCAACGAAGAAACAAAACCGAACCTGTGGCTGTCAAATCAATTCCAACTCATGGTGTCCCTATCAGACAGAGCAAAACTGCCCCATAGGGTTTCCAAGGAGCTGCTGGTGCATTCAAACCGCCAACTTTTTGTTTAGCAGCTGTGCCACCAGGGCTCCAATGAAGAAACCAGATCACGGTAGTTAAGTAATCCCAAGGCAGCACAGCTCCTATGTGGCAGAAGTATGGTCTCAGGAAAGTCTTCCTGGCTTTCTTACTCCCCATGCTTCCGACCCAGCACAGCATTGCCTGGCACCAGCCATGCCCAATGCCAGCACTGACTCAGTATCTTAGTTACTCAGTGCTGCTGTAAAGGAAATATTACCAGTGGGTGGCTTTAAAGAACAGAAGTTTATTTTTTTATAGTTCTGGAGGCCAAAAGTCCAAATCAGGGTCTCAGCCAAGTTGATTCCTTCTGTGAGCCTCTCTCCTAGTTTCTGGTGTTGGCCAGAGATCCTTGGCATTCCTTTGGTTGTAGATGATACTTTATATGTTGTCTGTCTTCCCCTGTATGTATGTATATCTGTGTTGATTCTGGTCTTCTTAAAACTCAGAAGTTATTAGGTTTAGGATCCACCCTATACTGGTATGACCTCAACTGACTGATTATATTACATCAGATTGTGTTATGGAAAGACGGCTACATTACATTAGATTACATTATGGAAAGTAATTGGCTGTACCCAAGACCAACTGATTTAATCACACGTAACTGCTCTATGAGAGCAACTAGGCTAGTGTTTGACCAAACCACTGGGAACCAAAGCCTAGCCAAGTTGACACATAAAATTAACCATCACACTCAGGGAAAACTGAAGCTCCTGGATATCAGTTAGCTCCCTGTGGTCAACCATATTGGTGCTCAAAAGCATCCTCTTTTTGACAATTGGAGAGAATTTAATCTCTGCCCCATCACACAGCCTTGGCTGTGAGACTTGATTTTGTCAGTGAAACTTGAACAGAAGAAGTGTGTACTACCAGAGACTTTAAGAGCCAGCTCTGAGTTCATCATATTCTCTTTTCCTTTCACTACGAACAATGCGGTGTTCCAGGTAGAGGCTGTTCCATCAGCCTGGGTCATGAAGTGAAGCCACCCATAGTGGACAGGAAGCACAAGTGTGAGATAAGCCATTGTAGTCATAGTGTAACCATGAGAATGGGTCCTGCCTGGTGCAATCCCTTCAGTCAATTGAGATACACCAGACCTTTGAGAAAGAGGAAGTGGGCTTTATCACAAGCTGGTCAAGCAAGGAGCTCGGAGACTAAATCTCAAATCAAGCTCCCTAAGGTTGGGGATTCTAGGGCAGTTATAGGGCTCGGGATAGAGAACTTATGCATAATTCATGAAATTTCTGGGAAAAGGTGGGCAATTTCAGGAACTAATTAGCATGTATGAGGTACAGGGGGGTGCAATATGGCGGCTGGGGGTATGTATTTGGCGGGGGGTAATGACACACGAAGTTTATCTAAGGACAGCTTTGCAGCTTATTGCTCAGAGTAGTAAAGCGGCCTTGAGCAGAGAAGCAGTGAGATGACCTTTGGCTGTTATACAGAAAGAAATGCCTTATCGGGAGCTCAGCCTGGGCGTGATGGGCGGAGGGGGAACGACCTAACCCTGTGGGTTACATTTCAGGAGGGGGAACAGTTTAACCCTGTCAGTTACAATAGGTCACTGAGATGGGGCCATTTGTTACTGCAGGGCTCTGAAACTCCAAGGAGCAGATCCACTGCCCAGCGTCTTTTTATCTTTTTTAATTTTATGCTATATACTAGAGTGGGCAAAGGGTCTTGTTCTCTATGTTTCAATAATGATCTTAAATCTCACAGAATATAAAACAGTGTTGTTTTCAAACGTACATATATATAAAACCAAAAAACCCAGTGCTGTCGAGTTGATTCCGACTCATAGCGTATATATAAGCACCCATAATATGAATTTAGAAATAGAAATATGTCTACCTTTGTGAAGCACTCTAACATTAACTATAAGTCATTAGAAACCTGTAATCCATAAGAAAGTATTTAGAAATTTTCTGAATTTAGCATGTGAAGTATGGAAAGATTGTAAACAACATTTAAATCACTTTGACCTAGCACACTGTGACACAAGAAAACATAACATAGGTAATCTCTAAACAACTTCCTTAATCTCTAACCTTGAAGAAAAGACATGTCATTCAGCTACTTTCTAACCCTGGAGAACAGACATAACATACTAGTCTCTGACATCACACTGGCCCTAGTTGTATGGAGCCAAGGTGAGAAATCCATATATGAACCCTAAATTTCTGCTCACTTACTGAGAGAAGCCGGAGATGGAACTGAGATTTTTCCATCACTGCCAACCTTGTACCCTAGCTACAAGGGACCTCTGCTGACTTTGAACTGTGGGGAAGCCTTCCTTCCAAGACCTCTGGTTACAGGTAAAAGCCTGAAGTCCAAAGATTTGGACTTTAACCATTGAACTTACATTGTAATTGTTAATTCTGATTCTAAATGAATGTCATGGGGTTTTACTTGCATGCCTTGCCATGACTGCCTTGCAATAAACTAAATGGGTTTATGCATAACAAACCTGAATATCTATTAATTTTCTAAGATAAAACTCTACACAACAATAGGTCTACAGTCAGAACGGGTTAGGTTTGAACCCTGACTCTGCCATTCACATCCTTGCCATGTACCACCTTGGCAAGCTGCTTAACCTTTCCAAGCCTCCATCTTCTTATCTGTAAAATGGGAATAATAATGCTGACCACACATTAGAGGTGAAGTTTAAGTGAGATCACACAGGTAGAAGCCCTCGCTGTTTCTGGCACACCATAAACATTGCCTAACACTGCTCGATCTCCGAGCAAACATGCATCCATTCACGTACTTACACGCTCACCTTCTCCCAGCTCTTATTGCCCTTCCATATTCCCCTGAGCCTTTTCTTCCTCTGTCCTGTCCCTAACAACCAGCGTTCAGGCGCCCTCTGCCTTCTTATTTTGCACTTTCTCCCCAATCGGGCTTCTCTCCTCCCAGCAGCTCGCTGTCCCCTGTCTGCATGCCCACTCATCTTCCTTCTGACACCTTCCCTTCCTCCTTCCTCCAGCAACAACTGTCTTACTCCAGAGCCTGGACTTCCTTCCCTGCATCTGCAATCAGCAGTGAAATGCTGAGCACAGCTGGATTTTCAAAGCCAATGGTTAATTGCAGGGAGCGGAGGGTGACCCAGTGGCAGTTTCAAGTATTTGGAGTGTGAAATAATGAAGACACTGGTGAGCAGGCAGCCTGAAATCAGCGAACAGCCCCCTTCCTGAACAGCTTCCCCCTTCCTGATGAGAGCGCCTCTCCCAGCTGGTAAGGCTTGTGCTCGAGTAGGGAGGCAGAGGAGAGCCAGAGGCCGCCCCAGGGAGATGTGCAGGGGAGAGTGCGCATCCTCAGACCTGCAGAAAGATTTCAATGACTTCCCAGTTACCATGGCAGCGGGGCTCAGGGAGGATTACACCGGAACCAAGCAGCGAAGTCTTTAATGAGGTGGTGGCCTTGAGGGCCTAGGTCTCCCCTAGCAGCGACAGTGGTTCCTGATCCCCATTATCACTGAGTGGCCCCACCTACACCCCTCACACAAAGAGCCGACCCTATTGCCCCATGGAGGAAGAGGGAGCCCAATCAAACATGTCATAATCCTGGCTTGCTGATCTGAAAACGAGAGAGCAGCCAATCTGTGCCACTTATCACCTCTCTGCCAAATCCATGAATCAAGGCAACAGATGGACAGATAAATACCCAACACCAGTCTGTAGGGAGATGGCCATCTTGTGATCCCATGGGTTTGTCTACACTGAGGTAAAAGCCAAAAACCAAAAAAAAAAAAACACATGCCATTGATTACCACTCATAGTGACCCTATAGGATAGAGTAGACTGCCCCATAGGGTTTCCAAGTTGGTTTTAATCTTTATGGAAGCAGACTACCTCTGACTCATAGTGACCCTATAGGACAGAGTAGAACTCCCCATAAGGCTTCCAAGGCTGTAATCTTTATGGAAGCAGACAGCCATATCTTTCTCCCAGGGAGAGACTGGAACCGCTTACCTTTCGGTTAGCAGCCAAGCACTTTAACTAAATACCACCAGGTCTCTTTCCACTGAGGTAAGGTCCCTGAAAAGTCTTCAACATTAAAAATGCAGCATTTTTTCAAGGGGTTACTATATGTCAGCACTAGGAACAAAACAGTGAAAATTCCAGACCCCTGTCCTCGTGGAGCTTATAGTCAAAGGAGAAGAAACACAAATAATCAATTTCAACCATGAGGCAAAACCCATCTGCCGCCTTTGTTGCAACACCTACGCCTGCCTTTCTGCTTGAGAATATCGATGGCCGCATCCTCCCTGTTGGCTTCCCAGCTCTTCCCTTACCCAGGTAACAAATTCCCCGCATTCGGTCCTCTCTTTTAAGTACTCACAGTGATTCCTGTTTTCCTAATTGGACCCTGCTTGACACCTCATTCTAACTTATATAAGTGGAACACAAGGTGTGTGTGATGGAAGCAGCAGCAAGAAGTTAAAGGGGCTGCAGGGGCCAGTTCACCAGGCTCCTTGCAGTTTCACTGGGGAGTCTGAACCATACCCGGAGGGTAACAAGGCGCCATCGCTGAGGCATCTACAGCAGAGGGAGGGGCATTAGCAGCTCTCCACTGCTTTAGAAAGACCCAGTCATGCAAAGCAGCTACCTGCAGTCCCTGAAGAATTAATCCTTCATGGCTTGTATTTTCTACATGCTTTCTCATATGCTATATAGGTGCCGCCTGAGACTTTTCTTCCAGAAGGAATGATAGTGGGAAGAAGAGAAGTGACTAGGATCCTCTCTGGATCTAGGCATTCAGGGTCCTCAGGTGGGAGGCTGAAAAAAATACACTACACCTACACCCCGTCCCCCATCCTTCCCTCTTTGCAAACCCTGGATTATTGTGCTTAAAAACTTAGAACAATAGGAGCTGAGAAAATGCAAACCCAAAACGTCCCAGTGAGCACTTTGAATACAGGATTTATTGGTTCCAAATAAGGGTGTCATATGGGTGATACAGCGAGTGCCAGCTGGTTACTCTAATTCAAAGAACTTCTTGGTCTGTACAGTCAGTCATATGGAGCAAGCAGAAGCCTATTCGTTCTTTGTCGTTTTTTTTTAAACTTCTCTTTCTCTCTTTTCAAAGTTGATCTGCTTTTCTCCCTCTCTTTTCTCTTTCCTTTCTTTTTCCTTTTTCTTTTTTAATATTCTTGGAAACATTTTTCTGCCAATCACTGTCAGCGGCTACTCAGGCCTGGGCAGAGCAACAACAGATGCACCGTTAGATGTACAGACTTGGAAATGAGCTCCTGAGGGTGCGTGGGTGGGCGTATTCCTCTCACTAGAAAGAGCAGATAAACCATGAAATACTAATTCAAGCTTCAGACAAATTCTAATCTAATACGAATGATTCTTCAGGTACAAATACAGGCAGGGAAATGGAATTGAACCCTTCATCATCCAGAACTGATTTCTTTTAAGTAATAATTGAAACGCAATTCTCCTCGAGAGAAGGCCACGGAGACTTATGTGTATTGCTAATATATTTAAGGCGGAATAGGAAAAGACAAGAATCTCAACAGTGGTGGCGGAACTAAATAGAAACTGATAATGTCAGCGCTCAGAGTAAGGCCTCTCATCCTGAGAAGTCGAGAATCACCTTAAACAGCTCGTATGACGGCTATCCTTTGTTATCCAGGTCAGAAGGCCCATGCTGGGGTAGTTAGGAGAAGGGAAACAGGTCTTAAGGACACTGGCCTATTTTAGAAAGCAGCTAAGGTTTTCTGTGCTTAAGAAAAGCCATGGGTTTAAGAAAAAGGCTCAAGAAGAAAATCGGAAGATCTGTAGCTCTCCTGGACTCTCTCACTCAACACTGACCTGGACTAGCCTGTGTTTGCCAGTGTGTGAAAGTCATCCCTGCTGCCATCTCCACAGGGGCTCACGGAAGCCACCCCACTCAGAGACCTGATGGAAATCGGCATGGTCTGGGTGCCTGGCTGGAGGGCAGTTTAGGGTTACCAAACAGGATGCATTTTGCCTAAGCCTCTTGTCCTTATAGTTACCTTGCTGCTCATGTCCAAGCATTAAAGTTACCTACTGACTCCTACATACACTCCCAGGACTGATTTTCTAAACTATTTCTGTATTTCATCATTTTTAATACAGAGGGGATGGTTGGGACCTCATTCAAACTCTGAGAGGCCCTGGATATTGATGACTTGTAAGGAAGTCTTCACCAATAGGGCCAGCATGACCTGATTTAAAAAAAAAAAAAAAAATCCCCCCCAAAAGAAAAAAAAAAAATTTTTTTCCCCCCAAGAAGCAGATAAATCCCAACTTCTTTGATATTTTTATACAAGGTCTCATTTGGGGTTTCCTTAGAGTGTGTGCTTCGTGGAGTGTCCTTTTTCTCAAAAGAATGCAGCATTAATTCCCAAAGGAAAGACATTAAGAACTGAAATGATCCTTCTTTAGCCCCAAGAATTTCTGTGACAATTTGTCAGACATCAGCTCTGTATTCCCTCATTCTCTTGCTCTCTCTCTCTCTCTCTCTCTCTCTGCCTCAGCACATACCTTTGCCCTAGACTCTCACTCACCCTCTCTCTGAAATATCCTTCTTCTGGCCAAATCCTGCTGTCTTTCATACCTCAGCCCCAGGGAATTCCTTCCTCAGGGAGATCTTCCTTGACCTTTCATAATAACACAGTCCCTCTGTGATACTCTCATAGTCTCCTGGACTTTTGCTCCATTGCTCTTATCACAATCACTGTTATGGATTGAATTGTGTCCCCCCAAAATATGTGCTGTAAATCCTAACCCCTATACCTGTGGAACAGGAGCCCTGGTGGCACAATTGTTAAGCCTTTGGCTACTAACCAAAAGGTCGGTGGTTTGAACCCACCAGCCCCTCCGTGGGATAAAGATGTGGCAGTCCGTTTTTGTAAAGATCTACAGCCTTGGAAACTGTGATGGTTAAGATTGTGTGTCACCTTGGCTGGGGCATGATTCTCAGTGTTTATATGTGATCACTCCCATGATGGAATCTGCTGTGAGTAGCCAATCACTTGAAAGGGAGTTTCCTTCAGGGTGTGGCCTGCATCTGAATATAAGCAGATGTTCTGGCTTTTTTGCTCACTCTGGATCCTGCGGCTGCCTCCTGTTCATCTGACCTCCAGTTCTTGGGACTTGAGCTATCAGCTGATCTGCGGATCTTGGGATTCATGGATCTTCACAGCCTGTAAGCGGGAGCCCTGCTCTCCAACCTGATGATCTTGGGTTCACCAGCCCCTGTGGCTACACGAATCGAGAGAAACCTCTACCCTGATCCACGGACTTGGGACATTCCAGCCTCTGCAATTGCTTGAACCATCTCCTTGAGATATATATATATGTATATATGCTTTACTGGTTTTGCTTCTCTAGAGAAGCCAGCCTAAGACAAACCCTTTGAGGCAGTTCTACTCTATGAGTTGGAATCAACTCAACGGCAAGGAGTTGGTTATACCTGTGGATGTAATCCCATTTGGGAATAGGGTTTTCTTAGTTATGTTAATGAGGCCATATCAGTGTAAGTGTGTCTTAAACCAATCACTTTTGAGATATAAAAAGAGTAGATCAGGCACAGAAGAAAACAAGCGCAATGGAGAAAAAGCTGCTCACCACATTAAGATTGGCAAGGAACAGAAGCTGAAAAGAGACAAGGACCTTTCCCCAGAGTCAGCAGAGAAAGCCTTCTCCGAGAGCCAGTGCCCTGAATTCAGACTTCTAGCCTCCTAAACTGTGAGAAAATAAATTTCTGTTAGTTAAAGCCATCCACTTGGGGTATTTCTATATAGCAGCACTAAGAAACTAAGACAATCTCAAAGTTATTGACTGCTTATGTAATTATTTGTCTAATATCTGTCTCCTCCAGACTGTAAGTCCCATTGAGGCAGCATAGCAACCTCACAAACGCACCCCTCAGGTCCCCTACTGCAGGGATAGTGAGTGTCTTAGTTATTTTGTGCTGCTAAAACAGAAATACCACAAGCAGATTTCTTAACAAAGAGAAGTTTATTTTCTCACAGTTTGTAGGCAACAAGTCCAAATTTAGGGCATCAGCTCCAGGAGAAGGCTTTCTCTCTTTGTCAGCTCTGGAGGAAGGTCGTTGTTATCAATCTTCCCTTGGTCTAGGAGCTTCTCCTCACAGGAACCCCCAGTCCAAAGGACAAGTTCTGCTCCTGGCACTGCTTTCTTGGTGGTATGAGGTCCCCATGTCTCTCTGCTCGCTTCTCTCTTTTATATCTCAAAAGAGATTGGTTTAAGACACAACCTAATCTTATAGATTGAGTTCTGCCTCATTAACATAACTGCCCCAATCCCATTTCATTAACATCATAGGGACAGGATTCACAATACACAGCAAAATCACATCAGATGACAAAATGTTGGACAATCACACAATACTGGTAATCATGGCCTAGCCAAGTTGACAGATATTTTGGGGGACACAACTCAACCCATGACAGTAAGTGACTGGCCCCAGGAGCAGTACTCTAAAGCCACCACCACCTAAGCGAAGAGGCCATGCCTCCCACGAGCTGAACTGAGCCCAGCACTGGCTGCAGTTCCCTTCCTGCCGTCGGGTCTTCTCTGACAGGCGACACTGCATCAAGGGCTCCCTATCTGCCTGGCCAAAGCTTTCTCAGAACTGGGCTGCAGTCTGAGAGTCCTACTACCAAATACTCCTTCCGCCCTCTCTCCTCCCCAGGGGCAGATTTCACGGCCATCTGAATGCGCTCCCACCTCCTCTCGCTCCCTCCCCTTCTTCTCTCACGGACATTTCCCCCAGCAGAACCCTTGTACTTTTCCATCTAATCCAGACTTGACATCTTCCCAGAGGGCCGAGGACTCATACTGATGCAGGTAGTGTTGTTCTTAGCTGCTGCCCAGTCAGCCCCTGACTAATGGAGACCCCACGTAGGAAGGAAATTCTGCCTGGTCCTTTGCCATCCCTGTGATCACTTGCAGATCAGACTGTGGTGATACATAGGGTTTTCACTAGCTGACTTTTGGAAGCAGATCACCTGACTTTTCTCCCTAGTGTGTCTTAGTCTGCAAGCTCTGCTGCAGGTCGTTTCAGTATCGTAACAAAACGAAAGCCTCCACTGACAGATGGGTAGTGGCAGCACATGAGATGTGTTAGCTGGGAATTGAACCCAAGTCTCCCACAGGGAAGGGAAGAATTCTGTCACTGACCCACCGATGTAGGCATAAACCCAAAACGAACCCACTGCTGTTGAACTGATTCTGACTCATAGTGACCCTATAGAGCAGAGTAGAACTACCCCATAGGGTTTCCAAGCCTATAAATCTTTACCGAAACAGACTGCCACATCTGTCTCCTGCGAAGCACCTGGTGGATTAGAACCACCGACCTTTAGATTAGCAGCCAAGCACTTTGAGCACTGTGCTACCGGGGAGGTAGTTCTTCCTTATTCCCCTGTTCCCCGAAGGCGTGGTCCAAAACCTGATATACAACAGGAGCTCACTGAATATGTATAAAATGGATAAATGCTCACAGACCTGGTGAAGACTAGATGAGAGAGTGGGGGTAAATCAGACCAAGTCTCCCTTATCCTCTGGGAAACCAACTTCGAGGGCAAGCGCTACAGAATGGATACCGACATCCTCTTCCTCCTAGGCTTCATATTGTAAGAGTGACCATACCAACAGCTAAAGAAAAAAGCTGTCCTCGACACTGTAACATCAAAAACAACATAACTACAACGCATTGAGCATCCAGTATGTTAGGCAATGGATTATGCAATTTACAAACATTAATTTATTTAATTCTCACAATAACAGTTGGAGGTTAATTGTATTCCCATTTACAGTGAGAAAACTGAGGCTCAGTGAATTAGTCAGGGTTAGTTTAAGTGCCACTGTGGTAACAAAAACCCCAAATTCTGGTGGCTTGAAACTACTGCATGTAAATATGAGTTCTGTTCCTGACATCCTATATCCTCACCTTTCAGAAACAGGAAGCTAATGAACCTTTTGAACTGACCAAGCTGTTAAGTTTGACCAAATCCTGTGTGGATGAGGTCCAGGTTGCCTTGGACCTCACATAACCTAGAAGCATCTATGACATACTTGCTGTAACTAAGCTTCAAGGGCCTGAGATCATGTATATAGATTTGCTCTTGCGCTGAAACTCCTTCCTTTGCCTGTTCAGGAAAATCCAAATCAATCGGATTTTGCACACAATACAAAGGCCACTTACCAAACCAGACTTGTTCCTGATGAAAGCTGGCATCCAGCCTTTTCAAAGCTGTGATATTTTATTATTTTCAGTCTTCATATTTGCACCTTACTGAGTCCAGAATTCCTGGGCTTGTTTCAGCCAGGCAACAAGGGAAGAATTTATTTTTATATCATTTTTCTTTCCTTTAAATAAATAAATGACCGTGACCTTTTTTGATAAACATTAAAATCTTGCAGCCTCCCACCAATTTTTGAGAATCCCTGATTTATCCCAACTTCTAGTAGTTTGTTACAGAATGATAGGTTCTTTTAATTTTCAGAAAATAAAAATAGACCATAATATTGAATAAGCTTTTTCAAACCGTACATACTCCCCCAACTCCACCACCACTTTGGTGGATGCCCTTGCAGTTGGTAACCACTGTATGGACATTTTGCTCCAACTCTGGATGTGCTTAGCAAAACTGAAAGTGACAACTGGCACCCCAACCATCTAGACAGGAATCCATTTTGTCTCTAGGAGAATTCTTCACTGAAGGAAACCTGAATATGGGCAACTCAAGGGACGGAAGGAACTATCTCGTGAAAGGAAGAAGAGAGAAGCTGTTTCTGAGACTGGCCTCTGACACACTGCAGCCTCCAGCTCACAGATCTGATTCTGCCAAAGTTCTCTCATCCTGAAGCAGCATCTGGTTTCCTGATTCAAGCTTCTCCTTTGTCAAAACAGGCTCTTTCCCAGCAGGATTTCTAGTGCTTCTAATACTTCTTAAGCTTAATTGGACTTGTGGGTCTGAGAAGTCTCAGCCGCTCTTGAGAATAAGGGAGTCCCAGGGAGGGAGACTGTGGTCACATTCCTCAGGCCCGCAGTTATGTTGGCCTGAATCCTAGGTCCAGTGAGTTGTGATCTGAGCCAATCCCATAACCAATTTCAGTACCTCAGTTTCCCCACCCATAAAACTTAGCTCTGGGACTTGAGGGTCCTAATGAGCATTGGGCTTTCCTGAATAAATTAACCAGGTGCCGGAAACATCTGTGGCTGGAAGCAGGGAATGCTGTATAAACAGAATATGCTATTCTCACACACGAGACTGTGACTGAAGCTCCAGCAGTAAGTAAGCCTGACTTCATCCTAATTCCTATTCAGTAGGTATCTTGGGAAAATAGTCAACTTCTTCTCCTCTAGTCTAGACTAATTTGAAGAACCCACCTTTTCATTTACCTCCCTCTATTCTACTCAGGACAAAGGGTTTTCTGTAAAAAGTGGAAAAATCAATTGTTCTTATAGCACCACGCTCCACTTAAGTCATATAACAACACTCCAAAAATAAACGCCCCAGAAGACTACATGCTCCATACAGACAAGGGCAGTATCTGTCTTATTCACCACCACATCCGGAAAGCTCAGCATAGTTCTGATTCATAGAGGATACCAAAAACGTATTTGTAGCCTTAGAAAAATAATGCTGTTAGCATAGAATTTGGGACTGTATTTATAGTCTCCTTCCACGCTGTCCTCAGTTTATGAGTTTATGAGGGCAGAAAATACTATTATCACGTGATAAACCAGTTCATTAAGGCTCAGAGTAGTCAATTTGACAAGGTCAGTGGCAGAACTGCAACCAAATCTGCCTCCAAATGCCCAATTTAGTCTTCTGCCTCTACAGTGCACTGCCTTTGTCTATAGTGAGGGTTGGCAAAGTATGGCCTGTGGCCAAATCCAGTTGTATACCTGATTTTGTAAATAAAGTTTTATTGGAACACTGTTATGGACTTTCATTTACATATTATCTGTGGCTGCTTTCCCACTACAACAGCAAGTTTCAGTAGTTACAACAAAGATGGTATAGCCCACAAAGCCAAAGATTTTTGCCGTCTGGCCGTTTACAGAAAAAAAAGTTTGTTGACTGCCGGTCCATAGCATCTTTCTCCTGGAATTCTTCATCGGTCCTGGACGCTACTGCTGGAACAAGGGTTTTGCGGTCACATTTTTTAGTCATACAGCTTGTAAGATGAAGTACCACTTAATGAATGCTTACTGTTGTGAGTGCAAAAAGCTTTACCTGCATCAGCTTATTTAATTTTTCCAACAATCCTATGAGGTATCCATTATTAAAAGGAACCCTGGTGGTGCAGCAATTAAGTGCTTAGCTACTAACGGAAAGGTTAGTGGTGCAAACCCACCTAGCGGCTCCACGGGAAAAAGACCTGGTGATCTGCTACCATGAAGATTTGAGCCTAGAAAACCCTATGAGGCAGTTCTACTCTGTCACATGGGGTCACTATGAGTCAGAATCGATTTGACAGCTCCTAATAACAACAAGGTAATTATTGCATACATCCCAATGTGATAATAGAATTGGGCTAAATCATAAGAAATTGCCAAGTTTTGGTTAATCAAATACTAGCAATTTCATGTAGCTAGACCTAATGGTATTATCTCCATTTTAAAGATGAGAAAACAGGAGCAACCGGCCTACTGACGCACAGTTAATAAGGCCTCTGGCCTAGCGCAGCCACTAGCTAGAATGATTCTTCTGAAGACTTGTTAAGGAGCAGTTTCTGGAGCCAAGTTACATAAATTTTAATGAAGATTTTATTTGGGAGTAAACCAAATGGCTGCAGCAAGAAAGCCTGGCACTCAAGAGGCTATACCAAGGACTTCAGTTTGAGAAAGACAGCCATCTTTTTTAATAAGATCCTTTGAGGAGCTAGTTGGGGAAAACGGATAGGTTCTGGAAAGTGGTCAGTTAAGCAAAGGCAGGTCCTTTCCAAGCAGGAGTAAGTTTGTAACTGGGCCACGTGTCCTTTTTTTTTTTTCATTTGTAATAGGTATAAGGGTTCTTGGCTTTTCTATTAGGAAGTTTCAAGAGAGTGTGCTTTTGGAAAGTCCCAGTTAAGTAAGGTTTGTAAGTTTAGGGGGAAGCACCTGGGGCTGGTCTAAACTGGGTATGGTATTTCTGGTTGACACACTTTACACTTCACTTTATATATTAAAGGTTTTGCTAATTCTTTAAGTAAAGAACCCTTTCTCCTACTGTTTAAGGAAGACTTTCCCACATTTATTTGACCAGAGAAATTTGGGGTTCCCCCCCCCTCAAGTAACACCTATTAATATTCCACAAAATTCACGTTCCTTGGAAAACACTTTGGGAAACACCTCCACTCCCTTGGTCCCCACCACAGAGCCTGCACCATTTCACAGGCACCTCCATCCCCTCATCACTGCTGCAGTCATGCCCCTGCCTTCCCAGAATACCCACACAAATGCTCTGGGCATGCCCAATTTGAGACACGCTGGACCTTGCTCCACAGGCGAAGGAACTCCACTTTCAGTAAAGTAACCTGAGTAATCCCCGTGATGGCTCCGGGCTAATTCCACTTACAGGAATAATGAAGCTCCATCTTTGTACGGTGTTGAATGTTCATCTCTTACATTTTGACCATGCTACACCTCCCATCTGTAATGCAAATACCCTGCTTCCATCAAAACTGCTCACTCTCCCTCTAAATCTAAGTTCTTCGTTGGATTTATGTGCCGATTCAATTGCAGGTTTTTCCCCAATAATAGCATCCAAAAACTGAGGCTGCCTTCTGTCCAAGTCAATTAAGCAGGATGGGATATGCTTAGGTGGGTTTTTCCCCCTTTCTCAAAGAGAGAAAAATTGTATGTTTATGTAAAGTTTGCTGCCAGGGCCCCATATATTACATTTTCTTCAGGGAATAATATAAGTCCACAGCTTGTCACAAGTGTCCTCCTCTGCTCTCTCCTAAAGTATTAACTTGGGAGGGAGGTTAGAAATCTTTCATAACCAATGACAGACATCCGTGCACAAAAATAGCAAGTCTCCAGTTTAATATTTTATTGCCATATTTTGAAACAACTGGTTAGGCAGCTGCTACTGTTATCTTCCAATTACTTCTCATTTTTCCAGAGTTTTAAATACAAGCTGTAACTAATTAAATCTAAATTTCTATACGCTCTTTTTAAATAAAATAAAAAGACTATTTCAGAAAACATCGCAAAGAAACAAAAAGTTGAAGTGGAGAGGATGAAAGAGATCCTGGCAGCAAGAAAGAAGGGCACTCTGTCTTTGGTCCTTCTGGTGATTTGTCTAAGTTGCCTTAAGGGGTGCAGATAGGCTGTCCTCTAACTCCATCCACGGATTCCCTGAACAGGCTCTGCGCGCTGAGACGCTGCAGCTTGCTAAAAATGCTCTTCTCCCTGCCGGTTTTATAAAGATCCTCAAGAAGAAATCTCTTTGCTGAATGCTGAAAACCTTGCATGCTCAGATGTAGCACTCTATCAGTTGTGTTCAAACCCTCTTTCAAAGGAAATTTCTCAAAAGACCTTCCATTAAACCCATGGTCATTGAGTCGATTCTGACTCGTGATGACCCTATAGGACAGGGTAGAACTGCCCTAAAGTGCTTGGCTGCTAACCAAACGGTCGGTGGTTCCAACCCACCAGCTGCTCCGAGGAAGAAGGATCACAGCCTTGGAATCCCTGAGGCAGTTCTACTTTGTCCTTTAGGATCGCTATCAGTCGGAATCAACTCGATGCCAACAGTTTGGGTTTTTTGGTTTTTAAATCTTTACAGAAGCATACTGCCACATCTTTCTCCCCAAAGGTTTGATGCCGAGGGCTTAACCTCAGCACTGCCAGGGCTCCTTTCAAAACACCTGTTGTTGTTCTGTGCCATCAGTCAATTCCAACTCATAGGGACCCTATAGGACAGAGCAGAACTGCCCCATAGAGTTTCCAAGGAACTGTTGGTAGATTCGAACTGCTGACCTTTTGATTAGCAGCCTGAGCTCTTAACCACTTCGCCACCAGGGCTCTTCAGAAGACCTAATGGGTTACATTTGGGGGATATCAGTTTCAACAAAACTGGGCATGATTCTGATTGAAAACCAAGACAGAGACTTGAGTGATTATTTTTTCCAACATTGACATGTCTTTTGTCATCAATTACGGGGCTTGTGTTTAGCAATTATATTTTTTCCTAGAAAAATAACAGATAATCTGATTTTTTCTTTTTTTTAATCTGACTTCTTAGCCCTAATTGGGAGAGTTGAAGGTGAGGGTAGGAGGCAGATTGTCATAATTCGTCTCCCTCCCACTGCTGGGATTGAACTCAGATTTCAAAACAGAACGAATGCCACTAACGCTTGTCTCCGTGCCGAAGTTCTGAAGCGGTATACACTTGCTGTCATTTTCGGCACAGTACACTTTGCTTACACTTTGCTTTCACAGCTCTGCGGCCACTGCAGTCAGTAGCCAGGTGAACAAAACCCTGCTATTGTCTCAAGCTCCCTGTGCACCTGCTAGAAATGCTATGTTATTGTTGTTAGGTGACCTTAAGTCAGTTCCAACTCACAGCGACCCTGTGTACAACAGAACGAAAACACTGCCAGGTCCTGCACCATCTTGACAATCGTTGCTATGTTTGATCCCATTGTTGCAGCCACTGTGTCAGTCCATCACCTTGAGGGTCTACCTCTTTTTCGCTAACCCTCTACTTTACCAGACATGATGTCCTTCTCCAGGGACTGAGTCCTCCTGATAACATGTCCAAATGATGTGAGACGTAGTCTCCACCATCCTTGCTTCTAAGTAGCATTCTGGCTATACTTCTTCCAAGACAGATTTGTTCTTCTGGCAGTCCATGGTATATTCAATATTCTTCGCCAACACCACAATTCACAGAAATGCTGGTGACTTTCTAAGTGCAGACTTCCTAACACGGTCTGGACGGCAGATCTTTCCAGCCTTTTGCTTTCTCTCTCCTCCTCCTCTTCTTTCTCTTCCTCCTTCTCCACTGCAATTGTACTGGGCAAACATGCCTCCAGGCCCAGGCTCCTTTTTCTCTGTCTGGAATCCTCTTCCCTCTCCATAGCCTAACAAATAATTTTTACTTTTTCAAGATACAGTGCTAGACAGCACAGTACTCTGATGCTTGTTCTTTTCCACTCTTAGCCTCCACATAGAGGTGGCTACTCTGTAATGATTTATTGCATTTTTATCTTCATAAAATCACCTGGTAACTTAAAAAAGAAATTAAGATTCTCAGGCCTTATTATACACCTGAAGTTTTAAAATGCTCCCTAGGCAATAGTGACATTATAGCCAGGTTTGGGGACCACTATACCAACACTGGAAGCCCTGGTGGCATAGTGGTTAAGAGCTACAGCCGCTAAACAAAAGGTTGGCAGTTCGAATCCACCAGGTGCTCCTTGGAAACTCTATGTGGGCACTTCTACTCTGTCCTATAAGGTCACTATGAGTTGGAATCGACTCAACGGCAACATGTTTACTAGTGCAAAGGAGCCCTGGTGGTGCAGTGGTTAAGCACTCGACTGCTAACTGAAAGGTCACCAGTCACTCTGTGACTGTCTGCTTCCATAAAGATTACAGCCTTGGAAACATTATGGGGTAGTTCTACTCTGTCCTAGAGGGTCCCTATGAGTGGGTTGATACTCGCGCAGACAGCAGCACAATCTCTTGGAGGGCTTGTTCAAACACAGGTACTTGGGCTCCACCCTCAAAGCTCCTGACTCAAGAAGTCTGGGTTGAGGGCTGAGAATTTCCATTTCTAGTAAGTTTGCAGGTGATGCTGGTCCAGGGGCCACACATTGAGAACTGCTACCTTCAGTTAACTAAGCCCCTTTCATTCCCAGTGTTGAGCACACTTTTTGGCACATTCATCTGCTGAGTGAACACCAGAAGATGCTCCAATGTTAATATACCACAGAGGAAAGATCACAATAATCGCCATTTCAAAAGTGTAAGTTTGTAATTCTACTTTTGTCTCACTATGATGTTTCGCTTGCAAAGCTAAAACCCACTAGTCAGGTTAAAGACTCAGAAGTGCTGAACTGACAAGGTAAGCAGCACCCAACTCTTTTTCAAGGAAAAGCACCACTCTTATTGGTTGGCTGATTAGTTGGTTAGTTTTCCCTCCTAGACTTACTGAGAGTCCAGCGCCTAGTACATGACAGCGTCACAAGATAATCTTTTGGTCCAAGTGTGCTTTAAATCAGTTCAAACGGTTTCCTGCTAACATTCAGGCTTCGGAGAGGATTTGCATCCCAGCCTCTAGTCGTTTCTCAGCAGAGCACCCAACACTGCTACAGTCCAGAGATATAAGATGAAAGTAGCTCTTGAGAGGTTGTCATCTGAGATTTGCCACATCAGGGCTTTATCAACATGCACAATCAACACCTTCTTCTCCTCCCTCCCCTACCCCAGATGATTTCCTGAATTTCTGTACATTTGTGAATTCACAGAAGCAGGAACAGAATGACATGGAACATCACAAATGCAAATGTCTTTGTTCCTAAGAAATTACTCCAGTTTCCCTTTTTCCACAAGTTTGGGGGGTGCGAGGGAGCAGACCCCACATTATCATTGCAAAATCGCTAAGTTTAGAAGGTTCAGCACAGGTGAGTTATAGTTTTCCAGTCAAGGGTAGCTCTTAAAACACACACACACACACACACACCCTCTTTTCCCAATGCTGGTTTGTATTTTAGTAAAACTGACATCTGCATCTCTAAAGAAATACTTCACTGTCAGAAGAATCTAGTTCAATTTCGTTTGCTTGAAATGTTTTCATCTCAGGCCAAATTTAGAATCCCCCGCCACCTGTTTTCACCACCAATCCCCAGCAAAGTAACAAAACCTCACCTCTTCTATCCACTTCCCAGTTGGAACACGCAAGGCGACAGGGAGATGCAAGAGGTTTTTAATTAGCCCCTAAGTGGGTAGTGGTTAAGAGCTCAGCTGCTAACCAAAAGGCAGGCAGTTAAAATCCACCAGCCGCTCCTTGGAAACCCTATGGGGCAGTTCTACTCTGTCCTGCAGGGTCACTGAATCAGAACCAACTTGATGGCACACAACCACCCCTTGTTAGTTCTTAGAAAGCGTATGACCTTTTGCTCACACCTCAACCCCATGATGCATCAGAAAGCACCTTGTAGAAAGAAAGGCTCGAGCATGGAAGGGGCGACATTCAAGCTCTTTAAGAAGTACTGAGATCTAGAATAATACAAAACAAAGGTGAATGATCTAGGGAAAACCTGGGTAAATTTGGAAATGATATTTAAAGCCTCTGTGCCTGTCTCCACATCTGTGAATGGGGTGTCAGTGGTGTCAGAGAGGTTGCGCTAGACTCTCTCCTGCTCTAAATTATATCAACACATTTGCAAAGTAACTTTTATTCGCATTTTTCTCCTACTGCTTCTTAAGGCTGCACCTTCTCAAATCTATTGAGGCCTAAACAGCAAATAAACCTTGGCATATGTATATATATGTGTGTGTGTGTGTGTGTCTTTTGGGTTAGGTGTTTGAGATTGAAAGCAATGAAATTAACTCAGTGGCTGAAGGGAAAAAAGAAAGGCAGTGTTACTAAGAATATTCAAATGTGTTTTTGTGAGACCCAAGGACAGGAATAAACAGGCTTTAGAAAGGGACCGGATACAGAAAATCCAGGTGTTAGAAACCCAGGGCAGCATCCTTTCATCTTTGCTCTTCTCTCTGCTACTCAGGCCTATATTACAAAATGGTTAACTAGAGGTTAGATATACTCTATTCAAGAAAAGAGTCCAGATGAGAGCACTGTTGTTGTTAGGCGCTGTCAAGTGGATTTTTCACTCGTAGTGACTCCGTGTGACAGAGTAGAACTGCCCCTTAGGGTTTTCTAAAAAAAAAAAAAAATTTTTTTTTTTTTTTTTTAATCTCTACAGAAGCTGATCGTCACGTCTTTCTCCAGCAGAGCTGCTGGGTGGGTTCCAACTGTCAGCCTTTAGGTTAGCAGTCAAACTCTTCACTGTTGTGCCACTAGGGCTCCTAGGTGAACACTGGAATCACTTAATCAGTTCTTGTTTATCAGGAAAAGGCCTCTGATTGGGTCAGGTGTGCACCTGGTCCAATCACAAACATGGATGCTGGAGCCCCCCTCTGGAATCCTATGAATTCAGGGAGTTGAGTGAGTTAGAGAGTGGAACAGTTCCCAGAAATTGGTGGGGTGAAGGAAGAGAGTGGCTCACTACAGATGTGAAGACACCACATGAATGGGAAGAGACCTTGAAACTAAAACCATTTTTCAAGACCCGAGCTCCACTCCTGGTCCTGCCCAAAGTGGTGTCTTAGCTTCAGCTAACCACAACCTCTCTGAGGTCTGGTTTCATTATTCCCGAGCAGGAATTATATCCATCTCATTGCCTTAGTAGTCTCAGTACCGAGCACACTGGTTTCATAACGCATTTCCATTCCTTTCCCATTCCCAATGAGAAAATATGAACAAGTACTTTGTGAACTGTAAAATAATATATTAACGTAGGAGACTGCTCTTAAAAGCTGTTTTAAATGTAAGTAGCCTATTCGCTTTTTTCTCCAGGTACCTGGGGGTCTTTCACCCCCATGACAGGGGTGCCCTTCAGGTGGTATGGAATACCAGAGTGATTACAAGCCAAAACAACACCTCCTGTCCATTAAGGCCAGACTAGGTATTTTTGTAGGCAGCACATGCATTTTGTGTTTCTCTGGCCCATTGCATCCTGAGAGTGCATTTTCTGTTATAGTACAGTGGGCCAGAAGTGGAAATCATCAGCGGCAATTCCTCTCTGTATCTCATTAGAGGTCTAGTTTCCCCTTAATGCACATGAAGACCTTTCATTAGCAATAATGGGAGCTGCACACATCAGAGAAAAATAGGCCCTCACCATTGTGATCTGGGAGATGAGGTCATGGGGACACTTGCCTGTCTGACTGGAGAATCGTGACAGTCAGGGATGCATGATTAGATCACAGGAAAATTAAAATCTCTGGGACTTTTTCAAAATGAAACGCAATTTTAAAAGCTCAAAATGGAGAAGGGCAAGTATCAAAACTAAAGAACCACAGGCAGATTGAATCTAGGAATGAGTTAAGCAAGTAAAAGCCAAATGACAAGATAAACAAAGGTGGAGGAAGATTACCCAGGACATTTGACAAAATAAGAACCATTTCCAATACACACAAAGTAAGACACTGGCAAGAGAGAATACGGGTCCAAGAAGAGACGGCAAGGACCATTTACCGTCAGAAGCGGTAAACACTGCTGAAAGTTAAACAAATCCTTTGCCTCTATGTCCACAAAGGAAGATGGGAGACGCCAGAAATGGCTGTGCCCTGGAGAAGGGTCAATGAAAAAAAATATTACTGAAGGAAATAGAGGTGACACCTGAGTTTATGTCTTGAGGTTGACATAAATGCCAAAAGCAATATTTCCCTACTGCAATCAACTCAACTTTAAATAGGGACACTTGGAAACAGGTCACCCTGCATTGTTAAGGGACTGAAGAATTGGTAGAGCCCTTCACTTTTGCTCAGTGATTTTTTTTTTTATTAGAGGAAGAGAAAAAGAATCTATAAATATGTACTACCATATTTTAAGTCATTTTTTAGTTCTCTTTACATTAAAATATTAGGATGTTCTTTCTTATTATATTTTAGATGAAAGTTTACAGAACTAGATTCCCACTACAGAGTACACACATCGTTTTCTGACACTGGTTACCAACCCCACGACATGCCAATGCTCTCCCTTCTCAACCTTGGGTTCCCAGTTGCCAGCTCTCCTGCCCCTCCTGCCTACCAGCTCTTGCCCCTGGGCTGGTGTGCCCCTTTAGTCTGGTTTGATGGACCCTTAGCCGAAGGGTGATCCTCAGGTGTGGCTTTATTATGAGCTAAAAGGGTGTCTGGGGGCCATACTCTCAGGGTTTTTCCAGTCTGTGTCGGGCCAGTAAGTCTGGTCTTTCTTTGTGAGTCAGGAAGAGCATCCGAATTTTCAGGGGGAGAAAGTACACACGGAAAGAAGCCGAACAGGTATCAGCGATCTGTTTTAACGGGCCTGCAGCAAGTTCTAGAGTACGCACGGCCTCGGCACCCCATCTCCTGCCCCCCAACTCACAGCGCGTCTGGGAAGCTAGCCTCTGAGGTCCCCGTCAGTCTTCGGACTGCTCGCCACTGACTTAATGAAGGGACTGAAAACAGACTGCCTAACTCACAGTTCCCAGAAAATGCAATCGGACTCAACATCTAACTCCATGGAATCAAATTGTGGCTGTAATAAACTGACCACAGGGCAGTTACGCGAGGGCTGAACGGCCTCTGAGAACGAGGAGGTACTTCGAGGATTCGGGATAGATCAACCCCCTTCAGAACAGCCCCAACTCTCTGAACTGAAGGTAGCTCTTGGGAACCATCCCTGTGTCCACGTATCCTGTATCCCTAAAACCACAACTGAGGCTTCAGCAGAGCCGCTGGTCCTGCCAGGAGCAGTGGAGCCAAACAGGCTTATTTCCGATGCAGTATAGGGAGTGTGCATCTACATAAAAAGACTCAAAGCAGATTCTTCCCAGTGGGTGTTAGGCCATAGCAGTTCGCTGCAACAAACCCTAATTCCCCTGTAGCTCTGGTTCCCCATCCCCTCATTCCGTTTCTTAAGTCATTTAGAGTCAGATCAACCCCTGTTCTTAAATTCATCCAAAGAGATGAGGAATCCAATTTGGGAATCACCACCAAATACGTAAGTAGGTTCTAGCCTTACACTGCGGCACTCTCATGCTATGGGATCCAGAAAGCATTCTCTACTTTCCTCTAGCCTTCGTCAATCTTAACAGACCCAGCTCTCCCTTCTCCCCTTCCTGGCATGCCTACTGACCACTGTGACCCCTTCCATAAACCCCAATCAAGGAAGGGACTCTCTGTCAAGAGGGACCAAAGCACTCTCCAAGACGCTTACGACTTCTCACTTTCTTGGATAACTTTATCATACTTTAAAGAGATGGACATTTGAGTCATTTGCTAAAAATAAGCTCTACAGCCATCTGGCTTGACCTAGCTTAGTATTATCCCGTTAAGCACTCCTGTACCCTGCTCAGAGGCGCATCTGCTAACCGATTAACAAGCTCAGGCATAGTTCGATTCTGTATCATCTGTCTTCGTCACTTCAAGCACTTGACAACATAGTAGGTACTTGATAAAGACTTGTTAAATGAAAAAGAGGGGGGTTAAGAAAAGATAGAGAACTATCATAGAAAAAGAGGCCCAGTGGAAAGAAAAAGAAAAATATTGATAAATTGCATATTACATATTTAATTTGAATGAAATATTTTTTTACTCTTAAAAATGGAGTTGATAACTCAAACATTTTAATATCCCCACACCAGAGTTCAATGCCAGGATCATCTGAAAGTGAAGCTGACACAGGTTTTCTAAAGGTGTTACAAAAACATAGTGTGAACAATATAGTAACACTTTAGAAAACACAAAAATTAAAATATTTAGATGCCGTAATTGAGAAATCACACCAAGCTCCATTAATCAGGCTAACATTAAACAACTATATCTCAATTTCCAAGCTTCCATAAATGGAAAAAGAAAAATTATAGTTTACATCAGTATTAAAAATATAAAGTATTTCAAGCAGGCCAAAGAAGATTCATTCCCTCATTAAAAGTATTAATAATTATGGGGTAAATCTCAACAATGGTTTACTTTCTTGGTTCTTAACATTTAATTTCCATTAGATTAACATGCTAGCTTTTTCTGTCTTTTTTGTTCCTGGGTAAGTGAATGATTTATTAGACCCAGTATGCAATTTATGAGCCTTCCTCATTTCAACTTGAAGAAACTGCAAATATTTATAGAAGATGAACCACATGTATTTGTTCCTGAAAAATGTCAGAATATAGCACTCAAATCAAATGCTGAGCAGAAGCTATTCCCTAACACTACATACTGTGGAGATTTAACTTCCAGTGACATGTTTTCCTAAACAATTCTTCCCACTTGCAGTAATTCCTAACTCTTTAAAAACTACTGAATTCCTCCATTAAGTGTGTATTCATGTACTTCCATGAGTTATGGGTACCTGAATGATCATATGGAATTTAAGAAAAATCACACCTTTCAAAAACATATAGAAAAGCCTGCAAAAGCCAGAACCTGTGTAAGATAGAAACCTGCCAGAGAAGAAAAACTCAAATATTTTCCACTAAGAGAGAATGATAGAAAAGTGGTAAGACTGCACCCTATCACAGGTGGAAAACTGGCAAAGCCCAGAAAAACAAGGCAGTCCCATCGAGTTCTGGCCCTCACATGTTTCATCACGGCAATCGTTCACCATCGGGAAAATATCATTAAGGATATGTTTGAACTGATCTTCCCTTTATTTAACTCTGTGAAACTTCTAGTGCACTCCACAATAAAATTCCAAATCTAGGCAACTAATACAATTAGAATACAGGGAAATGAGCCAATAGAGTATAAAATCCACAAGAGCAGGGACCATGACCGGTTTTGTTTATTAATATATCTCCTCTGCCTGCCACAGTCACGCTCAAATATTTGTCAACTCAAATAAAGAATCACTGTAGGTGGGAGTGCAAACCAGTATTACTGTCTTGAAGGCAATTTGGCAATACAGGTGAAAAGCCTTAAAATTCTGCATACCCTTGACCAGCAAGTCCCCTTTAAGAATTTATCCTCAGCAATTACATACTTAAGCAAAAACGTGGATTTGTGGATGTTCTTCATGGTCCTGAGTTTTTATAAAAGGAAAAGCTTGCTTTTGCTTTTATAAAAATCAATATCCTAAATAGATTGCCAAGTACCTCTCATCATAAATAATACACAGTTAGTACCCACTCTATACCAACCTTTGTTCTACTTGCTTTATCCAGATAAGAAATGGAGACAAGAACATTACCTTATAGGGTGATTGTTGAGTGTTAAAGAATTTAATTCCATACTGTGTAACGTTACTCTATTAACTGTGAATATTGGGAGTGGAGGAGGAGGGACTAGGAGAATAGCACTGCTTTGGGAAAAAAAAAAGTATTTTCCTAATTTTTTATTTGAAAGGTTATAAAAAACCATGTATAAATTGAAAATCAATGGGAGTATTTCATGATATGGAATTGACTTAACACTCACGATCCCCTATAAGGTAAATACTCTTGTCCCTGTTTCTTATCTCACCCTGATTAAGAAACTGAGGCACAGGGAAACTACCTCAGACACACCAAGAGGGGAAGAGCCAGGTTTCAATGTGACTACCTGACCCGGTGCCCCAGTGATGCCTTCAAAACGACTCTGTCAAAAAAAGGACTTATTAACTCTATTTTTATTCATCCCCCTATTTGATAATTAATAATCATCTAAGGGTCCATGTCTTCATGGTAAAAATCACCATGTAGGAGTCTCATAGGTACACCCTGCCAGCTGGTAGATCTGATTTTTTGTTTTACATGGGATTTTTTATAAGTAATCTTTCAAATATGAAATTATGAAAATACATTTCTGTCCAAAGCATCACTGTTCTCCCAATCCTTCTCCACTCCCAGCACTCACTGTTAATGGAACAGTATTTCATGGAATGGAAAGATGAACAACAAACCCTAAGTGAAAATAAAACTGTATATACAGAATGGATATCATTTTCATGCAAAACATGGTACTTCGGTGAAACTGTTTTTTAAATTCCTATGCCCACTGGCTTGTGAGCCAGCGACTAGCCGACCACCACCTGAAGAACTGAAAAGGTAGACCTACAGGAAGTAGGACAGGTCATTCCAGTCATGGGAACAAGGGGCTCCTGAGTAAGTACATGAAGCCTGGGCTTGCAGGGGCAGGCACTCACTTGGGAGCAATGAGGGTATAAAAATTCACAGTATGTGTCAGAGCCCCTGGGTCAGGAGTTAAGACACGCGGCACTGGACTGAGTAACTGCAATGTGGCAACTCAGAGGTAGCAAAGATGGAATTCGTAAGTCTGAGCCTGGTGAGACTTCTGGTCAAGCCTCGTCTTATCGAAACAAAAACAAGAAGCTAAGTAAAATACATCTGAAACCAATAAGCAAGTAGTCGAGACTATGAAAAAAAGTTTTATTTTATTTTTGACTTGAAAGACAATATCAGAGCCAATGACATTAAAGAAATCCCCTGTGCTTTTCAATATGCAAACTCCTTCTTCCAAGACTTGCCCCAATGTGATCTCAAGAGTCCATGCTAATTCCTTTTCTTAATTGTTATATTCTTGAAGAGCCTGGGCCATGAAGAGTTTACCTAGGTTCTGGGCAGTGAACTCCTTGATGTTCTGGCAGTAAGTGTTTATCTGGCCTGTGCATTTCGGAAAGGAAGAAAGAGAATATGTCATTATGTGTTCCACAATTTGTAAAATGACCAAGAACAACAGTCAAACAAGAAAATCAACAGTATTTTTTTTAAATCAAGAATTTATAAAAATCAATTCTAACATGGAGAATGAAGACAAACCACAACTTTTTAAAAAGCCATCTGCTGTAGTAAATACAAACTAGGGGTCAATCAAAATGTACTATGCAGATCAGACCAGCACTGTACTAGGGCAACTGAGAAAATAGCACTGGCTGTCCTTAGTGAGGTAGAAAAGAGATAAGAAAAAATAAAAGCATAGAACTGAAAACGAACCCAACTCGCCTGACCCAGAAATGAGCAAGTATAGTAGTTCTCAGCCTGGAAATGTTGAGTTTGGAAATACAAGGGTTCGTCCAGAGTGCCTCTGGAGCCCTCTCTCCACCCAAGCAGAGCAGGAGCAGAGTCCGCTTGTAGAAGGGGCTCCATCATTGCCTTTTAAGTCTTAAAACCAATGGTCTGATACAACAGTCAGCCATTTTCCCCATTTATATACGTATTTTTTAATGTGGTAAAAAGATACATAACAAAACATATGCCAACTCCACAATTTCTAAATGTTTAACGTTCAGTGACACTGATTACATTCTTCAAGTTGTACAACCATTCTCACCATCCACTTCCAAATCATTCCACTACCATTAACATAAACCCAATGCCCCTAGGCAAAAGTTTCCTCTTTCCCCTCCCTCTCACCTCTGGTAACCACTAGTAATCTTTGGTTTCTATATATTTGCTTGTTTCATATAAATGAGATTATACAGTATTTGCCCTTTTATGGCTGACTTTTTTGATCACTGTGATGTTTTCAAGGTTCATCCATGCTGTGGCATATATCAGGACTTCATTTCTCTTTACGGGCAAGAGCTCTCTCCCTTGGGGCCATGGTTAACTGCTAGGCTGCTAACCAGGTCCGTCTGAACCTGCCAGCTGCTCTGTGGGAGAAAGGTGTGGCAGTCGGCTTCCTTAAAGACTTACAGCCTTGGAAACCCTATGGGGCAGTTCTACTCTGTCCTATAGGGTCACTATGAATCAGAATCAACTAGATGGCAACAGTTTTAATATTCCATTGTATGTATGTATGTATATCAAAAAACCAAACCCAGTGCTGTTGATTCGATTCTGACTCATAGCCACCCTATAGGACAGACTAGAACTGCCCCATAGAGTTTCCGAGGACCGCCTGGCGGATTCGAACTGCCAACCCTTTGGTTAGCAGCCGTAGCACTTAACCACTATGCCACCAGGGTTTCCATGTATGTATATAACACATTTTATTTACCCACTCATCGGTTGGCTATTATGGAAAGTGCTGCACTAAACAGTGATGTACAGTTCCCTGTTTGCATTCCTGTCTTCGCTTCTTCTGGGTACATACCTAGGATTGGGACTGCTGAGTCATATGGTAGCTCTATGCTCAGCATTTTGAGCAACAGTCAAACTGTTTTCCACAGTGGCTGTACCATTTTACATTCCCAAAGGCAACAGATAAAGGCTCCAGTTTCTCCACAACCTCACCAACACCTACCGTTTTATGTTTTTTTGATCACTGCCATTCCAACAGGGCAGCCCTGGTGGCACAGTGGTTAAGAGCTCGGCTGCTAACTGAAAGGTCGGCAGTTTGAATTTACCAGCCACTCCTTGGAAACCCTATAGGGCAGTTCTACTCTATCCTATAGGGTCAACTATGAGTCAGAATCAACTCGACAGCAGTAGGTTTGGTTTTTGTTTTATTCTAATAGGGGTGAGGTGGTATCTTATTGTGGTTTTTGATTTCTATCTCTCTAATTGCTAATGGCAATAAGCATCTTTTCTTGTGTTTGTTGGACATTTGAAAATCCTCTTTGGTGAACTCTGTTCAAATCCTTTGCCCATTTTTTAATTGGATTGTCTTTTTGTTGTTAAGCTGTTCACACTTTTTTGTCAAAGTATTAAAAATACAACTCTGTTTCAAATGTCTGTTTCCTAAATTTATATGTATATTAGAAAGTTTTAAGGAACCTGGATTTTTTTTCTCCCACACTAATATCAATAGAATAGAGAAATTATGAAACATCAGCTTTTGAGTATGATTTTCACTCTAATACATGTCTCATGGGTAATAGGCTGATTGGATCAAATAGGATTTAACAGCATTTACACAGAAGACTACTGTTATTAAGGAGTCCCTGGGTGACACAAACAGTTGCACATTCAGCTACTAACGGAAAGGTTGATGATTCAAATCCACCCAGAGGCGCACTGAAAGAAAGCCCTGGCAATCTACCTCCAGAAGGTCACAGCCACTGAAAACCCTGTGGGGCACAGTCCTATTCTGACACATATGGGGTCACCGTGAACCAGAATTGACTGGACAGCAACTGTTTGTTTGAAGTAAGGTTATTACAGCCAAATAAGAGCATGAACGTTAGTGTATTTAAATCAAGTCCTACTACAGGGAGGAAGGTCTCCACTATGTTAAACCAAAAAACCAAACCAGTTACCATCAAGCCAATTCCAAATCATGGCAAGCCCTGTGCTTTACAGTAGAACTGTATTCCACTGGATTTTCAACAGCTCAGCATTTGGAAGTAGATGACCAGGCCTTCCTTCTGCTCTATCTCTGGATAGATAGTGTTCAATATGATTACCAAATAAAGTCAATCCAGAATTACACTTATGTTGTTACAATTTAAATCAAAGCAAGGGAAAGGTACTTCTCTTCAGCTCCAAAATTTCAATTTCATTCCACTCAAACACCTGCTTGTACAGATATGGGCTCAATGCTAAGTTAGAAAATGAAGAGTGAGGGGTTTGAGCCAAATTATTTTTTTCATTATGACTGTAAATATTCTTTCTTGGTTTCCATGAAAAATGACTCAAATAAAACCATGCCATTTTAGAAGCTTATAATGCCATCTCAAAATATTTAGATGTATTCAGAGTGAAGGACTGATTTACGAATTCTTAAATTTCAGTAATTACAGGTGCCAGATTTGAATTCATCATTCAACTATTTTAAATGTAATAGCTTTTTAAGTATATTTTTCTGTTCCTAAATTTCTCATCGCCTTCAACTTCCTAAGCAATAGAGAAAACTGTCCAGGTTTTTGCACTGGCTAACAATACCTGCAATAAGCAGCGAATCCATCCTGGCAGGGGGCTGGGGTGGTTTGAAGAGTTTGGACAGGTCCTCCTCAGGTAGCGGGGGTTCTCCTCGACTCTGGCGCTGCATATTCTCCTGCTGGCGGCGCTGCTGATACTAAAATTCAGAGGGAAAAGGATTTCATTATTTTTCTCTACTTAAGAAGAAAAAAAAGACCTCCCTCACTAATGTAACCGGCAAAGCCCTATTGCTCCGAACTCCGACTTCAGTTTTATAAACTGTAACCACTGGTAACTCTTACTTCTATGTAGCTAAATATGGCAACAGTCCAATAAATCTCTGTTGTTGTAAACGCTAGTGTCACTCTGAGCTCCAAGTGTCCGTAACTAATTCAGAAAAACAAAACTGGCATATAAGTAACAGGGACTTAAAAGGCAAAGAAGCTTGTGACTGGTGAGTGAAAGGGAGTGACTTTACCACTTATTACGAGGTAAACGACAGCACTACACACTACCTAACTTTAATGACTAAGTAATTAACTACCACATTGGGGAATTCTTTCAGCTTTATCCCTATCAATTCTGATGATATTATCACTGTTATTTTTATTATTACTACTATCTTAATAAGAGATAAGCACCTGCCACATGTTTTAGCTAAAAATGATCACTAGCTCACATGATACCTCAAAGACTTTCAAACTCTGGATTCCTATGATTCTCAAAAAGAAGGTGGGGGAAAAAATACATATTTTTAAAAATACAGTCCCTGAATTATGATGTATTCAAATTAAGACAAATTGCAATGACAATCCTTTTTTTTTTTTTGGGGGGGGGGGACATGCCATCATCAGTAATACATACTACATACAATGTTGCAGTGTGTAATTTGCTGATGTTATCATTCCCATGCCAACCACCAAAGACAAAGATTGGATTTATAAAGATGCTATTGTTGGGCGACGTTGAGTCAATTCAGACTCACAGCAACCCTATGTACAACAGAATGAAACACTGCCAGGTCCTGTGCCATCTTCACAATCATTGCTACATCTAAGCCAATTGTTGCAGCCATTGTGTTAATCCATCTCTTGGAGTGTCATCTCCTTTTACAAACTGACCTTCTACTTTACCAACCAAGCATGATCTTTTCCAGCGACTTGTCCCTCCTTATAACATGTCCTAAGCAGCAAGACGTCTTGTCATCCTCCCTTCTAAGGAGCATTCTGGCTGTACTTCCAGTGACAGATTTGCTCGTTCTTCTGGAAGTCCATGTTATATTCAATATTCTTCATCAACATCATAATTCAAAGGCATCAATTCTTTGGTCTTCTTTATTCACTGTCCATCTTTCACACATGTGTATGAGATGATTGAAAATACCATGGCTTGGGTCAAGTGCACCTTAGTCTTCAGAGTGACATCTTTGCTTTTCGACACTTTAAAGAGGTTTTTTGCACCAGATTTGCCCAATGCAATACATCCTTTGATTTCTCAAGTTTTGCTTCCACAGGTGTTGATTATGGAGCCAAGTAAAATGAAATCCTGGACAACTTCAATATTTTCTTCGTGTATCATGATGTTGCTTATTGGTCCAGTTGTGAGGATTTTTGTTTTCTTTACGTTGAGGTATAATCCATACTCAAGGCTTTAGTGTTTGGTCTTCATGAGTAAGTGCTTCAAGTCCTCTTCCCTTTCAGCAATCAAAATTATGTCATCTGCATATCGCAAGTTGTTAATGAGTATACCTCCAATCCTGATGCCACGATATTCTCCATATAGTCTAGCTTCTCAGATTATGCGCTCAGCATACAGATGGAATAAGTAAGGTGTAACAATATAACCCTGACGCACACCTTTCCTGATTTTAAACCATGCAGCATCCCCTTGTTCTATCTGAACAACTGCATCTTGGTCTACATACAGGTTACACATAAGCACAATTAAGTGTTCTGGAATTCCCATTCTATGCAATGTTATCCATAATTTGTTATGATCCACATGGCCGAATGCCTCTGCATAGTCAATAAAACACAGGTAAACATCCTTCTGGTATTCTCTGCCTTCAGCCAAGATCCATCTGACATCAGCAATGATATTTCTTGTTCCACGGCCTGTTCTGAATCCGGCATGAATTTCTGGCAGTCTCCTGATGATGTACTACTGCAACTGTTTTTGAATGATCTTCAGTAAAATTTTACTTGTGTGTGATATTAATGATATTATTCAACAGTTTCCACATTTGGTTGGATCACCTTTCTTTGGAATCGGCAGAAATATGTATCTCTTCTAGCTGGTTGGCCAGGTAGCTGTCTTTCAAATTTCTTGGCATAGCACTTCCAGCACTACGTACGTTTGTTGAAACATCTCAATTGGTATTCCATCAATTCCTGAAGCCTTGTTTTTTGCCAATGCCCTCAGTGCAGCTTGGACTTCTTCCTTCAGTACCACCGGTTCTGAATCATATGCTATCTCCTGAAATGGTTGAGCGTTGACCAATTCTTTTCAGTACAGTATCTGTGTATTCCTTCCATCTTTTGATGCTTCCTGTGTCATTTAATATTTTGCCCATAAAATTCTTCAATATTGCAATTCAAGACTTGAATTTTTTCTTTAGTTCTTTCAGCTTGAGAAATGCTGAGCATGTTATTCCCTTTTGGTTTTCTGTCTCCAGGTCTTTGGACATTTCATTATAATACTTCGTCTTCTCAAGTCGCCCTTTGAAATCTTCTGTTCAGGTCTTTTACTTCATCATTTCTTCCTTTTGCTTTAGCTACTCTACGTTCAAGAGTAACCTTCAGAGTCTCTTCTAACATTCATTTTTTTTTTTTTCCTTTCCTGTCTTTTCAATGACTTTTTGCTTTCTTCATGTATGATGTCCTTGATACCATCCAACAACTCGTCTGGTCTTTGGTCCTTAGTGTTCAACATGTCAAATCCATTCTTGAGATGGTACTTAGGTTCTCCTGGATTTGTTTTAATTTGCTTCCGCTTCAACTTGAACTTGCATATGAGCCACTGATGGTCTGTTCCACAGTCAGCCCCTGGCCTTGTTCTGACTGATGATAGTGAGCTTCTCCATTGTCTCTGTCCACAGATGCAGTTGATTTGATTCCTGTGTATTCTACCCGGCAAGGTCCACATGTATAGTTGCTGTTTGTTGTTGAAAAAAGGTATTTGCAGTGAAAAGTCGTTGGTCTTGCAAAATTCTATCATGCAATCTCCTATGTCATTTCTGCCACTGAGGCCATATTTTCCGACTACTGATCCTTCACCTTTGTTTCCAACTTTCGCATTCCAGTATCCAGTAATTACCAATAAATCCTGATTGCATGTCTCATTAATTTCAGACTGCAGAAGTTGGTAAAAGTCTTCATTTTTGGCATTAATGGTTAGTGCATAAATATGAGTAACAGCTGTACCAACTGGTCTTCCTTGTAGGCTTATGGATATTATCCTATCACTGACAGCATTGTACTTCAGGGCAGAACCTGAAATCCAATGCCATTCCTCTGCAATTTGTCATTTCTGACATAGCAGACCATAAGATCGTCTAATTCAAAATGGCCAATATCAGTCCATTTCAGCTCACTAATGCCTAGGATACAGATCTTTATGCATTCCATTTCATTTCTGACTACTTCCAGTTTTCCTAGATTCATACTTCGTACTTTCCACACTCCAGTTATTAATGGATGTTTGCAGCTGTTTTCTTCTCATTTTGAGTAGTGCCACATCAGCAAATGAAGGTCCTGAAAACTTGACCCTATCCACATCATTAAGGCCGACTCTGCTTTGAGGAGGTAGCTCTTCCCCAGATCATATTTTGAGTGCCTTCTAACCTGAGGGGCTCATCTTCTAGCACTACATCAGAAAATGTTCCACTGCTATTTATAAGATTTTCACTGGCCAATTTTTTTCAAAAGTAGACTGCCAGGTCCTTATTTCTTGTCTGTCTTTGTCTGGAAGCTCCACTGAAACCTGTCCAACATGGATGATCCTGATTGTAATTGAAATATCAGTGGCATAGAGTCCAGCATCACAGCAACACCCAAGTCATCGTGGTACAACAAACTGACAGACAAGTGGTGAATTTATAAAGATACTGATAATTAAAGGCAGTAATAATGAAAACTAAAAAAAAAAAAAAAAGACATGTCAGAACCGTTTCATGATGGAGTCATCATCGGAACAGAACCCCCTCTTAAACTGGGGACTACCTGTATATATTTTATACATATGTGTGTGTGGTGTGTAAATCGTAAAAACTTACGGATCAATTATAGTCAGGAGCTAATATGGCAACACCTTTGAAAACCAGAATCTGTATAAGGTGGAAACCTGTCAGAGGGGGAAAATTCAAATCTTTTCCAGTAAAAGGAGGGACAGAAAAGTGGTAAGACTGCCCACCGCCGCTGGTGGAACACGTGCCAGATCTGGAGGAAAAAGGCCGTCTCGTTGAGTTCTGGCTCTGGCAAGGTTCACTGTATTTGTGGATTCCTTTCAACAGTAGAGGAAAAGTATCTGACACATAAGCAGGTAATGAGAAATCAAGGTGGGTTAGTAAAAATTTAGTCCCTGCATTCCTATAAAAACTGAAAGAGAGGCTAGTTCTTCCTGAAGAGGAAGAGTACCTTGCTTTGTGAAGATTCCTGTAGTCATTTATGGGATATAAGAGTAACACTGAGATAAATATTGAATGGTGCTGGTCTGAATAAATGTAAAAGCTTGCTAAATTTGAACATATTAGAATTCCAAAAGGTATCTGTAAATTTGGTTTTCAGAATCAACTGTCTCAGAGGTGGATGATATTCAATTTGATATCACAGGCTAGTCCCTTACCTACATGAAGGACCAGTCAGAGAAGGGAATCAAGTTGGGTTATCAGAGACCTGGAAACACATCTCTTCAGTTAAAAAAGATGCTTTATAGATTTACATTTTCTCAATTCTAATTACTGTAGGAACAATGTATTTTAAATTTAAAAAAATGGAAGAACTCCAATATTTAAATTATTTTTAACACATGATTCTCAGGACCACTTAGTTATGCTTAGAATTCTATACTAACAGCACCTAGTTTAAAGTTCTTTTGAACAAATACAGAATAGTCATACACAAACACGACTTTCATAGATAAGCATTCTAGAATTAACTCATCTATGAATCAAACGCTAAGAACATTTTAGAGCAACATAGTCTAAAAACAGTGTTCCAGGAACTGTGAAAATCCTGTGGCTTCAGGTAACACTAATAAAGAAAAGGTTAAATGGCCATGGCATCATCTATGTACATATGAAAGTATGCAGGTAATTCTAGGGTTTTCATCTCTATTATAATATTTCACAGCAGTTGGTCTATTATTTCCTATCAAAATTGCTCGCTCTTAATCACAGTTGCTCAGTTTTTTAAATGAACTGAAGATTGCTAACTATGGTGCAATGAGTCACTACCAACCCAATTATAGTTAGTGAAGAAATGAGCTGTGACATTTTGGAATCTCTTTGCCTTTCTCAATAAATGCATCTCTTATCTGCATAACCTTGGCCTTACAATCTGAGCTCAGTATACCAATTGTCAAGATAGGCATTGGCAAGTGCAGCTTGTAGATAATGTATTAGGATCACACTATATAAAGAAAAATATATAGAAACATAATATTTAGAAAAAAAAATCTTTCTAAGTATGACACAGTTACTAGCTAACGGTCAGTGATTTACCAAAGATAACGTAGATCATTCTGAAGATGACTCTTGAAGTGTCATACTCAGAGGAATGAATTCAATGATGTTTGTTTAATTTTTACATAATACGAACCTGATGTTTCTGCTGCTGCTGTTTACTAGTGTTTCTCATGTACGTGTTATATTTAATGATATCTTGGCTCATTTCATCCACTCTGTCCATCAGCAACTGTAGATTCTTTCCCAGATGATTGCTGAAATGTAAAGTAAATACACTGACATGTTGTACTTCAAGTTATGGTTTTGCCATTGCTCTAAACAATTCTGAGTTACTAAATGGATCTGCCTTTTGATACAAGAATGAGAAAAGCACATACACACATAAACTCAGGGGTAGAGGAAAGAGTCTGAGTCAACTTGTTATGGACCTGTCCATGCGGAACCCACACCTGTACCACCAGTATCTGAAACGGCTCTGTTTCTTACTGTCAGAACTCACATATGCTAGGATAGGAACTGTTACAATTACCAAATAAAATATCTACAGTGTTTATTTTCTTAACAACGAAGTTTAACTCAAACTCAGAAGTCATGAACACTTTTTCTTAACAAACCCGAGTTTAATTGTGCTCCAGGGCATGTAGATGAGTTAGGAAAAGAAGAACCAAGTAAACAGTGGGATTGGCCTAAAAGCAGACACAGATCCTTTCATTTTCACCAATGAAAGAACTGAGGCCCAAAGAGCTGTACGAAGTACAAGAAATGTCATGAAGAACTACATGATTAGTTGTTAAAACGTCATTTATGTAGGAAAAGGTCACTACCAATCTTATGACTAGAGGTTGTGGGGGCAGGGAATGGGGGAACGGTGGTAACGGAGAGAACCAAAAAGGAGAGGTATTGCCATATATAAAGAGGAAAACCTATTATTTATACTCAAATGTTGAATCATAGGGACTGACTATATACTGATTTTAGTAATGAAAAAGACACCACTAGAACAGACCCTCTCCCCCCATCAAATAAATGTTTTTAGTGTAAAATATTAATATTATGTGCCTTGTGCTGCTGTTGTCGTTAGGTGCCGTCAAGTCAGTTTCGACTCATAGCAAACCTACATCAAACAGAATGAAGCGCTGCCCGGTCTTGCCCCACCCTCAGGATCATTCTATGTCTTAGCCCACTGCTGCAGCCACTGTGTCAATCCGTTAGGTGCTGTAAGTATATGTAATAATAATGAAAGAACACTGCCACAAGAACAGATATGTGAACTTCGATCATTTCAAATAATTTATACTAAAATAAATCTCTTCAGAAATATATTCAATCAGAAATACTAAAACACCTACTGTAGAGTACGGGCCTTGAAGGGCACAAGAAATTAACAGTGCATAACCATTTCACTGATAACATTCACAAGACATCAGATCCATTACCAAGAGCAATTTTCTGGGGAATCTTTTCAGTACCAGTTCAACTAGAATATTGGAATAGAGAATTACTCTTAGGAATTTCAATAATACAGCATTTTCTTTTACTGCCAAGGAAACAAAGAACTAAAAACAGATAACTTAAACAGATGTGTACCAGGACATGGAGTGATAAGTCTGCTCTGGCTACAGTATCAACTTATCCATATTATCTTTATATACGATGGCCAACCTCTAGTTTATTTTTCTAAAGAAGAATACAGAATTGTTTTTCATGTGTGGAAAGCTGGAAGCTTATTTTTTAAAAAAATTAATAAAGGCTGTTATGGAAGAACCATTAGAACTTCCATCTAATAAAATGAAAAATAAATTTTTTTTTTTATTATTATTATTTATAGTGTAGAACAAAGTTATCAGGTAAATCAAAGCACTGGCATCCAAATATAGGTTGCAAAAGGCAAGACCAAACAAAATGTTTAAGGAGCTGCTTAACAATGATTTCTGGTGGGGCGTCTTAGAAAACTTCTCATGGCAACTGGCCTGCCACCATCACACTATTAGTACTAGAAATTAAAAATTAAAATGTACAAAAGTCCTATTTCAGTCTTTTCCTATTACACATAAAGTAAAGTAGAGAAGATAAAAACTATAATGAAGTATTTGTCCAGGGCTTCGTTGCTATGGTGAATTGGGAACATTTTCCTGGCTATTACAGATGCTGCCTTAGACAAACAGACATGACAGACCAGCTCTTTGGTAATGTGAAAGCACAGAAGAGCTTTATTTGTTTTGTACGCTCAGTAAAGGAAGCTTGGGAAAAGGTGAGGGCACAGATTATACAAGCAAAAGCTTTCATGGAGTAAATTCAAAGCAAGAAAATTATTATATAACTATATGTTTAATACATCAAATTATAACCTTACATGCGGAAAAAGGTTCTTACTTCAAAGTTTTAAACACAGGTGTCTCTTATAAAAGCAATACAGAAAAAAATATGAATTTCTAAAATAGACAAATGAAAAGATTATTATGAATATGTTTGCAGTCAAACAGTATAGTCTTTAGTGTCAAATCTGCCTCGTGACCTGGCTGCATCACTTAGTACTTCACTTACCACTCAGGTGCCATCCCCCTCCCCTAGCAGCCCTCATGATGGATCCACACAATGGAAGATAGCATTCCCACACCACAGTCCCACCCATTCTGAGCATGAAGAACAACACTGGGTTCTGTGGTCCTTCTGCTCACTTCCCTTGTACTGGGGAAGTAGAAAGTCTGCATGTTCTTCTGTGCTTCTATCTGAGACAGTAAGAAATGGGATAAATAATTGAGCTTCTGCTCCACACCGGCTGCTTAAGAAAATACAATTTATTTCTTTCAGTCATTGAACAAATACACAGACTGATCACCTACTCTATCTAATTTTAGACTTGTAGCAGGTCAGCTGCTAGCCACCTCCCACCACACAAATTCACATTTAAGACGATATATAAGTGACTCTGTTCACACATCTGTTACAAGCAACAGGTGGGGAGAAAGTAACCATTAATTTCATAATGTTTTGGAACACCTCAGTCAGCATTATATCAGTGTAATATATAATATCTTGGCAACCAGGTAGCTAAAGCAGTCACATTAGAGGAAACTTGTCACTATGGCCTAAGATGGTAAAAGCCAGTATCTGGTGAAGAATATTCAAATTTTAGTTGAAAACTCAAATGACTGAAAGCTTACAACTGACATAATTTGCAAATGAGCAAGGGCAAGTGCAACCAGTAAAAGAAAGAAGCATTTTTGACTGTCTCCCGAGTGTTATTAAATATCCAGAAACAGTACCATAAGCCTCTGAGGACGGTATACAATAAATAAATCTCAGCCAAATAACTGCTCCCCCCCTCCACCAACCCAGGGCAGTTTACAGTATCAGAGCACAAATGATACAGCAAACGGTTCTCAGAAGAGGAGTGCTCAGTATTCCAACACTGTTCACTTTATCAGTTTGGGGTTTTTCCTGGGATCTTAACAAGGCCGGACAAGCGGTAGATGTTGTTACATACGTCTTACCAACATCAAAATGTTAAGTAATTTTTTCCTTGTTTTTAAGTAAAGAATATGTAAAAGAGTCTTGTGCAGTAAAGATCGTGTTCCAGAGGGACTTCTCATGAGGCAGGGCTACTTACCTGCTAGCAAGGCTGAGCAATTCATGTTTATCTGCTACAGCTGACTTCTTCTCAAGCTCCCACATTAGGACGTTGATCAGATGTGAATTTTTTATTACAATCGGCACTTCTTCAAACATGTGCTCGAAGGTGATATTTGCCTTTTTCAATCTGTGAAGCATGTTAAAAAGACTTTACTCTGCTGGTCAGAAGTAGGTGTTAAATTGACTGTTTCATACATTTTATCTAATTACAAGCCCTCTCCAGGATCTTTATGTTTGTTTCATTAGCAAGCATCCCTTTAAAAAGGGAGAGAAACTAGAGTTTTACATAGTCAAGTACAAGCTGAGTGTTTTGAATAACTCTGAAAATGATCTGAGCTTTGAACTATAAGCCTGAAAATAAGATTCTTACCAAAAACAAAAAACCTATTCATTCCTTAAATTTTCATTGTTACTAAAATATAAATATTATAGGAAGTTATCCTAAACCATCTATACCTAAGACATTTTTAAAAAGTAAATAGCAAAAAGCAGAAATACCCCAACTCCTGAAAGGTTCGTTTTAGAAGCATACTGAGCTACAGAGATTAAGGCGAGCAAAATACTCACAGGATGCTCCACATACAATGGTTCAGGACACAGCAAAAAGGCAGCTTCTCATAGTTTAGTTCTAACTACCATATTCACAAATAGTACATTTCAAAGTCTTTGCCCCATAATTTCTTTTGGGGTCAAGTGAGAAACTACTAACGAGTCGTCCTACACGAAGTCAAAACCATGAACTTTGATTTAATAAATAAAATTCCTATAATTAACAGAACATGGAAGAATTTTTAAAAAAAACTTTAGTGTAAATATTCCAATATTTACATAAAGTAGGATCGCAAACCATCTCTATCAATTCGTTCTCTTCATGTTAATGGAAATTCTCAAATTTCTAATAAGCAGCATTCTTGACTGAATCCTTAAAATGTCTGTATCTTTCCCACTCCCTCAAGAAACAGGAGCTCAGACAAGAAGACATACAGCTCACAACTGTTCTGACACATAGCTTACAACCTGACAGTTTCTGATCACTCTTTCTATCTTCCTTTATTCAGTCATTTAGTCCTTCAAATTCAGTTGCTAATTAATGCTCACCCTAACAAAATTCACCCTTGGTGAGAACAACAGATGAGACATCCCATAAAAAATAGTTTAAACATGGAAAGGAAGAAATTAAGTGGCTCTCAGCCATACAGAAAGCTTCTCCAGTCCACATGGCAAAAGTGTTATCACACCACCAGCGAGGACTCAATAAATGTGGCAAACTAAAAATTTAAAAGAAAAATACCAAACCTTTACCATATGCCTTCATAGACCCAAAACACTTACGCTTCAGGAGAAAAATCCTTCTCTTTACATACTTCCATCAGCTTAGGAGTCAGTCTGTATGCCTTCAGCGAGAGAGACCCTTGGGCAGTTTTTATGGGATCTCAAATAAGGAAAAGAGAAAAAAATTACTAAGAATTTGTCACTACCAGGGCTCCAACAACATTGATTTTGTGCCCATTTGTTACTTATCACACACTCTTTGCAAAATAAAGATCAAAATAAGAAATAATCATAACATGATCTGAAACAGATTCAAGCCATTTTAGCAAACAGTAAGTGAAAATTTAGGATCCTACATAAAAAAAAAAAAACAACCCTACCTATAATAGGTAGAATAATTTCCTCCCTAAAAGGAAAAATAGGAGACTCAAAACACAGTTGCGTTATTTTCAAATCGATTCCTCAGCTAGAACCAAGAATTCACCTTATCAAATTAGGAGAAAAATACTGATGAATATTAAATATGAAAATTCACTGCATGCATTTCTGTAGTTCCGGAATTTAAAATGAATAACCCTGCAAAGAAAATTTATCCATTCTAATATTCACTGTTCAATTTTCTTAATTAAAATGGATTCTGAAAATAGAACCACTAAAGTCAAACTGCTATCACAAAGTGTCTTTCAGTTTTAGAAAAACCAATTTTGTCCGAACTAACTTTTTTTTTTTTTTAACTGCTTAAACGCTCCGCGAGTAAGAGTGCTTAACACTCGCTGCATGATAACGGCTCTGGCACGCCAATATTCGCCTAAAACCTGTGTTAACATTCATGTTGTCTGAAACTTAACACAGTGAAACTTTTAGCAATAGGTGCTAAAGTAAAAACGAAAATAGATTGAAACAAGTGGAAAATTCATCAAGGTCTGATGATGCAACATTTCCAGCCAATATAAGTACGCTTTAACAACTTGTTCTTTACTGTAATCCAATTGTTAACATACTGAAACAATTTTGGGGCAGCTCCTAAGATTGATCGTATTCATTAGTATTTTTTCTGACAGATACTCAGGACGTTACATTTACTTCTCAGCTGGAAACTATATGCAAGTCTGCCAGATACGGCAGACTGTGAGTGTTTGGGGAGGGGGAAGGCTATAAAGCTGTTTAATTGCCCACAGTTCTGATACAGCACAGAACATCTGGTCTGGAGAGCTTGAGGAAACACCATTAAACAGGCCGAAAAGAAAAAAATCTTTGTGCTAAGAAACAGTCCAGGTTTTGTACACTGCTGTCAGAGGCATAAAAAAAAAAAAAAGAAAAACTTGGCAAGCTGTGTTATGATTGGTCAGTCACGTACAGAGCCAGACACTCCAGCAATCGGGGTTTGTTAGACATCTGGTCTAGTTCCACCAGCTCCTGCAACGAGGGAGGGGAGGTGGAGGAATAAAATGAAGCAGCTACTCCAGCATTCCAAAACGTACACATCAGGGCTCTGATAGCAAGAAAAATAAACAGAAAGAAGGAAACCCTGTCTAGACTTAGCTGCTGCTGAGGCTGCTGCAGAAACAGGGTTGGTATTTACTTGAGAAGCCCTGCCAGGCTGCTCTTAGAGGCAAAAAGACAGAAAGCAAAAATAGTAGTAATAATATTAAGGGAAGAAAAGAATAATAAAGGAACCTCCTACTAACCATAAATGAGAACGACAGATTCCTCAATGGCGTGCTGGTAGCTGAACTGAGAGTCCAGGAGCGCCCGGGTGACGAACGAGCCATAGTATGTGGACTGGTACCAGCCCACGTGGAGATGGTCAATGTTTACATGGCGAAGGCTCCGCATCATTTCCATCTGATATTGGACTAGATGTCAAGGAGGGCGGGGGAGAAAAAAACAGAACTATTCAATGATGCCAATATTCAAAACAAGCCTTTCTGGAAATAAATTTCTATAGAACTGTTTATTAGCTATAGGAAATAGGCTTCCAGATTTAAAAATTCATTCAGTCACATACAAAGAAAACAAAATAAAGCTTTCAAATCACTGGGGCTTTCCTTTTTTTCCTCTAATAAAAAACCATTTTATCAAAAAGTTATTAAAAATACAAAATTAATGCTTTGTTCTAAGCAAGGAATTATTAAATGTGGTTCCCACTCCACCTTTTTAAACTCAGAAAATAGTAAAGGTTTAAGAAAAAATTTGTTTAATTAATAAACTGGTCATGAGAAGTTTCATTTGCATTAATAAGCAAGAAAAGTTATCGCTCTCTTCTTCAAAACTGCTCTTAGAACTGAAAAGTTAAAACTCTCAGTAAAACTAATGGGGAAACAGCTATCACATTAAATATAAACAGGATACAGGCTGCTGCTGATTTAAAACATAAGAATTCATTTTTGCCTTCATCTGGTGCCCCCTACTGCATATGCTAAATTTTAAAATGAATTTGTTTCTCTTGTCTGGGTGTTCCTTTGTGTTAAGTAACAAACACTATTTTTTTTTAACAGAACAGTTAATAAAGTTATATTTTAATCACCATATATGGAAAGAAAAGTTTTATTCTTTTGTCAAATTAATGACTCTAACGTATGTTACTGACTTAGAGCAGGACTAACTAGAAAAATAGGTGCAAACAGACAATAAACAAGACATCACAGCAAAAAGCAACTACAGTCCAATAACAGCATATATAGAAGAAAATTCTATAGTCAACATACTGTCAAGTTATTCCTATTATAATGAATGCATGGCCATGGTGAATAAACATATTTGCTTCATCAGGAACTTAGCTATTTTATTTTCAAAAGCCTTAATTAGGTTTTAGCTAAAGTAAAGTTATATGTCTGTCGTTTCCATGGTTATAATGCTACTATGGTTTTACATAGCAAACAAGACTTAGCGTTATAAAGTACAAAAGAGCCTTCTTCATATGGACATGGTCTTATTTTTCAACACCTGCTGTTATCAGGCAAATAAATTATACATCTGATTATTCTAAAGAAGACTTATTTCTCACGATAAAAAATACTACTCAAGAACTTTGTACTTTCTTAGTTTTTCTCTTGTCATGTAGAAGAACTACAGAAAAGGAAAAATCCAAACAAAGTTCTTCTCTCACTACCTGCAGGGACCTTCTTAGGCCCATGGCAAAGTTGCAGCAGAGCTGGAAGATGTCTACTCTGTCAACATGTACACCAGCTTAAGCGACTCTGTTCTGAAAGTGGATTTATTCATTCTGAAAAAGGGGGAAAAATTAATACAGAGATAGTTTGGCTACCATTATTTCTTTTGTCCTTTGTTTTTAAGGCTATGTCAGGAAGGGGTGATATCTGACACGTTCTACAGATCTATTAATAAAAGGAGAAAACAAAGCCATACAGCCCATGTTATATTCTAAACCACTATTAAAAACACCACCACCTTAGAAATCAATTTTACACATAATATGATGGCCTCGAGAAGCAGCAGCAGTATAAAATTAATATGATAATCTTCCCATATCAGTTATCTTCTCATCTTAATCTTTGATCTTTCTGACATATATGAGAATCCCCCCCCTGCTCCCCAGTTTAATAGATTTACATCAGCCAGGTGAATTCGCAAGTGGTATAGAATCAATGTTAAGGTCTCCTTCTGCTTTAAAATGTCACTATTCTTTTAAATCAAAATAAAATCGCTGATTTGGCAAATAAATTTTAATCAAAATTAACTTACAAATGGAAAGTTTCAATATCATAAAAAATAAAAAAAAATAGAAAAAAACAGGCCAGAACACAATTTGCTATTCTGAAGATATAAGAAAGGCAGAGATTGCCAAGCAAGTGACAGTAAAAACACGACTTTATAAAATGATATTTTTTTAATCAGTACTTCTTAAACACCTGTTAGTGTACAATTTAGTGATGATATTAGCAGAAGTTAGAGTCTACCAACTTGCACAGTAGAAAGAAGACCTGTCATCTAGAGACCTAGCTCTGAGGTATTCCTGTTCAGTTATCACCCTTCCTGGTGCTCAGTTTACCATCTCCAAAAAGATATCAGAGCTCTTCCCAGTCAAAGAGTCACCACTTCACATTGTTCACTGACTATTCTAATTATAAAAAATGTTTTTTCTATTAGCTAAAACAGAGCCTCCACTGTGCACTCATACTTAAAATGAAAAATATGCATAAATTTTATAAATAAATAAAAATGCATTTCTCTGAAAAGTATACTGTAATCTTCCTAAATCTCCCCTCAAATAGCCTGAATACAACAGATTTCATAATAGCATTTTTAGACTACACGGGGTAAAAGCCTAAGAATGGTAGCAAACCACCAAATTCCTCTTCATCCAGTCTTGCCCACATTACCGTCCCTTGGATAAAGAAGAAAAAGAAGTGTTCCTTTAAGCTAGCAAAGAGAGTCAGGGATATTAGGACCATGACAGGGCAGTTACCACTGCTCCAATGTATTTACTCCCGGAGACTCAGAAGGAATGGGGAAATGAGCTTCTATGTTATTGTGGGTGGGTGGCTTCATTTTCTTCTTCCACCACTTAGAAAATCAACTCATTCAAGTTTTTGCAAGGCTTTAAACAAACTTATTTATGAGGTAATACTGATGACCTAAATACCTTGGATGAATATTAAAAAATTTAAGAGTTAAGAGCAATAACAGATGAATTGATAAAATTCTTTTTAAAAATCTACAATGCACTGGAATTTCACTACTACACAATAAAGTAATGTGATGTTCCAGGATATTCTCCACCTTGGTTTGGTCTTACTCCCCACCCCAATTTTAAAAATTAAAAAATAAAAGAAACTTTTTTTTTTTTTTTTTTAAATAAAAATGAGTGCCCTCTCTCTCAAAGTGTCAGCAGAGAAAGAAAGGACTTGATAGTAATCGGATCCTTGACAAGGAGGGTGTTAGTGCTCCGACAACAGCTGGGTTGCACTGAGGCCCAGTCCCCGCCAGGGCAGCTCGAATGAGGATTCGATAAATGCACTGCTCGAAAAGAGGGCAATATGATTTATTAAAACAAAGAATGAAAAGAAGTGATGCTATTTCTATTATCAACAAAGCAGGGAAGCAGAGACACAACTCATAAAATGCTGAGTAAACTGCTTTATCTCACACATTTTTAGGTCTGTGTCCTTGTTTTAGTGTTGACAGACCTGTGACCCCACTCTCCCTTCACCCCTACTTTTTCCCCTCCTCCTCCAACCCAAGTTTTCAAAAAGTACAAAATCAAAACCTACAAAAAGCTTCCTGGTAAACCTAAGTAGGTTTACCTACTGCACAGCAGACTCCCATTTGGCTAAACTGTCTCAAAACCATGTTCCCAGCTGCCGCCATCAATCAACTGGTCAGAGCTGCTACACCAGCTGACACCTATTTATCCCCTCTGGCCTATGGTAGACACTAGGAAAAAAATCATGAAATGCTGACACACCGGTATGTTTTGCACAGGAAATAAGGAATGGTCACTCCAGATTCTAATCTCCCAGGTGAAATCACTGCTTTTCTGGCTACCCTAGTCTCTCTCTCAGAAGCTATACTGGGGGTTAGGGGCAAGATAAAAGGGGACTGACTGGGAGGGGAGACTTATGACATCTAGAAGCGGCTATGACAACACCTTGTCACAGATCACAGACTGGTGAATGCAAGGTAGTGTTATTTGTCTCCTCATCTCTAGCTGGTCCTCACTTTCCTGGGCTGGCATTTTAAGAAAGGTATTAAAGATATAGCTGGGCACAGATGCGGTTCACTCCTATCTAACTTAGATGCAGTTCACTCCTATCTAGCTTAAAGAGTACCTAACACTGCAGAAGGAAGAGAGTCACAGCAAAAGAGACAAAAAGAGAAAGGAGAAGGAAAAGACAAAAGGTTACTTGGTATAAAGTGCTCTAATTCCCTATCAATGAGTTTCTTGTAGATCAACGAAATACTGAAATAAGTATTCACTGCCAACCTTGCAATGCTGGTCAGTAATTTGACACTTCCATTTTGTTCTAAAGTCCTCATATTTAACAGAGGCCCAGGCAGCAATTTCAACCAATGACATTCACTCCTGAGTTAATAGCTAAATGTTCCTGGGGGAATTTCCTAAAGATAAATGGCAAGGGGAAATTTTTTTGGAGGGGGGATGATTTTAAAATTTATGATAATGTTCAACAGAAGGGTTTAAAATCGTATAATGAGAATGTTAGGCAAGAACCTTTAAAGCATTCTTCGTTTAAAAGCAAACACCCTACCAACTGAGGAGGTACCGTACATGCAGCCAATGAACTTCAAAGACAAACTGGTGGTTACCACTCAGCCAGCCTCAAATTACTTACTAATACAAAAGCTGCCCTTGGATGCCATTGAGGTGGTGCTGCAAAATCTGGGAGGATTATAAAACCGGACTTTAGTTTTAGAAATCTCTTCAACCTCTACAATTGTCTTAATTGGTTAAACCTCTCCCAAGCAAAGGATGGCCTGGTTTACAACACTGAATAACTGTTCTAAGCTTGGCACCAGTATATTCACATTCACTTTTTCCAGATATCCTCTTTGCAAAACACTCAATTTTAATGCGCCTAGAGCTAAAACTGTCTTAACTGAGGCAGGCTGTCCAATAACTATTCCTTTCAAACATTCACCACACTTTCACCTTCAAATAGGAGAACAATGACAATAATATATTGTCTTACTTTAAAATGCTGTATCTGGAGTTGCCCTGGCAAACACCGAAAGGCAAGTATACAGTTTGAGCTCTCCTGAGGATGACTGGGAAGGCCAATGTATTAGGAACTTTATTGTTCTGTAAGATGATTAACCAGTATTCTTTTTAGCTTAAATTCCTCACCCTCGTTTTTAAAATCAACTTTTTGATTTCATTATTTTAAGTGAACCCTCATGAGACACAATTTTTCACTGAAAAACAGAACAATCAATTGTTGACATTTGGCTAGGCTAGGATAAGCTCAAAGTAGGATGCCTAAAATTGAGATCTGTATAGCAGATGCAAGTGGGAAGGTGTTTTATAGATGTCTTATTAGGTTATTAGGGAAATTTAAAAGAGCAAAACAACCTAACATAAAAATTTAAAACAATTTAATGGACCTATTGTCTTATTTAATGACTTAAGTTTACCAAATAAATCCAGAATATTTTTTAAATATACATAAATATAGCCTGGAGCAAAAAAGAGGGGAGATAGGCATCAGGGGGAAAAAAAAACTAGCATCTATTGAATGAACACTTAGGGAGTACTGGTGGTGCAGTGGTTAAGTGTTCAACTAGTAACTGAAAGGTCGGAGGTTCAAACCCACCAGCCACTGCTCCGTGGGAGAAAGATGGGACAGTCTGCTTCCATAAAGACACAGCCTTGGAAACCCTATGGGGCTACTCTACTGTGTCCTATAGGGTCACTCTGAGTCGAAATTTGACTCGAAAGCAATAGGTTTGGTTTTATTGAACGCTTACTATATAGCAGACTTTCTGCAAGTGGTTTATATACATTATTCAACCTTATTCTTCACAATAATGAGCTAATCAGGATTACTGAAATATCCTTTTAGAAAAGCTGTTTCCTACAGCTAGGAAGTGGCAGCACTCAGTCTGACTTGAGGCTCTGACTCCAAAGCCCAGGCAACCAGTCACTTAGAGAGCATCATTGTTCCTTACCATGAAGTGCAGTTAAGTTTTTCTGAATCAATAAAGCACAGCACACGGATGCTACAGAAATACACATCTCTAGGTTTTCTGAAACCACAGCCTGTGTACATTTGATCACTAAATCAGTAACTTAGTACTATCAATAAGGTTTTAAGTGATAAAAGTACCTTCAAAGATTTCTAAATGTCAAAGTTGGTAATTATCACAAATATGTACTGTAACTCCCAACTTGAAAACATTGCATTCTATGTTGCTATTTGAAACTTCTGTCAAGACTATTTGTAACTAAATACTGGCTCAGATCAAAGATGACCTGCACAAACACATCAAGTAAGGGAACAAACAGAGACCAGAACTAGTATACAATCTTTGCAGCAAAGAAACAAGCTAAACTCAATTGGGAGATATAAATGGCTTAAAAAGCAAACAAACAAAATCCCACAACTTTCCTGAAGCAAACCGATGATTTAAACAAACAACAGAGAAGTGGAATACATCAAAATCCCCTATCTGTTCTGGCACAAGTGCTAACCTAAGAAGGACTTTTACGAAAATAATTACAAGCGTCTTTTCCAGCCGTAGCATGTGATAACCAGTGAGCATTCACAGGCTATGAACTGTGACGGCTCTGCCCCGTTATTTAACAAGACAAACTTTAGGCTGTGCCTCCCTCTTCCTATCAGACTTTCTGCCAAGCCACACATACGTTTCAGGCAATGTTCAAAGCTAGTAGCAGATGGAGACTTAAGCAAACAGAATGTGCATTTGAGAAAAGAATTCTGAAACAGTCGACTTTGGGTGGAGGAATTACGGAGCCCACAGAGTTCTTAAAATGTCCATATTCTCTTCAGCCAGTCTATGTCTTGTATTCCTTTTTTTCTCAATTAATGCATGTGTTATTAACGCCACCCTTGTGACTGCTTAAGCGTTTTGGTAACAGTTCAATTTTTCTCAACAATGTGTCCAATATAAATTCTACTCTACCTAGAAACTAATCTGTTCCACTTAAACAGAAATAAAAACTCTGCCTAATAATCTTTCAGAAATATATTTTTTTAATAGTTCATTTGTCCTTGGTGGTTTAATTTCTTCTTAAGGTGTTTATGAATTTTGACAAATGATTTATTTCCAATGCCAAGCTGGGGACAAAGGAATGGGCAGGGTATACACTATATTTTGTCTTTTACAACTATTAAGAACTTTGAAAACTACTGGACATCAGGTTTTTTTTAAAGAGGCTGTAATATGCCTCAATTAGTCTTCTATGAAATAAATGAGATTCTTCATGGAAAACAACATGTATACCCGGTAACAAATTCCTACTGTTATATTCTTATCATAAAACAAAAACCAAATCACAGAACACAGCCAAGAGATTCCGTTTCTTTCAGGTCATGAGAATTTAAAATACATAAACATTTATGCCCTTGTCATGAAAACATATGCACGCAAGTGGATGAGAGTAAGCAGTCACTAAGTAGGCTAATCGTTTGTCATTGGAAGCCTGTTTACACAAACAAAGTGAATTCACCTGGGTGGGTCCCAGGGGTGAAAACCCCTCACCCCTGACCTTGAAGAATTGTCACTGCTATGCCTTGCTACATTTAAGAGAATGGTATCTCAGAAGACCAAATGACAATCTCTGGGTTTAGAAAAAAACATATTTCATGCTATATACATATAATAGGCTCTTTCATGAGGGCAGGTCAAACACCTCTGTCATATTTACAACTATATACAAGGTCCTAGATTAATGCCTGGCACAAGTTAGGTGCTGAAAATATTCTTAAAGAATGGAATGTTTTAAAAACGCCTGATTGTTGTTAATGCACTAGAAAAGGTCACAATTAATCAAAAATTATTTGGCTGTGGCATTCTAGCAATCAAAGGAAAAAGAGAAACACATTATCCAAAAAGAGAAAAACACCAGATTTCAAAGTAGGTAACACTTTTCCTAGCACTTAAGCCTAAAATGAAATTTTCATGTGGGACTTCAAAGGGAAACTATTACGAAATTTTTTGGAGAAGGCATTTCTGTAACGAAATAATCACACTTGATTTACTTTTCCTATAAATTTGGGTTTTTAATGTAAAACAAGCAAAGAATGGCCTTCTGAGTACTTTCCATAACACAGAACAACTTGTATAAGTTATCCAAAAATAAATAAATAAATAAATAAATAAAAAACCAAACTCGCTGCCATCGAGTTGATTTCTGACTCATAGCCACCCTATATCAACCCACAGGACAAAGTAACAAAGGCCTACCAAAATTAATTAATTAATAGTTTCATCCAAGAATAAACTATCAAGCTGGCTAAAGGGACATGTGACTACATCATTAGGAACAGCTGAAAATTTTTGAGTTTTTTAACTGAATGACCGCAATAAGGAATGAGAAATGGGAAATGATTTTTGCTTACTTATCCTTTTTTTCATGTTGTTTGGCAAAAGATCTGTCCAGTATATCTGATGTTACACTGATATAATTTTTCTATTGCTGACCAACTTGCCTGTATGTCCCATAGCCACCTAATAACCTGGGTACTGGCACTCATAAACCGTGGGAGCAAGGAATAGGATAGGATACTGGACTACTCAGAATCTGAAGTAGTCAACCAGATTTGAATGCCATCTCTACCACTCATCAGAAGTCTCCTCTGCTGTTTTAAAAAAAAAAAAAAAGGAGGGGGGGTTTGAAGAGAATGGGAACAGTACCTACTTCATAGGGTAGTTACGAGAATTAAATAAAATCATCTACAAGACCTTAGTGCACTGAATAACCTCAAGAATTCAGTAAGTTATCACCATCACCTATTTTTCAAATGTACTGGGAATCCAGAGAATACAGTACGTATCTGGGTCAAAGAAACAGCTTTTGGAGACCTAAGTTTGATTAACTTGGTTGCCTGAGTGTAGTGTAAACTCCCCTTATCTTCATACTGGGAGTTAGTAAGAAATCAGGAAAATGGGAAAGGGGATTGGAGATTGCATGTACAACTACAAAAAAGAAAATCTATGACTTTGTAACATCCATTTCATGAAACAGAATTCATATGTGCAAATATGAATATGATCAAAAAACAATCTACCATGAGAAAGGATTACAAAAGGAAAAAATACTTCTTCAATACTAAAACTGTAAGCTAATTATATTCAGTACAATAAAGAACAGATTCAATAAAGAAAGAGACAAGCTGCAAAAATTAGATTTCAAGAAAAGGTAATCTTGGGTGTTCTATTATTACTGTATATATAACAATATAATTGCATTGTACCATAACTTTTTATCTCCTGATTCCATTTATAACTCTTCCAAAGAAAGTAAATAAGCTCCCTGCTCTCTCCCAAATAGGTGACTTTAAAAACAACACTAAGAATCGGGGTGGGTTTAGAGGAACTGAGTAAGCACAGCACAGCTCACTTACAGGAGTCTGGAAACACTGCCCACCCAAGTGAACAGCTGAACTCAACTGGATATAGCAAAAGTTCTCTAACTCACCATTTACAGCAGGATGAGCCACCCCATTTGGGACAATTTGGTTTAGAAAATCAGCGTTGACAGTGCTCTACAAGAATAAAGCCTGAGGAAGGCGATCTTTTACAAGTATTCCTAGCTGCAATCTAAAGAAGGGGAAGCTGGCAAAAATGGAAAGTGACGGGAGTTACAGAAAAGGTTGTTCTTATGGTACGCCATTGAGTCGATTCTGACCTCAAGTCGATGGCAACCCTATAGGATAGCGGAGAACCTTATTGCCCCATAAGGTTTCCTAGGCTGTAATCTTTACAGAAAGGAGCGCTGACACCACTATGGTTAAGTGCTTGGGTGCTAACCAAAAGATGGGTGGTTCAAACCCACCAACTACTCCCCAGGAGAAAGATGTGACAGTCAGCTCCCGTAAAGATTACAACCTTGGAAACCCCATAGGGCAGCTCTATTCTGTCCTATAGGGCCACTATGAGTTGGAACTGACTGGACAACAATGGGTTTGGCTTGGTTTGGTTTAATCTTTCTTTACAGGAGCAGATCGCCACATCTTTTTTTCCTGTGGCGCTGGTGGGTTCAAACCACCAACCTTTTGGTTAGCACCTAAGCTCTTAACCATTGTGCCACCATGGCTCCTTTTATTTAAATCAGATAACTAAAAGTACTCAGCCACACTCTCCATCCACCCTTTCTTGTCTTGACCTCTTTCCGTACACGTTCTGCTTCTTCCGAACACATTTTTATGGGACAAGGGATACAGAGTTTCATGCTGAGAAAGTATGAAACAGAAATCCATGTTCCAGTTCAAGATTAATCTGAGGTTGGAAAACACACGGCTTGTTTTTAATGAGGCTATGTTACCTTTCCTATTGCAATCTCCTTTAAGGAAACAATATCTAACCCTGGAGTCCTTAACCTGGGATTTCAAGGAATCTATGAATTTCCAAAAATCAATACAGCTCCCAGGCAGCCACCTGGGAGAACAGATCAGCACTGAGATCACTAAAGATACACCATCAGGAAGAGCAGGGACAGACCAAAAGTCTAGAGAAAGTCCTGCTTTCAGCAGGAGACCCAACAGACTGTCATTCTAACCCCTTGTAGCTATCAAGAAAAACAAATGTATCATGGAAAGCTAGATGGAGGCTTCAACTAAGCTTACCCCGTGATGATGACGCCGTTGTTGTTAGGTGCTGTCTAGTTGGTGCTGACTCACAGTGATCCTATGTACAACAGAATGAAACACTGCCCAGACCTGTGCTGTCCTTATACTCATTATTATGTTTGAGCTCATTGTTGCAGCCACTGTGTCAACCCTTCTCCTCAAGGGTCTTCCTCTTTTTCACTGACTCTCTACTCTACCAAGCATGAGGTCCTTCTCCAGGAACCAGTCCCTCCTGATAATGCGTCCAGTGTACGTGAAACGAAGTCTCGCCATCCTTGCTTCCAAAGAACACTCTAGCTGTATTTCTGCCAAGACAGATTAGTTCGTTCTTTTGGCAATTTGTGGTATATTCAATATTCACCTACACCATAATTCAAAAGCATCAGTTCTTTGGTCTTCCTTATTCACTGTCCAGCTTTTGCATACAAAGGAGGCATGATAAAGACTACTATTTCCCAGGGTGGACAACAGAAGACACACGCCCTACTTACCATGTGACAGGAGCTGAGCTAGGGAGTTAAGATTGTTCTAAAGGCAGGGAGTGCTAAACCTAATAGATCCCGTATTTTGAGAATACATAGGTAACTTTGGGGAAAAGCTAGTTTCTAGCAAAAATGTCATATTATTAAAATACCCTTAAAACAAATCTTACTCTACTGTGTTACAATGTACTTTGGAGGTACACATCTACAGTCAAACACTAAAGACCATCCTTACGTTACTCACTGATCATGTTAGCTCTTCCAGTTTTTACACAGAGACCTTAAGAAGCCATTACTGAAGCTTGTCTAATCAGCTGCCCTTATGTAATCTGAAGCTCATGAAAATGCTCTTCTATGGAGGGCCACATGGATTAGAGTGGAAGATGAAATACAGTGGGGGGGGGTAATAATCATTGAAAGGCAAGAAAATTACTATAGAAGGATGTTAGAAGGCTACAAAACAGACCAAATAATTCTCTTCCACAATTGGCAGGCAGGATCCTGCCAGATGTCTGAAATGGAATTAACCTCTATGGACTACGGTGATAGAAATAAACTGCACAACTACAATGGTAAGCACAAATACTATCTAGGAAAGGGACAGCTTTGTTTTACTTTCCCTGAACAGTTGTTTCAGATTGTTTCTCCCCCAACCCCCCGCCTCCCCCCCAAAAAATGTCTCTCACTGCAGTCTCCTCAGATAATGAGCCAGCAGTATGTCCCAAGGCTTCTGAAAACATGGCCAAAAGCCTATCGAATAATACCTGATAAAGAGTAAAGTTTAATCAGAGTATTTGAGATGCTACAAAGCATTCTTGAATCAGGTAAAAAAAAAAAAAAGTAAGTCATCTTAAAAACAATGTCAACGAAACCCTCCCCCCCGCCAAAATGATATATTTCTTTTCCTTGTAGAAAAGATTAAAATACTCATTTAGAAACAAGGCATTACAAATGACTTACAGATGCTTCTTCCTTATATTTGGGGGAGAAAAACCTGAAACCGCAAATTCATGCATTCATTCCTTCACACATTCAAACAGGTATTTATTCTGAGCTATAACGTGTCCGAACTTCTTGGGGCTGCTCAGCAGAGGGCAGTGAAGACAGAAACGGCTGCTGCAGTTAACATTCCAGTGGAGAGGAGCAGACAGGACACACAGGGTGACAGTCAGCATTCCTGGGTCTACTTTAAATTGGGAGGCCACAAGGTGGCTTTTAATAAAAGCTCGGTTCTTAGGAAATGGTACAGAGGAAATGACACCCATCACCTAGATCTAACTGGTACCCCTGCTGATAACTGAGACCTGCTAGCCATTTGTCCTCAAATGCTGAAATCCTGAAGAAAATATTCATATAGTTTTCTTGATGCACCTGTCAGTCTGTTGTACTGTGGGGGCTTGCGTGTTGCTGTGGTGCTGGAAGCTATGCCACCGGTATTCAAATACTAGCAGGGTCATCCATGGCAGACAGGTTTCAGCTGAGCTTCCAGACTAGGCAGAAGGACCTGGCAGTCTACTTCTGAAAAGAATTAGCCAGTGAAAACCTTATGAATAGCAGTGGAACACTGTCTGATATAGTGCCGCAAGATGACTGCCTCAGGTTGGAAGGTACTCAAAAGATGATTGGGGAAGAGCTGCCTCCTCACAGTAGAGTTGACCTTAATGACATAGACAGAGTCAAGCTTTTGGGGCCTTCATTTGCTGATGTGGCACAACTCAAAATGAGAAGGAAACAGCTGCAAATGTCTGTCCATTTTAAGACAAACAAACTATTTTTGTCAATAACACCCAAGAAAGCAAGCTTGGGAGTCAAAAGCCTGACTTCTTACCTTACAAAATAATACAGTGAAAATGAGTAGCTGCAGGCCAAGAAAACAGGAAGACCTAAATTGCAATTTTGGCTCTGCAATTAATATAATAAAGTCTCCAGTCAAACTGCCCTAAAAAGATAGCTTTAAAATCATCTAATTTCTAATTTGCTCTTAATGAAAACACGATTTAGTTTAATGTTCAACACATGGTACTGATGACAATGTAAAATGGCAATGATTACTCTTGTGAGATGAAGAAAGCTGACATTTTTTAAGAATGAAAGCAGTGACTAGGTAAGAACCCTTCATGAATAATACTTATTTGTTTTTTGCTACTTTTTGAAGTTGGAATCAATTATCTGTACTGTGTCTTCAAGGTGCTAATATTCCACAGAAATAAACGAGAAAAGATCAGTATCACTAAATATGTATGGTCTAGAAACCTTAACAACCCCAAAGGAACAAAAAATGAAAAGACGACTTGTAAAAGTGGTCCGAAGAGGTGGAGCAGCACTAAGTTTAAGAAGTAAAAAGTCTTCTAAACAAAATGCATTATGTGGGTCTCCTACGTAGGAAATAGGCATCAGGTTAACTTGAAGAGGGAGGAGATTCAAAAAAAGCCATTAGATTTTCCTCCCAGCACTTAATTCTACTTCAGGTAAATAAGTACTGGAACAGTGTCTCTCAAACTTGTATTACCTGCAGACCACTTTACGAACATTTGGCACACATGAAAACCACCAATTTCAAGTTTAAAAAAATATGTTATTACAATTTTAATTATATAAGTTTTAATAAATTTATAAAAAATAATTGGGGTATATTAAAACATGTATTTCAACATACAGATTAGAGACAGATGGTTTAGATGATAGGTGGTTTCACTGCTAAGAGCTTTATTTTTACACTCTATTTCTACTAAACTAGAAACTCCTTACTCAACTTATAGTTCATCAAGAAAAGCAGCAAGCATTTGGCTGCTGTCAGATAATCCTCAGTATCTGTATAAAACAGAAACTTGAAAATTATGGCACTCTCTCACTAAAATTTCTACCCGAGGAATATATTAAACCTAAGAATCAACAGTTTCAATTAGGAAGATTCTGGAGATTAGATTCCAATCCTTGATCTCATTAAGCTCTGGAAGCTATTCCTATCCTACTGGAGTATTTGGATGTGGTTTTTAAATATGCCCAGTGATTTCATCAATTTCTCCCTATGGTAAATTAAAATTAACAAGGCTTAGTAAAGTATTTAATATTATAATCTCCATACTAAAAACTGCAATATTTTCACTCGGAGGTAATGCTGTGAAACTACTCAGGATACTACATTTAATTAAAAAATGCTATTTTAGCAAATCATTTAAGAAAATGCAAATAAGTTTTATTGGCATTAACAGTGTCAAAAAGAAGGAAGTAAAATGCAATCCCTTCTCACTTCCAAGATTCACGTAGGCATCTTTCTCCTCACAGGGAGTATGGAAAGGTAGGGTCTTAATCTCATACAACACATAAATACTCAGGCTGAAATTTTAATTTTATTATTGTCACTATTTCCTCCCATAGCGAATTAAGATTAGAAAGCATAATACATTATTTCATCAAGTCTAAAACTCCACTGAGTATAGGAAAGGGGAAAAGGCTGCCAATTTTAAGACACCATGGATTGAAAGAGGCCTCCCAACTTCATACAGTTTAAGTTAAAAAAAAAAAAAAGGGAGGGGCCATTTTAGAACCAATAACGCTGTTCTTTGTAAATGAAGTAGTACGTTGGTGGGTGCTGGAGTAGTAATGTCCTTTTTTGCTAAACACACAATCGTACTCCATCAGTACTGACCCCAATACACTTTTTCCAGTCTACATCACAGCTCAAAAAGTGATTATTAAATAAAAATTCTCTTCTCCTGAATCACAGATTTTCCATGACGAACAAAAAAATCACCCACCATGTCTCCTTCACACAAGAACAACATATATGCTAAGAACGAACGCTTCTCTGCGCAACAACTGTGAAGTTAAATATCTACTAACAAGCATGTTTAATAGTCAGTGCTTCTGCATACTGTATGTGATTGATATTGGCCAATATTACTCAACAGTCATTTCATAAGGGAACACAAAGCTACTCTGCTTTCTCTCCAAACATAATATTTGTCATTAACTTTGAAGCTGGTTTTATAAGATTCTTGCAATAGTGTGACATGGGTAGTGCTACTTTGAATGACTTGGTAGTTGGGATTCTTGTCCATCTTTACTGACAAAATTCATTATTTTTGGAAATAATCCTTCCGAAGGTATTATTTTCTACTTGTCCTAGAAAAACTTTATTGATTTACAAAAACGTCAGTGTGGTTTATTTTAAAACCACACAAATGTTTTGATGGCATTATGCTACCACTTGACAAAGTTTCATAAATAGTTAAAAACTCTGAGCTCTGGGGGCAAATGGATCACAGGGCCAGTAAAACCTAATTTTCAGACATGTGTCATTGTAATTCCCAGTCACACTTTTCTTTTTCAATTGCTAGCGTAAAGCATCACACTCCTAGTTACTCATTCCCAGAATACAGAGATCCGCATTCCATTTAGGCTAGGGTTTTCCGGACCAGAGCACTACTGACATCTTGGATCAGATAATTCTTTGTTGAGGGGCAGGGGAAGGACTGTCCTGTACATGTTGGATGCTCAGCAGCACCCCAGGCCTCTACCCACTGAATGCCAGATGCCAGTAGCCACTCCCTAACCTCTCCCCGCTGTGAAAACCAACAATGTCTCCAACTTATACAAAGAAAACTACAAAGCACTTTCGCAAACAACCAAAAGAGACCTATATGTAAGTGGAAAAATATACCTTGCTTATGGATAGGAAGACTTAACATTACAAAAACGTCTATTCTACCAAAAGCGATCTATACATTTAATGCAATTCTGATCCAAATTCCAACCACATTCTTTAATGAGATGGAGAAACAAATCACCAACTTCATATGGAAGGGAAAGAGGCCCTGGAAAAGTAAAGCGTTACTGAAAAAGAAGAACAAAGTGGGAGGCCTCACTCTATCTGATTTTAGAACCTATTATAGTGCCACAGTAGTCAAAACAATCTGGTACTGGTGTAACAACAGATACATGGACCAATGGAACAGAATTGAGAATCCGGACATAAATCCACCCACAAATGAGCAGTTGATATTTGACAAAGGCCCCAAAACAGTTAAATGGAGAAGAGATAGTCCTTTTAACAAATGGTGCTGGCATAACTGGATAGCCATCTGCAAAAAAATGAAACAAGGCCCATACCTCACACCATGCACAAAAACGAACTCAAAATGGATCAAAGACCTAAACATAAAATCTAAAACGATAATGATCATGGAAGAAAAAACAGGGACAACGTTAGGAGCCCTAATACATGGCATAAACAGTATACAAAAAAATTACTAACAATGCAGAAGAGAAACTAGATAACTGGGAGCTCCTAAAAATCAAACACCTATGCTCATCCAGAGACTTCACCAAAAGAGTACAAAGATTACCTACAGACTGGGGAAAAGTTTTTAGCTATGACATTTCTGATCAGCGCCTGATCTCTAAAATCTACATGATACTTCAAAAACTCAACTGCAAAAAGACAAATAACCCAATTAAAAAATGGGCAAAAGATATGAATAGGCACTTCACCAAAGAAGACATTCAGGCAGCTAACAGATACATGAGGAAATGCTCACGATCATTAGCCATTAGAGAATGCAAATGAAAACTACAATGAGATTCCATCTCACTCCAACAAGGCTGGCATTAATCCAAAAAACACAAAACCATAAATGTTCTGGCTGTGGAGAGACTGGGACACTTATACACTACTGGTGGGACTGTCAAATGGTACAACCACTTTGGAAATCCATTTGGCGCTTTCTTAAAAAGCTAGAAATAGAACTACCATACGATCCAGCAATCCCACTCCTTGGAATATATTCTAGAGAAATAAGAGCCTTTACGTGAACGGATATATGCACACCCATGTTCACTGCAGCACTTTCTACAACAGCAAAAAGATGGAAGCAACCAAGGTGCCCATCAATGGGTGAATGGATAAATAAATTATGGTATATTCACACAATGAAATACTATGTATCAATAAAAAACAGTGATGAATCTGAAACATTTCATAACATGGAGGAATCTGGAAGGCATTATGCTGAGTGAAATTAGTCAGTTGCAAAAGGACAAATATCGTATAAGACCACTATTATAAGAACTTGAGAAATAGTTTAAACAGAGAAGAAAATATTCTTTGATGGTTATGAGAGGGGGAAGGGATGTAGGGGGAGAAAAGGGTATTCACTAATTAGATACTAAATAAGAACTATTTTAGGTGAAGGGAAATGCAACACACAGTAAAGGAGAGGTCAGCACAACTGGACTAAACCAAAAGCAAAGACGTTTCCTGAATAAACCGAACGCTTCGAAGGCCAGTGTAGCAGGTGTGCGGGTTTGGGGACCATGGTTTAGGGAGACATCTAAGTCAATTAGCATAATAAAATCTATTAAGAAAACATTCTGCATCCCACTGTGGAGAGTGGTGTCTGGGGTCTTAAATGCTAGCAAGTGGCCATCTAAGATGCATCAATTGGTCTCAACCCACCTGAAGCAAAAGAGAATGAAGAACACCAAAGACACAAAGTAATTATAAGCCCAAGAGACAGAAAGGGCCACATAACCAGAGACTACATCAGCCTCAGACCAGAAGAACTAGATGGTGCTTGGCTACAACCAATGACTGCCCTGACAGGCAACACAACAGAGAACCTCTGACGGAACAGGAGAGCAGTGGGATGCAGACCCCAAATTCTCATAGAAAGACCAGACTTAACGGTCTGACTGAGACTAGAAGGTCCCCAGTGGTCATGGCCTCCAGACCTTCTGTTGACCCAGGACAGGAACCATTCCCAAAGCCAACTCTTCAGACAGGGATTGGACTGGACAATGGGTTAGAGAGGGATGTTGGTGAGGAGTGAGCTTCTTGGATCAGGTGGACACTTGAGACTATGTTGGCACCTACTCCCTGGAGGGGAGATGAGAGGGTAGAGGGCGTTAGAAGCTGGTGAAATGGACACGAAAAGAGAGAGTGAAGGGAGGGAGCAGGCTTCTCCTTAGGAGGACAGCAATTGGGAGTATGTTGCAAGGTATATGTTAAGTTTTTGTGTGAGAGACTGGCTTGATCTGTAAACTTTCACTTAAAGCACAATAAAAATTAAAAAAAAAAAGAATGTCTCCAGACATCGCCAAACATTCCCTGAAGAGCAAAATCACATCTTCCATCGATAACACTGATTTAGGCACTGCTGTGCTATTCACCAGCCAGTCACATGTACAATATTCTCAGATACATGTTTACACTACTATTTTTTATGCTTGAAGGAACCATTTCTGATCTACTTTTGAGAGGCAAGAATACAGTAATGAGGATAAAAAATCCAAATTCAACAAAAATATGTCATTGATGTGAAAATGTTAACCAAAACAAACTTACCTGAGGCACACTGATCAACTTACTATCCTTTATAACATACACGTAACTTTTAAGAACTTAGCAACTATTAAGAACTTCGAAAAGACTTCTAGGAAAACCATAAGCAATCTTACACTTCCAATATGTAAAACTAATACAAACATAATTGCCTCGATGCCTTTCTCCTCTGAAAACATCCAAATGTGGAAGTATAAAGGTAAAATTAAAAAAAATTAACTATTTTAAACAGTATTTAACTTATAAAATTCACTACTACCAAAGTGTGATATAGGCCAAGAACATGCAAAACTTTCAAGCTAAAACAGATATACATGCAGTTGAAATCCTGAAGTTGGGTTTTAATTACAGCACTTCATGCCTTCTCATAACTGGCACCTCTTGGAACAATTCTCAATCTAAAAATAAAACAAATAAAAACCAGGAGAGTGGGGTAGATGGTAAACCTGAATCAATACAACAGTATCAATACACATGGCAAGCAAAAGAAAGGGTAAACGTGTATCACTCAGTCTTCTGGTCTTGGTTTAGAACTCCCTTCTTTCTGGAAGTTTTCCCCAGTTCCCCAAGTCCACGTTAAGTGTTCCTACTTTGTGTACCACACTTCTTTCATAACATCATCCTGCCATGCTGTTGTTACGTCTACAACTGCCCGAACAGACCACTGTGTCCACAACAATGTGCAGACTCCTTGGTAGAAGTACGTGCTTTAGTAAGTCCTTGCTAAAAAAGATTCAAATGAATACTTTGATAACTCTCCTTACAGTATCAAAAGTAAAAACAACATATACAAATTTACGCAGAATGACTAAGAATATTAACAGAGAGGAAAGAAAAAAAAAAATCCTGAAAGCAAACTGGAATCATACAAAGACTCTGAATTATTAGAAACCTCAATAAGTATTGTACACAATCGTCTGTATATTGAGGGGAGAAGGAATCAACATTATTTAGTTAATTTCACTTATATCTTTTTCAGAAGAATATATTGTGGAAAAATAAAGATAACATTTTAGGTTACGTTTAAACAAGAGTTTTACTCTGCTGGAGCATTCAAATAAACAGTCCACACTTCAACATCTTTGCAATTAAATAAATTGTAATTAAAACAACATGCAATTTTCACCTGAAAAACTGTCAACATAAAAAAAAAAAATGCCCAATGATGGTTAAGCCACAGTTTAATCATAGGGTGACATATATTCTAGTGTGGATGGGTCCACTTTATACCTATTGTCCTGATGTCCCACATGGTTTAGTATTTGTCTGGGACTAAATTGTCCAGTGTGTATGGTAAATTACATGGTCACATCTAAATGGCACTCTAACATACTCCTGAGAGCAACAATCCTTAAGGAAAAATGTTGGCACGATTAACAGCTTCCATTTACTGAGCATCTACTACAGTGCAATCAAATCAGATACTTTCTATATGTCATAGGTAAGGTATTAGTCTTTCCATTTGTCAATTTGTCAATATAAAAGTGACCACCAAGACTCAATACTAAAATTTTATACCTACGAAGCCCATGTTCTTTTCAATGTGCCATGAAACTGTTTATGTCATGGGACCCTCTGACTCCCCTGTTGGAAATGTAGAATAGAGTTATAATTCAAAATATGGGGGCGGGGGGGAGACCCTTTAAATGTTGTAGCTGTTGTAAGATGCCCTCAACTCAGTTCCGACTCATGGTGACCCTGTGTACAACAGAATGAAACACTCCCCAGTCCTGCGCCATCTTCACAATCATTGCTCTGCTTGAAACCACTATTGTAGCCAGTGTGTTAACCCATCTCATTGAGGGTCTTCCTCTTTTTCACTCACCCTCTATCAAGCATGATGTCCTTTTCCAGGGACTGGTCCCACCTGATGAAATGTCCAAATAACGTGAGATGAAGTCTTGTCATCCTCATTTCTAAGGAGCATTCTGGCTGTACTTCTTCCAAGACAGATTTATTCGTTCTTTCTGGCAGTCCAAGGTATACTCAATATTCTTCGAAAACACATAATTCAAAGGCATCAAGTCTTCTTTGGTCTTCCTTAGTCGTTGTCCAGCTTTCATATGAACATGAGGCGATTAAAAATACCATGACTTGGGTCAGGCGCACCTTTCCTCAAAGTGACATCTTTGTTTTTTAACATTTTAAAGAAGTCTTTTGCAGCAGATTTGCCAATGCAATACATGGTATGACTTCTTGACTGCTCCTTCCATGGGTATTGATTGTAGATCCAAGTAAAATGAAATCCTTGACAACTTTGATACTTTCTCCTGATGTTGCTTATTGTTCCAGTTGTGAGGATTTTTGTGTCCTTTATGTTCAGGGGAGCCCTGGTGGCACAGAGACTAAGAACTCGGCTGCTAACCAAAACATCAGCAGTTTGAATCCACCAGCTGCTCCTTGGAAACCCTACTGGGCAGTTCTACTCTGTCCTATAGGGTCACTATGAGTCACAATCAACAGCAATGGGTTTGGTTTATCTTGAGATGCAATCCATACTGAAGGTTGTAGTCTTTGATCTTCAGCATAAGTGCTTCAAGTCCTCTTCACTTTCAGTAAGCAAAGTTTTGTCATCTGCATATTGCAGGTTATTAATAAGTATTCCTCCGATCCTGATGTCATCTTCTTCTTCATGTAGTCCAGCTTCTCAAATTATTTGCTCAGTATACAGATTGAGTAAGTATGGTGAAAAGATACAACCTTGATGCACACCGTATCCACTTGTTCTATTCCACATCTGTGGAAAGGCAGCATGGAGAAGCTCGGCATCAGCAGTCAGAACAAAGCGGGGGGCCGACTGTGGAAGAGACCATCAAATGCTCACGTGAAAGTCCAAGTTGAAGCTGAAGAGAATTAAAGAAGTCCACGAGAGTCAAAGTACAACACTGAGTATATCCCACCTAAATTTGGAGACTATCTCAAGAATAGATTTGTGTCACTGAACACTAAGACAAGTTGTAGGATGACATCAAGGACATCATCATACATGAAGAAGGCAAAGAGTGATTAAAAATACAGAAAAGAAAGAAAAGACCAAAAATGCATGTCAGAAGAGACTCTGAAACTTGCTCTTCAATATAGAGTAGCTAAAGCGAAAGGAAGAAATGAAAGAGTAAAAGAGGTGAACAGAAGACTTCAAATTGAAGCTTGAGAAGACAAAGCATAATTCAATGGGCAAAGACGTGGAGTTAGAAAGTCAAAAGGGAAGAACACACTCAGCATTTCTCAAGCTGAAAGAACTGAAGAAACAATTCAAGCCTCAAGTTGCAACAGTGAAGGATTCTATGGGCAAAATACTGAACAACATAGGAAGCTTCAAAAGAAGACAGAAGAAATACACAGAGTCACTGTACTAAAAAGAATTGGTCGACGTTCATCCATTTCAAGAACTGATGGTACTGAAGGAAGAAGTCCAAGCTGCACTGAAGGCAGTGGTGAAAAACAAGGCTTCAGGAATTGAAAGAATACCAATTGAGATATTTCAGTAAATTCATGCAACGCTGGAAGCACTCACTCACCTATGCCAAGAAATTCGGAAGACAGCTAACTGGCCAAACGACTAGAAGAGTTCTATATTTCTGCCCATTTCAAAGAAAGGTGATCCGATGGAATGTGGAAATTATCAAACAATAGCCTTACTATCACAAGCAAGTAAAATTTTGCTGCAGATAATTCCGAAACGATTGCAGCAGTACATCTACAGAGAACTGTCAGAGATTCAGACTAGATTCAGAAGAGGATGTGGAACCAGGGATATCATTGTTCATGTCAGATGCACACTGGCTGAAAGCAGAGAATACCAGAAAGATGTTTACATGTGTCTTATTAACTATGCAGTGGCATTCGACTATGTGAATTATTTTTTTTAATAATTTTTATTGTGCTTTAAGTGAAAGTTTACAAATCAAGTCAGTCCGTCACATATAAGCTTATATACACCTTACTCCATACTCCCACTTACTCTCTCCCTAATGAGTCAGCCCGCTCCCTCCTTCCAGTCTCTCCTTTCATGACAATTTTGCCAGTTTCTAACCCTCTCTACCCTCCTATCTCCCCTCCAGACAGGAGATGCCAACACAGTCTCAAGTGTCCACCTGATACAAGTAGCTCACTCTTCGTCAGCATCTCTCTCCAACCCATTGTCCAGTCGCTTCCATGTCTGATGAGTTGTCTTCGGGAATGGTTCCTGTCCTGGGCCAACAGAAGGTTTGGGGACCATGACTGCCAGGATTCCTCTAGTCTCAGTCAGACCTTTAAGTTTGGTCTTTTTTATGAGAATTTGGGGTCTGCATCCCACTGATCTCCTGCTCCCTCAGGGGTTCTCTGTTGTGCTCCCTGTCAGGGCAGTCATCGGTTGTGGCCGGGCACCATCTAGTTTTTCTGGTCTCAAGATGATGTTAAGTCTCTGGTTCATGTGGCCCTTTCTGTCTCTTGGGCTCATAGTTATCGTGTGACCTTGGTGTTCTTCACTCTCCTTTGATCCAGGTGGGTTGAGACCGATTGATACATCTTAGATGGCCGCTTGTTAGCATTTAAGACCCCAGACGTCACATTTCAAAGTGGGATGCAGAATGTTTTCATAATAGAATTATTTTGCCAATTAACTTAGAAGTCCCCTTAAGCCACAGTCCCCAAACCCTTGCCCTTGCTCCGCTGACCTTCGAAGCATTCAATTTATCCCGGAAACTTCTTTGCTTTTGGTTTAGTCCAGTTGAGCTGACCTTCCATGTATTCAGTATTGTCCTTCCCTTCACCTAAAGCAGTTCTTATCTACTAACCAATCAGTAAATAACCCTCTCCCACCCTCCCTCCTTCCCCCCCTCATAACCACAAAAGTATGTGTTCTTCTCAGTTTATACTGTTTCTCAAGATCTTATAATAGTGGTCTTATACAATATTTGTCCTTTTGCCTCTAATTTCACTCAGCATAATGCCTTCCAGGTTCCTCCATGTTATGAAATGTTTCAGAGATTCGTCACTGTTCTTTATCGATACGTAGTATTCCATTGTGTGAATATACCATAATTTATTTAACCATTCATCCGTTGATGGACACCTTGGTTGCTTCCAGCTTTTTGCTATTGTAAACACAGCTGCAATAAACATGGGTGTGCATATATCTGTTCGTGTAAAGGCCCTTATTTCTCTAGGGTATATTCCAAGGAGTGGGATTTCTGGGTTGTATGGTAGTTCTATTTCTAACTTTTTAAGAAAACGCCAGATAGATTTCCAAAGTGGTTGTACCGTTTGACATTCCCACCAGCAGTGTGTAAGAGTTCCAATCTCTCCGCAGCCTCTCCAACATTTATTATTTTGTGTTTTTTGGATTAATGCCAGCCTTGTTGGAGTGAGATGGAATCTCATCGTAGTTTGAATTTGCATTTCTCTAATGGCTAATGATCGAGAGCATTTTCTCATGTATCTGTTAGCTGCCTGAATATCTTCTTTAGTGAAGTGCGTGTTCATACCCTTTGCCCACTTTTTGATTGGGTTGTTTGTCTTTTTGTGGTTGAGTTTTGACAGAATCATACAGATTTTAGAGATCAGGCGCTGGTCGGAGATGTCATAGCTGAAAATTCTTTCCCAGTCTGTAGGTGGTCTTTTTACTCTTTTGGTGAAGTCTTTAGATGAGCATAGGTGTTTGATTTTTAGGAGCTCCCAGTTATCTGGTTTCTCTTCGTCATTTTTGGTAATGTTTTGTATTCTGTTTATGCCTTGTATTAGGGCTCCTAACGTTGTCCCTATTTTTTCTTCCATGATCTTTATTGTTTTAGTCTTTATGTTTAGGTCTTTGATCCACTTGGAGTTAGTTTTTGTGCATAGTGTGAGGTATGGGTCCTGTTTCATTTTTTTGCAAATGGATATCCAGTTATGCCCACACCATTTGTTAAAAAGACTATCTTTTCCCCAATTAACTGACACTGGGCCTTTGTCAAATATCAGTTGCTCATATATGGCATTATGTTTTTAAATGGTCATCAAAAATTGTTTATAATGACAGAAAATCAGAAGTTATCTAATACATCCGATAAGATGTTAAGTAAAAACTTTTATACATCATTCGAGAATTTACAACTTTAACAACGGTGATGAAAATCATTCAACAACAAAAGAATGTTTAACATGATGTGAAACAGATAGAAAAGGTTAAAACACTTTAAATTTTTTTTTTAATTAAAGCATTTTTTTAAAAATAAAGTGTAGAAGGAAATACATCAAAATAATAACCATCATTGGGTTAAAGATGACATAACATGGATACTTTTTCCTTTTCCAATTTCTCTGAAATATTATTCTATTAATTTTACAATTCAAAAAACATTAAAAAAGGGAAAACTTAGCAAAGGCTAAAAGTTCAAATAAAGTGCATTCCGTTCTCTAACTCATAACAAAATTCACATGGTCACAAAAGTGATAGTTAAGTTTGAAGATACAGATAAGATACGGAGGAAAAAAATCAAAAGAGAAATGGAAGAATCTGAGGAGTTCAGTACAGAAGCATTTCAAGAGGTAAACCAGATGTTTCTATGGAACTGCAGCAAAGGGTCTAGAAGACAGAAACTTACAGTGTCAAAGGCTACATTCAGATCAAAGAACATAAAAGTTGGGTCCATCTGCCACAGAACTGTCCATTACACTGAAGGGATCAAGCCACACTAAGCTCCCAGCAAAACTCAAATTAAAATCAGTTGAATGCTGTTGAATAAGAAAGAACTGGAAAGATGAGAAGACTGCTTCCTCAAACATTTCATTGGGAAAAGGAAGCTGGGCAATTAGGTCAAAATGTAGAGGTCAAATGCATAATTTAAGTGGACAGCATCTCATTTGAGGATGTTAAAAAAAAATTACCAACAGTGATTACAGAATAATCATTTTATTTGCTTTCACTGCCACCATCATGTCTTTCCCACCAAGTATCTCACTCCTGCTTTACTTTTATAGATCAGGCAATGCTACAGACACTCCCTGCAAAGATTCTCAAAACCAGATGAAAAACTCCTTAAGATATTTCAGTCTCCAGAGGCAGCATGGATCAGATGTCCTCACAAAACAGTTTCCAGGCCTACACTGCATCTCCAGAGAGTAGGAGATGGATACTCTGGCTAAATTATTCAAAATAGGCAGAAAGTAAAAATTACTGCTCACGTCTGGTCTGTACCTGATAAATTTACCTTTCCTTCAAAATTGAAATAGGATTTTAACAACGATACACAGAGTAGTATGAGTATGAAGCCAACTGAGAGGAAATGTTTGATTTCTTGGGGGTAAAATTCTTACCTTTCAATTGCCAGCTATGTCTATTCATCAATCTGATCAAGAGAATATATAAAATAAAATGTTATTACATGGTTTTCTATAGTTATGAGCCATGAACCTTTTTTTATAGAGACCTCTGCTTCGATGATAATCATCTGACACTGAATTATGACCAGTACATTAAGTGCCTGTCCAGAAAAAAATCAATTAAACTTCCATGAATGTTAAAGGTCAAAATATCTCAGAGTACCTACCACCTACTAAACAATAACATTTTACAGATGGCATCATAAAACAAAAAATTCAACAGACATCTGCTCTCTTATCAGGAATAAAAGCAGAGACATATCCTGGACATTAAGTAGAAAACCTTTCCATTGTTGCAATGCCCTATATAATGAATTTCTCTCTTATTTCATACCTAACTATTTACTCTAATTTTGAGCCTCATTTGTATTTAGCTTTCTCAACTTGGTGGTTGAGATGTATTCAACTTTCTCAACTTGGTGTGTGTATGGGGATGGATAATATAAATCAAAATGAATTAAAAAAAAAAACTGTTGATATAAAAAAAACTACAATAATACCAAGTTGAGCAAAAGCAAAAAATATTATCTGGCTATCAAAAACGTGTTGTTTTGTAAATGCTATGGTCACATCAACACTTATAGAGAGTTATATGTCCACACAGGCTATATACGTTACATTCTTTTTCATTTTAACTATTATAGGCCATCCTTATTTTCTGTGAAGGCACAAGAATGATTAAATAATATCCTACAATTATCATTAGAGCTTGGTATGAAGCAGGTACTTTACATATATTTATACGTTTAATTCTCTATGATGTTGGTTCTATTATTACCATTTTACAGATGAGTAAAGTATAAGAATTGTCTACTACAGTAGTATAATTTTAAAATGCAGAGTTTGGAAAGGAGAAAGTTAAGACCTGTCACTAATAATTCCCACTCTGGAAAAAGGGCTAATCACAAATCTGTGGCCTCTCGTTTTACTATTAATAAGTAGAGCCTGCCTTTGCTCTGTGTTTAATCTCAAAGAGGAGCTATTATACTACAACCACTCGAAAGGACCAGATGAAACTGGGCGGAAAGGATCAAGTTCTCACCAGATGGAAGTCCAGCAGACATGAGGGTTTTTTGTGAAAGTATCTGATTGAAAGTAGAAAGAACAGAGTGACTCTTCTGAAATACAACCAGTGAGAATCTATTCTTCCTTAATTCTGCCTAAAGTTAAGATGTAGAATGAGTACAAATAAAGCAAGGTTTCCAAGAGAGCAGACGGAACGATGCTTCTCCTTCTTCAGTTAACATAAATTTTAGAATTACCCTTGGCTGTTCTATCCCTACCATCCCAGTGAAGCAAGACGATGCATTTCTCCATAGCTGTTACTGCTACTTTTACAAAGCAACACTCCTTATTACTTACATAGAAGTGCTACACCATTAATGTTGACGGGAAGGAAAAACTCTGAAATTTGGAATATCATGAAATCTTTTCCAGACTCAGAATTATGACCAGTGCTAAAAATTCAAAGATTGAAGGAAATAGATAAGAAAATAATTCTTTTGAACTGCAAGCATACGCTACAGGAAGTATGCATAGCATGAAAACAACACAGCATTTTACAGTGTTTATAAATCAACATCCTGCAGATGTTATGATTAAGAATATCCACAATTTGTTCAATTATGAAATGTTTTAAATTGTCAAATTAACAAGCAACTCATCTACTTCAAATGCTTTTTTGGATGGAATATGTATATCATAAATATTTGCTGCATATTCAACAAATACAACTTTACCATTTATTTCCTAAGAGGTACTTCCTAAAATATATTCCCCCAAAGCTTTTCATACAGAATGCAGATGCACTATCAACCATAAAGAGATTTATAAAATGTAGATGCAGCATAACTCATTTGATATTAGAGAAAACAATCTTTCAAGGTTATAAAAGACTGTGCTTTTTCCCTCTCATCTATAAACAACCATAGTATATTTAAAATAAACTTCACATTCTGATTTCTTATAGTATTTGATATAAGAAACTAACCAGAAGGTTGCTCCAAAGAGAAATGGAACATCTGCTGAAACATGGAACATGCTTTAGGCTCACATCTGCTACTAAGGTTAGTATTCCATTGTGATAGCTTCAATCTTCATGCTAAGCAGTAAAAGCATAACCAAGAATAAAAAGGTACCAAGGAGCATGCTCTTCAGACACAGTGCTTTCTTTTTCTCAGCAACGTGCTAACAACTAACTGGTCTGAGGACTTGGAGAAATATTTCTGTAAGTACATACTTCAGATCAAAATGTGCAGCTAGCTATTCGATAGACTACTTCTACCATGTGATTGCTGATTACATCCCTCCCCCAAGTATATTAACCTAAGCATTAATCAAGACAGGATGTATGCTATTTCTTGTCTGTGATTCATCAATCTACTCTCCTTTTTTATTTTTCAACTCACCAATAACAGAATGTGGAGAAGAAATAGGAAAGGAAAAATGAGAAAGTCCAGATGACTACAAGTGATGGCATTATTGTAACTCAAAAAGGTTGATTTTGTAAGCACACCATGCTCTGCAGCTTTTCTCCTTCAATGACTTTTTAACTTTCAATTTTCTTCCATAAAAAACAAAAACAAAATTCTATGCTTACTGCAGTAAAAATTGCATTACATTTGTGACATTTTTAAAAGCCCCTATTGTACCATGAAAGGTTCCCAAACAAGGAAAAATCTGCACAGCAAGAGAGAAACTCACATTTTCTAACAGCTGTGAAGGATCAGCCCCCTAGAGTAATAGAAATCAACTGCAAACTGAAAAGTGTTTAGAAATAAAATGTTTCCATCACCTCACACTATCAGCTACTTCCATTAGTACCCATGAAAGAGACACTGGATTCTACCCAGCATTTTAATACAATAAACTTAACTGACAGTACAAAACAGAATACAATTATAGGCTAATTCTACCATCAAACACAGGAAGTCATCAATGAAGAGAATGAATACTTGACGTCCCATTTTTGCCTCTTCACTCCTGGACTAAACAACTAATCACAAAAGTCTTACTTAGAGAACAGTATACAAGTCTTATTTATGAAGCTAGTATGACTTCCATATTCTGAATTAAAACCATATCACTTAAAACACAAATGCGCTTAGCATCACATGAGGAGCTGATTTTCCAAAGTTAAAATCAACGATAAGCCCCGCAGAGCGAGTTTTGTATACCTGTGATGGTTCTGCCAGTACCTTAACAACTTACCTACTAACTAAAAAGGTAATACAGTCTACCTATCCTGAAAAATAAAAGATGGGTGATCAAATAGGCTCAAATCATCCACATTACAATAAAAATAGGAGGATGTGAAATCATATTCGGCCATTCCAAGGTCAATCCCAACTCCAGTTCCGAAGATCTCAGCCAGTGTACTTCCTCTCTACTTTTAGGCACTAGGGTAGAAGCTATACAGTCAGCATTGAATTAAGACACAATTCTTGCCTTTACACAATTACAGTAGGTAAGACAGTCACATAAGCAACAATACCATGTGACAGATTCAACAGTGTATTGGGGTGCAGAATTAATACAAAGGCAACTGTGGGAAAGAGCATTAACAGGCCCTACAGAAAAGAAGATATCTGTGCTGGTTTTGAAGGATGGCCAAGAGTTTGGAAGGTATGGAAGTGTGAAAGGGTACAGAATTCTTAGTGAACTCTATAAACAATCTCATACTGTATAATGTGTACTGGAGAAGAGACAAAAAATAAGGTAGACCAAAGCCATTACTCTAAGGGCCGCAGGCCAGGGAGAACTGGGCTTTATTGCACAGGCAAGGTGTACCAGAGAAGGGCTGTAAATAGCAGAGTGATGCTGTCAGACCCCTGTCTGAAGACATCACTTTGGTAGTGGAATGAAGGATGGACTAAAGAGGACGAGATTTGGATAGGGAGGCCTATTAAGAGGCTACTGCAATAATTCAGTCAAGAGATGACAACGGAAGCTTAAAGTCAGGTAAAGTGGACAGACTCAAGAGATTGTAAACATAAAAACTGAGATATGCTCAACAATTTCACAAGTTACATTTAACAAGGGATGGTTCACAAGTAACTGTGCCATCAGGAAAACATCAAAATTCTAAAATGCATTTTAGGTTGGATATGGTAATAAACCCCCATGTGTATGCCAGTTTGTTGTACTGTGGGGGCTTGTGTGTTGCTGTGATGCTGGAAGCTATGCCACCGGTATTCAGATACCAGCAGGGTCACCCATGGAGGACAGGTTTCAGCTGAGCTTCCAGACTAGGAAGAAGGACCCGGCAGTCTACTTCTGAAAAGCATTAGCCAGTGAAAACCGTATGAAGAAAAGAGGAAGACCCTCAACGAAGTGGTCTGACACAGTGGCTGCAACAATGAGCTCAAGCATAGCAACGAGTGTAAGGATGGCTCAGGACCGGGCAGTGTTTTGTTCTGTTGTGCACAGGGTCCCTAGGAGTTGGAACCGACTCGACGGCACCTAACAACAACTACAACAATGGCAATAAAAGAATACCACAGAAGAAGTTCAATTACTAAGAATTAACAAAGCTTACACATTTGAGACAGGGACTAGAAATTCATGTCCTGCCAACTCCATCCTCCGATTCCCAGCAAAAGAGAAGCAAATCACAAACCGCTATCATGAAATTCATGAATCAGTAGTGCAACCTGTAAGTTTTCAAAATAAATAATTGCTACAACTTATAATTACTATATCATCGAAAGACAAATAAATGTAGGAATTCAAGAAAAAGCAATTCAACCTTTTTATAAGCTTTACGAAGTGTTTTCTATTTGGCTTTAAATTTTTTTTAAGTCAGGATACATTCAGGAAGGGCCAGTAGATATTTGTTTTATTTGTGGCATTTTTATTGGGTTTTAAAACTACGTCATTTCCAAATTGTTTTTCCCACAGCTGCATTCATTTCTGGAATAATTTTCAAATATACAGAGAAATAACCTAAATATGCTGACTTAAAACATACAAAACCAAAACAAAAATCTTCTAAATCCCTCTAAACTATAAGAGTTCGTAAATTATTTATGTATTCCATGGATCTTTTTAAAAGACACTTAAAATAGAAACCCAGTCACAAAAGCAATCATTCATTCAAATAACGGACCTAAAACGTCCAAGACACTAATCTAGAATGAATTAGGTCTGACTGCTGCCTGCGTATATTTACACAACCTAAGGATAAGTGAAGGTAAGTATATCAGAAATTCATGAGACATATTCTGACCATAGCTTAAATGCAAAGCTATAAGATACAAGGATAAGGACCATATTAAACTCATAATTTCCCTCATTTTTATCTGTATGTGTGATATAATGAATTGTTTTTATATGGCCTTTCTCACCATGGTCTTGTAACTCCCACCAAATGATTGAGTGGGACTATGCAAATACGGTGCTTGTGGCCCACCAAAGGGAATGGACAGCTTGCTAATATATCCCCTTGTAGGGGTGGGACCATGCAAATAAGGTATATGGAATTCTAACGAGGGGAATGGTAAGTTTTGCCATCCCGCTAGGCTTAAAATGAACATCCCAGAGGCAGAAAAAGGGAGACCTGACTAGCACCAAGAAGAAGTATAAGTGGAGCATGTCCCTTAGTCCCAGGTTTCCTGCACTGGGAACCTCCTAGACTCGGGAGACAGAGAGCTGAAACACTGGAGACGGCAAGAAGCTGCATCAGAGAAGTGGCAGCAGCGGAACCAGGAGAATGGCAGGAGATTGCGCAGTGGGCTTCCCAGCCCATGGAGTGAGAAAGCTGAGTGTCTTCAGACATGAGGCTTGCTGGTGGTGTAGGGTTCCTTCTGGGCACTTGGGCAAGCCATGGGGCAAGACAGCTGGGCACCTTCGGCCCGAGGCTTACTGGTGGAATGGGGTGCCTACAGGCACTTACTGGCAGAGCTAAAGAGCTTTGTAACCTTGCCTGAGCAGGGCAGGGGCTGAGTCAAGGGGCCAAGGGACAATGAGAGGCCTGCCTGTGGGCATGGCTGAGAAAGCACTGTCCTGATTGAAGAACTGTATCCTGAATTGTAACCTGTTACTTCCCTAATAAACCCCATAATCATGAGCATTGCCTGTGAGTTCTGTGTAGCCATTGCAACGAATTTTCAAACCCAGCAGGGAAGTAGAGTGCCACAGGAGGGACGGTCAGTGTCAGAATTGGTAAAAATGGCAGAGAAAGGAGGCATGTAATCTTTATGGGAGTAGACCTCCAGGTCTTTTCTCCCACGGAGCCACTGGCTGGGTTCAAATCACCAATCTTTCAGTTAGCAGCCAAACATTTAACCGTTCCTAAACCTAATCACAGAAACCCTGGTAGCGTAGTGGTTAAGTGCTCTGGCTGCAAACCAGAAGGTCAGCAGTTCGACTCGGCCAGGCGCTCCTTGGAAACCCTGTGGGGCAGTTCTACTCTGTCCTGTAGGGTCACTATGAGTCAGAATTGACTCGATGGCAGTGGGTTTGGTTTTTTGGTTTAAACCTAATCACTTCTAAATTATAAAAGCAGAATAGACACAGAGACACACACAAGGGAAAGGGGAAGATAAACAATAATGCACCAACAGGTCTAGGAGTGCCAAGGATGGCTGGCAGCTATTCCCAGTGCCGAGTCGATTCCAGCTGAAAATGACAAGGACGGACCTTCCCCTATAGCCATGCCCTGAATTCAGACTTCTTTCGTCTTAAAACTGTAAGAAAATAAATTTCTGCTCTTTAAAGCCACATATATGTGGCATTTCTGTTACAGCAGCACTAGGTAAATAAGACACCATGGGAAAAGTTCCCAAAACGTTGCAACACGCAACCGCTGACAAAACCAACACAAACATAAACCCCAAAAAACCAAACCTACTACCGTCGAGTCGATTCTGACTCATAGCGACCATACTAGACAGTAATGCAATATCTTCTTCAAAATACACTTAAGTACTGACTCTAAACACAGAATGATGTCTAATACGTCTGGTGTAAGGGCTGTGAACTGGCCAAGTACATAGGGCAGCTCCATCACACAAAAAAGGTTTTGACACATACACTGCTTTTAAAAATCTAGAAATTTCACATAAAAACTGGAAACAACCTAAATGCCCACTGAGGGTAGAATGGCTAAATAAAATGTGACATACTCAGACAATAGAATACAGCAAAGAAATATGAACGAAACAGAGGATGAACCTCACCAACAAAATGCAGGGGGCATTTCATTTACGAAGTTCAAAAATATTAAATTCACAGTGCATACATACACAGTTGATACAATCATAAAAGAAATAAGTTTCATAAAAGTCAGAATATTAGTTATGTGGGGGAGGGGGAGAGAAGATTTTATAATCAGGCAGGAACACTCAGGGCTATTCTGTGCTCTTACCCATTCTATTTCCTGACCACAGTAGTGGAAATATGGGTATCTGCTTTATAATTATTCATCACACTGTGCATTTGTTTTATGTACTTCTCCTGTAAGGAGCCCTGGTGGCTGAAAGGTTGGCAGTTCAAACTCACCCAGCAGCTCCACAAGAGGATGTCCTGGCAATCTACTTCCATAAAGATTATAGCTAAGAATCAAGCCAGACAGGGAAGTCACAAAAATAAGCCAAAGCTAAAACACTGAAAAATAGGGAAACAAGGACAGCAATATGTAAAAGATGACAACATTGAAACAAAAAAAGAGGGAATAGTGTAGTTATTGAACTTTCACATGAAGAGGAAGTTAAGATGATACCAAGAAATAAAAATTAGTTTAAACTTAGAAAAACAGAGGTAAATTTTAAAGTAACCACAAAAGAAACAAACAAACCTACACATCAAAATAAAAAAGAAGAAAAACATAAGGACTCAGCAAATACAAAATCAACAACAATGAAAAAGATAAAAAGAAAGAAAAACGATCTGGCACAGAAAATTTAAGTGGAACAAAGAAACTGTCAACATCACAAAAAAAAAAAAATACATTCAAAATGACAGCACTAAACTCATACCTATCAATAATTACACTGAATGTAAACGGACTAAATACACCAATAAAGAGACAGGGAATGGCAACGTGGGTTAAAAAAAAAAAAAAATCCACAATCCGTCCATACACTGCCTAAAAGAGATACATCTTAGGCTCAAAGACAAACTAAAATTCAAAGGATGGAAAAAAATATGTCAAGCAAACAGCAATCAGAAAAGAGCAGGAGTGGCAGTATTAATCTCTGACAAAATAGACTTTAAAGCAAAATCTACAACAAAGGATAAGGAAGGACACTATATAATGACTAAAGAGTTAATACACCAGGAGGACATAACCTTGATAAATATAAACACACCCAATGGCAGGGCTCCAAAACACATCAAACAAACTCTAATAACTTTGAAAAGAGAAATAGGTAGCTCCACAGCAGTAGCAGAAGACTTCCATACACCACTTCTGGTGAAGGACAGAACATGTAGAAAAAAGTTCAATAAAGACATGGAAGATAATGCCACAATCAACCAACTCTGATCTCATAGACATATACAGAACACTCTACCCAACACCTACCAAGTATACTTCCTTTTCCAACACACAGAACATTCTCCAGAATGTTTGGCCACAAAGCAAGCCTTAACAGAATCCCAAACATCAAAATATTATAAAGCATCTTTTCTGACCATAAAGCCATAAAAGTAGAAATCAATAATCACAGTAAAAGCAGGGGGAAAAAAATCAAATACATGGAAACTGAATAACACCTTGCTCAAAAACTACTGATTTACAGAAAAAATCAAGCCAGAATAAAGAAGTTCATAGAATCAAATGAGAATGAAAACACATCCTACCAGAACCTTTGGGACACAGCAAAAGTAGCGCTCAGAGATCAGTTTATAGCAATAAATGCACACATCCAAAAAGAAGGACCAAAATCAAAGCATTAACCCTACAACTGAAATAAATAAAGAGCAGCAAAAGCAGCCCTCGGGCATGAGAAGAAAGGAAATGATAAAAATAAGAGCAGAAATAAATGAAATAGAAAAACAATTCAAAGAGTCAACAAGATCAAAAGCTGTTTCTTTGAGATTAACAAAATCGATAAACCACTGGCCAAACTGACAACAGAAAAACGGGAAAGGAAGCAAATAACCCAAATAAGGAATGCGACAGGCACTATCAAAACTGACCCAAAAGAATCATAACAAATTACTATGAAAAAGTGTACTCCAACAAATTTGAAAACATAGAGGAAATGGACAAATTTCTAGAAACACACTACCTACCTATGCTAACACAGAGGTAGAAAAACTAAATAAACCTATAACGAAGAGATTGAAAAGGTAAAAAAAAAAAAAAAACTCCCAACCAAAAAAAGCCCTGGCCCTGACAGCTTCACTCGTAGAAATCTACCAAACTTTCAGAGAAGACGTAAAACCACTACGACTAAAGGTATTCCAGAGCATAGAAAAGGATGGAATACTCCTGAACTCATTCTATGAAGTCAGGATAATCCTGATACCAAAACAAGGTAAAGACACCACACGAAAAGAAAATTACAGACCAATATCCCTCCTGAACATAGAAGCAAAAATCGTCAACAAAATTCTAGCCAATAGAATTCAACAACATAAAAATATAAATAATTCATCATAATCAAGTGGGATTCATACCAGGTATGAAGGGTTGGTTCAACACTAGAAAAACAATCAACGTAATCCACCACGTAAATAAAAGAACCACATGATCTTATCAATCAATGCAGAAAAAGCATTTGACAAAGTCCAAAACCCATTCATGATAAAACTCTCAGCAAAATAGGAATAAAAGCGAAATTCCTCGACATAATAAAGGGTATTCATACAAAGCCAACAGCCAGCATCATCCTAAATGGAGAGTCTGAAAGCATCACCCTTAAGAACGGGAATCAGACAAGGATGCCCTTTATCACCACTCTTACTCAACATTGTGTTGGAGGTCCTAGCCAGAGCAATAAGGCAAGAAAAAGAAATAGAGGGCATTCAAATTGGTAAGGAAGAAGTAAAAGTATCCCTATTTGCAGATGGTATGATCTTATACACATAAAACCCCAAAGAATCCACAAGAAAACTACTGGAATTACTAGATTTCACCAAAATAACAGGATACAACAAAAAGACAACTCAATTAAAAAATGGGCAAAGGATATGAACAGATACTTCACCAAAGAAGACATTCAGGCGCCTAACAGATACAGGAGGAAATGCTCAGTCATTAGCCATTAAACCCACTGCTGTCGATTCGATTTAGACACAAAACTACAATGAGATACCATTTTGCCCCAACAAGTCTGGCACTAACCCAAAAAAAAACACAAAATAATAAATGCTGGAGAGGTGGTGGAGAGACTGAAACAGTTATGCACTGCTGGTGGGAATGTAAAATAGTACAATCACTTTGCAAATCTATTTGGCACTTCCTGAAAAAGCTAGGAATAGAAGTACCATACGATTCAGCAACTCCACTCCTTAGAATATAGCCCAGAGAAGAGCCATCACACAGATAGACACATGCACACTCATGTTCATTGCAGCACAGTTCACAATAGCAAAAAGATGGAAACAACCTAGGTGTCCATCAACAGACAAATGGATGAACAAATTATGATACATACACACAATGGAATACCACGCAATGATAAAGAACAATGACGAATCCGCAAAACATCTCACAGCTTGGATGAATCTGGAGGGCATTATGCTGAGTGAAATTAGTCAGTCACAGAGGGACAAATATTTTATGAGACCATTGTTATAAGAATTCAAGAAAAGGTTTAAATGCTGAAGAAAGCATTCTTCGATGGTTACAGGGGAGGGAAAGGGGAATTCACTAACTAGATAGTAGACAAGAATCATCTCAGGTGAAGCAAAGGACAACACACAATACAGCAGAAGTCTGCACAACTGTACTAAAACAAAAGCTAAGAAGTTTCCTGAACACAACCAAACACTTTGAGGGACAGAGTAAACGGGGCTGGGGTCTGGGGACCACGGTTTCGGGGGACATCTAGGTCAACTGGCATAAGAAAGTTTGTTAAGAAAATGTTCTGCATCCCACTTTGGTAAGTGGCATCTGGAGTCTTAGAAGCTAGCGAAGGGCGATCGAAGATGTATCAATTGGTCCCAACCCACTTGAAGCAAAGGAGAATGAAGAACACTTATTAACCCAAGAAACAAACAGGACCACATAAACCAGAGACTCCATCGGCCTGAGACCAGAAGAACTAGATGGTGCCTGGCTACCACTAATGACCACCCTGACAGGAAGCACAACAGAGAGTCCCTGACGGAGCAGGAGAAAAGTGTGTAGCAGAATTCAAATTCATGTAAAAGGACCAGACTTAATGGTCTGGCTGAGACTGGAGAGACCCCTGACGCCATGGCCTCTAGACGCTCTATTAACCCAGAACTAAAACCATTCCCAAAGCCCACTCTTCAGACAAAAAATTAGACTGGACTATAAAACATAAAATAGAGGCGGGGGCCAAGATGGCGGACTAGGTGGACGCTACCGCGGATCCCTCTTGCAACAAAGACTCGGAAAAACAAGGGAATCGACCACATACATAACAATCTACGAACTCTGAACAACAAGCACAGACTTAGAGACGGAAAACGAACAAATACGGGCAGACAGCGACTGTTTTCAGAACTAGGAGCCAGCGCACCAGGCAGGTGACCTTCGGAGCTCGATTGGGGGCAGAGCCCAGCGGGGCAGACAGCACAGAAAGGGGGCCCACCCCTTCCCCCCCGAACCCATCCCGGGAGGAAGCCTAGCAGGTTGGCGCGGGCGGCGTAGGGGCGCAGCCGGAGGGAGAAGCACCCGGGAGGCAGTGACTGATCTGGGAGGGGGGCGAACAGCGTCCCAGCTGGGGTGCCGTCCCGCCGGGAGTTAGGCGAGAAGCCGACGGGGCGCGAGCGGGTGGGGGGTCAACTATATTTCCCTAAAGTGACCCCAGGGCGGGGCCCACACGTTCATGCGGGAGGACCCACACCCAGTCCGCGCGTGTGGCACGGCACACCAGAGGGAGAAATCCCCGGAAGTGTCTGCTCTCAAAACAGGGAAAGCAGCATCCCAGACGGGCAGCCATTCTGCTGGGATCTGGGCATGCGCGCGCGCGCAGGGCATGAGCGCGGGGTCCATTTTTATTACCCTGAATTGACCCAGGGGGCGGGACCACCTGGTCGTGCGAGTGACGCCCTCCCAGTTTGCGCGAGAGGTGTGGCACACCGGAAGGAGAAGTCCCCGGGAGGAACTGATTGGTCCCGAAGCGCAGAAAGTAGCGTCCCAGACAGGGTGTCGTCTTGCCGGGGCTTGGGCGCGCGCACGAGCGGGGCGTGAGCGCGGAGTCCATTTTTATTGCCCTGAATTGACCCAGGAGGCGGGCCCACCTGGCCGTGCGGAGGAACTGATTGGTCCCGAAGCGCAGAAAGTAGCGTCCCAGACGCGGTGCCGTCCTGCCGGGGCTTGGGCGCGCGCACGAACGGGGCGTGAGCGCGGAGTCCATTTTTATTGCCCTGAATTGACCCAGGGGGCGGGCCCACCGGGCCGTGCGGAGGAACTGATTGGTCCCGAAGCGCAGAAAGTAGCGTCCCAGACGGGGTGCCGTCCTGCTGGGGCTTGGGCGCGCGCACAAGCGGGGCGTGAGCACGGAGTCCATTTTTATTGCCCTGAATTGACCCAGGGGGCGGGCCCACCTGGCCGTGCAGGTGACCCCAAACCAGTTCGCGCGAGAGGTGTGGCGCTCTGGAAGGAGAAGTCCCGGGGAGGAAGTGACTGGTTCCCGTACAGGGAAAGCAGCGTCTTAACCCGGAAGTCATCCCGCTGGGATTTGGGCGCGCGCACAGGCGGGGCGTGACCGCGGGACCTAATTATAATCGCCTGAATAGACCCTGGGGGCGGGCCCACCCGTTCGTGCGGGAAACGCCCACCCAGTGCCCACGAGCGGTGCCGCGCACCGGAGGAAGTCCCCAGGAGGAATTGACTGGTTTCCGAACGAGGAAAGCAGTGTCCTAGCCAGGGACCCGTCCAGCCCGGATTTTGGCAAAAGGGGGCGGAGCGTGAACGTGTTGTTCAGCTCTATATTCTGTGGTGCTACACTCCTAGCTCTCAGATCCCTCCCCCACCCTCCCCAGGCGACCCCATTAACATCCGAATACCCGGAGCCAGAGAGAGAATTCAGATAGGGATCTGACTGCATTTTTTTTTAGCTGACTACTTGGAAAATCTAGTTTCCCAGTGATGGCTCGGAGACAGCAGTCCATATCAAACCACATAAAGAAACAGACCATGACAGCTTCTCCAACCCCCCGAACAAAAGAATCAAAATCTTTCCCAAATGAAGATACAATCCTGGAATTATCAGATACAGAATATAAAAAACTAATTTACAGAATGCTTAAAGATATCACAAATGAAATTAGGATAAATGCAGAAAAAGCCAAGGAACACACTGATAAAACTGTTGAAGAACTCAAAAAGATTATTCAAGAACATAGTGGAAAAATTAACAAGTTGCAAGAATCCATAGACAGCATGTAGAAATCCAAAAGATTAACAATAAAATTACAGAATTTGACAACGCAATAGAAAGTCAGAGGAGCAGACTCGAGCAATTAGAATGTAGACTGGGACTTCTGGAGGACCAGGGAAACAACACCAACATAGCTGAAAAAAAATCAGATAAAAGAATTAAAAAAAATGAAGAAACCCTAAGAATCATGTGGGGCTCTATCAAGAAGGATAACTTACGAGTGATTGGAGCCCCAGAACAGGGAGGGGGGACAGAAAACACAGAGAAAATAGTTGAAGAACTCCTGACACAAAACTTCCCTGACATCATGAAAGACGAAAGGATATCTATCCAAGATGCTCATCGAACCCCATTTAAGATTGATCCAAAAAGAAAAACACCAAGACATATCATCATCAAACTTGCCAAAACCAAAGACAAACAGAAAATTTTAAAAGCAGCCAGGGAGAAAAGAAAGGTTTCCTTCAAGGGAGAATCAATAAGAATAAGTTCAGACTACTCAGCAGAAACCATGCAGGCAAGAAGGGAATGGGACGACATATACAGAGCACTAAACGAGAAAAAATGCCAACCAAGGATCATATATCCAGCAAAACTCTCTCTGAAATATGAAGGAGAAATTAAGATATTTACAGATAAACACAAGTTTAGAGAATTTGCAAAAACTAAACCAAGACTGCAAGAAATGCTAAAGGAGATTGTTTGGCCGGATGACCAATAATATCAGCTACCAGCACAATACAAGGTCACAAAACAGAACGTCCTGATATCAACGCAACTCAAACAGGGAAAGCACAAAAACAAACAAATTAAGACTAATTCTAAAAAATAAATAAATAAACAAAATAATACACACAACAGGAAATCATGGAAATCAATAGATAAACGATCAAAATAATCAAAAAGAGGGACTAAATATAGGAGACACTGAACTGCCAGATGGAGAGTGATACAAGGCGAAATAGAAGGATACAAGTTAGGTTTCTACTTAGAAAAATAGGGGTAAATAAAAAGGTAACCACAAAAAGGAATATCAATTCCATAACTCAAGAAAAAAGCCAAGAAAAACGTAACGACTCAATAAACACAAAGTTAAACATTATGAAAATGAGGATCTCACAAGCTACTAAGAAAAACGTCTCAGCACAAAAAAGCATGTGGAAAAATGAAATGGCCAACAACACACATGAAAAGGCATCAAAATGACAGCACTAAAAACTTACTTATCTATAATTACGCTGAATGTAAATGGACTAAATGCACCAATAAAGAGACAGAGAGTCATGGACTGGATAAAAAAACACGATCCATCTATATGCTGCCTACAAGAGACACACCTTAGACTTAGAGACACAAACAAACTAAAACTCAAAGGATGGAAAAAAATATATCAAGCAAACAATAAGCAAAAAAGAAGAGGAGTAGCAATATTAATTTCTGACAAAATAGACTTTAGACTTAAATCCACCACAAAGGATAAAGAAGGACACTATATAATGATAAAAGGGACAATTGATCAGGAAGACATAACCATATTAAATATTTACGCACCTAATGACAGGGCTGCAAGATACATAAATCAAATTTTAACAGAATTGAAAAGTGAGATAGACACCTCCACATATATAGTAGTAGACTTCAACACACCACTTTCGGAGAAGGACAGGACATCCAGTAAGAAGCTCAATAGAGACACGGAAGACCTACTTACAACAATCAACCAACTTGACCTCATTGACTTATACAGAACTCTCCACCCAACTGCTGCAAAATATACTTTTTTTTCTAGTGCACATGGAACATTCTCTAGAATAGACCACATATTAGGGCATAAAACAAATCTTTCCAGAATCCAAAACATCGAAATATTACAAAGCATCTTCTCAGACCACAAGGCAATGAAGCTAGAAATCAATAACAGAAAAACTAGGGAAAAGAAATCAAATACTTGGAAAATGAACAATACCCGCCTGAAAAAAGACTGGGTTATAGAAGACATCAAGGAGGGAATAAGGAAATTCTTAGAAAGCAACGAGAATGAAAATACTTCCTATCAAAACCTCTGGGACACAGCAAAAGCAGTGCTCAGAGGCCAATTTATATCGATAAATGCACACATACAAAAAGAAGAAAGAGACAAAATCAGAGAACTGTCCCGACAACTTGAGCAAATAGAAAGTGAGCAACAAAAGAATCCATCAGGCACCAGAAGAAAACAAATAATAAAAATTAGAGCTGAACTAAATGAATTAGAGAACAGAAAAACAATTGAAAGAATTAACAAAGCCAAAAGCTGGTTCTTTGAAAAAATTAACAAAATTGATAAACCATTGGCTAGACTGACTAAAGAAAAACAGGAAAGGAAACAAATAACCCGAATAAGAAACGAGAAGGACCACATCACAACAGAACCAAATGAAATCAAAAGAATCATATCAGATTACTACATAAAATTGTACTCTAACAAATTTGAAAACCTAGAAGAAATGGATAAATTCTTGAAACAATACTACTTACCTAAACTAACACATTCAGAAGTAGAACAACTAAATAGACCCATAACAAAAAAAGAGATTGAAACGGTAATCAAAAAACTTCCAACAAAAAAAAGTCCTGGCCCAGATGGCTTCACTGCAGAGTTCTACCAAACCTTCAGGGAAGACTTAACACCATTACTATTGAAGGTATTTCAAAGTATAGAAAAAGACGGAATACTACCCAACTCATTCTATGAAGCTACCGTCTCCCTGATACCAAAACCAGGTAAAGACATTACAAAAAAAGAAAATTTTAGACCTATATCCCTCATGAACATAGATGCAAAAATCCTTAATAAAATTCTAGCCAATAGAATCCAACAACACATCAAAAAAATAATTCACCCTGATCAAGTGGGATTTATACCAGGTATGCAAGGCTGGTTTAATATCAGAAAAACCATTAATGTAATCCATCACATAAATAAAACAAAAGACAAAAACCACATGATCTTATCAATTGATGCAGAAAAGGCATTTGACAAAGTCCAACACCCATTTATGATAAAAACTCTCACCAAAATAGGAATTGAAGGAAAATTCCTCAACATAATAAAGGGCATATATGCAAAGCCGACGGCCAATATCACTCTAAATGGAGAGAACCTGAAAGCATTTCCCTTGAGAACGGGAACCAGACAAGGATGCCCTTTATCACCACTCTTATTCAACATCGTACTTGAAGTCCTAGCCAGAGCAATTAGGCTAGAAAAAGAAATAAAGGGTATCCAGATTGGTAAGGAGGAAGTAAAGCTATCACTATTTGCAGATGACATGATCGTATACATGGAAAACCCTAAGAAATCCTCCAGAAAACTACTGAAACTAATAGAAGAGTTTGGAAGAGTCTCAGGATATAAAATAAACATACAAAAATCACTTGGATTCCTCTACATCAACAAAAAGAACACTGAAGAGGAAATAACCAAATCAATACCATTCACAGTAGCCCCCAAGAAGATAAAATACTTAGGAATAAATCTTACCAAGGATGTAAAAGACCTATACAAAGAAAACTATAAAACTCTGCTACAAGAAATTCAAAAGGACACACTTAAATGGAAAAACATACCCTGCTCATGGATAGGAAGACTTAACATAGTAAAAATGTCTATTCTACCAAAAGCCATTTATACATACAACGCACTTCCAATCCAAATACCAATGTCATACTTTAAGGGAATAGAGAAACAAATCACTAATTTCATATGGAAAGGAAAGAACCCCCGGATAAGCAAAACATTACTGAAAAAGAAGAAGAAAGTGGGAGGCCTCACTCTACCTGATTTCAGAACCTATTATATAGCTACAGTAGTCAAAACAGCCTGGTACTGGTACAACAACAGGCACATAGACCAATGGAACAGAATTGAGAATCCAGATATAAATCCATCCATTTATGAGCAGCTGATATTTGACAAAGGACCAGTGTCAGTCAATTGGGGAAATAATAGTCTTTTTAACAAATGGTGCTGGCATAACTGGATATCCATTTGCAAAAGAATGAAACAGGACCCATACCTCACACCATGCACAAAAACTAACTCCAAGTGGATCAAAGACCTAAACATAAAGACTAAAACGATAAAAATCATGGAAGAAAAAATAGGATCTACCCTAGGAGCCCTAATACAGGGCATAAACAGAATACAAAACATTGCCAAAAATGATGAAGAGAAACCAGATAACTGGGAGCTCCTAAAAATCAAACACCTATGCACATCTAAAGACTTCACCAAAAGAGTAAAAAGACCACCTACAGACTGGGAAAGAATATTCAGCTATGACATCTCAGACCAGCGCCTGATCTCTAAAATCTACATGATTCTGTCAAAACTCAACCACAAAAAGACAAACAACCCAATCAAGAAGTGGGCAAAGGATATGAACACACATTTCAGTAAGGAAGATATTCAGGCAGCCAACAGATACATGAGAAAATGCTCTCGATCATTAGCCATTAGAGAAATGCAAATTCAAACTACGATGAGATTCCATCTCACACCAACTAGACTGGCATTAATTCAAAAAACACAAAATAATAAATGTTGGAGAGGCTGCGGAGAGACTGGAACTCTCATACACTGCTGGTGGGGTTGTAAAATGGTACAACCACTTTGGAAATCCATCTGGCGTTATCTTAAACAGTTAGAAATAGAACTACCATACAACCCAGAAATCCCACTCCTCGGAATATACCCTAAAAATACAAGACCCTTCACACAAACAGATATATGCACACCCATGTTTATTGCAGCTCTGTTTACAATAGCAAAAAGCTGGAAGCAAACAAGATGTCCATCAACGGACGAATGGGTAAATAAATTGTGGTATATTCACACAATGGAATACTACGCATCGATAAAGAACAGTGACGAATCTCTGAAACACTTCATAACATGGAGGAATCTGGAAGGCATTATGCTGAGCGAAATGAGTCAGTTGCAAAAGGACAAATATTGTATAAGACCACTATTATAAGATCTTGAGAAATAGAAAAAACGGAAAAGAACACATACTTTTGTGGTTACAAAGGGGGGAGGGAGGGAGGGAGAGGGCTTTTTATTGATCAATCTGTAGATGGGAACTGCTTTGGGTGAAGGGAAAGACAACACTCAAAACATGGAAGGTCAGCCTAATTGGACAGGATTAAAAGTAAAGAGGTTTCCGAGATAAAATGAAAGCTTCAAAGGATAGCGAAGCAGGGGCTGGGGTCTGGGGAACTTGGTTTGAGAGGACTTCTAAATCAATGGGCAAAACAATTCTATTATGAAAACACTCTGCATCCCACTTTGAATTGTGGCACCTGGGGTCCTAAATGCCAACAAGCAGCCATCTAAAATACATTAATTGGTCTCAACCCACCGGGAGCAAAGGCAAAGGAAGAACACCAAGGTCACACGACAACTAAGAACCCAAGAGACAGAAAGGGCCACTTGAACCAGAGACCTACAATATCCTGAGACCAGAAGAACTAGTTGGTGCCCGGCCACAATCGATGTCTGCCCTGTCAGGGAACACAACAGACAACTCCTGAGGGAGCAGGAGACCAATGGGATGCAGACCCCAAATTCTCATTAAAAGACCACACCTAATGGTATGATTGCGACTAGAGGAATCCCAGAGACAATGCTCCCCAGAACTTCTGATGGCACAGGACAGGAACCATCCCCGAAGACAAATCATCAGGCATGAAAAGGACTGGTCAGTGGGGGGGAGAGAGATACTGATGAAGAGTGAGCTAATTAAATCAGGTGGACACAGGAGAGTGTGTTGGCAGCTCTTGACTGGAGCGGGGATGGGAAGATAGAGAGAGAGGGGAGAAGGTAAAATTGGCACGAAACGAGAGACTGTAAGGGCTGACTCAATAGGGGGAGAGCAAGTGGGAGAAGGGAGTAAGATGTATGTAAACCTACATGTGACAGACTGATTGGAATGGTAAATGTTCACTTGAAGCTTAATAAAAATTTAAAAAAAAAAAAACATAAAATAATACTCGTGAAGAGTATACTTCTTAGTCCAAGGAGATACACAAGACCAAATGAGCGGCTCCTGTCCAGAGGCGGCATGAGAAGGCAGGAAGGGACAGGAGCTGGTTAGATGGACACGTGAAACCCAGGGGTGGAAATCTGGAGTGTGCTGTCACATTATAGGTATTGCAACTAGTGTCACACAACAATATACGTAAAAATTTCTGTATGAGAAATTGAGTCGTAAACTTTCATCTAAAGCACTATAAAAAAGAAAAATTATTAAAAAAAGACTATAGTCAAGAAAACCCTATGGGGCAGTTCTACTCTGTCACATGGGGTCGTCGCTTCGAGTCTAAATCAGCTCAATGGCACACAACAACAACAGTAACAACACTTCTCCTGTATTTTATATTTTGTAATAAAAAATGTTTTCAAATGGAATATGAGAAATAATTTTTTTTAAAGAATGCAAAAAATCTCAAAGTGTCTGGATATTTTTATAGAAAACTACCATGTAAACCATATCAATATAGGTGAGATCATTTTTTCAAATCTCATCTTTTTGGAAATAATAATATAAATGGTGGAAAAATCCAAATTATATTTCTAAATGACTATAAATTTCTGAATTAAATATACCCATCAGCTGACTGCCCGAACTCTGTCATTCTACAATTAATTACAATTGTTTAGAACAAAGAACTTTAGCTAAGGCCAAAGAGAATAACTGTAATATAAAAGAGCTCAGTAATACAGTACTAAAGCCAAAGTATTTGTATTAGAGAATCATCAAGAACTCTGGGAACAACGTATTAATTATTAAAAACTCAAATGTAGTCAGAGGCTCTACCACACTGAAAAGTCAGATACCTTGGATCTGGGTTAAAATATTACAGGAAAAATGAATGGCACCACTAGGAAAGTATATATAACATGAATATATTCCAGAAAATCCCTCTGGTGGCTGTGAAAATGCCATATTCCTCTCCTCTCAATATATGATACTATATTCCTATCCATAATAATCCCTATCACTCCAATACCTGTTTAAAACCATTTCTACTTTCATAATTACTGCTAAAAGTCAGTCACACTTGTTTTTAGATGCTGTCAAGCCTCTGGACCTTTTACATACTGGTTCCCCCGCTACTTTTTATTCTTTTCTGTCTCCTATTAATCTACTATTCAGCCTTACTTGAGAGCAAAGCGTTAGCCTAGGACTTAGAGTTAACAAACCTCTGATGGACCACTAATAACAACTACTGAAGTCACCTGCTCTATTACTGAAAGTACAGTAATCTAAAGTAATCAGATCACAGGACTAATTAAAAAAAAAAAAAAAAGCTCCTCTCTTTCTTTATTGCTTAACCCCATCAGTGATAACATTTGTTGGAAATAAAGTGGAGGGAAAAAACTGTGAGGTTGGAAAAGAAGTTGTAACTGAGCTAAGGCACCTTTTACTGAAAGGTTGTTGGTACAGTAGGAATTTAAGCCTAGGAAAGGGAGAACTGGATTTATTAATCCTTTCAGACTGCTATAATATTATTTTGATCCTAACTACCATTTCTGCACTTGATTTACATTGAGATGTAATTATAACCTGTTTTTCTTATAATTTTCAGCATATATAAGAATAGAATCTAATATAATTAGAGCAAATATCAAAGATTAGTTCAGAATTCACTTAAATAACAGAAAAGTAAAAACGGGTAGAAAATGCTTTAAGTATATTTGTTAAATTAAGCAAATGAATTTTTAAAAAGCCATTATTCTCAACACATTATAGGCTCTGATAAGCAAACAGAATGTGATAGTAATATGAACACAGCCATGCCTAAACCCATACTAATTTTCATCAAAATTAGTGACGTGTCTCTGACAATACATTCAAACTCAATGCTTATTATTCAGGTAAGCTTTGTTGTTTCCTAGGATTCTTGAACAAAAGGGGTATTTAGCCACCCCAGTATAAACAGCTGACTACATCACTAGGCTTCATGGCAACTCCTAATGAGAGCACAAGTTTTTTATTTAATTAGGACACATAATTTTTATTTTCTGTTTATAAATAACAACCTATTTGTAGACCTCACTCATGATACACATTCATATCACACTTTACCTTAAATGCTAATAACAACTACTGAAGTCACTTGCTCTATTACTGAAAATACAGTAATCTACAGTGATCAGATTGCAAGGTTAATACAATTTAAAAAAAAAAAAAAGCTCCTCTCTTTATTGCTTAACCCCATCAATGATAGCATTTGTTGGAAATAAAGTAGAGGGAAAAAACTGTCAGGTTGGAAAAGAAGTCGTAACTGAGCTGAGGCACCTTTTACTTAAACAACCTATTTGTAGACCTCATTCATGATATACGTGCATATCACACTTTATCTGAAATGCTACTAAGTGCTAGCTCCAGTTCAACACCAAAATGCAGCATTTGGTTTGGATCTACTCTACAGTGACTGCCTCAGGCCCTTCCCATCCTCCTACTCCCCACAAAGCTAGTTTTTGTTTGGGGTGGGGTGTCTGCATAAAAAGCCCACTCCAAGGGCACTCACAATGCAGGGACTCTTCAAGTGTCCTTTTGGTTGTTAAATAATCTTACATTTCTGCCTGCCTTACTATGCATTGGGTTTTTACTATGTTCTTTAGTTGTTTAAAATTTGCCTAAAACACCACCACCAGGAAGCCTTAATTTTGTGTTTAAAAAAAAAAAGCCAGCAAAAGAACATAAAAGGCCCCTCCAATTAAAAAATGAAAGGAGAGAACACCTAAAATATATTTTTTTTTGAATTTTAAGGTTTAGTGGATTATGACACAATTACTTTTCCAATTATTCCTTTTCGAACAGGTTTTCCTGTAGCTTTAGTGAAAACATAAAATTCACTCTTCTCAATGCTCGCTGTATTATATCAACAGCAGATAAGGTCCTGCTTTCCAGATTAACAACCTCCTAAGAAAATCTCCCTAGAGTCCTGCCTTCCTTACCTACTGGACTAAACTAGATCTAAAAGACTACAGGGATAAACACAGAAAGATATAATTTTGCAAATACTCTGTCCAAACCCCGAAACCCACTGCTATCAAGTTGATTCCAACTCACAGCAAACCTACAGTACAGAGTAGAACTGTCCCACAGGGATTCAAAGGCTGTAATCTTTACAGACAAAGACTGCCACATCTTTCTCCCACAAAGCAGCTGATGGGTTTGAAGCTCCGACCCCATTCTCCAAGCTAAAATATCAAAATAGCAGTTTAATAATATTTCTGAGACACTAAGAGAAAAGGGGACCTTCAGTTGGCTTTTATAATGCAGTGAGAAGTATCTACCTAATAAATCTCCAAGTTCTTTTATTAAATTAATTTTACCTTTATGTCAACCGTATTTTCTTCTTGGTCTCTTGAACATTAGGTAAGTTTTGGCTTTCAGAAACAATGAGGTAGGGAATATACTAGGAAGTAATCGTACTAAGTTTGGTTATATTTCATTACAAAATGGAGCTGAAGTATAACCAAAAATATAGTTAATGTTCAATTTGTGGGAGACTACATTTTTAACCTCATAACTAAATTAGTATCATTTAGACATCACACATTTTAGTAACTGCTTGTTCATGACTGTAAGTAACAGCTTAATACAACAGCTGCCCTAAGAGTAGGGAGAAACAGGAAGGAAATTTATGTGTGTGTGTGTCCAATAAAACTTTATTTACGAAAACAGATGGCAGGTGGATCCTAGTTTGCGAACCCCCACTGTTCATCAGTGGTTTTCTTTTTATTTTTAAAACAATTTTTTTTTTAATTTTGTTGTGCTATTGAGAATATACACAGCAAAACATATACCAATTCAACTATTTCTACATGTACAATTCAGTGACACTTCTTACATGCTTTGAGTTATACAACCATTCTCACTCTCCTTTTCTGAGTTGTTTCTCCTCCATACCAGTGGTTGTTTTAACTTTATTGTTTTAACAATTCTAGTACCAATACAGACTCAAATACTATTAGTCATTTGATCCTTACACTGCCTTATACAGACAAATTTTGCCACAACTTAAACATATTTCAGTTCACAAATACAAAAATAAACATGAAAAGATGATAAATTTTACCTTAATTTAATTAATATCCCAAAAAACATTTTTTTCAATTACAGGACTGGAAAAAAAAAAAAAAAGAATTTTTGATAATACCCAGTATTGGCAAGAGTGTGAAAACATTTTCAGGCAAAACTGGTGGGGGTACAAATTGGTATAATTTGTATACAATTTGGCAAAATCTATGTGCAAAGGCATTTAAGATACACTGTTAAATGAAAAAAAAATGGCATATAAAATACGATTCTTTTTTTTTTTTTTTAAAGATATTTTACTTTTCACTTCATGCCTGTTGCCACACTTCTTGACAAGTTACATGAGACTTATTCTTGCCACATTCTAACCACTTCTAGATTTGACATTCTGTTTTCTGTATCCAAACGTTCTATATTCTGGCTAAGAACAATTACTTTTTAGCACTCTTCAGTTTCTCTACCAGAACTAGCAAGTGCCTATTTTCAGGACCACATTTTCCAGAAGTAAATGAAGTTTCAAGTGCTTTTCAAGTGGCACCATCCACACATGATCATGAATATAGAGCCACACTGTCTGCATCGATAAGTGGATGGTGAATGCTGAACAGGATAGGCTGCTAGGTTAATTTCCTATCATCTACTTATACATTTTACTTTTCACTTCATACCTGTTGCCACACACTTTTTTTTTTTTTTTTTAACTACATCACATATTAAGTGTAACAAACAAAACTAACCAACCCGGTCATGACCAGGTGAGAATCTCCTGTCAAAATGAGAACCACACTGCTGCACTGATAAGCAGACACTGAATGCTTACCTAGCTAGGGGGCTAAGTTAATTCCCTACATGATTTACTTTTACATTTCGGCCTCAAGATGGAAGAATGATAAATCTGTGAATGTCAAGAGTCTACTGTACTGCAGTTTGAATGGAAATTTGTAATTTTTTTTCACATAAAATGTGTTTCATCTATTGAAATACTCTTCCTAAGACACAGCCTGAAAACAATGGAAGTTTGGCCAACCACTAGAAAGTCATTACACTGAAGACAGACACTGCAACTAAAAGCCAAATTTCTCTCCACACAATTTAAACTCCCATCAGCAATGTAAGAGTGTCTACCTCAATTCAGTGTGCTATCGAACTTCTTAATTTTTGCAAATCTGGTGAGTAAAAGCTGGTATTTTGTTGTAATTTTAAATTGTATGCCTTCCATTATAAGTAAGGTTGAACATCTTTTCACATATTTAAGTGTTATTTATGTATCTTTTCCTATGAATTGTCTGAACCATTTTTGGCCCACTGCTTCTGCTGATGTTTGTTTTCTTTTTTCCTCTATTATGACATAAAACTGACATATACTTCAAAAATTAGTCTCTTATCACTATCGAAATGCAAACATTTTTCCACTTTCCATGTAGATTTGTTTTTAATTTTATGTGGTTGATTTATTAAGGCATTTATTTTATGCCTCTGGGTTCTTTGTCGTATGTAGGCCTTTCCTACTCTGAGACTGTATATTAAATAACTCAAGCTTGCCTTTAGGGCTTTCATGATTTTATTTTTTTTAATCTGTTTTCTTAAAATGGAAATTTTTGATCTACAGTAAATTATTCTTGAGGCAGGTCTATAATCTCTCCCGAAAGGAGCTTTTCAAAAACGAAATTATGTTCAGGTGAGACGCCATATGAGTCAGAAAATTAGTTTAATTCCTCAAAGAAAGAAGAATGACATAAAACTAACTTGTAGTGCTGCATTCTAACATATTAACAAAGAATAAAAGAAAACAAAAAATTTCTTTTCATATCTCCCTGTATTCATCCCATGATATGGCCACACCATCTTTGAAAGCAAAACAACCACAAAAACACCCTGTCTAATACAAGGGTCCTTAAAAAACTGGGGTAAAACCTCTTAAACTCATATGCCTAACTTTGTACACAGGTGCATTTTTTTCCAGAAGAAAATGTTCACAGCTTTGGGGGAGGGAGAAGGAAGGGGTGCACAATGGCCCAGAGTTGTGTGTCAGAGCTCAAGCAGTGTGAGGTGGTGTCAGAGTTGGAGGGCTGTCCATCACAGAGTGTCAGACCCTAAACAGAGTTAAGAAAGCTATCCTCACAGGAGGGTGGCTAGCATGAGGAGCCAGAGACTCAGAAAGCAAGGAAGGTGTGAAGGGTGGGTGGGAGAAGCACTGCATGGAGTCATCATCCTTGCAAGGTAAGGCAACACTTGGATGGGTGGCCTGGCACAGGATACTGGTGTGCAGGTGGGGTGAGATGGGCATCATAGGGGAGGAGGGGGGACTGGCATGTGAAGTAACAGCCTGAGCAACATGAGGAGGGCATCCGCAGAGGAAGAGACAGTCGGATGAGATAGTCACTAAGTGAGGAGAAGCTGTACTTATATGTATTCCCTAGTTCTGTCAACTCAAAAAGTGCAGGAGCAACAACACTGCAAGAGCAATGCACACACTCAGTTGCCAGTTCTTGGGTTCTAAATACCATTCTTCTCTGGACTGTGAAGATTTAGGTCTCCTTTGAAAAATGACTGATTCCAGAGTTGGGTCACACAAAGTACGAAATGAGCCTGGAACATCATGCTATGCCAAAGAGCAGAGAAACGCTCAAATAACTGAGGGGAACAGCCAGCTTCAAAGGACTCCCACTGACCAAACTGGTGACAAACTCAGTATCAAAATAAATAGTGAAAGTAGCTTATAATAACCCACTAAATAAACAGCCAACAATTACTTTAAAACAAATATGAGAATGTACCCAGCCCAGTGCCGTCGAGTCAGATGAGAATGTAAGGGGCAGGGAAACTAGATTAATGGAAACAGAACAACCAGAAGGGATATAATGACAATGTTCATGCATTGTGAAGAATGTAACCAATGTCAGTTAACAACTTGTACGGAAATTGCTGAATGGGAACCTAAACTACTGTGTAAACCTTCACTGAAAACACAGTAAAATATTACTTTAAAAAAAAGGTTGAATAAAACAGTAAACCACCACAAGTCGATACAGATATAAATAATTGAACACATGTTAAAAATGAAGTATTTGTGTAGTTTTAAAATATCACACTCAGAAAATACTTGTAAAATTGTTCCAAATTTTCTAGCTCTATAATGCAATTTATAATTAGGAATAATGATTAAGAATTTACAGAAGATAACCACATCTCATGACTGTATCAAAGACTGTATTCCAACATACTACACAAATTTTTTTAGAAATAATTTGGTATTTCTGCCTAAGATACAGCGTGCTTCAAACCCACCAGCAGCTCTTCAGGAAAAAGAGTGGCAATCTGCTTTGGTAAAGATTTATAGTCTTGGAGACCTTATGAGGCTGTTCTACTCTGTCGTATAGGGTCACTAAGAGTCTGAATTGACTCAACAGCAAGAGGTCTGAGTTGTTACCTTTGCCCTAGTTCTTTGGAAAAACAACTTAGGGGACCTCTCAAATTGTATTCAACCCCACAGAGTTTGTTATTTTTGCCTGGGAGAAGAGCCAGTATCGGTCTGCAAAGAATGTTACTTTCGCACAAGACCTGAGTTGACTGACATCTCCTGGGTAACTGAGGATTGGTTGAACTCCAGTCTGGTGAGGGGAGCCCCACCATGCAACTGATGAGGGCTAGTATGTATAAAGGGCTAGAACTCAGAGATTTGGAGGTGCCTCTTGGTTGAGAAGAGCTGGGAGGAGTGCATCCTTTGGGTCATGGAGGCCCCGCTGTTTCAAATATTCCCAGGCATAGTTTGAAGGAAAAAGAAAATCTGCAGCTGAGAGAGCTGTCAGCTAAAAGCTGGGCAGGTTAGGTGAGAGAGCTGCCTGCTAAGAGTTGGGCTGGCAGAGAAGCAGAGCTACACGGGACCAGAGCAGTCTCAAAACTGCTGGCTAATAGCTGGGCCAGTTAGTAGATGACAGCAGTAGTAGACAGAGCTGTACCAGCACACAAAGGCCAACAGCAGAGAGGCTGACAGCAGAAAGGCCTGGAAGCTGAGAGCAAATGAGAGAGCTGAGCAAGCTGCTTTGCTGGCTATGAGATAGGCCAGTTATCAGTGGAGAGGCTAATGGTGGAAACCTGACAGAGAAGAACCTGACAGCAGACATCCTGATGGCAGAAAGGTCTGATGGTGGAAAGCAGTTGAAAGCTGAGCAGATTGGAGCTGAGAGCTACTTCATTGGCTACGAGTTGGGCCAGTTAGCAGCTGAGAGCCCAATGGAAGAGAGGCCTGCACAGCAGAAAAGGCAGTCACCCAACAGAGAAGCTAAGCCAGGGCACCTGCCTGGTAGAGTAGGCATCCGCTCAGCAGAGAAGGAAGCTGTTCAGCAGAGAAGCCACGCTCACTGATCACTGGCTGACAGCAGTGGTGCTGGCCAAAAACAGTCTGAGAGCTGTTCCCGCATAGAGCTTATCTGCCTGATAGCCTTTTTGCTCAGAGAGCTGTCCTGGTAGGAAGCTGTTCCGCACTGAAGAAGGGAGGAACATGCTCTCTACTTTAGGGACCCTCCCAGACAGTGCCTGTGTGTTTCCTGATGCTGATCCTAAGTTGTTCCTGTTACATTCAAGTTATCCTGATCCCAGGTTGTAGCCTGTTACTTCCCTAATTAATCTCATAACTGTTTGAGTATGGTCTAATACTTTTGTGTGGCTGTTGCAACAAATTATCAAACCCAGCAGAGAAGGAGAAAGTGCCACATGGGGAGAGGCTGGTAACAGAATTAATGGAGAAGTGGGAAGGTGGTGATTAGTTTGACCTCTGCCTCACAGGAGCCAGCTTTGTGCTGATCCTGATTCTTATCCCTCATGAATTTAGGTAATTCATTATGCTATAAAACCAAAACCAAAACCATTGCCATTGAGTCGATTCTGACCCACAGCGACCCTACAGGACAGAGTAGAACCGCCCCATAGAGTTTCCAAGGAGCGCCTGGTGGATTCGAACTGTCAGCCTTTTGGTTAGCAGCTGTAGCACTTAACCACTATACACTATACCACCAGGGTTTCCCATTATGCTATATTGTAGGAAAAAATGAATAGTAATGTTTGACTACAAAATATATAAGGCAGAACAGCCCTGCACCAAAAACAGAATTATAAGCACTGGAACCAAAAAGTTTCTAAGAAGAAAAACAAGCAAAACAAAAACAGTTAAGAAACTACTGAGCCAAACAAGAAGGCTAGATTACTTAACCTCCCTGTATTACATGTTGAATAAAGGCACAGAAGTAGTAGTCTCACTGTGGCCTTTCCAATGGGTTGTAAATCATCTCAAGGGAACTAAGTCTAAATGAAATCAAAAGGGGTGAAGAAAAGGATTGATATTTTAGGTTTAGGGAAAGTATAAAAATAAATAATGCATGCCTGTTTGAAAACATATAGGATACTAAAGGCCTACTCTTACCCCCACAGCCTCAACTTCTAGTCAGTATAAATCAGTGCTGGTGAATTCACTGGGCTGTCCTCCCACAGTCTACTACCAATGAGTATTTTCCCAAGAACTAGGGACTTCTTTAACCAGTGAGTTTATGCATTAAACTGGAATTGCAGATCTGACCACAGCCTACTCTGCCTCTACTCAAGCCACTGTCCCTATTCCTTTAAAGCCACTACAAAGGACTGAGGCTCTTACTGCATCATGTTATAAACTTATTTTTATCTCCTTTACCAGGAACCTCTGGCTGTGCCTGTCCTCCTCATACCAAACTAGGATGGTTTATGTTTCTTCCCTCAGGGCCTTAACCTTTATTTGTTCCTATTAAATATACCCTATTTAAAAACATTCCAAATTCCAGCTTGCCATGGTTGCTTTGAATTATACAATGTAAATTAGTCCACTCAGTAAGGCTTGATCTTGAAACTTGATAAGCACAATCCCAATGATTAAGTTTAAATTATGCTTCAGTCCAAGACAGACCCTATATATTTCATGTATCTCCAGGCATAAAATGAACTAATAACTACACCGAGAATGGTGCTTTGTGAAAAAATAACAGTATCTACCACTCGGTAAGGGCTTACTATGAGACAGGCACTGCCTTAATGTTTTATATGCATTCTTACTTAATGCTCAGAACAGCCCTAAAGGGTAGATAGTATTATTAACATGTTCAAGATCAGATCAGATTCAAACACACAAAGTCTACTGAACTCCAGAGCCCATGCCCCTATCACTACACCAGATGGCTGTTAGGGAGCCATTATTTCATGTGCAAGACAATTGTAATAGCAGTTATTTTTATCATGGCTTTAGTAAATTGATCTATCTGATATATCGTTCAAAATGCGTATACGTGGCAATTCTACGCCTAGCTCACAAGTCATCTGTTACTCACTACCGCAAATTACCCCTTTACTGAGATGTTACATTCTCTTGTCTACCCCTTCTTCGTTCCCACCAATGCTCTAATCCATCTTCCTGCATTCAACTACTATTTTTCCTTATATAGACCTGAACAATGTCACAATACTCATAAATAGCCTTCCTAGTTGCCCACTGTCAATGGTACAAAGGCCAAACTCCTGAACAAAATGATCACCACTATGTTATAGACAGCAACTGTCTCCATTTTACAGATGAGAAAACTGAAACTAAAAGACTGATAAACTTTTAAGGTATCTTGCATTTCCTCAGTACCCTTCCTCATGTAACACTCTCCATTTCAAAACCTCTTCCCACCCACGCAACCTCTTTCTTCACTTGGAGAAATCCTAATCTATGTCAATTCCTACTTCTTTAATGCTGTCAATTTTACTGTTTAACATTTTTTCTACTGAGAGATGCAAGAAACTGTTAGTATCAGTGGCTCATGATACCAAAGGAGTACAGGTGGAACTGTTAAGAGTTTAAATGTATAAATTTTTATACATACACACTTATACACACATTTAACTTAGATGTAGACACCTAAACTGAGTTATAGGTCAGCCATTCCTGACATCAACAATATCATTTCATGAATTACAAAAAAGTATTGATTTGATGACATTCAAGCTTCCATTCATTGCATAATTCCATCTCCCAACAATTTTTGGCATCGGTGAAACACTCAACATTTGATTAAGCTCTACAAACTTTTTCCTTAATCTCACTAAACGGTTAAATGAACATACATGCGCTCTGGTTATCCTCTCCTAAGGGCAAAGATCTTTAGGATCAATGGCAAATAAAAATGTAAATTTTAAAAAATAGAGATAATGAAATGAGACTAAAGGGGCACACCAGCCCTGGGGCAAGGACTAGAAGGCAGGAGGGGACTGGGGAGCTGGTAACAGGGGACCCGGGGCTGAGAAGGGAGAGTGTTGACATGTCGTGGGGTTGTTAACCAACATCGTAAAACAATATGTGTACTGTTTAATGAGAAACTAGTTCATTCTGTAAACCTTCATCTAAAGTACAATAAAAAAAAAAGAAGAAGAAAATAGAGATAATGAGATCAAAAATGTGAGGTGAAAATCCTGTATTTAAAAAAAAAAAATTTTTTTCTTTTTTTTTTTTTAAGTAGTCCAGCATGGAAGGAAGAACTGCTTAACTGCCTAAGGAAAAGCAGGTAGAGAAGTTCCTCCTTCAAGAGTTGATGGCAACAGCAGCTGAAACAAAACATCAAAATCAATTATCTATCTCCTGAAGTTTGCAAGTTAAGGAAAAATTCTCCTCACTTTCTAGCTACTATTTAGCAAAAAAGCAAAAGATCAACTGCATTTATGGCTTATTGTTTTTGTTCCTAAAAGTTCAACCAATAGCCTTTAAAAAGAAAAAGAAAAAAGAACAAAACAGAGAAAAGATTTATACAATATGAAGCGAAGCCAGAAGGCATCCATAAGTAAAACTGGCATCCAATATGGAAGTTTTATTTAGCATGCTTATGGGTTCTGAGAGTCCATTTAGAATGCAAAGTTAGGCTAAACATAACACTGGCACTTTTAAACACCTATTTTGAGAACTGGGAAGGAATTTTTCTATCACTGTTAATATACTTAGAAATTATATGCTTTCCCATGAAGTCCACCATTCTAAATACAGTCACGCACCGTATATTATCCCTTAGAGCAACGTCTGACCGCATATATGTCCGTGGTCTCGTATGGTTATAATAAAAAAAAGAAAAAAAAAGAATAGAGTTCAGAAATCTCAACCAGAGAACAGGACGTAGCAGACGTAACTGCACGTAGCAAATTCAACAGTTTCCCACACACAACGTGTGTATCTCATGTCTTCTGTATACAAGGCGACTGTGCTGCCAGGGTATAATGGTACGGTACATGTATAACCCATAATACATGTCTTATTAGTCATAATAAACACCTGCGTTCCTAGCTTATTACATACTGTACTGTACTTTTGTTATTTTAATGTGAACTTTCCCTAAATACGAATAAAAAGTTTATCATACAATAGTGTATGCTTTGACATGTAGCAGCATCTAATATGGTGTCCGCACAATGCTCAAGTCACATAACGTTCTATCTCCTAGAACTTATCATGGACCTCCAGTGATGCATGACTGCATAGGGTACTCTCAAAACATTCACCTAGTTATCCTTAATCATAAAATAAGTCTAAATTTATTTCATAAACTGCTTTACTCTAATCAGCTCTCCTTCAAAGCTAATACTTTTTCTAAATGTATTGAAATTAAGGAAGAATTTATTCTTTAACTTCAAACAAATTTAAAATAAAAGAAACTGAAACACTAATCTTTTTGTCACATCGCTCACTGTTAATACTGCTCCACTGCGTGTAAGATCAACTTTAAATACTTACGCGGTGTATGCACTTCACTATCTCCCCTTTTTAGTTCGATTAATTCAACAAATATTTTATTGAGCATTTACCATGTGCCGCTATTCTGGACAAACAGTAAGTCAGTCTCAGTCCCCGAGCTCAATGAGCATCTATCTATTGGACAATAATAATATAAAAGATAATTAAAATATAATCTGGTAGTCTTCATAATACTTATTAGCTACTGTGGAGTAGTGGTTAAGCACTCGGCTTCTAACCAAAAGGTCAGTAGTTCGAACCCACCAGCCATTCTGCCAGAGAAAGATGTAGCAGTCTGCTTCTGTAAAGATTACTGCCTTGGAAACCCTATGGGGCAGTTCTACTCTATCCTACAGGGTTGCTATGAGTTGGAATCAACTCGACAGGAGTAGGTTTGATTTTCTTTTTGGGGATGTTTTTCATGTCTCCAAAAATTCTCTGATACTCCTCCCACCAGGAGATGGAACTTAATTCCCCTCCCCTTGAGTGTGGGCTGGACTTACTGACTTACTTCTAACGAACACAGTATGGAAATGGAAAAATGGTAACTTTTCAGTGCAGAAACCTGGCAGTCTCCCCTAACACAAGTGATCAAGGTTAACATCACCAGCATTACGTCACGTGGATATTGATGTGATACGAAGGTCGCTTCACTTCTGTTGTGTTCTTCCCACAAATCCACAACCTTGGCCAAATCATGACAAAACATAGGACAAGCTCGAATTAATGTGCGATGTACAAAATACCTGACCAGTACTCTTCAAATGTGTCAAGGTCAAGAAAAATAAGGAGAAGGAAGATACAGGTTGGAAGACATTAAGAAGACATGACAGCTAAATGCCACATGGTATCCTGAACTGGATCCTGGAACAGCAAAAGGATATGAGTGGGAAAACTGGGGTATCCTGAATAAAGTCTATAGTTAATGATACTGTACCAGTTCTAATTTCTTAGTTTTGACAAATGCATCAAGGTTATATAAGATGCTAACGTTAATAAAAGCTGTGTGAAAGTTAAGCAAGAAATTTGTCTCTGTAACTCTTCTGCAAAAAATCAAAATAAAAGGTTTAAAAATATAGTCTGAAAAGTACCATCATGGAGTAAGCATATAATTTATGAGAGCATGTACCCAGAGCCTGGCTCAGAGATATGTGTGTGGGGCCTGGGGATAACGTCTAAGCTGCATCCTGAAGTATGAGGAGGAGTTAATAGGCTTGGTGGGGGGTGGGGGGGTGGGTAAGAAAGAACAGGACCATCTACTACGCAGGAACAAGACAGACTTTGTTTTGTGTGGTAAACAACAAGTGGTTCAGTATGGCTGGCATTATGGTGGAAGAGCAGAGACTAGCATCCAGAGGCGAGGTCACATAGAAAAGCAGGAACTACCTGTCCTTTGAGATTCAGCTCAAATCCCCCATCAATCAGTTCAACCTAGTGCTAAAGTGACCTCCTCTTCTAAATCATTGCCTATGCCAGTCATTTGGCCATAATTAGGTACTGCCTTGTTAAGTCTGTCAAATTATTTTAATCTTTGCCGTTTAAAATCTCACCACCATAAGCAGACTGGAATGGCAGAAACCATGTTTCATATAACCTTGGAACCTTCTCTTACTGGTCCCACCTTATATCATGCCTTGGATAGTGTCCAGCATAGTAGGAACTTACAGGATGAATGCTCACATAATATAAACTAGTCATCGGAATTAATGTAAAGAATGTGCAGCTTTTGTCCAGAAATAAATGCAAAGCCTGGTTTTAATTATCAGAAGTATACTACTTCATGACAGAATAATAAAGTTAGAGACATTTTCATATTCAAGCAACAGTACCACAAGGACTACCTAAAAACCTTGGACTACCTTAGGGGCCTTAAGAATCAAGAGCATATGAACTGTGGAGCATAACATTATTTCCTTCTAACATTCTGACAGACTCTGCTCCTTTCCTCCTCCCTAACAATAGCAAAAAGGTTTCCTACAAGGTGGGTAGAAGTGGAGTCTTTGAGTCCTGCTTGCACACATAACAGTCATGGCTCTTAGACAAATTATTTTCTCTCTCTAAGCCTCAGTAAGAGGAGCCCTGGTGGCACAGTTGTTCAGTGTTAGCCTGCTAACCAAAAGGTCAGTGGTTTGAACCCATCAGCCACTCCACAGGAGAAAGATGTGACTGTCTGCTTCTGTAAAGATTTACAGCCTTGGAAACCCTATGGGGAAGTTCTACTCTACCCTACAGGGTTGCTATGAGTCAGAATCAACTCAACAGCAAGAGGTTTTTAATTCTCAGTAAAATGGGAATATTAATAATACTTATACTTCATAAAATAGCAATAGGAATTAAATGAACACATGCCAACTGTTCAACACAATGCCTAGCTCATGATAACATTCAATGTTGCAGTTGTTGGTTGCCAACTCATGGCAACCCCATGTACAACAGAACAAAGCATTACCCAGTTCTGTACCATCTTCATGAGTGTTGGTATGCTTGAGCTCATTGTTATAGTCACTGTGTATTTTTAGTACCCCCCAACATAGGGGGCTCAACCCCAGCAGTATACTGACAATATTCTGCTGTCACCCACAGGGTTTTCACTGATTTTCAGAAGTAGATTGCCAGATTTTTCTTCCTAGTCTGTTTTAGTCTGGAAGCTCTGCTAAAACCTGTTCACCATGGATGGCCCTGCCGGTTATCTGAAGTACTGGTGGCATAGCTTCCAATATCATAACAACATGCAACCCACCACAGTACAACAAACTGACAGGTGGCTAATGGAAGGTTCCACAAATGTTAGCAACCACTACTGTGGTTGCAATGTGACCATTATCAGTGGCTGTAATGTGACCACTACCAGTATAATAATGATGACAGTGGCAATGTGACAACATTCAAAGATTATTGCCTATCCATTGCTAACTTCTAATCTTTTTACTTTTAAAGAACTCTTCCTAGTTAAAAAGATAGAAAAAAAATTCTTCCTGTAACACTCTTAATAACAGCTAGTAAATATTTTACTAATGGTAAAATCATGATGCACAGGCAGAAGAGTAAAGTTAGTCAACAAATACGAAGAGATCCTTGGAGTAAACAATCAAATAGAAGTTTAAGAACAAATGCATAAAAAGGAAATCAGAGGAATGTTCCTAAAACTTCAATATTTCCTTTCATATTTTTTTAAGTTTAAAAGAAGTTAAGCTGAAAAGTTTCAAAACATCCAAGACAGAACACAGAAGCTATTTAAAGTTATTTTTAAGCACATTGTTTCAAATATTTTTTCTCCATCTCATAAATAATTTCATGGACTACATGCCAATGTGGAGATCTCACATCGGTAATACACTCTATGACAGTGACCAAAGCTGTATTTACTCTAAATGTAAAAGCCGTAAGAGTTTCTTGTACAAAAGACACTTTGCAGTGGAAACCAACTAAGCCAACAACCCTCTGCAGCATCATCAACAGTGAATGTTAATCACTGTATCAAACATTCCTGATGCTGAGCTGCCAATGCTGTACAATGCCTGTTCCCTAACACCTAATTCACATTCCGTCAAAGATGGATCCTAATCCATCTAGATGAATTTATATGCCTGATAGCATAATCAAGATGTCATACTAGCTAAACAAAAATTTTATTTAATCTTTGTGAAAAAATTACATATTAAGACACAGAATATATTTATACTGCTACCCAAGTTGTTTAGATATTAAAATATTAGGGATAAACAGTATAAAAAGAAAAGTTGTTTCTTCCAAAAGAGATACTCTATTTTTTCAATCAAAGTATTCATATCCAAATGCTTCCTTAGGTTACAAAGATTTCCAAGATGGCCTGTTAATTCAAAAAGACATAAGACACTATCTTAACCAAGTGACCAAAATTAATGTCATCAGTTACGTCACGTGAATAATGTACTATCTCAAAGGCTGGGATGAGGGGGTACTTCACCAAAAGCTATAATCCTAGTCTAATCATAAAAATAAAAAAAATAAAAAAACAGACAAACCCAAACTGAGGAACATTCTACAAAATATTTAAACAGTATCTTCAAAACTGTCCAAGTCATGAAAAACAAGAGGCTGAGAAACAGTTACAGACCAGAGGAGGCTCAGGAGACATGACAAGTATATGCAACATGGTATCCTGGACTGAATCCTGGAAAGGCAAAAGGACATTAGTAGAAAAACTGGTGAAATCTGGATAAAGTCTGGAGGTTAGTCAACAATAGACATATGTACTACAGTAATATAAGATGAGAACACTAGAAGAAACTTAAAACTGGCTGAGGGGTGTAGGGAAAGTGTATAAACTATCTTTATAACTTTTCAGTAAATCTAAAATTATTCCAAAATAAAAACTTATTTTAAAAAAAGAAGAAAAAGAAAAAGACTCCAGACATACTTGTTTATGAAGGTTATCTAGTAGCAGGATAAACAGTCTTAGAATAAACACTACCACCACCAATAAATCCCATTACCAATCTAGGTTTCCATAAATATTTCAAATGCAACAATAAGAATAAAACTTCCCAGATTAAGTCACAGATTTATAAAGAACATGACAGTCACCAATTCAGTAAGATTATTACAGATAGTTTAAAACCTGTCAGTAGCTTCCTGCTGCTTAATAAATAAAACCTAAACTCCCACAAGGCTCTGAATGATGTACTCTCTCCTTTCGCATCCAGCAGGATTTATTCAGACTGGCTGGCCTTCTGAGAGTTCCTAAACAAGGCCAAGCTTGTTCCCTCCTCAGGGCCTTTGCACCTGGTTTTCCTCTTCTCCTGGTGTCAGCTTTGTACACCTCCATACAAGGGGCTCTCGGGACACTGTTTAAAGTGGGGCAACCTCCCATTAAAAAAAAAAAGCACCTGTTTATTTCTTCTCCAGTCCTTAGCACAAGTTAGAATTACTTTATTTGGTTAACTGTCTAATGTCTCTACTTGTTCACCATTGTATATCCGTCAATGCCTGGCAGAGTCATGAGAGATACCTGGCACTCAGTAAATATCTGTTAAGTGACTGAATGAATCCAACAAGTTGCGGGAAACATCTTTGGGACAGGGCACAAGGGTCAAAGGAACTCCATCCAATGAATGAATGAACTGCTCTATCGAAGATTCTTCTTTATAGTAATATAAACTTAATCTACTTCACTCTTATTTCTATTCTGAGTAATCTCAGTTGCATCCTTTGGAGCTCTGTTATAAAGATTGATTCTTTCTCCATAAGATAGATCTAAAAATATCAGTCCACATCTAAATTACACTGATTACTCCACACAATGTATGCACTTTTCAAATGGCCCAAAAAGCTCCCTATGATCCTTGAAGTAAAAAATCTTAAATATTTCATATTTTAGCCAAGTTGGTTTTAAGTATAGGAAGCCCCCTGCTGATCACCAACAGCTCACATTTACTGTACTCCCTGCTCTGTAATACGTACCACTATCACAGGACAGGTGCTTCTTACAGAGTATTCAGGAGGGAAAGGGATGAAAAACAGGAATTTAATTTTTCTAGAATGTCAGATATTAAAGTGATTTGGCACATTTAGTCAAATCCTCAATGTACATGTGAACACTTAGACTCAATCTTCTGTCATTTCTTCCATCTTTCTCTAATATTCATCTTCACATTCTTATTGCTACTGCCACATTTCATTCAGACCCTCATTGCCCTGTTTTCTCTGCCTCCTGCCAAACATACCAGAAATGACTTTTCATAAAATATTGATTTTATCCTATCACAACATCTCTACTGGGGAACCTAGATTGACTCAAAACTGCTTCAAGTCTAAGCTTCTTTTTCAAGCTTTCACTGTCTGTCATAACCTGACTCTATTATTATTTCAGACCATTCTCCAAAACTAAGCCGCCATGCTAATCAGCAAATCTTCTCACTATTCCATGCTCGTTTCTAAATCTACGCCTCGGGTCTTTGCTTTCCTCAATCTATGAGTTACTTACCTCTAAAAATCTAAAATACAACCCTACTTTCCAAAAACAAGAGTATGTCACAAATTCTTAGTAAGCAAGCTTTCCAATTTTCAAATCTTTTCCTATTTTTAATACTTTTTCTCCTTTGCCTGGGAAAACAAAAAGGCCATTAATTGTCACGTCTACATATGCCCCAAGGGCGAATCAGATATATTAAAAGAAGACTACAATCCTAGGGATATAACTGAAAGTAGGAATTCAAACAGAAACCAACGTTCACTGCAGCATTATTCACAACAGCCAAAAAGGTGGCCAACCTTAATGCCGATCAACGGAACAATGGATAAACAAAATGTGGCATATACATACAATGGAATAATACCCATTGAAATAAAACCTGCTACAACCTGCATGAACCTTGAAAACGTTATGCTGAGTGAAGTCAGTCAGTCACAAAAGGACAAATACTGAATGATCCCACTCACATGAAAAAGGCAAACGTACAGAAACCAAGGAGTCTCTTGGTGGTGCAAACAGTTAACACACTAGCTAAACGAAAAATTCAAGTTCACCCAAAGTCACCTCGGAAGAAAGGCCTGGAGATACACTTACAAAGAAATCAGCCCCAGAAAGCTCTATGGAATACAGTTCTACTCTGACACGGATGGGGTTGCCATGAGCCAGCATCGACACAGCTCCAACTGATTTTATAGCGACCCAAGATTATTAGTAGTTACCAAGGGGGGGTCACTGCATAGGGAGCACAGAGTTTCTGTTAACGGTGGTGGAATAATTTGGAAACGGATAGTGGGGATGGTGGTACAACATGATGAATGTAATCGGTGTCACTGAATTGTACATATAATATTTGTTGAACTGGCAAAAGTTTTGTTTTATATATGTATTTATATATATACACATGAATTTTTATTGTGGTAAATATGTTTATCACAATAAAAAAATTTTTAAACTATAAAAACTTTACATATACATACATAAAAAGACTATTATGGAAACCCTGGTGGTGTAGTGGTTAAGAGACACAGCTGCTAACCAAAAAGTCAGCAGTTCGAATCCACCAGGCGCTCCTTAGAAACCATATGGGGCAGTTCTACTCTGTCATATAGGGTCTCTGTGAGTCAGAATTGACTCGACGGCAAGCGGTGAAGACTATTACATTCTTAAGTGCCTTTAACCAGCTTTGAAGTTATACTGGGACATGGAAAAGTCAAGCCAGATTACAACAGCTTTAACAGAGTACTCCAAGATGAAAACAGTAAAAATTAATTAGGACATGAATAAATGTACAAAGCATACTACATGTAAATTTTCAAAAATCGATTTAATGATTATTATTACTATTATGCTAAGTGTCTTAAATTGTTAAATCTTCCTTGTCCTCCCTTTATACATCAAAATGAGTATTCTTCTAATCCAAAACATTTGTTTAAATACAAAACAGAGATACCATTAACAATACCTGTGAAAGACTGTTGTTTCCGCCAATTAAAAATTTCATTCATCTATATTAGACTTACTAAAGTTTAAAGATTTCAAGTTCAAAGGCAAAGTGAGACAATTTATCAAACAAGTTCAATTCTGTGATTAGTATAATTCATTCATTATGGGTAAAAGCAGTTAAAATCTTTCCATAAATCCTCAAAGATGTTTGTCAAAAGCACTTAATACTAGCTGAAGGGAAACTGACAGCAGTTCTACTGTCTCAAATCATGAAGTATATTTTTTAATGCATCCATCTATATCAAACAAGAATTAACTGAATTATACTAAACATTCTTATAGTACCCCACTATCACAAGATAAACAAAAGCATAATTATGATCCAAGCGAAAAACTAAAGAGAAGGAAGCTCAGATGAATTTGATATCCAACTTTTGTACCTGCAAGCTTTTAATTTCATGTTTAACAGATATTCTTGTTCTAAGGTTAGCCTAGCTGTTAAACTTGTACTTCCTTACAATCCCTAGAATTTTGGCTTGGACAAGAGTTTTCTTTTTAAAAATCTCATTGCAATGAAAGAAATTATGGTCTGAATCACAAAGATGACAAGAAACCTTAGCAATTTAAATAGACAAGCCTTGAAATAATATTGTGATCAAAGTATCAAGCAGCCTAATAAAACCCAGGTGGCTCAGGCTTATCATATATGGTACTCATTACCACAACTGCACTATTTAATCTACTTCCTGGTGTCAACAAAAACTTTCTGTTATTAATTCCCCCCAGTTATGGATCTGCTTAAGTTACCGCAGTTTTCTGATAAGAAAACTCTTTGTCCAAAAAATTTAAAAAGAGGGAGCAGGTCTCATTTTAATAAATGTTTCAGAACTGGAACCACAGTTGGTAAAACCACAGAAACCACGGTGACTTTGTATTAGTAGCCATCTTCATAAGGTTCTGTTAATTCCTAAGGTGGTACCAGATGACCCATGGTTAACAGTTTTGTACGGGTTCACATGTTTACATCAGAAGGGTAACCATATGCACACAAAAAGAACTGTTCTGCATGTTATAAACCCAACATTCAAAAGAGACTGATGCACTGACAAGGTATACAAGTGACTCTGCCAGTCAATTCCTCTTACCCATACACAAATTCATATGGTTCCCTGTTAGTTACAACTTGTAAGAGTTCAACGCAATTTTCTCATCGGTAGATCTTACTGCCCTTTTTGTAAAGTTCTTACATGTTTCACAAGCAACTGGTTTTACAGCACAGTTCATTTCCAAAACGATTCCATTTAGGCAAAGTGAAAATACAAGTAGTATTTGCTCTGCCTCCAACAATGGTGCCAAACGCAGAAGCAGCAAAAAAAATATAACAAAAAATAAAAAGAGACAAAGAAGAAAAGGGGTGTATGCTCATGGTCACTGTTCCTGGACTTACTGGTTTGTCTCAACCACAGATATCATGACATCAAAAAAGACAAACTGTGAGAGTCATACGTGTTGCACACCTCCATTTTAGAGACAGCTAGAGCGAGTGCACAGGTTACAAAGGAAAATCACTAACTGCTTAGTGTTTCATGAGTGGCACCCAGTGTTCACACAGATCCCTTACAACTGATCCATTTCCTCTCCACGCTCTCTTCTCTTTCATTCTGCTTGCCCAGATGGCAGTCCCAGCAGACTGGAAGCATTCATTGCACAACATACCACTTAACCATACTGTGTACTCGGTAAAGAAGGAAGTTCACATGGCAGGCTTCATCAGTATTGTCTGTGTAAGTCATCTGCAAAGCAATGTATTCTAGAAAGCCCTCCCGTGTCATCAGTCACACACTGATTCCCCGAGTCAAATTAAGCAGCTATTCAAACGACTGCTTGTGCCTACATTCAGTAATACTTAATGAGAACTTCTTTTTCTTCCCCCTAACCTACCCAGTTCAATCTATCCTTTCTGACTAGTTTCTCCATTCCACGTAGCAAAATACTAGCGGCTATGTTGACTTTCAGCAGTTAAACAGGTTTACAATATCTGACCTGTCTATATTTATTCAACCGCCATTAATTTTCTACTGACCTGACGGTCAGAACTGCTTTTTTAAAACTTAATACCTGCTGTATATACACATACAAATTTAAGAAACTTTCTGCAATCTAGTGTTAATTTCGACAAGCATTTATGTCCTGGCCTGATAGTAAATGAAAACACCAAAAAGTAGCCATTCAAGTAAATAAATCATGAGTATAAGTCGAAACTGCAGGCATCTGTGTCACAACGATTCTGAAGAAATACTGGATTACCGACAACCCTCTTAAATTCTGATGGATTACGTATTAGCAGGGACAGATTACCCAATAAGCAAGGGACGCATGGACTAATTTACGAATCTGCAGTGCACAATCTCACGTGGGATTAGTAAATTAACACAAGTAAACCCGTGTGTACCTTGCTTACTGGTTAATCCACCCCTGCGTATTAGATAGGCTTGCTGGAGTTTCTGGTTCTAGATTTGCCACTATCTTAACCATGAGCCTCTCTGGGCCTCAGTTTCCCATCTGCTAAAGAATTACAAAAGCTCCTGTTGTGATCCACTCTGCAAATGTGAGAACTGAGGCTGAAGAAACCCAAGGTTACAATTAGTAAAACCAGAACTTTACCAGAACTCAGTCCAAATTTCCTTTCCTTAAAGCTTTTCAGAAACTTTGCAAGATAAATTAAATGATTTTAGAAACCTCCTCTAAAAGCTATACATAGTAAATGTATACACACACTATTTCCATACATGTAGAATTAATAACTAGTATTTTTATCAGGCTGCCCATAAGAAAAGGAGCCAATGTGGAAAGAAAGGCAAATCTGTATTTGGACAAAACACCAGAGTCTCACTGCTGGTCACGCTGAGTATCTCCTGAAGGAGCAGGGAAATCTTCCAGATACAGCTCACAGGGATCTTAACATTCCATGTTCTAGCTATACTACTAGAGAAATAGTTATTACCCATGAAGTTATTATATCATCATTCTTCATACAACCCCTCGCCCTCTTCTAGTGCTCAGTCTTTTTCATGTTTTGTTTTACCTGTGTCTTGGTGGTGGAAGAGGGGAAATTAAAAACTTAAGAAGAAATAATTCGCAGTATTAAAAAAATCTTAGCAATAGACTTTAAACTGAGTATGTTTAAATACAGATCAAATTATTGACAGAAGAACATTTATCTAAGGTATTAAAAAAAGGTATTAGAGTCCTATAAATGCAGATTAATCAAAAAGAAAAATAAAGTATTTCTAATATGAAAATGAAAAAGTCAGATGATCAGTTTATAAAAAATTCTAGGACAAAAATCATTTTATAAAACAAATATATATAGAGTCCTTTTGAATTGCAAACTTGGATATATATTTGTAATCCCAAGTTGTTCTCCAACTACACAAAAATATTTTCTAGGCACTTTCACCTGGTGCTATGAGTGCTATGATCTTCATTTATACTAATAATCTGATTTCACTAACATAATGTGCTAACAAGTTCCCCAAAGCTTCAAGTCAAATATACTGCTCAGAGCAGCTAAGTTCTTTAAATAACGAGCTTTCAAAAAAATATCTGTAGCAAAGATGTAAGGAAGCAATGGTTCACTGAAGTAGCTGGCACATAGCTCCTACTCAAATATCGGTTTGATGAAAGAATAATAAAAGAATGGAAAAAGAAAAACAAAGAAGTTGAAATGAGAGATGAGCCTGGAAGCTACAGAGGCTTGAGGACAACCGCCCGCGTGGTACTGCTGCTACTGCCATTGCTACCTATTGGGGTACCAAGTGCAAACAGCCCCAACTTGGGCTCTGCTGCGAGTCTTACTGCCACGGTGCTGGTTGTGGAGTTAGTAACCTGCCACCAAAACATGTCTCTAAAAGGTCATCAGCTCTCCAATTCTATAAAACAGAAACAAGACAGGTACTTATTCCAGACCACTGACATAATTCTGTGATTCTCTCACCAATCAAGTCGGGATTAAAAGCTGCTTGTATACTAAAAGAGTTCTATCGGTTAGTTAGATGTTAGAGGGAAAAAAGCAGGAATGTGTATCATGGGGATGAGGGAAGAAAGAGATGCAGTACAGCATTATAAAGCTCCACCACGTATTGTTATTAAGTCAAAATAATTATTTCCTTTGTTTTCTACTATATTAGAAAGCATCTAAATAAAAAGGACTGATTTAAAAAAGCAACAAATGACAATCCTCGTGGTGGAAAAGAGATAAAGGTATGAAAACACCTCTCTGATACTGATGTTAACTAACCCATGAAGAATAATCTCAAACAGATAGTTTCCAAAGCTACGAACATTTCATCTACATAGAGATGAATATAAAACAAACAGAACACTTCACTGGAATGACTAAAATATCACTCTTTCAATACAAAGGGAAGTTTGCAAACTTCAGCATTAGCACCAAAACATCCAATCTAATTATAATAAATCTTCCTTGTATAAACCTTACAGACCAGCTAATATATTTAATTGGGGGATCAGCCTGGGCAGCACTTCTCCTGGGCAAGACGGGAAGCAAGCCTCAACTGTGCTAGTTAGGACAATTTCTGGAAAAACAGAAACGGCAATGACCTTTGGTTACACACTATAACTGTGGCTTTTTGACGTTTTAATTAGTGCCAAAACAGTTCGTTTTTAAAGGTTATTACCATAAGGTTTAGCAGTAAATTCAAATATCTTTACCTAAAGTTGTTGTGGTTCAACAGTAAGATAATTTTTATTCAATTAAAATTCAAACCACTGGGAATAGTAATTTAAGGATTATATTTTTAGACTTGGGAAACTTAGGAATTTTAAATACTATTTAAGCACTGTATCCACCTGTAATTTTCAAATCTTAAAGTATTACTTTAAGTCTGCACAAAATTTGAACAGGTTTTACTTGGCTTCTTTCCAAACCATAGCACTTATGCTTTGGGGACCAAGGGAGGGTATAGTGTAAAGCGCTTTAATTTCTTTAAGCAGAAAAATCTTTTACCTTGACCACATTTTCAATAGTATATCCTTCCACGCACAGGAGTTTTTTAGCTAATTTTTTTAAAGGAACCTAAATTTTAAAGCGTGAGGTAAATGCAAAAATATTTTTCAAGCTTTTAAAATGAAGTTCCTACTCTTGTAGTTAAAATCTGCAGACCCTCAAACTGAAAGAAAGAAAGCATAAAAATATAAGATAGATGCTTCATATTTGGATTTTACTTCTTATGTTCTAAGTCTCTTAATAAAGCAAAAACTAAATACGCTAAGTAAATTTTGATTTTTTAAATTTCAAATCACAAACAATAGGCTTTCTGAGTGATCAAAATAACTTAAGTGAGCAATAACCCAAAGTTCTTTGTCCTGAATATACAGCAGTAAATCAAGAATGTGAACGGTTTAACATTTTCAAAATACTACCATGAATAACAACGCACGGTACCCAGGGAATTTATATCATAATTCAGCACACAGATTCTCTCTCCTTATCTGTCTAAACAATGTTTCATTTAAAATGATATATTTATTAAAGCTTTATTAAAAATATAAAATTTAACAAATATTTTACTTAAATATTTTAAATACAACTGCAGCATGGGTAACGATTTTTATAAACGTGGGCATTAACGTTATTGTCAGAAGTCCTTTCACTTAGGAAATCAGCCGAGAAGCCAAAAACAGCTTCTCTATCTGGATATTAAAATAGTAACAAAATTCAAAAAGTGTTACCAAGAAAAGTAATGATCTCTAACCAATAAAAGTTCCAACTTTACTATATATTATATGTATAGAATATATATTTTTATTAAGTAGTTTTGTTCTGCATTTCTAGAGATGCTTGTATTATTGATGAGGGCCCGGAAATTAACTGCAACAAACTCACAAGATATAACTTCTTTAACGATTACTTAAAATTGCAACTGGCATCCACCTACAAAATAAAACTTCACCTCCCCTGTGAAGTCATCCCCAAAAGAGATTCATGGCTCACATCTGGGTATTTGCATCATTTTTTCCTACTTCACTCCGGACTTGTATCATTCTCCTGTTTTGCAACTCTGTATTTACACTCTTGCCTGTCTCACTTAAACTCTTTCAAGGCGGTAACCAGGATTTGGTGTATCTTTTTCACCACCTACTCAATGTAATCTGCTGAAGAAATGCTGAACTGTATCACTGTCAACTCTTTTTTTTTTTTTTTTGAGATAGTTGAAACATTTTATCACACCTCCACTTAATGAACTGAGGTCAATAAATAAAGCTCATCCCTCAAGATATCCTTTCTACTCTAAATATACTCCACTAAGTCCAAAACAAATCCCAAAAACTTATGTATGTGTATATATACTTTCCCCAAATATTTCTAGCAAGAAAACAAGAATGCAACAAAAGAAACAGGAAATTTATTTTAAATGAATCTGTGGAACAGATCACAATGACCACTGACTATTCACACAGACGGGGAATAATACAAAATAAGTAAAACTCCTGTCTCTTCATAAAATGTCCCCATTTGTCTAAAAAACAGTAAGTTTTCTGTGTCCTGACTCAATTCTTCCCTGAACTCAAAAGTAATACAAAGCCGAAACAGTAACCAACACCTAAGTTTCAAGCAGTTTTGCCCTGGGTGCAGGTGGCAGGCAGGCAAACTAAGAATAAACGGAAGGTGAGACTTTAAGAAGCAAGTAATTAAGCAGTGATTTTCTGTAACATAAAATATGGCTTACATACCTAGAAAGCACTGCAAATAATATAATTATACAAACTTACTCCCTCCAAACCCAGTGATAAGAAAATAACACTTTTGCTTTGAAAAATTACTCTGAATACATCTTATTTTAATTACATTTTGGCAACTTATATTTTAGCCTTTGGAAAGCCTGTTTAAGATTCTACCGCACTGTTTTTCTTTTGAAAGCTTAATGGTAACAAAATAATTGTGTAGAACAGTCTACACTAATATTTCTTGCTGTAACAGCAAACCAAAAAAAATCAAACTTATCGCCATCAAGTCGATTCCGACTCATAACGACCCTATATCAAACCTGTATGATAAAAAAGAAAAAAATTTTCAAGAACAATTTTCTCCTGCTGCAATGAACAAAAAGGCTAAAAGCTGTGTTTGTGTGTGTGTGCGCGCGGGCACACACGAGCACGTGCATCACTTCAATAATTACACATGCTGCACACATTAATACTGTCTGAGCCAGTCAGGCACCATTTCATTGCTCTAACTGCATTCAGTAGTACAATACAGCCTTCATAGTGCATTTTGAAATAAGCCTATTTTGAAAGCCAAGGATCACCCCTTGTGATCAACTTAAAGAGAACATATAAAAAATGTGTACACTCCAAATATAAAAATTATGGATTTGGTTCTAATGCAGAATAAAGTAAGCTTCTTATACCACCTGCAATATTAAACTGACTTAGTCTGTTGCAAAATAAGACAGTGAGTTATTGGGTCTGTGTTTAATTCAGTGCACTTTATAACATATTTAAGGAATTCAGTTGTATAAAATAGTATCTGAATCTTATCAGATGAAAATAGTTTTCCCATTTTGCAAGCCTCGGGTTGCAAGTCTGAGAAAACAAATTAGTCTCCAGTTCTCCTAAGCTTGATAATAGTGCCCCCTAATGGGAACTTTAATATAAGTTTTTCTACCCGTTTTTATAAAGGATATATTCTCTAACATGAGCAGTTATTCACTTTCAACTAGAAAGGAAATTCTGTAATATAAAAGTGTATAAAGATTTAATACACTCAGAGAAGAGTTACCGCATCTGTAAAAACAAATTATAAATTAATGGGGAGAAACAAACAAGAGAAACCTCATGCCAAATAGTTTTCTAGGTTGTGAATCATCAAACTACCCTAACATAATCCAAGATAACACTACAGTTAATCTTATAAGGCAGTTATCCTTCTCATTGTGTTTTTAGTATTCGGCAAGTAACTAGTATATACTAAATCAGAGACATTATAGAGTCAGAAAAAAATGGTTCCCAAGTTAAATTACTTAGTGTCACACAGATCCTAACTACAGAGCTGGGAGTCCTAATCAAGTTTTTTGGCCTCATTTGCTGTTGTTAAGTGTCATCGAATTGATTTCAACTTATAACTACCTCATGTGACACAGTGGAACTGTTCCACAGGGTTATCTAGACTGTAATCTTTACAGAAGCAGATTGCCAGGTCTTTCTCCCACAGAGCTGCTGGGTGGGCTCGAACTACACCACCAGGGCTCATACCATTACTTTTCTACAATGTCTGGCCACAAGTCTACAACTGTGACTTTAATGCCTTCCTCCCTATGATGTACAGACAGTTCTCCTAAACATAAACTACTTAAAATGCAATTTTGAAAAGGAAAAATACATTAAAATTATTCTGATAATTTCTAGGTGTGCCAGTAAAACAAACATTCTGGAATATCAATATTTTCATTTCAGTGCCCACAATACATTCTGGACTCAATGTTACAGTCAAAGTTAAAGGCCATATCTAGAAGAAATAAACAATAATCAAAAAGCCACCAATTTATAATGAAAACAGAAAAACTATCACCTTATTCTTTAACCTTAGGAGAGAGGAAGAACAGCAATGAGTAAGAAAAAGTTATATGAAATAGGAGTTGTTAAACTTTCTTAAAGGGCCAAATAGTAAATATTTTAGGCTTAAGAATCATATAGCCTCCATCACAACTACTCAACTATGCCATTGCAGCAGAAATGCAGCCATAGAAAACACATGAACAAATGAATATGACAGTGTTCCAATGAAATTTTAATTACAAAACCAGGCGGCTAGTCCTCAGATTGTAGTTTCCTAATCCCTAATTTAAAAATTTTACTAACGTTTGACTTTTGGATCACAGATTAAAAATCTTCATTTCACATGAGGCACCAAACACAAACAACAACAACAAAAAAAATCTAAGACACCAAACACAAACAACAACAAAAAAAACACCTAAGCAACCTAAAATATATCATTGCTTTTTACTTGTATCACACGAATGGAAGATGAAAGACCTTTCCCGGAGTAAATATGAGTTTCAGTGGGTATTAAATAACTAAAAAGCATAAGCAAACAGTAGGTCTTTAGCATGATTTAAAATAATCAACATACAGGATTATTCTAAAATATGTCTGTATAATGGGAAATCTTCGTTTTTATCTAGATTTGGTAAAAATGGTAACTACATATAAATGTTCCTTAAAGACAGAATAAATGTATTAGGTAAGAGAACATAAAATTCAAACCTACTGTATATATATGTGTTTGTGTATATGTATATATATGTGCGTATATATATGGAAACCCTGGTGGCGTAGTACTTAAGTGCTACAGCTGCTAACCAAAAGGTCGGCGGTTCAAATCCACCAGGTGCTACTTGGAAACTCTATGGGGCAGTTCTGCTGCGACCTATAGGGTCACTATGAGTCAGAATCAACTTGACAGCAATGGGTTATATATATATATATATATATACACATATATATATATACGTATATATATATGAGCCGTGGTGGCATAGTGGTTGAGAGCTACGGCTGCTAAACAAAAGGTCAGCAGTCCAAATCCACCAGCTGCTCCTTGGAAACGTTATGGGGCAATTCTACTGTCCTACAGGGTCGCCATGAGTCGGAATCGACTTGACAGCAATAGGTTTCAGTTTTTTATATGAGGCTATGGAGAAATATAGGGTGTTGTCTTAGATTTTCACGCTATAACAAAAACGGCACCCCGTTAACTCCTAAAGGTAAACCAAGAAAAACAAATTTAGCTGTTTTACACAAAAAGCAGGTTACAGACACCAAACAATGGTAACCTGCGCTCAACAGTCTTTAACCACTGGCTTACACTTCATGAAGTATCTAAAAGCAACATAGTATAGTGAAAAACCATGGCATTTGGACCCGAGCAGCTGCAGATTTCAAACACTATTCTAACAATTCCCTAGTTAAGTGACTCTGGACAAGTTATTTATCATGCCAAGCATCAGTTTCCTAATCTGGAAAAGGGGACTGACAAGATCTCCAACTGGGCAGAGTAACAAAGGATTATCAGGCAATGTGCATATAGTATCAAACTCGTTGTCATTGAGTCGATTTCAACTCATAGCAACCCTGCAGGACAAAGTGGAACTGCCCCATAGAGTTTCCAAGAAGCGCCTGGTGAATCCAATCCGCCTACGATTTGGTTAGCAGGCACAGCTCTTAACCACCATGCCAGCAGGGTTTCCAAATATAGTACACAGCATGCAACGCTCAGCAATTTATCATTTAATGCTAAATTGAAGTCTCTCCTTATCTTAATATTGTTCTATCATTTTTAATGGGCTTCTTAAAGCGTATGCTAATGCAATCACATCTTGGCCAACTACCTCTAGCCCATAAGAGAAGTTAGCTTCTCTCTTACAGGTTAGATCAAGACCTAGTATTAATAATACAATTTGCTTCGTTAATAGAACTGTAATGGCATTGAACAGTGTTTCTTGTTCATATTCTAAAATTTTATAAAGTAAAACTAATTACCTAGGAAAGCTGTGTGACTTCTGTGCACAAGAATGCAGCGTTCTGGAATAGATTCTATTGCCATTCGTGCCACTAACCTGACAGTTGAACAAGTCACTTCAAATTAACTTCTCAAATTCCTTACTTGTACACCAAAGAAACTAAATTAACAACCTTTGTCTTCTAGCTCTAAAAACATTATTACTGAATTACAATTAAGTATCCCAGGTCTAGTGGTAAGCAGGGGAGTAGGGATATTCTAACACTGACAGAACTGATTGCAGGGAAATCTCAACATTAATCCTGTCCGAGGTATAAATATTACAGTAATTCAGACTAAAAAAGGAGTGTGGCCAATTAAAAAAAATAATAGTAAAAAAAGAAAAGAGAGGGAAGAGAAGAAACAAAAGGAGAAGGAAAAAAAACACATACTACAATAAGGCTTAAAAAAATCCAAGTACCTAGAACTAGACTTGATTGGTTTCTAGAATTATTACGTTAATACAAAACTTGATTTGCAGGACAAATTGCAATACCAAGGTATTAGCCTTGGCAAGAATATAATTTGTGTCTCAGATATGTTCAAGGTACTTCGTGAACAGTGAAGTTAAATGAGATTAAGTAACATTTTATCAAAGCTGAAAGTGATCAGTTAAAACAGTTGTATATAAAATGATCTCTGGGAGTTCAGACAAATTAGAAATTATTTTCAACTAGATTAAAAAATACATATTTTAGGATGTTGACCTTGGCCTTTGGTGTAAGTTTTTACCAACTGTAGGCCTTTGCTAACAAGGCAACTACATTGCAGTCCAAAAATAAAATGCCTCTAAAATAAAAAAATTAAATGCTTCTGAAACGCTTAAGGAGTCTTTTTTCTGAGGCAGGCAGCTCGACTCATCTCTTCGTAAATACGGATTGGGTCAAAATGCTGGACACAATGAAGACACCTATCCTTCACAGTGTAAACTACTCCCCAAGCTAATTTCATAACGAGAAAGTCAACTATCCAAATTATTACAAACCAGGATCACAAATTCCAAATAATTAAAGGTCAAACTAGTGAAGTTTATGATATAAATCCTCATTTCACAAAATTTGTGTAATTTTTCTAAGAAAATCAGAAATTAAGTGAACTAAGCCATCCTTGATAGAGAATCCTAATAATAGATTATCAAAGATTATAGTGATAATTGTGTTAAAATCCAATTTGTAGGTACTGCAAAGATACCCTTGAGATAAACACCCTTACCTTCATCAAAATCAGCATCATCCTCTGTATGCTGGGGGAAAGGAAAGCAGTTGGTAATTTCAAGCCGATCTTCTACAACCAAACCCAAAAGCACTCCTTGAACAACTTCAGTTCCTTGTCCTTCTTCTTGATAATGTTTGATTATTTTTAATACCACCTAAAAGAAAATAAAGGAGCTTAAACCCATTTTTATAGTTTATATTTCCTTTATTTCTGAGAAAAAATAAATCATACTAGTGTGTCTGCAAGTCCACAGAACTATATAATAGGATTAACCAAATTTCTTACAAATCACTTCCTTTATCCTTACATAAATAATAAAGCTCACACAGTCTAAATGTACACCTGAAACCCTTTAATGCAAAACTGACTTGCAGACCAAATTGCAGTACCAAGGTATTAACCCTGGTATGTCAAATGTCAAAATGGTACGTACAGACAGTCCCTGGATTACGAATGTCCGATTTACAAACAACTCATATTTAAGAATAGCTGCCATAAGGTCTGTTATATTAAAACTCTGAGTTAAACACATAAAATGGCTCATAATAATGAATGAACTCCCTACTCTGTGACGCTCAGGAAAACACTGCGCAGTTCAGAAGTGTTTCATAAGTGTTCTCTATGCATAAACCCAGTGCCGTTGAGTTGTAGAAGGGTACAATATATACTAAGACATTTGACTAACTAAATAAGAACCATGTGTACCTGTTCAGACTTACCTACAAATTCGACTTAAAGACAGACTTAGAAACAGGGACTGCTAGTATGTCAAAACACAGCACTTATATGACTAAATAGCCAATCAACCCTCGGGTCAAGACTCCTCTCAAGGGGCTCTGGGACCCAGGAGTTCCTTTAGCCTTAACAAACAGTACTCCTTTATCCTGAGGTTATTATTACGAAATTGCTGAGTAAACTTGTTTACAGGAAGATAACATCCTGACCTAGATGATAAAACTACCATTAAGACACAGAAACAAAGACCTCAGTTATCTGGACACCTGAAAACAGAAATCTCTGACAAATTTCAACTTGCCTTCCTGAACAGACTATCTCATTAGCCACAGAAAGCAACAATGGGAACATGTGTCCAACGAGAATCCGGTTGGTGACCAAGCACGCACAGAAAACATAAGCTCAAATACTACCTAGCTTTCCTCAACCAGAAGGAAATATTAAGTAACCTGTAATGGAAGCATTACAGCTAGAACGCTCCTTAGAAGTGAGAATGGCAAAACTTCGGCCCACATACTTCGGACGTGTATGTTATCAGGACGGACCAGTCCTTGGAGAAAGACATCATGCGTGGTAAAGAAGAAGGTCAGCCAAAGAGAGGAAGACCCTCAACAAGATGGACTGACACAGTGGCTGCAACAATGGGCTCAAACATAGCAATGATTGTGAGGATGGTGCAGGACTGAGCGGTGTTTAGTTCTGTTGTACACACAGTCGTTATGAGTTGGAACCGACTCAATGGCACCTAACAATGACGACAATGGAATAATCAGCTCTTACATTACTCTTTCCTCTAACATTTCAAAAACAAAAAAGAGGCGGCAACAATGTACATGGCTGAGCAGGCAGTTAATTTAAAAGTTCATAATAACAATAATGGCAGAATCATTAATAATAATCCTACAACATGGAGTAGTTAATATGTGAAGTACTTAGAATAGTACTTGATATATAGTATTTACTAATAGTATTACTGCCATTATTAGCTAATATAAGCCCATGACCCGAAAATCTAAATGTTCCTGGATACTTAATGCTATTGATGGGATCACTGAACCACTGCTGAAATGGAAGGCAACAGTCAAAGATACAATGCGAAGTTCTCAGAAGGAAGATATGTCTAACAATAAAACAAATGTTTATTAGCATTTTATTGATTAATGTTCCATTTAAAACCAAAGTATTCTTGACAGAAACAGTATTACCCCAAACCAAAACCAAGCCCACTGCCATCGAGTCAATTCTAACTCATAACAACACGATAGGACAGAGAATTGCCCCACAGGATTTCCAAGGAGCAGGCAGTGGATTCGAACTGCTAATCTTTTGGTTAGCACTTAACCACTGCACCACCAGGGCTCCAGAAACAATATTAATAACCATTTGATAATAACATGTTACATGTGTTGAATATTACATGCCTGGCATTATTCTAATGATTTTACATGTGCTATCAAAAGATGTAATTCTCATAACCACTTCATAAATTATTACATTCATTTCACAGATAAAGAAAACTGAGGCAGAGAAAAACTAAGTAAATCGCTAAAGATCACACATCAAGGAAGTGGCAGAGCCAAGATTTAAACACAAATTCCAAAGCGTATATGTTTGCTTTAATTTTAGTAACGAGGAAATGGTTTTCATATCAGTAACTCAATTAAGAATTAAAATGGTGAGTGACAAATAGACACAAAAAGACTTCACATGGATACGACACAGATCCCCTAAGGATAGCAAACAATCAGCAGGGAAAATTGCTTATTACAGAGGAGCACCAACTGACAAGACTGGCAGACCTTCAATACAGTGAAATTAAGTGCACGAAACTTACAGATTCCTGTATAAAGGCCCTCTCTGCTTCTTGAAAGGCACAAAAACAGGCTTTAGAATCATGCAGGTATAGGTATGACTCCTAGGTCCAGCATTTACTACTAGTAACCTTGGGAAAGCTATTTTATCTTGATCTGCTTGAGCGCCAGACTCCTAATTTGCAAAATGAAGCTGTTGACACTACTAAAAATGAGATAGTATGCATAAAATACTTCGCCCAGGGCCTGCCAAGTAGTAAATGCTCATAAATGATCAATATTATTGATGCTGTCAATAAAAAGAAAGCAGAGCTACTTAGCTCCTATTCAGCTTATCTATCTACCAAGGAAAATTATTTTCACTCTTAAAAAATAGAACATAGAAACAAAACTGATCAAGAGTTAGCATAACACACCAATCAGCTCTAAATGATTTCAAGTCACCTAGTTTAGGCTCCCCAGGTTCCTTGATACTCCACACTTAACCCTATTGATAAGACCACTGAACCCCTGCTGCAATCAAAGTGAATGAAAAATGCTAGAAGATGTATGAGCTTAGTGTGTATCTTTGGAGAACTCTTCAGTGGTTCCTACATGTGCAAAAAGCAATACTGATTAACTAGAACCCAGCATAGTTTCAAAAAGAAGTCAGGCCAAAAAGAATTTATTTCCCTTTATAAATAAAATAGTAATGAGAAAAAATATTTTTTAAATGAATTATCACAGTTAAAAAGATCTTATATTAAAACAATGTCTTAACTTTCAAAGGGATTAGTGGGGCAACGTAAGCAAACAATACAGCAGGCTAGATATGTCTGCTCAAAAGGCAATTTCATACAGTATCAGCAGAAGTACAGAGCTCCAAACAAGAGAAATTATCATCATCATGATCTCACTCTTTTCAGCATCCCTGAATTGTTGTGTTCAGTTCTATTCAACGACCAGAGAGAAAATTTACCAGTAAAAGTATTCAACTGAGAGACAGAAAAAAAGCACAGTAGTTTGACTATTTGCTATAGACAGTCAACATAAATACGTATACACAGAAAAAGGGTAATTTATAAGAAAAAGCTGAAAACCTTGTGATGAGGACCAGTTCAATGAATTCAAATCTCTCTCTAACTAGGGATACTCAAAATAACTGACGGGTTATCAGGTACTAAAGGATTAGTCTTACTTTAAAAGGCAAACCTAAGGACTGCAGATGAAAGTTTCAGGAAGATTTCAATTTTAAGGGTAAATTCTGTCTAGCATTCAAAAATGTCTGAAATAGGAACTAGACATGTCAGCCTTTAGGAAAGGCTTAGTGATCATTAAAATCATTTCCAACTCTAATATTTATGATCTTGCCTTTTTAATATAATCTGATAAAACAAAGCACTCAGGAAAAAAACAGGAAACCATTATTATCAAAACTAAGCTGATTCATTCTTCATTTTGACAGTTTATGGTCTTCCTATCTCCTATAGAGATATCTCCTACAGGAAACCCTGGTGGCGTAGTGGTTAAGTGCTACGGCTGCTAACCAAAGGGTCGGCAGTTCAAATCCGCCAGGTGCTCCTTGGAAACTCTATGGGGCAGTTCTACTCTATCCTATAGGGTCGCTATGAGTCAGAATAGACTCGACGACACTGGGTTATCTCCTACATACACACTAAAATCTCGATACTTTAGTTCAAAATGGAATGTGATGGAACAGCATTACAAACTTGAGAGTAGGAGCCATTTAGATGTCAAAAGGGGAGTAAATTCCTGATCAGAAGTAACTGACATATACGCTTTTGATATTCTAGTTGAATAACCAAGACTTTGCTGGATATATAAAAATGCTTCACAGATCACTGCTATCTATAAGTGGGACAAAATCCTACGTTCTGTTCATTGTCTCGCCTTTTAAATACTCTCATACAACGGAGGGATGGTTTACTCACCACCACATCCCCATAACCTAACACAGGTCCTACCACATAAGAGATATGCAAAATATATTTGAATGAGTGGTAGACACTTATCACTCACAATATTCAACTCCACCAAGCGCCTTACATGCAATGACTCATTAAATCCTCACAACCACCCTCTAAGGGTCAATATTATTTTCCCCATTTTACAGATGAGAAAACAGAGAAACCCTGGTAGCTAAGAGCTACGGCTGCTAACCAAAAGGTCAGCAGTTCAAATCCACCAAGCGCTCCTTGGAAACTCTATGGGGGCAGTTCTACTCTGACCTGTAGGATGGCTATGAGTGAACCTGACATAGAAGTATTAAATCACGGAGGTGAAATCTGACTTCTGACTCCAAGGCATTTTAATCACTTCACAATGACTGAGTAATTTTAGATGCTCCAAACATGTTTACAATGGTTAAGGCTGAAATAGCTAAGATGCAATGGAGATGGCTCTGGAAGAAATCTCTAACTGGGGCTGTAGAAGCAGGGCTTCCTGCATGGAGTGTGGAAAGGTTAATGCACGGCTGCAGGATCAGAGGGCAAAAGGCTACAAGGGAATAATGGTGGTCAGATTTTTGTGCCCTGGTCCTTAGAAGTCAAGCAGCATCAACAGGAACCTGCCATTAGTTGCAAAAATGCAATACAAGAGCTAGGCCAAGATGGCGGACTAGGTGGACGTTACCGCGGATCCCTCTTGCAACAAAGACTCAGAAAAACAAGGGAATCGATCACATACATAACAATCTACGAACTCTGAACAACAAGCACAGACTTAGAGATGGAAAACGAACAAATACGGGCAGACAGCAACCGTTTTCAGAAGCAGGAGCCAGCGTACCAGCCAACTACTTGGAAAATCTAGTTTCCCAATGATGGCTCGGAGACAGCAGTCCATATCAAACCACATAAAGAAACAGACCATGACAGCTTCTCCAACCCCCCAAACAAAAGAATCAAAATCTTTCCCAAATGAAGATACAATCCTGGAATTATCAGATACAGAATATAAAAAACTAATTTACAGAATGCTTAAAGATATCACAAATGAAATTAGGATAAATGCAGAAAAAGCCAAGGAACACACTGATAAAACTGTTGAAGAACTCAAAAAGATTATTCAAGAACATAGTGGAAAAATTAACAAGTTGCAAGAATCCATAGAGAGACAGCATGTAGAAATCCAAAAGATTAACAATAAAATTACAGAATTTGACAACGCAATAGAAAGTCAGAGGAGCAGACTCGAGCAATTAGAATGTAGACTGGGACTTCTGGAGGACCAGGGAATCAACACCAACATAGCTGAAAAAAAATCAGATAAAAGAATTAAAAAAAATGAAGAAACCCTAAGAATCATGTGGGACTCTATCAAGAAGGATAACTTGCGAGTGATTGGAGTCCCAGAACAGGGAGGGGGGACAGAAAACACAGAGAAAATAGTTGAAGAAATCCTGACACAAAACTTCCCTGACATCATGAAAGACAAAAGGACATCTATCCAAGATGCTCATCGAACCCCATTTAAGATTGATCCAAAAAGAAAAACACCAAGACATATTATCATCAAACTTGCCAAAACCAAAGACAAACAGAAAATTTTAAAAGCAGCCAGGGAGAAAAGAAAGGTTTCCTTCAAGGGAGAATCAATAAGAATAAGTTCAGACTACTCAGCAGAAACCATGCAGGCAAGAAGGGAATGGGACGACGTATACAGAGCACTGAACGAGAAAAACTGCCAACCAAGGATCATATATCCAGCAAAACTCTCTCTGAAATATGAAGGAGAAATTAAGATATTTACAGATAAACAAAAGTTTAGAGAATTTGCAAAAACTAAACCAAGACTGCAAGAAATGCTAAAGGAGATTGTTTGGCCGGATGACCAATAATATCAGCTACCAGCACAATACAAGGTCACAAAACAGAACATCCTGATATCAACGCAACTCAAATAGGGAAAGCACAAAAACAAACAAATTAAGACTAATTCTAAAAAATAAATAAATAAACAAAATAATACACACAACAGGAAATCATGGAAATCAATAAACGATCACAATAATCAAAAAGAGGGACTAAATATAGGAGGCATTGAACTGCCAGATGGAGAGTGATACAAGGCGATATAGAAGGATACAAGTTAGGTTTTTACTTAGAAAAATAGGGGTAAATAAAAAGGTAACCACAAAAAGGAATATCAATTCCACAACTCAAGAAAAAAGCCAAGAAAAACGTAACGACTCAATAAACACAAAGTTAAACATTATGAAAATGAGGATCTCACAAGCTACTAAGAAAAACGTCTCAGCACAAAAAAGCATGTGGAAAAATGAAATGGCCAACAACACACATGAAAAGGCATCAAAATGACAGCACTAAAAACTTACTTATCTATAATTACGCTGAATGTAAATGGACTAAATGCACCCATAAAGAGACAGAGAGTCACGGACTGGATAAAAAAACACGATCCATCTATATGCTGCCTACAAGAGACACACCTTAGACTTAGAGACACAAACAAACTAAAACTCAAAGGATGGAAAAAAATATACCAAGCAAACAATAAGCAAAAAAGAAGAGGAGTAGCAATATTAATTTCTGACAAAATAGACTTTAGACTTAAATCTGCCACAAAGGATAAAGAAGGACACTATATAATGATAAAAGGGACAACTGATCAGGAAGACATAACCATATTAAATATTTACACACCTAATGACAGGGCTGCAAGATACATAAATCAAATTTTAACAGAATTAAAAAGTGAGATAGACACCTCCACATATATAGTAGTAGACTTCAACACACCACTTTCGGAGAAGGACAGGACATCCAGTAAGAAGCTCAATAGAGACACGGAAGACCTACTTACAACAATCAACCAACTTGACCTCATTGACTTATACAGAACTCTCCACCCAACTGCTGCAAAATATACTTTTTTTTCTAGTGCACATGGAACATTCTCTAGAATAGACCACATATTAGGTCATAAAACAAATCTTTCCAGAATCCAAAACATCGAAATATTACAAAGCATCTTCTCAGACCACAAGGCAATGAAGCTAGAAATCAATAACAGAAAAACTAGGGAAAAGAAATCAAATACTTGGAAAATGAACAATACCCTCCTGAAAAAAGACTGGGTTATAGAAGACACCAAGGAGGGAATAAGGAAATTCTTAGAAAGCAACGAGAGTGAAAATACTTCCTATCAAAACCTCTGGGACACAGCAAAAGCAGTGCTCAGAGGCCAATTTATATCGATAAATGCACACATACAAAAAGAAGAAAGAGCCAAAATCAGAGAACTGTCCCGACAACTTGAACAAATAGAAAGTAAGCAACAAAAGAAACCATCAGCCACCAGAAGAAAACAAATAATAAAAATTAGAGCTGAACTAAATGAATTAGAGAACAGAAAAACAATTGAAAGAATTAGCAAAGCCAAAAGCTGGTTCTTTGAAAAAATTAACAAAATTGATAAACCACTGCCTAGACTGACTAAAGAAAAACAGGAAAGGAAACAAATAACCCAAATAAGAAACGAGAAGGACCACATCACAACAGAACCAAATGAAATCAAAAGAATCATATCAGATTACTACATAAAATTGTACTCTAACAAATTTGAAAACCTAGAAGAAATGGATAAATTCTTGGAACAATACTACCTACCTAAACTAACACATTCAGAGGCAGAACAACTAAATAGACCCATAACAAAAAAAGAGATTGAAACGGTAATCAAAAAACTTCCAACAAAAAAAAGTCCTGGCCCAGATGGCTTCACTGCACAGTTCTACCAAACCTTCAGAGAAGACTTAACACCATTACTATTGAAGGTATTTCAAAGTATAGAAAAAGACGGAATACTATCCAACTCATTCTATGAAGCTACCATCTCCCTGATACCAAAACCAGGTAAAGACATTACAAAAAAAGAAAATTTTAGACCTATATCCCTCATGAACATAGATGCAAAAATCCTCAACAAAATTCTAGCCAACAGAATCCAACAACATATCAAAAAAATAATACACCCTGATCAAGTGGGATTTATACCAGGTATGCAAGGCTGGTTTAATATCAGAAAAACCATTAATGTAATCCATCACATAAATAAAACAAAAGATAAAAACCACATGATCTTATCAATAGATGCAGAAAAGGCATTTGACAAAGTTCAACACCCATTTATGATAAAAACTCTAACCAAAATAGGAATTGAAGGAAAATTCCTCAACATAATAAAGGGCATATATGCAAAGCCAACGGCCAATATCACTCTAAATGGAGAGAACCTGAAAGCACTTCCCTCGAGAACGGGAACCAGACAAGGATGCCGTTTATCACCGCTCTTATTCAACATCGTACTTGAAGTCCTAGCCAAGGCAATTAGGCTAGACAGAGAAATAAAGGGTATCCAGATTGGTAAGGAGGAAGTAAAGCTATCACTATTTGCAGATGACATGATCGTATACATGGAAAACCCTAAGGAATCCTCCAGAAAACTACTGAAACTAATAGAAGAGTTTGGAAGAGTCTCAGGATATAAAATAAACATACAAAAATCACTTGGATTCCTCTACATCAACAAAAAGAACACCGAAGAGGAAATAACCAAATCAATACCATTCACAGTAGCCCCCAAGAAGATAAAATACTTAGGAATAAATCTTACCAAGGATGTAAAAGACCTATACAAAGAAAACTATAAAACTCTGCTACAAGAAATTCAAAAGGACATACTTAAGTGGAAAAACATACCCTGCTCATGGATAGGAAGACTTAACATAGTAAAAATGTCTATTCTACCAAAAGCCATTTATACATATAACGCACTTCCAATCCAAATACCCATGTCATACTTTAAGGGGATAGAGAAACAAATCACTAATTTCATATGGAAAGGAAAGAACCCCTGGATAAGCAAAACATCACTGAAAAAGAAGAAGAAAGTGGGAGGCCTCACCCTACCTGATTTCAGAACCTATTATATAGCTACAGTAGTCAAAACAGCCTGGTACTGGTACAACAACAGGCACATAGACCAATGGAACAGAATTGAGAATCCAGATATAAATCCATCCATGTATGAGCAGCTGATATTTGACAAAGGACCAGTGTCAGTCAACTGGGTAAATAATAGTCTTTTTAACAAATGGTGCTGGCATACCTGGATATCCATTTGCAACAAAAACTAACTCCAAGTGCATCAAAGACCTAAACATAAAGACTAAAACGATAAAAATCATGGAAGAAAAAATAGGATCTACCCTAGGATCCCTAATACAGGGCATAAACAGAATACAAAACATTACCAAAAATGATGAAGAGAAACCAGATACCTGGGAGATCCTAAAAATCAAACACCTATGCTCATCTAAAGACTTCACCAAAAGAGTAAAAAGACCACCTACAGACTGGGAAAGAATATTCAGCTATGACATCTCAGGACCAGCGCCTGATCTCTAAAATCTACATGATTCTGTCAAAACTCAACCACAAAAAGACAAACAACCCAATCAAGACGTGGGCAAAGGATATGAACACACATTTCACTAAGGAAGATATTCAGGCAGCCAACAGATACATGAGAAAATGCTCTCGATCATTAGCCATTAGAGAAATGCAAATTCAAACTACGATGAGATTCCATCTGACACCAACTAGACTGGCATTAATTCAAAAAACACAAAATAATAAATGTTGGAGAGGCTGCGGAGAGATTGGAACTCTCATACACTGCTGGTGGGATTGTAAAATGGTACAACCACTTTGGAAATCCATCTGGCGTTATCTTAAACAGTTAGAAATAGAACTACCATACAACCCAGAAATCCCACTCCTCGGAATATACCCTAAAGATACAAGAGCCTTCACACAAACAGATATATGCACACCCATGTTTATTGCAGCTCTGTTTACAATAGCAAAAAGCTGGAAGCAACCAAGATGTCCATCAACGGACGAATGGGTAAATAAATTGTGGTATATTCACACAATGGAATACTACGCATCGATAAAGAACAGTGACGAATCTCTGAAACATTCCATAACATGGAGGAATCTGGAAGGCATTATGCTGAGCGAAATGAGTCAGTTGCAAAAGGACAAATATTGTATAAGACCACTATTATAAAAACATCTTGAGAAATAGAAAAAATGGAGAAGAACACATACTTATGTGGTTACAAAGGGGGGAGGGAGGGAGGGAGGGAGAGGGCTTTTTATTGATCAATCTGTAGATAAGAACTGCTTTGGGTGAAGGGAAAGACAACACTCAAAACAAGGAAGGTCAGCCTAATTGGACAGGATTAAAAGTAAAGAGGTTTCCGAGATAAAATGAAAGCTTCAAAGGTCAGCAAAGCAGGGGCTGGGGTCTGGGGAACTTGGTTTGAGGGGACTTCTAAGTCAATGGGCAAAACAATTCTATTATGAAAACATTCTGCATCCCACTTTGAATTGTGGCGCCTGGGGTCCTAAATGCCAACAAGCGGCCATCTAAAATACATTAATTGGTCTCAACCCACGTGGAGCAAAGGCAAAGGAAGAACACCAAGGTCACACGACAACTAAGAACCCAAGAGACAGAAAGGGCCACATGAACCAGAGATCTACATTATCCTGAGACCAAAAGAACTAGTTGGTGCCCAGCCACAATCGATATCTGTCCTGTCAGGGAGCACAACAGACAACTCCTGAGGGAGCAGGAGACCAGTGGGATAATACAGACCCCAAATTCTCACTAAAAGACCACACCTAATGGTATGACTGCGACTAGAGGAATCCCAGAGACAATGCTCCCCAGAACTTCTGATGGCACAGGACAGGAACCATCCCCGAAGACAAATCATCAGGCATGAAAAGGACTGGTCAGTGGAGGGGAGAGAGATGCTGATGAAGAGTGAGGTAATTAAATCAGGTGGACACGGGAGAGTGTGTAGGCAACTCTTGACTGGAGGGGGGATGGGAAGATAGAGAGAGAGGGAAGATGGCAAAATTGGCACGAAACGAGAGACTGTAAGGGCTGACTCAATAGGGGGAGAGCAAGTGGGAGAAGGGAGTAAGATGTATGTAAACCTACATGTGACAGACTGATTGGAATGGTAAATGTTCACTTGAAGCTTAATAAAAATTAAAAAAAAAAAAAATGCAATACAGCTTTCAATCTTTAGCAGCACTATTCTCACAAGCCACAAGTTGGGAATGTTCTCCAACACACGTCCCATTTCAGTCATGCTCGCTGTCTTTCATTTTCTCTACTTTCCAACCAACCATATGCCTCTGTCCATAAAACAGTACTGATATATTTTTTAATTAATCCTGTTTACTGATGTCATGCTCTCTGTTCTTACTTTTAAAAACAGATAAATGGAAAGCTTAACAGTTGTCCAGAACAAAAACACAACCCATATTATTTTTGTTTATACATGTCACAAATGACTCCAAGCACAGAGAGGCCCTATATCACTTATTCTCAGCTTACCAAAATGACCTGAGGAGCTTTTTGAGGGATCCTCACCCTGGCTACATATTAGAGCCACCTGGGGAGCATTACAAAATACTGACGTTGAGCCTACCTCTGAACCTACAACAGAAATTCTGAGTTATTGTGTTTAGGCTCTCCAGGTGATTCTAATACATTACTTCATTCTAGGCTTAATGAAATAGTATGATTCACCTCTCCTTATGGTTTGGTTTGGCTGTAATTCCTCAGGCGATGGCAACACACACTGCTGGTCAAACCGCTACAAGTTTCCTTTCCATTAAGACTCCCCGTGTTGCTACAAGGAGCCCAGGTGGCACAATGGTCAAGAGCTGGGCTGCTAACCAAAATGTCAGCAATTCGAATCTACCAGCTGCTTCCTGGAAACCTATGGGGCAGTTCTATTCCATCCTATACGGTTGCTTTCTTAGTTATATAGTGCTGCTATAACTAATACCACAAGTGAATAGCTTTAACAAAGAGAAATTTACTCTCTCACAGTCTAGTACGTTACAAGTCCAAATTCAGGGTGTCAGGTCCAGGCGAAGGTGTTCTCTGTTGGCTCTGGAGAAAGATTCCTTGTCATCAATCTTCCCCTGGTCAAGGAGCTTCTCAGGCACAGGTATTCCGGGTCTAAAGGACATACTCTGCTCCTGGTGCTTTCTTGGTGGTGTGACGTCCTCAACTCTCTGCTTGCTTCCCTTTCCTTTTATCTCTTGAGAGATAAAAGGTGGTGCAGGGCACACCCCAGGGAAACTCCCTTTACCTTGGATCAGAGAGGTGACCTGAGTAGGGGTGGTGTTACAACCCCACCCTAGTCCAATCACAAAATGGAGGACAACCACACAATACTGGGAATCAAGGCCTAACCGAGTTGATACACACATTTTTGGGGTGATGTAATTCAATCCATGACAGTCACTATGAGTCAGAATCGACCTGATGGCAGTGGGTTTGGTTGGTTGGGTGTTGCTAAGAAGCCCCGGTGGCACAGTGGTTAAGAGCTCAGCTGCTAACCAAAAGGTCAGCAGTTCAAATCCACCAGCTGCCCCTTGGAAACCCTATGGGCAGTTCTACTCTGTCCTATAGGGTTGCTATGAGTTGGAATCGACTCGACAGCAATGGGTTTTTGGTTTGCTGTTGCTAAAAAGTGAGCACACAGAGAAAATACAGAACCAAAGTGAACACTTTATTTACAAAAGTAAAAATAAAACCCATTGCTGTCGAGCTGATTTCAACTCATAGTAACCCTATGAATATCACCCCCTACTGAGATGAAGGAGACCTGGTGGCCCAAAGGTTAAGCACTTCGTTAACCGAAAGGTGGGCAGTTCTAACCCACCAGCAGCTCCACAGCAGAAAAGACCTGGTGATCTGCTCCCATAAAGATTACGCCTAGAAAACCCATGGAGCAGTTCTATTCTATTATATAGGGTCACTATGAGTTGGAACTGACTCAAAGGCACACAACAAGACGAAACTAAGGTCCTACTTGGAAAAATCTCTACAATACAGAAATGAGAGGAAAGAGCACCAGCAACCCATCTTAGAAGCAGAATTTCACCCCATATTTAAGACCACCTATGATCGACTCGACGGCACTGGGGTTTTTTTATGACGTTGCTATGACAGCAATGGGTCTACACTCCCCAGATTTTGTCATAGTCTGTGTCTAAACGCTTAATCCATTTATTTTGCCTTACACAGTATTATTCTCTGAATAGGTCAGCTGTGTCTAGAAACATCTCCTAGATTTCTGAGGTTTGCATGATCTCAAGTTGGGCAAGAAACTCCAATCCAAAAGATATTGAACAGATGCACTGTGTGCTGAAATTACCCTAAAGGAATCATTTTTTTCCTACTATTGTTAATTAGTCAGGGCAGACAATCTGAAAGAGCAAAACTATTACTTTATATAATCTCCAGTGAGGAGTCCCTTGGTGACGCAGTTAACACCCTCAGCTGCTAACCGAAACACTGGGGGTTCGAGTTCATGCAGAAGTGCCTCAGAAGAAAGGACCAATGATCTACTTCTGAAAAATCAGTCACTGAAAACCCTCTGTATGGAGCACAGCTCTATCCTGACACCACTGGGTTGCCAGGAGTCAGAGTCAATTTGATGGCAACTGGTAAATCTCTAATAAATACACTATTTTTGTAAGGTGTCTGGCTTTTAAAAAAGAAAAGGAAATGTAACTTTGCCCAAAACACAAAGTCTAAAAGCAACAAAGGGTTTAACTTTTAAGAAGTATCCTTCAATATTGTAAAGTATAAATAACTCCCCCCAAAAAACAAAACAAAAAAGTATAAATAAATAAGAACCTAAAATATCCAAATGAACTAAAATAGACGAGAAGTCAGTAAAACTAAAATTTGAGAATTAAGCATGATGGGTAAAAATCTTCCATCCTGTCTAAAAATGAAGATGTAGCAGAATGCCTAAAACCTCTCTATCAAAATCATATAAAAAACGTTCAATTCCATACCAGGAAACAGTTTAAATCTGGCCAAAGAGCATCTTTTTTGATGAACTAGGATAATTTTCTATCAGATACGATGTCTGCAAAGACCAGTCACCACAGCAAGACTTGGAAGTCCTGCCTAGAATTGCCAAGTTTTGGTTTACCTCAGCTTCTTTAATTCGTTAATTCATTCACTCGGATATTTACTGAGTGGCTTCTGTAAACCTGTAATCTCTGCCAGGCCCTGTTGATGTGAAATTATATAAAACACACACAGCCATTATTTTGACAGAGTTCATATTTCAGAACAGCAGTGGTGTAACTGATTACTTTTGTGTGGCCTTCCTAGCCATGGTCTTACAACTCCCACCCAGGTGACCAGGTGGCACTGTGTGATACGGTAATCATGGCCCACGAGGGGATTGGTCAGTTTTGCCTTAAAAGAGAGCCAATTTCAGAGCAGAGAGGACAATCCCAGCACCACGAAGGAAGACCAGCTAGGAGCTAGCATGTCCTTTGGACCTGGGATCCCTGTGTTGGGAAGTTCCTGGAACCAGGAGACAGAGTGAGCGGTAACCTTGAAGATGCTGAGAAGCAGTGGCAGGAGAGGAGAGACCCAACAGTAGAGACCTGGCAGCAAGAGATGGCATGGTGGGCTTCCCAGCCCATAGAGAGAGAAACCCAAGTGCCTTGGGGCAGAAACTGAGGGCCAGGGAGAGGCATGCCTACAAGCACATCAGGGAAGAGGCTGTCCTGATGGAAGAACTATATCCTGAGTGTTCCTGAGCCTGAATTGTAACTGTTACTTCCCTAATAAACCCCATAATTGTGAGTGTGGTCTGTGAGTTCTGTGTGGCTAATGCAATGAATAATCGAACCCAGCAGAGAAGTAGAGAGTGCTGTGGGAGGGATGGGTGGTATTAGAATTGGTAAGTATGGCAGAGAGAGAAGCCTTGTCTGACCTCCGCCTCATGGGAGTGAGCCCTGGGCTACTCATCTTGATTCTCTTTTCCCGTTTTGAAGTTAGAGGAGGTCAGACGCCACATCCGCGCTGTTTTTACAACAGCGACTCTCAATTTTTTTGCTCTTAGACCCTTGTAACACTTAAAAATTGAGGACTTCTAGAGAGCTTTAGTATTGATACTTACCATATAAGAAATACCATATAAGAAATTAAAATTGTGAAATGTTCAAAATATTTATTCACTTAAAGATAACAATAAATGCATTATGTCAACATAAGCTATATTTTATAAAAAGAAACTTTTTCAAAACAAAGGAAAATGAGTCAGAATAGACATATAATACTGTGTTACATTTTTATAAACATTTACATTTTTTGCAGTACAATGTGTTTCTCTTATGTATGGCCTTTCTGACCTTGGGTTCATAATTCTGCCAAAAATGATTGGCTGGGCCATAATCTTAAAATGGATTGGTTAGTCTACTATGCAAACAAGGTGTGTAAAACCACCCAATAAGATTAAGTGACCCTGTCGGAATTGGCAGATTTCTATGCAAATTATGTGGCTATGGCCTACCTAGGGAATAGCTCAGTTCATGATCTGGTGGCAAGGTCATGACTTGAAATTGACAAGAAGTAGGCTTACATAAGGACCAACTGCAGAGATTTAGGGAGACCACGCTACCATCAAGAAGAGCCCGGAGCAGAGTATGTCCTCTGGACCCAGGATCCCTGTGCTGAGAACCTCCTAAACACAGGAGAGAGCTGTAACACTGATGATGGTGAGAGACAGCACGAGACAGTGAAAGATGGCACAGCAGCATAAGCAGCAGTAGCAAGAGCGGCAGGAACCAGGAACCAAGAGACCAGCATGAGGCAGGGGCAACAGGCTTGTTGACCCACAGAGTGAGAAAGAGCTGAGGGCCTCTGGGCAGAAGGCTTGCTGGTGGAGTGGTGCCACTGGGCATTTGTCAGCAGAGCTGAAGAGTTCCAACACCTGCCTGAGCAGGGCAGAGGCCAAAAGGTGGCCCAGCAGCAGGAACAGCAGATGTTTCAGGGGCAGGCACAGCTGAGAGAACGCCTGCCTACCTGTGGCACAACCAAGAAGCTGACAGCCACCTTGGTTGGAAGCTGTCCTGACTGAAGAACTGCATCCTGTCTCCTGAGTTGTACCCTGTTGCTCCCAAGTTAATCCTGATCCTGAATTGTAGCCTATTACTTCCCTAATAAACCACATAATGGAGAGTATGGTCTGTGAGTTCTGTGTGACCACTGCAACAAATTAGCAAACCAAGCAGAGGAGTACAGAGTGCCATGGCAAAGATGGCTGGTGTCAGAAATGGTGAAAAAGCTTGAGAGTGGAGGTCTGTGTGACCTCCACATCACAGAAATAAGCTTTGGGCTGATCTTGATTTTCATCCCTCCCCCTGAAGTTAGATAACTTCTGATGCTACCTAGTGCCATCGACTCAATTCTGACTCATAGTGACCCTACAGGACAGAGTAGAACTGCCCCATAGAGTTTCCAAGGAGCACCTGGTGGATCTGAACTGCTGACCCTTTTGTTAGCAGCCGTAGCACTTACCCACTACACCACCAGGGTTTCCCTCTTCTGATGCTAGCAGGTTAGAATTTTCAAAAACAAAAAAATGTTTTAGGATAGAATAATTGCATTGTTATACATTTTTGTAATTCTTTTTAATGTCTTGTTTAATAGAAGACACCTGGATTCTCATATCGACTTCTGTAATCAATCGCTTACGATGACCCACATATCAAGTAGCCTCTGGAAGAAAGAATGAAAGAAAAAAATGACAAATAAGGTCTAAGTATTATTATAAAGGAGTCCCTGGGTAGTGCAAACAGTTAATATGCTCCGCTGCTAATAGAAAGGTTAGAGGTTGGAGCCCATCAAGAGGTACCTCAAAAAAAAGGCCTGGTGATCTACTGCTGAAAATTCAGCCACTGAAAAACCTATGGACCACACTTCTACTCTGACACACATGGAGTAACCAGCAGTCAGAAGGGACTCAACAGCACGTTTTTTTAATAACTCAAATTTATAATAAACCTGTCAAGAATAGATTAAATTCTTTTAGAAGACAAAGTAGTACAGCATTTAGAACTTTTCTATTATTTTAAAGTATTCTGGAATTTAATGGGACTAAATAGATAACTACCAAAAAAAAACAACAACAAACCCATTGTTGTTGAGTCAATTCTGACTCATAGTGACCCTACAGGACAGAGGAGAACTGCTCCATAGAGTTTCCAAGGAGCACCTGATGGATTCAAACTGCTGACCTTCTGGTTAGCAGCTGTAGCACTTAACCACTATACCACCAGAGTTTCCAGACAACTACAGTCACCTAGAAAAACTTGCTTATGTAAAACTCATTCACAAAAGACACTGGGTAAAGGTTAAAATGTTACCCTGCCTGGCCCCCTAAAATAAAAATCCATACTACCCAAAATTCTTCATCAAAAAGTATACTTCTTGGGAGGCGGGCCCAAGATGGTGGAATAGACAGATGTTTCCGGCAAGTCCTCTCACAACAAAGACCCGAAAAAACAAGTGAAACGAGTATATTTATGACAAGCTAGGAACCCTAAACATCAAAGGCAAGCTTAGAAAAGGAACTGAGAGGAAGGGGGAAGAAGAGACAGTTCAGAAGCAGTGAAGAGTTACCAGACCTGAATCACTGGGAGCCCTCAGGCATCATTCCTGGGAGCGGTGGCAGTGGGCTGGTACTAGCGTTCAGCCACAGTTTCCTCAGTGAGAAGCAGCCAGCCACACAGCCTACTCATACCTCCGGAACCAGAGAAGAACTGTGCTCTCGGCAGAAGCTAAGTACTTGCATATATTTTACCACGACCCCCTTGCCCAAGCCGGCTTCAAAGCTGATTTCCCTGGGCTGGAGAGAGGCCCTGTTCAACGCCTAGAGCCATCCTCCCAACCTTGGAGAAGGAATAAATTTGCAAGTGGGGGAAAAGATAATTTGCCAGCTCCACTAACCAGGGGAACTCAGGACAGAAGAGGCTCCTATCTGGGCATAAATGGTCCCTGGACTTTGAGTACCATTCCCCTCTACATAGACCTGTGTGGGCCTATTTCAGGAGAATACATCCTTGTTCTCAGACTCAACAGTTTCAGCTCTGCAGAGCAGAGGTGGGTGTTTGATATTTGACACCACTTTGCCTATTAAACAGGGTCCTCACCTACCCACATCAGGGGCCTAAGGACTGGTGACTCCACTCAGGTCACCCAGCTACCCAAGACAGGGGTCCAGGGATAACTAGTACCTCCCGGTCCTTACGACAAAAAACACTGGGTGCCCATGGTCCATCTGCAGAACCCACACACCTGTATGCTCTAGGGAACAGGGACACGCTTTCCTCAGAGACACTTGGGGGATGATTCTCAGGCCCCTGCCTTGTTCAGAGTGTGACTCCCAGCTGCAACCAGATACCAATACCTACACCAATCACCCCTGCCCCTCTAAGACTATAGAAGAGAGTCTGTACCGAACACTTCATGATCACCTACCTGGACATTTGAGCTGAATTCATAAAAGAAAAGTGAATGGGCTCCTAGACTAATACACCTGATAACAGCTCTAGCCATCTGGGGACAGGATGTCAGAGATCCAAAGGCAAAAATAATCAAGCTAGCTCACTCGAGCAACCCATTTGGGCATATCAAAACAAAACAATGCAAGAAGCTAGCATATAGTAAGCAAACAAAATAAACTAATACAATAACTTATAGATGGCTTGGAGAAACAGTCAATATTAAATCATATAAACAAACAGACCATGATCACCTCAACAAGCTCCCAAAACTAAGAATCAAGGGATCTTCTATGTGAAAGTGCCTTCCTGGAATTACCGGAGGCAGAATACAAAAGATTAATATACAGAACCCTTCAAGACATCAGGAAAGAAATCAGACAATACACAGAAGAAGCCAAGGAACATACAGATAAAGCAGTTGAAGAAATTAAAAAGGTTATCCAGGAACATAATGAAAATTTTAGTAAGCTGCAAAAATCCACAGACAGCAATTAGAAATTCAGAAGAATAAAAATAAAATTACAGAATTAGACAACTCAATAGAAGGTCAGAGGAGCAGAACTGAGCAAGTGGAACGCAGAATTTCTGAACTTGAAGATAAAGCACTTGGCACCAATCAGATAAAAGAATTTAAACAAATGGAGAAACCTTAAGAATCACATGGGACTCTATCAACAAAAATAACCCAGGAGTGATTGGAGTATGAGAACAGAGAAGGGTAACAGAAAATGGAGAGAGAATTGTTGAATATCTGTTGGCCGAAAACTTCCGATATTGTGAAAGATGACAAGATATCTATCCAAGATGCTCATCCAACTCCACATGAGGTAGATTTAAAAGAAAGTCACCAAGACATATTATAATCAAACTTGCCAAAACCAAAGATAAAGGGAGAATTTTAAGAGCAGCTAGGGAAAATCGAAAAGTCACCTACAAAGGAGAGTCAATAAGAATAAGAACAAGCTCGGACTACTCGGCAGAAACCATGCAGGCAAGAAGGCAATTGAAGGAAAAAAATTGCTACCCAAGAATCATATCCAGCAAAACTGTCTCTCAAATATAAAGGTGAAATTAGGACATTGCCAGATAAACAGAATTTTAGAGAATTCATAAAAACCAAACCAAAACTACAATAAATACTAAAGGGAGTTCTTTGGTTAGAAAATCAATAATATTAGGTATCGACCCAAGACTAGAACACTGGGCAGAGCAATCAGATGTCAACTCAGACTGGGAAATCACAAAAATAAATCAAGATTAAAAAAACTCAAAACAGGGAAACGGTGATGTTATTATGTAAAAGAAGAAAACAATAAAACAATAAAGAGGGACTAAGAAATTTAGTCATAGATCTTTGCTATGGAGAGGAAGACAAGGTGATACAAAGAAATAAAAGTTAGGTTTCGATTTAGAAAAATACGGGTAAATAATAAGGTAACCACAAAAGAGACAAACCATCCTACACATCAAAATAAAATACAAGAAAAAAATAGACACTCAGCAGAAACAAAATCAACAACAATGAATTTGAGGAAAACACAATATATAAAGATAATCTACTCAGCACAACAAATTAACTGGGAAAAAGAAACTGTCAACAACACACAAAAAAAGACATTAAAATGACAGCACTAAATTTGTACTTGTCCATAATCACACTGAATGTCAATGGACTAAATACACCAATAAAGAGACAGAGAGTGGCAGAATGGATTAAAAAACACGATCCATCTATATGCTGCCAACAAGAGACACACCTTAGACTTAAAAAAAAACCTTAGACTTAGAGACTTTAACTAAAACTCAAAGGATGGAAAAAAATATATCAAGCAAACAACAATCAAAAAAGAGCAGGAGTGGCAATACTAATCTCTGACAAAAAAGACTTTAAAGTTAAATCCATCAGAATGGATAAAGATGGACACTATATAATGATTAAAGGGACAATATACCAGGAGGATATAACCATATTAAATATTTCTGCACAAATGACAGGGCTGCAAGATATATAAAATAAGCTCTATCAGCACTGAAATGTGAGACAGACAGCTCCACAATAACAGTAGGAGACTTCAACACACCACTTTTGGTGATGGACAGGACATCCAGAAAGCAGCTCAGTAAAGACAGGGAAGGATCTAAATGCCACAATCAACCAACTTAACCTCACAGACATACACAGAATACTCCACCCAACAGCAGCCAAGCACACTTTCTTTTCTAGTGCACATGGAACAATCTCTAGAATAGACCACATATTAGGTCATAAAGCAAGCCTTAGCAGAATCCAAAACAATGAAATATTACAAAGCATCTTCTCTGACCATAAGGCCATAAAATCAGTAACAGAAAAAGCAGGGAAAAGAAATCAAAACACTTGGAAACTGAAAAACACCCTGCTCAAAAAAGACTGGATTACAGATGACATTAAGGATGGAATAAAGAAATTCATAGAATCCAATGAGAAGGAAACACTTCCTATCAGAACCTTTGGGACACAGCGAAAGCAGTGCTCAGAGGTCAATTTATATCAACAAATACACACATACAAAAGAAGAAAAGGCCAAAATCAAAGAATTATCCCTACAACTTGAAAAAAGAGAGCAACAAAAGAAACCCCTCAGGCACCAGAAGAAAACAAATAATAAAAATAAGAACAGAACTTAAGGAAACAGACAACAGAAAAACAATTGAAAGAATTAACAAGACCAAAAGCTGATTCTTTGAAAAAATCAACACAATTGGTAAACCACTGGCCAAAGTGACAAAAGAAAAACAGGAGAGGAAGCAAATAACCCGAATAAGAAATGAGATGGGCAATATTACAACAGACCCAACTGAAATTAAAAGAATCATACCAGATTACTATGCAAATTTGAAAACATAGAAGAAATGGATGAATTCCTAGAAACACACTACCTATATAAACTAACACAACCAGAGGTAGAACAACTAAATAGACCCATAACAAAAGAAGAATTGAAAAGGTAATCAAAAAACTCCTAACCAAAAAAAAAAACCCCTGGCCCAGATGGCTTCACTGCAGAGTTCTACCAAACTTTCAGAGAAGAGTTAACACCACTACTACTAAAGGTATTTCAGAGCACGGAAAAGGGCGGAATACTCCCAAACTCATTCTATGAAGCCACCATATCCCTGATACAAAACCAGGTTAAAAAAAAAAAAAAAAAAAGACACCACAAAAAAAGAAAATTACAGACCTATATCCCTCATGAACTAGGATGCAAAAACCCTGAACAAAATTCTAGCCAATAGAGTTCAACAACATACCAAAAATATAATTCACCATGACCAAGTGGGATTCATACCAGGTATGCAGGGATGGTTCAACATTAGAAAAACAATCAATGTAATCTACCATATAAATAAAACAAAAGAATCACATGATTTTATCAATTGACGCAGAAAAGGCATTTGACGAAGTTCAACACCCATTCATGATAAAAACTCTCACCAAAATAGGAATAGAAGGAAAATTTCTCAACATAATAAAGAGCATTTATACAAAGCCAATAGCCAACATCATCCTAAATGGAGAGAGCCTGAAAGCACTCCCCTTGAGATCGGGAACCAGACAAGGATGCCCTAGCCAGAGCAATTAGGCTAGACATAGAAATAAAGGGCATCCAGACTGGCAAGGATGAAGTAAAAGTATCTCTATTTGCAGATGACATGATCTTATACACAGAAAACCCTAAGGAATCCTCAAGAAAACTACTGAAACTAATAGAAGAGTTCAGCAGAGTATCAGGATACAAGATAAACATACAAAAATCAGCTGGATACCTCTATGCCAACAAAAAGAACATCAAAGAGGAAATCACCAAATCAATACCATTTACAGTAGCCACCAAGAAGATAAAATACTTAGGAATAAATCTTACCAGAGATGTAAAGACTTACACAAAGAAAACTACAAACACTTCTGCAAGAAACCAAAAGAGACCCACGTAAGTGGAAAAACATACCTTGCTCACGGATAGGAAGGCTTAATATTGTGAAAATGTCCATTCTACCAAAAGCGATCTATAGATACAATGAAATTCCGATCCAAATTCCAATGACATTTTTTAATGAGATGGAGAAACAAATCCCAACTTCATGGGGAAGAGAAAGAAGCCCTGGAAAAGTAAAGCATTACTGAAAAAGAAGAACAAAGCGGGAGGCCTCACTCTATCTGACTTTAGAACCTATTATACCACCGCAGTAGTCAAAACACCCCGGTACTGGTACAACAGATACATAGACCAATGGAACAGAATTGAGAATCCAGACATAAATCCATCCACATATAACAAACGACCCAAATCAGTTAAATGTGGAAAAGGCAGTCTTTTAACAAATGGTGCTGGCATAACTGGATACTCATCTGCAAAAAAAATGAAAGACCCACACCTCACACCTTGCACAAAGTGAACTCAAAATGGACCAAAGACCTAAATATAAAATCTAAAATGATAAAGATCATGGAATAAAAAATAGGGACAACGTTAGGGGTCCTAATACATGGCATAAACAGTATATAAAACATTACTAACAATGCAGAAGTAAAACTAGATAACTGGGAGCTCCTAAAAATCAAACACCTATGCTCATCCAAAGACTTCGCCAAAAGAGTAAAAAGATTACCTACAGACTGGGAAAAAGTTTTTAGCTATGACATTTCTGATCAGCGCTTGATCTCTAAAATCTACATGATACTGCAAAAACTCAACTACAAAAAGACAACCCAATTAAAAAATGGGCAAAAGATATGAACAGACACTTCACTAAAGAAGACATTCAAGCGGCTAACAGATACATGAGGAAATGCTCACAATCATTAGCCATGATGAGAAATGCAAATCAGAACTACAATGAGATTCCATCTCACTCCAACAAGGATGGCATTAGTCCAAAAAACACAAAATAAAAAATGTTGGAGAGGTTGTGGAGAGACTGGAACACTTATACACTGCTGGTGGGAATGCAAAATGGTACAACCACTTTGGAAATCCAGTTGGCAGTTCCTTAAAAGCTAGAAATAGAACTACCATACGATCCAGCAATCCCATCCCTTGGAATATATCCTAGAGAAGAGCCTTTACACAGATACATGCACACCCATGTTCACTGCACCACTGTTTACAACAGCAAAAGGATGGAAGCAACCAAGGTGCCCATCAACGGATGAATGGATAAATAAATTATGGTATATTCACACAATGGAATACTACACATCGATAAAGAACAGTGATGGATCTGTGAAACATTTCATAACATGTAGGAATCCGGAAGGCATTATGCTGAGTGAAATTAGTCAGTTGCAAAAGGACAAATATTGTGTAAGACCACTATTATAAGAACTCAAGAAATAGTTTAAACAGAGAAGAAAATATTCTTTGATGGTTATGAGAGGGGGGAGGGAAGGAGCAAAGAAGAGGGGTACTCACTAATTAGTAGATAAGAACTGCTTTAGTTGAAGGGAAAGACAACACACAATACAGGCAAGGTCAGCACAAGTGGACTAAACCAAAAGCAAAGAAGTTTCCTGAATAAAGTGAATGCTTCAAAGGCCAGCATAGGCAGGGTCGGGGTTTGAGGACGATGGTTTCAGGGGACATCTAAGACAAGTGGCATAATAAAATCTATTAAGAAAACATTCCGCATCCCACTTTGGACAGCGGCGTCTGGGGTCTTAAACACTAGCAAGCAGCCATCTAAGATGCATTAATTGGTCTCAACCCACCTGCACCAACGGAGAATGGAGAACACCAAGGATGCAAGGTAATTACTAGCCCAAGAGACAGAAAGGGCCACATAAACCACAGACTACATCACCCTGAGATCAGAAGAACTAGATGGCGGCCGGCTAAACGAATGACTGCCCTGACAGGGAACACAACAGAACCTCTGAGGGAGCAGGAGAGCAGCAGGATGCAGACCCCACATTCTCTTAAAAAGAACAGACTTAATGGTCTGACTGAGACCAGAAGGACCTCAGTGGTCATGGCTCCCAGGACAGGAACCATTCCCAAACCCAACTCTTCAGACAGGGATTGGACTGGAAAATGGGATAGAAAAAGATGCTGGTGAAGAATGAGCTTCTTGGATCAAGTAGACACTTGAGACTATGTTGGCATCTCCTATCTGGAGGGGAGATGAGAGGGCAGAGGGGGTTAGAAGCTGGCAGAAAGGACACAAAAAGAGAGAGCGGAGGGAAGGAGCGGGCTGTCTCATTGGGGGAAAGTAATTAGGAGTACATAGCAAGGTGTATATAAATTTTTGTATGAGAGACTGACTTGATTTGTAAACTTTTACTTAAAGCACAAATAAAATAAAATAAAACAAAACACTACAATGAGATACCACCTAACCCCTGAAAAACAGCAATGATGATTAAAAAAAAAAAAAAAAGGGCAACAGAAAACAACAAATGCTAGTAAGGTTATGGGGCGACTGGAACTCTTATACACTGCTGGTGGGATTGTAAATGGTACAATTCACCATGGAAACTGGTATGGTGCTTTCTCAAAAAGCTAGAAATATGATCCAGCAATCCTACTCTAAGGTTTACATTCACGAGATATAAAACCAGTTGACACAAATAGACATACGCACACCTATGTTAACTGCAGCATTATTCACAATAGCACAAACATGGAAACAACCTAAGTGCCCATCAACGGATGAATGTATAAACAAACTGTGGTACATACATACAAGGAATACTATTCAACTATGAAGAATAATGGGGAATCCGCAAAATATAACATGGATGAATGTGGAGGGCATTATGCTGAGTGAAATCAGTCAATCACAAAAGGACAAATGTTGCACGGCCCCACTATTACAAAAGTCAAGAGTAGATATACAGAGAGAAAGAAACATTCTCTGATGATTTCCAGGGATTGGAGGGAGAGAGGGGAGAAATCACCTTCTAGGTAGTAAAGAAAAAGTAGTAGACACCTGTTATTTTTCGTCATGGGAAAGGCAATACCAAACATGGGTGAAGTCTGCACAACCTGACCAAGGTAAATGAAGACACTAAGAAGTACACAAGAAAAAGGGACAACTTTGCTAAATGCATACAATTTTGCAACAACAGTAATAACAACCAAAAACGTGTGGTTACATAGCTAAATCCGTAAGCACGTATGTGTACAGGAAGGCATACGTGAAAGCACGCATGTGCATGTATAGGTGTATCTGTAGGCATATGTATATACACGTTTGTGTGCGCTGCATATATAATCATATACAATAAAACACATAGTGGGCACAGTTACCAAGACTTCTAGACATACACAAACAAACTTCCTAGACATATACTGGGTCAAAAGGGTTAGGACCATAGTCTTTGGGATAACTCAGTCAATTAGCGTATCATAGCATAAAGTAAATGTTCTAGACCCAAGTTTGGTGAGTAGAACCTGACGTCTTAAAAGCTTTACAAGCAACCACCTAAGATACAACTATTGGTCTCTACTTGTCTGGAGCAAAAGAGAATGAAGGAAAGCAAAGTCTCAAAGAAGAAACCAGTCCACAGGACTAACAGCCCGCCCAAATCACAGCCTCTTCTAACCTGAGACCAGAAGAGCTAGATGGTGCACAGCTACCCTTTCTGACCCTTATGACCAGGGATATAACAGAAGGTTTCAGATAGAATGGGAGAAAAATGTAGAATAAGACTCAAGTTTCTAAAAAAAAGGCCAGACCTAGGAGACCAATAGATACTAGAGAAACCCTGAAGACTATCGTCCTAGGATACCCTGTGAACTTAGCACTGAAGCCACTAATGGAGGTCACTTTTTAGCCAAACAATAGATTGGCCTATAAAATAAATAACATCACCCATGAGTAATGTGTCCCTAAAACAGCCAACCATATGAGACCAAGCGGCCAACATTTACCCAAAAGCAAAGATGAGAAGGCAAGGAGGAGAAGGAAAGCTAGGTGAATGGAAACAGAACAAACAGAATGGAAGTAATGAGATGTTGATGCACTGTGAAATCTGTAAAGAACGTCATGGAGCAATTTATATAAAAATTAAGTGGGAACTTAATTTGTTGTGTAAATTTTCCCCCAAAACACAATATTTTTTTTAATGTTAAGATCATGGAAGAAAAATAAACTATTTCAAAAAAAAAAAAAAAAAGGTATACTTCTCAACGTGTTCAATTCTCAAAAACGAATATTCTAACCTGAAGGCCAAGGGATCTATGGATTTCCTAAAATCACATGCAATATTTTGTCTATACACTTATGGGCATCTTCCTGGGGAAAAAGGTCCATGGCATTTGTCAGATTCTAAAAACATTAAAGATCAGTTTTAAAAATAACAGTAATAAAAACATGAGGAGTCCCTGGCTGGTGACTCAACCACTAGCCGAAACGGTGGTGGTTCAAACCCACCCAGAGATATCGCAGAAGACAAGCCTGGCAATCTGCCTCTGAAAATTCACAGCCTTGAAAACTCTGTCTTATACTCTGCACACATGGGGTCACCATAAGCAAGAACCAACTCGACAGCAACTGTCTTAGTTATCTAGTACTGCTGTAACAGAAATACCACAGGTAGACAGCTTTAACAAAAAGAAATTTTTTCTCTCACAGTCTAGGAAGCTAGAAGTCCAAATTCAGGATGCCAGCTATAGGGAAGGCTTTTTCTCTGCTGGTTCTGGGAGAAGCTCTTGTCATCAATTTTCCTTTGATTCAGGGAGCTTCTCAGGAAGGAACCTTGGGTCCAAAGGACATGTTCTTGGTGCTGCTTTCTTGGTGGTATGAGGTCCCCATGTCTCTGTTGCCCAATTCAATTCTTTTATATCTCAAAAGAGGCTGATTTAAAAAACAACCTAATCTTGTAGATTGAGTCCTGCCTCATTAACATAACTGCCACTAATCCCACCTTATTAGCATCACAGAGTAGGATTTACAACACATAGGAAAATCACATCAGATAACATAATGGTGAATAATCACATAATATTGGGAATCATGGACTAGCCATTGCGGGGGGGGGCCGAGATCATGACATAATACAATCCATATCATCAACTAACAATAACAATAAAAACATGAGGTTATTCTTTTATGTTTGTATGAACAAGAAGGGTGCAAAAAGACAAACCAGGATGTTCAGGTTACTGTAGGTATGTGGGAAACCCTGGTGGCATAGTGGATGGTGTTTAAGTGCTAGGGCTGCTAATCAAAAGATCAGAAGCCCCCAGGTGGGGCAGTTCTACTCTGTTCTATAGGGTGGCTATGAGTCAGAATCTGCTTAAGGGCAAAGAGTTTGGTTTCTGGAAGGTATGAGGGTATGGAGATAGGGAAAGGGAAGATGAAAATCACCTTTTCTTTATGAATTTCTGTGTTTTTACTTAGTTATAATATGTATATTTGTTTTTATTTTGAAAAACATCAAATAAGGAAAAAATTTAAAGAAAAGATCTTAAAAATACAACAATCACCGCAATTTAGTACATGGAGTTTAAAGAATAAAACAAACTGGCTAAATTCTTTTCTGGCAGTAGCAAATTTAACAGAATGATGTGGACATAATGTATTTCAATTTTAGCATCCTATCTTTCAGGTATGTAAGTAAAATATGAGCTGAATGACACATGGTTAAGCAGATCTGAAAGGAGAAACAGGAAAAATCCACACACAAATGTCAGCACCTGCTGACTTTAAATTCTAATCTCTTCTTGAGGTGGTTACTCAACTATCCCCTAAATCACTGCACACACATAAATGAATTGTCAGAAAATAGGCACATATACACAATTATCAAGGTCAAAGAGATAACTTCTTACCACTCCTATTTAGCATTGTACTAGAGGTTTTAGCTAATGCAACTAGACAAGAAAAGGAAATCAAGATTGGAAAGAAAAACACTTGCCATTGTTCACAGATAACATGATTACCTACATAAAAAATCCCAAAGAACCAACAATAGCAACCCCCCCCTTGCAAAAAACCTCCTGGAACTAGTAAGTGATTATAGTAAGGTTGCAGGATACAAGGTAAATACACAAAAGTCAATTGCTTTCCTAAATACCAGCAATGAACAACTGGAATATGAAATTAAAAACACATCATTTACATTAGCACAAAAAAAAAAACACGTAAGTGTAATTCTAACAAAATATGTGTAAGATCTATATGACGAAAACAACTTTGATAAAAGAAATCTTTGTACTTTCTGCTCAATTTTTCCAAACCTAAAACTGCTCAAAAAAAGGAGTATAATCATTAAAATAAAAAGCCAAGAGTGCAATTATATAAATGTTTTTTTCAAAATATTGTGTGTGTGTATAGTCTTCCTTTGAAACATCATTATCCTTGCTAAAAATAAAAGACTAGGTCCACTCCAAGCATTTCTTAGAAGTCTGAAATAAGAAAGGCAAAGCCCAAACTGCACCCAATTGCTGACCAGTTGGAGAAGCAGTCACGCCGCATGCACGATTCCTGCTTGGCTTTACTCCAGCTTTATAGATTCTGGGAGGTAAGGCCCACAGCCTGAATTTCTCCCATCAATCATTGTCAAAGAACAGCTATTACCTTAGAAGAATTTTATTCTCAAAGAAACTGTAATGCCACAAAATCTCCCCTTAGCATATTATGTAAAGTCAATACCTAGACTTTCATTTAATTCTGGCTTCCTTTACTGACTGATCTGTGAACTTGGCAGTTTTCTTATTTGGTTAAGGCTAGATCATTTTTCTAACACTGAACAAAGAAGGTAGCTATTGCCAAAATGTAAATTCAAAAAGCAGAAAGCTACATTAGTCTTAAATGTAACACATTTTACGGCTCAAGTGGGATAGGGGTTCCATTTCATAACTGGCTGACTGAAATAATAAACGGGATTTAAATCACTGCTGTTAAGTTGTGATATGAAAGAAATTTAAATAGCTTAAATAGAAAAAAAAATGGTATTTTGCTCCTGACACATATGGGCTTAGTTACAATGCTCCAATACACTTAATCAATATCTCTATAATAGTTCAGTTGAAAGAGCATATTTCATTATTATTCTCTTGGATCTAACTCTCACTGATGGTCCACATTTTTTATTAAAGTTAAATCAACTAATAACTGTTGGGAAAGGAGGGAGGGGAATACAGCCTCAAGGAATTCAACAGAATGGTACTGTTCTGATCATAAAATTAGGCTTAAAGGGAAAGTACAATGATGCAAAATATTCCTAAGTACTTAAAAAAGTAAATGACTACTTTTGAGAAAATAATTATTTATTTGCTTAGTATAAAATAAACGTACTTGTCTTTGAGACATATAGCAAATAACTTCAGTTTTCAAGTCTACCTTACTTCCCCTAGGAAACCTTGATAGCATGCCGGTTAAGAGCTACGGCCCCTAACCAAAACGTCAACAGTTCGAATCTATCCTTGGAAACCGTATGGGGCAGTTCTACTCTGTCCTATAGGGTTGCTATGACCAGAACTCAACTCAAGGGCAATGAGTTTGGGCTTGTTTGTTTACTTCCCCCAAACCACCAAGTTCACTCATGTTAAAACCAGAGAACTGTCTACCAGTTCGTGATTATATTGATTAATGTAGTATCTAATCACAATCAAATTTAAATTAATAAGAATGTTTAGTTTAATAACTTTCCATTTTACCAACTCAATATGTACATCAATACCAACCAACTTGCAAATTTCCTCACATATAGCCAGAAAGTAATTTTTCTAAAGTAACATGAGTAAAAAAGGCAACAGAATTCGCTTCCTCTCTAATACGTAAAGAAAAAAATTTCAAAAATACTACATACACTGTCTACTTCCTACCACATTTCAAGTTTATTATATATTCAGTAGCACTGACCACTGCTTAATTAGAAGGCCTTTAGGTTTTGCTTTGTTTTTTTTTTTTGGTGCTTCAATTATTGTTTGTTTTTGATTCCTTAATAGGAGGCAGTAGTTGCTAAAATAGATCCAGAAGCAAACATAAGAAAAGAGTAATTCCAGATGCCTCCAGGAAGAAACTGATTGGAAGACAGGGATGAAAGTGACAGCTTCTTTTCACTACCTACTTTGTGTGTGTGTACGGATAAAAAAAAAAAAAAAAATTTTTTTTTTTTTATGTGTAGTATGTGCTTATACTGCCCAATGTAATGACTGTGTTTAATTCCATAGGCTTAATAAATTCACTCATATGCTACTTATATCAAATAAAACTAAGGGTATAGAAAGTATTGAGGAAAAAAAAATCCCATAGTATAATTATCAGGATACAATGAATGCCTCAGTCTTCAGGAACTAGTTTAGGTACTATTTCTGGAGAAAATAAAACCTTAACCTTTTCATAACACGTGGCACAGATGCTATACCACCCATTTTTTCCAACTCTCGGGTTCTTTGGGAGTATACTTTTACCACTGAAGGTATTTGCTGCCCTCCAGCAGGGACCTGCGTAACAGTGAAAGGTGAAAAAAACATTAGTTGAGGCAAAATAGCTGGGGTATGAGGCTTGCAAGTAAGTGTAACCAGGAAGTACAACTGGGTAAAAATTTTCTTTTTTTTACTTCTGTGCCCCTAGATAAGCCTTGTAAGCATATTTAAGGTTTCTTTTGTGACAGTCAGGGAGCCCTGGTAGGTTTGGTTTTTTTGTGTGTGTGTCATATTTGGAAAACCAGACATTTCACATATAGCCTAATGGAAGGCGCCGTGGAAAACATCAGCAACCAAGGTCCAGTGATTAGACAGGCAACTGAAAAGTGTAGGTTTGAGAACCTTAAAAGTTCTGTGTTAACCATGTAGTACAAGATAATATTTCTCAAAATCCATATTATTAACCAAAAATTTAAACACGCCCCATGACTCCACATGCTTTCATTAATGAAAACACACAGTATTAAAAAAAAAATTCAAAGTAGAAAATAATTGGACCTTCAAAGGCCTCAGATTCAAAAGGTAAAAAATTATGTTTTGACTAAGTTAATGCTGAGTTACCACTATTTTTCCTGAATCAGTTTTTTTTTTTTTCACGTATACTTAGCGTGAAAAGCTTACTGTGTAAGCTGAGCATCTAAACTACACCCAAGAAGATAACTACAAGAAACCACACTGATACAGGTTGGCATCACTAGTGTGTATGCCACAAACACTGGAGGCACTGTAAGGAAAAGACAAAAACAGAACAAATATGACCTTAAGAGAAAGGAACTACACGAATAACTTCAAACAAGAAATCAACACAAAGCCAATTTCTATAGAGCAGAGGTCAAATATATCCCAGATTCCTGTGTTCTCCAAGCTCCAGTCCATCTCTGACACTGGCTACTCTACCTCCCCTCAACATTCTTTCCTCCCTCATTTGGGTTCACCAATTCGCTGTAAGATCTCACAGAACTCATGAACTGTACTTACAGTTAAGTGGTTTATTAAGGAACAGGTTACAAGTCAGGATCTAGATCAAGAAGCATGTAAGCAAAGTCTCCCTTCTTTAGTGTAGGACAGCTCTCACATCTCCTCTCAGCCTTGCAGGTCTCCTCTTGGCCCTGCCATCTGTCACCACAGGCTCTGCCACTGGGACCCTTCTGGACCTTCCGCTGTCTTCAGTGTTACAGCCCTTGACTGTGTTATAGCTCTTTTAGGAGGTTTCTTACCTCTGCTCTCTCTGCCTCTCTTTTCCTTCTGCTTCTTCTGGTTGCTTTCTCTTCTTGCTTCTCTCTGTCTCAAAAACCCCTGTGGGGCTGGCTGTATTTATTTATATATATATATATATACACATACATACCTACACACACACATACATACAATTCCTTGTCAATTTCAAGGCATACCCCCTCCCATTGAGGCCATAAACTAACCACCCAGTACGCCACACACCCTTCATTTGCATAGTAGGCTATAGTCACCTCGTCTCCATGGGTATAGTCACTTCATTTGCATGGGTATATTGACCAATCCCTGCAAGATGCATGCCAATCACAGGGCATGCTGCAGCCCTGGCCTAGACAAAAAGTTCTTTACAATTTACCCAGGAAATGTCAATCACCCTGGACAAAAGTAACAAAACTTCTGGGGTAGAAACTAGGGCAAAGGTAGTTCCTCAGGGCTTAGGGGAAAAATTGCTCAAGCTATTTCCCAAAGAACTAAGGCAAAAGGCCACTTCACATAAGGTAACTTACTTCACCACGGGAACATTGCTCAAGATGTCTGCAGGATTATCCAAATCTTGGAATCATCCTGAAATGGAAAAATCTATGGACTTAGGTTTGCCTACCTAAAGTAGATAAACTACCTTACTTAGGAATTCCTATAGCTACTCCTCCCAACTATCCTTAATATACCTCCTATTTTCTTCAGTGTTGATTTCCAGTATCTTAATCTATGTGACTCATAGGCCAAAAGGTGTAAATTTCCAAACTTCAGAATATTTACTAAATCGATGACTTCCAAAATCCAAAAACCCACTGTCATCGAGTCAATTCCAACTCATAGCGACCCTACAGGACAGAGTAGAACTGCCCCATAGAGTTTCCAAGGAGCACCTGATGGATTCGAACTGCTGACCATTTGGTTAGCAACCGTGGCACTTAACCACTACACCACCAGGGTTTCCAATCGAAGACTTACAACAACAAATTTTCCCCTAGAATGTGACAGATTATTAAATATAAAGGTTCCGATACATTAGGTTTCTGTGTTATAAATCTGTTTTAGAAAACGCATTTTCTGACACCTGAACAAGGAACATCAGATTAATTATTCCGTGGACACCTTTACTTCTATTTCCCCCATCATTACTCAAGTTACATAATCTATTTGTATCCCAGTTTAATCATCTGTAAAATGGAGATAACAGTTTCTCTACCAAAGAGCTGTTGTATGGCTTCAATGCTATAGCACTGAAGCCATACATTATACGTAAAGTTCTCAGAACAGTACCTAGCATGTAGAAGAGCTAGTATCTCCATTACCTACAATATACGATGCAGCTATAATGGTAAAAGGCACAATGAATCCAGGATGGCAAGATGTGATTTGAACACAAGCTCGAGTATATACCCTTGAAAAGTCACTCAGCGTCTGTGAGTGGCTGAATCATATGCATAATCCAGATAATACTGGTCCAACCAGCTCCTGCGGCTACTATATAATAATATCAACTGCTTTTCTTCTATTATAGAAAGCTACTATTTATAAGCCATAATATCCAACTCGCCCAAACAAAAAATATAACTAAGCAGTTACAACGTCAGACTGAATACTTAATTTAATCCTCAGACTGTGCTTACTCTCATGTAAAAAATAATGCTGACAAGATTGCTTATCTACTTTTTCATTCACAGCAAACAAAAAGCTAGAAATCAAGGGGGTATACAACAGCTATAATTAACAATAACAACAACAAAAAAAAACAGGCAACCAAGAAGAAAGAACAACTACAGTCAAAACACCTAAAACTGAAATACAGGGCACACTTGTTATAGAAATAAACAGACCTGAGACCTACTGTCCGATATGAGTCATTAACTTACGTTCTTAATGATAATGCTAAATCATAAAAACACAGTTAATAACATGTGTTCAAAATGCTCTGATTAAAGAGGCAGAACATTATGGAATACACTTCAGAAAGTTATAATGAAAATGACTAAAAAGCAAAATGTTTTGGTGCTTAAAATGGTTTCAAAAGTTAGCTAATGGTAAAATTCACACGTGTGAAACAACTTATTCTCCACTGAAGTTATAAAACTGAAAAAAGGGACCAAGAATCATGTAATTGTTTGTTTAAAGCATTAAAATAAAAGGCCAAACTATATTCTTCAAGAGACTAGGATTTTCAGACAAGAGCAGGTTATAAAGATTTAAAAAACCGTTACCTAGTCTCTACAACTTTAATTACTCATATGCAAGTTCAAGTTGAAGTTGAAGAAAATTTAAATAAGTCCACGAGAATCAAAATACAACCTTGAGTATATCCCACCTGAATTTAGAGACCATTTCAAGAATAGATTTGACTCATTGAACACTAATGACTGAAGATCAGACGAGTTGTGGGATGACATCAAGGACATCATACATGAAGACAGCAAATGGTCATTAAAAAGACAGGAAAGAAAGAAAAGCCCAAAATGGATATCAGAAGAAACTCTGAAACTAGCTCTTGAATGTAGAGTAGCTAAAGCGAATGGAAGAAATGATGAAGTAAAACATATGAACAGAGGATTTCAAAGTGCAGCTCGAGAAGACAAAATACTATAATGAAATGTGCAAAGACCTAAACTCAGAAAACCAAAAGGGAGGAACACATTCGGCATTTCTAAAGCTGAAAGAACTGATGGAAAAATTTAAGCCTCAAGTTGCAATATCCAAGGATTCTATGGGCAAAATATTGAATGACGCAGGAAACATCCAAAGAAGATGGAAGGAATACATAGTCACTGTACCAGAAAGAAGCGGTCAATGTTCAACCACTTCAGGAGGTAGCATGTGAGCAAGAACTGATGCAATTAAATGGAAAAGCCCAAGCTGCACTAAAGATATCGGCAAAAAACAAGGCTCCAGGAATTCAAGCAACACCAACTGAGCCGTTTCAACAACAGGATGCAGCGCTGGAAATGTTCACTTGTCTATGACAAGAAATTTGGAAGACAGTTACCTGGCCAACCAACTGGAAGAGATCCATATTTGTGCCCATTCCTAAGAAAAGTGATTCAAAAGAACATGGAAATTATTGAACAGTATCATTAATATCACATGCAAGTAAAATTCTGCTGAAGATAACTGAAGATCGTTTATGCCAGTACATGGAAACTGAACTGCCAGAAATTCAAGCCGGATTCCAAAGAGGACGTGGAATGAGGGATATCACTGTTGACATCAGATGGATCTTGGCTGAAAGCAGAGAATATAAGAAAGATGTTTACCTGTGTTTTATTGACTATGCAAAGGCATTTGACTGTGTGGATCATAACCAATTATAGATAACATTGCAGAGAATGGGAATTCCAGAACTCTTATTAATTATGCTCATGAGGAACCTGTACCTAGACCAAGAGGCAGTCGTTTGAACAGAAAGGGGATACCGCTTGGTTCAAAATCAGGAAAGGTGCGTGTCAGAGTTGTATCCTTTCGCCATACTTATTTAATCTGTAAACTGGGTAAATAATCCGAGAAGCTGGACTATTTGAAGAACTAGGCATCAGGATTGGAGGAAGGCTCATTAACAACCTGTGATATGCAGATGACACAACCTTGCCTGCTGAAAATATAGAGTCGCTATGAGTCAGAATCGACTCGATGGCAGTGGGTTTGGTTTTTGGTTTGAAGCACTTACTGATGAAGATCAAAGACTACAGCCTTCAGTATGGATTACATGGCAACATAAAGAAAACAAAAATGCTCATGATTGAACCAATAAGCAGAGAAAAGACTGAAGTGGTCAAGTATTTCATTTTACTTGGATCCACAATCAATGCCAGGGGAGCAGCAGCCAAGAAATCAAACTACATGCTGCACTGAGCAAATCTGCTGCAATGAGACCTCTTCAAGTGATAAAAAGCAAAGAGGTCATTTTGAGGACTAGGGTGTGCCTGACAATCATGGTATTATCATCACCTCATATGCATGTGAAAGCTGGACAATGAATAAGAAGATCAAAAAGCACTGATGCCTCTGAATTAAGGTGTTGGTGAAGAATACTGACTATACCATGGACTTCCAGAAGAACAAACAAGTCTGTTTTGGAAGAAATACAGCCAGAGTCCTCCCTGGAAGTAAAGATGGCAGACTTCGTCTCACATACTTTGAACATGTTATCAGGAATGACATGATGCTTGATAAGGTAGAGGGTCGGCGAAAAAGAGGAAGACCCTCAATGAGATGGACTGACACAGTGGCTGCAACAATGGGCTCAAATGTAGCAACAACTGTGAGGATGGCACAGGACCGGACAGTATTTCAGTCAAAAACCAGTTGTACATAAGGTCGCTATGAGTTGGAACCAGTTTGACAGCACCTAAAAACAACACATACCTCCATACAATGTCATAAAAAAGTATACAGTGATATATGTCACCAAAAAAAAAAAAAAAAAATCCGTTGCCATCAAGTTGATTCCTACTCATAGGGGCCCTATAAGGCAGAGTAGAATGGCCTCACAGGGTTTCCAAGGAACACCTGGTGGATTCAAACTACCACCTTTTGGTTAGCAGCTGTAGCTCTTAACCACTACACCACCAAGGTTTCCAATAATAAGTTCTTTACACATTGGAAATATTCATCTCAGTACACAAACCACTTTCATCAACATTTTCTCTTTTGGTTTGAATAAATATCAGGTTACATAAGACAAAGAATAGATCTATCACTGGGTGGTGTGATGGTTAAGTGTCTGGCTGCTAACCAGAAAGTCTGCAGTTCGAGTCCACCAGCCGCTCCTTGGAAACCCTGCAGGGCAGTTCTACTCTGTCCTACAGGGTCGCTAGGAGTCGGAATCGACTCAACAGCAACCGGTTTGGTTTTTTGGTTTTATCCCTGAAAGCTGTTGTGAGCGTCAGATATAATCCAGGCAAACAGTCCTTCACGGGGTCTTATAAAGAGTAGGTACTCAATTAACATTAACAATTTTTTTTACAGATAAGGAATTGATAGATTAAAAGGTGGATAACTCATTCACAAATATTTCAATGTCTTCTACGTGTCAGGCATTGTTCTAAAACCAAAACCACTGCCACTCAGTTGACTTCAGATCATGGCTGCCCCTTGTGTAGAACTGCCCCACAGGGTTTTCTTGACTGTAATCTTTAATAAAGCAGACAACCAGGTCTTTCTTCCAAGAGACCACTGCATGGGTTTGAACCACCTTTAGGTTAGTGGTGGAGCGCAATCCATTTGCACCATTTAGGGATCCTAGGCATTGTTCTAGACACTTAGAAATAGTGTAATAAACAAGGATGACTTGACCCCTATCCTCAAGAAGTTGAGGCGCCCCAGTAGCACAGTGGTTAAAGCACTTGGCTGTGAACCGGAAGGTCAACAGTTTGAACTCACCCCAGCCACTCCATGGGAGAAAGATGTAGCAGTCTGCTTCCTTAAAGATTATAGTCTTGAAAACCCTATGGGGCAGTTCTACTCCGCCCTACAGACTCGCTATGAATTAGAAGCAACTGGACACCAATAGGTTTGGTTTTTGGCTTTGGTCAAGAAATTTATATTCCAGTGTGAGGAAACAAACAAGCAAACAAGAGAATTTCAGGGAGTAACAAGAGCTTAAAAGGATGATGTAACAGAAAGCAAATGTGCCTCTTAGTTCACTCAAGTGTATGAAACCAAATGGACAACACCAGCCCAAAGGCAAAGCTGAAACGGCGGGCAGGGTCAGGAAAACTGGATAAACGGACACAGAGAACCCAGGGAGGAAAAGGAAAGGAGGACAGTGCTGACACACTGTGGGGATTGCAACTAATGTCACAAAACAATTTGTGCATAAAATTTTTGAACAAAATGCAAAACTAATTTGCACTGTAAGCTTTCACTTAAAACACAACTAAAAAAAGATTGAAAAACAAGGAAAGTAAGCTATGTAACTGTCCATTAACAGTTATATGGATAACTTGTTACAGTCATACAATGAAATATCATATAATAATGAAAATGAATGAACTACTCATATCACCACAGACTAATCCTAAAAACATGATATTGGTATTAATATTGTGTGTGTGCGTGTGTGTATGAAGACGTGGGAGAATATATACCATGAATTCATTTATACAGAGTTCATAAACAGACAAAACTAAAACTGTTTAGACTACTCCATGTGATGAAACTATAGAGAAAAATAAATAATTAACACAAAGTTCACAATAGTGGTTAGAGGATGGGCAGAAGGGATGGGAGGAAGAGGACTTTAAAGATACCTGTCACGTTCTATTTCTCAAGTTGAATGGGGCTGAACTAGGCATTTATTTTACTATCATTTATATTTTACAGATCCTTTTGCATGTGTATCTGATTTTTTTTTTAAGTTCTTTGCTAATACCATCAAAGATCTTTTAAAATTTTGATTCAAAGAACTGGTCATGGTAGATTCTGATAGCAGTGGGTTCAGGGAAGAATAGAAGACTAAAATATACGCTGTTTTTAACCAGTGACTTCAAGAAGAGAAAAATGGGAGCTAAGGATGAAACACAGTACTAAGTAAAAAGAGGCAGCTAAAATTTTTAAAATGAGCAAGACCTAAAGAAATTGATTTGTTGAAGAAAAGGAAATATGAACATCACAGAAGAATTGATGAAACAGGGACTAAAGGTAGGGAAGAAAAGACTCAAGAATGTAAGAAGTTGGTCCTGGCCACTGTCAATGTGCCAGGAACAAACATGATTAAAGACCAGGCTAACCCTAGTATTAAATTACAGTCTGTGGATTCATCCACGTCTATACAAGGCTAAGAATGGTCATGAAAGTAGAGACCGTCTATCTTACTTACCAAACCACTCCCAGCACCTAACAGGACTAGACTTGCCATGTGGTATGTAATCAGTAAGTATTTATTAAATAAATGAATCAAAACCAGAACACATCTAGAGTATACAGATTCAAATTGTACTATACAAAGAACAAAAATCAAAGAAATAAAAAAAGAGTAAGTTAAAAGCATCAAGTCACATTTTTAATTCAGTTATGTCACAATGAGAGAAAAGAATTTCAAACAGATTTCATGAACAAAGGCTAAGTAAAACTGGGCAGGGTTTATTCTGGGAAAAGACAAAAGAGTCCTATGTGGCAGGACTGTACAGTTCCTACAAAGCTTGGAAAGAGTAGGAAATAAACCTGAAGATAAAGGCAAGGACAAGATCTTGCTGGGGTATGAATTCAGTGGAAAGTCACTCAAGACATCTAAGAAAGGATTTAACAGATATGAACTCTCATATTAAGTGAATGCTTTAAATACAAAGGATAAACTGAAGAGGACTGGGAGAATAATTCAAGACACCATTAAAATAACTTATATAAGAAGATATTAGGGCTTTACAAAAATAAAACAAAATCATTTATTCATTCATTTATCCTACTATATGCCTGTTAGCAGGTTCCACATTAGAGATAAAGCAGGTGAAAAAGCAGAGTCCCTGCCCTCAGAAGCTTCATTCCGGTGAAGACTAACAAGAACCAAGCCATTTACAGGCTGTGGTAAATGGTATGAAGATAATTAGGGTGGTGTGATGGAAAGTGATGGGGAGGGGGCTAACTTTTGACAGGGCTGTCAGGCAAAACCCTTCTTCAGATGTGACATGTAGGCCAAGACCTAAATAATCAAAAGAAGCCGCTGAAACGGAAGATACATTTGAGAGGGTTTTTCAAGAAGAGAAAACAAGGAGCTGAAAGGTCGTTCTGACTGGAGCCTAGAAGAAAATGAGGTGAGTCTGGAGTAGAAAGGCATAGACGACCTTGAAGACATGATAAGAAATCTGTATTTTATTCTAAGTGGATTAGGTTAGTGGCACATTTATATGGGAAGAAGAGATGGGTATGATACATTTTGAAGGTGGAACCAACAGAATTTACTGAAGGATCAGATGTGGAGGATAATTAAAAAAAAAAAAAAATCTAGATTAATGCCTAGGTTTTCTACATTGTTCAAACGGGTAAATGGTAGTCCCGTTTACTAGGATGGGGGAGACTGAGGTAAGAACAAAAAGAGGGTGGGAAAAGAGAGGGGGGCAAGTCAGTGATTCTATTTTGAACAAGTTAAATTTGAGATGCCTGGGATATCAAAATAGTGATGATAAGCAGGCAGTTGGGTATTTAAGAGCCAGGTCTAGCAAGAAATATAAATCTAGAAGTTATCAGCAACAATTATTATTATTAATCATAAATAATATTTAAAGCCACAGGAAGGGATGAGAATATATTAGAGTCTAATGATAACAAAAACAACAATAGCAACAGATAAACTTAAATGGTGTCTTACTATGTCCCAGACACTATTTTAATTACTGACACATTATCAGTCCATTTTAAAACAAAACAACTCAGATGAGGAAACTGAGGCACAAAGAGATTAAGTACTTGCCCAACGTCGTTCAGCTAATTTTAGAGATGGATTTCAAACTTAAGCAGTCCAGCTCCAGAGTATGTGCTTTTATCCACTCCGTTACACTGCCTATCTCAGCAGCCACGAGAAGAAAACAGAAATCCAAATCCCGAGACACTCCGACACCCACCGATGGGGAAAAGAAAAGCCAACAAAGAAGTCCAGGAGTGAGTGGCCTGTGAGGTAGGATGGGGGTCAACTGGATCAAATATGGGTAAGAATTCTCAGGATTCAGGTAGGGGGAATGAAAAAGGAGAGGAACCATAAATTACTTAAGTTAAAAGAAATACTGGCAATCATTTTGTGGTTAAGGAAAGACAGCTGTGGAGAGATTCAGTAACAGGAAGTTAGTTACTGACGGATGTAGAACTAGAATACATGTCTCCTGCTTGCCAGACTAGTGCTCTTCCTACAGTTTCAAGCTACAGTGGCAGAGGTGACACTGAGAGCCTGAATGACTTGAAAAACAGAAATATTAATGATGATAACAGTGACAAAGACACAGACAGGTAATCTGAGTGTTTACTATGAAACAGGCACCATGTTCAGCACTTTGCGTACCTCATTTCATTCTCACAACCCGTAGGAGATAACTGCTTCATCTTCATCCTCATTTTACAGAGGATAAAATTGAGGCCTAATCAAAAAACCAAACCCACTGCCATCGAGTGGATTCTGACACATAGCGTCCCTAGAAAGAAGCTTCAATAACCTGTCCAAGGTCATGACTAATGAGTAAATAAGAATTTCAATACAGGTCTGTCTTCAACATTCTCTTAGCCATTATGTAATATTGCCTCCCTAAGACTAACACTAAAGGAGCCTTGATGGTGCAGTGATTAAGCACTCAGCTGCTAACTGAAAGGTCAGCAGTTTGAACTCATCAGCCACCCTGAGGGAGAAAGATGTGGCAGTCTGCTTCCATAAAGACTACAGCCTTAGAAATCATATGGGACAGTTCTACCCTGTCCTATTAAAGAGTCTCTATGAGTCAGAACCAACTCAACAGCAATGGGTTTAGTCTTTTTTTTGGGGGGGGGGGGGGCGGGGGGAGGCGGGGAAGAGTGACAGTAATCAAGACGGGGGGAAAAAAGGAGAGAGAAAGGTCTAAGGAAGAAGTTTAAATTTAAGTTTGGATACACTAAGTATGGTGTATATACAAGACATCCATGTGAAGAAATTATGTAAAATTGAACAATTCTTTATTGTTCAAAGTAAAATTCATTAATAAATCTAGAGTAACTGGTATCCCCCGCACCTAGTACAATATCTGTCATTCTGAAGGTATAATTTAAAATTCCCAATATGACGTATGGTACCTCGGAAGCATTCATGATTAAAATAGCAGCAATCAAAAAAAAAAAAAAAAAACTAAGCAATCGCATGGTAATCTAGCTGTCTAATTTTTCTTTTAATGTTAGAAATACAAATGTCTTCAGTAAGGGAGAGAGAGGGGCTCTGGTGGCGCAGTGGTGAAGCATTTGTCTGCTAACCAAAAGGTCAGCAGTTCGAATCCACCAGCTACATCTTGGAAACCCTACGGGGCAGTTCTACTCTGTCCTATAGAGTCATTATGAGTTGGAACTGACTCAACAGCAAAGGGTTTTTTTTCTTTAAGGGAAAGAGAAGTTATTAAGAATTTATTTGATTAATATTTATCTAACTGATAAAGAGCAAAAGCAGAGAGGTATCCACTACTACGGTTAAGAAGTACTTCACCAAGTTTTTCAAAACCCTGGAATAAATAACCCTCAAGGTCCCTCATTTGCCCTTATAATGGATTCTGTGGTCACTAGTAAGCTGATTTTTAATATGATTTCCCAGATACCCTGGTAATCAAAAAGGGTGCTTTTGGTAGTAGATGTGAACATTTTAGTCACTACAAAGGTATATCTTCCACAGCAAATTAAGAAACTGACATTTAAGTTTATAAATCAATCTCATGAATAGGATTAATCAGTCCCTTGGAACTAAACAACTTTGAGATACCCATTGCCGCCAAGTCAATTCTGACTCATAGAGACCCTACAGGACAGAGTAGAACTGCCCCATAGAGTTTCCAAGGAGCACGTGGTGGATTTGAACTGCCAAACTTTTGGTTAGCAGCTGTAGCTCTTAACCACTAGCTGATAAAAATGATTTGTGAAGTCACAAAATAGAGAACAAGTCTCTTGACCTTGCTGAGCCCACCGTCACAGCCTGTAAGGCTCTTCGTGATCCTAGTCTGACTCCACCTGTAGCTGTCTTTTTAATTCAACAATCTCTTGTAGCTCCAAGGACAGAGTTACTGGTGTACCATTATCATTCATCCATGTTACACAGTGCTCAGCACTTAGAAGAAAGCCCTAAAATATTTGCCAAATAAATTACCTTAACCAAACATCACTAAGGTGTTACATTTTCAACTATGAAAACTCAGTGGTTCAAAGAGTGGTTTTGTCACAAAAGCAAATTTAATAAGTATTAAATTTGGTACTTACTTTTACTAGTTCAGTCCTACTGCCAAAAAAAAAGTGACGTTCAATTTCTAAAATATGTTATTTACTCTTGAACACACACCTGCCTCCAATGGGGCGGGTGAACATCAGAAATGTAAGTAGAATACATTTTCAAAGTATTATGCAAATGACAAGTAAACGGACAGGTCAAGGAATTTTCAAAGTTAATTTCCTGCCTGCATCTTTCAAACCCTGCCATCCATAGACATAATGCTCATAATAATAATTATACCACAACTAACAATTACTAAGAGCTTACTATGTACCACCCCCACGAATTTGCAACAACTTCATCACACAATTACTTCTCATTCCCACTGGGCAGATGAAGAAGAAAGACTTGGAAAGGCTAACTTGCCTAAGATCACAAAGCTAGGAAGACTGAATGACTCCAGAGTCTAGAGTCTTAGCCATCTTATTCAGTTTTACTAACTTAAACACTTCCTTTTCTAGTTTACTTCAACAGATTAAGCTACTGAAATTATCAATAGTTTCTATGTAAACATTTTTTGTTGTTGTGTGCCCTTGAGTAGATTCCAACTTCTAGCAACTGTGTATGACAGAGTAGAGCTGCCCCACAGGATTTCCTAGGCTGAAATCTTTATGAGAGCAGATTGCCAGGTCTTTTCTCCGGCAGAATGGCTGCTGGGCTACTAGGTTCCAACTGCCCACCTTTTGGTTAGCAGCAAAGGGCTAAACCATTACACCACCAGGTCTCCCTTCACATAAATGTACCTTACTGCAATTAAAACTGTCAAATGAATCTTAAAAGATTTCTTTATTACAAATGTCTAAGGTCTGGACTACTGCAAAATAATCAGACCAGACAGAGACCTAAGCAGACTAAAAAAAACAAAAGGTGTGCAAAAGAGGAGGGTGCTTTTAAAAACAAAAGCTTTCAAAAAGAGCAATGCTTTTAAAGCTAGGAGGTCCTACACATGCACTTTGTTTGGAAACAACAGAAATGAAATTTCACATCATTCTATATTTGCCTCTTTCCTGCTTAGTCCATTCCCTTACCCAGATTTCCTTAGAAGTCCTAGTTCACGAACCTCAATCACTAAATACGTGTAATAACGGAAATTCTCCTTGATATTCACTTAAGTTCTTGAGAATGACCACTAGTAAAGAGTTTACTCCAGTTACGTAGGTAAAGCACTGAACCACAAGCTCAGAAAGGTGGCTAAAAAGTAAGCCTACAATTTGAAGTTACAGATGTCAAATCACGGCAAGGAAGCAGTGAAAACTTTCCCTTACCGTCCCCTTTTCAAGAGCCCTAAGCTAGTGTTCTAAAAAAAAAGGCGCTCTGGTGGTGCAGTGGTTAAGCTAACTGAAAAGTGGGAACTCCGAACCCACCAGCCGCTCCGCGGAAGAAAAGATGCGGCAGTCTGCCTCCGTAAAGATGTACGGCCTTGGAAACCCCATGGGGCAGTTCTACTCTGTCCTACAGGGTCGCTCTGAGTTGGAATCGACGGCAGTGGGTTTGGTGTTTTTTTATTTTTTGTTTGGAAACTACGATCCTACATCTTCTTGACACTTCCGTCACCTACTTGATTCCCACAATACTCTTTCTCCAAATGAAAACAAGACCTCAAGCGTCTGTCATACAAACCCCTAACCTCGATCCCTTTTCTCAACCCTCGAAGCTCCCGTCAGAGGGCGGAGAAGGCTGCCACCTCTCCCAAATAAAAAGTGAAGATCAAGGAGGAGGAGGATGCTACGGAAAACGTTGGCGCAACCTCACCAGACCCAGAGGAGAAGCGTGTCTGGCGAGACTGCCATGGGAACTGCGCTGCCCACGTGGGCCGGAGGAGACCAGGCCCAACTCACCAGGCCATCGATCTGCACTTGCTTCACGGCCGAGTCTCCGGAGCCGCCTTTGCCTTTGCCTTTGCCTGCAGTGCCGGTAGTGGAGCTGGAAGAGGTGGCCGCAGAGCCGGTGCCTTCCTTGCGGGACGCCATTTTTCCAGCCGGACAGGAAGAAGGGAAAGTGAGTAACCGGAAGCGGAAGTATAACCTTCCCGGGACGTCAAGGACACACCTCCGTTTCAGGCGCGTTGCTAAGAGGTGTGGCCAGCGCAGGGCCCCGCCTTTTTTCTTCTCCCGCCCACTTATTGTACCTCCCCGCCGGAATCCTGTGCGCATGCGGGTTGTGCAGCTGCGCTCCCGTTTCTGTTGAGCAGTTTTGTAGACTTTTTAAATGTTTTCCACTTCATATTTAGTCATTCTCCTTTAGGGAGTGACCATAATAGCATTATAGCTGACATCACGGTAGCGTCTTATACGTAAAAATGCTTTCACTTCTAATCTTTTGAATTAATCTGTATTCCCAAACTTGTAAACTATGAAGGGAGTACTAGCTCCCACTGGACGTATTGGGAAACTAAGACGTAGCTTGGGCAATGTCCTTCTGTTCATTAGTGGCAAGCTGGTATTGCAATCTGTGTCCTGTAATTTGTGTGCGTGTGTGCTTTAAGTCAAAGTTTACAGCTCAAGTTAGTTTCTCGTGCGGAAATTTTTACACACTCTGTTTTGTGACCCTAGTTGCTATCCCTAAAATATGTCACCACGCTCCTCATTTCCACCCCAGATTTCCCCCATCAGTTCAACCAGCTCCAGTCCGTTTCTGCCTTCTTATCTCGCTTCCTGAGGGAGCTGCCGGTTTAGTTATGTCTTATATTCCAGTCTAATCTTTGCCTGAAGAGTTGGCTTCTGGAATAGTTTTAGGCTAACAAAGAGTCCAGGAGCCATGTCTTCTGGGGTCCCTCCAGTCTCAGATAGACCATTAAGTCTGGTCTTTTTACTAGAATTTGAGTTCTACACCCCACTTTTCTCCGGCTCTGCTGTGCTCCCTGTCAGGGCAGTCATTGGTGGTAGGCAGGCACTATCTAATTCTTCTGGTCTCAGGCTGATGGAATATCTGGTTTATGTGGCCCTTTCTGTTTCTTGGGCTAATATTATCCTTGTGTCTTTGGTGTTCTTCTTTCTCCTTTGTCAGGTAGGTTGGGACAAATTGATGCATCTTAGAGGGCCCTCCTCGCTAGCTTATAAGACCGCAGATGCCACTCACCAAAGAGGGATGCAGTACATTTTCTTAATAAATTTTGTTATGCCAATTGGCCTAGATGTTCCCTGAATCAATGGTCCCCAGACCCCCACCCCTGCTACTCTGTCCCTTGAAGTGTTTGGTTGTATTCAGGAAACTTTTTAGCTTTTGGTTTAGTCCAGTTGTGCTGGCTTCCCCCGTATTGTGTGTTGTCCTTCCCTTCATTTAAGATAATTCTTGCCTACTATCTAGTTAGTGGATATCCCTCTCCCTCCCTCCCCACCCTCGTAACCATCAAAGAATGTTTTCTTCTGTGTTTAAACCTTTTCTTGAGTTCTTGTAATAGTGGTCTCATACAGTATTTGTCTTTCGGGGACTGACTAATTTCACTCAGCATAATGCCTTCCATATTCATCCATGTTATGTCTCATGTAATTTTAGATAGTGAAAATTTTAAGATGGTTTATAAAGAAATTAATTCAAACATAGGAACTTTAATCGGAATTACCAGAACTAATAGCTCTTCATTTCTATTAGCTTCATGGTGAGATTTACATGAGCAAAATACCAAAGATGTTATCATGTGGGAAACCCTGGTGCTTAAGTGCTACGGCTGCTAACCAAAGGGTCGGCAGTTGGAATCCACCAGGCACTCCTTGGAAACTCTATGGGGCAGTTCTACTCTGTCCTATAGGGTTGCTATGAGTCGGAATCAACTCGACGGCACTGGGTTTGGTTTGTTTTTGTTGTCGTTATTATGTGAAGTGTTGAACAATAATGCAGAACATATTATTCCCTAAAAACTACGCTAACTGGTGACACATTACTCTAAAATATACATCTCAAGTCTTAAAAAAAAAAAAAAAAAACTTGACAGCTTTAGAAAGCCAATTTAGTTAAGGAATTTAAGACATTATTTCTCAGATTCCAAATAACAATTTGTCTTATTTTTAAAATGTTTACTCATTCTTTAAGTATGTATTCAGAACTGATAAAGTGGGAACATCAATGAAGGGTTTTTCCTCCCTGAAGTTTTTGGCTATTTTTGTTGTCGGTGGAAGGAGCCTGGTTGCACATTGGTTAAGCAGCTTTGCTGCTAACTGAAAGGTCGGAGGTTTGAACCCACCAGCCGATCCACAGGAGAAAGACGTGCCAGTCTGCTTCCCTAAAGATTAAAAAAAAAAAAAAAAATTTTTTTATTACAACCTTGAAAATCCTATGGAGCAGTTCTACTCTGTCCCAAAGGGTTGCTGTGAGTCCGAATCGACTTCATAGCAACGGGTTTTTTTGCTTTGGCTGTTGGGGAGGAGGGAGCTCTTGTGTTACAATCTGAGAAAAGAAATAGTTGTACCTGGCAAAGGGTTTCACACACACACAAAAAACTAAGGATACAAAAGGAAATGTTAATATCTAGTCTTTTTAAGAGTATGTGGAATATTTATTAAAATAGATCACACCCTGGGTGATGAAGTCTTTACAAATTTACAAGTGTTGAAGGCTGATCATGGTAAAATCACACTAAAAATCAGTAAAAAAATGATAAGAAAAAGGAGAAGAAGGAGGAGGAGGGGAAAGAAAATCCCTAATGGAACAAGCAGAACTGGAGATGCGTGCCTACCATTGGGTACCTGTCAAGATGAGCATCTGTTGGAGGAATGGTCTGCCTCTACGTCTCCCACCCAGGCTGCCTAAGTAAAGGCCTCGGGTCTAAAGCCTTCTCTGATAAGGAGGCTAGGAATTGAGCCTCCGTCTCCCACAGAGTCACTCTGAGTTGGAATCGACTCAAAGGCAACAGGTTTGGTTTTTTGGTTTTTTCTCTCTCCCAGTTCCTTCTCCTTATCAGAGAAACCTCCCCCTGTTCTGGGCACAGAATAACTTTCTCTGTCTCTTGCATATGCATGAACACCATACGGCGCTGGCCAACCCCACATCTATATCTGGTCCCAGTGGGGAGAGAACGGGGTCTCTCGTACTCGTACTACAGCACAAGAGGGAGAGCATGCCAGATTGTAAAAGCCAGCCTCAGGGAGTGGACTGAAGGAGAAACGGGCTTTGGGAGGCCGAACATGGGCACCCCCATGTGGTTTGCTAGTTCACTAGTTTGCATTCTTATGTAAGCCTCTGGTGTGAAGCCACCATTGTCCACTACCACTGTAAAATTTATGCCGTTCCAGATCTCTGGCAATCTGGTCTGGTCCTGCTGCTGCCCAACACTTGGCCTCATATGTAAGTCTTCTTTGCTGCTACACTGGAGTTGTCCTCTCTTTCTTTGTTCTCTCGGCACCCTCCATTTTGAGAGCCAAATTTCAAGTTACTGGTCATGCTTGGACAACATCACAGAATACTTAGGTTATTTACCAACAATAAGTTTACTTAGTTACTTTATCCTACAATATACGTAACACATAGTATATTTCATAATTGCAATATCAATATTACCACTACCAATAAAACTACTGAGTAAAGTTTAAAATTTCTTTGCAATTTTTCTGTCCTTAGAAATATCCCACTAAGGATTTACAGTCATGTGTGCCAAACACATTACACACCACCACCACCAGTTGCCATCTAGTTGATTTTGACTCATGGTGACTCCATGTGTGTCAGAGTAGAACTGTGCTTCATAAGCTTTTCAATGGCTGATTTTTTAGAAGTAGATTGCTAGGCCTTTTTTCCATGGTTCCTCTGGGGGTAGTCTCGAACCACCAACCTTTCAGTTAGCAGCCAACCATTTGCACCACCCAGGGACTCCAAGCACATTACACAGGTTTTTTAAATCTGACCTAAGATGGTGCATTTGAGTCCTCTGACCAAAACAGTGCTCCTGATAGGTCAGAGGTATAAATATTAAAAGAAATTAAGAAATAAAACCTTATGACACAGAATTGGAATTAAGAAACCAATATGAATACCTTAGCTACAAAGTCCTAGAAGCAATGAAACTTCATTTACTTGGATTCCTGGTCTCCTTGCTATCTCACTGGCTGTTCCTTTCTTCTCAGGGATTCTGCTCCCCTTCCCAAATCCTTAAATATTGAAGAGCACCAGAGTTCAGTCCTTGAGCATCTTCTTTCCCTTATATTTGTTCCCTATCATAATGACATCATCCACTCTTAGGGCTGTAAACATCATAAAATACATGCTTATGATTCCTAAATTTAGGTCTTCCCCAGACCTTGCCCTTGAAGTATGGATCAGCATATCCAACAGTTTATTCACCATCTCCACTGAATGTCTAATACCTACTGCCATCGAGTTGATTCCGACTTATAGCAACCCTATAGGACAGAGTTTAACTGTCCCATAGAGTTTCCAAGGAGCGACTGGTGGATTCGAACACAGGCACCTTCAACTTAACTTTTCCAGTTGAGCTCCAGATACGACCCCTCCCCTAGCAAAAGTTCCTTCCACAGTCTTCTCCATCTCAGTTGATAGCAGCTCCAGTCTTCTAGGTGATAAGGCCAAAAACCTTGGTGTCACTGTTGACTCCTCTATTTCCCTCACGTCCCATCCCTGATCTGTCAGGAAATTGTATAAAAATGTATCTAGAGTCCAGAATTTTCTGGAATACATGTACTTTTCCCTATTCCCTCTGATAAGTACAAATAAAAACCCTGGACATTCTATATAAAACAAACATAAGAAGACTCCGAAAGATCAAAAGAGGAAGGAAAACCAGGGACTGCAAAGAATCTCAGGATATAAGCAACAACAAGATGGTGATTTCCCAGGCAGGTTTTTATTTGTGTCACATGTCCCAGAATGGGAGCAGAAGTCTGGCAACCTGGAAACACCAACAGGCTCAGGTAAAAAATGATCCAGCACACACCTGTTATCTGCACACTGTCAATGGAGATCATGCAGGGAAACTAGACCTCCACCATTCTATAGTAATAAGGCATCCCTCCCGCTCTCCACTGGAGTGGTGTTAGAGGAGGTATAGTCGAGAGTCAGAATTTCACAGCAGCCAAACAGTAATAAGGCTATCTTTCCTCCACCATGGTATCACTGGAGCCAACATGGGGAGCAATAAAGAGACACTCGCACCTCTACCAGCCAGGAGGAATCAGTGGAGGCCTAGCGGGCATCTGAAACTCACCCCTCCACCCCTGCCAGAAACAAGGAGACCCCTCATGTAGGAATCAATAGAGGACAAGTAAACCAAATTTCAAAATGCAATAACATTTACAATCACTGAAAAAATGAAACAATTGCTTGTAAATGTAACAAAACAAGTACAGGAGCTTTACGACATTCAGCCATTTCAAGAGGTAGCATATGATCATGAACTGATGGTACTGAAAAAATAAATCCAAGCTGCACTGAAGGCACTAGCAAAAAACAAGGCTCCAGGAATCGACAGAATACCAACTGAGATGTTTCAACAAATGGATGCAGTGCTGGAGTTGCTCACTAGTATATGCCCAGAAATTTGGAAGACAACTACATGGCCAGCTGACTGGAAGAGATCCATATTTGCGCCAATTCCAAAGAAAGGTGATCCAACAGAATGTGGAAATTATCAAACAATATCATTAATATCACACAAGAGTAAAATTTTGCTGAAGATAATTTTAAAAGCAGTTGTAGCAGTGCATCAACAGGGAGCTGCCAGGAATTCAAGCCGAATTCAGAAGAGGACATGGAACAAGGGATATCATTGCTGATGTCAGATGGATCTCGGCTGAAAGCAGAAAATACCAGACAGATGTTTACCTGTGTTTTATTGACTATGCAAAGGCATTTGACCATGTGCATCATAACAAATTATGAATAACATTGCAAGAGTCAAAATTCCAGAACACTTAATTTGGCTCATGGTGAACCTGTACATAGACTAAGTGGCAGTCATTCCAACAGAAAAAAAGGATAGTACATGGTTTAAAATCAGGAAAAGTGTGTTTCATGGTTGAATCCTTTCATTGTACTTATTTAATCTGTATGATGAGTCAATAACCCAAGAAACTGGACTCTATGAAGATGAACTTCTCATCAGGATTGGAGGAAGAATCATTAAGAACCTACAAAATGCGATGACACAACCTTGTGTGTTGAAAGCAAAGAGGACATGAAGCACTCACTGATGAAGATCAAAGAATACAGCCTTCAGTATGGATTACACCTCAACATAAAGAAAACAAAAATGCTCACAATTGGACCAGTAAGCAACATCATGACAAACTGAGAAAAGATTGAAGTTGTCAAATATTTCATTTTACTTGGATCCACAATCAATGCCCATGGAAACAGCAGTCAAGAAATCTAAAGACGCCTTGCATTGGGCAAATATGCTGCAAAAGACCTCTTTAACAAGTTGAAAAGCAAAGATGTCACCTTGAAGACTAAGGTGCGTGTCATGGATTGAATTGTGTCCTCCAAAAATATGTGGCAACTGGGTTAGGCCATGATTTCCACTATTGTATGGTTGTGCTTCATTGTGTAACTGATGTAATTTTTCTATGTGTCATAAATCCTAATCTCTGTGATTAATGAGGCAAGATTAGATTACGTTAAAGAGGATTAGGGTGGGGTGTAACACCTGTACTCAGGTAAAGGGAGTTTCCTTGGGGCGTGGCCTGTATCATCTTTTATCTTACAAGAGATAGAAGGAAAGGGAATCGAACAGAGAGTTGGGGACCTCCTACCACCAAGAAAGCAGAAATGGGAGCAGAGTGCATCCTTCAGACCCAGGGTTCCTGTGCAGAGAAGCTCCTAGTCCAGGGGAAGATTGATGATGAGGATCTTTCTCCAGAGCCGACAGGGACCAAAAGCTTTCCCCTGGACCTGGGCTCTGAATTTGGACTTCTAGCCTTCTAGACTATGAGAGAATAAACTTCTGTTTGTTGAAGCCATCCATTTGTGGTATTTCTGTTATAGCAGCACTAGATAACTAAGACAGTGGACCTGACCCAAGCCATGGCGTTTTCAGTCGCCTCATATGTATGCAAAAGCTTGACAATGAATAAGGAAGACTGAAGAAGAATTGACACCTTTGAATTATGATGTCGGTGAAGAATAATGAATATATCATAGACTGCCAAAAGAACAAACAAATCTGTCTTACAAGAAGTACAACCAGAATGCTCCTTAGAAGCAAGGATGGTGAGACTATGTCTCACACACTTTGGACACATTATCAGAAGGGATAAGTCCCTGAAGAAGGATATCATGCCTGGTAAAGCAGAGGATCAGTGAAAAAGAGGAAGACCCCCAACAAGATGGATTGACACAGTAGCTGCAACAATGGGTGCAAACATAACAATGATTGTGAGCATGGCGCAAGACCGAGCAGTGTTTTATTCTGTTGTACATAGGGTTGCTATGAGTTGGAACTGACTTGACAGCAGCTAACAATAACAACATATGCATGTGTGAAATCTGGACAACGAATAAGGATGACCGAAGAAGAATTGATGCATTTGAATTATGGTGTTGGCAAAGAATATTGAGTATACCATGGACTGCCAGAAGAACAAACAAATCTGTCTTGGAAGAAGTACAGCCGGAATGCTCCTTAGAAGTATTGGTGGTGAGACTTCATCTAACATATTTTGGACATGTGATCAGACAGGACCAGTATCTAGAGGAGAACATCAGGCTTGGTAAAGTGGAGGGTGAGCAAAAAGAGGAAAACTCTCAACAAAATGAATTGACAGTGGCTGCAGTGATAGGCTCAAGCATAGCAACAATTGTGAGGACAGCACAGGACTGGGCAGTATTTCATTCTCTTGTACATAGGGTCACAATGAGTCAGAAATGACTCAACAGCACCTAACAACAACAAAGCACGATATGCATGTGAAAGTTGGACAGTGAATTACGGTGTTGGCAAAGAACATTGAATATGCTATGGACTGCCAGAAGAACAAACAAATCTGTTTTAGAAGTACAGCCAGAATGCTCCTTAGATGAACCTACTTTTGACATGTGTTCAGGAGGGACTACTTCCTGGAGAAGGTCATCATGCTTGGTAAAGTAGAGTGAAAGTGAAAAAGAGGAAGAACCTAACGAGATGGATTGATTGACACGGCAGTGGCTGCAACAATGGGCCCAAGCATAGCAACAATTATGAGGATGGTGCAGGATGGACAGTGTTTCGTTCTGTTGTGCATAGGGTAGCTATGAGTTGGAAGTGATGTGACGCCACCTGCCAACAAGCAAGACAGTCTGGTCTTTGCAGAAAAATGGATATATACATCAATAGAACAGAATAGAAAGTCAAGAAATAAACCCACACAAATAGGTAAAACTGACTTTTGACAAAGGGACAAAAACAATTCAATCAAGGAAAGGTAACCTTTTCAACAAAAGGTACGGAACCAATTGCACATCTGTAGGCAAAAAAGTGAACCTTGACCTTTTTCTCAAACCTTACACAAAAATTAACTCAAATTGGATCATGTACTTGAATGTAAAAGATAATATTGTTAGAAAAATATTGTAGAAAACCCTCTGGATTTAGGGCTGGGCAAAAAGAATTCTTAGACTTGACACTAAAAGCACAATTCACAAAATGAAAAATTGTTAAATCGACTTCGTCAAAACTAAAAGCCTTTATTCTGCAAAACACTGTTAAGAGTCAAATATTCTTATTCTACCAAGAGCAAAGCCAAAGTTAGTCTAGTTTTCTGAAGAAAAAAAAATCTGTAATTCAGATATCCATGGGATCTGAACTCTAATAGGAAAATAATTTTTAAGACCTAGATTTTTTTCAAGTAGGCTCCATGATTTCCTGGATTCTCTGAGCTGAGGGTATTTGAAGTTGTCTTGGTTTGAAAGTACCTTAGAAATGAAACAAAATGGAAAATCTGTGCTGCTCCTGGATTTTTCTTTTCATTTTAAACCAATAAAAATTAAGTTGGGGCAGTGATGTAGCACCAGCTAGTGTGGAAACTGCAATGCCATGGAGAAACCCTGGACTCAAACTCCAAACACAACATTCTAAAAATACATATATAATTTCCTGATCTGTGCATTATACTGTAATTATGTAAGAGAATGTCTGTGTTCTCAGAAAATATAAAGTCAAGTATTTAGGCATAAAAGGACATTATGTTTACAACTTATTCTTAAACAGTTCAGAAAAATACAAAAATGTGTATTTATATCGATAGAAAGAATGGCAAAGCATATACAAATGTTAACATTTGAAGAGTCTGGGTCCATGGGAGTTCTTTGTATTATTCTTACCACTTCTCTGTAAATCTGGAAATATCTTAAAAACAAACATAGAAAATTAAAGACAATGATAAATAAGAGTAAAATACACACAAAATACATATACATATAAGTAGGAGATGCTAAGTGCAACTCTTAAATACAGTTAGTACATTTTTGATAACTTCTTTGTGTCAGAAGCTCTTAGGTCAGATTCGTTTTTATCAGTGCTTTCAGCCAATTTGCTTTTTAGTATCTTTGTATAAAACGTGAGCGGACCAAGACTTACATTAATATATTTGAACTCACAAAGATGAATGATTACAACCATTAAGTTGTATTTCTGCCCTCCAAAAAAGGCAGTTTGATGCTATGGAGCTGATTTTATTGTATACATTGATTTACTGGATAAAATTAATTTACCCCTTATTCCCCAAAATATATTCTTCTTTTCTCTGTCACAGAAACCAAAGATTTTAGTATACTTCTTTATTTTGCTGAAAATATTTTAAATTTAGTCACAGGCAAAAAGAGAGAGGATGGTAAGGTCTTCCAAAGCCAGCCACAGGCCCTCCCCATGGGTGACTGCAGGATGGGGACAGGAGGCAGAGGGTCACCTGCCATATCTGAGTGCAAAAATGAAAATATATCCCATCTGACTAGTTCTATCTTTTTTGGCATAGTAATTCTACCCAGTAGGAAAACACAGGCCAGTGACCGTGACCTATCTGTGCCTTAGAACCAGCCAGTACTGGGGCTGTTTTCCTTTGGCTAAGATTTACTTACTCGCTGCCCTCGTGTGGATTCCAACTCATATCAACCCTATAGGACAGTGAAGAACTGCCCCATAGGGTCTCCAAAGCTGTAATCTTTATGGGAGCTGACTGCCACATTTTTCTCCCAAGGAGTAGCTTGTGGGTTTGAACCACTGACCCTTTGTGTTAGAAATGGAACACTTAACAACTTAACCACCAGGGCTCCTTTAACACTCACTTAAAAAGAAAAAAAACCAAACTCAGTGCCGTCAAGTCGATTTCGACTTATAGCAACCCTTTAGGCCAGAGTAGAACTGCCCCATAGAGTTTCCAAGGAGCACCTGGCGGATTCGAACTGCCAACCCTTTGGTTAGCAGCCATAGCACTTAGCCACTACACCAAAAAACACCAGACTCCTTTAACTGCAGTAAAACAGAGAGTCAAGACACCAAAGATGAGTCAAGAAATATTTTTAAATGTCACTTAATTCCTATTTAGTATTCAGATGGGGCAAAGGATTTTTTTTAAATGGTCGCTTTTTTCTTATCTATGATTCAGATGTTCCTTACTTCCAGACCTCCATGGAAGGCAAGGTTCCTTTGAGTATCTGCCACTCTTGGGCCTGAACTGAAGCAGCACTTTTGGTGATAGGGGTAAGTAGACGTGGAGTGTTTCTGCTTAGGGCTCCCAGCCAAACTTGAGAGGTCCAATTTAGCATCTATTCCAGCCTTGGTGTGAGGGGAGGTGATCTAATATAATCTGACCCTTCTACTTACTGTTCCTCCAGAAAGTAATTGTACAATTGTGACATGCAACCAATGGGCAAGTCTAGACCCTATTACAAACATAAAAGCAAGGAAGGACTATTTTTAAACAAAGTTTTCAGCAAGAGATTTTGTGTAGATTAATTACTGACAAAGGGATATAAAGATTTTCATTTTTTTTAAGTTGAATAAGAGTTATAGGTTATTATCCTCATGTGTTCTCTTAAGAAAGAGATATTAATGGTTATGGAATATCCCAAAAAATCAGATTAGGGAGCCCTTCCTAAGAGAGAATCAGGAAGTCCACCCTCCGGTATTACTCAGAAAGGAGAAAGGGAGCTGAAGCTCCCTCCACCATCCACTGCCATCGGGTGGATTCTGACTCCTAGAGACCCTATGAGACAGACTGGAACTTCTCCATAGGGTTTCCAAGGCTGTAATTTTCACAGAAACAAACTGCCACATCATTCTCCCATGGAGTGGCTGGTGGGATCGAACTGTCGACCTTTCCACTGTGCCACCAGGGCTTTAACCACTGTGCCACTGGGAATCCTTAAAGCTCCCTACTCTACAGAACTGGGAGGAAAGGGCCATCACTGCCTCATCTCCCCTTCTCCAAGACAGCCATCGTTATAATTATTATATGATGTCATTAAAATTATGAGCAATGCCTAAGACACAAAAATTAGACCCAAGCAAAGCTAGAAGAAACAACATAAGAACAGGGCAAAAATAAAGTTCCAGATTAAATTAGTATAGTTTTTAGAAGTCCACAAATATTTATTTGGCCAAAGAAAACCATTTGGCTTAAAACATCACACACTTTGCTTAATATTTAACTGGAGCGGAATAAAGATACCATTTGAGAGATAGTTGAAAGCAGTTAATAGCAATAGCTACTTCTGCATTCCAGCCTTTTTACAATGTTATCAAGGACAAAAAAATAAAAAAGGATAACATGTGTAGAACATCTTAAATTTCCTAAAGCAAAGTATATAAAAGATATGTCATAGTTATCTAGTGCTGCTGTAACAGAAATACAAGTGGATGGCTGTAACAAAGATAAATTTATTTCTTCACAGTAAAAAAGTCCAAATTCAGGGTGTCAGCTCCAGGGAAAGGCTTTCTCTCTTTGTCCACCTTCTCATCAAACTTCCCCTGGACTAGGAGCTTCTCTGCGCAGGGACCCCAGGTCCAAAGGACGCACTGTGCTCCAGCCACTGCTTTCTTGGTGGTATGAGGTCCCCTACTCTCTCTTGGCTTCCTGTTCCTTTTATTTCTTGTAAGATAAAAGGTGGTGCAGGCCACACCCCAGGGAAACTCCCTTTACATTGGATTAGGGATATGTCCTTAGTAAGGGTGTTACAATCCCACCCTAATTCTCTTTAACATAAAATTACAATCACAAAATGGAGGACAACCACACAATACTGGGAATCATGGCCTAACCAAGTTGATATGTATTTTGGGGGGACCCAATTCAATCCATGACAAGGTAATACTATCATTTATCATTTTTCCTTTTAAAAAGACATTTTGTTAGCTTAGGCTTAGGAAGCATTTGGCCCAGACTTAACAAATATTCTACCAGTTAAGATGCTTCGGCCACAATGAGATATCATTTCATTTTCACTAGGACGGCTAAGATTAAAAAAACAAACAAAAAAAAAAACAGGAAGCAACAAATGTTGGTGAGGATGTGAGGAAACTGGAATTGGACAAACTCCCATTGCTGGTGGAATGGAAAATGGTACAGCCTTTGTGGAAAACAGTGTAGCAGTTCCTCAAAAAAACTAAAATGACCCAGCAATTGCACTCCACAATTCCAAAAGCCTTGAAAGCAGACTCAGACACTTGTACAGTGATGTTCACTGCAGCACTGTTCACGATAGCCAAAAGGTGGAAACAATCTAAATGCTCACCAACAGAGGAATGGATAAACAAAATGTGAGGCATACATACAATAGAATACTACTGAGTCAGAATCAATTCTACTGCAAAGGAGTCGTAGGAGAAATGAAATCTTGATACATGCTACAATATGGATGGAGCTGGAAGACATGCTGAGGGAAATAAGTCAGTCACAAAAGGACAAATATTGTATGACCTCATTTATATCGAAAGACAAATGTATGGAGACCAAAGTTTATTGGTAGTTACCAGGGACAGGAGGGAAGGGGAAAGAGATGATAGAAAAAATCACATTGATTAAGGGCAGAGTTGCACAGCCAGTTATTGCAATCGCTGTTCAGTAAGTTGCACACCTGTAAAAAGTTGAATTGGCAAAAGTTGTGTGATATATTTACAACAATAGCAAAAAAAAAAAAAAAAAAGAGTAGCTGCTGAGGCTGCTTATGTACAACCAAAAACCTCATGGGATTTGGTTCCTTGGTTTGGAGGTTTAGGGTCATGGTTTTACGGACTATCCCAATTAATTGGCCTAATAATGTGTTCAGTGCCTCTTTTCTACCTCCTAGTTCCATGCATAGTCCCTGGGGTCTTAAAAGCTTGCAAGCAGTCATCCAAAGCACAATGGGTCTTTATTCACTTGGAGCAACAGAGGAAGAAGGAAAGGCAAGAATAGGAGGGGAATATGGAATGGGCGGCTTATTACCTCCATGAACAACTGCTTCCTTGGCCATGAGACCAGAAGAACTGGGTGGTGCCTGGCTACCATTACTGAACATTTTGATCAAAGATTCCATAGAAGAATCCTGATCAAAAGGGGGAAAATGCTGAATAGAATTTAAAATTCTTATGGACTCCAGACTTTCTAGAGCCATGCATGTTGGATGAAACCCTAACACTACTGCCCTGAGATAGTTTTTAAACCCTAAACCAAATATACCCTCTGATAGTTTAGGTTAATTAGTAAAAGAATTTCTACCTTACACATTATGCTCTTTTAAGAACTATCTATATGTGATCAAATTGACAACAGCAACTTGAAAAATTAGATAAGAACCTTAGGGGACACTGAATTTATGTTATTGAGGGAGGAACAACTTAAAAAAGGAAGGTGAGAAGAGTTACACAACTCGAAGAATTAATCAATGTCACTAAATGGTACATGTAGAAACTGTTGAATTGGTGTATTTTCTGCCGTGTATATTCTTAAAAACAATAACAAAATAAATAAAATTTTATATATACATATATGTGTGTATATATATATACACACACATATATGTATAAAGATGCTTTGGGCTACAAATAACCAAAAATAAGCAAAGAAGTAAACAAAAAAATTTTGAACTTTAATTATTTTAAGCAATAACGAAATATACCCTATCATATAACTGAAGGTAGAGTGTGCTCTAAATGAAACACAGTAAAGACTTCACATTCGTATTTTTATCATTCTCTTGACTCTTGTCTTTGCCACGTTTTGATTCTGTCCACAGACTGGCTACCTCTATGATTTCAAAATAGTTGCCAGCAGTAATCGACACAATATCCTTCGTTTTTTATGTTTATTAGAAGAGAAAGAAAATTTCTTCCCATTCATGGAAAAAAAAAGTCTTTCTCTTTAGTTCGATTGGGATCAATTTAAATCATATGCCTCCTGTGCGCATATGTGGAATGAGAATATGTGAGGTTATAATGTGAAGAGCTAAGTGATTCATCCAGTGTTATGAAACAAACAATAGAGAGGGTACATTGAAGGCCAATAAAGGAAAAGTATTAGTCATTTATACATCAAACTCAGTATGTGGCTATTTTCTATGTGTTTGCTATACTAATAATAATTTTAAAATCGCATTTGACCTTTCCAACTCACAATTTTGATGATTTATGACCTACCAGCTAATATTAAAAATGAAGTGATCTTGCATTGGAAACATTTGAGAAGGTTCTAAGAGTAGCTTTTATTTTGTATAACATCACGTCATCAGTATCTCCTATTAGTGCAACCCAATTGTAAGTATTAGACATTGAAATAACGTTCTACTGGCATATTGAAAGCATGTTTCATTTCTTGCCACCAGGAGGTCAATTTCTGCCCCAAAGTTCTCCTGCTGCTTAAAAATAATATATGAAACCATGAGTAAAAGTGTTGTCTTCCCAGACTTAATGGTCTGACTGAGACTAGAAGAATCCCAGCGGTCATGGTCCCCAAACTTTCTGTTGGCCCAGGACAGGAACCATTCCTGAAGACGACTCATCAGGCATGGAAGGGACTGGACAATGGGTTGGAGAGAGATGCTGATGAAGAGTGAGCTACTTGTTATCAGGTGGACACTTGAGACTGTGTTGGCATCTCCTGTTTGGAGGGGAGATAGGAGGGTAGAGAGGGTTAGAAACTGGCAAAATTGTCACGAAAGGAGAGACTGGAAGGAGGGAGCGGGCTGACTCTTTAGGGAGAGAGTAAGTGGGAGTATGGAGTAAGGTGTATATAAGCTTATATGTGACAGACTGACTTGATTTGTAAACTTTCACTTCAAGCACAATAAAAATTATTAAAAAAAAAGAGTTGTCTTCAAGATTTTGTTCAATACAAATAGTATTTTTAGAAAATCCTGTAAAGTCATAATTTGACATTGTTTTCAATGTTTAAACGCCTTTAAGTAACAGCAATAGTATTTGCTTACCTAGAGTAATTTTCTAAGGGCTCATTAATCTTCTAAAACACTTTGATGGGTTAAAATGAAAGGCCCCAGACAATATGAACGTCTCTATCAGTTACAGTTATGATTTAATTAACTTTCAAATAGTATTTTGTTATGCATCAGAATAAAGCATTTCTCACATTGCTGCTACTTCTTAACATTTCTCTCCTTCTCTACTAATTTTTTGTTTTCACTACTTTATTAATGCTATTGAGTATTTAGAAGCCCTGATGGTGCAGTGGTTAAGTGCTGGATTGAAAGGCTGGGGGTTTGAACCTATCAGCCAATCCATGGGAGAAAGACGTCGCACTCTGCTTCTGTAAAGATTTACAGCCTTGGAAACCCTATAGGGCAGTTCTACTGCGCCCTACAGGGTTGCTATGAGTTGGAATTGACTCGATGGTAACTGGCTGGGTTTTGAGTTTATTGAGCATTTTGTAATAAAATTCTAATGGAGAGCTCTATTCAGATCAGGTATAGTGAAATACTGAATTTTTTTCAACTAACCTCATATGGCAGTATTTGTTCTCTGTAAGTATGATTTCATACAAATAAACTATGATACCAAGCAAACTTGGCTAGTCTAATCTTACAGTTATCTGATATTTACGACCCAATGGTGGGCATTTCCTAGTTTCTATCTGGTTAACAGATATCCTTGACAAACACATCCTTCGAAAACTTTTCCTACAAGACAGTTTTTCCTTTGTCATTTGCCTAGAGGAAGAGCTCACTGGTACCAGCTGGGCGAATACACAGAAATCTTGCTTTCTTTCTTTAGTTGACAACTGGGTGACATGAACATTTCCTTGACGTTTCTTGTCGAAGCAGCTGGGATTCTTCACAGTTAGCTAACCTTTCTCAACATGAGATGCATCCTGTTGGCATAACAAATTCAAATCAAAAGAATTTTTTTGAAATTTTGAAAGTTTATACTTTCAAAAGAAACAAATGTCAAGATATCTTCCAGAATATGTAAAAACGGATTTAGCTTATTTTACTTTGAAACATTCTATCTTTTAGAGAAAACTTACAAACTAGGATTTTGAACCTATTCAAAGGGCAATTATATTGGCCAACACCAACCAACATTAAGGTTTCATCAAATCCACCCACCTGTCAATATAACATTTTAGCAAGTAGCTTTAACTTACTCTGTCAGTTAGGATAGAGCTTGGCTACATAAAAAAGAAACTCAAAATAATATTTTCTTTAAAAAAAAAAAAAGTTTATTTTCCTTCTTATGTAAAAAAAAAAAAATCCAGAGGTGGGAAGCTCAGGTTTGGAATAGCAGTTGCATAGTCACAAGTGACCCAGGCTCCTTCACTTTATCTGCTCTGCCAGTAGTAGCATATAGCTTCCACCCTCAGTTACCTCATGATCTAAAATGGGTTGCTGGCGTTCCATTTTCCACATTTCAGGCAGTAGGAAGGAAGGAGGTAGAGAAAACAAAAGTGCTCATCACCAAGCTCCGTCAGCTTCCTTTAAAAAGCCCTCTCTGAAATTCCTTATAGTGCTTGTTATAGATGGAATTGTGTCCCCCCAAAATATGTGTTGGAATCCTAACCCCTATACTTGTCGATGTGATCCTGTTTGAATGCAGGGTTTTCTTTGTTATGTTAATTAGATCTTACCTGAGTAGGGTGGGTTCTAAATCTAATCACTTCTGAGTATAAAAAGAGCAGATTAGACACAGAGACACACACACACCAGGGAAGAACAGATGACATGTGAGAATTGCCAAGGAACCAAGAACACTCAGGACTACCGAGGAAGGAATTGACACAGCCAAGACCCTTCTTTGGACATTTAGTTTCCAGAACTGTAAGAAAATAAATTTCTGTTCTCTAAAGCCACCCACTTTTGGTATTTCTGTTATAGCAGCACTAAGACAACAATGCTTCTACTTACATATCCTTGGTTAGAATTTAATCATCAGGCTATATCTAGCTGCATGGAATACTGGAAAATGTACTTTTTAATCTGGGCATGTTGTTATCTTGAATAAAATAGGAATTCTTTACTAAAAGGAAGAGGAGAGGTATTGAGTGGCAACTCGCAGTCTGTACCACATTTATAATGTTATATTTGATGATTTTGTGGGAAATGTTATGCAGTCATTAAAAATAAAAAATAAGCTATGCCACTTCACTTGGGGGGAGGGATTTCCACAAAGATTGTTGGATAAGAAAATCAAAGTACATACAAGTGATAAAATATAATTCCATTTTTTCATAATAGAAAGTGACAAAAATTTCTACATATGTATCTGCATGTGTGTGTGTGTTTATCTCTTGATACACAACAAGTATACCTAGTTGTGTTCTTCTGCAGTTTCTTCCATACATGAATATGCAAAAAATTGCAGAATAATACAACTATGTCGTTAATGTGGCTTATGGGGTAAAGGGAAAAGAGCATAAACATCTTTGTATCCTTCCATTATTCCATATATTATAACAGCCATGTGTTATTTTTGTAATTTGAAACATATCACAATTTAAAAAAAAAATGTGACAGCCACCAGGTCCAACCTTCATAATACTTTTTACCATGTATGAAAATTCACAGGAAGCCAGTTCACTATAGAATCCATCCTAGGGGATTTCAGTGAAGAATTTAGTAGGACCCTCTGATAAGATTGTGTGTCAACTTGGCTGGGCCATGATTCTCAGTGTATGTATGTGATCACCCCCATGGTGGGATCTACTGTGAGCAGTCGATCAGTTGAAAGGGAGTTTTTTTGCGTGTGTGGCCTGCATCCGAATATAAGTGGACGTTCCGGCTTTTGCCTGCTCTGGATGCTGCAGCTGCCTCCTGTTTGTCTGACCTCCAGTTCTTGGGACTTGAGCTAGCAGCTTACCTGCTGATGATCTTGGGATTCACTGATCTTCACAGCCTGTGAGCAAGGGCCCTGCTCTTCAACCTGCCAGTCTTGGGTTTGCCAGCCTCTGCAGCTATGTGAGTCAAGAGAAGCTTTTATCTTCATCCATGGACTTGGGACATTCCAGCCTCTACAATCATGTGTGCCATTTCCTTGATATGAATCTCTTTCTATATATATTGCTACGCTTTACTGGTTTTGCTTCTCTACAGACCCAGCCTAACACAAATCCCAATATAAAGCAGGTTTACCTAAATTCTTTAAAATTATTTATTTAGAGAGTATTCCAGCTAGAAAACACTAAGAAGAACATTGTATTCTTTTTAAGCAAATGAATGTTAACAAACATTTATATTTAAATATGAATATGAGCAGAATAATACCATTACAGATGTTGCTGTTGTTAGGTGCCGTTGAGTCGGTTCCAACTCATAGCGACCCTATGCACAACAGAACAGCTGAAACCTGTCCTCCATAGGTGACCCTGCTGGTATCTGAATACCAGTGGCATAGCTTTCAGCATCACAGCAACACGCAAGCCCCCATAGTATGACAAACTGACAGACACGTGGGGGTTTAATAATAGATGTCTTTGCTAAATTGTCTGGCATACTAGCATTTATGAAATTAAACAACCTTTATGAATTGTATTTAACGTGTACATGTTAAATTCCATTTAGGCCATGAGTCTTTCAAGAAAAAGTCTTATTTCTGAATAAGTCACACCTTGTAAGAATAAATCATTCTCAGGTCCATTTGGCTTCATCAAAAGTTCATAAAGAAAAAGAAAAAAAAAACTTCAAAATCAGGTACAACATCCCGTTATAAATTATATTTGATCTAAACATAATAAAAAATATGAAGAGTACAAAAAATTAAGGAAAATACATTAATTCCCTACCCACTTCATGTCTATTTGGTATGGAACATGTCCAGTGTAGTAACCTCAGGAAAAAGCTTGTAGCTAGCAATTCTAACTGCCCCTCGTCTATCAGCAATTCTAAGACATTATTGTTCCTACACTATAGGGTCAAAAACATTTTAATGACTGTTAAAAGATTTAATACAATAATATTAAAATAATTTTTAAAGTAAAGTTTTATATTTAAACTTGTATCCAAATAATATTTGAGTCAATAATGGCAGTATTTGGCTTCTGCATTGGTTCTGGCCAAATATTGATCTTCCAATACTAGGCCATTTGGCATCTGCTAAAAATCTATTCAGTGGATCACTTAATAAAAACATCTATTGGATGAACAGTGGTGCTTTCCTGCAAAGAATCCTTCAGAAACAGTAAGGCACGTAAGGATGACCTCTGGAGGTTGTAGTAAATGTCATTTCCTCCCTGAATAGCCCCCCCTCCCTCAATTCTTATTCAGGAATGAGCCTTTTAAACAAGCCCACTAAGAGTTTTTTTCTCCAGGATTATGCTTTGAAGAACACTACTGTACCAGAAAACTCGGTTTTAAACTTGACAATCACCGGAACAGGCTATCTTCATGTTTGTTTAATAAGCGTTAGGTGTGCAAATTAGCACTGTCATATATATGGAGCTTGAAAACAATTATGCTGTAGTTCAGTAAATTTTTAAGAACTAAAGCCCTTAGCCCCGCACCACATTTTCCTTAGTACTGAAAATTGGCCAATGGGATGGAGCTGGTAGATAAATCTGTGAGACTATTTAAAAAAATGTTTTAACTGTTTTTGCAAGGTTGGGGTGGTATCATTTAGTTAGTCGGGGTATAGCCTGGGTCGGGGTTGGCATACAGGGATAAGGAAAGAATTCGAATTGGAAACTGTGTAATTATTCTCAAGGACCCTGAATCCAACCTTACAATGACTTTCCACGGTTTACAATTCCTACATTTGTTTTTTAAAATCCTATTTTCAGTTAGGAAACCCTGGTGGCGTAGTGGTTAAGTGCTACGGCTGCTAACCAAAAGGTGAGCTGTTTGAATCTGCCAGGCGCTCCTTGGAAGCTCTATGGGGCAGTTCTACTCTGTCCTAGGGGGTCGCCATGAGTCGGAACAGACTTGACGGCAGCGGGTTTGGTTTGGATTATTTTCAGTTAAATGAAAGCAGCCATCTAAGTGAAATAGTGCTGGGACTCAGAGAAAGGCTAACATTTTAGAAGACCTAAGTTTCAAGTTTATAAACATGTATCTTGAAATAAAACCCAAAATGTAAAAATACATTTCTATCACTTTGTAAATCATTTTTCTGTATTGGTTCTTTCTCTCAATCTTTAGCCAAAACTAGATCTGGGACAGATTCCAGGCCAGGACAAAAATGCAAAATTCCATACTACTCATTCTTTGATTTTTGCCTTGAATTGAATAGTTGGAAGTTAGCCACGGGGGAACTCGAAATTTTCTGATTCCCTCTCTCATTAATCAAACAGACCAAGTAAGTTCTATAGTCTGCTTTGTACGTTCCTTTTACCAGCCCAGAATGTAGTCTTCCCAAGTCAGAGTCTATAGACATTAAAAAATAAATAAACCACCCCAAACCCATTGCCGTCCAGTTGATTCTGATATAAAAACTGTCCTTAAAAATTATCTAGTCTTCTTACATCATCTTGAGACCAGAAGAACTAGATGGTGCCCGGCTACAACCGATGACTGCCCTGGCAGGGAGCACAACAGAGAACCCCTGAGGGAGCAGGAGGTCAGTGGGATGCAGACCCCAAATTCTCACAAAAAGACCATACTTAATGGTCTGACTGAGACTAGAGGAATCCCGGCGGTCATGGTCCTCAAACCTTCTGTTGGCCCAGAACAGGAACCATTCCCGAAGACAACTCAGCAGACATGAAAGGGACTGGACGGTGGGTGGGAGAGAGATGCTGATGAAGAGTGAGCTAATTATATCAGGTGGACACTTGAGACTGTGTTGGCATCTCCTGTCTGGAAGGGGGGGATGGGAGGTTAGAGAGAGTCGGAAGCTGGCAAAATCATCACAAAAGGAGAGACTGGAAGGGCTGACTCATTAGGGGGACAGCAAGTGGGAGAACGGAGTAAGGTGTATATAAACTTATATGTGACAGTCTGACTTGATTTGTAAACGTTCACTTGAAGCTCAATAAAAGTTAATAAAAAAAAAAGTATAGACTTACTAAGCACTACCGTTATCTGGAAAAAAAAAAAAAAAAAAAGCCTGAAAGAATAGAGTTTCAAGAGAAATAAAATCTGTAATGTAATTTTAGTATTCCCCCTCTCCAGCCATTAGATTTTAGACAAAGATTATCTTATTTTTTACTTTTATCTCCTGAAGCACATAATAACTTTTAATAAAAATTAACTTTCAACAACAACAACAACAACAAAAAATTATCTAGTCTTCCCCAAAATTTTGACAATAAAGAAACTGAACCCAAGTCTTGAAGTTTCCCAAGTTCAAACAGCTTGGGTTAGTGGCAGAACCAGGACGCAGCTCTGGTATTCTGACTCTTGGAAAATGAAGTACTTGAGAGTGCCTTCCAAGACACCGTGTGGGTGACTTAGGATGGCCTTAAGGCCAGTGAGGAATGCAACACAGTGCGATCCTCTGTCCTGAGATATGGCTCCCGAGTGAGGATAGTGCCCAGGGGTTGTAGCAAAAACACATGAACTTCAGACAGGCAACCCAGGTTCCAGAGATAGTTCTAACACTAACTAACCACATACCTTTAGTAAAGTTGCTTGAAAGTAACCAGTACAAACCTGCCTAGTCATAAACCAGCCGCCTTTAAGTTGATTTCAACTCACGGTGACTCCACATGTTTCTGAGTAGAACTGCATCCATACGGTTTTCAGTGGTTATTTTTTCAGAAGTGGGTTGCCAGGTGTTTCTTCCGATGTGCCTCTGGGTGGATTCAAACTGCCAACGTTTCGGTTAGTTGCTGTTGTTAGGTGCCCACAATTCGATTCCAACTCACAGTTACCCTATAAGACAGACAACTACCCCATAGGTTTTCTAGGCTGTAATTTTTGCCGGAGTAGATCACCAAGTCTTTCTTCTGTGGAGCGGCTGGGTGGGTTCTGTCAACCTTTGGGTTAGGAGCCTAGGGCTTAACCATTGCACCCCCATGGCTCCTTTTTCCCTTGGTGGCAGAGTGCTAAGGTTGCCCAATATTCATTGGCCCCTTTCCTTCCCCTATTTGGAAATTATAAACATTGAAAGGAATAATGTAGGCTAGAACAGTGCCTGGAACATATTAAAGCTTAATATTATTACTGATTATTTTTATACTGCCAGTCTTGGTAGGCTTCCTAAGCATCAGATAAGGTGCTAACCAAACCACGTTTGTGGTCGCTCTGGCCCAAGACTGCGCATGTGCGCCTCTGCGTAGACTAGCGCACCCTGGAGGTTTTCCCGCCAAGGTGCAAGCTTCACCCCTTCGATGGCCCGCCCCTTAAACCGCGAGCACGGCGGACGAAGCGCGCGCTCGGCAAGGGGTGACGTCAACGAGTGGGCAGGCCCTGGGATTGAGGGCGTTTGCTTCTGGGGCTAAGGGCCCGCCCCTTCCGGAGGAAGCCGGTGTTGCCGGTAGCGGCCGGGTGTGAGGCGTTGTTCTTTGCTTCCTGGTCCGGTGGCCTCGGCATGAAGATCACGAGGCAGAAACACGCCAAGAAGCATCTTGGCTTCTTCCGCAACAATTTCGGCGTTCGCGAGCCTTACCAGGTACTGCTGGATGGCACCTTCTGTCAGGCGGCGCTCCGGGGCCGCATCCAGCTGCGGGAGCAGCTGCCCCGCTATCTCATGGGGGCGACGCAGCTGTGTACCACCAGGTGGGTCCGGCTGGGAGGAGGCACCGGGATCCTGGGTGTGGTAGAGGTGAGGCCGCCGGCAAACATTGAGAGTCCAGACCAAAAACCAAACCAAACCCATTGCCATGGAGTTGATTTTGGCTCGTAGCGACCCTGTGGACAGAGTAGAACTGCCCCATCGGGTTTCCAAGGCTGTAGGTCTTTACAGAAGCCACATCTCTCTCCCGCTGAAGGGCTGGTGCGTTGGAACCACGGACCTTTCCATCAGCAGCCCAGCGCTTAACCATTGCACCACCAGGATTTCTGATACTGCGAGCCCAGGAGGTGCAAAAGTCTGGCCCACGGGGAATTGCCAATTCCGTGGAGGCACTGAGGAGGTCAGGCGGGTGTCTACAATGTAGGCAGAAAGAACAGTGTCCGGGTAAAATTTACGTGCTGGTAGCTTGGCGAATAAGAACATGTACTTTGTAGCCAGATAGTCCTGGCTTGGTATCCTGGTCCCGGTCCTCCTGCTCCGTTGTTTGGGGCAAATAGATTTAATGTCTCTGAGCCTTGGATTTCTCATCAGTAAAATAGGGATAATAACTAGTTCTAAGGTTGCTGGAAGGATCAAACGAGGTATAGTGTATGTAGAGCTTTTATCGGTCTCCAAAACTTACTCCTTTTTAAATGGTTACTCACAAGCCTCACAACTGCACTGTGAGGTAGTATCTTGGAGTCCCAGGTAAAGAAGCTGAGACTCGAGATTTTAAAAGTTTGCCCAAGATCGTTTATTTATTGAACTGTCTTTAATAAGTACTGCCATGTCCCAAGCTCTGCTCCAGCTACTGAGGATAACTTGGTGAACAGGACAGACAAGCTCCCAGGCCTCATGACCAGTAAAGTGCATAAGCCAACCTCTATTTGGTGTTTTTTGACTCCAGGTTTAATGTTCACCAACTTCATCAAAGTGTGGAAACACTTAGGATGGAACCTTGTAGGAATGGGAGGAATCATAGAAGGTTTCATAGAAAAGACAACAGTTCAGCCCAGTCACAGTTCAGTCCTGAGGGAAAGGACCGTTTTGAATGACAGAAAAGAGAGAAAAGGCATTCCTTTTTGTGAAAACCTCTTAAAGGAATGGAGTTGTGAAATGCCTGGGGAAGAGATTAAAGTGCAGAATATAGGTAGGAAAGAAGCTGTGAAGAAAGTAAATTGAGATTAAGTTCTGAAGAACTACTATTAAGAAACTTTGTTTTGTTTTTCATGGTAGAATATTTAAAGAAAATGAAAAAGTGACTTACCATACCACTACCTATGAGTAAAGGAGCCCTGGTGGTGCTGTGGTCCATCTACTAAATAAAGTTTGATTGAACCCACACAGAGGCACCACAGATTACAGCCTAGAACACCTTATGGGGCAGTTCTCCTCTTGTCATGTGGGGTCACTATGAGTTGAAATTGACTGGATGGAGCCTAACAATACCCATGAGTAACCACTGTTAACATGCGCTGTAACATCCATCTGGTTCTTTTATACATTCTCGCACATACACATAGAATTGTATACTATGTAATTGGCCTGCTTTTCTCACTCAACACTGCTCCATAAACACTGTTCCATATTTCATCAGAGCTTTCCAAGCAGTGTGCCACAAGTAGGTTAAGAACTGTCCTAAACCTTTTTATCCTCTCAGCCCTGAGGGCTTCCAGAAAGTCCTTAGAAGGCCTGTGTCCTGGATTTGGTTGCTTCCGGGCTACAAGTAGCTTGTATTTTTACCCCTCTGTATCGCAGAAATATTAACACTTTAAATGTAGCGCTATGATATAAAAAAGGTTGGAAAATACTGAATGAAATTATATTGTACACCATTTTTTTTTCCCTGAAGAATTCAGCTTAACTACTGGAATTTTTCAGACATACAGAAAAGAATACCACACACACACAAACACACAAAACCAAACCAGTTGATGTCCAGCCAATTCTGGCTCATAGCAACTCTATAGGGCAGAGTAGAACTGCCCCATAGGCTGGTGGATTCAAACTGCTGACCTTTTGGTTAACAGCCAAGCTTTTAACCATTGCACCACCAGGGCTCCAAATAATATAATGAAATGCCTATTCAGCTTTTACAATTATCAGCATGGCCAATCTTGTTTCATCTTTTCTTCTCCCTTAATGATGGGTTATTTTAAAGCACATTATTCTGTCAGTTCTTTGTATCATGAAGAGATTAAAAAACAAAACAAAACAAAATCTGTTGCCTTGGAGTCGATTTCGACTCACAGCAACCCTATGGGACAGAGTAGAACTGCCCCATTGGGTTTCCAAGGAGTAACTGATGAATTCGAACTGCTGACCTTTTGATTAGCAGCTGTAGCACTTAACCACTGTGCCACCAGGGCCCCATGAAGGGATAAAGATGCCTTTTTAAAAACCAGGACCCAAATAAGGTTCATTTGGTTTCTGTGTGTCTTAGGTCATTTTACCCTATTAACAGTTTACTCTTCTCCCTTCCCATTTTTTTAAGTTTGCAGCTTATGTTTTTAAGAAATCAGGTCATTTTTTTTGTAGCATGTCCTATGTTCAGGCTTTGACTGATTGCATCTCCTTGAATTCATTTAACAAGTTCCTTCATCTCTTTCGTTACTGGAGTCCCTGGGTGGTGTAAACAGTTAATGCTGCTAACTGAAAGGTTAGAGGTTCAAATCCACCAAGAGGAGGCTCAGAAGAACAGCCTAGTGGTCCACTCCCAAAAAATGAACCATCCAGAACCCTACGGAGCACAGTTTTACTCTGACACACATGGGGTCAGGTCACCATGAGTTGGAACCAACTCAACAGCGTCTGGTTTACTGGTTATTTACTGATCACTAGTAGTTTTTTTTTAGTAGTTAGATGTCATCTATGTCAAGAAATTTGGGAGACAGCTTCTTGGCCAACCGACTGGAAGAGATCCATATTTGTGCCCATTCCAGTGAAACGTGGTCCAACAGAATACAGAAATTATCAAACAATATCATTAATACCACATACAAGTAAGATTTTGCTAAAGATAATTCAGCAGTGGCTGCAGCAGTACATTGATGGGGAACTGCCAGAAGTTCAGCCTGGATTCAGAAGAGGATGTGTAATGAGGGGTATGGTTGCTGATGTCAGATGGATCTTGGCTAAAAGCAGAGACTACACGAAAGATGTTTACCTGTGTTTTATTGACTGTCCGAAGGCAGTGCACCGTGTGGATCATAATAAATTATGG